>NC_141700.1:321727997-322959050 GCF_964263255.1 Lissotriton vulgaris | reverse complement strand
CACTGCTGGTCATTCAGTATAATCTGCAGATGGAAAAGTCCACTGTTAGCACATTTACTACAAGCAATACAAAAAAATCATGATTTTTATAAAGGGTAAGCAGATCAATACTATGGAGTTTGTATTATTGTGCAAATCAGCAGTTCATTAGAAAATCAAATCTCGATTTGTGTTTTTAACCTACCATACTACTCTGAATCTCATGCCTCATTTGGTAACACCCTCTAAACAACTGTAGAAGGTACATTAGGACATAGATAGAGATCTTTTTGCCATCCAAGTGGCAGCGTACCCCTCTCACTTTATTTGTTTTAGGATATGGTACACCAGTAGCAATTAAGCCAGCTGATAAGTTGAGAGGTAGGGTTACGCTACAGTTAATGGGAATAATAAAAGCTATGAATAGCATGTTCATAATCATCATTTGAGCCAATTCCTAGCATTTAAGCAATAGTGAAGTTGACTAATGCTCAAACTCCCGTTCGTTCAAATTTAAAGGTCTTAAAAAGTGCCCTAATTTCGTACATTTGACCATCATAGCTGTCACTTGGGCGTCCGGTCTACCCTGCTACTCATTTCATTAGCAAGATAAATGTATCTTACTGCTTGCTAGGCAACAACAGAGTGGCCCTCACGTCAGACAACATCTTGCATTTAGCTTTATGATGTCAGCTTGCTAGGCAACAGATTGGCCCTCATGTCAGACAACATCTTGCCTTCGCTTTATGATGTCAGATCATCACTGGTCCAATTGTCCTTGTGGAAGCGGACCACACAGGAGGATGAGATATCAGAAGTTATGCAGTAGGTTGCTATCTCTATTCATGACCGCAAGGCAAGTCGGAGGTGGAATGGCAAATACTCTGAACCACTCAAAGCACTGTGGCCTTTTTTAAAGTGGGATGCAGATACAAAAACAGAGACTATCCTTACCAACAATCCTTCTTGAGTATCAGAGTTCAACATACAGAGTGCAGCGGAAGACGTTAAATGTGCTTCATTCCGTGAGAACGCAACTCTATAGTTCTACAGTGAGATAGTGCATTTCAGCCTCAAAGGAAGCAATGTCCTCAAACGGAACATTGGTGGCACCAGGATCTAAAGCAGGCTTAAGAAGCCTTGGATGCAGTCAGTCTTTTATTAACTATCATGACCGACACAATGTGATCCATAATACTTCCATTTTGGCAGAAATTACATTCAAGCACAGGCCCCCACTAGAAGGTAGTGATGACATTCAGGTGCTGAAAACGTCTTTTTAATGCCTAAAGGAATGATTGTGAGCTTTACTTACCATATATATTGGTCAAATGATGCCCTATGCCGGAAGACTGTCTTTTTTTTTTTCTTCAGTATCGGCAATGCAGAGACAATTTGTTGCGAAACACTGCCACTGCTGGTCATTCAGTATAATCTGCAGATGGAAAAGTCCACTGTTAGCACATTTACTACAAGCAATACAAAAAAATCATGATTTTTATAAAGGGTAAGCAGATCAATACTATGGAGTTTGTATTATTGTGCAAATCAGCAGTTCATTAGAAAATCAAATCTCGATTTGTGTTTTTAACCTACCATACTACTCTGAATCTCATGCCTCATTTGGTAACACCCTCTAAACAACTGTAGAAGGTACATTAGGACATAGATAGAGATCTTTTTGCCATCCAAGTGGCAGCGTACCCCTCTCACTTTATTTGTTTTAGGATATGGTACACCAGTAGCAATTAAGCCAGCTGATAAGTTGAGAGGTAGGGTTACGCTACAGTTAATGGGAATAATAATAGCTATGAATAGCATGTTCATAATCATCATTTGAGCCAATTCCTAGCATTTAAGCAATAGTGAAGTTGACTAATGCTCAAACTCCCGTTCGTTCAAATTTAAAGGTCTTAAAAAGTGCCCTAATTTCGTACATTTTACCATCATAGCTGTCACTTGGGCGTCCGGTCTACCCTGCTACTCATTTCATTAGCAAGATAAATGTATCTTACTGCTTGCTAGGCAACAACAGAGTGGCCCTCACGTCAGACAACATCTTGCATTTAGCTTTATGATGTCAGCTTGCTAGGCAACAGATTGGCCCTCATGTCAGACAACATCTTGCCTTCGCTTTATGATGTCAGATCATCACCGGTCCAATTGTCCTTGTGGAAGCGGACCACACAGGAGGATGAGATATCAGAAGTTATGCAGTAGGTTGCTATCTCTATTCATGACCGCAAGGCAAGTCGGAGGTGGAATGGCAAATACTCTGAACCACTCAAAGCACTGTGGCCTTTTTTAAAGTGGGATGCAGATACAAAAACAGAGACTATCCTTACCAACAATCCTTCTTGAGTATCAGAGTTCAACATACAGAGTGCAGCGGAAGACGTTAAATGTGCTTCATTCCGTGAGAACGCAACTCTATAGTTCTACAGTGAGATAGTGCATTTCAGCCTCAAAGGAAGCAATGTCCTCAAACGGAACATTGGTGGCACCAGGATCTAAAGCAGGCTTAAGAAGCCTTGGATGCAGTCAGTCTTTTATTAACTATCATGACCGACACAATGTGATCCATAATACTTCCATTTTGGCAGAAATTACATTCAAGCACAGGCCCCCACTAGAAGGTAGTGATGACATTCAGGTGCTGAAAACGTCTTTTTAATGCCTAAAGGAATGATTGTGAGCTTTACTTACCATATATATTGGTCAAATGATGCCCTATGCCGGAAGACTGTCTTTTTTTTTTCTTCAGTATCGGCAATGCAGAGACAATTTGTTGCGAAACACTGCCACTGCTGGTCATTCAGTATAATCTGCAGATGGAAAAGTCCACTGTTAGCACATTTACTACAAGCAATACAAAAAAATCATGATTTTTATAAAGGGTAAACAGATCAATACTATGGAGTTTGTATTATTGTGCAAATCAGCAGTTCATTAGAAAATCAAATCTCGATTTGTGTTTTTAACCTACCATACTACTCTGAATCTCATGCCTCATTTGGTAACACCCTCTAAACAACTGTAGAAGGTACATTAGGACATAGATAGAGATCTTTTTGCCATCCAAGTGGCAGCGTACCCCTCTCACTTTATTTGTTTTAGGATATGGTACACCAGTAGCAATTAGGCCAGCTGATAAGTTGAGAGGTAGGGTTACGCTACAGTTAATGGGAATAATAAAAGCTATGAATAGCATGTTCATAATCATCATTTGAGCCAATTCCTAGCATTTAAGCAATAGTGAAGTTGACTAATGCTCAAACTCCCGTTCGTTCAAATTTAAAGGTCTTAAAAAGTGCCCTAATTTCGTACATTTTACCATCATAGCTGTCACTTGGGCGTCCGGTCTACCCTGCTACTCATTTCATTAGCAAGATAAATGTATCTTACTGCTTGCTAGGCAACAACAGAGTGGCCCTCACGTCAGACAACATCTTGCATTTAGCTTTATGATGTCAGCTTGCTAGGCAACAGATTGGCCCTCATGTCAGACAACATCTTGCCTTCGCTTTATGATGTCAGATCATCACCGGTCCAATTGTCCTTGTGGAAGCGGACCACACAGGAGGATGAGATATCAGAAGTTATGCAGTAGGTTGCTATCTCTATTCATGACCGCAAGGCAAGTCGGAGGTGGAATGGCAAATACTCTGAACCACTCAAAGCACTGTGGCCTTTTTTAAAGTGGGATGCAGATACAAAAACAGAGACTATCCTTACCAACAATCCTTCTTGAGTATCAGAGTCCAACATACAGAGTGCAGCGGAAGACGTTAAATGTGCTTCATTCCGTGAGAACGCAACTCTATAGTTCTACAGTGAGATAGTGCATTTCAGCCTCAAAGGAAGCAATGTCCTCAAACGGAACATTGGTGGCACCAGGATCTAAAGCAGGCTTAAGAAGCCTTGGATGCAGTCAGTCTTTTATTAACTATCATGACCGACACAATGTGATCCATAATACTTCCATTTTGGCAGAAATTACATTCAAGCACAGGCCCCCACTAGAAGGTAGTGATGACATTCAGGTGCTGAAAACGTCTTTTTAATGCCTAAAGGAATGATTGTGAGCTTTACTTACCATATATATTGGTCAAATGATGCCCTATGCCGGAAGACTGTCTTTTTTTTTTCTTCAGTATCGGCAATGCAGAGACAATTTGTTGCGAAACACTGCCACTGCTGGTCATTCAGTATAATCTGCAGATGGAAAAGTCCACTGTTAGCACATTTACTACAAGCAATACAAAAAAATCATGATTTTTATAAAGGGTAAACAGATCAATATTATGGAGTTTGTATTATTGTGCAAATCAGCAGTTCATTAGAAAATCAAATCTCGATTTGTGTTTTTAACCTACCATACTACTCTGAATCTCATGCCTCATTTGGCAACACCCTCTAAACAACTGTAGAAGGTACATTAGGACATAGATAGAGATCTTTTTGCCATCCAAGTGGCAGCGTACCCCTCTCACTTTATTTGTTTTAGGATATGGTACACCAGTAGCAATTAAGCCAGCTGATAAGTTGAGAGGTAGGGTTACGCTACAGTTAATCTGAATAATAAAAGCTATGAATAGCATGTTCATAATCATCATTTGAGCCAATTCCTAGCAGTTCAGCAATAGTGAAGTTGACTAATGCTCAAACTCCCGTTCGTTCAAATTTAAAGGTCTTAAAAAGTGCCCTAATTTCATACATTTTACCATCATAGCTGTCACTTGGGCGTCCGGTCTACCCTGCTACTCATTTCATTAGCAAGATAAATGTATCTTACTGCTTGCTAGGCAACAACAGAGTGGCCCTCACGTCAGACAACATCTTGCATTTAGCTTTATGATGTCAGCTTGCTAGGCAACAGATTGGCCCTCATGTCAGACAACATCTTGCCTTCGCTTTATGATGTCAGATCATCACCGGTCCAATTGTCCTTGTGGAAGCGGACCACACAGGAGGATGAGATATCAGAAGTTATGCAGTAGGTTGCTATCTCTATTCATGACCGCAAGGCAAGTCGGAGGTGGAATGGCAAATACTCTGAACCACTCAAAGCACTGTGGCCTTTTTTAAAGTGGGATGCAGATACAAAAACAGAGACTATCCTTACCAACAATCCTTCTTGAGTATAAGAGTCCAACAAACAGAGTGCAGCGGAAGACGTTAAATGTGCTTCATTCCGTGAGAACGCAACTCTATAGTTCTACAGTGAGATAGTGCATTTCAGCCTCAAAGGAAGCAATGTCCTCAAACGGAACATTGGTGGCACCAGGATCTAAAGCAGGCTTAAGAAGCCTTGGATGCAGTCAGTCTTTTATTAACTATCATGACCGACACAATGTGATCCATAATACTTCCATTTTGGCAGAAATTACATTCAAGCACAGGCCCCCACTAGAAGGTAGTGATGACATTCAGGTGCTGAAAACGTCTTTTTAATGCCTAAAGGAATGATTGTGAGCTTTACTTACCATATATATTGGTCAAATGATGCCCTATGCCGGAAGACTGTCTTTTTTTTTTTCTTCAGTATCGGCAATGCAGAGACAATTTGTTGCGAAACACTGCCACTGCTGGTCATTCAGTATAATCTGCAGATGGAAAAGTCCACTGTTAGCACATTTACTACAAGCAATACAAAAAAATCATGATTTTTATAAAGGGTAAGCAGATCAATACTATGGAGTTTGTATTATTGTGCAAATCAGCAGTTCATTAGAAAATCAAATCTCGATTTGTGTTTTTAACCTACCATACTACTCTGAATCTCATGCCTCATTTGGTAACACCCTCTAAACAACTGTAGAAGGTACATTAGGACATAGATAGAGATCTTTTTGCCATCCAAGTGGCAGCGTACCCCTCTCACTTTATTTGTTTTAGGATATGGTACACCAGTAGCAATTAAGCCAGCTGATAAGTTGAGAGGTAGGGTTACGCTACAGTTAATGGGAATAATAAAAGCTATGAATAGCATGTTCATAATCATCATTTGAGCCAATTCCTAGCATTTAAGCAATAGTGAAGTTGACTAATGCTCAAACTCCCGTTCGTTCAAATTTAAAGGTCTTAAAAAGTGCCCTAATTTCGTACATTTGACCATCATAGCTGTCACTTGGGCGTCCGGTCTACCCTGCTACTCATTTCATTAGCAAGATAAATGTATCTTACTGCTTGCTAGGCAACAACAGAGTGGCCCTCACGTCAGACAACATCTTGCATTTAGCTTTATGATGTCAGCTTGCTAGGCAACAGATTGGCCCTCATGTCAGACAACATCTTGCCTTCGCTTTATGATGTCAGATCATCACTGGTCCAATTGTCCTTGTGGAAGCGGACCACACAGGAGGATGAGATATCAGAAGTTATGCAGTAGGTTGCTATCTCTATTCATGACCGCAAGGCAAGTCGGAGGTGGAATGGCAAATACTCTGAACCACTCAAAGCACTGTGGCCTTTTTTAAAGTGGGATGCAGATACAAAAACAGAGACTATCCTTACCAACAATCCTTCTTGAGTATCAGAGTTCAACATACAGAGTGCAGCGGAAGACGTTAAATGTGCTTCATTCCGTGAGAACGCAACTCTATAGTTCTACAGTGAGATAGTGCATTTCAGCCTCAAAGGAAGCAATGTCCTCAAACGGAACATTGGTGGCACCAGGATCTAAAGCAGGCTTAAGAAGCCTTGGATGCAGTCAGTCTTTTATTAACTATCATGACCGACACAATGTGATCCATAATACTTCCATTTTGGCAGAAATTACATTCAAGCACAGGCCCCCACTAGAAGGTAGTGATGACATTCAGGTGCTGAAAACGTCTTTTTAATGCCTAAAGGAATGATTGTGAGCTTTACTTACCATATATATTGGTCAAATGATGCCCTATGCCGGAAGACTGTCTTTTTTTTTTTCTTCAGTATCGGCAATGCAGAGACAATTTGTTGCGAAACACTGCCACTGCTGGTCATTCAGTATAATCTGCAGATGGAAAAGTCCACTGTTAGCACATTTACTACAAGCAATACAAAAAAATCATGATTTTTATAAAGGGTAAGCAGATCAATACTATGGAGTTTGTATTATTGTGCAAATCAGCAGTTCATTAGAAAATCAAATCTCGATTTGTGTTTTTAACCTACCATACTACTCTGAATCTCATGCCTCATTTGGTAACACCCTCTAAACAACTGTAGAAGGTACATTAGGACATAGATAGAGATCTTTTTGCCATCCAAGTGGCAGCGTACCCCTCTCACTTTATTTGTTTTAGGATATGGTACACCAGTAGCAATTAAGCCAGCTGATAAGTTGAGAGGTAGGGTTACGCTACAGTTAATGGGAATAATAATAGCTATGAATAGCATGTTCATAATCATCATTTGAGCCAATTCCTAGCATTTAAGCAATAGTGAAGTTGACTAATGCTCAAACTCCCGTTCGTTCAAATTTAAAGGTCTTAAAAAGTGCCCTAATTTCGTACATTTTACCATCATAGCTGTCACTTGGGCGTCCGGTCTACCCTGCTACTCATTTCATTAGCAAGATAAATGTATCTTACTGCTTGCTAGGCAACAACAGAGTGGCCCTCACGTCAGACAACATCTTGCATTTAGCTTTATGATGTCAGCTTGCTAGGCAACAGATTGGCCCTCATGTCAGACAACATCTTGCCTTCGCTTTATGATGTCAGATCATCACCGGTCCAATTGTCCTTGTGGAAGCGGACCACACAGGAGGATGAGATATCAGAAGTTATGCAGTAGGTTGCTATCTCTATTCATGACCGCAAGGCAAGTCGGAGGTGGAATGGCAAATACTCTGAACCACTCAAAGCACTGTGGCCTTTTTTAAAGTGGGATGCAGATACAAAAACAGAGACTATCCTTACCAACAATCCTTCTTGAGTATCAGAGTTCAACATACAGAGTGCAGCGGAAGACGTTAAATGTGCTTCATTCCGTGAGAACGCAACTCTATAGTTCTACAGTGAGATAGTGCATTTCAGCCTCAAAGGAAGCAATGTCCTCAAACGGAACATTGGTGGCACCAGGATCTAAAGCAGGCTTAAGAAGCCTTGGATGCAGTCAGTCTTTTATTAACTATCATGACCGACACAATGTGATCCATAATACTTCCATTTTGGCAGAAATTACATTCAAGCACAGGCCCCCACTAGAAGGTAGTGATGACATTCAGGTGCTGAAAACGTCTTTTTAATGCCTAAAGGAATGATTGTGAGCTTTACTTACCATATATATTGGTCAAATGATGCCCTATGCCGGAAGACTGTCTTTTTTTTTTCTTCAGTATCGGCAATGCAGAGACAATTTGTTGCGAAACACTGCCACTGCTGGTCATTCAGTATAATCTGCAGATGGAAAAGTCCACTGTTAGCACATTTACTACAAGCAATACAAAAAAATCATGATTTTTATAAAGGGTAAACAGATCAATACTATGGAGTTTGTATTATTGTGCAAATCAGCAGTTCATTAGAAAATCAAATCTCGATTTGTGTTTTTAACCTACCATACTACTCTGAATCTCATGCCTCATTTGGTAACACCCTCTAAACAACTGTAGAAGGTACATTAGGACATAGATAGAGATCTTTTTGCCATCCAAGTGGCAGCGTACCCCTCTCACTTTATTTGTTTTAGGATATGGTACACCAGTAGCAATTAGGCCAGCTGATAAGTTGAGAGGTAGGGTTACGCTACAGTTAATGGGAATAATAAAAGCTATGAATAGCATGTTCATAATCATCATTTGAGCCAATTCCTAGCATTTAAGCAATAGTGAAGTTGACTAATGCTCAAACTCCCGTTCGTTCAAATTTAAAGGTCTTAAAAAGTGCCCTAATTTCGTACATTTTACCATCATAGCTGTCACTTGGGCGTCCGGTCTACCCTGCTACTCATTTCATTAGCAAGATAAATGTATCTTACTGCTTGCTAGGCAACAACAGAGTGGCCCTCACGTCAGACAACATCTTGCATTTAGCTTTATGATGTCAGCTTGCTAGGCAACAGATTGGCCCTCATGTCAGACAACATCTTGCCTTCGCTTTATGATGTCAGATCATCACCGGTCCAATTGTCCTTGTGGAAGCGGACCACACAGGAGGATGAGATATCAGAAGTTATGCAGTAGGTTGCTATCTCTATTCATGACCGCAAGGCAAGTCGGAGGTGGAATGGCAAATACTCTGAACCACTCAAAGCACTGTGGCCTTTTTTAAAGTGGGATGCAGATACAAAAACAGAGACTATCCTTACCAACAATCCTTCTTGAGTATCAGAGTTCAACATACAGAGTGCAGCGGAAGACGTTAAATGTGCTTCATTCCGTGAGAACGCAACTCTATAGTTCTACAGTGAGATAGTGCATTTCAGCCTCAAAGGAAGCAATGTCCTCAAACGGAACATTGGTGGCACCAGGATCTAAAGCAGGCTTAAGAAGCCTTGGATGCAGTCAGTCTTTTATTAACTATCATGACCGACACAATGTGATCCATAATACTTCCATTTTGGCAGAAATTACATTCAAGCACAGGCCCCCACTAGAAGGTAGTGATGACATTCAGGTGCTGAAAACGTCTTTTTAATGCCTAAAGGAATGATTGTGAGCTTTACTTACCATATATATTGGTCAAATGATGCCCTATGCCGGAAGACTGTCTTTTTTTTTTCTTCAGTATCGGCAATGCAGAGACAATTTGTTGCGAAACACTGCCACTGCTGGTCATTCAGTATAATCTGCAGATGGAAAAGTCCACTGTTAGCACATTTACTACAAGCAATACAAAAAAATCATGATTTTTATAAAGGGTAAACAGATCAATATTATGGAGTTTGTATTATTGTGCAAATCAGCAGTTCATTAGAAAATCAAATCTCGATTTGTGTTTTTAACCTACCATACTACTCTGAATCTCATGCCTCATTTGGCAACACCCTCTAAACAACTGTAGAAGGTACATTAGGACATAGATAGAGATCTTTTTGCCATCCAAGTGGCAGCGTACCCCTCTCACTTTATTTGTTTTAGGATATGGTACACCAGTAGCAATTAAGCCAGCTGATAAGTTGAGAGGTAGGGTTACGCTACAGTTAATCTGAATAATAAAAGCTATGAATAGCATGTTCATAATCATCATTTGAGCCAATTCCTAGCAGTTCAGCAATAGTGAAGTTGACTAATGCTCAAACTCCCGTTCGTTCAAATTTAAAGGTCTTAAAAAGTGCCCTAATTTCATACATTTTACCATCATAGCTGTCACTTGGGCGTCCGGTCTACCCTGCTACTCATTTCATTAGCAAGATAAATGTATCTTACTGCTTGCTAGGCAACAACAGAGTGGCCCTCACGTCAGACAACATCTTGCATTTAGCTTTATGATGTCAGCTTGCTAGGCAACAGATTGGCCCTCATGTCAGACAACATCTTGCCTTCGCTTTATGATGTCAGATCATCACCGGTCCAATTGTCCTTGTGGAAGCGGACCACACAGGAGGATGAGATATCAGAAGTTATGCAGTAGGTTGCTATCTCTATTCATGACCGCAAGGCAAGTCGGAGGTGGAATGGCAAATACTCTGAACCACTCAAAGCACTGTGGCCTTTTTTAAAGTGGGATGCAGATACAAAAACAGAGACTATCCTTACCAACAATCCTTCTTGAATATCAGAGTCCAACATACAGAGTGCAGCGGAAGACGTTAAATGTGCTTCATTCCGTGAGAACGCAACTCTATAGTTCTACAGTGAGATAGTGCATTTCAGCCTCAAAGGAAGCAATGTCCTCAAACGGAACATTGGTGGCACCAGGATCTAAAGCAGGCTTAAGAAGCCTTGGATGCAGTCAGTCTTTTATTAACTATCATGACCGACACAATGTGATCCATAATACTTCCATTTTGGCAGAAATTACATTCAAGCACAGGCCCCCACTAGAAGGTAGTGATGACATTCAGGTGCTGAAAACGTCTTTTTAATGCCTAAAGGAATGATTGTGAGCTTTACTTACCATATATATTGGTCAAATGATGCCCTATGCCGGAAGACTGTCTTTTTTTTTTTTCTTCAGTATCGGCAATGCAGAGACAATTTGTTGCGAAACACTGCCACTGCTGGTCATTCAGTATAATCTGCAGATGGAAAAGTCCACTGTTAGCACATTTACTACAAGCAATACAAAAAAAATCATGATTTTTATAAAGGGTAAACAGATCAATACTATGGAGTTTGTATTATTGTGCAAATCAGCAGTTCATTAGAAAATCAAATCTCGATTTGTGTTTTTAACCTACCATACTACTCTGAATCTCATGCCTCATTTGGCAACACCCTCTAAACAACTGTAGAAGGTACATTAGGACATAGATAGAGATCTTTTTGCCATCCAAGTGGCAGCGTACCCCTCTCACTTTATTTGTTTTAGGATATGGTACACCAGTAGCAATTAGGCCAGCTGATAAGTTGAGAGGTAGGGTTACGCTACAGTTAATGGGAATAATAAAAGCTATGAATAGCATGTTCATAATCATCATTTGAGCCAATTCCTAGCATTTAAGCAATAGTGAAGTTGACTAATGCTCAAACTCCCGTTCGTTCAAATTTAAAGGTCTTAAAAAGTGCCCTAATTTCGTACATTTTACCATCATAGCTGTCACTTGGGCGTCCGGTCTACCCTGCTACTCATTTCATTAGCAAGATAAATGTATCTTACTGCTTGCTAGGCAACAACAGAGTGGCCCTCACGTCAGACAACATCTTGCATTTAGCTTTATGATGTCAGCTTGCTAGGCAACAGATTGGCCCTCATGTCAGACAACATCTTGCCTTCGCTTTATGATGTCAGATCATCACCGGTCCAATTGTCCTTGTGGAAGCGGACCACACAGGAGGATGAGATATCAGAAGTTATGCAGTAGGTTGCTATCTCTATTCATGACCGCAAGGCAAGTCGGAGGTGGAATGGCAAATACTCTGAACCACTCAAAGCACTGTGGCCTTTTTTAAAGTGGGATGCAGATACAAAAACAGAGACTATCCTTACCAACAATCCTTCTTGAGTATCAGAGTTCAACATACAGAGTGCAGCGGAAGACGTTAAATGTGCTTCATTCCGTGAGAACGCAACTCTATAGTTCTACAGTGAGATAGTGCATTTCAGCCTCAAAGGAAGCAATGTCCTCAAACGGAACATTGGTGGCACCAGGATCTAAAGCAGGCTTAAGAAGCCTTGGATGCAGTCAGTCTTTTATTAACTATCATGACCGACACAATGTGATCCATAATACTTCCATTTTGGCAGAAATTACATTCAAGCACAGGCCCCCACTAGAAGGTAGTGATGACATTAAGGTGCTGAAAACGTCTTTTTAATGCCTAAAGGAATGATTGTGAGCTTTACTTACCATATATATTGGTCAAATGATGCCCTATGCCGGAAGACTGTCTTTTTTTTTTCTTCAGTATCGGCAATGCAGAGACAATTTGTTGCGAAACACTGCCACTGCTGGTCATTCAGTATAATCTGCAGATGGAAAAGTCCACTGTTAGCACATTTACTACAAGCAATACAAAAAAATCATGATTTTTATAAAGGGTAAACAGATCAATATTATGGAGTTTGTATTATTGTGCAAATCAGCAGTTCATTAGAAAATCAAATCTCGATTTGTGTTTTTAACCTACCATACTACTCTGAATCTCATGCCTCATTTGGCAACACCCTCTAAACAACTGTAGAAGGTACATTAGGACATAGATAGAGATCTTTTTGCCATCCAAGTGGCAGCGTACCCCTCTCACTTTATTTGTTTTAGGATATGGTACACCAGTAGCAATTAAGCCAGCTGATAAGTTGAGAGGTAGGGTTACGCTACAGTTAATCTGAATAATAAAAGCTATGAATAGCATGTTCATAATCATCATTTGAGCCAATTCCTAGCAGTTCAGCAATAGTGAAGTTGACTAATGCTCAAACTCCCGTTCGTTCAAATTTAAAGGTCTTAAAAAGTGCCCTAATTTCATACATTTTACCATCATAGCTGTCACTTGGGCGTCCGGTCTACCCTGCTACTCATTTCATTAGCAAGATAAATGTATCTTACTGCTTGCTAGGCAACAACAGAGTGGCCCTCACGTCAGACAACATCTTGCATTTAGCTTTATGATGTCAGCTTGCTAGGCAACAGATTGGCCCTCATGTCAGACAACATCTTGCCTTCGCTTTATGATGTCAGATCATCACCGGTCCAATTGTCCTTGTGGAAGCGGACCACACAGGAGGATGAGATATCAGAAGTTATGCAGTAGGTTGCTATCTCTATTCATGACCGCAAGGCAAGTCGGAGGTGGAATGGCAAATACTCTGAACCACTCAAAGCACTGTGGCCTTTTTTAAAGTGGGATGCAGATACAAAAACAGAGACTATCCTTACCAACAATCCTTCTTGAATATCAGAGTCCAACATACAGAGTGCAGCGGAAGACGTTAAATGTGCTTCATTCCGTGAGAACGCAACTCTATAGTTCTACAGTGAGATAGTGCATTTCAGCCTCAAAGGAAGCAATGTCCTCAAACGGAACATTGGTGGCACCAGGATCTAAAGCAGGCTTAAGAAGCCTTGGATGCAGTCAGTCTTTTATTAACTATCATGACCGACACAATGTGATCCATAATACTTCCATTTTGGCAGAAATTACATTCAAGCACAGGCCCCCACTAGAAGGTAGTGATGACATTCAGGTGCTGAAAACGTCTTTTTAATGCCTAAAGGAATGATTGTGAGCTTTACTTACCATATATATTGGTCAAATGATGCCCTATGCCGGAAGACTGTCTTTTTTTTTTTTCTTCAGTATCGGCAATGCAGAGACAATTTGTTGCGAAACACTGCCACTGCTGGTCATTCAGTATAATCTGCAGATGGAAAAGTCCACTGTTAGCACATTTACTACAAGCAATACAAAAAAAATCATGATTTTTATAAAGGGTAAACAGATCAATACTATGGAGTTTGTATTATTGTGCAAATCAGCAGTTCATTAGAAAATCAAATCTCGATTTGTGTTTTTAACCTACCATACTACTCTGAATCTCATGCCTCATTTGGCAACACCCTCTAAACAACTGTAGAAGGTACATTAGGACATAGATAGAGATCTTTTTGCCATCCAAGTGGCAGCGTACCCCTCTCACTTTATTTGTTTTAGGATATGGTACACCAGTAGCAATTAGGCCAGCTGATAAGTTGAG
The DNA here is from genome assembly GCF_964263255.1 of Lissotriton vulgaris. Lineage (NCBI taxonomy): Eukaryota > Metazoa > Chordata > Amphibia > Caudata > Salamandridae > Lissotriton > Lissotriton vulgaris. Next base: position 322,944,783 of record NC_141700.1, on the reverse strand, counting down.
AGGTAGGGTTACGCTACAGTTAATGGGAATAATAAAAGCTATGAATAGCATGTTCATAATCATCATTTGAGCCAATTCCTAGCATTTAAGCAATAGTGAAGTTGACTAATGCTCAAACTCCCGTTCGTTCAAATTTAAAGGTCTTAAAAAGTGCCCTAATTTCGTACATTTTACCATCATAGCTGTCACTTGGGCGTCCGGTCTACCCTGCTACTCATTTCATTAGCAAGATAAATGTATCTTACTGCTTGCTAGGCAACAGCAGAGTGGCCCTCACGTCAGACAACATCTTGCGTTTAGCTTTATGATGTCAGCTTGCTAGGCAACAGATTGGCCCTCATGTCAGACAACATCTTGCCTTCGCTTTATGATGTCAGATCATCACTGGTCCAATTGTCCTTGTGGAAGCGGACCACACAGGAGGATGAGATATCAGAAGTTATGCAGTAGGTTGCTATCTCTATTCATGACCGCAAGGCAAGTCGGAGGTGGAATGGCAAATACTCTGAACCACTCAAAGCACTGTGGCCTTTTTTAAAGTGGGATGCAGATACAAAAACAGAGACTATCCTTACCAACAATCCTTCTTGAATATCAGAGTCCAACATACAGAGTGCAGCGGAAGACGTTAAATGTGCTTCATTCCGTGAGAACGCAACTCTATAGTTCTACAGTGAGATAGTGCATTTCAGCCTCAAAGGAAGCAATGTCCTCAAACGGAACATTGGTGGCACCAGGATCTAAAGCAGGCTTAAGAAGCCTTGGATGCAGTCAGTCTTTTATTAACTATCATGACCGACACAATGTGATCCATAATACTTCCATTTTGGCAGAAATTACATTCAAGCACAGGCCCCCACTAGAAGGTAGTGATGACATTCAGGTGCTGAAAACGTCTTTTTAATGCCTAAAGGAATGATTGTGAGCTTTACTTACCATATATATTGGTCAAATGATGCCCTATGCCGGAAGACTGTCTTTTTTTTTTCTTCAGTATCGGCAATGCAGAGACAATTTGTTGCGAAACACTGCCACTGCTGGTCATTCAGTATAATCTGCAGATGGAAAAGTCCACTGTTAGCACATTTACTACAAGCAATACAAAAAAATCATGATTTTTATAAAGGGTAAACAGATCAATACTATGGAGTTTGTATTATTGTGCAAATCAGCAGTTCATTAGAAAATCAAATCTCGATTTGTGTTTTTAACCTACCATACTACTCTGAATCTCATGCCTCATTTGGTAACACCCTCTAAACAACTGTAGAAGGTACATTAGGACATAGATAGAGATCTTTTTGCCATCCAAGTGGCAGCGTACCCCTCTCACTTTATTTGTTTTAGGATATGGTACACCAGTAGCAATTAAGCCAGCTGATAAGTTGAGAGGTAGGGTTACGCTACAGTTAATGGGAATAATAAAAGCTATGAATAGCATGTTCATAATCATCATTTGAGCCAATTCCTAGCAGTTCAGCAATAGTGAAGTTGACTAATGCTCAAACTCCCGTTCGTTCAAATTTAAAGGTCTTAAAAAGTGCCCTAATTTCATACATTTTACCATCATAGCTGTCACTTGGGCGTCCGGTCTACCCTGCTACTCATTTCATTAGCAAGATAAATGTATCTTACTGCTTGCTAGGCAACAACAGAGTGGCCCTCACGTCAGACAACATCTTGCATTTAGCTTTATGATGTCAGCTTGCTAGGCAACAGATTGGCCCTCATGTCAGACAACATCTTGCCTTCGCTTTATGATGTCAGATCATCACTGGTCCAATTGTCCTTGTGGAAGCGGACCACACAGGAGGATGAGATATCAGAAGTTATGCAGTAGGTTGCTATCTCTATTCATGACCGCAAGGCAAGTCGGAGGTGGAATGGCAAATACTCTGAACCACTCAAAGCACTGTGGCCTTTTTTAAAGTGGGATGCAGATACAAAAACAGAGACTATCCTTACCAACAATCCTTCTTGAATATCAGAGTCCAACATACAGAGTGCAGCGGAAGACGTTAAATGTGCTTCATTCCGTGAGAACGCAACTCTATAGTTCTACAGTGAGATAGTGCATTTCAGCCTCAAAGGAAGCAATGTCCTCAAACGGAACATTGGTGGCACCAGGATCTAAAGCAGGCTTAAGAAGCCTTGGATGCAGTCAGTCTTTTATTAACTATCATGACCGACACAATGTGATCCATAATACTTCCATTTTGGCAGAAATTACATTCAAGCACAGGCCCCCACTAGAAGGTAGTGATGACATTCAGGTGCTGAAAACGTCTTTTTAATGCCTAAAGGAATGATTGTGAGCTTTACTTACCATATATATTGGTCAAATGATGCCCTATGCCGGAAGACTGTCTTTTTTTTTTTTCTTCAGTATCGGCAATGCAGAGACAATTTGTTGCGAAACACTGCCACTGCTGGTCATTCAGTATAATCTGCAGATGGAAAAGTCCACTGTTAGCACATTTACTACAAGCAATACAAAAAAAATCATGATTTTTATAAAGGGTAAACAGATCAATACTATGGAGTTTGTATTATTGTGCAAATCAGCAGTTCATTAGAAAATCAAATCTCGATTTGTGTTTTTAACCTACCATACTACTCTGAATCTCATGCCTCATTTGGCAACACCCTCTAAACAACTGTAGAAGGTACATTAGGACATAGATAGAGATCTTTTTGCCATCCAAGTGGCAGCGTACCCCTCTCACTTTATTTGTTTTAGGATATGGTACACCAGTAGCAATTAAGCCAGCTGATAAGTTGAGAGGTAGGGTTACGCTACAGTTAATGGGAATAATAAAAGCTATGAATAGCATGTTCATAATCATCATTTGAGCCAATTCCTAGCAGTTCAGCAATAGTGAAGTTGACTAATGCTCAAACTCCCGTTCGTTCAAATTTAAAGGTCTTAAAAAGTGCCCTAATTTCGTACATTTTACCATCATAGCTGTCACTTGGGCGTCCGGTCTACCCTGCTACTCATTTCATTAGCAAGATAAATGTATCTTACTGCTTGCTAGGCAACAACAGAGTGGCCCTCACGTCAGACAACATCTTGCATTTAGCTTTATGATGTCAGCTTGCTAGGCAACAGATTGGCCCTCATGTCAGACAACATCTTGCCTTCGCTTTATGATGTCAGATCATCACCGGTCCAATTGTCCTTGTGGAAGCGGACCACACAGGAGGATGAGATATCAGAAGTTATGCAGTAGGTTGCTATCTCTATTCATGACTGCAAGGCAAGTCGGAGGTGGAATGGCAAATACTCTGAACCACTCAAAGCACTGTGGCCTTTTTTAAAGTGGGATGCAGATACAAAAACAGAGACTATCCTTACCAACAATCCTTCTTGAGTATCAGAGTCCAACATACAGAGTGCAGCGGAAGACGTTAAATGTGCTTCATTCCGTGAGATCGCAACTCTATAGTTCTACAGTGAGATAGTGCATTTCAGCCTCAAAGGAAGCAATGTCCTCAAACGGAACATTGGTGGCACCAGGATCTAAAGCAGGCTTAAGAAGCCTTGGATGCAGTCAGTCTTTTATTAACTATCATGACCGACACAATGTGATCCATAATACTTCCATTTTGGCAGAAATTACATTCAAGCACAGGCCCCCACTAGAAGGTAGTGATGACATTAAGGTGCTGAAAACGTCTTTTTAATGCCTAAAGGAATGATTGTGAGCTTTACTTACCATATATATTGGTCAAATGATGCCCTATGCCGGAAGACTGTCTTTTTTTTTTCTTCAGTATCGGCAATGCAGAGACAATTTGTTGCGAAACACTGCCACTGCTGGTCATTCAGTATAATCTGCAGATGGAAAAGTCCACTGTTAGCACATTTACTACAAGCAATACAAAAAAATCATGATTTTTATAAAGGGTAAACAGATCAATATTATGGAGTTTGTATTATTGTGCAAATCAGCAGTTCATTAGAAAATCAAATCTCGATTTGTGTTTTTAACCTACCATACTACTCTGAATCTCATGCCTCATTTGGCAACACCCTCTAAACAACTGTAGAAGGTACATTAGGACATAGATAGAGATCTTTTTGCCATCCAAGTGGCAGCGTACCCCTCTCACTTTATTTGTTTTAGGATATGGTACACCAGTAGCAATTAAGCCAGCTGATAAGTTGAGAGGTAGGGTTACTCTACAGTTAATCTGAATAATAAAAGCTATGAATAGCATGTTCATAATCATCATTTGAGCCAATTCCTAGCAGTTCAGCAATAGTGAAGTTGACTAATGCTCAAACTCCCGTTCGTTCAAATTTAAAGGTCTTAAAAAGTGCCCTAATTTCATACATTTTACCATCATAGCTGTCACTTGGGCGTCCGGTCTACCCTGCTACTCATTTCATTAGCAAGATAAATGTATCTTACTGCTTGCTAGGCAACAACAGAGTGGCCCTCACGTCAGACAACATCTTGCATTTAGCTTTATGATGTCAGCTTGCTAGGCAACAGATTGGCCCTCATGTCAGACAACATCTTGCCTTCGCTTTATGATGTCAGATCATCACCGGTCCAATTGTCCTTGTGGAAGCGGACCACACAGGAGGATGAGATATCAGAAGTTATGCAGTAGGTTGCTATCTCTATTCATGACCGCAAGGCAAGTCGGAGGTGGAATGGCAAATACTCTGAACCACTCAAAGCACTGTGGCCTTTTTTAAAGTGGGATGCAGATACAAAAACAGAGACTATCCTTACCAACAATCCTTCTTGAATATCAGAGTCCAACATACAGAGTGCAGCGGAAGACGTTAAATGTGCTTCATTCCGTGAGAACGCAACTCTATAGTTCTACAGTGAGATAGTGCATTTCAGCCTCAAAGGAAGCAATGTCCTCAAACGGAACATTGGTGGCACCAGGATCTAAAGCAGGCTTAAGAAGCCTTGGATGCAGTCAGTCTTTTATTAACTATCATGACCGACACAATGTGATCCATAATACTTCCATTTTGGCAGAAATTACATTCAAGCACAGGCCCCCACTAGAAGGTAGTGATGACATTCAGGTGCTGAAAACGTCTTTTTAATGCCTAAAGGAATGATTGTGAGCTTTACTTACCATATATATTGGTCAAATGATGCCCTATGCCGGAAGACTGTCTTTTTTTTTTTTCTTCAGTATCGGCAATGCAGAGACAATTTGTTGCGAAACACTGCCACTGCTGGTCATTCAGTATAATCTGCAGATGGAAAAGTCCACTGTTAGCACATTTACTACAAGCAATACAAAAAAAATCATGATTTTTATAAAGGGTAAACAGATCAATACTATGGAGTTTGTATTATTGTGCAAATCAGCAGTTCATTAGAAAATCAAATCTCGATTTGTGTTTTTAACCTACCATACTACTCTGAATCTCATGCCTCATTTGGCAACACCCTCTAAACAACTGTAGAAGGTACATTAGGACATAGATAGAGATCTTTTTGCCATCCAAGTGGCAGCGTACCCCTCTCACTTTATTTGTTTTAGGATATGGTACACCAGTAGCAATTAGGCCAGCTGATAAGTTGAGAGGTAGGGTTACGCTACAGTTAATGGGAATAATAAAAGCTATGAATAGCATGTTCATAATCATCATTTGAGCCAATTCCTAGCATTTAAGCAATAGTGAAGTTGACTAATGCTCAAACTCCCGTTCGTTCAAATTTAAAGGTCTTAAAAAGTGCCCTAATTTCGTACATTTTACCATCATAGCTGTCACTTGGGCGTCCGGTCTACCCTGCTACTCATTTCATTAGCAAGATAAATGTATCTTACTGCTTGCTAGGCAACAGCAGAGTGGCCCTCACGTCAGACAACATCTTGCGTTTAGCTTTATGATGTCAGCTTGCTAGGCAACAGATTGGCCCTCATGTCAGACAACATCTTGCCTTCGCTTTATGATGTCAGATCATCACTGGTCCAATTGTCCTTGTGGAAGCGGACCACACAGGAGGATGAGATATCAGAAGTTATGCAGTAGGTTGCTATCTCTATTCATGACCGCAAGGCAAGTCGGAGGTGGAATGGCAAATACTCTGAACCACTCAAAGCACTGTGGCCTTTTTTAAAGTGGGATGCAGATACAAAAACAGAGACTATCCTTACCAACAATCCTTCTTGAATATCAGAGTCCAACATACAGAGTGCAGCGGAAGACGTTAAATGTGCTTCATTCCGTGAGAACGCAACTCTATAGTTCTACAGTGAGATAGTGCATTTCAGCCTCAAAGGAAGCAATGTCCTCAAACGGAACATTGGTGGCACCAGGATCTAAAGCAGGCTTAAGAAGCCTTGGATGCAGTCAGTCTTTTATTAACTATCATGACCGACACAATGTGATCCATAATACTTCCATTTTGGCAGAAATTACATTCAAGCACAGGCCCCCACTAGAAGGTAGTGATGACATTCAGGTGCTGAAAACGTCTTTTTAATGCCTAAAGGAATGATTGTGAGCTTTACTTACCATATATATTGGTCAAATGATGCCCTATGCCGGAAGACTGTCTTTTTTTTTTCTTCAGTATCGGCAATGCAGAGACAATTTGTTGCGAAACACTGCCACTGCTGGTCATTCAGTATAATCTGCAGATGGAAAAGTCCACTGTTAGCACATTTACTACAAGCAATACAAAAAAATCATGATTTTTATAAAGGGTAAACAGATCAATACTATGGAGTTTGTATTATTGTGCAAATCAGCAGTTCATTAGAAAATCAAATCTCGATTTGTGTTTTTAACCTACCATACTACTCTGAATCTCATGCCTCATTTGGTAACACCCTCTAAACAACTGTAGAAGGTACATTAGGACATAGATAGAGATCTTTTTGCCATCCAAGTGGCAGCGTACCCCTCTCACTTTATTTGTTTTAGGATATGGTACACCAGTAGCAATTAAGCCAGCTGATAAGTTGAGAGGTAGGGTTACGCTACAGTTAATGGGAATAATAAAAGCTATGAATAGCATGTTCATAATCATCATTTGAGCCAATTCCTAGCAGTTCAGCAATAGTGAAGTTGACTAATGCTCAAACTCCCGTTCGTTCAAATTTAAAGGTCTTAAAAAGTGCCCTAATTTCATACATTTTACCATCATAGCTGTCACTTGGGCGTCCGGTCTACCCTGCTACTCATTTCATTAGCAAGATAAATGTATCTTACTGCTTGCTAGGCAACAACAGAGTGGCCCTCACGTCAGACAACATCTTGCATTTAGCTTTATGATGTCAGCTTGCTAGGCAACAGATTGGCCCTCATGTCAGACAACATCTTGCCTTCGCTTTATGATGTCAGATCATCACTGGTCCAATTGTCCTTGTGGAAGCGGACCACACAGGAGGATGAGATATCAGAAGTTATGCAGTAGGTTGCTATCTCTATTCATGACCGCAAGGCAAGTCGGAGGTGGAATGGCAAATACTCTGAACCACTCAAAGCACTGTGGCCTTTTTTAAAGTGGGATGCAGATACAAAAACAGAGACTATCCTTACCAACAATCCTTCTTGAATATCAGAGTCCAACATACAGAGTGCAGCGGAAGACGTTAAATGTGCTTCATTCCGTGAGAACGCAACTCTATAGTTCTACAGTGAGATAGTGCATTTCAGCCTCAAAGGAAGCAATGTCCTCAAACGGAACATTGGTGGCACCAGGATCTAAAGCAGGCTTAAGAAGCCTTGGATGCAGTCAGTCTTTTATTAACTATCATGACCGACACAATGTGATCCATAATACTTCCATTTTGGCAGAAATTACATTCAAGCACAGGCCCCCACTAGAAGGTAGTGATGACATTCAGGTGCTGAAAACGTCTTTTTAATGCCTAAAGGAATGATTGTGAGCTTTACTTACCATATATATTGGTCAAATGATGCCCTATGCCGGAAGACTGTCTTTTTTTTTTTTCTTCAGTATCGGCAATGCAGAGACAATTTGTTGCGAAACACTGCCACTGCTGGTCATTCAGTATAATCTGCAGATGGAAAAGTCCACTGTTAGCACATTTACTACAAGCAATACAAAAAAAATCATGATTTTTATAAAGGGTAAACAGATCAATACTATGGAGTTTGTATTATTGTGCAAATCAGCAGTTCATTAGAAAATCAAATCTCGATTTGTGTTTTTAACCTACCATACTACTCTGAATCTCATGCCTCATTTGGCAACACCCTCTAAACAACTGTAGAAGGTACATTAGGACATAGATAGAGATCTTTTTGCCATCCAAGTGGCAGCGTACCCCTCTCACTTTATTTGTTTTAGGATATGGTACACCAGTAGCAATTAAGCCAGCTGATAAGTTGAGAGGTAGGGTTACGCTACAGTTAATCTGAATAATAAAAGCTATGAATAGCATGTTCATAATCATCATTTGAGCCAATTCCTAGCAGTTCAGCAATAGTGAAGTTGACTAATGCTCAAACTCCCGTTCGTTCAAATTTAAAGGTCTTAAAAAGTGCCCTAATTTCGTACATTTTACCATCATAGCTGTCACTTGGGCGTCCGGTCTACCCTGCTACTCATTTCATTAGCAAGATAAATGTATCTTACTGCTTGCTAGGCAACAACAGAGTGGCCCTCACGTCAGACAACATCTTGCATTTAGCTTTATGATGTCAGCTTGCTAGGCAACAGATTGGCCCTCATGTCAGACAACATCTTGCCTTCGCTTTATGATGTCAGATCATCACCGGTCCAATTGTCCTTGTGGAAGCGGACCACACAGGAGGATGAGATATCAGAAGTTATGCAGTAGGTTGCTATCTCTATTCATGACCGCAAGGCAAGTCGGAGGTGGAATGGCAAATACTCTGAACCACTCAAAGCACTGTGGCCTTTTTTAAAGTGGGATGCAGATACAAAAACAGAGACTATCCTTACCAACAATCCTTCTTGAGTATCAGAGTCCAACATACAGAGTGCAGCGGAAGACTTTAAATGTGCTTCATTCCGTGAGAACGCAACTCTATAGTTCTACAGTGAGATAGTGCATTTCAGCCTCAAAGGAAGCAATGTCCTCAAACGGAACATTGGTGGCACCAGGATCTAAAGCAGGCTTAAGAAGCCTTGGATGCAGTCAGTCTTTTATTAACTATCATGACCGACACAATGTGATCCATAATACTTCCATTTTGGCAGAAATTACATTCAAGCACAGGCCCCCACTAGAAGGTAGTGATGACATTCAGGTGCTGAAAACGTCTTTTTAATGCCTAAAGGAATGATTGTGAGCTTTACTTACCATATATATTGGTCAAATGATGCCCTATGCCGGAAGACTGTCTTTTTTTTTTTCTTCAGTATCGGCAATGCAGAGACAATTTGTTGCGAAACACTGCCACTGCTGGTCATTCAGTATAATCTGCAGATGGAAAAGTCCACTGTTAGCACATTTACTACAAGCAATACAAAAAAATCATGATTTTTATAAAGGGTAAGCAGATCAATACTATGGAGTTTGTATTATTGTGCAAATCAGCAGTTCATTAGAAAATCAAATCTCGATTTGTGTTTTTAACCTACCATACTACTCTGAATCTCATGCCTCATTTGGCAACACCCTCTAAACAACTGTAGAAGGTACATTAGGACATAGATAGAGATCTTTTTGCCATCCAAGTGGCAGCGTACCCCTCTCACTTTATTTGTTTTAGGATATGGTACACCAGTAGCAATTAAGCCAGCTGATAAGTTGAGAGGTAGGGTTACGCTACAGTTAATGGGAATAATAAAAGCTATGAATAGCATGTTCATAATCATCATTTGAGCCAATTCCTAGCATTTAAGCAATAGTGAAGTTGACTAATGCTCAAACTCCCGTTCGTTCAAATTTAAAGGTCTTAAAAAGTGCCCTAATTTCGTACATTTTACCATCATAGCTGTCACTTGGGCGTCCGGTCTACCCTGCTACTCATTTCATTAGCAAGATAAATGTATCTTACTGCTTGCTAGGCAACAACAGAGTGGCCCTCACGTCAGACAACATCTTGCATTTAGCTTTATGATGTCAGCTTGCTAGGCAACAGATTGGCCCTCATGTCAGACAACATCTTGCCTTCGCTTTATGATGTCAGATCATCACCGGTCCAATTGTCCTTGTGGAAGCGGACCACACAGGAGGATGAGATATCAGAAGTTATGCAGTAGGTTGCTATCTCTATTCATGACCGCAAGGCAAGTCGGAGGTGGAATGGCAAATACTCTGAACCACTCAAAGCACTGTGGCCTTTTTTAAAGTGGGATGCAGATACAAAAACAGAGACTATCCTTACCAACAATCCTTCTTGAGTATAAGAGTCCAACAAACAGAGTGCAGCGGAAGACGTTAAATGTGCTTCATTCCGTGAGAACGCAACTCTATAGTTCTACAGTGAGATAGTGCATTTCAGCCTCAAAGGAAGCAATGTCCTCAAACGGAACATTGGTGGCACCAGGATCTAAAGCAGGCTTAAGAAGCCTTGGATGCAGTCAGTCTTTTATTAACTATCATGACCGACACAATGTGATCCATAATACTTCCATTTTGGCAGAAATTACATTCAAGCACAGGCCCCCACTAGAAGGTAGTGATGACATTCAGGTGCTGAAAACGTCTTTTTAATGCCTAAAGGAATGATTGTGAGCTTTACTTACCATATATATTGGTCAAATGATGCCCTATGCCGGAAGACTGTCTTTTTTTTTTTCTTCAGTATCGGCAATGCAGAGACAATTTGTTGCGAAACACTGCCACTCCTGGTCATTCAGTATAATCTGCAGATGGAAAAGTCCACTGTTAGCACATTTACTACAAGCAATACAAAAAAATCATGATTTTTATAAAGGGTAAGCAGATCAATACTATGGAGTTTGTATTATTGTGCAAATCAGCAGTTCATTAGAAAATCAAATCTCGATTTGTGTTTTTAACCTACCATACTACTCTGAATCTCATGCCTCATTTGGTAACACCCTCTAAACAACTGTAGAAGGTACATTAGGACATAGATAGAGATCTTTTTGCCATCCAAGTGGCAGCGTACCCCTCTCACTTTATTTGTTTTAGGATATGGTACACCAGTAGCAATTAAGCCAGCTGATAAGTTGAGAGGTAGGGTTACGCTACAGTTAATGGGAATAATAAAAGCTATGAATAGCATGTTCATAATCATCATTTGAGCCAATTCCTAGCATTTAAGCAATAGTGAAGTTGACTAATGCTCAAACTCCCGTTCGTTCAAATTTAAAGGTCTTAAAAAGTGCCCTAATTTCGTACATTTTACCATCATAGCTGTCACTTGGGCGTCCGGTCTACCCTGCTACTCATTTCATTAGCAAGATAAATGTATCTTACTGCTTGCTAGGCAACAACAGAGTGGCCCTCACGTCAGACAACATCTTGCATTTAGCTTTATGATGTCAGCTTGCTAGGCAACAGATTGGCCCTCATGTCAGACAACATCTTGCCTTCGCTTTATGATGTCAGATCATCACTGGTCCAATTGTCCTTGTGGAAGCGGACCACACAGGAGGATGAGATATCAGAAGTTATGCAGTAGGTTGCTATCTCTATTCATGACCGCAAGGCAAGTCGGAGGTGGAATGGCAAATACTCTGAACCACTCAAAGCACTGTGGCCTTTTTTAAAGTGGGATGCAGATACAAAAACAGAGACTATCCTTACCAACAAGCCTTCTTGAGTATCAGAGTTCAACATACAGAGTGCAGCGGAAGACGTTAAATGTGCTTCATTCCGTGAGAACGCAACTCTATAGTTCTACAGTGAGATAGTGCATTTCAGCCTCAAAGGAAGCAATGTCCTCAAACGGAACATTGGTGGCACCAGGATCTAAAGCAGGCTTAAGAAGCCTTGGATGCTGTCAGTCTTTTATTAACTATCATGACCGACACAATGTGATCCATAATACTTCCATTTTGGCAGAAATTACATTCAAGCACAGGCCCCCACTAGAAGGTAGTGATGACATTCAGGTGCTGAAAACGTCTTTTTAATGCCTAAAGGAATGATTGTGAGCTTTACTTACCATATATATTGGTCAAATGATGCCCTATGCCGGAAGACTGTCTTTTTTTTTTTTCTTCAGTATCGGCAATGCAGAGACAATTTGTTGCGAAACACTGCCACTGCTGGTCATTCAGTATAATCTGCAGATGGAAAAGTCCACTGTTAGCACATTTACTACAAGCAATACAAAAAAATCATAATTTTTATAAAGGGTAAACAGATCAATACTATGGAGTTTGTATTATTGTGCAAATCAGCAGTTCATTAGAAAATCAAATCTCGATTTGTGTTTTTAACCTACCATACTACTCTGAATCTCGTGCCTCATTTGGCAACACCCTCTAAACAACTGTAGAAGGTACATTAGGACATAGATAGAGATCTTTTTGCCATCCAAGTGGCAGCGTACCCCTCTCACTTTATTTGTTTTAGGATATGGTACACCAGTAGCAATTAAGCCAGCTGATAAGTTGAGAGGTAGGGTTACGCTACAGTTAATGGGAATAATAAAAGCTATGAATAGCATGTTCATAATCATCATTTGAGCCAATTCCTAGCAGTTCAGCAATAGTGAAGTTGACTATTGCTCAAACTCCCGTTCGTTCAAATTTAAAGGTCTTAAAAAGTGCCCTTATTTCGTACATTTTACCATCATAGCTGTCACTTGGGCGTCCGGTCTACCCTGCTACTCATTTCATTAGCAAGATAAATGTATCTTACTGCTTGCTAGGCAACAACAGAGTGGCCCTCACGTCAGACAACATCTTGCATTTAGCTTTATGATGTCAGCTTGCTAGGCAACAGATTGGCCCTCATGTCAGACAACATCTTGCCTTCGCTTTATGATGTCAGATCATCACTGGTCCAATTGTCCTTGTGGAAGCGGACCACACAGGAGGATGAGATATCAGAAGTTATGCAGTAGGTTGCTATCTCTATTCATGACCGCAAGGCAAGTCTGAGGTGGAATGGCAAATACTCTGAACCACTCAAAGCACTGTGGCCTTTTTTAAAGTGGGATGCAGATACAAAAACAGAGACTATCCTTACCAACAATCCTTCTTGAATATCAGAGTCCAACATACAGAGTGCAGCGGAAGACGTTAAATGTGCTTCATTCCGTGAGAACGCAACTCTATAGTTCTACAGTGAGATAGTGCATTTCAGCCTCAAAGGAAGCAATGTCCTCAAACGGAACATTGGTGGCACCAGGATCTAAAGCAGGCTTAAGAAGCCTTGGATGCAGTCAGTCTTTTATTAACTATCATGACCGACACAATGTGATCCATAATACTTCCATTTTGGCAGAAATTACATTCAAGCACAGGCCCCCACTAGAAGGTAGTGATGACATTCAGGTGCTGAAAACGTCTTTTTAATGCCTAAAGGAATGATTGTGAGCTTTACTTACCATATATATTGGTCAAATGATGCCCTATGCCGGAAGACTGTCTTTTTTTTTTTTCTTCAGTATCGGCAATGCAGAGACAATTTGTTGCGAAACACTGCCACTGCTGGTCATTCAGTATAATCTGCAGATGGAAAAGTCCACTGTTAGCACATTTACTACAAGCAATACAAAAAAATCATGATTTTTATAAAGGGTAAACAGATCAATACTATGGAGTTTGTATTATTGTGCAAATCAGCAGTTCATTAGAAAATCAAATCTCGATTTGTGTTTTTAACCTACCATACGACTCTGAATCTCATGCCTCATTTGGCAACACCCTCTAAACAACTGTAGAAGGTACATTAGGACATAGATAGAGATCTTTTTGCCATCCAAGTGGCAGCGTACCCCTCTCACTTTATTTGTTTTAGGATATGGTACACCAGTAGCAATTAAGCCAGCTGATAAGTTGAGAGGTAGGGTTACGCTACAGTTAATGGGAATAATAAAAGCTATGAATAGCATGTTCATAATCATCATTTGAGCCAATTCCTAGCAGTTCAGCAATAGTGAAGTTGACTAATGCTCAAACTCCCGTTCGTTCAAATTTAAAGGTCTTAAAAAGTGCCCTAATTTCGTACATTTTACCATCATAGCTGTCACTTGGGCGTCCGGTCTACCCTGCTACTCATTTCATTAGCAAGATAAATGTATCTTACTGCTTGCTAGGCAACAACAGAGTGGCCCTCACGTCAGACAACATCTTGCATTTAGCTTTATGATGTCAGCTTGCTAGGCAACAGATTGGCCCTCATGTCAGACAACATCTTGCCTTCGCTTTATGATGTCAGATCATCACTGGTCCAATTGTCCTTGTGGAAGCGGACCACACAGGAGGATGAGATATCAGAAGTTATGCAGTAGGTTGCTATCTCTATTCATGACCGCAAGGCAAGTCGGAGGTGGAATGGCAAATACTCTGAACCACTCAAAGCACTGTGGCCTTTTTTAAAGTGGGATGCAGATACAAAAACAGAGACTATCCTTACCAACAATCCTTCTTGAATATCAGAGTCCAACATACAGAGTGCAGCGGAAGACGTTAAATGTGCTTCATTCCGTGAGAACGCAACTCTATAGTTCTACAGTGAGATAGTGCATTTCAGCCTCAAAGGAAGCAATGTCCTCAAACGGAACATTGGTGGCACCAGGATCTAAAGCAGGCTTAAGAAGCCTTGGATGCAGTCAGTCTTTTATTAACTATCATGACCGACACAATGTGATCCATAATACTTCCATTTTGGCAGAAATTACATTCAAGCACAGGCCCCCACTAGAAGGTAGTGATGACATTCAGGTGCTGAAAACGTCTTTTTAATGCCTAAAGGAATGATTGTGAGCTTTACTTACCATATATATTGGTCAAATGATGCCCTATGCCGGAAGACTGTCTTTTTTTTTTCTTCAGTATCGGCAATGCAGAGACCATTTGTTGCGAAACACTGCCACTGCTGGTCATTCAGTATAATCTGCAGATGGAAAAGTCCACTGTTAGCACATTTACTACAAGCAATACAAAAAAATCATGATTTTTATAAAGCGTAAACAGATCAATACTATGGAGTTTGTATTATTGTGCAAATCAGCAGTTCATTAGAAAATCAAATCTCGATTTGTGTTTTTAACCTACCATACTACTCTGAATCTCATGCCTCATTTGGTAACACCCTCTAAACAACTGTAGAAGGTACATTAGGACATAGATAGAGATCTTTTTGCCATCCAAGTGGCAGCGTACCCCTCTCACTTTATTTGTTTTAGGATATGGTACACCAGTAGCAATTAAGCCAGCTGATAAGTTGAGAGGTAGGGTTACGCTACAGTTAATGGGAATAATAAAAGCTATGAATAGCATGTTCATAATCATCATTTGAGCCAATTCCTAGCAGTTCAGCAATAGTGAAGTTGACTAATGCTCAAACTCCCGTTCGTTCAAATTTAAAGGTCTTAAAAAGTGCCCTAATTTCATACATTTTACCATCATAGCTGTCACTTGGGCGTCCGGTCTACCCTGCTACTCATTTCATTAGCAAGATAAATGTATCTTACTGCTTGCTAGGCAACAACAGAGTGGCCCTCACGTCAGACAACATCTTGCATTTAGCTTTATGATGTCAGCTTGCTAGGCAACAGATTGGCCCTCATGTCAGACAACATCTTGCCTTCGCTTTATGATGTCAGATCATCACTGGTCCAATTGTCCTTGTGGAAGCGGACCACACAGGAGGATGAGATATCAGAAGTTATGCAGTAGGTTGCTATCTCTATTCATGACCGCAAGGCAAGTCGGAGGTGGAATGGCAAATACTCTGAACCACTCAAAGCACTGTGGCCTTTTTTAAAGTGGGATGCAGATACAAAAACAGAGACTATCCTTACCAACAATCCTTCTTGAATATCAGAGTCCAACATACAGAGTGCAGCGGAAGACGTTAAATGTGCTTCATTCCGTGAGAACGCAACTCTATAGTTCTACAGTGAGATAGTGCATTTCAGCCTCAAAGGAAGCAATGTCCTCAAACGGAACATTGGTGGCACCAGGATCTAAAGCAGGCTTAAGAAGCCTTGGATGCAGTCAGTCTTTTATTAACTATCATGACCGACACAATGTGATCCATAATACTTCCATTTTGGCAGAAATTACATTCAAGCACAGGCCCCCACTAGAAGGTAGTGATGACATTAAGGTGCTGAAAACGTCTTTTTAATGCCTAAAGGAATGATTGTGAGCTTTACTTACCATATATATTGGTCAAATGATGCCCTATGCCGGAAGACTGTCTTTTTTTTTTCTTCAGTATCGGCAATGCAGAGACAATTTGTTGCGAAACACTGCCACTGCTGGTCATTCAGTATAATCTGCAGATGGAAAAGTCCACTGTTAGCACATTTACTACAAGCAATACAAAAAAATCATGATTTTTATAAAGGGTAAACAGATCAATACTATGGAGTTTGTATTATTGTGCAAATCAGCAGTTCATTAGAAAATCAAATCTCGATTTGTGTTTTTAACCTACCATACTACTCTGAATCTCATGCCTCATTTGGCAACACCCTCTAAACAACTGTAGAAGGTACATTAGGACATAGATAGAGATCTTTTTGCCATCCAAGTGGCAGCGTACCCCTCTCACTTTATTTGTTTTAGGATATGGTACACCAGTAGCAATTAAGCCAGCTGATAAGTTGAGAGGTAGGGTTACGCTACAGTTAATCTGAATAATAAAAGCTATGAATAGCATGTTCATAATCATCATTTGAGCCAATTCCTAGCAGTTCAGCAATAGTGAAGTTGACTAATGCTCAAACTCCCGTTCGTTCAAATTTAAAGGTCTTAAAAAGTGCCCTAATTTCGTACATTTTACCATCATAGCTGTCACTTGGGCGTCCGGTCTACCCTGCTACTCATTTCATTAGCAAGATAAATGTATCTTACTGCTTGCTAGGCAACAACAGAGTGGCCCTCACGTCAGACAACATCTTGCATTTAGCTTTATGATGTCAGCTTGCTAGGCAACAGATTGGCCCTCATGTCAGACAACATCTTGCCTTCGCTTTATGATGTCAGATCATCACCGGTCCAATTGTCCTTGTGGAAGCGGACCACACAGGAGGATGAGATATCAGAAGTTATGCAGTAGGTTGCTATCTCTATTCATGACCGCAAGGCAAGTCGGAGGTGGAATGGCAAATACTCTGAACCACTCAAAGCACTGTGGCCTTCTTTAAAGTGGGATGCAGATACAAAAACAGAGACTATCCTTACCAACAATCCTTCTTGAGTATCAGAGTCCAACATACAGAGTGCAGCGGAAGACTTTAAATGTGCTTCATTCCGTGAGAACGCAACTCTATAGTTCTACAGTGAGATAGTGCATTTCAGCCTCAAAGGAAGCAATGTCCTCAAACGGAACATTGGTGGCACCAGGATCTAAAGCAGGCTTAAGAAGCCTTGGATGCAGTCAGTCTTTTATTAACTATCATGACCGACACAATGTGATCCATAATACTTCCATTTTGGCAGAAATTACATTCAAGCACAGGCCCCCACTAGAAGGTAGTGATGACATTCAGGTGCTGAAAACGTCTTTTTAATGCCTAAAGGAATGATTGTGAGCTTTACTTACCATATATATTGGTCAAATGATGCCCTATGCCGGAAGACTGTTTTTTTTTTTTTCTTCAGTATCGGCAATGCAGAGACAATTTGTTGCGAAACACTGCCACTGCTGGTCATTCAGTATAATCTGCAGATGGAAAAGTCCACTGTTAGCACATTTACTACAAGCAATACAAAAAAATCATGATTTTTATAAAGGGTAAGCAGATCAATACTATGGAGTTTGTATTATTGTGCAAATCAGCAGTTCATTAGAAAATCAAATCTCGATTTGTGTTTTTAACCTACCATACTACTCTGAATCTCATGCCTCATTTGGCAACACCCTCTAAACAACTGTAGAAGGTACATTAGGACATAGATAGAGATCTTTTTGCCATCCAAGTGGCAGCGTACCCCTCTCACTTTATTTGTTTTAGGATATGGTACACCAGTAGCAATTAAGCCAGCTGATAAGTTGAGAGGTAGGGTTACGCTACAGTTAATCTGAATAATAAAAGCTATGAATAGCATGTTCATAATCATCATTTGAGCCAATTCCTAGCAGTTCAGCAATAGTGAAGTTGACTAATGCTCAAACTCCCGTTCGTTCAAATTTAAAGGTCTTAAAAAGTGCCCTAATTTCATACATTTTACCATCATAGCTGTCACTTGGGCGTCCGGTCTACCCTGCTACTCATTTCATTAGCAAGATAAATGTATCTTACTGCTTGCTAGGCAACAACAGAGTGGCCCTCACGTCAGACAACATCTTGCATTTAGCTTTATGATCTCAGCTTGCTAGGCAACAGATTGGCCCTCATGTCAGACAACATCTTGCCTTCGCTTTATGATGTCAGATCATCACTGGTCCAATTGTCCTTGTGGAAGCGGACCACACAGGAGGATGAGATATCAGAAGTTATGCAGTAGGTTGCTATCTCTATTCATGACCGCAAGGCAAGTCGGAGGTGGAATGGCAAATACTCTGAACCACTCAAAGCACTGTGGCCTTTTTTAAAGTGGGATGCAGATACAAAAACAGAGACTATCCTTACCAACAATCCTTCTTGAGTATCAGAGTTCAACATACAGAGTGCAGCGGAAGACGTTAAATGTGCTTCATTCCGTGAGAACGCAACTCTATAGTTCTACAGTGAGATAGTGCATTTCAGCCTCAAAGGAAGCAATGTCCTCAAACGGAACATTGGTGGCACCAGGATCTAAAGCAGGCTTAAGAAGCCTTGGATGCAGTCAGTCTTTTATTAACTATCATGACCGACACAATGTGATCCATAATACTTCCATTTTGGCAGAAATTACATTCAAGCACAGGCCCCCACTAGAAGGTAGTGATGACATTCAGGTGCTGAAAACGTCTTTTTAATGCCTAAAGGAATGATTGTGAGCTTTACTTACCATATATATTGGTCAAATGATGCCCTATGCCGGAAGACTGTCTTTTTTTTTTTCTTCAGTATCGGCAATGCAGAGACAATTTGTTGCGAAACACTGCCACTGCTGGTCATTCAGTATAATCTGCAGATGGAAAAGTCCACTGTTAGCACATTTACTACAAGCAATACAAAAAAATCATGATTTTTATAAAGGGTAAGCAGATCAATACTATGGAGTTTGTATTATTGTGCAAATCAGCAGTTCATTAGAAAATCAAATCTCGATTTGTGTTTTTAACCTACCATACTACTCTGAATCTCATGCCTCATTTGGCAACACCCTCTAAACAACTGTAGAAGGTACATTAGGACATAGATAGAGATCTTTTTGCCATCCAAGTGGCAGCGTACCCCTCTCACTTTATTTGTTTTAGGATATGGTACACCAGTAGCAATTAAGCCAGCTGATAAGTTGAGAGGTAGGGTTACGCTACAGTTAATGGGAATAATAAAAGCTATGAATAGCATGTTCATAATCATCATTTGAGCCAATTCCTAGCAGTTCAGCAATAGTGAAGTTGACTAATGCTCAAACTCCCGTTCGTTCAAATTTAAAGGTCTTAAAAAGTGCCCTAATTTCGTACATTTTACCATCATAGCTGTCACTTGGGCGTCCGGTCTACCCTGCTACTCATTTCATTAGCAAGATAAATGTATCTTACTGCTTGCTAGGCAACAACAGAGTGGCCCTCACGTCAGACAACATCTTGCATTTAGCTTTATGATGTCAGCTTGCTAGGCAACAGATTGGCCCTCATGTCAGACAACATCTTGCCTTCGCTTTATGATGTCAGATCATCACCGGTCCAATTGTCCTTGTGGAAGCGGACCACACAGGAGGATGAGATATCAGAAGTTATGCAGTAGGTTGCTATCTCTATTCATGACCGCAAGGCAAGTCGGAGGTGGAATGGCAAATACTCTGAACCACTCAAAGCACTGTGGCCTTTTTTAAAGTGGGATGCAGATACAAAAACAGAGACTATCCTTACCAACAATCCTTCTTGAGTATAAGAGTCCAACAAACAGAGTGCAGCGGAAGACGTTAAATGTGCTTCATTCCGTGAGAACGCAACTCTATAGTTCTACAGTGAGATAGTGCATTTCAGCCTCAAAGGAAGCAATGTCCTCAAACGGAACATTGGTGGCACCAGGATCTAAAGCAGGCTTAAGAAGCCTTGGATGCAGTCAGTCTTTTATTAACTATCATGACCGACACAATGTGATCCATAATACTTCCATTTTGGCAGAAATTACATTCAAGCACAGGCCCCCACTAGAAGGTAGTGATGACATTCAGGTGCTGAAAACGTCTTTTTAATGCCTAAAGGAATGATTGTGAGCTTTACTTACCATATATATTGGTCAAATGATGCCCTATGCCGGAAGACTGTCTTTTTTTTTTTCTTCAGTATCGGCAATGCAGAGACAATTTGTTGCGAAACACTGCCACTGCTGGTCATTCAGTATAATCTGCAGATGGAAAAGTCCACTGTTAGCACATTTACTACAAGCAATACAAAAAAATCATGATTTTTATAAAGGGTAAGCAGATCAATACTATGGAGTTTGTATTATTGTGCAAATCAGCAGTTCATTAGAAAATCAAATCTCGATTTGTGTTTTTAACCTACCATACTACTCTGAATCTCATGCCTCATTTGGTAACACCCTCTAAACAACTGTAGAAGGTACATTAGGACATAGATAGAGATCTTTTTGCCATCCAAGTGGCAGCGTACCCCTCTCACTTTATTTGTTTTAGGATATGGTACACCAGTAGCAATTAAGCCAGCTGATAAGTTGAGAGGTAGGGTTACGCTACAGTTAATCTGAATAATAAAAGCTATGAATAGCATGTTCATAATCATCATTTGAGCCAATTCCTAGCATTTAAGCAATAGTGAAGTTGACTAATGCTCAAACTCCCGTTCGTTCAAATTTAAAGGTCTTAAAAAGTGCCCTAATTTCGTACATTTGACCATCATAGCTGTCACTTGGGCGTCCGGTCTACCCTGCTACTCATTTCATTAGCAAGATAAATGTATCTTACTGCTTGCTAGGCAACAACAGAGTGGCCCTCACGTCAGACAACATCTTGCATTTAGCTTTATGATGTCAGCTTGCTAGGCAACAGATTGGCCCTCATGTCAGACAACATCTTGCCTTCGCTTTATGATGTCAGATCATCACCGGTCCAATTGTCCTTGTGGAAGCGGACCACACAGGAGGATGAGATATCAGAAGTTATGCAGTAGGTTGCTATCTCTATTCATGACCGCAAGGCAAGTCGGAGGTGGAATGGCAAATACTCTGAACCACTCAAAGCACTGTGGCCTTCTTTAAAGTGGGATGCAGATACAAAAACAGAGACTATCCTTACCAACAATCCTTCTTGAGTATCAGAGTCCAACATACAGAGTGCAGCGGAAGACTTTAAATGTGCTTCATTCCGTGAGAACGCAACTCTATAGTTCTACAGTGAGATAGTGCATTTCAGCCTCAAAGGAAGCAATGTCCTCAAACGGAACATTGGTGGCACCAGGATCTAAAGCAGGCTTAAGAAGCCTTGGATGCAGTCAGTCTTTTATTAACTATCATGACCGACACAATGTGATCCATAATACTTCCATTTTGGCAGAAATTACATTCAAGCACAGGCCCCCACTAGAAGGTAGTGATGACATTCAGGTGCTGAAAACGTCTTTTTAATGCCTAAAGGAATGATTGTGAGCTTTACTTACCATATATATTGGTCAAATGATGCCCTATGCCGGAAGACTGTTTTTTTTTTTTCTTCAGTATCGGCAATGCAGAGACAATTTGTTGCGAAACACTGCCACTGCTGGTCATTCAGTATAATCTGCAGATGGAAAAGTCCACTGTTAGCACATTTACTACAAGCAATACAAAAAAATCATGATTTTTATAAAGGGTAAGCAGATCAATACTATGGAGTTTGTATTATTGTGCAAATCAGCAGTTCATTAGAAAATCAAATCTCGATTTGTGTTTTTAACCTACCATACTACTCTGAATCTCATGCCTCATTTGGCAACACCCTCTAAACAACTGTAGAAGGTACATTAGGACATAGATAGAGATCTTTTTGCCATCCAAGTGGCAGCGTACCCCTCTCACTTTATTTGTTTTAGGATATGGTACACCAGTAGCAATTAAGCCAGCTGATAAGTTGAGAGGTAGGGTTACGCTACAGTTAATCTGAATAATAAAAGCTATGAATAGCATGTTCATAATCATCATTTGAGCCAATTCCTAGCAGTTCAGCAATAGTGAAGTTGACTAATGCTCAAACTCCCGTTCGTTCAAATTTAAAGGTCTTAAAAAGTGCCCTCATTTCATACATTTTACCATCATAGCTGTCACTTGGGCGTCCGGTCTACCCTGCTACTCATTTCATTAGCAAGATAAATGTATCTTACTGCTTGCTAGGCAACAACAGAGTGGCCCTCACGTCAGACAACATCTTGCATTTAGCTTTATGATCTCAGCTTGCTAGGCAACAGATTGGCCCTCATGTCAGACAACATCTTGCCTTCGCTTTATGATGTCAGATCATCACTGGTCCAATTGTCCTTGTGGAAGCGGACCACACAGGAGGATGAGATATCAGAAGTTATGCAGTAGGTTGCTATCTCTATTCATGACCGCAAGGCAAGTCGGAGGTGGAATGGCAAATACTCTGAACCACTCAAAGCACTGTGGCCTTTTTTAAAGTGGGATGCAGATACAAAAACAGAGACTATCCTTACCAACAATCCTTCTTGAGTATCAGAGTTCAACATACAGAGTGCAGCGGAAGACGTTAAATGTGCTTCATTCCGTGAGAACGCAACTCTATAGTTCTACAGTGAGATAGTGCATTTCAGCCTCAAAGGAAGCAATGTCCTCAAACGGAACATTGGTGGCACCAGGATCTAAAGCAGGCTTAAGAAGCCTTGGATGCAGTCAGTCTTTTATTAACTATCATGACCGACACAATGTGATCCATAATACTTCCATTTTGGCAGAAATTACATTCAAGCACAGGCCCCCACTAGAAGGTAGTGATGACATTCAGGTGCTGAAAACGTCTTTTTAATGCCTAAAGGAATGATTGTGAGCTTTACTTACCATATATATTGGTCAAATGATGCCCTATGCCGGAAGACTGTCTTTTTTTTTTTCTTCAGTATCGGCAATGCAGAGACAATTTGTTGCGAAACACTGCCACTGCTGGTCATTCAGTATAATCTGCAGATGGAAAAGTCCACTGTTAGCACATTTACTACAAGCAATACAAAAAAATCATGATTTTTATAAAGGGTAAGCAGATCAATACTATGGAGTTTGTATTATTGTGCAAATCAGCAGTTCATTAGAAAATCAAATCTCGATTTGTGTTTTTAACCTACCATACTACTCTGAATCTCATGCCTCATTTGGCAACACCCTCTAAACAACTGTAGAAGGTACATTAGGACATAGATAGAGATCTTTTTGCCATCCAAGTGGCAGCGTACCCCTCTCACTTTATTTGTTTTAGGATATGGTACACCAGTAGCAATTAAGCCAGCTGATAAGTTGAGAGGTAGGGTTACGCTACAGTTAATGGGAATAATAAAAGCTATGAATAGCATGTTCATAATCATCATTTGAGCCAATTCCTAGCAGTTCAGCAATAGTGAAGTTGACTAATGCTCAAACTCCCGTTCGTTCAAATTTAAAGGTCTTAAAAAGTGCCCTAATTTCGTACATTTTACCATCATAGCTGTCACTTGGGCGTCCGGTCTACCCTGCTACTCATTTCATTAGCAAGATAAATGTATCTTACTGCTTGCTAGGCAACAACAGAGTGGCCCTCACGTCAGACAACATCTTGCATTTAGCTTTATGATGTCAGCTTGCTAGGCAACAGATTGGCCCTCATGTCAGACAACATCTTGCCTTCGCTTTATGATGTCAGATCATCACCGGTCCAATTGTCCTTGTGGAAGCGGACCACACAGGAGGATGAGATATCAGAAGTTATGCAGTAGGTTGCTATCTCTATTCATGACCGCAAGGCAAGTCGGAGGTGGAATGGCAAATACTCTGAACCACTCAAAGCACTGTGGCCTTTTTTAAAGTGGGATGCAGATACAAAAACAGAGACTATCCTTACCAACAATCCTTCTTGAATATCAGAGTCCAACATACAGAGTGCAGCGGAAGACGTTAAATGTGCTTCATTCCGTGAGAACGCAACTCTATAGTTCTACAGTGAGATAGTGCATTTCAGCCTCAAAGGAAGCAATGTCCTCAAACGGAACATTGGTGGCACCAGGATCTAAAGCAGGCTTAAGAAGCCTTGGATGCAGTCAGTCTTTTATTAACTATCATGACCGACACAATGTGATCCATAATACTTCCATTTTGGCAGAAATTACATTCAAGCACAGGCCCCCACTAGAAGGTAGTGATGACATTCAGGTGCTGAAAACGTCTTTTTAATGCCTAAAGGAATGATTGTGAGCTTTACTTACCATATATATTGGTCAAATGATGCCCTATGCCGGAAGACTGTCTTTTTTTTTTTTCTTCAGTATCGGCAATGCAGAGACAATTTGTTGCGAAACACTGCCACTGCTGGTCATTCAGTATAATCTGCAGATGGAAAAGTCCACTGTTAGCACATTTACTACAAGCAATACAAAAAAATCATGATTTTTTATAAAGGGTAAACAGATCAATACTATGGAGTTTGTATTATTGTGCAAATCAGCAGTTCATTAGAAAATCAAATCTCGATTTGTGTTTTTAACCTACCATACTACTCTGAATCTCATGCCTCATTTGGCAACACCCTCTAAACAACTGTAGAAGGTACATTAGGACATAGATAGAGATCTTTTTGCCATCCAAGTGGCAGCGTACCCCTCTCACTTTATTTGTTTTAGGATATGGTACACCAGTAGCAATTAAGCCAGCTGATAAGTTGAGAGGTAGGGTTACGCTACAGTTAATGGGAATAATAAAAGCTATGAATAGCATGTTCATAATCATCATTTGAGCCAATTCCTAGCATTTAAGCAATAGTGAAGTTGACTAATGCTCAAACTCCCGTTCGTTCAAATTTAAAGGTCTTAAAAAGTGCCCTAATTTCGTACATTTTACCATCATAGCTGTCACTTGGGCGTCCGGTCTACCCTGCTACTCATTTCATTAGCAAGATAAATGTATCTTACTGCTTGCTAGGCAACAACAGAGTGGCCCTCACGTCAGACAACATCTTGCATTTAGCTTTATGATGTCAGCTTGCTAGGCAACAGATTGGCCCTCATGTCAGACAACATCTTGCCTTCGCTTTATGATGTCAGATCATCACTGGTCCAATTGTCCTTGTGGAAGCGGACCACACAGGAGGATGAGATATCAGAAGTTATGCAGTAGGTTGCTATCTCTATTCATGACCGCAAGGCAAGTCGGAGGTGGAATGGCAAATACTCTGAACCACTCAAAGCACTGTGGCCTTTTTTAAAGTGGGATGCAGATACAAAAACAGAGACTATCCTTACCAACAATCCTCCTTGAGTATCAGAGTTCAACATACAGAGTGCAGCGGAAGACGTTAAATGTGCTTCATTCCGTGAGAACGCAACTCTATAGTTCTACAGTGAGATAGTGCATTTCAGCCTCAAAGGAAGCAATGTCCTCAAACGGAACATTGGTGGCACCAGGATCTAAAGCAGGCTTAAGAAGCCTTGGATGCAGTCAGTCTTTTATTAACTATCATGACCGACACAATGTGATCCATAATACTTCCATTTTGGCAGAAATTACATTCAAGCACAGGCCCCCACTAGAAGGTAGTGATGACATTCAGGTGCTGAAAACGTCTTTTTAATGCCTAAAGGAATGATTGTGAGCTTTACTTACCATATATATTGGTCAAATGATGCCCTATGCCGGAAGACTGTCTTTTTTTTTTTTCTTCAGTATCGGCAATGCAGAGACAATTTGTTGCGAAACACTGCCACTGCTGGTCATTCAGTATAATCTGCAGATGGAAAAGTCCACTGTTAGCACATTTACTACAAGCAATACAAAAAAATCATGATTTTTTATAAAGGGTAAACAGATCAATACTATGGAGTTTGTATTATTGTGCAAATCAGCAGTTCATTAGAAAATCAAATCTCGATTTGTGTTTTTAACCTACCATACTACTCTGAATCTCATGCCTCATTTGGCAACACCCTCTAAACAACTGTAGAAGGTATATTAGGACATAGATAGAGATCTTTTTGCCATCCAAGTGGCAGCGTACCCCTCTCACTTTATTTGTTTTAGGATATGGTACACCAGTAGCAATTAAGCCAGCTGATAAGTTGAGAGGTAGGGTTACGCTACAGTTAATGGGAATAATAAAAGCTATGAATAGCATGTTCATAATCATCATTTGAGCCAATTCCTAGCATTTAAGCAATAGTGAAGTTGACTAATGCTCAAACTCCCGTTCGTTCAAATTTAAAGGTCTTAAAAAGTGCCCTAATTTCGTACATTTTACCATCATAGCTGTCACTTGGGCGTCCGGTCTACCCTGCTACTCATTTCATTAGCAAGATAAATGTATCTTACTGCTTGCTAGGCAACAACAGAGTGGCCCTCACGTCAGACAACATCTTGCATTTAGCTTTATGATGTCAGCTTGCTAGGCAACAGATTGGCCCTCATGTCAGACAACATCTTGCCTTCGCTTTATGATGTCAGATCATCACTGGTCCAATTGTCCTTGTGGAAGCGGACCACACAGGAGGATGAGATATCAGAAGTTATGCAGTAGGTTGCTATCTCTATTCATGACCGCAAGGCAAGTCGGAGGTGGAATGGCAAATACTCTGAACCACTCAAAGCACTGTGGCCTTTTTTAAAGTGGGATGCAGATACAAAAACAGAGACTATCCTTACCAACAATCCTCCTTGAGTATCAGAGTTCAACATACAGAGTGCAGCGGAAGACGTTAAATGTGCTTCATTCCGTGAGAACGCAACTCTATAGTTCTACAGTGAGATAGTGCATTTCAGCCTCAAAGGAAGCAATGTCCTCAAACGGAACATTGGTGGCACCAGGATCTAAAGCAGGCTTAAGAAGCCTTGGATGCAGTCAGTCTTTTATTAACTATCATGACCGACACAATGTGATCCATAATACTTCCATTTTGGCAGAAATTACATTCAAGCACAGGCCCCCACTAGAAGGTAGTGATGACATTCAGGTGCTGAAAACGTCTTTTTAATGCCTAAAGGAATGATTGTGAGCTTTACTTACCATATATATTGGTCAAATGATGCCCTATGCCGGAAGACTGTCTTTTTTTTTTTTCTTCAGTATCGGCAATGCAGAGACAATTTGTTGCGAAACACTGCCACTGCTGGTCATTCAGTATAATCTGCAGATGGAAAAGTCCACTGTTAGCACATTTACTACAAGCAATACAAAAAAATCATGATTTTTATAAAGGGTAAACAGATCAATACTATGGAGTTTGTATTATTGTGCAAATCAGCAGTTCATTAGAAAATCAAATCTCGATTTGTGTTTTTAACCTACCATACTACTCTGAATCTCATGCCTCATTTGGCAACACCCTCTAAACAACTGTAGAAGGTACATTAGGACATAGATAGAGATCTTTTTGCCATCCAAGTGGCAGCGTACCCCTCTCACTTTATTTGTTTTAGGATATGGTACACCAGTAGCAATTAAGCCAGCTGATAAGTTGAGAGGTAGGGTTACGCTACAGTTAATGGGAATAATAAAAGCTATGAATAGCATGTTCATAATCATCATTTGAGCCAATTCCTAGCATTTAAGCAATAGTGAAGTTGACTAATGCTCAAACTCCCGTTCGTTCAAATTTAAAGGTCTTAAAAAGTGCCCTAATTTCGTACATTTTACCATCATAGCTGTCACTTGGGCGTCCGGTCTACCCTGCTACTCATTTCATTAGCAAGATAAATGTATCTTACTGCTTGCTAGGCAACAACAGAGTGGCCCTCACGTCAGACAACATCTTGCATTTAGCTTTATGATGTCAGCTTGCTAGGCAACAGATTGGCCCTCATGTCAGACAACATCTTGCCTTCGCTTTATGATGTCAGATCATCACCGGTCCAATTGTCCTTGTGGAAGCGGACCACACAGGAGGATGAGATATCAGAAGTTATGCAGTAGGTTACTATCTCTATTCATGACCGCAAGGCAAGTCGGAGGTGGAATGGCAAATACTCTGAACCACTCAAAGCACTGTGGCCTTTTTTAAAGTGGGATGCAGATACAAAAACAGAGACTATCCTTACCAACAATCCTTCTTGAGTATCAGAGTTCAACATACAGAGTGCAGCGGAAGACGTTAAATGTGCTTCATTCCGTGAGAACGCAACTCTATAGTTCTACAGTGAGATAGTGCATTTCAGCCTCAAAGGAAGCAATGTCCTCAAACGGAACATTGGTGGCACCAGGATCTAAAGCAGGCTTAAGAAGCCTTGGATGCAGTCAGTCTTTTATTAACTATCATGACCGACACAATGTGATCCATAATACTTCCATTTTGGCAGAAATTACATTCAAGCACAGGCCCCCACTAGAAGGTAGTGATGACATTCAGGTGCTGAAAACGTCTTTTTAATGCCTAAAGGAATGATTGTGAGCTTTACTTACCATATATATTGGTCAAATGATGCCCTATGCCGGAAGACTGTCTTTTTTTTTTCTTCAGTATCGGCAATGCAGAGACAATTTGTTGCGAAACACTGCCACTGCTGGTCATTCAGTATAATCTGCAGATGGAAAAGTCCACTGTTAGCACATTTACTACAAGCAATACAAAAAAATCATGATTTTTATAAAGGGTAAACAGATCAATACTATGGAGTTTGTATTATTGTGCAAATCAGCAGTTCATTAGAAAATCAAATCTCGATTTGTGTTTTTAACCTACCATACTACTCTGAATCTCATGCCTCATTTGGCAACACCCTCTAAACAACTGTAGAAGGTACATTAGGACATAGATAGAGATCTTTTTGCCATCCAAGTGGCAGCGTACCCCTCTCACTTTATTTGTTTTAGGATATGGTACACCAGTAGCAATTAAGCCAGCTGATAAGTTGAGAGGTAGGGTTACGCTACAGTTAATGGGAATAATAAAAGCTATGAATAGCATGTTCATAATCATCATTTGAGCCAATTCCTAGCAGTTCAGCAATAGTGAAGTTGACTAATGCTCAAACTCCCGTTCGTTCAAATTTAAAGGTCTTAAAAAGTGCCCTAATTTCGTACATTTTACCATCATAGCTGTCACTTGGGCGTCCGGTCTACCCTGCTACTCATTTCATTAGCAAGATAAATGTATCTTACTGCTTGCTAGGCAACAACAGAGTGGCCCTCACGTCAGACAACATCTTGCATTTAGCTTTATGATGTCAGCTTGCTAGGCAACAGATTGGCCCTCATGTCAGACAACATCTTGCCTTCGCTTTATGATGTCAGATCATCACTGGTCCAATTGTCCTTGTGGAAGCGGACCACACAGGAGGATGAGATATCAGAAGTTATGCAGTAGGTTGCTATCTCTATTCATGACCGCAAGGCAAGTCGGAGGTGGAATGGCAAATACTCTGAACCACTCAAAGCACTGTGGCCTTTTTTAAAGTGGGATGCAGATACAAAAACAGAGACTATCCTTACCAACAATCCTTCTTGAATATCAGAGTCCAACATACAGAGTGCAGCGGAAGACGTTAAATGTGCTTCATTCCGTGAGAACGCAACTCTATAGTTCTACAGTGAGATAGTGCATTTCAGCCTCAAAGGAAGCAATGTCCTCAAACGGAACATTGGTGGCACCAGGATCTAAAGCAGGCTTAAGAAGCCTTGGATGCAGTCAGTCTTTTATTAACTATCATGACCGACACAATGTGATCCATAATACTTCCATTTTGGCAGAAATTACATTCAAGCACAGGCCCCCACTAGAAGGTAGTGATGACATTCAGGTGCTGAAAACGTCTTTTTAATGCCTAAAGGAATGATTGTGAGCTTTACTTACCATATATATTGGTCAAATGATGCCCTATGCCGGAAGACTGTCTTTTTTTTTTTCTTCAGTATCGGCAATGCAGAGACAATTTGTTGCGAAACACTGCCACTGCTGGTCATTCAGTATAATCTGCAGATGGAAAAGTCCACTGTTAGCACATTTACTACAAGCAATACAAAAAAATCATGATTTTTATAAAGGGTAAACAGATCAATACTATGGAGTTTGTATTATTGTGCAAATCAGCAGTTCATTAGAAAATCAAATCTCGATTTGTGTTTTTAACCTACCATACTACTCTGAATCTCATGCCTCATTTGGCAACACCCTCTAAACAACTGTAGAAGGTACATTAGGACATAGATAGAGATCTTTTTGCCATCCAAGTGGCAGCGTACCCCTCTCACTTTATTTGTTTTAGGATATGGTACACCAGTAGCAATTAGGCCAGCTGATAAGTTGAGAGGTAGGGTTACGCTACAGTTAATGGGAATAATAAAAGCTATGAATAGCATGTTCATAATCATCATTTGAGCCAATTCCTAGCATTTAAGCAATAGTGAAGTTGACTAATGCTCAAACTCCCGTTCGTTCAAATTTAAAGGTCTTAAAAAGTGCCCTAATTTCGTACATTTTACCATCATAGCTGTCACTTGGGCGTCCGGTCTACCCTGCTACTCATTTCATTAGCAAGATAAATGTATCTTACTGCTTGCTAGGCAACAACAGAGTGGCCCTCACGTCAGACAACATCTTGCATTTAGCTTTATGATGTCAGCTTGCTAGGCAACAGATTGGCCCTCATGTCAGACAACATCTTGCCTTCGCTTTATGATGTCAGATCATCACTGGTCCAATTGTCCTTGTGGAAGCGGACCACACAGTAGGATGAGATATCAGAAGTTATGCAGTAGGTTGCTATCTCTATTCATGACCGCAAGGCAAGTCGGAGGTGGAATGGCAAATACTCTGAACCACTCAAAGCACTGTGGCCTTTTTTAAAGTGGGATGCAGATACAAAAACAGAGACTATCCTTACCAACAATCCTCCTTGAGTATCAGAGTTCAACATACAGAGTGCAGCGGAAGACGTTAAATGTGCTTCATTCCGTGAGAACGCAACTCTATAGTTCTACAGTGAGATAGTGCATTTCAGCCTCAAAGGAAGCAATGTCCTCAAACGGAACATTGGTGGCACCAGGATCTAAAGCAGGCTTAAGAAGCCTTGGATGCAGTCAGTCTTTTATTAACTATCATGACCGACACAATGTGATCCATAATACTTCCATTTTGGCAGAAATTACATTCAAGCACAGGCCCCCACTAGAAGGTAGTGATGACATTCAGGTGCTGAAAACGTCTTTTTAATGCCTAAAGGAATGATTGTGAGCTTTACTTACCATATATATTGGTCAAATGATGCCCTATGCCGGAAGACTGTCTTTTTTTTTTTTCTTCAGTATCGGCAATGCAGAGACAATTTGTTGCGAAACACTGCCACTGCTGGTCATTCAGTATAATCTGCAGATGGAAAAGTCCACTGTTAGCACATTTACTACAAGCAATACAAAAAAATCATGATTTTTTATAAAGGGTAAACAGATCAATACTATGGAGTTTGTATTATTGTGCAAATCAGCAGTTCATTAGAAAATCAAATCTCGATTTGTGTTTTTAACCTACCATACTACTCTGAATCTCATGCCTCATTTGGCAACACCCTCTAAACAACTGTAGAAGGTATATTAGGACATAGATAGAGATCTTTTTGCCATCCAAGTGGCAGCGTACCCCTCTCACTTTATTTGTTTTAGGATATGGTACACCAGTAGCAATTAAGCCAGCTGATAAGTTGAGAGGTAGGGTTACGCTACAGTTAATGGGAATAATAAAAGCTATGAATAGCATGTTCATAATCATCATTTGAGCCAATTCCTAGCATTTAAGCAATAGTGAAGTTGACTAATGCTCAAACTCCCGTTCGTTCAAATTTAAAGGTCTTAAAAAGTGCCCTAATTTCGTACATTTTACCATCATAGCTGTCACTTGGGCGTCCGGTCTACCCTGCTACTCATTTCATTAGCAAGATAAATGTATCTTACTGCTTGCTAGGCAACAACAGAGTGGCCCTCACGTCAGACAACATCTTGCATTTAGCTTTATGATGTCAGCTTGCTAGGCAACAGATTGGCCCTCATGTCAGACAACATCTTGCCTTCGCTTTATGATGTCAGATCATCACTGGTCCAATTGTCCTTGTGGAAGCGGACCACACAGGAGGATGAGATATCAGAAGTTATGCAGTAGGTTGCTATCTCTATTCATGACCGCAAGGCAAGTCGGAGGTGGAATGGCAAATACTCTGAACCACTCAAAGCACTGTGGCCTTTTTTAAAGTGGGATGCAGATACAAAAACAGAGACTATCCTTACCAACAATCCTCCTTGAGTATCAGAGTTCAACATACAGAGTGCAGCGGAAGACGTTAAATGTGCTTCATTCCGTGAGAACGCAACTCTATAGTTCTACAGTGAGATAGTGCATTTCAGCCTCAAAGGAAGCAATGTCCTCAAACGGAACATTGGTGGCACCAGGATCTAAAGCAGGCTTAAGAAGCCTTGGATGCAGTCAGTCTTTTATTAACTATCATGACCGACACAATGTGATCCATAATACTTCCATTTTGGCAGAAATTACATTCAAGCACAGGCCCCCACTAGAAGGTAGTGATGACATTCAGGTGCTGAAAACGTCTTTTTAATGCCTAAAGGAATGATTGTGAGCTTTACTTACCATATATATTGGTCAAATGATGCCCTATGCCGGAAGACTGTCTTTTTTTTTTTTCTTCAGTATCGGCAATGCAGAGACAATTTGTTGCGAAACACTGCCACTGCTGGTCATTCAGTATAATCTGCAGATGGAAAAGTCCACTGTTAGCACATTTACTACAAGCAATACAAAAAAATCATGATTTTTATAAAGGGTAAACAGATCAATACTATGGAGTTTGTATTATTGTGCAAATCAGCAGTTCATTAGAAAATCAAATCTCGATTTGTGTTTTTAACCTACCATACTACTCTGAATCTCATGCCTCATTTGGCAACACCCTCTAAACAACTGTAGAAGGTACATTAGGACATAGATAGAGATCTTTTTGCCATCCAAGTGGCAGCGTACCCCTCTCACTTTATTTGTTTTAGGATATGGTACACCAGTAGCAATTAAGCCAGCTGATAAGTTGAGAGGTAGGGTTACGCTACAGTTAATGGGAATAATAAAAGCTATGAATAGCATGTTCATAATCATCATTTGAGCCAATTCCTAGCATTTAAGCAATAGTGAAGTTGACTAATGCTCAAACTCCCGTTCGTTCAAATTTAAAGGTCTTAAAAAGTGCCCTAATTTCGTACATTTTACCATCATAGCTGTCACTTGGGCGTCCGGTCTACCCTGCTACTCATTTCATTAGCAAGATAAATGTATCTTACTGCTTGCTAGGCAACAACAGAGTGGCCCTCACGTCAGACAACATCTTGCATTTAGCTTTATGATGTCAGCTTGCTAGGCAACAGATTGGCCCTCATGTCAGACAACATCTTGCCTTCGCTTTATGATGTCAGATCATCACCGGTCCAATTGTCCTTGTGGAAGCGGACCACACAGGAGGATGAGATATCAGAAGTTATGCAGTAGGTTACTATCTCTATTCATGACCGCAAGGCAAGTCGGAGGTGGAATGGCAAATACTCTGAACCACTCAAAGCACTGTGGCCTTTTTTAAAGTGGGATGCAGATACAAAAACAGAGACTATCCTTACCAACAATCCTTCTTGAGTATCAGAGTTCAACATACAGAGTGCAGCGGAAGACGTTAAATGTGCTTCATTCCGTGAGAACGCAACTCTATAGTTCTACAGTGAGATAGTGCATTTCAGCCTCAAAGGAAGCAATGTCCTCAAACGGAACATTGGTGGCACCAGGATCTAAAGCAGGCTTAAGAAGCCTTGGATGCAGTCAGTCTTTTATTAACTATCATGACCGACACAATGTGATCCATAATACTTCCATTTTGGCAGAAATTACATTCAAGCACAGGCCCCCACTAGAAGGTAGTGATGACATTCAGGTGCTGAAAACGTCTTTTTAATGCCTAAAGGAATGATTGTGAGCTTTACTTACCATATATATTGGTCAAATGATGCCCTATGCCGGAAGACTGTCTTTTTTTTTTCTTCAGTATCGGCAATGCAGAGACAATTTGTTGCGAAACACTGCCACTGCTGGTCATTCAGTATAATCTGCAGATGGAAAAGTCCACTGTTAGCACATTTACTACAAGCAATACAAAAAAATCATGATTTTTATAAAGGGTAAACAGATCAATACTATGGAGTTTGTATTATTGTGCAAATCAGCAGTTCATTAGAAAATCAAATCTCGATTTGTGTTTTTAACCTACCATACTACTCTGAATCTCATGCCTCATTTGGCAACACCCTCTAAACAACTGTAGAAGGTACATTAGGACATAGATAGAGATCTTTTTGCCATCCAAGTGGCAGCGTACCCCTCTCACTTTATTTGTTTTAGGATATGGTACACCAGTAGCAATTAAGCCAGCTGATAAGTTGAGAGGTAGGGTTACGCTACAGTTAATGGGAATAATAAAAGCTATGAATAGCATGTTCATAATCATCATTTGAGCCAATTCCTAGCAGTTCAGCAATAGTGAAGTTGACTAATGCTCAAACTCCCGTTCGTTCAAATTTAAAGGTCTTAAAAAGTGCCCTAATTTCGTACATTTTACCATCATAGCTGTCACTTGGGCGTCCGGTCTACCCTGCTACTCATTTCATTAGCAAGATAAATGTATCTTACTGCTTGCTAGGCAACAACAGAGTGGCCCTCACGTCAGACAACATCTTGCATTTAGCTTTATGATGTCAGCTTGCTAGGCAACAGATTGGCCCTCATGTCAGACAACATCTTGCCTTCGCTTTATGATGTCAGATCATCACTGGTCCAATTGTCCTTGTGGAAGCGGACCACACAGGAGGATGAGATATCAGAAGTTATGCAGTAGGTTGCTATCTCTATTCATGACCGCAAGGCAAGTCGGAGGTGGAATGGCAAATACTCTGAACCACTCAAAGCACTGTGGCCTTTTTTAAAGTGGGATGCAGATACAAAAACAGAGACTATCCTTACCAACAATCCTTCTTGAATATCAGAGTCCAACATACAGAGTGCAGCGGAAGACGTTAAATGTGCTTCATTCCGTGAGAACGCAACTCTATAGTTCTACAGTGAGATAGTGCATTTCAGCCTCAAAGGAAGCAATGTCCTCAAACGGAACATTGGTGGCACCAGGATCTAAAGCAGGCTTAAGAAGCCTTGGATGCAGTCAGTCTTTTATTAACTATCATGACCGACACAATGTGATCCATAATACTTCCATTTTGGCAGAAATTACATTCAAGCACAGGCCCCCACTAGAAGGTAGTGATGACATTCAGGTGCTGAAAACGTCTTTTTAATGCCTAAAGGAATGATTGTGAGCTTTACTTACCATATATATTGGTCAAATGATGCCCTATGCCGGAAGACTGTCTTTTTTTTTTTCTTCAGTATCGGCAATGCAGAGACAATTTGTTGCGAAACACTGCCACTGCTGGTCATTCAGTATAATCTGCAGATGGAAAAGTCCACTGTTAGCACATTTACTACAAGCAATACAAAAAAATCATGATTTTTATAAAGGGTAAACAGATCAATACTATGGAGTTTGTATTATTGTGCAAATCAGCAGTTCATTAGAAAATCAAATCTCGATTTGTGTTTTTAACCTACCATACTACTCTGAATCTCATGCCTCATTTGGCAACACCCTCTAAACAACTGTAGAAGGTACATTAGGACATAGATAGAGATCTTTTTGCCATCCAAGTGGCAGCGTACCCCTCTCACTTTATTTGTTTTAGGATATGGTACACCAGTAGCAATTAGGCCAGCTGATAAGTTGAGAGGTAGGGTTACGCTACAGTTAATGGGAATAATAAAAGCTATGAATAGCATGTTCATAATCATCATTTGAGCCAATTCCTAGCATTTAAGCAATAGTGAAGTTGACTAATGCTCAAACTCCCGTTCGTTCAAATTTAAAGGTCTTAAAAAGTGCCCTAATTTCGTACATTTTACCATCATAGCTGTCACTTGGGCGTCCGGTCTACCCTGCTACTCATTTCATTAGCAAGATAAATGTATCTTACTGCTTGCTAGGCAACAACAGAGTGGCCCTCACGTCAGACAACATCTTGCATTTAGCTTTATGATGTCAGCTTGCTAGGCAACAGATTGGCCCTCATGTCAGACAACATCTTGCCTTCGCTTTATGATGTCAGATCATCACTGGTCCAATTGTCCTTGTGGAAGCGGACCACACAGTAGGATGAGATATCAGAAGTTATGCAGTAGGTTGCTATCTCTATTCATGACCGCAAGGCAAGTCGGAGGTGGAATGGCAAATACTCTGAACCACTCAAAGCACTGTGGCCTTTTTTAAAGTGGGATGCAGATACAAAAACAGAGACTATCCTTACCAACAATCCTCCTTGAGTATCAGAGTTCAACATACAGAGTGCAGCGGAAGACGTTAAATGTGCTTCATTCCGTGAGAACGCAACTCTATAGTTCTACAGTGAGATAGTGCATTTCAGCCTCAAAGGAAGCAATGTCCTCAAACGGAACATTGGTGGCACCAGGATCTAAAGCAGGCTTAAGAAGCCTTGGATGCAGTCAGTCTTTTATTAACTATCATGACCGACACAATGTGATCCATAATACTTCCATTTTGGCAGAAATTACATTCAAGCACAGGCCCCCACTAGAAGGTAGTGATGACATTCAGGTGCTGAAAACGTCTTTTTAATGCCTAAAGGAATGATTGTGAGCTTTACTTACCATATATATTGGTCAAATGATGCCCTATGCCGGAAGACTGTCTTTTTTTTTTCTTCAGTATCGGCAATGCAGAGACAATTTGTTGCGAAACACTGCCACTGCTGGTCATTCAGTATAATCTGCAGATGGAAAAGTCCACTGTTAGCACATTTACTACAAGCAATACAAAAAAATCATGATTTTTATAAAGGGTAAACAGATCAATACTATGGAGTTTGTATTATTGTGCAAATCAGCAGTTCATTAGAAAATCAAATCTCGATTTGTGTTTTTAACCTACCATACTACTCTGAATCTCATGCCTCATTTGGCAACACCCTCTAAACAACTGTAGAAGGTACATTAGGACATAGATAGAGATCTTTTTGCCATCCAAGTGGCAGCGTACCCCTCTCACTTTATTTGTTTTAGGATATGGTACACCAGTAGCAATTAAGCCAGCTGATAAGTTGAGAGGTAGGGTTACGCTACAGTTAATGGGAATAATAAAAGCTATGAACAGCATGTTCATAATCATCATTTGAGCCAATTCCTAGCAGTTCAGCAATAGTGAAGTTGACTAATGCTCAAACTCCCGTTCGTTCAAATTTAAAGGTCTTAAAAAGTGCCCTAATTTCGTACATTTTACCATCATAGCTGTCACTTGGGCGTCCGGTCTACCCTGCTACTCATTTCATTAGCAAGATAAATGTATCTTACTGCTTGCTAGGCAACAACAGAGTGGCCCTCACGTCAGACAACATCTTGCATTTAGCTTTATGATGTCAGCTTGCTAGGCAACAGATTGGCCCTCATGTCAGACAACATCTTGCCTTCGCTTTATGATGTCAGATCATCACTGGTCCAATTGTCCTTGTGGAAGCGGACCACACAGGAGGATGAGATATCAGAAGTTATGCAGTAGGTTGCTATCTCTATTCATGACCGCAAGGCAAGTCGGAGGTGGAATGGCAAATACTCTGAACCACTCAAAGCACTGTGGCCTTTTTTAAAGTGGGATGCAGATACAAAAACAGAGACTATCCTTACCAACAATCCTTCTTGAATATCAGAGTCCAACATACAGAGTGCAGCGGAAGACGTTAAATGTGCTTCATTCCGTGAGAACGCAACTCTATAGTTCTACAGTGAGATAGTGCATTTCAGCCTCAAAGGAAGCAATGTCCTCAAACGGAACATTGGTGGCACCAGGATCTAAAGCAGGCTTAAGAAGCCTTGGATGCAGTCAGTCTTTTATTAACTATCATGACCGACACAATGTGATCCATAATACTTCCATTTTGGCAGAAATTACATTCAAGCACAGGCCCCCACTAGAAGGTAGTGATGACATTCAGGTGCTGAAAACGTCTTTTTAATGCCTAAAGGAATGATTGTGAGCTTTACTTACCATATATATTGGTCAAATGATGCCCTATGCCGGAAGACTGTCTTTTTTTTTTTTCTTCAGTATCGGCAATGCAGAGACAATTTGTTGCGAAACACTGCCACTGCTGGTCATTCAGTATAATCTGCAGATGGAAAAGTCCACTGTTAGCACATTTACTACAAGCAATACAAAAAAAATCATGATTTTTATAAAGGGTAAACAGATCAATACTATGGAGTTTGTATTATTGTGCAAATCAGCAGTTCATTAGAAAATCAAATCTCGATTTGTGTTTTTAACCTACCATACTACTCTGAATCTCATGCCTCATTTGGCAACACCCTCTAAACAACTGTAGAAGGTACATTAGGACATAGATAGAGATCTTTTTGCCATCCAAGTGGCAGCATACCCCTCTCACTTTATTTGTTTTAGGATATGGTACACCAGTAGCAATTAAGCCAGCTGATAAGTTGAGAGGTAGGGTTACGCTACAGTTAATGGGAATAATAAAAGCTATGAATAGCATGTTCATAATCATCATTTGAGCCAATTCCTAGCAGTTCAGCAATAGTGAAGTTGACTAATGCTCAAACTCCCGTTCGTTCAAATTTAAAGGTCTTAAAAAGTGCCCTAATTTCATACATTTTACCATCATAGCTGTCACTTGGGCGTCCGGTCTACCCTGCTACTCATTTCATTAGCAAGATAAATGTATCTTACTGCTTGCTAGGCAACAACAGAGTGGCCCTCACGTCAGACAACATCTTGCATTTAGCTTTATGATGTCAGCTTGCTAGGCAACAGATTGGCCCTCATGTCAGACAACATCTTGCCTTCGCTTTATGATGTCAGATCATCACTGGTCCAATTGTCCTTGTGGAAGCGGACCACACAGGAGGATGAGATATCAGAAGTTATGCAGTAGGTTGCTATCTCTATTCATGACCGCAAGGCAAGTCGGAGGTGGAATGGCAAATACTCTGAACCACTCAAAGCACTGTGGCCTTTTTTAAAGTGGGATGCAGATACAAAAACAGAGACTATCCTTACCAACAATCCTTCTTGAATATCAGAGTCCAACATACAGAGTGCAGCGGAAGACGTTAAATGTGCTTCATTCCGTGAGAACGCAACTCTATAGTTCTACAGTGAGATAGTGCATTTCAGCCTCAAAGGAAGCAATGTCCTCAAACGGAACATTGGTGGCACCAGGATCTAAAGCAGGCTTAAGAAGCCTTGGATGCAGTCAGTCTTTTATTAACTATCATGACCGACACAATGTGATCCATAATACTTCCATTTTGGCAGAAATTACATTCAAGCACAGGCCCCCACTAGAAGGTAGTGATGACATTCAGGTGCTGAAAACGTCTTTTTAATGCCTAAAGGAATGATTGTGAGCTTTACTTACCATATATATTGGTCAAATGATGCCCTATGCCGGAAGACTGTCTTTTTTTTTTTTCTTCAGTATCGGCAATGCAGAGACAATTTGTTGCGAAACACTGCCACTGCTGGTCATTCAGTATAATCTGCAGATGGAAAAGTCCACTGTTAGCACATTTACTACAAGCAATACAAAAAAAATCATGATTTTTATAAAGGGTAAACAGATCAATACTATGGAGTTTGTATTATTGTGCAAATCAGCAGTTCATTAGAAAATCAAATCTCGATTTGTGTTTTTAACCTACCATACTACTCTGAATCTCATGCCTCATTTGGCAACACCCTCTAAACAACTGTAGAAGGTACATTAGGACATAGATAGAGATCTTTTTGCCATCCAAGTGGCAGCGTACCCCTCTCACTTTATTTGTTTTAGGATATGGTACACCAGTAGCAATTAAGCCAGCTGATAAGTTGAGAGGTAGGGTTACGCTACAGTTAATGGGAATAATAAAAGCTATGAACAGCATGTTCATAATCATCATTTGAGCCAATTCCTAGCAGTTCAGCAATAGTGAAGTTGACTAATGCTCAAACTCCCGTTCGTTCAAATTTAAAGGTCTTAAAAAGTGCCCTAATTTCGTACATTTTACCATCATAGCTGTCACTTGGGCGTCCGGTCTACCCTGCTACTCATTTCATTAGCAAGATAAATGTATCTTACTGCTTGCTAGGCAACAACAGAGTGGCCCTCACGTCAGACAACATCTTGCATTTAGCTTTATGATGTCAGCTTGCTAGGCAACAGATTGGCCCTCATGTCAGACAACATCTTGCCTTCGCTTTATGATGTTAGATCATCACTGGTCCAATTGTCCTTGTGGAAGCGGACCACACAGGAGGATGAGATATCAGAAGTTATGCAGTAGGTTGCTATCTCTATTCATGACCGCAAGGCAAGTCGGAGGTGGAATGGCAAATACTCTGAACCACTCAAAGCACTGTGGCCTTTTTTAAAGTGGGATGCAGATACAAAAACAGAGACTATCCTTACCAACAATCCTTCTTGAATATCAGAGTCCAACATACAGAGTGCAGCGGAAGACGTTAAATGTGCTTCATTCCGTGAGAACGCAACTCTATAGTTCTACAGTGAGATAGTGCATTTCAGCCTCAAAGGAAGCAATGTCCTCAAACGGAACATTGGTGGCACCAGGATCTAAAGCAGGCTTAAGAAGCCTTGGATGCAGTCAGTCTTTTATTAACTATCATGACCGACACAATGTGATCCATAATACTTCCATTTTGGCAGAAATTACATTCAAGCACAGGCCCCCACTAGAAGGTAGTGATGACATTCAGGTGCTGAAAACGTCTTTTTAATGCCTAAAGGAATGATTGTGAGCTTTACTTACCATATATATTGGTCAAATGATGCCCTATGCCGGAAGACTGTCTTTTTTTTTTTCTTCAGTATCGGCAATGCAGAGACAATTTGTTGCGAAACACTGCCACTGCTGGTCATTCAGTATAATCTGCAGATGGAAAAGTCCACTGTTAGCACATTTACTACAAGCAATACAAAAAAATCATGATTTTTATAAAGGGTAAACAGATCAATACTATGGAGTTTGTATTATTGTGCAAATCAGCAGTTCATTAGAAAATCAAATCTCGATTTGTGTTTTTAACCTACCATACTACTCTGAATCTCATGCCTCATTTGGCAACACCCTCTAAACAACTGTAGAAGGTACATTAGGACATAGATAGAGATCTTTTTGCCATCCAAGTGGCAGCGTACCCCTCTCACTTTATTTGTTTTAGGATATGGTACACCAGTAGCAATTAAGCCAGCTGATAAGTTGAGAGGTAGGGTTACGCTACAGTTAATGGGAATAATAAAAGCTATGAATAGCATGTTCATAATCATCATTTGAGCCAATTCCTAGCAGTTCAGCAATAGTGAAGTTGACTAATGCTCAAACTCCCGTTCGTTCAAATTTAAAGGTCTTAAAAAGTGCCCTAATTTCATACATTTTACCATCATAGCTGTCACTTGGGCGTCCGGTCTACCCTGCTACTCATTTCATTAGCAAGATAAATGTATCTTACTGCTTGCTAGGAAACAACAGAGTGGCCCTCACGTCAGACAACATCTTGCATTTAGCTTTATGATGTCAGCTTGCTAGGCAACAGATTGGCCCTCATGTCAGACAACATCTTGCCTTCGCTTTATGATGTCAGATCATCACCGGTCCAATTGTCCTTGTGGAAGCGGACCACACAGGAGGATGAGATATCAGAAGTTATGCAGTAGGTTGCTATCTCTATTCATGACCGCAAGGCAAGTCGGAGGTGGAATGGCAAATACTCTGAACCACTCAAAGCACTGTGGCCTTTTTTAAAGTGGGATGCAGTTACAAAAACAGAGACTATCCTTACCAACAATCCTTCTTGAGTATAAGAGTCCAACAAACAGAGTGCAGCGGAAGACGTTAAATGTGCTTCATTCCGTGAGAACGCAACTCTATAGTTCTACAGTGAGATAGTGCATTTCAGCCTCAAAGGAAGCAATGTCCTCAAACGGAACATTGGTGGCACCAGGATCTAAAGCAGGCTTAAGAAGCCTTGGATGCAGTCAGTCTTTTATTAGCTATCATGACCGACACAATGTGATCCATAATACTTCCATTTTGGCAGAAATTACATTCAAGCACAGGCCCCCACTAGAAGGTAGTGATGACATTCAGGTGCTGAAAACGTCTTTTTAATGCCTAAAGGAATGATTGTGAGCTTTACTTACCATATATATTGGTCAAATGATGCCCTATGCCGGAAGACTGTCTTTTTTTTTTTCTTCAGTATCGGCAATGCAGAGACAATTTTTGCGAAACACTGCCACTGCTGGTCATTCAGTATAATCTGCAGATGGAAAAGTCCACTGTTAGCACATTTACTACAAGCAATACAAAAAAATCATGATTTTTATAAAGGGTAAACAGATCAATACTATGGAGTTTGTATTATTGTGCAAATCAGCAGTTCATTAGAAAATCAAATCTCGATTTGTGTTTTTAACCTACCATACTACTCTGAATCTCATGCCTCATTTGGCAACACCCTCTAAACAACTGTAGAAGGTACATTAGGACATAGATAGAGATCTTTTTGCCATCCAAGTGGCAGCGTACCCCTCTCACTTTATTTGTTTTAGGATATGGTACACCAGTAGCAATTAAGCCAGCTGATAAGTTGAGAGGTAGGGTTACGCTACAGTTAATGGGAATAATAAAAGCTATGAATAGCATGTTCATAATCATCATTTGAGCCAATTCCTAGCAGTTCAGCAATAGTGAAGTTGACTAATGCTCAAACTCCCGTTCGTTCAAATTTAAAGGTCTTAAAAAGTGCCCTAATTTCATACATTTTACCATCATAGCTGTCACTTGGGCGTCCGGTCTACCCTGCTACTCATTTCATTAGCAAGATAAATGTATCTTACTGCTTGCTAGGCAACAACAGAGTGGCCCTCACGTCAGACAACATCTTGCATTTAGCTTTATGATGTCAGCTTGCTAGGCAACAGATTGGCCCTCATGTCAGACAACATCTTGCCTTCGCTTTATGATGTCAGATCATCACCGGTCCAATTGTCCTTGTGGAAGCGGACCACACAGGAGGATGAGATATCAGAAGTTATGCAGTAGGTTGCTATCTCTATTCATGACCGCAAGGCAAGTCGGAGGTGGAATGGCAAATACTCTGAACCACTCAAAGCACTGTGGCCTTTTTTAAAGTGGGATGCAGATACAAAAACAGAGACTATCCTTACCAACAATCCTTCTTGAGTATAAGAGTCCAACAAACAGAGTGCAGCGGAAGACGTTAAATGTGCTTCATTCCGTGAGAACGCAACTCTATAGTTCTACAGTGAGATAGTGCATTTCAGCCTCAAAGGAAGCAATGTCCTCAAACGGAACATTGGTGGCACCAGGATCTAAAGCAGGCTTAAGAAGCCTTGGATGCAGTCAGTCTTTTATTAACTATCATGACCGACACAATGTGATCCATAATACTTCCATTTTGGCAGAAATTACATTCAAGCACAGGCCCCCACTAGAAGGTGGTGATGACATTCAGGTGCTGAAAACGTCTTTTTAATGTCTAAAGGAATGATTGTGAGCTTTACTTACCATATATATTGGTCAAATGATGCCCTATGCCGGAAGACTGTCTTTTTTTTTTTCTTCAGTATCGGCAATGCAGAGACAATTTGTTGCGAAACACTGCCACTGCTGGTCATTCAGTATAATCTGCAGATGGAAAAGTCCACTGTTAGCACATTTACTACAAGCAATACAAAAAAAATCATGATTTTTATAAAGGGTAAACAGATCAATACTATGGAGTTTGTATTATTGTGCAAATCAGCAGTTCATTAGAAAATCAAATCTCGATTTGTGTTTTTAACCTACCATACTACTCTGAATCTCATGCCTCATTTGGCAACACCCTCTAAACAACTGTAGAAGGTACATTAGGACATAGATAGAGATCTTTTTGCCATCCAAGTGGCAGCGTACCCCTCTCACTTTATTTGTTTTAGGATATGGTACACCAGTAGCAATTAAGCCAGCTGATAAGTTGAGAGGTAGGGTTACGCTACAGTTAATGGGAATAAT
This sequence comes from Lissotriton vulgaris, assembly GCF_964263255.1. Classification (NCBI taxonomy): domain Eukaryota; kingdom Metazoa; phylum Chordata; class Amphibia; order Caudata; family Salamandridae; genus Lissotriton; species Lissotriton vulgaris. The sequence goes on along the minus strand of NC_141700.1, from coordinate 322,900,227 downwards.
AAAAGCTATGAATAGCATGTTCATAATCATCATTTGAGCCAATTCCTAGCAGTTCAGCAATAGTGAAGTTGACTAATGCTCAAACTCCCGTTCGTTCAAATTTAAAGGTCTTAAAAAGTGCCCTAATTTCATACATTTTACCATCATAGCTGTCACTTGGGCGTCCGGTCTACCCTGCTACTCATTTCATTAGCAAGATAAATGTATCTTACTGCTTGCTAGGCAACAACAGAGTGGCCCTCACGTCAGACAACATCTTGCATTTAGCTTTATGATGTCAGCTTGCTAGGCAACAGATTGGCCCTCATGTCAGACAACATCTTGCCTTCGCTTTATGATGTCAGATCATCACCGGTCCAATTGTCCTTGTGGAAGCGGACCACACAGGAGGATGAGATATCAGAAGTTATGCAGTAGGTTGCTATCTCTATTCATGACCGCAAGGCAAGTCGGAGGTGGAATGGCAAATACTCTGAACCACTCAAAGCACTGTGGCCTTTTTTAAAGTGGGATGCAGATACAAAAACAGAGACTATCCTTACCAACAATCCTTCTTGAGTATAAGAGTCCAACAAACAGAGTGCAGCGGAAGACGTTAAATGTGCTTCATTCCGTGAGAACGCAACTCTATAGTTCTACAGTGAGATAGTGCATTTCAGCCTCAAAGGAAGCAATGTCCTCAAACGGAACATTGGTGGCACCAGGATCTAAAGCAGGCTTAAGAAGCCTTGGATGCAGTCAGTCTTTTATTAACTATCATGACCGACACAATGTGATCCATAATACTTCCATTTTGGCAGAAATTACATTCAAGCACAGGCCCCCACTAGAAGGTAGTGATGACATTCAGGTGCTGAAAACGTCTTTTTAATGCCTAAAGGAATGATTGTGAGCTTTACTTACCATATATATTGGTCAAATGATGCCCTATGCCGGAAGACTGTCTTTTTTTTTTTCTTCAGTATCGGCAATGCAGAGACAATTTGTTGCGAAACACTGCCACTGCTGGTCATTCAGTATAATCTGCAGATGGAAAAGTCCACTGTTAGCACATTTACTACAAGCAATACAAAAAAATCATGATTTTTATAAAGGGTAAACAGATCAATACTATGGAGTTTGTATTATTGTGCAAATCAGCAGTTCATTAGAAAATCAAATCTCGATTTGTGTTTTTAACCTACCATACTACTCTGAATCTCATGCCTCATTTGGCAACACCCTCTAAACAACTGTAGAAGGTACATTAGGACATAGATAGAGATCTTTTTGCCATCCAAGTGGCAGCGTACCCCTCTCACTTTATTTGTTTTAGGATATGGTACACCAGTAGCAATTAAGCCAGCTGATAAGTTGAGAGGTAGGGTTACGCTACAGTTAATGGGAATAATAAAAGCTATGAATAGCATGTTCATAATCATCATTTGAGCCAATTCCTAGCAGTTCAGCAATAGTGAAGTTGACTAATGCTCAAACTCCCGTTCGTTCAAATTTAAAGGTCTTAAAAAGTGCCCTAATTTCATACATTTTACCATCATAGCTGTCACTTGGGCGTCCGGTCTACCCTGCTACTCATTTCATTAGCAAGATAAATGTATCTTACTGCTTGCTAGGCAACAACAGAGTGGCCCTCACGTCAGACAACATCTTGCATTTAGCTTTATGATGTCAGCTTGCTAGGCAACAGATTGGCCCTCATGTCAGACAACATCTTGCCTTCGCTTTATGATGTCAGATCATCACCGGTCCAATTGTCCTTGTGGAAGCGGACCACACAGGAGGATGAGATATCAGAAGTTATGCAGTAGGTTGCTATCTCTATTCATGACCGCAAGGCAAGTCGGAGGTGGAATGGCAAATACTCTGAACCACTCAAAGCACTGTGGCCTTTTTTAAAGTGGGATGCAGTTACAAAAACAGAGACTATCCTTACCAACAATCCTTCTTGAGTATAAGAGTCCAACAAACAGAGTGCAGCGGAAGACGTTAAATGTGCTTCATTCCGTGAGAACGCAACTCTATAGTTCTACAGTGAGATAGTGCATTTCAGCCTCAAAGGAAGCAATGTCCTCAAACGGAACATTGGTGGCACCAGGATCTAAAGCAGGCTTAAGAAGCCTTGGATGCAGTCAGTCTTTTATTAGCTATCATGACCGACACAATGTGATCCATAATACTTCCATTTTGGCAGAAATTACATTCAAGCACAGGCCCCCACTAGAAGGTAGTGATGACATTCAGGTGCTGAAAACGTCTTTTTAATGCCTAAAGGAATGATTGTGAGCTTTACTTACCATATATATTGGTCAAATGATGCCCTATGCCGGAAGACTGTCTTTTTTTTTTTCTTCAGTATCGGCAATGCAGAGACAATTTGTTGCGAAACACTGCCACTGCTGGTCATTCAGTATAATCTGCAGATGGAAAAGTCCACTGTTAGCACATTTACTACAAGCAATACAAAAAAATCATGATTTTTATAAAGGGTAAACAGATCAATACTATGGAGTTTGTATTATTGTGCAAATCAGCAGTTCATTAGAAAATCAAATCTCGATTTGTGTTTTTAACCTACCATACTACTCTGAATCTCATGCCTCATTTGGCAACACCCTCTAAACAACTGTAGAAGGTACATTAGGACATAGATAGAGATCTTTTTGCCATCCAAGTGGCAGCGTACCCCTCTCACTTTATTTGTTTTAGGATATGGTACACCAGTAGCAATTAAGCCAGCTGATAAGTTGAGAGGTAGGGTTACGCTACAGTTAATGGGAATAATAAAAGCTATGAATAGCATGTTCATAATCATCATTTGAGCCAATTCCTAGCAGTTCAGCAATAGTGAAGTTGACTAATGCTCAAACTCCCGTTCGTTCAAATTTAAAGGTCTTAAAAAGTGCCCTAATTTCATACATTTTACCATCATAGCTGTCACTTGGGCGTCCGGTCTACCCTGCTACTCATTTCATTAGCAAGATAAATGTATCTTACTGCTTGCTAGGCAACAACAGAGTGGCCCTCACGTCAGACAACATCTTGCATTTAGCTTTATGATGTCAGCTTGCTAGGCAACAGATTGGCCCTCATGTCAGACAACATCTTGCCTTCGCTTTATGATGTCAGATCATCACCGGTCCAATTGTCCTTGTGGAAGCGGACCACACAGGAGGATGAGATATCAGAAGTTATGCAGTAGGTTGCTATCTCTATTCATGACCGCAAGGCAAGTCGGAGGTGGAATGGCAAATACTCTGAACCACTCAAAGCACTGTGGCCTTTTTTAAAGTGGGATGCAGTTACAAAAACAGAGACTATCCTTACCAACAATCCTTCTTGAGTATAAGAGTCCAACAAACAGAGTGCAGCGGAAGACGTTAAATGTGCTTCATTCCGTGAGAACGCAACTCTATAGTTCTACAGTGAGATAGTGCATTTCAGCCTCAAAGGAAGCAATGTCCTCAAACGGAACATTGGTGGCACCAGGATCTAAAGCAGGCTTAAGAAGCCTTGGATGCAGTCAGTCTTTTATTAGCTATCATGACCGACACAATGTGATCCATAATACTTCCATTTTGGCAGAAATTACATTCAAGCACAGGCCCCCACTAGAAGGTAGTGATGACATTCAGGTGCTGAAAACGTCTTTTTAATGCCTAAAGGAATGATTGTGAGCTTTACTTACCATATATATTGGTCAAATGATGCCCTATGCCGGAAGACTGTCTTTTTTTTTTTCTTCAGTATCGGCAATGCAGAGACAATTTGTTGCGAAACACTGCCACTGCTGGTCATTCAGTATAATCTGCAGATGGAAAAGTCCACTGTTAGCACATTTACTACAAGCAATACAAAAAAATCATGATTTTTATAAAGGGTAAACAGATCAATACTATGGAGTTTGTATTATTGTGCAAATCAGCAGTTCATTAGAAAATCAAATCTCGATTTGTGTTTTTAACCTACCATACTACTCTGAATCTCATGCCTCATTTGGCAACACCCTCTAAACAACTGTAGAAGGTACATTAGGACATAGATAGAGATCTTTTTGCCATCCAAGTGGCAGCGTACCCCTCTCACTTTATTTGTTTTAGGATATGGTACACCAGTAGCAATTAAGCCAGCTGATAAGTTGAGAGGTAGGGTTACGCTACAGTTAATGGGAATAATAAAAGCTATGAATAGCATGTTCATAATCATCATTTGAGCCAATTCCTAGCATTTAAGCAATAGTGAAGTTGACTAATGCTCAAACTCCCGTTCGTTCAAATTTAAAGGTCTTAAAAAGTGCCCTAATTTCGTACATTTTACCATCATAGCTGTCACTTGGGCGTCCGGTCTACCCTGCTACTCATTTCATTAGCAAGATAAATGTATCTTACTGCTTGCTAGGCAACAACAGAGTGGCCCTCACGTCAGACAACATCTTGCATTTAGCTTTATGATGTCAGCTTGCTAGGCAACAGATTGGCCCTCATGTCAGACAACATCTTGCCTTCGCTTTATGATGTCAGATCATCACTGGTCCAATTGTCCTTGTGGAAGCGGACCACACAGGAGGATGAGATATCAGAAGTTATGCAGTAGGTTGCTATCTCTATTCATGACCGCAAGGCAAGTCGGAGGTGGAATGGCAAATACTCTGAACCACTCAAAGCACTGTGGCCTTTTTTAAAGTGGGATGCAGATACAAAAACAGAGACTATCCTTACCAACAATCCTCCTTGAGTATCAGAGTTCAACATACAGAGTGCAGCGGAAGACGTTAAATGTGCTTCATTCCGTGAGAACGCAACTCTATAGTTCTACAGTGAGATAGTGCATTTCAGCCTCAAAGGAAGCAATGTCCTCAAACGGAACATTGGTGGCACCAGGATCTAAAGCAGGCTTAAGAAGCCTTGGATGCAGTCAGTCTTTTATTAACTATCATGACCGACACAATGTGATCCATAATACTTCCATTTTGGCAGAAATTACATTCAAGCACAGGCCCCCACTAGAAGGTAGTGATGACATTCAGGTGCTGAAAACGTCTTTTTAATGCCTAAAGGAATGATTGTGAGCTTTACTTACCATATATATTGGTCAAATGATGCCCTATGCCGGAAGACTGTATTTTTTTTTTTTCTTCAGTATCGGCAATGCAGAGACAATTTGTTGCGAAACACTGCCACTGCTGGTCATTCAGTATAATCTGCAGATGGAAAAGTCCACTGTTAGCACATTTACTACAAGCAATACAAAAAAAATCATGATTTTTATAAAGGGTAAACAGATCAATACTATGGAGTTTGTATTATTGTGCAAATCAGCAGTTCATTAGAAAATCAAATCTCGATTTGTGTTTTTAACCTACCATACTACTCTGAATCTCATGCCTCATTTGGCAACACCCTCTAAACAACTGTAGAAGGTACATTAGGACATAGATAGAGATCTTTTTGCCATCCAAGTGGCAGCGTACCCCTCTCACTTTATTTGTTTTAGGATATGGTACACCAGTAGCAATTAAGCCAGCTGATAAGTTGAGAGGTAGGGTTACGCTACAGTTAATGGGAATAATAAAAGCTATGAATAGCATGTTCATAATCATCATTTGAGCCAATTCCTAGCAGTTCAGCAATAGTGAAGTTGACTAATGCTCAAACTCCCGTTCGTTCAAATTTAAAGGTCTTAAAAAGTGCCCTAATTTCATACATTTTACCATCATAGCTGTCACTTGGGCGTCCGGTCTACCCTGCTACTCATTTCATTAGCAAGATAAATGTATCTTACTGCTTGCTAGGCAACAACAGAGTGGCCCTCACGTCAGACAACATCTTGCATTTAGCTTTATGATGTCAGCTTGCTAGGCAACAGATTGGCCCTCATGTCAGACAACATCTTGCCTTCGCTTTATGATGTCAGATCATCACTGGTCCAATTGTCCTTGTGGAAGCGGACCACACAGGAGGATGAGATATCAGAAGTTATGCAGTAGGTTGCTATCTCTATTCATGACCGCAAGGCAAGTCGGAGGTGGAATGGCAAATACTCTGAACCACTCAAAGCACTGTGGCCTTTTTTAAAGTGGGATGCAGATACAAAAACAGAGACTATCCTTACCAACAATCCTTCTTGAATATCAGAGTCCAACATACAGAGTGCAGCGGAAGACGTTAAATGTGCTTCATTCCGTGAGAACGCAACTCTATAGTTCTACAGTGAGATAGTGCATTTCAGCCTCAAAGGAAGCAATGTCCTCAAACGGAACATTGGTGGCACCAGGATCTAAAGCAGGCTTAAGAAGCCTTGGATGCAGTCAGTCTTTTATTAACTATCATGACCGACACAATGTGATCCATAATACTTCCATTTTGGCAGAAATTACATTCAAGCACAGGCCCCCACTAGAAGGTAGTGATGACATTCAGGTGCTGAAAACGTCTTTTTAATGCCTAAAGGAATGATTGTGAGCTTTACTTACCATATATATTGGTCAAATGATGCCCTATGCCGGAAGACTGTATTTTTTTTTTTTCTTCAGTATCGGCAATGCAGAGACAATTTGTTGCGAAACACTGCCACTGCTGGTCATTCAGTATAATCTGCAGATGGAAAAGTCCACTGTTAGCACATTTACTACAAGCAATACAAAAAAATCATGATTTTTATAAAGGGTAAACAGATCAATACTATGGAGTTTGTATTATTGTGCAAATCAGCAGTTCATTAGAAAATCAAATCTCGATTTGTGTTTTTAACCTACCATACTACTCTGAATCTCATGCCTCATTTGGCAACACCCTCTAAACAACTGTAGAAGGTACATTAGGACATAGATAGAGATCTTTTTGCCATCCAAGTGGCAGCGTACCCCTCTCACTTTATTTGTTTTAGGATATGGTACACCAGTAGCAATTAAGCCAGCTGATAAGTTGAGAGGTAGGGTTACGCTACAGTTAATGGGAATAATAAAAGCTATGAATAGCATGTTCATAATCATCATTTGAGCCAATTCCTAGCAGTTCAGCAATAGTGAAGTTGACTAATGCTCAAACTCCCGTTCGTTCAAATTTAAAGGTCTTAAAAAGTGCCCTAATTTCATACATTTTACCATCATAGCTGTCACTTGGGCGTCCGGTCTACCCTGCTACTCATTTCATTAGCAAGATAAATGTATCTTACTGCTTGCTAGGAAACAACAGAGTGGCCCTCACGTCAGACAACATCTTGCATTTAGCTTTATGATGTCAGCTTGCTAGGCAACAGATTGGCCCTCATGTCAGACAACATCTTGCCTTCGCTTTATGATGTCAGATCATCACCGGTCCAATTGTCCTTGTGGAAGCGGACCACACAGGAGGATGAGATATCAGAAGTTATGCAGTAGGTTGCTATCTCTATTCATGACCGCAAGGCAAGTCGGAGGTGGAATGGCAAATACTCTGAACCACTCAAAGCACTGTGGCCTTTTTTAAAGTGGGATGCAGATACAAAAACAGAGACTATCCTTACCAACAATCCTTCTTGAGTATAAGAGTCCAACAAACAGAGTGCAGCGGAAGACGTTAAATGTGCTTCATTCCGTGAGAACGCAACTCTATAGTTCTACAGTGAGATAGTGCATTTCAGCCTCAAAGGAAGCAATGTCCTCAAACGGAACATTGGTGGCACCAGGATCTAAAGCAGGCTTAAGAAGCCTTGGATGCAGTCAGTCTTTTATTAACTATCATGACCGACACAATGTGATCCATAATACTTCCATTTTGGCAGAAATTACATTCAAGCACAGGCCCCCACTAGAAGGTGGTGATGACATTCAGGTGCTGAAAACGTCTTTTTAATGTCTAAAGGAATGATTGTGAGCTTTACTTACCATATATATTGGTCAAATGATGCCCTATGCCGGAAGACTGTCTTTTTTTTTTTCTTCAGTATCGGCAATGCAGAGACAATTTGTTGCGAAACACTGCCACTGCTGGTCATTCAGTATAATCTGCAGATGGAAAAGTCCACTGTTAGCACATTTACTACAAGCAATACAAAAAAAATCATGATTTTTATAAAGGGTAAACAGATCAATACTATGGAGTTTGTATTATTGTGCAAATCAGCAGTTCATTAGAAAATCAAATCTCGATTTGTGTTTTTAACCTACCATACTACTCTGAATCTCATGCCTCATTTGGCAACACCCTCTAAACAACTGTAGAAGGTACATTAGGACATAGATAGAGATCTTTTTGCCATCCAAGTGGCAGCGTACCCCTCTCACTTTATTTGTTTTAGGATATGGTACACCAGTAGCAATTAAGCCAGCTGATAAGTTGAGAGGTAGGGTTACGCTACAGTTAATGGGAATAATAAAAGCTATGAATAGCATGTTCATAATCATCATTTGAGCCAATTCCTAGCAGTTCAGCAATAGTGAAGTTGACTAATGCTCAAACTCCCGTTCGTTCAAATTTAAAGGTCTTAAAAAGTGCCCTAATTTCATACATTTTACCATCATAGCTGTCACTTGGGCGTCCGGTCTACCCTGCTACTCATTTCATTAGCAAGATAAATGTATCTTACTGCTTGCTAGGCAACAACAGAGTGGCCCTCACGTCAGACAACATCTTGCATTTAGCTTTATGATGTCAGCTTGCTAGGCAACAGATTGGCCCTCATGTCAGACAACATCTTGCCTTCGCTTTATGATGTCAGATCATCACCGGTCCAATTGTCCTTGTGGAAGCGGACCACACAGGAGGATGAGATATCAGAAGTTATGCAGTAGGTTGCTATCTCTATTCATGACCGCAAGGCAAGTCGGAGGTGGAATGGCAAATACTCTGAACCACTCAAAGCACTGTGGCCTTTTTTAAAGTGGGATGCAGATACAAAAACAGAGACTATCCTTACCAACAATCCTTCTTGAGTATAAGAGTCCAACAAACAGAGTGCAGCGGAAGACGTTAAATGTGCTTCATTCCGTGAGAACGCAACTCTATAGTTCTACAGTGAGATAGTGCATTTCAGCCTCAAAGGAAGCAATGTCCTCAAACGGAACATTGGTGGCACCAGGATCTAAAGCAGGCTTAAGAAGCCTTGGATGCAGTCAGTCTTTTATTAACTATCATGACCGACACAATGTGATCCATAATACTTCCATTTTGGCAGAAATTACATTCAAGCACAGGCCCCCACTAGAAGGTAGTGATGACATTCAGGTGCTGAAAACGTCTTTTTAATGCCTAAAGGAATGATTGTGAGCTTTACTTACCATATATATTGGTCAAATGATGCCCTATGCCGGAAGACTGTCTTTTTTTTTTTCTTCAGTATCGGCAATGCAGAGACAATTTGTTGCGAAACACTGCCACTGCTGGTCATTCAGTATAATCTGCAGATGGAAAAGTCCACTGTTAGCACATTTACTACAAGCAATACAAAAAAATCATGATTTTTATAAAGGGTAAACAGATCAATACTATGGAGTTTGTATTATTGTGCAAATCAGCAGTTCATTAGAAAATCAAATCTCGATTTGTGTTTTTAACCTACCATACTACTCTGAATCTCATGCCTCATTTGGCAACACCCTCTAAACAACTGTAGAAGGTACATTAGGACATAGATAGAGATCTTTTTGCCATCCAAGTGGCAGCGTACCCCTCTCACTTTATTTGTTTTAGGATATGGTACACCAGTAGCAATTAAGCCAGCTGATAAGTTGAGAGGTAGGGTTACGCTACAGTTAATGGGAATAATAAAAGCTATGAATAGCATGTTCATAATCATCATTTGAGCCAATTCCTAGCAGTTCAGCAATAGTGAAGTTGACTAATGCTCAAACTCCCGTTCGTTCAAATTTAAAGGTCTTAAAAAGTGCCCTAATTTCATACATTTTACCATCATAGCTGTCACTTGGGCGTCCGGTCTACCCTGCTACTCATTTCATTAGCAAGATAAATGTATCTTACTGCTTGCTAGGCAACAACAGAGTGGCCCTCACGTCAGACAACATCTTGCATTTAGCTTTATGATGTCAGCTTGCTAGGCAACAGATTGGCCCTCATGTCAGACAACATCTTGCCTTCGCTTTATGATGTCAGATCATCACCGGTCCAATTGTCCTTGTGGAAGCGGACCACACAGGAGGATGAGATATCAGAAGTTATGCAGTAGGTTGCTATCTCTATTCATGACCGCAAGGCAAGTCGGAGGTGGAATGGCAAATACTCTGAACCACTCAAAGCACTGTGGCCTTTTTTAAAGTGGGATGCAGTTACAAAAACAGAGACTATCCTTACCAACAATCCTTCTTGAGTATAAGAGTCCAACAAACAGAGTGCAGCGGAAGACGTTAAATGTGCTTCATTCCGTGAGAACGCAACTCTATAGTTCTACAGTGAGATAGTGCATTTCAGCCTCAAAGGAAGCAATGTCCTCAAACGGAACATTGGTGGCACCAGGATCTAAAGCAGGCTTAAGAAGCCTTGGATGCAGTCAGTCTTTTATTAGCTATCATGACCGACACAATGTGATCCATAATACTTCCATTTTGGCAGAAATTACATTCAAGCACAGGCCCCCACTAGAAGGTAGTGATGACATTCAGGTGCTGAAAACGTCTTTTTAATGCCTAAAGGAATGATTGTGAGCTTTACTTACCATATATATTGGTCAAATGATGCCCTATGCCGGAAGACTGTCTTTTTTTTTTTCTTCAGTATCGGCAATGCAGAGACAATTTGTTGCGAAACACTGCCACTGCTGGTCATTCAGTATAATCTGCAGATGGAAAAGTCCACTGTTAGCACATTTACTACAAGCAATACAAAAAAATCATGATTTTTATAAAGGGTAAACAGATCAATACTATGGAGTTTGTATTATTGTGCAAATCAGCAGTTCATTAGAAAATCAAATCTCGATTTGTGTTTTTAACCTACCATACTACTCTGAATCTCATGCCTCATTTGGCAACACCCTCTAAACAACTGTAGAAGGTACATTAGGACATAGATAGAGATCTTTTTGCCATCCAAGTGGCAGCGTACCCCTCTCACTTTATTTGTTTTAGGATATGGTACACCAGTAGCAATTAAGCCAGCTGATAAGTTGAGAGGTAGGGTTACGCTACAGTTAATGGGAATAATAAAAGCTATGAATAGCATGTTCATAATCATCATTTGAGCCAATTCCTAGCATTTAAGCAATAGTGAAGTTGACTAATGCTCAAACTCCCGTTCGTTCAAATTTAAAGGTCTTAAAAAGTGCCCTAATTTCGTACATTTTACCATCATAGCTGTCACTTGGGCGTCCGGTCTACCCTGCTACTCATTTCATTAGCAAGATAAATGTATCTTACTGCTTGCTAGGCAACAACAGAGTGGCCCTCACGTCAGACAACATCTTGCATTTAGCTTTATGATGTCAGCTTGCTAGGCAACAGATTGGCCCTCATGTCAGACAACATCTTGCCTTCGCTTTATGATGTCAGATCATCACTGGTCCAATTGTCCTTGTGGAAGCGGACCACACAGGAGGATGAGATATCAGAAGTTATGCAGTAGGTTGCTATCTCTATTCATGACCGCAAGGCAAGTCGGAGGTGGAATGGCAAATACTCTGAACCACTCAAAGCACTGTGGCCTTTTTTAAAGTGGGATGCAGATACAAAAACAGAGACTATCCTTACCAACAATCCTCCTTGAGTATCAGAGTTCAACATACAGAGTGCAGCGGAAGACGTTAAATGTGCTTCATTCCGTGAGAACGCAACTCTATAGTTCTACAGTGAGATAGTGCATTTCAGCCTCAAAGGAAGCAATGTCCTCAAACGGAACATTGGTGGCACCAGGATCTAAAGCAGGCTTAAGAAGCCTTGGATGCAGTCAGTCTTTTATTAACTATCATGACCGACACAATGTGATCCATAATACTTCCATTTTGGCAGAAATTACATTCAAGCACAGGCCCCCACTAGAAGGTAGTGATGACATTCAGGTGCTGAAAACGTCTTTTTAATGCCTAAAGGAATGATTGTGAGCTTTACTTACCATATATATTGGTCAAATGATGCCCTATGCCGGAAGACTGTATTTTTTTTTTTTCTTCAGTATCGGCAATGCAGAGACAATTTGTTGCGAAACACTGCCACTGCTGGTCATTCAGTATAATCTGCAGATGGAAAAGTCCACTGTTAGCACATTTACTACAAGCAATACAAAAAAAATCATGATTTTTATAAAGGGTAAACAGATCAATACTATGGAGTTTGTATTATTGTGCAAATCAGCAGTTCATTAGAAAATCAAATCTCGATTTGTGTTTTTAACCTACCATACTACTCTGAATCTCATGCCTCATTTGGCAACACCCTCTAAACAACTGTAGAAGGTACATTAGGACATAGATAGAGATCTTTTTGCCATCCAAGTGGCAGCGTACCCCTCTCACTTTATTTGTTTTAGGATATGGTACACCAGTAGCAATTAAGCCAGCTGATAAGTTGAGAGGTAGGGTTACGCTACAGTTAATGGGAATAATAAAAGCTATGAATAGCATGTTCATAATCATCATTTGAGCCAATTCCTAGCAGTTCAGCAATAGTGAAGTTGACTAATGCTCAAACTCCCGTTCGTTCAAATTTAAAGGTCTTAAAAAGTGCCCTAATTTCATACATTTTACCATCATAGCTGTCACTTGGGCGTCCGGTCTACCCTGCTACTCATTTCATTAGCAAGATAAATGTATCTTACTGCTTGCTAGGCAACAACAGAGTGGCCCTCACGTCAGACAACATCTTGCATTTAGCTTTATGATGTCAGCTTGCTAGGCAACAGATTGGCCCTCATGTCAGACAACATCTTGCCTTCGCTTTATGATGTCAGATCATCACTGGTCCAATTGTCCTTGTGGAAGCGGACCACACAGGAGGATGAGATATCAGAAGTTATGCAGTAGGTTGCTATCTCTATTCATGACCGCAAGGCAAGTCGGAGGTGGAATGGCAAATACTCTGAACCACTCAAAGCACTGTGGCCTTTTTTAAAGTGGGATGCAGATACAAAAACAGAGACTATCCTTACCAACAATCCTTCTTGAATATCAGAGTCCAACATACAGAGTGCAGCGGAAGACGTTAAATGTGCTTCATTCCGTGAGAACGCAACTCTATAGTTCTACAGTGAGATAGTGCATTTCAGCCTCAAAGGAAGCAATGTCCTCAAACGGAACATTGGTGGCACCAGGATCTAAAGCAGGCTTAAGAAGCCTTGGATGCAGTCAGTCTTTTATTAACTATCATGACCGACACAATGTGATCCATAATACTTCCATTTTGGCAGAAATTACATTCAAGCACAGGCCCCCACTAGAAGGTAGTGATGACATTCAGGTGCTGAAAACGTCTTTTTAATGCCTAAAGGAATGATTGTGAGCTTTACTTACCATATATATTGGTCAAATGATGCCCTATGCCGGAAGACTGTCTTTTTTTTTTTTCTTCAGTATCGGCAATGCAGAGACAATTTGTTGCGAAACACTGCCACTGCTGGTCATTCAGTATAATCTGCAGATGGAAAAGTCCACTGTTAGCACATTTACTACAAGCAATACAAAAAAAATCATGATTTTTATAAAGGGTAAACAGATCAATACTATGGAGTTTGTATTATTGTGCAAATCAGCAGTTCATTAGAAAATCAAATCTCGATTTGTGTTTTTAACCTACCATACTACTCTGAATCTCATGCCTCATTTGGCAACACCCTCTAAACAACTGTAGAAGGTACATTAGGACATAGATAGAGATCTTTTTGCCATCCAAGTGGCAGCGTACCCCTCTCACTTTATTTGTTTTAGGATATGGTACACCAGTAGCAATTAAGCCAGCTGATAAGTTGAGAGGTAGGGTTACGCTACAGTTAATGGGAATAATAAAAGCTATGAATAGCATGTTCATAATCATCATTTGAGCCAATTCCTAGCAGTTCAGCAATAGTGAAGTTGACTAATGCTCAAACTCCCGTTCGTTCAAATTTAAAGGTCTTAAAAAGTGCCCTAATTTCATACATTTTACCATCATAGCTGTCACTTGGGCGTCCGGTCTACCCTGCTACTCATTTCATTAGCAAGATAAATGTATCTTACTGCTTGCTAGGCAACAACAGAGTGGCCCTCACGTCAGACAACATCTTGCATTTAGCTTTATGATGTCAGCTTGCTAGGCAACAGATTGGCCCTCATGTCAGACAACATCTTGCCTTCGCTTTATGATGTCAGATCATCACCGGTCCAATTGTCCTTGTGGAAGCGGACCACACAGGAGGATGAGATATCAGAAGTTATGCAGTAGGTTGCTATCTCTATTCATGACCGCAAGGCAAGTCGGAGGTGGAATGGCAAATACTCTGAACCACTCAAAGCACTGTGGCCTTTTTTAAAGTGGGATGCAGATACAAAAACAGAGACTATCCTTACCAACAATCCTTCTTGAGTATAAGAGTCCAACAAACAGAGTGCAGCGGAAGACGTTAAATGTGCTTCATTCCGTGAGAACACAACTCTATAGTTCTACAGTGAGATAGTGCATTTCAGCCTCAAAGGAAGCAATGTCCTCAAACGGAACATTGGTGGCACCAGGATCTAAAGCAGGCTTAAGAAGCCTTGGATGCAGTCAGTCTTTTATTAACTATCATGACCGACACAATGTGATCCATAATACTTCCATTTTGGCAGAAATTACATTCAAGCACAGGCCCCCACTAGAAGGTGGTGATGACATTCAGGTGCTGAAAACGTCTTTTTAATGTCTAAAGGAATGATTGTGAGCTTTACTTACCATATATATTGGTCAAATGATGCCCTATGCCGGAAGACTGTCTTTTTTTTTTTCTTCAGTATCGGCAATGCAGAGACAATTTGTTGCGAAACACTGCCACTGCTGGTCATTCAGTATAATCTGCAGATGGAAAAGTCCACTGTTAGCACATTTACTACAAGCAATACAAAAAAAATCATGATTTTTATAAAGGGTAAACAGATCAATACTATGGAGTTTGTATTATTGTGCAAATCAGCAGTTCATTAGAAAATCAAATCTCGATTTGTGTTTTTAACCTACCATACTACTCTGAATCTCATGCCTCATTTGGCAACACCCTCTAAACAACTGTAGAAGGTACATTAGGACATAGATAGAGATCTTTTTGCCATCCAAGTGGCAGCGTACCCCTCTCACTTTATTTGTTTTAGGATATGGTACACCAGTAGCAATTAAGCCAGCTGATAAGTTGAGAGGTAGGGTTACGCTACAGTTAATGGGAATAATAAAAGCTATGAATAGCATGTTCATAATCATCATTTGAGCCAATTCCTAGCAGTTCAGCAATAGTGAAGTTGACTAATGCTCAAACTCCCGTTCGTTCAAATTTAAAGGTCTTAAAAAGTGCCCTAATTTCATACATTTTACCATCATAGCTGTCACTTGGGCGTCCGGTCTACCCTGCTACTCATTTCATTAGCAAGATAAATGTATCTTACTGCTTGCTAGGCAACAACAGAGTGGCCCTCACGTCAGACAACATCTTGCATTTAGCTTTATGATGTCAGCTTGCTAGGCAACAGATTGGCCCTCATGTCAGACAACATCTTGCCTTCGCTTTATGATGTCAGATCATCACCGGTCCAATTGTCCTTGTGGAAGCGGACCACACAGGAGGATGAGATATCAGAAGTTATGCAGTAGGTTGCTATCTCTATTCATGACCGCAAGGCAAGTCGGAGGTGGAATGGCAAATACTCTGAACCACTCAAAGCACTGTGGCCTTTTTTAAAGTGGGATGCAGATACAAAAACAGAGACTATCCTTACCAACAATCCTTCTTGAGTATAAGAGTCCAACAAACAGAGTGCAGCGGAAGACGTTAAATGTGCTTCATTCCGTGAGAACACAACTCTATAGTTCTACAGTGAGATAGTGCATTTCAGCCTCAAAGGAAGCAATGTCCTCAAACGGAACATTGGTGGCACCAGGATCTAAAGCAGGCTTAAGAAGCCTTGGATGCAGTCAGTCTTTTATTAACTATCATGACCGACACAATGTGATCCATAATACTTCCATTTTGGCAGAAATTACATTCAAGCACAGGCCCCCACTAGAAGGTGGTGATGACATTCAGGTGCTGAAAACGTCTTTTTAATGTCTAAAGGAATGATTGTGAGCTTTACTTACCATATATATTGGTCAAATGATGCCCTATGCCGGAAGACTGTCTTTTTTTTTTTCTTCAGTATCGGCAATGCAGAGACAATTTGTTGCGAAACACTGCCACTGCTGGTCATTCAGTATAATCTGCAGATGGAAAAGTCCACTGTTAGCACATTTACTACAAGCAATACAAAAAAAATCATGATTTTTATAAAGGGTAAACAGATCAATACTATGGAGTTTGTATTATTGTGCAAATCAGCAGTTCATTAGAAAATCAAATCTCGATTTGTGTTTTTAACCTACCATACTACTCTGAATCTCATGCCTCATTTGGCAACACCCTCTAAACAACTGTAGAAGGTACATTAGGACATAGATAGAGATCTTTTTGCCATCCAAGTGGCAGCGTACCCCTCTCACTTTATTTGTTTTAGGATATGGTACACCAGTAGCAATTAAGCCAGCTGATAAGTTGAGAGGTAGGGTTACGCTACAGTTAATGGGAATAATAAAAGCTATGAATAGCATGTTCATAATCATCATTTGAGCCAATTCCTAGCAGTTCAGCAATAGTGAAGTTGACTAATGCTCAAACTCCCGTTCGTTCAAATTTAAAGGTCTTAAAAAGTGCCCTAATTTCATACATTTTACCATCATAGCTGTCACTTGGGCGTCCGGTCTACCCTGCTACTCATTTCATTAGCAAGATAAATGTATCTTACTGCTTGCTAGGCAACAACAGAGTGGCCCTCACGTCAGACAACATCTTGCATTTAGCTTTATGATGTCAGCTTGCTAGGCAACAGATTGGCCCTCATGTCAGACAACATCTTGCCTTCGCTTTATGATGTCAGATCATCACCGGTCCAATTGTCCTTGTGGAAGCGGACCACACAGGAGGATGAGATATCAGAAGTTATGCAGTAGGTTGCTATCTCTATTCATGACCGCAAGGCAAGTCGGAGGTGGAATGGCAAATACTCTGAACCACTCAAAGCACTGTGGCCTTTTTTAAAGTGGGATGCAGATACAAAAACAGAGACTATCCTTACCAACAATCCTTCTTGAGTATAAGAGTCCAACAAACAGAGTGCAGCGGAAGACGTTAAATGTGCTTCATTCCGTGAGAACGCAACTCTATAGTTCTACAGTGAGATAGTGCATTTCAGCCTCAAAGGAAGCAATGTCCTCAACCGGAACATTGGTGGCACCAGGATCTAAAGCAGGCTTAAGAAGCCTTGGATGCAGTCAGTCTTTTATTAACTATCATGACCGACACAATGTGATCCATAATACTTCCATTTTGGCAGAAATTACATTCAAGCACAGGCCCCCACTAGAAGGTAGTGATGACATTCAGGTGCTGAAAACGTCTTTTTAATGCCTAAAGGAATGATTGTGAGCTTTACTTACCATATATATTGGTCAAATGATGCCCTATGCCGGAAGACTGTCTTTTTTTTTTTCTTCAGTATCGGCAATGCAGAGACAATTTGTTGCGAAACACTGCCACTGCTGGTCATTCAGTATAATCTGCAGATGGAAAAGTCCACTGTTAGCACATTTACTACAAGCAATACAAAAAAATCATGATTTTTATAAAGGGTAAACAGATCAATACTATGGAGTTTGTATTATTGTGCAAATCAGCAGTTCATTAGAAAATCAAATCTCGATTTGTGTTTTTAACCTACCATACTACTCTGAATCTCATGCCTCATTTGGCAACACCCTCTAAACAACTGTAGAAGGTACATTAGGACATAGATAGAGATCTTTTTGCCATCCAAGTGGCAGCGTACCCCTCTCACTTTATTTGTTTTAGGATATGGTACACCAGTAGCAATTAAGCCAGCTGATAAGTTGAGAGGTAGGGTTACGCTACAGTTAATGGGAATAATAAAAGCTATGAATAGCATGTTCATAATCATCATTTGAGCCAATTCCTAGCAGTTCAGCAATAGTGAAGTTGACTAATGCTCAAACTCCCGTTCGTTCAAATTTAAAGGTCTTAAAAAGTGCCCTAATTTCGTACATTTTACCATCATAGCTGTCACTTGGGCGTCCGGTCTACCCTGCTACTCATTTCATTAGCAAGATAAATGTATCTTACTGCTTGCTAGGCAACAACAGAGTGGCCCTCACGTCAGACAACATCTTGCATTTAGCTTTATGATGTCAGCTTGCTAGGCAACAGATTGGCCCTCATGTCAGACAACATCTTGCCTTCGCTTTATGATGTCAGATCATCACTGGTCCAATTGTCCTTGTGGAAGCGGACCACACAGGAGGATGAGATATCAGAAGTTATGCAGTAGGTTGCTATCTCTATTCATGACCGCAAGGCAAGTCGGAGGTGGAATGGCAAATACTCTGAACCACTCAAAGCACTGTGGCCTTTTTTAAAGTGGGATGCAGATACAAAAACAGAGACTATCCTTACCAACAATCCTTCTTGAATATCAGAGTCCAACATACAGAGTGCAGCGGAAGACGTTAAATGTGCTTCATTCCGTGAGAACGCAACTCTATAGTTCTACAGTGAGATAGTGCATTTCAGCCTCAAAGGAAGCAATGTCCTCAAACGGAACATTGGTGGCACCAGGATCTAAAGCAGGCTTAAGAAGCCTTGGATGCAGTCAGTCTTTTATTAACTATCATGACCGACACAATGTGATCCATAATACTTCCATTTTGGCAGAAATTACATTCAAGCACAGGCCCCCACTAGAAGGTAGTGATGACATTCAGGTGCTGAAAACGTCTTTTTAATGCCTAAAGGAATGATTGTGAGCTTTACTTACCATATATATTGGTCAAATGATGCCCTATGCCGGAAGACTGTCTTTTTTTTTTTCTTCAGTATCGGCAATGCAGAGACAATTTGTTGCGAAACACTGCCACTGCTGGTCATTCAGTATAATCTGCAGATGGAAAAGTCCACTGTTAGCACATTTACTACAAGCAATACAAAAAAATCATGATTTTTATAAAGGGTAAACAGATCAATACTATGGAGTTTGTATTATTGTGCAAATCAGCAGTTCATTAGAAAATCAAATCTCGATTTGTGTTTTTAACCTACCATACTACTCTGAATCTCATGCCTCATTTGGCAACACCCTCTAAACAACTGTAGAAGGTACATTAGGACATAGATAGAGATATTTTTGCCATCCAAGTGGCAGCGTACCCCTCTCACTTTATTTGTTTTAGGATATGGTACACCAGTAGCAATTAAGCCAGCTGATAAGTTGAGAGGTAGGGTTACGCTACAGTTAATGGGAATAATAAAAGCTATGAATAGCATGTTCATAATCATCATTTGAGCCAATTCCTAGCAGTTCAGCAATAGTGAAGTTGACTAATGCTCAAACTCCCGTTCGTTCAAATTTAAAGGTCTTAAAAAGTGCCCTAATTTCATACATTTTACCATCATAGCTGTCACTTGGGCGTCCGGTCTACCCTGCTACTCATTTCATTAGCAAGATAAATGTATCTTACTGCTTGCTAGGCAACAACAGAGTGGCCCTCACGTCAGACAACATCTTGCATTTAGCTTTATGATGTCAGCTTGCTAGGCAACAGATTGGCCCTCATGTCAGACAACATCTTGCCTTCGCTTTATGATGTCAGATCATCACCGGTCCAATTGTCCTTGTGGAAGCGGACCACACAGTAGGATGAGATATCAGAAGTTATGCAGTAGGTTGCTATCTCTATTCATGACCGCAAGGCAAGTCGGAGGTGGAATGGCAAATACTCTGAACCACTCAAAGCACTGTGGCCTTTTTTAAAGTGGGATGCAGATACAAAAACAGAGACTATCCTTACCAACAATCCTTCTTGAGTATAAGAGTCCAACAAACAGAGTGCAGCGGAAGACGTTAAATGTGCTTCATTCCGTGAGAACGCAACTCTATAGTTCTACAGTGAGATAGTGCATTTCAGCCTCAAAGGAAGCAATGTCCTCAAACGGAACATTGGTGGCACCAGGATCTAAAGCAGGCTTAAGAAGCCTTGGATGCAGTCAGTCTTTTATTAACTATCATGACCGACACAATGTGATCCATAATACTTCCATTTTGGCAGAAATTACATTCAAGCACAGGCCCCCACTAGAAGGTAGTGATGACATTCAGGTGCTGAAAACGTCTTTTTAATGCCTAAAGGAATGATTGTGAGCTTTACTTACCATATATATTGGTCAAATGATGCCCTATGCCGGAAGACTGTCTTTTTTTTTTTCTTCAGTATCGGCAATGCAGAGACAATTTGTTGCGAAACACTGCCACTGCTGGTCATTCAGTATAATCTGCAGATGGAAAAGTCCACTGTTAGCACATTTACTACAAGCAATACAAAAAAATCATGATTTTTATAAAGGGTAAGCAGATCAATACTATGGAGTTTGTATTATTGTGCAAATCAGCAGTTCATTAGAAAATCAAATCTCGATTTGTGTTTTTAACCTACCATACTACTCTGAATCTCATGCCTCATTTGGTAACACCCTCTAAACAACTGTAGAAGGTACATTAGGACATAGATAGAGATCTTTTTGCCATCCAAGTGGCAGCGTACCCCTCTCACTTTATTTGTTTTAGGATATGGTACACCAGTAGCAATTAAGCCAGCTGATAAGTTGAGAGGTAGGGTTACGCTACAGTTAATGGGAATAATAAAAGCTATGAATAGCATGTTCATAATCATCATTTGAGCCAATTCCTAGCATTTAAGCAATAGTGAAGTTGACTAATGCTCAAACTCTCGTTCGTTCAAATTTAAAGGTCTTAAAAAGTGCCCTAATTTCGTACATTTTACCATCATAGCTGTCACTTGGGCGTCCGGTCTACCCTGCTACTCATTTCATTAGCAAGATAAATGTATCTTACTGCTTGCTAGGCAACAACAGAGTGGCCCTCACGTCAGACAACATCTTGCATTTAGCTTTATGATGTCAGCTTGCTAGGCAACAGATTGGCCCTCATGTCAGACAACATCTTGCCTTCGCTTTATGATGTTAGATCATCACTGGTCCAATTGTCCTTGTGGAAGCGGACCACACAGGAGGATGAGATATCAGAAGTTATGCAGTAGGTTGCTATCTCTATTCATGACCGCAAGGCAAGTCGGAGGTGGAATGGCAAATACTCTGAACCACTCAAAGCACTGTGGCCTTTTTTAAAGTGGGATGCAGATACAAAAACAGAGACTATCCTTACCAACAATCCTTCTTGAATATCAGAGTCCAACATACAGAGTGCAGCGGAAGACGTTAAATGTGCTTCATTCCGTGAGAACGCAACTTTATAGTTCTACAGTGAGATAGTGCATTTCAGCCTCAAAGGAAGCAATGTCCTCAAACGGAACATTGGTGGCACCAGGATCTAAAGCAGGCTTAAGAAGCCTTGGATGCAGTCAGTCTTTTATTAACTATCATGACCGACACAATGTGATCCATAATACTTCCATTTTGGCAGAAATTACATTCAAGCACAGGCCCCCACTAGAAGGTAGTGATGACATTCAGGTGCTGAAAACGTCTTTTTAATGCCTAAAGGAATGATTGTGAGCTTTACTTACCATATATATTGGTCAAATGATGCCCTATGCCGGAAGACTGTCTTTTTTTTTTTCTTCAGTATCGGCAATGCAGAGACAATTTGTTGCGAAACACTGCCACTGCTGGTCATTCAGTATAATCTGCAGATGGAAAAGTCCACTGTTAGCACATTTACTACAAGCAATACAAAAAAATCATGATTTTTATAAAGGGTAAGCAGATCAATACTATGGAGTTTGTATTATTGTGCAAATCAGCAGTTCATTAGAAAATCAAATCTCGATTTGTGTTTTTAACCTACCATACTACTCTGAATCTCATGCCTCATTTGGTAACACCCTCTAAACAACTGTAGAAGGTACATTAGGACATAGATAGAGATCTTTTTGCCATCCAAGTGGCAGCGTACCCCTCTCACTTTATTTGTTTTAGGATATGGTACACCAGTAGCAATTAAGCCAGCTGATAAGTTGAGAGGTAGGGTTACGCTACAGTTAATGGGAATAATAAAAGCTATGAATAGCATGTTCATAATCATCATTTGAGCCAATTCCTAGCATTTAAGCAATAGTGAAGTTGACTAATGCTCAAACTCCTGTTCGTTCAAATTTAAAGGTCTTAAAAAGTGCCCTAATTTCGTACATTTTACCATCATAGCTGTCACTTGGGCGTCCGGTCTACCCTGCTACTCATTTCATTAGCAAGATAAATGTATCTTACTGCTTGCTAGGCAACAACAGAGTGGCCCTCACGTCAGACAACATCTTGCATTTAGCTTTATGATGTCAGCTTGCTAGGCAACAGATTGGCCCTCATGTCAGACAACATCTTGCCTTCGCTTTATGATGTTAGATCATCACTGGTCCAATTGTCCTTGTGGAAGCGGACCACACAGGAGGATGAGATATCAGAAGTTATGCAGTAGGTTGCTATCTCTATTCATGACCGCAAGGCAAGTCGGAGGTGGAATGGCAAATACTCTGAACCACTCAAAGCACTGTGGCCTTTTTTAAAGTGGGATGCAGATACAAAAACAGAGACTATCCTTACCAACAATCCTTCTTGAATATCAGAGTCCAACATACAGAGTGCAGCGGAAGACGTTAAATGTGCTTCATTCCGTGAGAACGCAACTCTATAGTTCTACAGT
Source organism: Lissotriton vulgaris (assembly GCF_964263255.1). Classification (NCBI taxonomy): domain Eukaryota; kingdom Metazoa; phylum Chordata; class Amphibia; order Caudata; family Salamandridae; genus Lissotriton; species Lissotriton vulgaris. Next base: position 322,877,319 of record NC_141700.1, on the reverse strand, counting down.
GAGATAGTGCATTTCAGCCTCAAAGGAAGCAATGTCCTCAAACGGAACATTGGTGGCACCAGGATCTAAAGCAGGCTTAAGAAGCCTTGGATGCAGTCAGTCTTTTATTAACTATCATGACCGACACAATGTGATCCATAATACTTCCATTTCGGCAGAAATTACATTCAAGCACAGGCCCCCACTAGAAGGTAGTGATGACATTCAGGTGCTGAAAACGTCTTTTTAATGCCTAAAGGAATGATTGTGAGCTTTACTTACCATATATATTGGTCAAATGATGCCCTATGCCGGAAGACTGTCTTTTTTTTTTTCTTCAGTATCGGCAATGCAGAGACAATTTGTTGCGAAACACTGCCACTGCTGGTCATTCAGTATAATCTGCAGATGGAAAAGTCCACTGTTAGCACATTTACTACAAGCAATACAAAAAAATCATGATTTTTATAAAGGGTAAACAGATCAATACTATGGAGTTTGTATTATTGTGCAAATCAGCAGTTCATTAGAAAATCAAATCTCGATTTGTGTTTTTAACCTACCATACTACTCTGAATCTCATGCCTCATTTGGCAACACCCTCTAAACAACTGTAGAAGGTACATTAGGACATAGATAGAGATCTTTTTGCCATCCAAGTGGCAGCGTACCCCTCTCACTTTATTTGTTTTAGGATATGGTACACCAGTAGCAATTAAGCCAGCTGATAAGTTGAGAGGTAGGGTTACGCTACAGTTAATGGGAATAATAAAAGCTATGAATAGCATGTTCATAATCATCATTTGAGCCAATTCCTAGCAGTTCAGCAATAGTGAAGTTGACTAATGCTCAAACTCCCGTTCGTTCAAATTTAAAGGTCTTAAAAAGTGCCCTAATTTCGTACATTTTACCATCATAGCTGTCACTTGGGCGTCCGGTCTACCCTGCTACTCATTTCATTAGCAAGATAAATGTATCTTACTGCTTGCTAGGCAACAACAGAGTGGCCCTCACGTCAGACAACATCTTGCATTTAGCTTTATGATGTCAGCTTGCTAGGCAACAGATTGGCCCTCATGTCAGACAACATCTTGCCTTCGCTTTATGATGTCAGATCATCACTGGTCCAATTGTCCTTGTGGAAGCGGACCACACAGGAGGATGAGATATCAGAAGTTATGCAGTAGGTTGCTATCTCTATTCATGACCGCAAGGCAAGTCGGAGGTGGAATGGCAAATACTCTGAACCACTCAAAGCACTGTGGCCTTTTTTAAAGTGGGATGCAGATACAAAAACAGAGACTATCCTTACCAACAATCCTTCTTGAATATCAGAGTCCAACATACAGAGTGCAGCGGAAGACGTTAAATGTGCTTCATTCCGTGAGAACGCAACTCTATAGTTCTACAGTGAGATAGTGCATTTCAGCCTCAAAGGAAGCAATGTCCTCAAACGGAACATTGGTGGCACCAGGATCTAAAGCAGGCTTAAGAAGCCTTGGATGCAGTCAGTCTTTTATTAACTATCATGACCGACACAATGTGATCCATAATACTTCCATTTTGGCAGAAATTACATTCAAGCACAGGCCCCCACTAGAAGGTAGTGATGACATTCAGGTGCTGAAAACGTCTTTTTAATGCCTAAAGGAATGATTGTGAGCTTTACTTACCATATATATTGGTCAAATGATGCCCTATGCCGGAAGACTGTCTTTTTTTTTTCTTCAGTATCGGCAATGCAGAGACAATTTGTTGCGAAACACTGCCACTGCTGGTCATTCAGTATAATCTGCAGATGGAAAAGTCCACTGTTAGCACATTTACTACAAGCAATACAAAAAAATCATGATTTTTATAAAGGGTAAACAGATCAATACTATGGAGTTTGTATTATTGTGCAAATCAGCAGTTCATTAGAAAATCAAATCTCGATTTGTGTTTTTAACCTACCATACTACTCTGAATCTCATGCCTCATTTGGCAACACCCTCTAAACAACTGTAGAAGGTACATTAGGACATAGATAGAGATCTTTTTGCCATCCAAGTGGCAGCGTACCCCTCTCACTTTATTTGTTTTAGGATATGGTACACCAGTAGCAATTAAGCCAGCTGATAAGTTGAGAGGTAGGGTTACGCTACAGTTAATGGGAATAATAAAAGCTATGAATAGCATGTTCATAATCATCATTTGAGCCAATTCCTAGCAGTTCAGCAATAGTGAAGTTGACTAATGCTCAAACTCCCGTTCGTTCAAATTTAAAGGTCTTAAAAAGTGCCCTAATTTCATACATTTTACCATCATAGCTGTCACTTGGGCGTCCGGTCTACCCTGCTACTCATTTCATTAGCAAGATAAATGTATCTTACTGCTTGCTAGGCAACAACAGAGTGGCCCTCACGTCAGACAACATCTTGCATTTAGCTTTATGATGTCAGCTTGCTAGGCAACAGATTGGCCCTCATGTCAGACAACATCTTGCCTTCGCTTTATGATGTCAGATCATCACCGGTCCAATTGTCCTTGTGGAAGCGGACCACACAGGAGGATGAGATATCAGAAGTTATGCAGTAGGTTGCTATCTCTATTCATGACCGCAAGGCAAGTCGGAGGTGGAATGGCAAATACTCTGAACCACTCAAAGCACTGTGGCCTTTTTTAAAGTGGGATGCAGTTACAAAAACAGAGACTATCCTTACCAACAATCCTTCTTGAGTATAAGAGTCCAACAAACAGAGTGCAGCGGAAGACGTTAAATGTGCTTCATTCCGTGAGAACGCAACTCTATAGTTCTACAGTGAGATAGTGCATTTCAGCCTCAAAGGAAGCAATGTCCTCAAACGGAACATTGGTGGCACCAGGATCTAAAGCAGGCTTAAGAAGCCTTGGATGCAGTCAGTCTTTTATTAGCTATCATGACCGACACAATGTGATCCATAATACTTCCATTTTGGCAGAAATTACATTCAAGCACAGGCCCCCACTAGAAGGTAGTGATGACATTCAGGTGCTGAAAACGTCTTTTTAATGCCTAAAGGAATGATTGTGAGCTTTACTTACCATATATATTGGTCAAATGATGCCCTATGCCGGAAGACTGTCTTTTTTTTTTTCTTCAGTATCGGCAATGCAGAGACAATTTGTTGCGAAACACTGCCACTGCTGGTCATTCAGTATAATCTGCAGATGGAAAAGTCCACTGTTAGCACATTTACTACAAGCAATACAAAAAAATCATGATTTTTATAAAGGGTAAACAGATCAATACTATGGAGTTTGTATTATTGTGCAAATCAGCAGTTCATTAGAAAATCAAATCTCGATTTGTGTTTTTAACCTACCATACTACTCTGAATCTCATGCCTCATTTGGCAACACCCTCTAAACAACTGTAGAAGGTACATTAGGACATAGATAGAGATCTTTTTGCCATCCAAGTGGCAGCGTACCCCTCTCACTTTATTTGTTTTAGGATATGGTACACCAGTAGCAATTAAGCCAGCTGATAAGTTGAGAGGTAGGGTTACGCTACAGTTAATGGGAATAATAAAAGCTATGAATAGCATGTTCATAATCATCATTTGAGCCAATTCCTAGCATTTAAGCAATAGTGAAGTTGACTAATGCTCAAACTCCCGTTCGTTAAAATTTAAAGGTCTTAAAAAGTGCCCTAATTTCGTACATTTTACCATCATAGCTGTCACTTGGGCGTCCGGTCTACCCTGCTACTCATTTCATTAGCAAGATAAATGTATCTTACTGCTTGCTAGGCAACAACAGAGTGGCCCTCACGTCAGACAACATCTTGCATTTAGCTTTATGATGTCAGCTTGCTAGGCAACAGATTGGCCCTCATGTCAGACAACATCTTGCCTTCGCTTTATGATGTCAGATCATCACTGGTCCAATTGTCCTTGTGGAAGCGGACCACACAGGAGGATGAGATATCAGAAGTTATGCAGTAGGTTGCTATCTCTATTCATGACCGCAAGGCAAGTCGGAGGTGGAATGGCAAATACTCTGAACCACTCAAAGCACTGTGGCCTTTTTTAAAGTGGGATGCAGATACAAAAACAGAGACTATCCTTACCAACAATCCTCCTTGAGTATCAGAGTTCAACATACAGAGTGCAGCGGAAGACGTTAAATGTGCTTCATTCCGTGAGAACGCAACTCTATAGTTCTACAGTGAGATAGTGCATTTCAGCCTCAAAGGAAGCAATGTCCTCAAACGGAACATTGGTGGCACCAGGATCTAAAGCAGGCTTAAGAAGCCTTGGATGCAGTCAGTCTTTTATTAACTATCATGACCGACACAATGTGATCCATAATACTTCCATTTTGGCAGAAATTACATTCAAGCACAGGCCCCCACTAGAAGGTAGTGATGACATTCAGGTGCTGAAAACGTCTTTTTAATGCCTAAAGGAATGATTGTGAGCTTTACTTACCATATATATTGGTCAAATGATGCCCTATGCCGGAAGACTGTCTTTTTTTTTTTTCTTCAGTATCGGCAATGCAGAGACAATTTGTTGCGAAACACTGCCACTGCTGGTCATTCAGTATAATCTGCAGATGGAAAAGTCCACTGTTAGCACATTTACTACAAGCAATACAAAAAAATCATGATTTTTATAAAGGGTAAACAGATCAATACTATGGAGTTTGTATTATTGTGCAAATCAGCAGTTCATTAGAAAATCAAATCTCGATTTGTGTTTTTAACCTACCATACTACTCTGAATCTCATGCCTCATTTGGCAACACCCTCTAAACAACTGTAGAAGGTACATTAGGACATAGATAGAGATCTTTTTGCCATCCAAGTGGCAGCGTACCCCTCTCACTTTATTTGTTTTAGGATATGGTACACCAGTAGCAATTAAGCCAGCTGATAAGTTGAGAGGTAGGGTTACGCTACAGTTAATGGGAATAATAAAAGCTATGAATAGCATGTTCATAATCATCATTTGAGCCAATTCCTAGCATTTAAGCAATAGTGAAGTTGACTAATGCTCAAACTCCCGTTCGTTCAAATTTAAAGGTCTTAAAAAGTGCCCTAATTTCGTACATTTTACCATCATAGCTGTCACTTGGGCGTCCGGTCTACCCTGCTACTCATTTCATTAGCAAGATAAATGTATCTTACTGCTTGCTAGGCAACAACAGAGTGGCCCTCACGTCAGACAACATCTTGCATTTAGCTTTATGATGTCAGCTTGCTAGGCAACAGATTGGCCCTCATGTCAGACAACATCTTGCCTTCGCTTTATGATGTCAGATCATCACTGGTCCAATTGTCCTTGTGGAAGCGGACCACACAGGAGGATGAGATATCAGAAGTTATGCAGTAGGTTGCTATCTCTATTCATGACCGCAAGGCAAGTCGGAGGTGGAATGGCAAATACTCTGAACCACTCAAAGCACTGTGGCCTTTTTTAAAGTGGGATGCAGATACAAAAACAGAGACTATCCTTACCAACAATCCTCCTTGAGTATCAGAGTTCAACATACAGAGTGCAGCGGAAGACGTTAAATGTGCTTCATTCCGTGAGAACGCAACTCTATAGTTCTACAGTGAGATAGTGCATTTCAGCCTCAAAGGAAGCAATGTCCTCAAACGGAACATTGGTGGCACCAGGATCTAAAGCAGGCTTAAGAAGCCTTGGATGCAGTCAGTCTTTTATTAACTATCATGACCGACACAATGTGATCCATAATACTTCCATTTTGGCAGAAATTACATTCAAGCACAGGCCCCCACTAGAAGGTAGTGATGACATTCAGGTGCTGAAAACGTCTTTTTAATGCCTAAAGGAATGATTGTGAGCTTTACTTACCATATATATTGGTCAAATGATGCCCTATGCCGGAAGACTGTCTTTTTTTTTTTTCTTCAGTATCGGCAATGCAGAGACAATTTGTTGCGAAACACTGCCACTGCTGGTCATTCAGTATAATCTGCAGATGGAAAAGTCCACTGTTAGCACATTTACTACAAGCAATACAAAAAAATCATGATTTTTATAAAGGGTAAACAGATCAATACTATGGAGTTTGTATTATTGTGCAAATCAGCAGTTCATTAGAAAATCAAATCTCGATTTGTGTTTTTAACCTACCATACTACTCTGAATCTCATGCCTCATTTGGCAACACCCTCTAAACAACTGTAGAAGGTACATTAGGACATAGATAGAGATCTTTTTGCCATCCAAGTGGCAGCGTACCCCTCTCACTTTATTTGTTTTAGGATATGGTACACCAGTAGCAATTAAGCCAGCTGATAAGTTGAGAGGTAGGGTTACGCTACAGTTAATGGGAATAATAAAAGCTATGATTAGCATGTTCATAATCATCATTTGAGCCAATTCCTAGCATTTAAGCAATAGTGAAGTTGACTAATGCTCAAACTCCCGTTCGTTCAAATTTAAAGGTCTTAAAAAGTGCCCTAATTTCGTACATTTTACCATCATAGCTGTCACTTGGGCGTCCGGTCTACCCTGCTACTCATTTCATTAGCAAGATAAATGTATCTTACTGCTTGCTAGGCAACAACAGAGTGGCCCTCACGTCAGACAACATCTTGCATTTAGCTTTATGATGTCAGCTTGCTAGGCAACAGATTGGCCCTCATGTCAGACAACATCTTGCCTTCGCTTTATGATGTTAGATCATCACTGGTCCAATTGTCCTTGTGGAAGCGGACCACACAGGAGGATGAGATATCAGAAGTTATGCAGTAGGTTGCTATCTCTATTCATGACCGCAAGGCAAGTCGGAGGTGGAATGGCAAATACTCTGAACCACTCAAAGCACTGTGGCCTTTTTTAAAGTGGGATGCAGATACAAAAACAGAGACTATCCTTACCAACAATCCTTCTTGAATATCAGAGTCCAACATACAGAGTGCAGCGGAAGACGTTAAATGTGCTTCATTCCGTGAGAACGCAACTCTATAGTTCTACAGTGAGATAGTGCATTTCAGCCTCAAAGGAAGCAATGTCCTCAAACGGAACATTGGTGGCACCAGGATCTAAAGCAGGCTTAAGAAGCCTTGGATGCAGTCAGTCTTTTATTAACTATCATGACCGACACAATGTGATCCATAATACTTCCATTTTGGCAGAAATTACATTCAAGCACAGGCCCCCACTAGAAGGTAGTGATGACATTCAGGTGCTGAAAACGTCTTTTTAATGCCTAAAGGAATGATTGTGAGCTTTACTTACCATATATATTGGTCAAATGATGCCCTATGCCGGAAGACTGTCTTTTTTTTTTTCTTCAGTATCGGCAATGCAGAGACAATTTGTTGCGAAACACTGCCACTGCTGGTCATTCAGTATAATCTGCAGATGGAAAAGTCCACTGTTAGCACATTTACTACAAGCAATACAAAAAAATCATGATTTTTATAAAGGGTAAACAGATCAATACTATGGAGTTTGTATTATTGTGCAAATCAGCAGTTCATTAGAAAATCAAATCTCGATTTGTGTTTTTAACCTACCATACTACTCTGAATCTCATGCCTCATTTGGCAACACCCTCTAAACAACTGTAGAAGGTACATTAGGACATAGATAGAGATATTTTTGCCATCCAAGTGGCAGCGTACCCCTCTCACTTTATTTGTTTTAGGATATGGTACACCAGTAGCAATTAAGCCAGCTGATAAGTTGAGAGGTAGGGTTACGCTACAGTTAATGGGAATAATAAAAGCTATGAATAGCATGTTCATAATCATCATTTGAGCCAATTCCTAGCAGTTCAGCAATAGTGAAGTTGACTAATGCTCAAACTCCCGTTCGTTCAAATTTAAAGGTCTTAAAAAGTGCCCTAATTTCATACATTTTACCATCATAGCTGTCACTTGGGCGTCCGGTCTACCCTGCTACTCATTTCATTAGCAAGATAAATGTATCTTACTGCTTGCTAGGCAACAACAGAGTGGCCCTCACGTCAGACAACATCTTGCATTTAGCTTTATGATGTCAGCTTGCTAGGCAACAGATTGGCCCTCATGTCAGACAACATCTTGCCTTCGCTTTATGATGTCAGATCATCACCGGTCCAATTGTCCTTGTGGAAGCGGACCACACAGTAGGATGAGATATCAGAAGTTATGCAGTAGGTTGCTATCTCTATTCATGACCGCAAGGCAAGTCGGAGGTGGAATGGCAAATACTCTGAACCACTCAAAGCACTGTGGCCTTTTTTAAAGTGGGATGCAGATACAAAAACAGAGACTATCCTTACCAACAATCCTTCTTGAGTATAAGAGTCCAACAAACAGAGTGCAGCGGAAGACGTTAAATGTGCTTCATTCCGTGAGAACGCAACTCTATAGTTCTACAGTGAGATAGTGCATTTCAGCCTCAAAGGAAGCAATGTCCTCAAACGGAACATTGGTGGCACCAGGATCTAAAGCAGGCTTAAGAAGCCTTGGATGCAGTCAGTCTTTTATTAACTATCATGACCGACACAATGTGATCCATAATACTTCCATTTTGGCAGAAATTACATTCAAGCACAGGCCCCCACTAGAAGGTAGTGATGACATTCAGGTGCTGAAAACGTCTTTTTAATGCCTAAAGGAATGATTGTGAGCTTTACTTACCATATATATTGGTCAAATGATGCCCTATGCCGGAAGACTGTCTTTTTTTTTTCTTCAGTATCGGCAATGCAGAGACAATTTGTTGCGAAACACTGCCACTGCTGGTCATTCAGTATAATCTGCAGATGGAAAAGTCCACTGTTAGCACATTTACTACAAGCAATACAAAAAAATCATGATTTTTATAAAGGGTAAGCAGATCAATACTATGGAGTTTGTATTATTGTGCAAATCAGCAGTTCATTAGAAAATCAAATCTCGATTTGTGTTTTTAACCTACCATACTACTCTGAATCTCATGCCTCATTTGGTAACACCCTCTAAACAACTGTAGAAGGTACATTAGGACATAGATAGAGATCTTTTTGCCATCCAAGTGGCAGCGTACCCCTCTCACTTTATTTGTTTTAGGATATGGTACACCAGTAGCAATTAAGCCAGCTGATAAGTTGAGAGGTAGGGTTACGCTACAGTTAATGGGAATAATAAAAGCTATGAATAGCATGTTCATAATCATCATTTGAGCCAATTCCTAGCATTTAAGCAATAGTGAAGTTGACTAATGCTCAAACTCCCGTTCGTTCAAATTTAAAGGTCTTAAAAAGTGCCCTAATTTCGTACATTTTACCATCATAGCTGTCACTTGGGCGTCCGGTCTACCCTGCTACTCATTTCATTAGCAAGATAAATGTATCTTACTGCTTGCTAGGCAACAACAGAGTGGCCCTCACGTCAGACAACATCTTGCATTTAGCTTTATGATGTCAGCTTGCTAGGCAACAGATTGGCCCTCATGTCAGACAACATCTTGCCTTCGCTTTATGATGTTAGATCATCACTGGTCCAATTGTCCTTGTGGAAGCGGACCACACAGGAGGATGAGATATCAGAAGTTATGCAGTAGGTTGCTATCTCTATTCATGACCGCAAGGCAAGTCGGAGGTGGAATGGCAAATACTCTGAACCACTCAAAGCACTGTGGCCTTTTTTAAAGTGGGATGCAGATACAAAAACAGAGACTATCCTTACCAACAATCCTTCTTGAATATCAGAGTCCAACATACAGAGTGCAGCGGAAGACGTTAAATGTGCTTCATTCCGTGAGAACGCAACTCTATAGTTCTACAGTGAGATAGTGCATTTCAGCCTCAAAGGAAGCAATGTCCTCAAACGGAACATTGGTGGCACCAGGATCTAAAGCAGGCTTAAGAAGCCTTGGATGCAGTCAGTCTTTTATTAACTATCATGACCGACACAATGTGATCCATAATACTTCCATTTTGGCAGAAATTACATTCAAGCACAGGCCCCCACTAGAAGGTAGTGATGACATTCAGGTGCTGAAAACGTCTTTTTAATGCCTAAAGGAATGATTGTGAGCTTTACTTACCATATATATTGGTCAAATGATGCCCTATGCCGGAAGACTGTCTTTTTTTTTTTCTTCAGTATCGGCAATGCAGAGACAATTTGTTGCGAAACACTGCCACTGCTGGTCATTCAGTATAATCTGCAGATGGAAAAGTCCACTGTTAGCACATTTACTACAAGCAATACAAAAAAATCATGATTTTTATAAAGGGTAAACAGATCAATACTATGGAGTTTGTATTATTGTGCAAATCAGCAGTTCATTAGAAAATCAAATCTCGATTTGTGTTTTTAACCTACCATACTACTCTGAATCTCATGCCTCATTTGGCAACACCCTCTAAACAACTGTAGAAGGTACATTAGGACATAGATAGAGATCTTTTTGCCATCCAAGTGGCAGCGTACCCCTCTCACTTTATTTGTTTTAGGATATGGTACACCAGTAGCAATTAAGCCAGCTGATAAGTTGAGAGGTAGGGTTACGCTACAGTTAATGGGAATAATAAAAGCTATGAATAGCATGTTCATAATCATCATTTGAGCCAATTCCTAGCAGTTCAGCAATAGTGAAGTTGACTAATGCTCAAACTCCCGTTCGTTCAAATTTAAAGGTCTTAAAAAGTGCCCTAATTTCGTACATTTTACCATCATAGCTGTCACTTGGGCGTCCGGTCTACCCTGCTACTCATTTCATTAGCAAGATAAATGTATCTTACTGCTTGCTAGGCAACAACAGAGTGGCCCTCACGTCAGACAACATCTTGCATTTAGCTTTATGATGTCAGCTTGCTAGGCAACAGATTGGCCCTCATGTCAGACAACATCTTGCCTTCGCTTTATGATGTCAGATCATCACTGGTCCAATTGTCCTTGTGGAAGCGGACCACACAGGAGGATGAGATATCAGAAGTTATGCAGTAGGTTGCTATCTCTATTCATGACCGCAAGGCAAGTCGGAGGTGGAATGGCAAATACTCTGAACCACTCAAAGCACTGTGGCCTTTTTTAAAGTGGGATGCAGATACAAAAACAGAGACTATCCTTACCAACAATCCTTCTTGAATATCAGAGTCCAACATACAGAGTGCAGCGGAAGACGTTAAATGTGCTTCATTCCGTGAGAACGCAACTCTATAGTTCTACAGTGAGATAGTGCATTTCAGCCTCAAAGGAAGCAATGTCCTCAAACGGAACATTGGTGGCACCAGGATCTAAAGCAGGCTTAAGAAGCCTTGGATGCAGTCAGTCTTTTATTAACTATCATGACCGACACAATGTGATCCATAATACTTCCATTTTGGCAGAAATTACATTCAAGCACAGGCCCCCACTAGAAGGTAGTGATGACATTCAGGTGCTGAAAACGTCTTTTTAATGCCTAAAGGAATGATTGTGAGCTTTACTTACCATATATATTGGTCAAATGATGCCCTATGCCGGAAGACTGTCTTTTTTTTTTCTTCAGTATCGGCAATGCAGAGACAATTTGTTGCGAAACACTGCCACTGCTGGTCATTCAGTATAATCTGCAGATGGAAAAGTCCACTGTTAGCACATTTACTACAAGCAATACAAAAAAATCATGATTTTTATAAAGGGTAAACAGATCAATACTATGGAGTTTGTATTATTGTGCAAATCAGCAGTTCATTAGAAAATCAAATCTCGATTTGTGTTTTTAACCTACCATACTACTCTGAATCTCATGCCTCATTTGGCAACACCCTCTAAACAACTGTAGAAGGTACATTAGGACATAGATAGAGATCTTTTTGCCATCCAAGTGGCAGCGTACCCCTCTCACTTTATTTGTTTTAGGATATGGTACACCAGTAGCAATTAAGCCAGCTGATAAGTTGAGAGGTAGGGTTACGCTACAGTTAATGGGAATAATAAAAGCTATGAATAGCATGTTCATAATCATCATTTGAGCCAATTCCTAGCAGTTCAGCAATAGTGAAGTTGACTAATGCTCAAACTCCCGTTCGTTCAAATTTAAAGGTCTTAAAAAGTGCCCTAATTTCATACATTTTACCATCATAGCTGTCACTTGGGCGTCCGGTCTACCCTGCTACTCATTTCATTAGCAAGATAAATGTATCTTACTGCTTGCTAGGCAACAACAGAGTGGCCCTCACGTCAGACAACATCTTGCATTTAGCTTTATGATGTCAGCTTGCTAGGCAACAGATTGGCCCTCATGTCAGACAACATCTTGCCTTCGCTTTATGATGTCAGATCATCACTGGTCCAATTGTCCTTGTGGAAGCGGACCACACAGGAGGATGAGATATCAGAAGTTATGCAGTAGGTTGCTATCTCTATTCATGACCGCAAGGCAAGTCGGAGGTGGAATGGCAAATACTCTGAACCACTCAAAGCACTGTGGCCTTTTTTAAAGTGGGATGCAGATACAAAAACAGAGACTATCCTTACCAACAATCCTCCTTGAGTATCAGAGTTCAACATACAGAGTGCAGCGGAAGACGTTAAATGTGCTTCATTCCGTGAGAACGCAACTCTATAGTTCTACAGTGAGATAGTGCATTTCAGCCTCAAAGGAAGCAATGTCCTCAAACGGAACATTGGTGGCACCAGGATCTAAAGCAGGCTTAAGAAGCCTTGGATGCAGTCAGTCTTTTATTAACTATCATGACCGACACAATGTGATCCATAATACTTCCATTTTGGCAGAAATTACATTCAAGCACAGGCCCCCACTAGAAGGTAGTGATGACATTCAGGTGCTGAAAACGTCTTTTTAATGCCTAAAGGAATGATTGTGAGCTTTACTTACCATATATATTGGTCAAATGATGCCCTATGCCGGAAGACTGTCTTTTTTTTTTTTCTTCAGTATCGGCAATGCAGAGACAATTTGTTGCGAAACACTGCCACTGCTGGTCATTCAGTATAATCTGCAGATGGAAAAGTCCACTGTTAGCACATTTACTACAAGCAATACAAAAAAATCATGATTTTTATAAAGGGTAAACAGATCAATACTATGGAGTTTGTATTATTGTGCAAATCAGCAGTTCATTAGAAAATCAAATCTCGATTTGTGTTTTTAACCTACCATACTACTCTGAATCTCATGCCTCATTTGGCAACACCCTCTAAACAACTGTAGAAGGTACATTAGGACATAGATAGAGATCTTTTTGCCATCCAAGTGGCAGCGTACCCCTCTCACTTTATTTGTTTTAGGATATGGTACACCAGTAGCAATTAAGCCAGCTGATAAGTTGAGAGGTAGGGTTACGCTACAGTTAATGGGAATAATAAAAGCTATGAATAGCATGTTCATAATCATCATTTGAGCCAATTCCTAGCATTTAAGCAATAGTGAAGTTGACTAATGCTCAAACTCCCGTTCGTTCAAATTTAAAGGTCTTAAAAAGTGCCCTAATTTCGTACATTTTACCATCATAGCTGTCACTTGGGCGTCCGGTCTACCCTGCTACTCATTTCATTAGCAAGATAAATGTATCTTACTGCTTGCTAGGCAACAACAGAGTGGCCCTCACGTCAGACAACATCTTGCATTTAGCTTTATGATGTCAGCTTGCTAGGCAACAGATTGGCCCTCATGTCAGACAACATCTTGCCTTCGCTTTATGATGTCAGATCATCACTGGTCCAATTGTCCTTGTGGAAGCGGACCACACAGGAGGATGAGATATCAGAAGTTATGCAGTAGGTTGCTATCTCTATTCATGACCGCAAGGCAAGTCGGAGGTGGAATGGCAAATACTCTGAACCACTCAAAGCACTGTGGCCTTTTTTAAAGTGGGATGCAGATACAAAAACAGAGACTATCCTTACCAACAATCCTCCTTGAGTATCAGAGTTCAACATACAGAGTGCAGCGGAAGACGTTAAATGTGCTTCATTCCGTGAGAACGCAACTCTATAGTTCTACAGTGAGATAGTGCATTTCAGCCTCAAAGGAAGCAATGTCCTCAAACGGAACATTGGTGGCACCAGGATCTAAAGCAGGCTTAAGAAGCCTTGGATGCAGTCAGTCTTTTATTAACTATCATGACCGACACAATGTGATCCATAATACTTCCATTTTGGCAGAAATTACATTCAAGCACAGGCCCCCACTAGAAGGTAGTGATGACATTCAGGTGCTGAAAACGTCTTTTTAATGCCTAAAGGAATGATTGTGAGCTTTACTTACCATATATATTGGTCAAATGATGCCCTATGCCGGAAGACTGTCTTTTTTTTTTTTCTTCAGTATCGGCAATGCAGAGACAATTTGTTGCGAAACACTGCCACTGCTGGTCATTCAGTATAATCTGCAGATGGAAAAGTCCACTGTTAGCACATTTACTACAAGCAATACAAAAAAATCATGATTTTTATAAAGGGTAAACAGATCAATACTATGGAGTTTGTATTATTGTGCAAATCAGCAGTTCATTAGAAAATCAAATCTCGATTTGTGTTTTTAACCTACCATACTACTCTGAATCTCATGCCTCATTTGGCAACACCCTCTAAACAACTGTAGAAGGTACATTAGGACATAGATAGAGATCTTTTTGCCATCCAAGTGGCAGCGTACCCCTCTCACTTTATTTGTTTTAGGATATGGTACACCAGTAGCAATTAAGCCAGCTGATAAGTTGAGAGGTAGGGTTACGCTACAGTTAATGGGAATAATAAAAGCTATGAATAGCATGTTCATAATCATCATTTGAGCCAATTCCTAGCATTTAAGCAATAGTGAAGTTGACTAATGCTCAAACTCCCGTTCGTTCAAATTTAAAGGTCTTAAAAAGTGCCCTAATTTCATACATTTTACCATCATAGCTGTCACTTGGGCGTCCGGTCTACCCTGCTACTCATTTCATTAGCAAGATAAATGTATCTTACTGCTTGCTAGGCAACAACAGAGTGGCCCTCACGTCAGACAACATCTTGCATTTAGCTTTATGATGTCAGCTTGCTAGGCAACAGATTGGCCCTCATGTCAGACAACATCTTGCCTTCGCTTTATGATGTCAGATCATCACCGGTCCAATTGTCCTTGTGGAAGCGGACCACACAGTAGGATGAGATATCAGAAGTTATGCAGTAGGTTGCTATCTCTATTCATGACCGCAAGGCAAGTCGGAGGTGGAATGGCAAATACTCTGAACCACTCAAAGCACTGTGGCCTTTTTTAAAGTGGGATGCAGATACAAAAACAGAGACTATCCTTACCAACAATCCTTCTTGAGTATAAGAGTCCAACAAACAGAGTGCAGCGGAAGACGTTAAATGTGCTTCATTCCGTGAGAACGCAACTCTATAGTTCTACAGTGAGATAGTGCATTTCAGCCTCAAAGGAAGCAATGTCCTCAAACGGAACATTGGTGGCACCAGGATCTAAAGCAGGCTTAAGAAGCCTTGGATGCAGTCAGTCTTTTATTAACTATCATGACCGACACAATGTGATCCATAATACTTCCATTTTGGCAGAAATTACATTCAAGCACAGGCCCCCACTAGAAGGTAGTGATGACATTCAGGTGCTGAAAACGTCTTTTTAATGCCTAAAGGAATGATTGTGAGCTTTACTTACCATATATATTGGTCAAATGATGCCCTATGCCGGAAGACTGTCTTTTTTTTTTTCTTCAGTATCGGCAATGCAGAGACAATTTGTTGCGAAACACTGCCACTGCTGGTCATTCAGTATAATCTGCAGATGGAAAAGTCCACTGTTAGCACATTTACTACAAGCAATACAAAAAAATCATGATTTTTATAAAGGGTAAGCAGATCAATACTATGGAGTTTGTATTATTGTGCAAATCAGCAGTTCATTAGAAAATCAAATCTCGATTTGTGTTTTTAACCTACCATACTACTCTGAATCTCATGCCTCATTTGGTAACACCCTCTAAACAACTGTAGAAGGTACATTAGGACATAGATAGAGATCTTTTTGCCATCCAAGTGGCAGCGTACCCCTCTCACTTTATTTGTTTTAGGATATGGTACACCAGTAGCAATTAAGCCAGCTGATAAGTTGAGAGGTAGGGTTACGCTACAGTTAATGGGAATAATAAAAGCTATGAATAGCATGTTCATAATCATCATTTGAGCCAATTCCTAGCATTTAAGCAATAGTGAAGTTGACTAATGCTCAAACTCCCGTTCGTTCAAATTTAAAGGTCTTAAAAAGTGCCCTAATTTCGTACATTTTACCATCATAGCTGTCACTTGGGCGTCCGGTCTACCCTGCTACTCATTTCATTAGCAAGATAAATGTATCTTACTGCTTGCTAGGCAACAACAGAGTGGCCCTCACGTCAGACAACATCTTGCATTTAGCTTTATGATGTCAGCTTGCTAGGCAACAGATTGGCCCTCATGTCAGACAACATCTTGCCTTCGCTTTATGATGTTAGATCATCACTGGTCCAATTGTCCTTGTGGAAGCGGACCACACAGGAGGATGAGATATCAGAAGTTATGCAGTAGGTTGCTATCTCTATTCATGACCGCAAGGCAAGTCGGAGGTGGAATGGCAAATACTCTGAACCACTCAAAGCACTGTGGCCTTTTTTAAAGTGGGATGCAGATACAAAAACAGAGACTATCCTTACCAACAATCCTTCTTGAATATCAGAGTCCAACATACAGAGTGCAGCGGAAGACGTTAAATGTGCTTCATTCCGTGAGAACGCAACTCTATAGTTCTACAGTGAGATAGTGCATTTCAGCCTCAAAGGAAGCAATGTCCTCAAACGGAACATTGGTGGCACCAGGATCTAAAGCAGGCTTAAGAAGCCTTGGATGCAGTCAGTCTTTTATTAACTATCATGACCGACACAATGTGATCCATAATACTTCCATTTTGGCAGAAATTACATTCAAGCACAGGCCCCCACTAGAAGGTAGTGATGACATTCAGGTGCTGAAAACGTCTTTTTAATGCCTAAAGGAATGATTGTGAGCTTTACTTACCATATATATTGGTCAAATGATGCCCTATGCCGGAAGACTGTCTTTTTTTTTTCTTCAGTATCGGCAATGCAGAGACAATTTGTTGCGAAACACTGCCACTGCTGGTCATTCAGTATAATCTGCAGATGGAAAAGTCCACTGTTAGCACATTTACTACAAGCAATACAAAAAAATCATGATTTTTATAAAGGGTAAACAGATCAATACTATGGAGTTTGTATTATTGTGCAAATCAGCAGTTCATTAGAAAATCAAATCTCGATTTGTGTTTTTAACCTACCATACTACTCTGAATCTCATGCCTCATTTGGCAACACCCTCTAAACAACTGTAGAAGGTACATTAGGACATAGATAGAGATCTTTTTGCCATCCAAGTGGCAGCGTACCCCTCTCACTTTATTTGTTTTAGGATATGGTACACCAGTAGCAATTAAGCCAGCTGATAAGTTGAGAGGTAGGGTTACGCTACAGTTAATGGGAATAATAAAAGCTATGAATAGCATGTTCATAATCATCATTTGAGCCAATTCCTAGCAGTTCAGCAATAGTGAAGTTGACTAATGCTCAAACTCCCGTTCGTTCAAATTTAAAGGTCTTAAAAAGTGCCCTAATTTCGTACATTTTACCATCATAGCTGTCACTTGGGCATCCGGTCTACCCTGCTACTCATTTCATTAGCAAGATAAATGTATCTTACTGCTTGCTAGGCAACAACAGAGTGGCCCTCACGTCAGACAACATCTTGCATTTAGCTTTATGATGTCAGCTTGCTAGGCAACAGATTGGCCCTCATGTCAGACAACATCTTGCCTTCGCTTTATGATGTCAGATCATCACTGGTCCAATTGTCCTTGTGGAAGCGGACCACACAGGAGGATGAGATATCAGAAGTTATGCAGTAGGTTGCTATCTCTATTCATGACCGCAAGGCAAGTCGGAGGTGGAATGGCAAATACTCTGAACCACTCAAAGCACTGTGGCCTTTTTTAAAGTGGGATGCAGATACAAAAACAGAGACTATCCTTACCAACAATCCTTCTTGAATATCAGAGTCCAACATACAGAGTGCAGCGGAAGACGTTAAATGTGCTTCATTCCGTGAGAACGCAACTCTATAGTTCTACAGTGAGATAGTGCATTTCAGCCTCAAAGGAAGCAATGTCCTCAAACGGAACATTGGTGGCACCAGGATCTAAAGCAGGCTTAAGAAGCCTTGGATGCAGTCAGTCTTTTATTAACTATCATGACCGACACAATGTGATCCATAATACTTCCATTTTGGCAGAAATTACATTCAAGCACAGGCCCCCACTAGAAGGTAGTGATGACATTCAGGTGCTGAAAACGTCTTTTTAATGCCTAAAGGAATGATTGTGAGCTTTACTTACCATATATATTGGTCAAATGATGCCCTATGCCGGAAGACTGTCTTTTTTTTTTCTTCAGTATCGGCAATGCAGAGACAATTTGTTGCGAAACACTGCCACTGCTGGTCATTCAGTATAATCTGCAGATGGAAAAGTCCACTGTTAGCACATTTACTACAAGCAATACAAAAAAATCATGATTTTTATAAAGGGTAAACAGATCAATACTATGGAGTTTGTATTATTTTGCAAATCAGCAGTTCATTAGAAAATCAAATCTCGATTTGTGTTTTTAACCTACCATACTACTCTGAATCTCATGCCTCATTTGGCAACACCCTCTAAACAACTGTAGAAGGTACATTAGGACATAGATAGAGATCTTTTTGCCATCCAAGTGGCAGCGTACCCCTCTCACTTTATTTGTTTTAGGATATGGTACACCAGTAGCAATTAAGCCAGCTGATAAGTTGAGAGGTAGGGTTACGCTACAGTTAATGGGAATAATAAAAGCTATGAATAGCATGTTCATAATCATCATTTGAGCCAATTCCTAGCAGTTCAGCAATAGTGAAGTTGACTAATGCTCAAACTCCCGTTCGTTCAAATTTAAAGGTCTTAAAAAGTGCCCTAATTTCATACATTTTACCATCATAGCTGTCACTTGGGCGTCCGGTCTACCCTGCTACTCATTTCATTAGCAAGATAAATGTATCTTACTGCTTGCTAGGCAACAACAGAGTGGCCCTCACGTCAGACAACATCTTGCATTTAGCTTTATGATGTCAGCTTGCTAGGCAACAGATTGGCCCTCATGTCAGACAACATCTTGCCTTCGCTTTATGATGTCAGATCATCACCGGTCCAATTGTCCTTGTGGAAGCGGACCACACAGGAGGATGAGATATCAGAAGTTATGCAGTAGGTTGCTATCTCTATTCATGACCGCAAGGCAAGTCGGAGGTGGAATGGCAAATACTCTGAACCACTCAAAGCACTGTGGCCTTTTTTAAAGTGGGATGCAGTTACAAAAACAGAGACTATCCTTACCAACAATCCTTCTTGAGTATAAGAGTCCAACAAACAGAGTGCAGCGGAAGACGTTAAATGTGCTTCATTCCGTGAGAACGCAACTCTATAGTTCTACAGTGAGATAGTGCATTTCAGCCTCAAAGGAAGCAATGTCCTCAAACGGAACATTGGTGGCACCAGGATCTAAAGCAGGCTTAAGAAGCCTTGGATGCAGTCAGTCTTTTATTAGCTATCATGACCGACACAATGTGATCCATAATACTTCCATTTTGGCAGAAATTACATTCAAGCACAGGCCCCCACTAGAAGGTAGTGATGACATTCAGGTGCTGAAAACGTCTTTTTAATGCCTAAAGGAATGATTGTGAGCTTTACTTACCATATATATTGGTCAAATGATGCCCTATGCCGGAAGACTGTCTTTTTTTTTTTCTTCAGTATCGGCAATGCAGAGACAATTTGTTGCGAAACACTGCCACTGCTGGTCATTCAGTATAATCTGCAGATGGAAAAGTCCACTGTTAGCACATTTACTACAAGCAATACAAAAAAATCATGATTTTTATAAAGGGTAAACAGATCAATACTATGGAGTTTGTATTATTGTGCAAATCAGCAGTTCATTAGAAAATCAAATCTCGATTTGTGTTTTTAACCTACCATACTACTCTGAATCTCATGCCTCATTTGGCAACACCCTCTAAACAACTGTAGAAGGTACATTAGGACATAGATAGAGATCTTTTTGCCATCCAAGTGGCAGCGTACCCCTCTCACTTTATTTGTTTTAGGATATGGTACACCAGTAGCAATTAAGCCAGCTGATAAGTTGAGAGGTAGGGTTACGCTACAGTTAATGGGAATAATAAAAGCTATGAATAGCATGTTCATAATCATCATTTGAGCCAATTCCTAGCATTTAAGCAATAGTGAAGTTGACTAATGCTCAAACTCCCGTTCGTTCAAATTTAAAGGTCTTAAAAAGTGCCCTAATTTCGTACATTTTACCATCATAGCTGTCACTTGGGCGTCCGGTCTACCCTGCTACTCATTTCATTAGCAAGATAAATGTATCTTACTGCTTGCTAGGCAACAACAGAGTGGCCCTCACGTCAGACAACATCTTGCATTTAGCTTTATGATGTCAGCTTGCTAGGCAACAGATTGGCCCTCATGTCAGACAACATCTTGCCTTCGCTTTATGATGTCAGATCATCACTGGTCCAATTGTCCTTGTGGAAGCGGACCACACAGGAGGATGAGATATCAGAAGTTATGCAGTAGGTTGCTATCTCTATTCATGACCGCAAGGCAAGTCGGAGGTGGAATGGCAAATACTCTGAACCACTCAAAGCACTGTGGCCTTTTTTAAAGTGGGATGCAGATACAAAAACAGAGACTATCCTTACCAACAATCCTCCTTGAGTATCAGAGTTCAACATACAGAGTGCAGCGGAAGACGTTAAATGTGCTTCATTCCGTGAGAACGCAACTCTATAGTTCTACAGTGAGATAGTGCATTTCAGCCTCAAAGGAAGCAATGTCCTCAAACGGAACATTGGTGGCACCAGGATCTAAAGCAGGCTTAAGAAGCCTTGGATGCAGTCAGTCTTTTATTAACTATCATGACCGACACAATGTGATCCATAATACTTCCATTTTGGCAGAAATTACATTCAAGCACAGGCCCCCACTAGAAGGTAGTGATGACATTCAGGTGCTGAAAACGTCTTTTTAATGCCTAAAGGAATGATTGTGAGCTTTACTTACCATATATATTGGTCAAATGATGCCCTATGCCGGAAGACTGTCTTTTTTTTTTTTCTTCAGTATCGGCAATGCAGAGACAATTTGATGCGAAACACTGCCACTGCTGGTCATTCAGTATAATCTGCAGATGGAAAAGTCCACTGTTAGCACATTTACTACAAGCAATACAAAAAAATCATGATTTTTATAAAGGATAAACAGATCAATACTATGGAGTTTGTATTATTGTGCAAATCACCAGTTCATTAGAAAATCAAATCTCGATTTGTGTTTTTAACCTACCATACTACTCTGAATCTCATGCCTCATTTGGCAACACCCTCTAAACAACTGTAGAAGGTACATTAGGACATAGATAGAGATCTTTTTGCCATCCAAGTGGCAGCGTACCCCTCTCACTTTATTTGTTTTAGGATATGGTACACCAGTAGCAATTAAGCCAGCTGATAAGTTGAGAGGTAGGGTTACGCTACAGTTAATGGGAATAATAAAAGCTATGAATAGCATGTTCATAATCATCATCTGAGCCAATTCCTAGCATTTAAGCAATAGTGAAGTTGACTAATGCTCAAACTCCCGTTCGTTCAAATTTAAAGGTCTTAAAAAGTGCCCTAATTTCGTACATTTTACCATCATAGCTGTCACTTGGGCGTCCGGTCTACCCTGCTACTCATTTCATTAGCAAGATAAATGTATCTTACTGCTTGCTAGGCAACAACAGAGTGGCCCTCACGTCAGAAAACATCTTGCATTTAGCTTTATGATGTCAGCTTGCTAGGCAACAGATTGGCCCTCATGTCAGACAACATCTTGCCTTCGCTTTATGATGTCAGATCATCACTGGTCCAATTGTCCTTGTGGAAGCGGACCACACAGGAGGATGAGATATCAGAAGTTATGCAGTAGGTTGCTATCTCTATTCATGACCGCAAGGCAAGTCGGAGGTGGAATGGCAAATACTCTGAACCACTCAAAGCACTGTGGCCTTTTTTAAAGTGGGATGCAGATACAAAAACAGAGACTATCCTTACCAACAATCCTCCTTGAGTATCAGAGTTCAACATACAGAGTGCAGCGGAAGACGTTAAATGTGCTTCATTCCGTGAGAACGCAACTCTATAGTTCTACAGTGAGATAGTGCATTTCAGCCTCAAAGGAAGCAATGTCCTCAAACGGAACATTGGTGGCACCAGGATCTAAAGCAGGCTTAAGAAGCCTTGGATGCAGTCAGTCTTTTATTAACTATCATGACCGACACAATGTGATCCATAATACTTCCATTTTGGCAGAAATTACATTCAAGCACAGGCCCCCACTAGAAGGTAGTGATGACATTCAGGTGCTGAAAACGTCTTTTTAATGCCTAAAGGAATGATTGTGAGCTTTACTTACCATATATATTGGTCAAATGATGCCCTATGCCGGAAGACTGTCTTTTTTTTTTTTCTTCAGTATCGGCAATGCAGAGACAATTTGTTGCGAAACACTGCCACTGCTGGTCATTCAGTATAATCTGCAGATGGAAAAGTCCACTGTTAGCACATTTACTACAAGCAATACAAAAAAATCATGATTTTTATAAAGGGTAAACAGATCAATACTATGGAGTTTGTATTATTGTGCAAATCAGCAGTTCATTAGAAAATCAAATCTCGATTTGTGTTTTTAACCTACCATACTACTCTGAATCTCATGCCTCATTTGGCAACACCCTCTAAACAACTGTAGAAGGTACATTAGGACATAGATAGAGATCTTTTTGCCATCCAAGTGGCAGCGTACCCCTCTCACTTTATTTGTTTTAGGATATGGTACACCAGTAGCAATTAAGCCAGCTGATAAGTTGAGAGGTAGGGTTACGCTACAGTTAATGGGAATAATAAAAGCTATGAATAGCATGTTCATAATCATCATTTGAGCCAATTCCTAGCATTTAAGCAATAGTGAAGTTGACTAATGCTCAAACTCCCGTTCGTTCAAATTTAAAGGTCTTAAAAAGTGCCCTAATTTCGTACATTTTACCATCATAGCTGTCACTTGGGCGTCCGGTCTACCCTGCTACTCATTTCATTAGCAAGATAAATGTATCTTACTGCTTGCTAGGCAACAACAGAGTGGCCCTCACGTCAGACAACATCTTGCATTTAGCTTTATGATGTCAGCTTGCTAGGCAACAGATTGGCCCTCATGTCAGACAACATCTTGCCTTCGCTTTATGATGTCAGATCATCACTGGTCCAATTGTCCTTGTGGAAGCGGACCACACAGGAGGATGAGATATCAGAAGTTATGCAGTAGGTTGCTATCTCTATTCATGACCGCAAGGCAAGTCGGAGGTGGAATGGCAAATACTCTGAACCACTCAAAGCACTGTGGCCTTTTTTAAAGTGGGATGCAGATACAAAAACAGAGACTATCCTTACCAACAATCCTCCTTGAGTATCAGAGTTCAACATACAGAGTGCAGCGGAAGACGTTAAATGTGCTTCATTCCGTGAGAACGCAACTCTATAGTTCTACAGTGAGATAGTGCATTTCAGCCTCAAAGGAAGCAATGTCCTCAAACGGAACATTGGTGGCACCAGGATCTAAAGCAGGCTTAAGAAGCCTTGGATGCAGTCAGTCTTTTATTAACTATCATGACCGACACAATGTGATCCATAATACTTCCATTTTGGCAGAAATTACATTCAAGCACAGGCCCCCACTAGAAGGTAGTGATGACATTCAGGTGCTGAAAACGTCTTTTTAATGCCTAAAGGAATGATTGTGAGCTTTACTTACCATATATATTGGTCAAATGATGCCCTATGCCGGAAGACTGTCTTTTTTTTTTTTCTTCAGTATCGGCAATGCAGAGACAATTTGTTGCGAAACACTGCCACTGCTGGTCATTCAGTATAATCTGCAGATGGAAAAGTCCACTGTTAGCACATTTACTACAAGCAATACAAAAAAATCATGATTTTTATAAAGGGTAAACAGATCAATACTATGGAGTTTGTATTATTGTGCAAATCAGCAGTTCATTAGAAAATCAAATCTCGATTTGTGTTTTTAACCTACCATACTACTCTGAATCTCATGCCTCATTTGGCAACACCCTCTAAACAACTGTAGAAGGTACATTAGGACATAGATAGAGATCTTTTTGCCATCCAAGTGGCAGCGTACCCCTCTCACTTTATTTGTTTTAGGATATGGTACACCAGTAGCAATTAAGCCAGCTGATAAGTTGAGAGGTAGGGTTACGCTACAGTTAATGGGAATAATAAAAGCTATGAATAGCATGTTCATAATCATCATTTGAGCCAATTCCTAGCATTTAAGCAATAGTGAAGTTGACTAATGCTCAAACTCCCGTTCGTTCAAATTTAAAGGTCTTAAAAAGTGCCCTAATTTCGTACATTTTACCATCATAGCTGTCACTTGGGCGTCCGGTCTACCCTGCTACTCATTTCATTAGCAAGATAAATGTATCTTACTGCTTGCTAGGCAACAACAGAGTGGCCCTCACGTCAGACAACATCTTGCATTTAGCTTTATGATGTCAGCTTGCTAGGCAACAGATTGGCCCTCATGTCAGACAACATCTTGCCTTCGCTTTATGATGTCAGATCATCACTGGTCCAATTGTCCTTGTGGAAGCGGACCACACAGGAGGATGAGATATCAGAAGTTATGCAGTAGGTTGCTATCTCTATTCATGACCGCAAGGCAAGTCGGAGGTGGAATGGCAAATACTCTGAACCACTCAAAGCACTGTGGCCTTTTTTAAAGTGGGATGCAGATACAAAAACAGAGACTATCCTTACCAACAATCCTCCTTGAGTATCAGAGTTCAACATACAGAGTGCAGCGGAAGACGTTAAATGTGCTTCATTCCGTGAGAACGCAACTCTATAGTTCTACAGTGAGATAGTGCATTTCAGCCTCAAAGGAAGCAATGTCCTCAAACGGAACATTGGTGGCACCAGGATCTAAAGCAGGCTTAAGAAGCCTTGGATGCAGTCAGTCTTTTATTAACTATCATGACCGACACAATGTGATCCATAATACTTCCATTTTGGCAGAAATTACATTCAAGCACAGGCCCCCACTAGAAGGTAGTGATGACATTCAGGTGCTGAAAACGTCTTTTTAATGCCTAAAGGAATGATTGTGAGCTTTACTTACCATATATATTGGTCAAATGATGCCCTATGCCGGAAGACTGTCTTTTTTTTTTTTCTTCAGTATCGGCAATGCAGAGACAATTTGTTGCGAAACACTGCCACTGCTGGTCATTCAGTATAATCTGCAGATGGAAAAGTCCACTGTTAGCACATTTACTACAAGCAATACAAAAAAATCATGATTTTTATAAAGGGTAAACAGATCAATACTATGGAGTTTGTATTATTGTGCAAATCAGCAGTTCATTAGAAAATCAAATCTCGATTTGTGTTTTTAACCTACCATACTACTCTGAATCTCATGCCTCATTTGGCAACACCCTCTAAACAACTGTAGAAGGTACATTAGGACATAGATAGAGATCTTTTTGCCATCCAAGTGGCAGCGTACCCCTCTCACTTTATTTGTTTTAGGATATGGTACACCAGTAGCAATTAAGCCAGCTGATAAGTTGAGAGGTAGGGTTACGCTACAGTTAATGGGAATAATAAAAGCTATGAATAGCATGTTCATAATCATCATTTGAGCCAATTCCTAGCATTTAAGCAATAGTGAAGTTGACTAATGCTCAAACTCCCGTTCGTTCAAATTTAAAGGTCTTAAAAAGTGCCCTAATTTCGTACATTTTACCATCATAGCTGTCACTTGGGCGTCCGGTCTACCCTGCTACTCATTTCATTAGCAAGATAAATGTATCTTACTGCTTGCTAGGCAACAACAGAGTGGCCCTCACGTCAGACAACATCTTGCATTTAGCTTTATGATGTCAGCTTGCTAGGCAACAGATTGGCCCTCATGTCAGACAACATCTTGCCTTCGCTTTATGATGTCAGATCATCACTGGTCCAATTGTCCTTGTGGAAGCGGACCACACAGGAGGATGAGATATCAGAAGTTATGCAGTAGGTTGCTATCTCTATTCATGACCGCAAGGCAAGTCGGAGGTGGAATGGCAAATACTCTGAACCACTCAAAGCACTGTGGCCTTTTTTAAAGTGGGATGCAGATACAAAAACAGAGACTATCCTTACCAACAATCCTCCTTGAGTATCAGAGTTCAACATACAGAGTGCAGCGGAAGACGTTAAATGTGCTTCATTCCGTGAGAACGCAACTCTATAGTTCTACAGTGAGATAGTGCATTTCAGCCTCAAAGGAAGCAATGTCCTCAAACGGAACATTGGTGGCACCAGGATCTAAAGCAGGCTTAAGAAGCCTTGGATGCAGTCAGTCTTTTATTAACTATCATGACCGACACAATGTGATCCATAATACTTCCATTTTGGCAGAAATTACATTCAAGCACAGGCCCCCACTAGAAGGTAGTGATGACATTCAGGTGCTGAAAACGTCTTTTTAATGCCTAAAG
Organism: Lissotriton vulgaris; assembly: GCF_964263255.1. Lineage (NCBI taxonomy): Eukaryota > Metazoa > Chordata > Amphibia > Caudata > Salamandridae > Lissotriton > Lissotriton vulgaris. The sequence goes on along the minus strand of NC_141700.1, from coordinate 322,850,649 downwards.
GAATGATTGTGAGCTTTACTTACCATATATATTGGTCAAATGATGCCCTATGCCGGAAGACTGTCTTTTTTTTTTTTCTTCAGTATCGGCAATGCAGAGACAATTTGTTGCGAAACACTGCCACTGCTGGTCATTCAGTATAATCTGCAGATGGAAAAGTCCACTGTTAGCACATTTACTACAAGCAATACAAAAAAATCATGATTTTTATAAAGGGTAAACAGATCAATACTATGGAGTTTGTATTATTGTGCAAATCAGCAGTTCATTAGAAAATCAAATCTCGATTTGTGTTTTTAACCTACCATACTACTCTGAATCTCATGCCTCATTTGGCAACACCCTCTAAACAACTGTAGAAGGTACATTAGGACATAGATAGAGATCTTTTTGCCATCCAAGTGGCAGCGTACCCCTCTCACTTTATTTGTTTTAGGATATGGTACACCAGTAGCAATTAAGCCAGCTGATAAGTTGAGAGGTAGGGTTACGCTACAGTTAATGGGAATAATAAAAGCTATGAATAGCATGTTCATAATCATCATTTGAGCCAATTCCTAGCATTTAAGCAATAGTGAAGTTGACTAATGCTCAAACTCCCGTTCGTTCAAATTTAAAGGTCTTAAAAAGTGCCCTAATTTCGTACATTTTACCATCATAGCTGTCACTTGGGCGTCCGGTCTACCCTGCTACTCATTTCATTAGCAAGATAAATGTATCTTACTGCTTGCTAGGCAACAACAGAGTGGCCCTCACGTCAGACAACATCTTGCATTTAGCTTTATGATGTCAGCTTGCTAGGCAACAGATTGGCCCTCATGTCAGACAACATCTTGCCTTCGCTTTATGATGTCAGATCATCACTGGTCCAATTGTCCTTGTGGAAGCGGACCACACAGGAGGATGAGATATCAGAAGTTATGCAGTAGGTTGCTATCTCTATTCATGACCGCAAGGCAAGTCGGAGGTGGAATGGCAAATACTCTGAACCACTCAAAGCACTGTGGCCTTTTTTAAAGTGGGATGCAGATACAAAAACAGAGACTATCCTTACCAACAATCCTCCTTGAGTATCAGAGTTCAACATACAGAGTGCAGCGGAAGACGTTAAATGTGCTTCATTCCGTGAGAACGCAACTCTATAGTTCTACAGTGAGATAGTGCATTTCAGCCTCAAAGGAAGCAATGTCCTCAAACGGAACATTGGTGGCACCAGGATCTAAAGCAGGCTTAAGAAGCCTTGGATGCAGTCAGTCTTTTATTAACTATCATGACCGACACAATGTGATCCATAATACTTCCATTTTGGCAGAAATTACATTCAAGCACAGGCCCCCACTAGAAGGTAGTGATGACATTCAGGTGCTGAAAACGTCTTTTTAATGCCTAAAGGAATGATTGTGAGCTTTACTTACCATATATATTGGTCAAATGATGCCCTATGCCGGAAGACTGTCTTTTTTTTTTTTCTTCAGTATCGGCAATGCAGAGACAATTTGTTGCGAAACACTGCCACTGCTGGTCATTCAGTATAATCTGCAGATGGAAAAGTCCACTGTTAGCACATTTACTACAAGCAATACAAAAAAATCATGATTTTTATAAAGGGTAAACAGATCAATACTATGGAGTTTGTATTATTGTGCAAATCAGCAGTTCATTAGGAAATCAAATCTCGATTTGTGTTTTTAACCTACCATACTACTCTGAATCTCATGCCTCATTTGGCAACACCCTCTAAACAACTGTAGAAGGTACATTAGGACATAGATAGAGATCTTTTTGCCATCCAAGTGGCAGCGTACCCCTCTCACTTTATTTGTTTTAGGATATGGTACACCAGTAGCAATTAAGCCAGCTGATAAGTTGAGAGGTAGGGTTACGCTACAGTTAATGGGAATAATAAAAGCTATGAATAGCATGTTCATAATCATCATTTGAGCCAATTCCTAGCATTTAAGCAATAGTGAAGTTGACTAATGCTCAAACTCCCGTTCGTTCAAATTTAAAGGTCTTAAAAAGTGCCCTAATTTCGTACATTTTACCATCATAGCTGTCACTTGGGCGTCCGGTCTACCCTGCTACTCATTTCATTAGCAAGATAAATGTATCTTACTGCTTGCTAGGCAACAACAGAGTGGCCCTCACGTCAGACAACATCTTGCATTTAGCTTTATGATGTCAGCTTGCTAGGCAACAGATTGGCCCTCATGTCAGACAACATCTTGCCTTCGCTTTATGATGTCAGATCATCACCGGTCCAATTGTCCTTGTGAAAGCGGACCACACAGGAGGATGAGATATCAGAAGTTATGCAGTAGGTTGCTATCTCTATTCATGACCGCAAGGGCAAGTCGGAGGTGGAATGGCAAATACTCTGAACCACTCAAAGCACTGTGGCCTTTTTTAAAGTGGGATGCAGATACAAAAACAGAGACTATCCTTACCAACAATCCTTCTTGAGTATAAGAGTCCAACAAACAGAGTGCAGCGGAAGACGTTAAATGTGCTTCATTCCGTGAGAACGCAACTCTATAGTTCTACAGTGAGATAGTGCATTTCAGCCTCAAAGGAAGCAATGTCCTCAAACGGAACATTGGTGGCACCAGGATCTAAAGCAGGCTTAAGAAGCCTTGGATGCAGTCAGTCTTTTATTAACTATCATGACCGACACAATGTGATCCATAATACTTCCATTTTGGCAGAAATTACATTCAAGCACAGGCCCCCACTAGAAGGTAGTGATGACATTCAGGTGCTGAAAACGTCTTTTTAATGCCTAAAGGAATGATTGTGAGCTTTACTTACCATATATATTGGTCAAATGATGCCCTATGCCGGAAGACTGTCTTTTTTTTTTTCTTCAGTATCGGCAATGCAGAGACAATTTGTTGCGAAACACTGCCACTGCTGGTCATTCAGTATAATCTGCAGATGGAAAAGTCCACTGTTAGCACATTTACTACAAGCAATACAAAAAAATCATGATTTTTATAAAGGGTAAACAGATCAATACTATGGAGTTTGTATTATTGTGCAAATCAGCAGTTCATTAGAAAATCAAATCTCGATTTGTGTTTTTAACCTACCATACTACTCTGAATCTCATGCCTCATTTGGCAACACCCTCTAAACAACTGTAGAAGGTACATTAGGACATAGATAGAGATCTTTTTGCCATCCAAGTGGCAGCGTACCCCTCTCACTTTATTTGTTTTAGGATATGGTACACCAGTAGCAATTAAGCCAGCTGATAAGTTGAGAGGTAGGGTTACGCTACAGTTAATGGGAATAATAAAAGCTATGAATAGCATGTTCATAATCATCATTTGAGCCAATTCCTAGCATTTAAGCAATAGTGAAGTTGACTAATGCTCAAACTCCCGTTCGTTCAAATTTAAAGGTCTTAAAAAGTGCCCTAATTTCGTACATTTTACCATCATAGCTGTCACTTGGGCGTCCGGTCTACCCTGCTACTCATTTCATTAGCAAGATAAATGTATCTTACTGCTTGCTAGGCAACAACAGAGTGGCCCTCACGTCAGACAACATCTTGCATTTAGCTTTATGATGTCAGCTTGCTAGGCAACAGATTGGCCCTCATGTCAGACAACATCTTGCCTTCGCTTTATGATGTCAGATCATCACTGGTCCAATTGTCCTTGTGGAAGCGGACCACACAGGAGGATGAGATATCAGAAGTTATGCAGTAGGTTGCTATCTCTATTCATGACCGCAAGGCAAGTCGGAGGTGGAATGGCAAATACTCTGAACCACACAAAGCACTGTGGCCTTTTTTAAAGTGGGATGCAGATACAAAAACAGAGACTATCCTTACCACAATCCTCCTTGAGTATCAGAGTTCAACATACAGAGTGCAGCGGAAGACGTTAAATGTGCTTCATTCCGTGAGAACGCAACTCTATAGTTCTACAGTGAGATAGTGCATTTCAGCCTCAAAGGAAGCAATGTCCTCAAACGGAACATTGGTGGCACCAGGATCTAAAGCAGGCTTAAGAAGCCTTGGATGCAGTCAGTCTTTTATTAACTATCATGACCGACACAATGTGATCCATAATACTTCCATTTTGGCAGAAATTACATTCAAGCACAGGCCCCCACTAGAAGGTAGTGATGACATTCAGGTGCTGAAAACGTCTTTTTAATGCCTAAAGGAATGATTGTGAGCTTTACTTACCATATATATTGGTCAAATGATGCCCTATGCCGGAAGACTGTCTTTTTTTTTTTTCTTCAGTATCGGCAATGCAGAGACAATTTGTTGCGAAACACTGCCACTGCTGGTCATTCAGTATAATCTGCAGATGGAAAAGTCCACTGTTAGCACATTTACTACAAGCAATACAAAAAAATCATGATTTTTATAAAGGGTAAACAGATCAATACTATGGAGTTTGTATTATTGTGCAAATCAGCAGTTCATTAGAAAATCAAATCTCGATTTGTGTTTTTAACCTACCATACTACTCTGAATCTCATGCCTCATTTGGCAACACCCTCTAAACAACTGTAGAAGGTACATTAGGACATAGATAGAGATCTTTTTGCCATCCAAGTGGCAGCGTACCCCTCTCACTTTATTTGTTTTAGGATATGGTACACCAGTAGCAATTAAGCCAGCTGATAAGTTGAGAGGTAGGGTTACGCTACAGTTAATGGGAATAATAAAAGCTATGAATAGCATGTTCATAATCATCATTTGAGCCAATTCCTAGCATTTAAGCAATAGTGAAGTTGACTAATGCTCAAACTCCCGTTCGTTCAAATTTAAAGGTCTTAAAAAGTGCCCTAATTTCGTACATTTTACCATCATAGCTGTCACTTGGGCGTCCGGTCTACCCTGCTACTCATTTCATTAGCAAGATAAATGTATCTTACTGCTTGCTAGGCAACAACAGAGTGGCCCTCACGTCAGACAACATCTTGCATTTAGCTTTATGATGTCAGCTTGCTAGGCAACAGATTGGCCCTCATGTCAGACAACATCTTGCCTTCGCTTTATGATGTCAGATCATCACTGGTCCAATTGTCCTTGTGGAAGCGGACCACACAGGAGGATGAGATATCAGAAGTTATGCAGTAGGTTGCTATCTCTATTCATGACCGCAAGGCAAGTCGGAGGTGGAATGGCAAATACTCTGAACCACTCAAAGCACTGTGGCCTTTTTTAAAGTGGGATGCAGATACAAAAACAGAGACTATCCTTACCAACAATCCTCCTTGAGTATCAGAGTTCAACATACAGAGTGCAGCGGAAGACGTTAAATGTGCTTCATTCCGTGAGAACGCAACTCTATAGTTCTACAGTGAGATAGTGCATTTCAGCCTCAAAGGAAGCAATGTCCTCAAACGGAACATTGGTGGCACCAGGATCTAAAGCAGGCTTAAGAAGCCTTGGATGCAGTCAGTCTTTTATTAACTATCATGACCGACACAATGTGATCCATAATACTTCCATTTTGGCAGAAATTACATTCAAGCACAGGCCCCCACTAGAAGGTAGTGATGACATTCAGGTGCTGAAAACGTCTTTTTAATGCCTAAAGGAATGATTGTGAGCTTTACTTACCATATATATTGGTCAAATGATGCCCTATGCCGGAAGACTGTCTTTTTTTTTTTTCTTCAGTATCGGCAATGCAGAGACAATTTGTTGCGAAACACTGCCACTGCTGGTCATTCAGTATAATCTGCAGATGGAAAAGTCCACTGTTAGCACATTTACTACAAGCAATACAAAAAAATCATGATTTTTATAAAGGGTAAACAGATCAATACTATGGAGTTTGTATTATTGTGCAAATCAGCAGTTCATTAGAAAATCAAATCTCGATTTGTGTTTTTAACCTACCATACTACTCTGAATCTCATGCCTCATTTGGCAACACCCTCTAAACAACTGTAGAAGGTACATTAGGACATAGATAGAGATCTTTTTGCCATCCAAGTGGCAGCGTACCCCTCTCACTTTATTTGTTTTAGGATATGGTACACCAGTAGCAATTAAGCCAGCTGATAAGTTGAGAGGTAGGGTTACGCTACAGTTAATGGGAATAATAAAAGCTATGAATAGCATGTTCATAATCATCATTTGAGCCAATTCCTAGCATTTAAGCAATAGTGAAGTTGACTAATGCTCAAACTCCCGTTCGTTCAAATTTAAAGGTCTTAAAAAGTGCCCTAATTTCGTACATTTTACCATCATAGCTGTCACTTGGGCGTCCGGTCTACCCTGCTACTCATTTCATTAGCAAGATAAATGTATCTTACTGCTTGCTAGGCAACAACAGAGTGGCCCTCACGTCAGACAACATCTTGCATTTAGCTTTATGATGTCAGCTTGCTAGGCAACAGATTGGCCCTCATGTCAGACAACATCTTGCCTTCGCTTTATGATGTCAGATCATCACTGGTCCAATTGTCCTTGTGGAAGCGGACCACACAGGAGGATGAGATATCAGAAGTTATGCAGTAGGTTGCTATCTCTATTCATGACCGCAAGGCAAGTCGGAGGTGGAATGGCAAATACTCTGAACCACTCAAAGCACTGTGGCCTTTTTTAAAGTGGGATGCAGATACAAAAACAGAGACTATCCTTACCAACAATCCTCCTTGAGTATCAGAGTTCAACATACAGAGTGCAGCGGAAGACGTTAAATGTGCTTCATTCCGTGAGAACGCAACTCTATAGTTCTACAGTGAGATAGTGCATTTCAGCCTCAAAGGAAGCAATGTCCTCAAACGGAACATTGGTGGCACCAGGATCTAAAGCAGGCTTAAGAAGCCTTGGATGCAGTCAGTCTTTTATTAACTATCATGACCGACACAATGTGATCCATAATACTTCCATTTTGGCAGAAATTACATTCAAGCACAGGCCCCCACTAGAAGGTAGTGATGACATTCAGGTGCTGAAAACGTCTTTTTAATGCCTAAAGGAATGATTGTGAGCTTTACTTACCATATATATTGGTCAAATGATGCCCTATGCCGGAAGACTGTCTTTTTTTTTTTTCTTCAGTATCGGCAATGCAGAGACAATTTGTTGCGAAACACTGCCACTGCTGGTCATTCAGTATAATCTGCAGATGGAAAAGTCCACTGTTAGCACATTTACTACAAGCAATACAAAAAAATCATGATTTTTATAAAGGGTAAACAGATCAATACTATGGAGTTTGTATTATTGTGCAAATCAGCAGTTCATTAGAAAATCAAATCTCGATTTGTGTTTTTAACCTACCATACTACTCTGAATCTCATGCCTCATTTGGCAACACCCTCTAAACAACTGTAGAAGGTACATTAGGACATAGATAGAGATCTTTTTGCCATCCAAGTGGCAGCGTACCCCTCTCACTTTATTTGTTTTAGGATATGGTACACCAGTAGCAATTAAGCCAGCTGATAAGTTGAGAGGTAGGGTTACGCTACAGTTAATGGGAATAATAAAAGCTATGAATAGCATGTTCATAATCATCATTTGAGCCAATTCCTAGCATTTAAGCAATAGTGAAGTTGACTAATGCTCAAACTCCCGTTCGTTCAAATTTAAAGGTCTTAAAAAGTGCCCTAATTTCGTACATTTTACCATCATAGCTGTCACTTGGGCGTCCGGTCTACCCTGCTACTCATTTCATTAGCAAGATAAATGTATCTTACTGCTTGCTAGGCAACAACAGAGTGGCCCTCACGTCAGACAACATCTTGCATTTAGCTTTATGATGTCAGCTTGCTAGGCAACAGATTGGCCCTCATGTCAGACAACATCTTGCCTTCGCTTTATGATGTCAGATCATCACTGGTCCAATTGTCCTTGTGGAAGCGGACCACACAGGAGGATGAGATATCAGAAGTTATGCAGTAGGTTGCTATCTCTATTCATGACCGCAAGGCAAGTCGGAGGTGGAATGGCAAATACTCTGAACCACTCAAAGCACTGTGGCCTTTTTTAAAGTGGGATGCAGATACAAAAACAGAGACTATCCTTACCAACAATCCTCCTTGAGTATCAGAGTTCAACATACAGAGTGCAGCGGAAGACGTTAAATGTGCTTCATTCCGTGAGAACGCAACTCTATAGTTCTACAGTGAGATAGTGCATTTCAGCCTCAAAGGAAGCAATGTCCTCAAACGGAACATTGGTGGCACCAGGATCTAAAGCAGGCTTAAGAAGCCTTGGATGCAGTCAGTCTTTTATTAACTATCATGACCGACACAATGTGATCCATAATACTTCCATTTTGGCAGAAATTACATTCAAGCACAGGCCCCCACTAGAAGGTAGTGATGACATTCAGGTGCTGAAAACGTCTTTTTAATGCCTAAAGGAATGATTGTGAGCTTTACTTACCATATATATTGGTCAAATGATGCCCTATGCCGGAAGACTGTCTTTTTTTTTTTTCTTCAGTATCGGCAATGCAGAGACAATTTGTTGCGAAACACTGCCACTGCTGGTCATTCAGTATAATCTGCAGATGGAAAAGTCCACTGTTAGCACATTTACTACAAGCAATACAAAAAAATCATGATTTTTATAAAGGGTAAACAGATCAATACTATGGAGTTTGTATTATTGTGCAAATCAGCAGTTCATTAGAAAATCAAATCTCGATTTGTGTTTTTAACCTACCATACTACTCTGAATCTCATGCCTCATTTGGCAACACCCTCTAAACAACTGTAGAAGGTACATTAGGACATAGATAGAGATCTTTTTGCCATCCAAGTGGCAGCGTACCCCTCTCACTTTATTTGTTTTAGGATATGGTACACCAGTAGCAATTAAGCCAGCTGATAAGTTGAGAGGTAGGGTTACGCTACAGTTAATGGGAATAATAAAAGCTATGAATAGCATGTTCATAATCATCATTTGAGCCAATTCCTAGCATTTAAGCAATAGTGAAGTTGACTAATGCTCAAACTCCCGTTCGTTCAAATTTAAAGGTCTTAAAAAGTGCCCTAATTTCGTACATTTTACCATCATAGCTGTCACTTGGGCGTCCGGTCTACCCTGCTACTCATTTCATTAGCAAGATAAATGTATCTTACTGCTTGCTAGGCAACAACAGAGTGGCCCTCACGTCAGACAACATCTTGCATTTAGCTTTATGATGTCAGCTTGCTAGGCAACAGATTGGCCCTCATGTCAGACAACATCTTGCCTTCGCTTTATGATGTCAGATCATCACTGGTCCAATTGTCCTTGTGGAAGCGGACCACACAGGAGGATGAGATATCAGAAGTTATGCAGTAGGTTGCTATCTCTATTCATGACCGCAAGGCAAGTCGGAGGTGGAATGGCAAATACTCTGAACCACTCAAAGCACTGTGGCCTTTTTTAAAGTGGGATGCAGATACAAAAACAGAGACTATCCTTACCAACAATCCTCCTTGAGTATCAGAGTTCAACATACAGAGTGCAGCGGAAGACGTTAAATGTGCTTCATTCCGTGAGAACGCAACTCTATAGTTCTACAGTGAGATAGTGCATTTCAGCCTCAAAGGAAGCAATGTCCTCAAACGGAACATTGGTGGCACCAGGATCTAAAGCAGGCTTAAGAAGCCTTGGATGCAGTCAGTCTTTTATTAACTATCATGACCGACACAATGTGATCCATAATACTTCCATTTTGGCAGAAATTACATTCAAGCACAGGCCCCCACTAGAAGGTAGTGATGACATTCAGGTGCTGAAAACGTCTTTTTAATGCCTAAAGGAATGATTGTGAGCTTTACTTACCATATATATTGGTCAAATGATGCCCTATGCCGGAAGACTGTCTTTTTTTTTTTTCTTCAGTATCGGCAATGCAGAGACAATTTGTTGCGAAACACTGCCACTGCTGGTCATTCAGTATAATCTGCAGATGGAAAAGTCCACTGTTAGCACATTTACTACAAGCAATACAAAAAAATCATGATTTTTATAAAGGGTAAACAGATCAATACTATGGAGTTTGTATTATTGTGCAAATCAGCAGTTCATTAGGAAATCAAATCTCGATTTGTGTTTTTAACCTACCATACTACTCTGAATCTCATGCCTCATTTGGCAACACCCTCTAAACAACTGTAGAAGGTACATTAGGACATAGATAGAGATCTTTTTGCCATCCAAGTGGCAGCGTACCCCTCTCACTTTATTTGTTTTAGGATATGGTACACCAGTAGCAATTAAGCCAGCTGATAAGTTGAGAGGTAGGGTTACGCTACAGTTAATGGGAATAATAAAAGCTATGAATAGCATGTTCATAATCATCATTTGAGCCAATTCCTAGCATTTAAGCAATAGTGAAGTTGACTAATGCTCAAACTCCCGTTCGTTCAAATTTAAAGGTCTTAAAAAGTGCCCTAATTTCGTACATTTTACCATCATAGCTGTCACTTGGGCGTCCGGTCTACCCTGCTACTCATTTCATTAGCAAGATAAATGTATCTTACTGCTTGCTAGGCAACAACAGAGTGGCCCTCACGTCAGACAACATCTTGCATTTAGCTTTATGATGTCAGCTTGCTAGGCAACAGATTGGCCCTCATGTCAGACAACATCTTGCCTTCGCTTTATGATGTCAGATCATCACCGGTCCAATTGTCCTTGTGAAAGCGGACCACACAGGAGGATGAGATATCAGAAGTTATGCAGTAGGTTGCTATCTCTATTCATGACCGCAAGGGCAAGTCGGAGGTGGAATGGCAAATACTCTGAACCACTCAAAGCACTGTGGCCTTTTTTAAAGTGGGATGCAGATACAAAAACAGAGACTATCCTTACCAACAATCCTTCTTGAGTATAAGAGTCCAACAAACAGAGTGCAGCGGAAGACGTTAAATGTGCTTCATTCCGTGAGAACGCAACTCTATAGTTCTACAGTGAGATAGTGCATTTCAGCCTCAAAGGAAGCAATGTCCTCAAACGGAACATTGGTGGCACCAGGATCTAAAGCAGGCTTAAGAAGCCTTGGATGCAGTCAGTCTTTTATTAACTATCATGACCGACACAATGTGATCCATAATACTTCCATTTTGGCAGAAATTACATTCAAGCACAGGCCCCCACTAGAAGGTAGTGATGACATTCAGGTGCTGAAAACGTCTTTTTAATGCCTAAAGGAATGATTGTGAGCTTTACTTACCATATATATTGGTCAAATGATGCCCTATGCCGGAAGACTGTCTTTTTTTTTTTCTTCAGTATCGGCAATGCAGAGACAATTTGTTGCGAAACACTGCCACTGCTGGTCATTCAGTATAATCTGCAGATGGAAAAGTCCACTGTTAGCACATTTACTACAAGCAATACAAAAAAATCATGATTTTTATAAAGGGTAAACAGATCAATACTATGGAGTTTGTATTATTGTGCAAATCAGCAGTTCATTAGAAAATCAAATCTCGATTTGTGTTTTTAACCTACCATACTACTCTGAATCTCATGCCTCATTTGGCAACACCCTCTAAACAACTGTAGAAGGTACATTAGGACATAGATAGAGATCTTTTTGCCATCCAAGTGGCAGCGTACCCCTCTCACTTTATTTGTTTTAGGATATGGTACACCAGTAGCAATTAAGCCAGCTGATAAGTTGAGAGGTAGGGTTACGCTACAGTTAATGGGAATAATAAAAGCTATGAATAGCATGTTCATAATCATCATTTGAGCCAATTCCTAGCATTTAAGCAATAGTGAAGTTGACTAATGCTCAAACTCCCGTTCGTTCAAATTTAAAGGTCTTAAAAAGTGCCCTAATTTCGTACATTTTACCATCATAGCTGTCACTTGGGCGTCCGGTCTACCCTGCTACTCATTTCATTAGCAAGATAAATGTATCTTACTGCTTGCTAGGCAACAACAGAGTGGCCCTCACGTCAGACAACATCTTGCATTTAGCTTTATGATGTCAGCTTGCTAGGCAACAGATTGGCCCTCATGTCAGACAACATCTTGCCTTCGCTTTATGATGTCAGATCATCACTGGTCCAATTGTCCTTGTGGAAGCGGACCACACAGGAGGATGAGATATCAGAAGTTATGCAGTAGGTTGCTATCTCTATTCATGACCGCAAGGCAAGTCGGAGGTGGAATGGCAAATACTCTGAACCACACAAAGCACTGTGGCCTTTTTTAAAGTGGGATGCAGATACAAAAACAGAGACTATCCTTACCACAATCCTCCTTGAGTATCAGAGTTCAACATACAGAGTGCAGCGGAAGACGTTAAATGTGCTTCATTCCGTGAGAACGCAACTCTATAGTTCTACAGTGAGATAGTGCATTTCAGCCTCAAAGGAAGCAATGTCCTCAAACGGAACATTGGTGGCACCAGGATCTAAAGCAGGCTTAAGAAGCCTTGGATGCAGTCAGTCTTTTATTAACTATCATGACCGACACAATGTGATCCATAATACTTCCATTTTGGCAGAAATTACATTCAAGCACAGGCCCCCACTAGAAGGTAGTGATGACATTCAGGTGCTGAAAACGTCTTTTTAATGCCTAAAGGAATGATTGTGAGCTTTACTTACCATATATATTGGTCAAATGATGCCCTATGCCGGAAGACTGTCTTTTTTTTTTTTCTTCAGTATCGGCAATGCAGAGACAATTTGTTGCGAAACACTGCCACTGCTGGTCATTCAGTATAATCTGCAGATGGAAAAGTCCACTGTTAGCACATTTACTACAAGCAATACAAAAAAATCATGATTTTTATAAAGGGTAAACAGATCAATACTATGGAGTTTGTATTATTGTGCAAATCAGCAGTTCATTAGAAAATCAAATCTCGATTTGTGTTTTTAACCTACCATACTACTCTGAATCTCATGCCTCATTTGGCAACACCCTCTAAACAACTGTAGAAGGTACATTAGGACATAGATAGAGATCTTTTTGCCATCCAAGTGGCAGCGTACCCCTCTCACTTTATTTGTTTTAGGATATGGTACACCAGTAGCAATTAAGCCAGCTGATAAGTTGAGAGGTAGGGTTACGCTACAGTTAATGGGAATAATAAAAGCTATGAATAGCATGTTCATAATCATCATTTGAGCCAATTCCTAGCAGTTCAGCAATAGTGAAGTTGACTAATGCTCAAACTCCCGTTCGTTCAAATTTAAAGGTCTTAAAAAGTGCCCTAATTTCGTACATTTTACCATCATAGCTGTCACTTGGGCGTCCGGTCTACCCTGCTACTCATTTCATTAGCAAGATAAATGTATCTTACTGCTTGCTAGGCAACAACAGAGTGGCCCTCACGTCAGACAACATCTTGCATTTAGCTTTATGATGTCAGCTTGCTAGGCAACAGATTGGCCCTCATGTCAGACAACATCTTGCCTTCGCTTTATGATGTCAGATCATCACTGGTCCAATTGTCCTTGTGGAAGCGGACCACACAGGAGGATGAGATATCAGAAGTTATGCAGTAGGTTGCTATCTCTATTCATGACCGCAAGGCAAGTCGGAGGTGGAATGGCAAATACTCTGAACCACTCAAAGCACTGTGGCCTTTTTTAAAGTGGGATGCAGATACAAAAACAGAGACTATCCTTACCAACAATCCTTCTTGAATATCAGAGTCCAACATACAGAGTGCAGCGGAAGACGTTAAATGTGCTTCATTCCGTGAGAACGCAACTCTATAGTTCTACAGTGAGATAGTGCATTTCAGCCTCAAAGGAAGCAATGTCCTCAAACGGAACATTGGTGGCACCAGGATCTAAAGCAGGCTTAAGAAGCCTTGGATGCAGTCAGTCTTTTATTAACTATCATGACCGACACAATGTGATCCATAATACTTCCATTTTGGCAGAAATTACATTCAAGCACAGGCCCCCACTAGAAGGTAGTGATGACATTCAGGTGCTGAAAACGTCTTTTTAATGCCTAAAGGAATGATTGTGAGCTTTACTTACCATATATATTGGTCAAATGATGCCCTATGCCGGAAGACTGTCTTTTTTTTTTTTCTTCAGTATCGGCAATGCAGAGACAATTTGTTGCGAAACACTGCCACTGCTGGTCATTCAGTATAATCTGCAGATGGAAAAGTCCACTGTTAGCACATTTACTACAAGCAATACAAAAAAATCATGATTTTTATAAAGGGTAAACAGATCAATACTATGGAGTTTGTATTATTGTGCAAATCAGCAGTTCATTAGAAAATCAAATCTCGATTTGTGTTTTTAACCTACCATACTACTCTGAATCTCATGCCTCATTTGGCAACACCCTCTAAACAACTGTAGAAGGTACATTAGGACATAGATAGAGATCTTTTTGCCATCCAAGTGGCAGCGTACCCCTCTCACTTTATTTGTTTTAGGATATGGTACACCAGTAGCAATTAAGCCAGCTGATAAGTTGAGAGGTAGGGTTACGCTACAGTTAATGGGAATAATAAAAGCTATGAATAGCATGTTCATAATCATCATTTGAGCCAATTCCTAGCATTTAAGCAATAGTGAAGTTGACTAATGCTCAAACTCCCGTTCGTTCAAATTTAAAGGTCTTAAAAAGTGCCCTAATTTCGTACATTTTACCATCATAGCTGTCACTTGGGCGTCCGGTCTACCCTGCTACTCATTTCATTAGCAAGATAAATGTATCTTACTGCTTGCTAGGCAACAACAGAGTGGCCCTCACGTCAGACAACATCTTGCATTTAGCTTTATGATGTCAGCTTGCTAGGCAACAGATTGGCCCTCATGTCAGACAACATCTTGCCTTCGCTTTATGATGTCAGATCATCACTGGTCCAATTGTCCTTGTGGAAGCGGACCACACAGGAGGATGAGATATCAGAAGTTATGCAGTAGGTTGCTATCTCTATTCATGACCGCAAGGCAAGTCGGAGGTGGAATGGCAAATACTCTGAACCACTCAAAGCACTGTGGCCTTTTTTAAAGTGGGATGCAGATACAAAAACAGAGACTATCCTTACCAACAATCCTCCTTGAGTATCAGAGTTCAACATACAGAGTGCAGCGGAAGACGTTAAATGTGCTTCATTCCGTGAGAACGCAACTCTATAGTTCTACAGTGAGATAGTGCATTTCAGCCTCAAAGGAAGCAATGTCCTCAAACGGAACATTGGTGGCACCAGGATCTAAAGCAGGCTTAAGAAGCCTTGGATGCAGTCAGTCTTTTATTAACTATCATGACCGACACAATGTGATCCATAATACTTCCATTTTGGCAGAAATTACATTCAAGCACAGGCCCCCACTAGAAGGTAGTGATGACATTCAGGTGCTGAAAACGTCTTTTTAATGCCTAAAGGAATGATTGTGAGCTTTACTTACCATATATATTGGTCAAATGATGCCCTATGCCGGAAGACTGTCTTTTTTTTTTTTCTTCAGTATCGGCAATGCAGAGACAATTTGTTGCGAAACACTGCCACTGCTGGTCATTCAGTATATTCTGCAGATGGAAAAGTCCACTGTTAGCACATTTACTACAAGCAATACAAAAAAATCATGATTTTTATAAAGGGTAAACAGATCAATACTATGGAGTTTGTATTATTGTGCAAATCAGCAGTTCATTAGGAAATCAAATCTCGATTTGTGTTTTTAACCTACCATACTACTCTGAATCTCATGCCTCATTTGGCAACACCCTCTAAACAACTGTAGAAGGTACATTAGGACATAGATAGAGATCTTTTTGCCATCCAAGTGGCAGCGTACCCCTCTCACTTTATTTGTTTTAGGATATGGTACACCAGTAGCAATTAAGCCAGCTGATAAGTTGAGAGGTAGGGTTACGCTACAGTTAATGGGAATAATAAAAGCTATGAATAGCATGTTCATAATCATCATTTGAGCCAATTCCTAGCATTTAAGCAATAGTGAAGTTGACTAATGCTCAAACTCCCGTTCGTTCAAATTTAAAGGTCTTAAAAAGTGCCCTAATTTCGTACATTTTACCATCATAGCTGTCACTTGGGCGTCCGGTCTACCCTGCTACTCATTTCATTAGCAAGATAAATGTATCTTACTGCTTGCTAGGCAACAACAGAGTGGCCCTCACGTCAGACAACATCTTGCATTTAGCTTTATGATGTCAGCTTGCTAGGCAACAGATTGGCCCTCATGTCAGACAACATCTTGCCTTCGCTTTATGATGTCAGATCATCACTGGTCCAATTGTCCTTGTGGAAGCGGACCACACAGGAGGATGAGATATCAGAAGTTATGCAGTAGGTTGCTATCTCTATTCATGACCGCAAGGCAAGTCGGAGGTGGAATGGCAAATACTCTGAACCACTCAAAGCACTGTGGCCTTTTTTAAAGTGGGATGCAGATACAAAAACAGAGACTATCCTTACCAACAATCCTCCTTGAGTATCAGAGTTCAACATACAGAGTGCAGCGGAAGACGTTAAATGTGCTTCATTCCGTGAGAACGCAACTCTATAGTTCTACAGTGAGATAGTGCATTTCAGCCTCAAAGGAAGCAATGTCCTCAAACGGAACATTGGTGGCACCAGGATCTAAAGCAGGCTTAAGAAGCCTTGGATGCAGTCAGTCTTTTATTAACTATCATGACCGACACAATGTGATCCATAATACTTCCATTTTGGCAGAAATTACATTCAAGCACAGGCCCCCACTAGAAGGTAGTGATGACATTCAGGTGCTGAAAACGTCTTTTTAATGCCTAAAGGAATGATTGTGAGCTTTACTTACCATATATATTGGTCAAATGATGCCCTATGCCGGAAGACTGTCTTTTTTTTTTTTCTTCAGTATCGGCAATGCAGAGACAATTTGTTGCGAAACACTGCCACTGCTGGTCATTCAGTATATTCTGCAGATGGAAAAGTCCACTGTTAGCACATTTACTACAAGCAATACAAAAAAATCATGATTTTTATAAAGGGTAAACAGATCAATACTATGGAGTTTGTATTATTGTGCAAATCAGCAGTTCATTAGGAAATCAAATCTCGATTTGTGTTTTTAACCTACCATACTACTCTGAATCTCATGCCTCATTTGGCAACACCCTCTAAACAACTGTAGAAGGTACATTAGGACATAGATAGAGATCTTTTTGCCATCCAAGTGGCAGCGTACCCCTCTCACTTTATTTGTTTTAGGATATGGTACACCAGTAGCAATTAAGCCAGCTGATAAGTTGAGAGGTAGGGTTACGCTACAGTTAATGGGAATAATAAAAGCTATGAATAGCATGTTCATAATCATCATTTGAGCCAATTCCTAGCATTTAAGCAATAGTGAAGTTGACTAATGCTCAAACTCCCGTTCGTTCAAATTTAAAGGTCTTAAAAAGTGCCCTAATTTCGTACATTTTACCATCATAGCTGTCACTTGGGCGTCCGGTCTACCCTGCTACTCATTTCATTAGCAAGATAAATGTATCTTACTGCTTGCTAGGCAACAACAGAGTGGCCCTCACGTCAGACAACATCTTGCATTTAGCTTTATGATGTCAGCTTGCTAGGCAACAGATTGGCCCTCATGTCAGACAACATCTTGCCTTCGCTTTATGATGTCAGATCATCACCGGTCCAATTGTCCTTGTGAAAGCGGACCACACAGGAGGATGAGATATCAGAAGTTATGCAGTAGGTTGCTATCTCTATTCATGACCGCAAGGGCAAGTCGGAGGTGGAATGGCAAATACTCTGAACCACTCAAAGCACTGTGGCCTTTTTTAAAGTGGGATGCAGATACAAAAACAGAGACTATCCTTACCAACAATCCTTCTTGAGTATAAGAGTCCAACAAACAGAGTGCAGCGGAAGACGTTAAATGTGCTTCATTCCGTGAGAACGCAACTCTATAGTTCTACAGTGAGATAGTGCATTTCAGCCTCAAAGGAAGCAATGTCCTCAAACGGAACATTGGTGGCACCAGGATCTAAAGCAGGCTTAAGAAGCCTTGGATGCAGTCAGTCTTTTATTAACTATCATGACCGACACAATGTGATCCATAATACTTCCATTTTGGCAGAAATTACATTCAAGCACAGGCCCCCACTAGAAGGTAGTGATGACATTCAGGTGCTGAAAACGTCTTTTTAATGCCTAAAGGAATGATTGTGAGCTTTACTTACCATATATATTGGTCAAATGATGCCCTATGCCGGAAGACTGTCTTTTTTTTTTTCTTCAGTATCGGCAATGCAGAGACAATTTGTTGCGAAACACTGCCACTGCTGGTCATTCAGTATAATCTGCAGATGGAAAAGTCCACTGTTAGCACATTTACTACAAGCAATACAAAAAAATCATGATTTTTATAAAGGGTAAACAGATCAATACTATGGAGTTTGTATTATTGTGCAAATCAGCAGTTCATTAGAAAATCAAATCTCGATTTGTGTTTTTAACCTACCATACTACTCTGAATCTCATGCCTCATTTGGCAACACCCTCTAAACAACTGTAGAAGGTACATTAGGACATAGATAGAGATCTTTTTGCCATCCAAGTGGCAGCGTACCCCTCTCACTTTATTTGTTTTAGGATATGGTACACCAGTAGCAATTAAGCCAGCTGATAAGTTGAGAGGTAGGGTTACGCTACAGTTAATGGGAATAATAAAAGCTATGAATAGCATGTTCATAATCATCATTTGAGCCAATTCCTAGCATTTAAGCAATAGTGAAGTTGACTAATGCTCAAACTCCCGTTCGTTCAAATTTAAAGGTCTTAAAAAGTGCCCTAATTTCGTACATTTTACCATCATAGCTGTCACTTGGGCGTCCGGTCTACCCTGCTACTCATTTCATTAGCAAGATAAATGTATCTTACTGCTTGCTAGGCAACAACAGAGTGGCCCTCACGTCAGACAACATCTTGCATTTAGCTTTATGATGTCAGCTTGCTAGGCAACAGATTGGCCCTCATGTCAGACAACATCTTGCCTTCGCTTTATGATGTCAGATCATCACTGGTCCAATTGTCCTTGTGGAAGCGGACCACACAGGAGGATGAGATATCAGAAGTTATGCAGTAGGTTGCTATCTCTATTCATGACCGCAAGGCAAGTCGGAGGTGGAATGGCAAATACTCTGAACCACACAAAGCACTGTGGCCTTTTTTAAAGTGGGATGCAGATACAAAAACAGAGACTATCCTTACCACAATCCTCCTTGAGTATCAGAGTTCAACATACAGAGTGCAGCGGAAGACGTTAAATGTGCTTCATTCCGTGAGAACGCAACTCTATAGTTCTACAGTGAGATAGTGCATTTCAGCCTCAAAGGAAGCAATGTCCTCAAACGGAACATTGGTGGCACCAGGATCTAAAGCAGGCTTAAGAAGCCTTGGATGCAGTCAGTCTTTTATTAACTATCATGACCGACACAATGTGATCCATAATACTTCCATTTTGGCAGAAATTACATTCAAGCACAGGCCCCCACTAGAAGGTAGTGATGACATTCAGGTGCTGAAAACGTCTTTTTAATGCCTAAAGGAATGATTGTGAGCTTTACTTACCATATATATTGGTCAAATGATGCCCTATGCCGGAAGACTGTCTTTTTTTTTTTTCTTCAGTATCGGCAATGCAGAGACAATTTGTTGCGAAACACTGCCACTGCTGGTCATTCAGTATAATCTGCAGATGGAAAAGTCCACTGTTAGCACATTTACTACAAGCAATACAAAAAAATCATGATTTTTATAAAGGGTAAACAGATCAATACTATGGAGTTTGTATTATTGTGCAAATCAGCAGTTCATTAGAAAATCAAATCTCGATTTGTGTTTTTAACCTACCATACTACTCTGAATCTCATGCCTCATTTGGCAACACCCTCTAAACAACTGTAGAAGGTACATTAGGACATAGATAGAGATCTTTTTGCCATCCAAGTGGCAGCGTACCCCTCTCACTTTATTTGTTTTAGGATATGGTACACCAGTAGCAATTAAGCCAGCTGATAAGTTGAGAGGTAGGGTTACGCTACAGTTAATGGGAATAATAAAAGCTATGAATAGCATGTTCATAATCATCATTTGAGCCAATTCCTAGCAGTTCAGCAATAGTGAAGTTGACTAATGCTCAAACTCCCGTTCGTTCAAATTTAAAGGTCTTAAAAAGTGCCCTAATTTCGTACATTTTACCATCATAGCTGTCACTTGGGCGTCCGGTCTACCCTGCTACTCATTTCATTAGCAAGATAAATGTATCTTACTGCTTGCTAGGCAACAACAGAGTGGCCCTCACGTCAGACAACATCTTGCATTTAGCTTTATGATGTCAGCTTGCTAGGCAACAGATTGGCCCTCATGTCAGACAACATCTTGCCTTCGCTTTATGATGTCAGATCATCACTGGTCCAATTGTCCTTGTGGAAGCGGACCACACAGGAGGATGAGATATCAGAAGTTATGCAGTAGGTTGCTATCTCTATTCATGACCGCAAGGCAAGTCGGAGGTGGAATGGCAAATACTCTGAACCACTCAAAGCACTGTGGCCTTTTTTAAAGTGGGATGCAGATACAAAAACAGAGACTATCCTTACCAACAATCCTTCTTGAATATCAGAGTCCAACATACAGAGTGCAGCGGAAGACGTTAAATGTGCTTCATTCCGTGAGAACGCAACTCTATAGTTCTACAGAAAGATAGTGCATTTCAGCCTCAAAGGAAGCAATGTCCTCAAACGGAACATTGGTGGCACCAGGATCTAAAGCAGGCTTAAGAAGCCTTGGATGCAGTCAGTCTTTTATTAACTATCATGACCGACACAATGTGATCCATAATACTTCCATTTTGGCAGAAATTACATTCAAGCACAGGCCCCCACTAGAAGGTAGTGATGACATTCAGGTGCTGAAAACGTCTTTTTAATGCCTAAAGGAATGATTGTGAGCTTTACTTACCATATATATTGGTCAAATGATGCCCTATGCCGGAAGACTGTCTTTTTTTTTTTTCTTCAGTATCGGCAATGCAGAGACAATTTGTTGCGAAACACTGCCACTGCTGGTCATTCAGTATAATCTGCAGATGGAAAAGTCCACTGTTAGCACATTTACTACAAGCAATACAAAAAAATCATGATTTTTATAAAGGGTAAACAGATCAATACTATGGAGTTTGTATTATTGTGCAAATCAGCAGTTCATTAGAAAATCAAATCTCGATTTGTGTTTTTAACCTACCATACTACTCTGAATCTCATGCCTCATTTGGCAACACCCTCTAAACAACTGTAGAAGGTACATTAGGACATAGATAGAGATCTTTTTGCCATCCAAGTGGCAGCGTACCCCTCTCACTTTATTTGTTTTAGGATATGGTACACCAGTAGCAATTAAGCCAGCTGATAAGTTGAGAGGTAGGGTTACGCTACAGTTAATGGGAATAATAAAAGCTATGAATAGCATGTTCATAATCATCATTTGAGCCAATTCCTAGCATTTAAGCAATAGTGAAGTTGACTAATGCTCAAACTCCCGTTCGTTCAAATTTAAAGGTCTTAAAAAGTGCCCTAATTTCGTACATTTTACCATCATAGCTGTCACTTGGGCGTCCGGTCTACCCTGCTACTCATTTCATTAGCAAGATAAATGTATCTTACTGCTTGCTAGGCAACAACAGAGTGGCCCTCACGTCAGACAACATCTTGCATTTAGCTTTATGATGTCAGCTTGCTAGGCAACAGATTGGCCCTCATGTCAGACAACATCTTGCCTTCGCTTTATGATGTCAGATCATCACTGGTCCAATTGTCCTTGTGGAAGCGGACCACACAGGAGGATGAGATATCAGAAGTTATGCAGTAGGTTGCTATCTCTATTCATGACCGCAAGGCAAGTCGGAGGTGGAATGGCAAATACTCTGAACCACTCAAAGCACTGTGGCCTTTTTTAAAGTGGGATGCAGATACAAAAACAGAGACTATCCTTACCAACAATCCTCCTTGAGTATCAGAGTTCAACATACAGAGTGCAGCGGAAGACGTTAAATGTGCTTCATTCCGTGAGAACGCAACTCTATAGTTCTACAGTGAGATAGTGCATTTCAGCCTCAAAGGAAGCAATGTCCTCAAACGGAACATTGGTGGCACCAGGATCTAAAGCAGGCTTAAGAAGCCTTGGATGCAGTCAGTCTTTTATTAACTATCATGACCGACACAATGTGATCCATAATACTTCCATTTTGGCAGAAATTACATTCAAGCACAGGCCCCCACTAGAAGGTAGTGATGACATTCAGGTGCTGAAAACGTCTTTTTAATGCCTAAAGGAATGATTGTGAGCTTTACTTACCATATATATTGGTCAAATGATGCCCTATGCCGGAAGACTGTCTTTTTTTTTTTTCTTCAGTATCGGCAATGCAGAGACAATTTGTTGCGAAACACTGCCACTGCTGGTCATTCAGTATATTCTGCAGATGGAAAAGTCCACTGTTAGCACATTTACTACAAGCAATACAAAAAAATCATGATTTTTATAAAGGGTAAACAGATCAATACTATGGAGTTTGTATTATTGTGCAAATCAGCAGTTCATTAGAAAATCAAATCTCGATTTGTGTTTTTAACCTACCATACTACTCTGAATCTCATGCCTCATTTGGCAACACCCTCTAAACAACTGTAGAAGGTACATTAGGACATAGATAGAGATCTTTTTGCCATCCAAGTGGCAGCGTACCCCTCTCACTTTATTTGTTTTAGGATATGGTACACCAGTAGCAATTAAGCCAGCTGATAAGTTGAGAGGTAGGGTTACGCTACAGTTAATGGGAATAATAAAAGCTATGAATAGCATGTTCATAATCATCATTTGAGCCAATTCCTAGCATTTAAGCAATAGTGAAGTTGACTAATGCTCAAACTCCCGTTCGTTCAAATTTAAAGGTCTTAAAAAGTGCCCTAATTTCGTACATTTTACCATCATAGCTGTCACTTGGGCGTCCGGTCTACCCTGCTACTCATTTCATTAGCAAGATAAATGTATCTTACTGCTTGCTAGGCAACAACAGAGTGGCCCTCACGTCAGACAACATCTTGCATTTAGCTTTATGATGTCAGCTTGCTAGGCAACAGATTGGCCCTCATGTCAGACAACATCTTGCCTTCGCTTTATGATGTCAGATCATCACTGGTCCAATTGTCCTTGTGGAAGCGGACCACACAGGAGGATGAGATATCAGAAGTTATGCAGTAGGTTGCTATCTCTATTCATGACCGCAAGGCAAGTCGGAGGTGGAATGGCAAATACTCTGAACCACTCAAAGCACTGTGGCCTTTTTTAAAGTGGGATGCAGATACAAAAACAGAGACTATCCTTACCAACAATCCTCCTTGAGTATCAGAGTTCAACATACAGAGTGCAGCGGAAGACGTTAAATGTGCTTCATTCCGTGAGAACGCAACTCTATAGTTCTACAGTGAGATAGTGCATTTCAGCCTCAAAGGAAGCAATGTCCTCAAACGGAACATTGGTGGCACCAGGATCTAAAGCAGGCTTAAGAAGCCTTGGATGCAGTCAGTCTTTTATTAACTATCATGACCGACACAATGTGATCCATAATACTTCCATTTTGGCAGAAATTACATTCAAGCACAGGCCCCCACTAGAAGGTAGTGATGACATTCAGGTGCTGAAAACGTCTTTTTAATGCCTAAAGGAATGATTGTGAGCTTTACTTACCATATATATTGGTCAAATGATGCCCTATGCCGGAAGACTGTCTTTTTTTTTTTCTTCAGTATCGGCAATGCAGAGACAATTTGTTGCGAAACACTGCCACTGCTGGTCATTCAGTATAATCTGCAGATGGAAAAGTCCACTGTTAGCACATTTACTACAAGCAATACAAAAAAATCATGATTTTTATAAAGGGTAAACAGATCAATACTATGGAGTTTGTATTATTGTGCAAATCAGCAGTTCATTAGAAAATCAAATCTCGATTTGTGTTTTTAACCTACCATACTACTCTGAATCTCATGCCTCATTTGGCAACACCCTCTAAACAACTGTAGAAGGTACATTAGGACATAGATAGAGATCTTTTTGCCATCCAAGTGGCAGCGTACCCCTCTCACTTTATTTGTTTTAGGATATGGTACACCAGTAGCAATTAAGCCAGCTGATAAGTTGAGAGGTAGGGTTACGCTACAGTTAATGGGAATAATAAAAGCTATGAATAGCATGTTCATAATCATCATTTGAGCCAATTCCTAGCATTTAAGCAATAGTGAAGTTGACTAATGCTCAAACTCCCGTTCGTTCAAATTTAAAGGTCTTAAAAAGTGCCCTAATTTCGTACATTTTACCATCATAGCTGTCACTTGGGCGTCCGGTCTACCCTGCTACTCATTTCATTAGCAAGATAAATGTATCTTACTGCTTGCTAGGCAACAACAGAGTGGCCCTCACGTCAGACAACATCTTGCATTTAGCTTTATGATGTCAGCTTGCTAGGCAACAGATTGGCCCTCATGTCAGACAACATCTTGCCTTCGCTTTATGATGTCAGATCATCACTGGTCCAATTGTCCTTGTGGAAGCGGACCACACAGGAGGATGAGATATCAGAAGTTATGCAGTAGGTTGCTATCTCTATTCATGACCGCAAGGCAAGTCGGAGGTGGAATGGCAAATACTCTGAACCACTCAAAGCACTGTGGCCTTTTTTAAAGTGGGATGCAGATACAAAAACAGAGACTATCCTTACCAACAATCCTCCTTGAGTATCAGAGTTCAACATACAGAGTGCAGCGGAAGACGTTAAATGTGCTTCATTCCGTGAGAACGCAACTCTATAGTTCTACAGTGAGATAGTGCATTTCAGCCTCAAAGGAAGCAATGTCCTCAAACGGAACATTGGTGGCACCAGGATCTAAAGCAGGCTTAAGAAGCCTTGGATGCAGTCAGTCTTTTATTAACTATCATGACCGACACAATGTGATCCATAATACTTCCATTTTGGCAGAAATTACATTCAAGCACAGGCCCCCACTAGAAGGTAGTGATGACATTCAGGTGCTGAAAACGTCTTTTTAATGCCTAAAGGAATGATTGTGAGCTTTACTTACCATATATATTGGTCAAATGATGCCCTATGCCGGAAGACTGTCTTTTTTTTTTTCTTCAGTATCGGCAATGCAGAGACAATTTGTTGCGAAACACTGCCACTGCTGGTCATTCAGTATAATCTGCAGATGGAAAAGTCCACTGTTAGCACATTTACTACAAGCAATACAAAAAAATCATGATTTTTATAAAGGGTAAACAGATCAATACTATGGAGTTTGTATTATTGTGCAAATCAGCAGTTCATTAGAAAATCAAATCTCGATTTGTGTTTTTAACCTACCATACTACTCTGAATCTCATGCCTCATTTGGCAACACCCTCTAAACAACTGTAGAAGGTACATTAGGACATAGATAGAGATCTTTTTGCCATCCAAGTGGCAGCGTACCCCTCTCACTTTATTTGTTTTAGGATATGGTACACCAGTAGCAATTAAGCCAGCTGATAAGTTGAGAGGTAGGGTTACGCTACAGTTAATGGGAATAATAAAAGCTATGAATAGCATGTTCATAATCATCATTTGAGCCAATTCCTAGCATTTAAGCAATAGTGAAGTTGACTAATGCTCAAACTCCCGTTCGTTCAAATTTAAAGGTCTTAAAAAGTGCCCTAATTTCGTACATTTTACCATCATAGCTGTCACTTGGGCGTCCGGTCTACCCTGCTACTCATTTCATTAGCAAGATAAATGTATCTTACTGCTTGCTAGGCAACAACAGAGTGGCCCTCACGTCAGACAACATCTTGCATTTAGCTTTATGATGTCAGCTTGCTAGGCAACAGATTGGCCCTCATGTCAGACAACATCTTGCCTTCGCTTTATGATGTCAGATCATCACTGGTCCAATTGTCCTTGTGGAAGCGGACCACACAGGAGGATGAGATATCAGAAGTTATGCAGTAGGTTGCTATCTCTATTCATGACCGCAAGGCAAGTCGGAGGTGGAATGGCAAATACTCTGAACCACTCAAAGCACTGTGGCCTTTTTTAAAGTGGGATGCAGATACAAAAACAGAGACTATCCTTACCAACAATCCTCCTTGAGTATCAGAGTTCAACATACAGAGTGCAGCGGAAGACGTTAAATGTGCTTCATTCCGTGAGAACGCAACTCTATAGTTCTACAGTGAGATAGTGCATTTCAGCCTCAAAGGAAGCAATGTCCTCAAACGGAACATTGGTGGCACCAGGATCTAAAGCAGGCTTAAGAAGCCTTGGATGCAGTCAGTCTTTTATTAACTATCATGACCGACACAATGTGATCCATAATACTTCCATTTTGGCAGAAATTACATTCAAGCACAGGCCCCCACTAGAAGGTAGTGATGACATTCAGGTGCTGAAAACGTCTTTTTAATGCCTAAAGGAATGATTGTGAGCTTTACTTACCATATATATTGGTCAAATGATGCCCTATGCCGGAAGACTGTCTTTTTTTTTTTCTTCAGTATCGGCAATGCAGAGACAATTTGTTGCGAAACACTGCCACTGCTGGTCATTCAGTATAATCTGCAGATGGAAAAGTCCACTGTTAGCACATTTACTACAAGCAATACAAAAAAATCATGATTTTTATAAAGGGTAAACAGATCAATACTATGGAGTTTGTATTATTGTGCAAATCAGCAGTTCATTAGAAAATCAAATCTCGATTTGTGTTTTTAACCTACCATACTACTCTGAATCTCATGCCTCATTTGGCAACACCCTCTAAACAACTGTAGAAGGTACATTAGGACATAGATAGAGATCTTTTTGCCATCCAAGTGGCAGCGTACCCCTCTCACTTTATTTGTTTTAGGATATGGTACACCAGTAGCAATTAAGCCAGCTGATAAGTTGAGAGGTAGGGTTACGCTACAGTTAATGGGAATAATAAAAGCTATGAATAGCATGTTCATAATCATCATTTGAGCCAATTCCTAGCATTTAAGCAATAGTGAAGTTGACTAATGCTCAAACTCCCGTTCGTTCAAATTTAAAGGTCTTAAAAAGTGCCCTAATTTCGTACATTTTACCATCATAGCTGTCACTTGGGCGTCCGGTCTACCCTGCTACTCATTTCATTAGCAAGATAAATGTATCTTACTGCTTGCTAGGCAACAACAGAGTGGCCCTCACGTCAGACAACATCTTGCATTTAGCTTTATGATGTCAGCTTGCTAGGCAACAGATTGGCCCTCATGTCAGACAACATCTTGCCTTCGCTTTATGATGTCAGATCATCACTGGTCCAATTGTCCTTGTGGAAGCGGACCACACAGGAGGATGAGATATCAGAAGTTATGCAGTAGGTTGCTATCTCTATTCATGACCGCAAGGCAAGTCGGAGGTGGAATGGCAAATACTCTGAACCACTCAAAGCACTGTGGCCTTTTTTAAAGTGGGATGCAGATACAAAAACAGAGACTATCCTTACCACAATCCTCCTTGAGTATCAGAGTTCAACATACAGAGTGCAGCGGAAGACGTTAAATGTGCTTCATTCCGTGAGAACGCAACTCTATAGTTCTACAGTGAGATAGTGCATTTCAGCCTCAAAGGAAGCAATGTCCTCAAACGGAACATTGGTGGCACCAGGATCTAAAGCAGGCTTAAGAAGCCTTGGATGCAGTCAGTCTTTTATTAACTATCATGACCGACACAATGTGATCCATAATACTTCCATTTTGGCAGAAATTACATTCAAGCACAGGCCCCCACTAGAAGGTAGTGATGACATTCAGGTGCTGAAAACGTCTTTTTAATGCCTAAAGGAATGATTGTGAGCTTTACTTACCATATATATTGGTCAAATGATGCCCTATGCCGGAAGACTGTCTTTTTTTTTTTTCTTCAGTATCGGCAATGCAGAGACAATTTGTTGCGAAACACTGCCACTGCTGGTCATTCAGTATAATCTGCAGATGGAAAAGTCCACTGTTAGCACATTTACTACAAGCAATACAAAAAAATCATGATTTTTATAAAGGGTAAACAGATCAATACTATGGAGTTTGTATTATTGTGCAAATCAGCAGTTCATTAGAAAATCAAATCTCGATTTGTGTTTTTAACCTACCATACTACTCTGAATCTCATGCCTCATTTGGCAACACCCTCTAAACAACTGTAGAAGGTACATTAGGACATAGATAGAGATCTTTTTGCCATCCAAGTGGCAGCGTACCCCTCTCACTTTATTTGTTTTAGGATATGGTACACCAGTAGCAATTAAGCCAGCTGATAAGTTGAGAGGTAGGGTTACGCTACAGTTAATGGGAATAATAAAAGCTATGAATAGCATGTTCATAATCATCATTTGAGCCAATTCCTAGCAGTTCAGCAATAGTGAAGTTGACTAATGCTCAAACTCCCGTTCGTTCAAATTTAAAGGTCTTAAAAAGTGCCCTAATTTCGTACATTTTACCATCATAGCTGTCACTTGGGCGTCCGGTCTACCCTGCTACTCATTTCATTAGCAAGATAAATGTATCTTACTGCTTGCTAGGCAACAACAGAGTGGCCCTCACGTCAGACAACATCTTGCATTTAGCTTTATGATGTCAGCTTGCTAGGCAACAGATTGGCCCTCATGTCAGACAACATCTTGCCTTCGCTTTATGATGTCAGATCATCACTGGTCCAATTGTCCTTGTGGAAGCGGACCACACAGGAGGATGAGATATCAGAAGTTATGCAGTAGGTTGCTATCTCTATTCATGACCGCAAGGCAAGTCGGAGGTGGAATGGCAAATACTCTGAACCACTCAAAGCACTGTGGCCTTTTTTAAAGTGGGATGCAGATACAAAAACAGAGACTATCCTTACCAACAATCCTTCTTGAATATCAGAGTCCAACATACAGAGTGCAGCGGAAGACGTTAAATGTGCTTCATTCCGTGAGAACGCAACTCTATAGTTCTACAGTGAGATAGTGCATTTCAGCCTCAAAGGAAGCAATGTCCTCAAACGGAACATTGGTGGCACCAGGATCTAAAGCAGGCTTAAGAAGCCTTGGATGCAGTCAGTCTTTTATTAACTATCATGACCGACACAATGTGATCCATAATACTTCCATTTTGGCAGAAATTACATTCAAGCACAGGCCCCCACTAGAAGGTAGTGATGACATTCAGGTGCTGAAAACGTCTTTTTAATGCCTAAAGGAATGATTGTGAGCTTTACTTACCATATATATTGGTCAAATGATGCCCTATGCCGGAAGACTGTCTTTTTTTTTTTTCTTCAGTATCGGCAATGCAGAGACAATTTGTTGCGAAACACTGCCACTGCTGGTCATTCAGTATAATCTGCAGATGGAAAAGTCCACTGTTAGCACATTTACTACAAGCAATACAAAAAAATCATGATTTTTATAAAGGGTAAACAGATCAATACTATGGAGTTTGTATTATTGTGCAAATCAGCAGTTCATTAGAAAATCAAATCTCGATTTGTGTTTTTAACCTACCATACTACTCTGAATCTCATGCCTCATTTGGCAACACCCTCTAAACAACTGTAGAAGGTACATTAGGACATAGATAGAGATCTTTTTGCCATCCAAGTGGCAGCGTACCCCTCTCACTTTATTTGTTTTAGGATATGGTACACCAGTAGCAATTAAGCCAGCTGATAAGTTGAGAGGTAGGGTTACGCTACAGTTAATGGGAATAATAAAAGCTATGAATAGCATGTTCATAATCATCATTTGAGCCAATTCCTAGCATTTAAGCAATAGTGAAGTTGACTAATGCTCAAACTCCCGTTCGTTCAAATTTAAAGGTCTTAAAAAGTGCCCTAATTTCGTACATTTTACCATCATAGCTGTCACTTGGGCGTCCGGTCTACCCTGCTACTCATTTCATTAGCAAGATAAATGTATCTTACTGCTTGCTAGGCAACAACAGAGTGGCCCTCACGTCAGACAACATCTTGCATTTAGCTTTATGATGTCAGCTTGCTAGGCAACAGATTGGCCCTCATGTCAGACAACATCTTGCCTTCGCTTTATGATGTCAGATCATCACTGGTCCAATTGTCCTTGTGGAAGCGGACCACACAGGAGGATGAGATATCAGAAGTTATGCAGTAGGTTGCTATCTCTATTCATGACCGCAAGGCAAGTCGGAGGTGGAATGGCAAATACTCTGAACCACTCAAAGCACTGTGGCCTTTTTTAAAGTGGGATGCAGATACAAAAACAGAGACTATCCTTACCAACAATCCTTCTTGAATATCAGAGTCCAACATACAGAGTGCAGCGGAAGACGTTAAATGTGCTTCATTCCGTGAGAACGCAACTCTATAGTTCTACAGTGAGATAGTGCATTTCAGCCTCAAAGGAAGCAATGTCCTCAAACGGAACATTGGTGGCACCAGGATCTAAAGCAGGCTTAAGAAGCCTTGGATGCAGTCAGTCTTTTATTAACTATCATGACCGACACAATGTGATCCATAATACTTCCATTTTGGCAGAAATTACATTCAAGCACAGGCCCCCACTAGAAGGTAGTGATGACATTCAGGTGCTGAAAACGTCTTTTTAATGCCTAAAGGAATGATTGTGAGCTTTACTTACCATATATATTGGTCAAATGATGCCCTATGCCGGAAGACTGTCTTTTTTTTTTTTCTTCAGTATCGGCAATGCAGAGACAATTTGTTGCGAAACACTGCCACTGCTGGTCATTCAGTATAATCTGCAGATGGAAAAGTCCACTGTTAGCACATTTACTACAAGCAATACAAAAAAATCATGATTTTTATAAAGGGTAAACAGATCAATACTATGGAGTTTGTATTATTGTGCAAATCAGCAGTTCATTAGAAAATCAAATCTCGATTTGTGTTTTTAACCTACCATACTACTCTGAATCTCATGCCTCATTTGGCAACACCCTCTAAACAACTGTAGAAGGTACATTAGGACATAGATAGAGATCTTTTTGCCATCCAAGTGGCAGCGTACCCCTCTCACTTTATTTGTTTTAGGATATGGTACACCAGTAGCAATTAAGCCAGCTGATAAGTTGAGAGGTAGGGTTACGCTACAGTTAATGGGAATAATAAAAGCTATGAATAGCATGTTCATAATCATCATTTGAGCCAATTCCTAGCATTTAAGCAATAGTGAAGTTGACTAATGCTCAAACTCCCGTTCGTTCAAATTTAAAGGTCTTAAAAAGTGCCCTAATTTCGTACATTTTACCATCATAGCTGTCACTTGGGCGTCCGGTCTACCCTGCTACTCATTTCATTAGCAAGATAAATGTATCTTACTGCTTGCTAGGCAACAACAGAGTGGCCCTCACGTCAGACAACATCTTGCATTTAGCTTTATGATGTCAGCTTGCTAGGCAACAGATTGGCCCTCATGTCAGACAACATCTTGCCTTCGCTTTATGATGTCAGATCATCACTGGTCCAATTGTCCTTGTGGAAGCGGACCACACAGGAGGATGAGATATCAGAAGTTATGCAGTAGGTTGCTATCTCTATTCATGACCGCAAGGCAAGTCGGAGGTGGAATGGCAAATACTCTGAACCACTCAAAGCACTGTGGCCTTTTTTAAAGTGGGATGCAGATACAAAAACAGAGACTATCCTTACCAACAATCCTCCTTGAGTATCAGAGTTCAACATACAGAGTGCAGCGGAAGACGTTAAATGTGCTTCATTCCGTGAGAACGCAACTCTATAGTTCTACAGTGAGATAGTGCATTTCAGCCTCAAAGGAAGCAATGTCCTCAAACGGAACATTGGTGGCACCAGGATCTAAAGCAGGCTTAAGAAGCCTTGGATGCAGTCAGTCTTTTATTAACTATCATGACCGACACAATGTGATCCATAATACTTCCATTTTGGCAGAAATTACATTCAAGCACAGGCCCCCACTAGAAGGTAGTGATGACATTCAGGTGCTGAAAACGTCTTTTTAATGCCTAAAGGAATGATTGTGAGCTTTACTTACCATATATATTGGTCAAATGATGCCCTATGCCGGAAGACTGTCTTTTTTTTTTTTCTTCAGTATCGGCAATGCAGAGACAATTTGTTGCGAAACACTGCCACTGCTGGTCATTCAGTATATTCTGCAGATGGAAAAGTCCACTGTTAGCACATTTACTACAAGCAATACAAAAAAATCATGATTTTTATAAAGGGTAAACAGATCAATACTATGGAGTTTGTATTATTGTGCAAATCAGCAGTTCATTAGAAAATCAAATCTCGATTTGTGTTTTTAACCTACCATACTACTCTGAATCTCATGCCTCATTTGGCAACACCCTCTAAACAACTGTAGAAGGTACATTAGGACATAGATAGAGATCTTTTTGCCATCCAAGTGGCAGCGTACCCCTCTCACTTTATTTGTTTTAGGATATGGTACACCAGTAGCAATTAAGCCAGCTGATAAGTTGAGAGGTAGGGTTACGCTACAGTTAATGGGAATAATAAAAGCTATGAATAGCATGTTCATAATCATCATTTGAGCCAATTCCTAGCATTTAAGCAATAGTGAAGTTGACTAATGCTCAAACTCCCGTTCGTTCAAATTTAAAGGTCTTAAAAAGTGCCCTAATTTCGTACATTTTACCATCATAGCTGTCACTTGGGCGTCCGGTCTACCCTGCTACTCATTTCATTAGCAAGATAAATGTATCTTACTGCTTGCTAGGCAACAACAGAGTGGCCCTCACGTCAGACAACATCTTGCATTTAGCTTTATGATGTCAGCTTGCTAGGCAACAGATTGGCCCTCATGTCAGACAACATCTTGCCTTCGCTTTATGATGTCAGATCATCACTGGTCCAATTGTCCTTGTGGAAGCGGACCACACAGGAGGATGAGATATCAGAAGTTATGCAGTAGGTTGCTATCTCTATTCATGACCGCAAGGCAAGTCGGAGGTGGAATGGCAAATACTCTGAACCACTCAAAGCACTGTGGCCTTTTTTAAAGTGGGATGCAGATACAAAAACAGAGGCTATCCTTACCAACAATCCTCCTTGAGTATCAGAGTTCAACATACAGAGTGCAGCGGAAGACGTTAAATGTGCTTCATTCCGTGAGAACGCAACTCTATAGTTCTACAGTGAGATAGTGCATTTCAGCCTCAAAGGAAGCAATGTCCTCAAACGGAACATTGGTGGCACCAGGATCTAAAGCAGGCTTAAGAAGCCTTGGATGCAGTCAGTCTTTTATTAACTATCATGACCGACACAATGTGATCCATAATACTTCCATTTTGGCAGAAATTACATTCAAGCACAGGCCCCCACTAGAAGGTAGTGATGACATTCAGGTGCTGAAAACGTCTTTTTAATGCCTAAAGGAATGATTGTGAGCTTTACTTACCATATATATTGGTCAAATGATGCCCTATGCCGGAAGACTGTCTTTTTTTTTTTCTTCAGTATCGGCAATGCAGAGACAATTTGTTGCGAAACACTGCCACTGCTGGTCATTCAGTATAATCTGCAGATGGAAAAGTCCACTGTTAGCACATTTACTACAAGCAATACAAAAAAATCATGATTTTTATAAAGGGTAAACAGATCAATACTATGGAGTTTGTATTATTGTGCAAATCAGCAGTTCATTAGAAAATCAAATCTCGATTTGTGTTTTTAACCTACCATACTACTCTGAATCTCATGCCTCATTTGGCAACACCCTCTAAACAACTGTAGAAGGTACATTAGGACATAGATAGAGATCTTTTTGCCATCCAAGTGGCAGCGTACCCCTCTCACTTTATTTGTTTTAGGATATGGTACACCAGTAGCAATTAAGCCAGCTGATAAGTTGAGAGGTAGGGTTACGCTACAGTTAATGGGAATAATAAAAGCTATGAATAGCATGTTCATAATCATCATTTGAGCCAATTCCTAGCATTTAAGCAATAGTGAAGTTGACTAATGCTCAAACTCCCGTTCGTTCAAATTTAAAGGTCTTAAAAAGTGCCCTAATTTCGTACATTTTACCATCATAGCTGTCACTTGGGCGTCCGGTCTACCCTGCTACTCATTTCATTAGCAAGATAAATGTATCTTACTGCTTGCTAGGCAACAACAGAGTGGCCCTCACGTCAGACAACATCTTGCATTTAGCTTTATGATGTCAGCTTGCTAGGCAACAGATTGGCCCTCATGTCAGACAACATCTTGCCTTCGCTTTATGATGTCAGATCATCACTGGTCCAATTGTCCTTGTGGAAGCGGACCACACAGGAGGATGAGATATCAGAAGTTATGCAGTAGGTTGCTATCTCTATTCATGACCGCAAGGCAAGTCGGAGGTGGAATGGCAAATACTCTGAACCACTCAAAGCACTGTGGCCTTTTTTAAAGTGGGATGCAGATACAAAAACAGAGACTATCCTTACCAACAATCCTCCTTGAGTATCAGAGTTCAACATACAGAGTGCAGCGGAAGACGTTAAATGTGCTTCATTCCGTGAGAACGCAACTCTATAGTTCTACAGTGAGATAGTGCATTTCAGCCTCAAAGGAAGCAATGTCCTCAAACGGAACATTGGTGGCACCAGGATCTAAAGCAGGCTTAAGAAGCCTTGGATGCAGTCAGTCTTTTATTAACTATCATGACCGACACAATGTGATCCATAATACTTCCATTTTGGCAGAAATTACATTCAAGCACAGGCCCCCACTAGAAGGTAGTGATGACATTCAGGTGCTGAAAACGTCTTTTTAATGCCTAAAGGAATGATTGTGAGCTTTACTTACCATATATATTGGTCAAATGATGCCCTATGCCGGAAGACTGTCTTTTTTTTTTTCTTCAGTATCGGCAATGCAGAGACAATTTGTTGCGAAACACTGCCACTGCTGGTCATTCAGTATAATCTGCAGATGGAAAAGTCCACTGTTAGCACATTTACTACAAGCAATACAAAAAAATCATGATTTTTATAAAGGGTAAACAGATCAATACTATGGAGTTTGTATTATTGTGCAAATCAGCAGTTCATTAGAAAATCAAATCTCGATTTGTGTTTTTAACCTACCATACTACTCTGAATCTCATGCCTCATTTGGCAACACCCTCTAAACAACTGTAGAAGGTACATTAGGACATAGATAGAGATCTTTTTGCCATCCAAGTGGCAGCGTACCCCTCTCACTTTATTTGTTTTAGGATATGGTACACCAGTAGCAATTAAGCCAGCTGATAAGTTGAGAGGTAGGGTTACGCTACAGTTAATGGGAATAATAAAAGCTATGAATAGCATGTTCATAATCATCATTTGAGCCAATTCCTAGCATTTAAGCAATAGTGAAGTTGACTAATGCTCAAACTCCCGTTCGTTCAAATTTAAAGGTCTTAAAAAGTGCCCTAATTTCGTACATTTTACCATCATAGCTGTCACTTGGGCGTCCGGTCTACCCTGCTACTCATTTCATTAGCAAGATAAATGTATCTTACTGCTTGCTAGGCAACAACAGAGTGGCCCTCACGTCAGACAACATCTTGCATTTAGCTTTATGATGTCAGCTTGCTAGGCAACAGATTGGCCCTCATGTCAGACAACATCTTGCCTTCGCTTTATGATGTCAGATCATCACTGGTCCAATTGTCCTTGTGGAAGCGGACCACACAGGAGGATGAGATATCAGAAGTTATGCAGTAGGTTGCTATCTCTATTCATGACCGCAAGGCAAGTCGGAGGTGGAATGGCAAATACTCTGAACCACTCAAAGCACTGTGGCCTTTTTTAAAGTGGGATGCAGATACAAAAACAGAGACTATCCTTACCAACAATCCTCCTTGAGTATCAGAGTTCAACATACAGAGTGCAGCGGAAGACGTTAAATGTGCTTCATTCCGTGAGAACGCAACTCTATAGTTCTACAGTGAGATAGTGCATTTCAGCCTCAAAGGAAGCAATGTCCTCAAACGGAACATTGGTGGCACCAGGATCTAAAGCAGGCTTAAGAAGCCTTGGATGCAGTCAGTCTTTTATTAACTATCATGACCGACACAATGTGATCCATAATACTTCCATTTTGGCAGAAATTACATTCAAGCACAGGCCCCCACTAGAAGGTAGTGATGACATTCAGGTGCTGAAAACGTCTTTTTAATGCCTAAAGGAATGATTGTGAGCTTTACTTACCATATATATTGGTCAAATGATGCCCTATGCCGGAAGACTGTCTTTTTTTTTTTTCTTCAGTATCGGCAATGCAGAGACAATTTGTTGCGAAACACTGCCACTGCTGGTCATTCAGTATATTCTGCAGATGGAAAAGTCCACTGTTAGCACATTTACTACAAGCAATACAAAAAAATCATGATTTTTATAAAGGGTAAACAGATCAATACTATGGAGTTTGTATTATTGTGCAAATCAGCAGTTCATTAGAAAATCAAATCTCGATTTGTGTTTTTAACCTACCATACTACTCTGAATCTCATGCCTCATTTGGCAACACCCTCTAAACAACTGTAGAAGGTACATTAGGACATAGATAGAGATCTTTTTGCCATCCAAGTGGCAGCGTACCCCTCTCACTTTATTTGTTTTAGGATATGGTACACCAGTAGCAATTAAGCCAGCTGATAAGTTGAGAGGTAGGGTTACGCTACAGTTAATGGGAATAATAAAAGCTATGAATAGCATGTTCATAATCATCATTTGAGCCAATTCCTAGCATTTAAGCAATAGTGAAGTTGACTAATGCTCAAACTCCCGTTCGTTCAAATTTAAAGGTCTTAAAAAGTGCCCTAATTTCGTACATTTTACCATCATAGCTGTCACTTGGGCGTCCGGTCTACCCTGCTACTCATTTCATTAGCAAGATAAATGTATCTTACTGCTTGCTAGGCAACAACAGAGTGGCCCTCACGTCAGACAACATCTTGCATTTAGCTTTATGATGTCAGCTTGCTAGGCAACAGATTGGCCCTCATGTCAGACAACATCTTGCCTTCGCTTTATGATGTCAGATCATCACTGGTCCAATTGTCCTTGTGGAAGCGGACCACACAGGAGGATGAGATATCAGAAGTTATGCAGTAGGTTGCTATCTCTATTCATGACCGCAAGGCAAGTCGGAGGTGGAATGGCAAATACTCTGAACCACTCAAAGCACTGTGGCCTTTTTTAAAGTGGGATGCAGATACAAAAACAGAGGCTATCCTTACCAACAATCCTCCTTGAGTATCAGAGTTCAACATACAGAGTGCAGCGGAAGACGTTAAATGTGCTTCATTCCGTGAGAACGCAACTCTATAGTTCTACAGTGAGATAGTGCATTTCAGCCTCAAAGGAAGCAATGTCCTCAAACGGAACATTGGTGGCACCAGGATCTAAAGCAGGCTTAAGAAGCCTTGGATGCAGTCAGTCTTTTATTAACTATCATGACCGACACAATGTGATCCATAATACTTCCATTTTGGCAGAAATTACATTCAAGCACAGGCCCCCACTAGAAGGTAGTGATGACATTCAGGTGCTGAAAACGTCTTTTTAATGCCTAAAGGAATGATTGTGAGCTTTACTTACCATATATATTGGTCAAATGATGCCCTATGCCGGAAGACTGTCTTTTTTTTTTTCTTCAGTATCGGCAATGCAGAGACAATTTGTTGCGAAACACTGCCACTGCTGGTCATTCAGTATAATCTGCAGATGGAAAAGTCCACTGTTAGCACATTTACTACAAGCAATACAAAAAAATCATGATTTTTATAAAGGGTAAACAGATCAATACTATGGAGTTTGTATTATTGTGCAAATCAGCAGTTCATTAGAAAATCAAATCTCGATTTGTGTTTTTAACCTACCATACTACTCTGAATCTCATGCCTCATTTGGCAACACCCTCTAAACAACTGTAGAAGGTACATTAGGACATAGATAGAGATCTTTTTGCCATCCAAGTGGCAGCGTACCCCTCTCACTTTATTTGTTTTAGGATATGGTACACCAGTAGCAATTAAGCCAGCTGATAAGTTGAGAGGTAGGGTTACGCTACAGTTAATGGGAATAATAAAAGCTATGAATAGCATGTTCATAATCATCATTTGAGCCAATTCCTAGCATTTAAGCAATAGTGAAGTTGACTAATGCTCAAACTCCCGTTCGTTCAAATTTAAAGGTCTTAAAAAGTGCCCTAATTTCGTACATTTTACCATCATAGCTGTCACTTGGGCGTCCGGTCTACCCTGCTACTCATTTCATTAGCAAGATAAATGTATCTTACTGCTTGCTAGGCAACAACAGAGTGGCCCTCACGTCAGACAACATCTTGCATTTAGCTTTATGATGTCAGCTTGCTAGGCAACAGATTGGCCCTCATGTCAGACAACATCTTGCCTTCGCTTTATGATGTCAGATCATCACTGGTCCAATTGTCCTTGTGGAAGCGGACCACACAGGAGGATGAGATATCAGAAGTTATGCAGTAGGTTGCTATCTCTATTCATGACCGCAAGGCAAGTCGGAGGTGGAATGGCAAATACTCTGAACCACTCAAAGCACTGTGGCCTTTTTTAAAGTGGGATGCAGATACAAAAACAGAGACTATCCTTACCAACAATCCTCCTTGAGTATCAGAGTTCAACATACAGAGTGCAGCGGAAGACGTTAAATGTGCTTCATTCCGTGAGAACGCAACTCTATAGTTCTACAGTGAGATAGTGCATTTCAGCCTCAAAGGAAGCAATGTCCTCAAACGGAACATTGGTGGCACCAGGATCTAAAGCAGGCTTAAGAAGCCTTGGATGCAGTCAGTCTTTTATTAACTATCATGACCGACACAATGTGATCCATAATACTTCCATTTTGGCAGAAATTACATTCAAGCACAGGCCCCCACTAGAAGGTAGTGATGACATTCAGGTGCTGAAAACGTCTTTTTAATGCCTAAAGGAATGATTGTGAGCTTTACTTACCATATATATTGGTCAAATGATGCCCTATGCCGGAAGACTGTCTTTTTTTTTTTCTTCAGTATCGGCAATGCAGAGACAATTTGTTGCGAAACACTGCCACTGCTGGTCATTCAGTATAATCTGCAGATGGAAAAGTCCACTGTTAGCACATTTACTACAAGCAATACAAAAAAATCATGATTTTTATAAAGGGTAAACAGATCAATACTATGGAGTTTGTATTATTGTGCAAATCAGCAGTTCATTAGAAAATCAAATCTCGATTTGTGTTTTTAACCTACCATACTACTCTGAATCTCATGCCTCATTTGGCAACACCCTCTAAACAACTGTAGAAGGTACATTAGGACATAGATAGAGATCTTTTTGCCATCCAAGTGGCAGCGTACCCCTCTCACTTTATTTGTTTTAGGATATGGTACACCAGTAGCAATTAAGCCAGCTGATAAGTTGAGAGGTAGGGTTACGCTACAGTTAATGGGAATAATAAAAGCTATGAATAGCATGTTCATAATCATCATTTGAGCCAATTCCTAGCATTTAAGCAATAGTGAAGTTGACTAATGCTCAAACTCCCGTTCGTTCAAATTTAAAGGTCTTAAAAAGTGCCCTAATTTCGTACATTTTACCATCATAGCTGTCACTTGGGCGTCCGGTCTACCCTGCTACTCATTTCATTAGCAAGATAAATGTATCTTACTGCTTGCTAGGCAACAACAGAGTGGCCCTCACGTCAGACAACATCTTGCATTTAGCTTTATGATGTCAGCTTGCTAGGCAACAGATTGGCCCTCATGTCAGACAACATCTT
The DNA here is from genome assembly GCF_964263255.1 of Lissotriton vulgaris. Taxonomy (NCBI): domain Eukaryota; kingdom Metazoa; phylum Chordata; class Amphibia; order Caudata; family Salamandridae; genus Lissotriton; species Lissotriton vulgaris. The sequence goes on along the minus strand of NC_141700.1, from coordinate 322,810,849 downwards.
GCCTTCGCTTTATGATGTCAGATCATCACTGGTCCAATTGTCCTTGTGGAAGCGGACCACACAGGAGGATGAGATATCAGAAGTTATGCAGTAGGTTGCTATCTCTATTCATGACCGCAAGGCAAGTCGGAGGTGGAATGGCAAATACTCTGAACCACTCAAAGCACTGTGGCCTTTTTTAAAGTGGGATGCAGATACAAAAACAGAGACTATCCTTACCACAATCCTCCTTGAGTATCAGAGTTCAACATACAGAGTGCAGCGGAAGACGTTAAATGTGCTTCATTCCGTGAGAACGCAACTCTATAGTTCTACAGTGAGATAGTGCATTTCAGCCTCAAAGGAAGCAATGTCCTCTAACGGAACATTGGTGGCACCAGGATCTAAAGCAGGCTTAAGAAGCCTTGGATGCAGTCAGTCTTTTATTAACTATCATGACCGACACAATGTGATCCATAATACTTCCATTTTGGCAGAAATTACATTCAAGCACAGGCCCCCACTAGAAGGTAGTGATGACATTCAGGTGCTGAAAACGTCTTTTTAATGCCTAAAGGAATGATTGTGAGCTTTACTTGCCATATATATTGGTCAAATGATGCCCTATGCCGGAAGACTGTCTTTTTTTTTTTTCTTCAGTATCGGCAATGCAGAGACAATTTGTTGCGAAACACTGCCACTGCTGGTCATTCAGTATAATCTGCAGATGGAAAAGTCCACTGTTAGCACATTTACTACAAGCAATACAAAAAAATCATGATTTTTATAAAGGGTAAACAGATCAATACTATGGAGTTTGTATTATTGTGCAAATCAGCAGTTCATTAGAAAATCAAATCTCGATTTGTGTTTTTAACCTACCATACTACTCTGAATCTCATGCCTCATTTGGCAACACCCTCTAAACAACTGTAGAAGGTACATTAGGACATAGATAGAGATCTTTTTGCCATCCAAGTGGCAGCGTACCCCTCTCACTTTATTTGTTTTAGGATATGGTACACCAGTAGCAATTAAGCCAGCTGATAAGTTGAGAGGTAGGGTTACGCTACAGTTAATGGGAATAATAAAAGCTATGAATAGCATGTTCATAATCATCATTTGAGCCAATTCCTAGCAGTTCAGCAATAGTGAAGTTGACTAATGCTCAAACTCCCGTTCGTTCAAATTTAAAGGTCTTAAAAAGTGCCCTAATTTCGTACATTTTACCATCATAGCTGTCACTTGGGCGTCCGGTCTACCCTGCTACTCATTTCATTAGCAAGATAAATGTATCTTACTGCTTGCTAGGCAACAACAGAGTGGCCCTCACGTCAGACAACATCTTGCATTTAGCTTTATGATGTCAGCTTGCTAGGCAACAGATTGGCCCTCATGTCAGACAACATCTTGCCTTCGCTTTATGATGTCAGATCATCACTGGTCCAATTGTCCTTGTGGAAGCGGACCACACAGGAGGATGAGATATCAGAAGTTATGCAGTAGGTTGCTATCTCTATTCATGACCGCAAGGCAAGTCGGAGGTGGAATGGCAAATACTCTGAACCACTCAAAGCACTGTGGCCTTTTTTAAAGTGGGATGCAGATACAAAAACAGAGACTATCCTTACCAACAATCCTTCTTGAATATCAGAGTCCAACATACAGAGTGCAGCGGAAGACGTTAAATGTGCTTCATTCCGTGAGAACGCAACTCTATAGTTCTACAGTGAGATAGTGCATTTCAGCCTCAAAGGAAGCAATGTCCTCAAACGGAACATTGGTGGCACCAGGATCTAAAGCAGGCTTAAGAAGCCTTGGATGCAGTCAGTCTTTTATTAACTATCATGACCGACACAATGTGATCCATAATACTTCCATTTTGGCAGAAATTACATTCAAGCACAGGCCCCCACTAGAAGGTAGTGATGACATTCAGGTGCTGAAAACGTCTTTTTAATGCCTAAAGGAATGATTGTGAGCTTTACTTACCATATATATTGGTCAAATGATGCCCTATGCCGGAAGACTGTCTTTTTTTTTTTTCTTCAGTATCGGCAATGCAGAGACAATTTGTTGCGAAACACTGCCACTGCTGGTCATTCAGTATAATCTGCAGATGGAAAAGTCCACTGTTAGCACATTTACTACAAGCAATACAAAAAAATCATGATTTTTATAAAGGGTAAACAGATCAATACTATGGAGTTTGTATTATTGTGCAAATCAGCAGTTCATTAGAAAATCAAATCTCGATTTGTGTTTTTAACCTACCATACTACTCTGAATCTCATGCCTCATTTGGCAACACCCTCTAAACAACTGTAGAAGGTACATTAGGACATAGATAGAGATCTTTTTGCCATCCAAGTGGCAGCGTACCCCTCTCACTTTATTTGTTTTAGGATATGGTACACCAGTAGCAATTAAGCCAGCTGATAAGTTGAGAGGTAGGGTTACGCTACAGTTAATGGGAATAATAAAAGCTATGAATAGCATGTTCATAATCATCATTTGAGCCAATTCCTAGCATTTAAGCAATAGTGAAGTTGACTAATGCTCAAACTCCCGTTCGTTCAAATTTAAAGGTCTTAAAAAGTGCCCTAATTTCGTACATTTTACCATCATAGCTGTCACTTGGGCGTCCGGTCTACCCTGCTACTCATTTCATTAGCAAGATAAATGTATCTTACTGCTTGCTAGGCAACAACAGAGTGGCCCTCACGTCAGACAACATCTTGCATTTAGCTTTATGATGTCAGCTTGCTAGGCAACAGATTGGCCCTCATGTCAGACAACATCTTGCCTTCGCTTTATGATGTCAGATCATCACTGGTCCAATTGTCCTTGTAGAAGCGGACCACACAGGAGGATGAGATATCAGAAGTTATGCAGTAGGTTGCTATCTCTATTCATGACCGCAAGGCAAGTCGGAGGTGGAATGGCAAATACTCTGAACCACTCAAAGCACTGTGGCCTTTTTTAAAGTGGGATGCAGATACAAAAACAGAGACTATCCTTACCAACAATCCTCCTTGAGTATCAGAGTTCAACATACAGAGTGCAGCGGAAGACGTTAAATGTGCTTCATTCCGTGAGAACGCAACTCTATAGTTCTACAGTGAGATAGTGCATTTCAGCCTCAAAGGAAGCAATGTCCTCAAACGGAACATTGGTGGCACCAGGATCTAAAGCAGGCTTAAGAAGCCTTGGATGCAGTCAGTCTTTTATTAACTATCATGACCGACACAATGTGATCCATAATACTTCCATTTTGGCAGAAATTACATTCAAGCACAGGCCCCCACTAGAAGGTAGTGATGACATTCAGGTGCTGAAAACGTCTTTTTAATGCCTAAAGGAATGATTGTGAGCTTTACTTACCATATATATTGGTCAAATGATGCCCTATGCCGGAAGACTGTCTTTTTTTTTTTTCTTCAGTATCGGCAATGCAGAGACAATTTGTTGCGAAACACTGCCACTGCTGGTCATTCAGTATATTCTGCAGATGGAAAAGTCCACTGTTAGCACATTTACTACAAGCAATACAAAAAAATCATGATTTTTATAAAGGGTAAACAGATCAATACTATGGAGTTTGTATTATTGTGCAAATCAGCAGTTCATTAGAAAATCAAATCTCGATTTGTGTTTTTAACCTACCATACTACTCTGAATCTCATGCCTCATTTGGCAACACCCTCTAAACAACTGTAGAAGGTACATTAGGACATAGATAGAGATCTTTTTGCCATCCAAGTGGCAGCGTACCCCTCTCACTTTATTTGTTTTAGGATATGGTACACCAGTAGCAATTAAGCCAGCTGATAAGTTGAGAGGTAGGGTTACGCTACAGTTAATGGGAATAATAAAAGCTATGAATAGCATGTTCATAATCATCATTTGAGCTAATTCCTAGCATTTAAGCAATAGTGAAGTTGACTAATGCTCAAACTCCCGTTCGTTCAAATTTAAAGGTCTTAAAAAGTGCCCTAATTTCGTACATTTTACCATCATAGCTGTCACTTGGGCGTCCGGTCTACCCTGCTACTCATTTCATTAGCAAGATAAATGTATCTTACTGCTTGCTAGGCAACAACAGAGTGGCCCTCACGTCAGACAACATCTTGCATTTAGCTTTATGATGTCAGCTTGCTAGGCAACAGATTGGCCCTCATGTCAGACAACATCTTGCCTTCGCTTTATGATGTCAGATCATCACTGGTCCAATTGTCCTTGTGGAAGCGGACCACACAGGAGGATGAGATATCAGAAGTTATGCAGTAGGTTGCTATCTCTATTCATGACCGCAAGGCAAGTCGGAGGTGGAATGGCAAATACTCTGAACCACTCAAAGCACTGTGGCCTTTTTTAAAGTGGGATGCAGATACAAAAACAGAGGCTATCCTTACCAACAATCCTCCTTGAGTATCAGAGTTCAACATACAGAGTGCAGCGGAAGACGTTAAATGTGCTTCATTCCGTGAGAACGCAACTCTATAGTTCTACAGTGAGATAGTGCATTTCAGCCTCAAAGGAAGCAATGTCCTCAAACGGAACATTGGTGGCACCAGGATCTAAAGCAGGCTTAAGAAGCCTTGGATGCAGTCAGTCTTTTATTAACTATCATGACCGACACAATGTGATCCATAATACTTCCATTTTGGCAGAAATTACATTCAAGCACAGGCCCCCACTAGAAGGTAGTGATGACATTCAGGTGCTGAAAACGTCTTTTTAATGCCTAAAGGAATGATTGTGAGCTTTACTTACCATATATATTGGTCAAATGATGCCCTATGCCGGAAGACTGTCTTTTTTTTTTTCTTCAGTATCGGCAATGCAGAGACAATTTGTTGCGAAACACTGCCACTGCTGGTCATTCAGTATAATCTGCAGATGGAAAAGTCCACTGTTAGCACATTTACTACAAGCAATACAAAAAAATCATGATTTTTATAAAGGGTAAACAGATCAATACTATGGAGTTTGTATTATTGTGCAAATCAGCAGTTCATTAGAAAATCAAATCTCGATTTGTGTTTTTAACCTACCATACTACTCTGAATCTCATGCCTCATTTGGCAACACCCTCTAAACAACTGTAGAAGGTACATTAGGACATAGATAGAGATCTTTTTGCCATCCAAGTGGCAGCGTACCCCTCTCACTTTATTTGTTTTAGGATATGGTACACCAGTAGCAATTAAGCCAGCTGATAAGTTGAGAGGTAGGGTTACGCTACAGTTAATGGGAATAATAAAAGCTATGAATAGCATGTTCATAATCATCATTTGAGCCAATTCCTAGCATTTAAGCAATAGTGAAGTTGACTAATGCTCAAACTCCCGTTCGTTCAAATTTAAAGGTCTTAAAAAGTGCCCTAATTTCGTACATTTTACCATCATAGCTGTCACTTGGGCGTCCGGTCTACCCTGCTACTCATTTCATTAGCAAGATAAATGTATCTTACTGCTTGCTAGGCAACAACAGAGTGGCCCTCACGTCAGACAACATCTTGCATTTAGCTTTATGATGTCAGCTTGCTAGGCAACAGATTGGCCCTCATGTCAGACAACATCTTGCCTTCGCTTTATGATGTCAGATCATCACTGGTCCAATTGTCCTTGTGGAAGCGGACCACACAGGAGGATGAGATATCAGAAGTTATGCAGTAGGTTGCTATCTCTATTCATGACCGCAAGGCAAGTCGGAGGTGGAATGGCAAATACTCTGAACCACTCAAAGCACTGTGGCCTTTTTTAAAGTGGGATGCAGATACAAAAACAGAGACTATCCTTACCAACAATCCTCCTTGAGTATCAGAGTTCAACATACAGAGTGCAGCGGAAGACGTTAAATGTGCTTCATTCCGTGAGAACGCAACTCTATAGTTCTACAGTGAGATAGTGCATTTCAGCCTCAAAGGAAGCAATGTCCTCAAACGGAACATTGGTGGCACCAGGATCTAAAGCAGGCTTAAGAAGCCTTGGATGCAGTCAGTCTTTTATTAACTATCATGACCGACACAATGTGATCCATAATACTTCCATTTTGGCAGAAATTACATTCAAGCACAGGCCCCCACTAGAAGGTAGTGATGACATTCAGGTGCTGAAAACGTCTTTTTAATGCCTAAAGGAATGATTGTGAGCTTTACTTACCATATATATTGGTCAAATGATGCCCTATGCCGGAAGACTGTCTTTTTTTTTTTCTTCAGTATCGGCAATGCAGAGACAATTTGTTGCGAAACACTGCCACTGCTGGTCATTCAGTATAATCTGCAGATGGAAAAGTCCACTGTTAGCACATTTACTACAAGCAATACAAAAAAATCATGATTTTTATAAAGGGTAAACAGATCAATACTATGGAGTTTGTATTATTGTGCAAATCAGCAGTTCATTAGAAAATCAAATCTCGATTTGTGTTTTTAACCTACCATACTACTCTGAATCTCATGCCTCATTTGGCAACACCCTCTAAACAACTGTAGAAGGTACATTAGGACATAGATAGAGATCTTTTTGCCATCCAAGTGGCAGCGTACCCCTCTCACTTTATTTGTTTTAGGATATGGTACACCAGTAGCAATTAAGCCAGCTGATAAGTTGAGAGGTAGGGTTACGCTACAGTTAATGGGAATAATAAAAGCTATGAATAGCATGTTCATAATCATCATTTGAGCCAATTCCTAGCATTTAAGCAATAGTGAAGTTGACTAATGCTCAAACTCCCGTTCGTTCAAATTTAAAGGTCTTAAAAAGTGCCCTAATTTCGTACATTTTACCATCATAGCTGTCACTTGGGCGTCCGGTCTACCCTGCTACTCATTTCATTAGCAAGATAAATGTATCTTACTGCTTGCTAGGCAACAACAGAGTGGCCCTCACGTCAGACAACATCTTGCATTTAGCTTTATGATGTCAGCTTGCTAGGCAACAGATTGGCCCTCATGTCAGACAACATCTTGCCTTCGCTTTATGATGTCAGATCATCACTGGTCCAATTGTCCTTGTGGAAGCGGACCACACAGGAGGATGAGATATCAGAAGTTATGCAGTAGGTTGCTATCTCTATTCATGACCGCAAGGCAAGTCGGAGGTGGAATGGCAAATACTCTGAACCACTCAAAGCACTGTGGCCTTTTTTAAAGTGGGATGCAGATACAAAAACAGAGACTATCCTTACCACAATCCTCCTTGAGTATCAGAGTTCAACATACAGAGTGCAGCGGAAGACGTTAAATGTGCTTCATTCCGTGAGAACGCAACTCTATAGTTCTACAGTGAGATAGTGCATTTCAGCCTCAAAGGAAGCAATGTCCTCAAACGGAACATTGGTGGCACCAGGATCTAAAGCAGGCTTAAGAAGCCTTGGATGCAGTCAGTCTTTTATTAACTATCATGACCGACACAATGTGATCCATAATACTTCCATTTTGGCAGAAATTACATTCAAGCACAGGCCCCCACTAGAAGGTAGTGATGACATTCAGGTGCTGAAAACGTCTTTTTAATGCCTAAAGGAATGATTGTGAGCTTTACTTACCATATATATTGGTCAAATGATGCCCTATGCCGGAAGACTGTCTTTTTTTTTTTTCTTCAGTATCGGCAATGCAGAGACAATTTGTTGCGAAACACTGCCACTGCTGGTCATTCAGTATAATCTGCAGATGGAAAAGTCCACTGTTAGCACATTTACTACAAGCAATACAAAAAAATCATGATTTTTATAAAGGGTAAACAGATCAATACTATGGAGTTTGTATTATTGTGCAAATCAGCAGTTCATTAGAAAATCAAATCTCGATTTGTGTTTTTAACCTACCATACTACTCTGAATCTCATGCCTCATTTGGCAACACCCTCTAAACAACTGTAGAAGGTACATTAGGACATAGATAGAGATCTTTTTGCCATCCAAGTGGCAGCGTACCCCTCTCACTTTATTTGTTTTAGGATATGGTACACCAGTAGCAATTAAGCCAGCTGATAAGTTGAGAGGTAGGGTTACGCTACAGTTAATGGGAATAATAAAAGCTATGAATAGCATGTTCATAATCATCATTTGAGCCAATTCCTAGCAGTTCAGCAATAGTGAAGTTGACTAATGCTCAAACTCCCGTTCGTTCAAATTTAAAGGTCTTAAAAAGTGCCCTAATTTCGTACATTTTACCATCATAGCTGTCACTTGGGCGTCCGGTCTACCCTGCTACTCATTTCATTAGCAAGATAAATGTATCTTACTGCTTGCTAGGCAACAACAGAGTGGCCCTCACGTCAGACAACATCTTGCATTTAGCTTTATGATGTCAGCTTGCTAGGCAACAGATTGGCCCTCATGTCAGACAACATCTTGCCTTCGCTTTATGATGTCAGATCATCACTGGTCCAATTGTCCTTGTGGAAGCGGACCACACAGGAGGATGAGATATCAGAAGTTATGCAGTAGGTTGCTATCTCTATTCATGACCGCAAGGCAAGTCGGAGGTGGAATGGCAAATACTCTGAACCACTCAAAGCACTGTGGCCTTTTTTAAAGTGGGATGCAGATACAAAAACAGAGACTATCCTTACCAACAATCCTTCTTGAGTATAAGAGTCCAACAAACAGAGTGCAGCGGAAGACGTTAAATGTGCTTCATTCCGTGAGAACGCAACTCTATAGTTCTACAGTGAGATAGTGCATTTCAGCCTCAAAGGAAGCAATGTCCTCAAACGGAACATTGGTGGCACCAGGATCTAAAGCAGGCTTAAGAAGCCTTGGATGCAGTCAGTCTTTTATTAACCATCATGACCGACACAATGTGATCCATAATACTTCCATTTTGGCAGAAATTGCATTCAAGCACAGGCCCCCACTAGAAGGTAGTGATGACATTCAGGTGCTGAAAACGTCTTTTTAATGTCTAAAGGAATGATTGTGAGCTTTACTTACCATATATATTGGTCAAATGATGCCCTATGCCGGAAGACTGTCTTTTTTTTTTTCTTCAGTATCGGCAATGCAGAGACAATTTGTTGCGAAACACTGCCACTGCTGGTCATTCAGTATAATCTGCAGATGGAAAAGTCCACTGTTAGCACATTTACTACAAGCAATACAAAAAAATCATGATTTTTATAAAGGGTAAACAGATCAATACTATGGAGTTTGTATTATTGTGCAAATCAGCAGTTCATTAGAAAATCAAATCTCGATTTGTGTTTTTAACCTACCATACTACTCTGAATCTCATGCCTCATTTGGCAACACCCTCTAAACAACTGTAGAAGGTACATTAGGACATAGATAGAGATCTTTTTGCCATCCAAGTGGCAGCGTACCCCTCTCACTTTATTTGTTTTAGGATATGGTACACCAGTAGCAATTAAGCCAGCTGATAAGTTGAGAGGTAGGGTTACGCTACAGTTAATGGGAATAATAAAAGCTATGAATAGCATGTTCATAATCATCATTTGAGCCAATTCCTAGCAGTTCAGCAATAGTGAAGTTGACTAATGCTCAAACTCCCGTTCGTTCAAATTTAAAGGTCTTAAAAAGTGCCCTAATTTCGTACATTTTACCATCATAGCTGTCACTTGGGCGTCCGGTCTACCCTGCTACTCATTTCATTAGCAAGATAAATGTATCTTACTGCTTGCTAGGCAACAACAGAGTGGCCCTCACGTCAGACAACATCTTGCATTTAGCTTTATGATGTCAGCTTGCTAGGCAACAGATTGGCCCTCATGTCAGACAACATCTTGCCTTCGCTTTATGATGTCAGATCATCACTGGTCCAATTGTCCTTGTGGAAGCGGACCACACAGGAGGATGAGATATCAGAAGTTATGCAGTAGGTTGCTATCTCTATTCATGACCGCAAGGCAAGTCGGAGGTGGAATGGCAAATACTCTGAACCACTCAAAGCACTGTGGCCTTTTTTAAAGTGGGATGCAGATACAAAAACAGAGACTATCCTTACCAACAATCCTTCTTGAATATCAGAGTCCAACATACAGAGTGCAGCGGAAGACGTTAAATGTGCTTCATTCCGTGAGAACGCAACTCTATAGTTCTACAGTGAGATAGTGCATTTCAGCCTCAAAGGAAGCAATGTCCTCAAACGGAACATTGGTGGCACCAGGATCTAAAGCAGGCTTAAGAAGCCTTGGATGCAGTCAGTCTTTTATTAACTATCATGACCGACACAATGTGATCCATAATACTTCCATTTTGGCAGAAATTACATTCAAGCACAGGCCCCCACTAGAAGGTAGTGATGACATTCAGGTGCTGAAAACGTCTTTTTAATGCCTAAAGGAATGATTGTGAGCTTTACTTACCATATATATTGGTCAAATGATGCCCTATGCCGGAAGACTGTCTTTTTTTTTTTTCTTCAGTATCGGCAATGCAGAGACAATTTGTTGCGAAACACTGCCACTGCTGGTCATTCAGTATAATCTGCAGATGGAAAAGTCCACTGTTAGCACATTTACTACAAGCAATACAAAAAAATCATGATTTTTATAAAGGGTAAACAGATCAATACTATGGAGTTTGTATTATTGTGCAAATCAGCAGTTCATTAGAAAATCAAATCTCGATTTGTGTTTTTAACCTACCATACTACTCTGAATCTCATGCCTCATTTGGCAACACCCTCTAAACAACTGTAGAAGGTACATTAGGACATAGATAGAGATCTTTTTGCCATCCAAGTGGCAGCGTACCCCTCTCACTTTATTTGTTTTAGGATATGGTACACCAGTAGCAATTAAGCCTGCTGATAAGTTGAGAGGTAGGGTTACGCTACAGTTAATGGGAATAATAAAAGCTATGAATAGCATGTTCATAATCATCATTTGAGCCAATTCCTAGCAGTTCAGCAATAGTGAAGTTGACTAATGCTCAAACTCCCGTTCGTTCAAATTTAAAGGTCTTAAAAAGTGCCCTAATTTCATACATTTTACCATCATAGCTGTCACTTGGGCGTCCGGTCTACCCTGCTACTCATTTCATTAGCAAGATAAATGTATCTTACTGCTTGCTAGGCAACAACAGAGTGGCCCTCACGTCATACAACATCTTGCATTTAGCTTTATGATGTCAGCTTGCTAGGCAACAGATTGGCCCTCATGTCAGACAACATCTTGCCTTCGCTTTATGATGTCAGATCATCACTGGTCCAATTGTCCTTGTGGAAGCGGACCACACAGGAGGATGAGATATCAGAAGTTATGCAGTAGGTTGCTATCTCTATTCATGACCGCAAGGCAAGTCGGAGGTGGAATGGCAAATACTCTGAACCACTCAAAGCACTGTGGCCTTTTTTAAAGTGGGATGCAGATACAAAAACAGAGACTATCCTTACCAACAATCCTTCTTGAATATCAGAGTCCAACATACAGAGTGCAGCGGAAGACGTTAAATGTGCTTCATTCCGTGAGAACGCAACTCTATAGTTCTACAGTGAGATAGTGCATTTCAGCCTCAAAGGAAGCAATGTCCTCAAACGGAACATTGGTGGCACCAGGATCTAAAGCAGGCTTAAGAAGCCTTGGATGCAGTCAGTCTTTTATTAACTATCATGACCGACACAATGTGATCCATAATACTTCCATTTTGGCAGAAATTACATTCAAGCACAGGCCCCCACTAGAAGGTAGTGATGACATTCAGGTGCTGAAAACGTCTTTTTAATGCCTAAAGGAATGATTGTGAGCTTTACTTACCATATATATTGGTCAAATGATGCCCTATGCCGGAAGACTGTCTTTTTTATTTTTCTTCAGTATCGGCAATGCAGAGACAATTTGTTGCGAAACACTGCCACTGCTGGTCATTCAGTATAATCTGCAGATGGAAAAGTCCACTGTTAGCACATTTACTACAAGCAATACAAAAAAAATCATGATTTTTATAAAGGGTAAACAGATCAATACTATGGAGTTTGTATTATTGTGCAAATCAGCAGTTCATTAGAAAATCAAATCTCGATTTGTGTTTTTAACCTACCATACTACTCTGAATCTCATGCCTCATTTGGCAACACCCTCTAAACAACTGTAGAAGGTACATTAGGACATAGATAGAGATCTTTTTGCCATCCAAGTGGCAGCGTACCCCTCTCACTTTATTTGTTTTAGGATATGGTACACCAGTAGCAATTAAGCCAGCTGATAAGTTGAGAGGTAGGGTTACACTACAGTTAATGGGAATAATAAAAGCTATGAATAGCATGTTCATAATCATCATTTGAGCCAATTCCTAGCAGTTCAGCAATAGTGAAGTTGACTAATGCTCAAACTCCCGTTCGTTCAAATTTAAAGGTCTTAAAAAGTGCCCTAATTTCATACATTTTACCATCATAGCTGTCACTTGGGCGTCCGGTCTACCCTGCTACTCATTTCATTAGCAAGATAAATGTATCTTACTGCTTGCTAGGCAACAACAGAGTGGCCCTCACGTCAGACAACATCTTGCATTTAGCTTTATGATGTCAGCTTGCTAGGCAACAGATTGGCCCTCATGTCAGACAACATCTTGCCTTCGCTTTATGATGTCAGATCATCACCGGTCCAATTGTCCTTGTGGAAGCGGACCACACAGGAGGATGAGATATCAGAAGTTATGCAGTAGGTTGCTATCTCTATTCATGACCGCAAGGCAAGTCGGAGGTGGAATGGCAAATACTCTGAACCACTCAAAGCACTGTGGCCTTTTTTAAAGTGGGATGCAGATACAAAAACAGAGACTATCCTTACCAACAATCCTTCTTGAGTATAAGAGTCCAACAAACAGAGTGCAGCGGAAGACGTTAAATGTGCTTCATTCCGTGAGAACGCAACTCTATAGTTCTACAGTGAGATAGTGCATTTCAGCCTCAAAGGAAGCAATGTCCTCAAACGGAACATTGGTGGCACCAGGATCTAAAGCAGGCTTAAGAAGCCTTGGATGCAGTCAGTCTTTTATTAACTATCATGACCGACACAATGTGATCCATAATACTTCCATTTTGGCAGAAATTACATTCAAGCACAGGCCCCCACTAGAAGGTAGTGATGACATTCAGGTGCTGAAAACGTCTTTTTAATGTCTAAAGGAATGATTGTGAGCTTTACTTACCATATATATTGGTCAAATGATGCCCTATGCCGGAAGACTGTCTTTTTTTTTTTCTTCAGTATCGGCAATGCAGAGACAATTTGTTGCGAAACACTGCCACTGCTGGTCATTCAGTATAATCTGCAGATGGAAAAGTCCACTGTTAGCACATTTACTACAAGCAATACAAAAAAATCATGATTTTTATAAAGGGTAAACAGATCAATACTATGGAGTTTGTATTATTGTGCAAATCAGCAGTTCATTAGAAAATCAAATCTCGATTTGTGTTTTTAACCTACCATACTACTCTGAATCTCATGCCTCATTTGGCAACACCCTCTAAACAACTGTAGAAGGTACATTAGGACATAGATAGAGATCTTTTTGCCATCCAAGTGGCAGCGTACCCCTCTCACTTTATTTGTTTTAGGATATGGTACACCAGTAGCAATTAAGCCAGCTGATAAGTTGAGAGGTAGGGTTACGCTACAGTTAATGGGAATAATAAAAGCTATGAATAGCATGTTCATAATCATCATTTGAGCCAATTCCTAGCAGTTCAGCAATAGTGAAGTTGACTAATGCTCAAACTCCCGTTCGTTCAAATTTAAAGGTCTTAAAAAGTGCCCTAATTTCGTACATTTTACCATCATAGCTGTCACTTGGGCGTCCGGTCTACCCTGCTACTCATTTCATTAGCAAGATAAATGTATCTTACTGCTTGCTAGGCAACAACAGAGTGGCCCTCACGTCAGACAACATCTTGCATTTAGCTTTATGATGTCAGCTTGCTAGGCAACAGATTGGCCCTCATGTCAGACAACATCTTGCCTTCGCTTTATGATGTCAGATCATCACTGGTCCAATTGTCCTTGTGGAAGCGGACCACACAGGAGGATGAGATATCAGAAGTTATGCAGTAGGTTGCTATCTCTATTCATGACCGCAAGGCAAGTCGGAGGTGGAATGGCAAATACTCTGAACCACTCAAAGCACTGTGGCCTTTTTTAAAGTGGGATGCAGATACAAAAACAGAGACTATCCTTACCAACAATCCTTCTTGAATATCAGAGTCCAACATACAGAGTGCAGCGGAAGACGTTAAATGTGCTTCATTCCGTGAGAACGCAACTCTATAGTTCTACAGTGAGATAGTGCATTTCAGCCTCAAAGGAAGCAATGTCCTCAAACGGAACATTGGTGGCACCAGGATCTAAAGCAGGCTTAAGAAGCCTTGGATGCAGTCAGTCTTTTATTAACTATCATGACCGACACAATGTGATCCATAATACTTCCATTTTGGCAGAAATTACATTCAAGCACAGGCCCCCACTAGAAGGTAGTGATGACATTCAGGTGCTGAAAACGTCTTTTTAATGCCTAAAGGAATGATTGTGAGCTTTACTTACCATATATATTGGTCAAATGATGCCCTATGCCGGAAGACTGTCTTTTTTTTTTTTCTTCAGTATCGGCAATGCAGAGACAATTTGTTGCGAAACACTGCCACTGCTGGTCATTCAGTATAATCTGCAGATGGAAAAGTCCACTGTTAGCACATTTACTACAAGCAATACAAAAAAATCATGATTTTTATAAAGGGTAAACAGATCAATACTATGGAGTTTGTATTATTGTGCAAATCAGCAGTTCATTAGAAAATCAAATCTCGATTTGTGTTTTTAACCTACCATACTACTCTGAATCTCATGCCTCATTTGGCAACACCCTCTAAACAACTGTAGAAGGTACATTAGGACATAGATAGAGATCTTTTTGCCATCCAAGTGGCAGCGTACCCCTCTCACTTTATTTGTTTTAGGATATGGTACACCAGTAGCAATTAAGCCAGCTGATAAGTTGAGAGGTAGGGTTACGCTACAGTTAATGGGAATAATAAAAGCTATGAATAGCATGTTCATAATCATCATTTGAGCCAATTCCTAGCAGTTCAGCAATAGTGAAGTTGACTAATGCTCAAACTCCCGTTCGTTCAAATTTAAAGGTCTTAAAAAGTGCCCTAATTTCGTACATTTTACCATCATAGCTGTCACTTGGGCGTCCGGTCTACCCTGCTACTCATTTCATTAGCAAGATAAATGTATCTTACTGCTTGCTAGGCAACAACAGAGTGGCCCTCACGTCAGACAACATCTTGCATTTAGCTTTATGATGTCAGCTTGCTAGGCAACAGATTGGCCCTCATGTCAGACAACATCTTGCCTTCGCTTTATGATGTCAGATCATCACTGGTCCAATTGTCCTTGTGGAAGCGGACCACACAGGAGGATGAGATATCAGAAGTTATGCAGTAGGTTGCTATCTCTATTCATGACCGCAAGGCAAGTCGGAGGTGGAATGGCAAATACTCTGAACCACTCAAAGCACTGTGGCCTTTTTTAAAGTGGGATGCAGATACAAAAACAGAGACTATCCTTACCAACAATCCTTCTTGAGTATAAGAGTCCAACAAACAGAGTGCAGCGGAAGACGTTAAATGTGCTTCATTCCGTGAGAACGCAACTCTATAGTTCTACAGTGAGATAGTGCATTTCAGCCTCAAAGGAAGCAATGTCCTCAAACGGAACATTGGTGGCACCAGGATCTAAAGCAGGCTTAAGAAGCCTTGGATGCAGTCAGTCTTTTATTAACCATCATGACCGACACAATGTGATCCATAATACTTCCATTTTGGCAGAAATTGCATTCAAGCACAGGCCCCCACTAGAAGGTAGTGATGACATTCAGGTGCTGAAAACGTCTTTTTAATGTCTAAAGGAATGATTGTGAGCTTTACTTACCATATATATTGGTCAAATGATGCCCTATGCCGGAAGACTGTCTTTTTTTTTTTCTTCAGTATCGGCAATGCAGAGACAATTTGTTGCGAAACACTGCCACTGCTGGTCATTCAGTATAATCTGCAGATGGAAAAGTCCACTGTTAGCACATTTACTACAAGCAATACAAAAAAATCATGATTTTTATAAAGGGTAAACAGATCAATACTATGGAGTTTGTATTATTGTGCAAATCAGCAGTTCATTAGAAAATCAAATCTCGATTTGTGTTTTTAACCTACCATACTACTCTGAATCTCATGCCTCATTTGGCAACACCCTCTAAACAACTGTAGAAGGTACATTAGGACATAGATAGAGATCTTTTTGCCATCCAAGTGGCAGCGTACCCCTCTCACTTTATTTGTTTTAGGATATGGTACACCAGTAGCAATTAAGCCAGCTGATAAGTTGAGAGGTAGGGTTACGCTACAGTTAATGGGAATAATAAAAGCTATGAATAGCATGTTCATAATCATCATTTGAGCCAATTCCTAGCAGTTCAGCAATAGTGAAGTTGACTAATGCTCAAACTCCCGTTCGTTCAAATTTAAAGGTCTTAAAAAGTGCCCTAATTTCGTACATTTTACCATCATAGCTGTCACTTGGGCGTCCGGTCTACCCTGCTACTCATTTCATTAGCAAGATAAATGTATCTTACTGCTTGCTAGGCAACAACAGAGTGGCCCTCACGTCAGACAACATCTTGCATTTAGCTTTATGATGTCAGCTTGCTAGGCAACAGATTGGCCCTCATGTCAGACAACATCTTGCCTTCGCTTTATGATGTCAGATCATCACTGGTCCAATTGTCCTTGTGGAAGCGGACCACACAGGAGGATGAGATATCAGAAGTTATGCAGTAGGTTGCTATCTCTATTCATGACCGCAAGGCAAGTCGGAGGTGGAATGGCAAATACTCTGAACCACTCAAAGCACTGTGGCCTTTTTTAAAGTGGGATGCAGATACAAAAACAGAGACTATCCTTACCAACAATCCTTCTTGAATATCAGAGTCCAACATACAGAGTGCAGCGGAAGACGTTAAATGTGCTTCATTCCGTGAGAACGCAACTCTATAGTTCTACAGTGAGATAGTGCATTTCAGCCTCAAAGGAAGCAATGTCCTCAAACGGAACATTGGTGGCACCAGGATCTAAAGCAGGCTTAAGAAGCCTTGGATGCAGTCAGTCTTTTATTAACTATCATGACCGACACAATGTGATCCATAATACTTCCATTTTGGCAGAAATTACATTCAAGCACAGGCCCCCACTAGAAGGTAGTGATGACATTCAGGTGCTGAAAACGTCTTTTTAATGCCTAAAGGAATGATTGTGAGCTTTACTTACCATATATATTGGTCAAATGATGCCCTATGCCGGAAGACTGTCTTTTTTATTTTTCTTCAGTATCGGCAATGCAGAGACAATTTGTTGCGAAACACTGCCACTGCTGGTCATTCAGTATAATCTGCAGATGGAAAAGTCCACTGTTAGCACATTTACTACAAGCAATACAAAAAAAATCATGATTTTTATAAAGGGTAAACAGATCAATACTATGGAGTTTGTATTATTGTGCAAATCAGCAGTTCATTAGAAAATCAAATCTCGATTTGTGTTTTTAACCTACCATACTACTCTGAATCTCATGCCTCATTTGGCAACACCCTCTAAACAACTGTAGAAGGTACATTAGGACATAGATAGAGATCTTTTTGCCATCCAAGTGGCAGCGTACCCCTCTCACTTTATTTGTTTTAGGATATGGTACACCAGTAGCAATTAAGCCAGCTGATAAGTTGAGAGGTAGGGTTACACTACAGTTAATGGGAATAATAAAAGCTATGAATAGCATGTTCATAATCATCATTTGAGCCAATTCCTAGCAGTTCAGCAATAGTGAAGTTGACTAATGCTCAAACTCCCGTTCGTTCAAATTTAAAGGTCTTAAAAAGTGCCCTAATTTCATACATTTTACCATCATAGCTGTCACTTGGGCGTCCGGTCTACCCTGCTACTCATTTCATTAGCAAGATAAATGTATCTTACTGCTTGCTAGGCAACAACAGAGTGGCCCTCACGTCAGACAACATCTTGCATTTAGCTTTATGATGTCAGCTTGCTAGGCAACAGATTGGCCCTCATGTCAGACAACATCTTGCCTTCGCTTTATGATGTCAGATCATCACCGGTCCAATTGTCCTTGTGGAAGCGGACCACACAGGAGGATGAGATATCAGAAGTTATGCAGTAGGTTGCTATCTCTATTCATGACCGCAAGGCAAGTCGGAGGTGGAATGGCAAATACTCTGAACCACTCAAAGCACTGTGGCCTTTTTTAAAGTGGGATGCAGATACAAAAACAGAGACTATCCTTACCAACAATCCTTCTTGAGTATAAGAGTCCAACAAACAGAGTGCAGCGGAAGACGTTAAATGTGCTTCATTCCGTGAGAACGCAACTCTATAGTTCTACAGTGAGATAGTGCATTTCAGCCTCAAAGGAAGCAATGTCCTCAAACGGAACATTGGTGGCACCAGGATCTAAAGCAGGCTTAAGAAGCCTTGGATGCAGTCAGTCTTTTATTAACTATCATGACCGACACAATGTGATCCATAATACTTCCATTTTGGCAGAAATTACATTCAAGCACAGGCCCCCACTAGAAGGTAGTGATGACATTCAGGTGCTGAAAACGTCTTTTTAATGTCTAAAGGAATGATTGTGAGCTTTACTTACCATATATATTGGTCAAATGATGCCCTATGCCGGAAGACTGTCTTTTTTTTTTTTCTTCAGTATCGGCAATGCAGAGACAATTTGTTGCGAAACACTGCCACTGCTGGTCATTCAGTATAATCTGCAGATGGAAAAGTCCACTGTTAGCACATTTACTACAAGCAATACAAAAAAATCATGATTTTTATAAAGGGTAAACAGATCAATACTATGGAGTTTGTATTATTGTGCAAATCAGCAGTTCATTAGAAAATCAAATCTCGATTTGTGTTTTTAACCTACCATACTACTCTGAATCTCATGCCTCATTTGGCAACACCCTCTAAACAACTGTAGAAGGTACATTAGGACATAGATAGAGATCTTTTTGCCATCCAAGTGGCAGCGTACCCCTCTCACTTTATTTGTTTTAGGATATGGTACACCAGTAGCAATTAAGCCAGCTGATAAGTTGAGAGGTAGGGTTACGCTACAGTTAATGGGAATAATAAAAGCTATGAATAGCATGTTCATAATCATCATTTGAGCCAATTCCTAGCAGTTCAGCAATAGTGAAGTTGACTAATGCTCAAACTCCCGTTCGTTCAAATTTAAAGGTCTTAAAAAGTGCCCTAATTTCGTACATTTTACCATCATAGCTGTCACTTGGGCGTCCGGTCTACCCTGCTACTCATTTCATTAGCAAGATAAATGTATCTTACTGCTTGCTAGGCAACAACAGAGTGGCCCTCACGTCAGACAACATCTTGCATTTAGCTTTATGATGTCAGCTTGCTAGGCAACAGATTGGCCCTCATGTCAGACAACATCTTGCCTTCGCTTTATGATGTCAGATCATCACTGGTCCAATTGTCCTTGTGGAAGCGGACCACACAGGAGGATGAGATATCAGAAGTTATGCAGTAGGTTGCTATCTCTATTCATGACCGCAAGGCAAGTCGGAGGTGGAATGGCAAATACTCTGAACCACTCAAAGCACTGTGGCCTTTTTTAAAGTGGGATGCAGATACAAAAACAGAGACTATCCTTACCAACAATCCTTCTTGAGTATAAGAGTCCAACAAACAGAGTGCAGCGGAAGACGTTAAATGTGCTTCATTCCGTGAGAACGCAACTCTATAGTTCTACAGTGAGATAGTGCATTTCAGCCTCAAAGGAAGCAATGTCCTCAAACGGAACATTGGTGGCACCAGGATCTAAAGCAGGCTTAAGAAGCCTTGGATGCAGTCAGTCTTTTATTAACCATCATGACCGACACAATGTGATCCATAATACTTCCATTTTGGCAGAAATTGCATTCAAGCACAGGCCCCCACTAGAAGGTAGTGATGACATTCAGGTGCTGAAAACGTCTTTTTAATGTCTAAAGGAATGATTGTGAGCTTTACTTACCATATATATTGGTCAAATGATGCCCTATGCCGGAAGACTGTCTTTTTTTTTTTCTTCAGTATCGGCAATGCAGAGACAATTTGTTGCGAAACACTGCCACTGCTGGTCATTCAGTATAATCTGCAGATGGAAAAGTCCACTGTTAGCACATTTACTACAAGCAATACAAAAAAATCATGATTTTTATAAAGGGTAAACAGATCAATACTATGGAGTTTGTATTATTGTGCAAATCAGCAGTTCATTAGAAAATCAAATCTCGATTTGTGTTTTTAACCTACCATACTACTCTGAATCTCATGCCTCATTTGGCAACACCCTCTAAACAACTGTAGAAGGTACATTAGGACATAGATAGAGATCTTTTTGCCATCCAAGTGGCAGCGTACCCCTCTCACTTTATTTGTTTTAGGATATGGTACACCAGTAGCAATTAAGCCAGCTGATAAGTTGAGAGGTAGGGTTACGCTACAGTTAATGGGAATAATAAAAGCTATGAATAGCATGTTCATAATCATCATTTGAGCCAATTCCTAGCAGTTCAGCAATAGTGAAGTTGACTAATGCTCAAACTCCCGTTCGTTCAAATTTAAAGGTCTTAAAAAGTGCCCTAATTTCGTACATTTTACCATCATAGCTGTCACTTGGGCGTCCGGTCTACCCTGCTACTCATTTCATTAGCAAGATAAATGTATCTTACTGCTTGCTAGGCAACAACAGAGTGGCCCTCACGTCAGACAACATCTTGCATTTAGCTTTATGATGTCAGCTTGCTAGGCAACAGATTGGCCCTCATGTCAGACAACATCTTGCCTTCGCTTTATGATGTCAGATCATCACTGGTCCAATTGTCCTTGTGGAAGCGGACCACACAGGAGGATGAGATATCAGAAGTTATGCAGTAGGTTGCTATCTCTATTCATGACCGCAAGGCAAGTCGGAGGTGGAATGGCAAATACTCTGAACCACTCAAAGCACTGTGGCCTTTTTTAAAGTGGGATGCAGATACAAAAACAGAGACTATCCTTACCAACAATCCTTCTTGAATATCAGAGTCCAACATACAGAGTGCAGCGGAAGACGTTAAATGTGCTTCATTCCGTGAGAACGCAACTCTATAGTTCTACAGTGAGATAGTGCATTTCAGCCTCAAAGGAAGCAATGTCCTCAAACGGAACATTGGTGGCACCAGGATCTAAAGCAGGCTTAAGAAGCCTTGGATGCAGTCAGTCTTTTATTAACTATCATGACCGACACAATGTGATCCATAATACTTCCATTTTGGCAGAAATTACATTCAAGCACAGGCCCCCACTAGAAGGTAGTGATGACATTCAGGTGCTGAAAACGTCTTTTTAATGCCTAAAGGAATGATTGTGAGCTTTACTTACCATATATATTGGTCAAATGATGCCCTATGCCGGAAGACTGTCTTTTTTTTTTTTCTTCAGTATCGGCAATGCAGAGACAATTTGTTGCGAAACACTGCCACTGCTGGTCATTCAGTATAATCTGCAGATGGAAAAGTCCACTGTTAGCACATTTACTACAAGCAATACAAAAAAATCATGATTTTTATAAAGGGTAAACAGATCAATACTATGGAGTTTGTATTATTGTGCAAATCAGCAGTTCATTAGAAAATCAAATCTCGATTTGTGTTTTTAACCTACCATACTACTCTGAATCTCATGCCTCATTTGGCAACACCCTCTAAACAACTGTAGAAGGTACATTAGGACATAGATAGAGATCTTTTTGCCATCCAAGTGGCAGCGTACCCCTCTCACTTTATTTGTTTTAGGATATGGTACACCAGTAGCAATTAAGCCAGCTGATAAGTTGAGAGGTAGGGTTACGCTACAGTTAATGGGAATAATAAAAGCTATGAATAGCATGTTCATAATCATCATTTGAGCCAATTCCTAGCAGTTCAGCAATAGTGAAGTTGACTAATGCTCAAACTCCCGTTCGTTCAAATTTAAAGGTCTTAAAAAGTGCCCTAATTTCATACATTTTACCATCATAGCTGTCACTTGGGCGTCCGGTCTACCCTGCTACTCATTTCATTAGCAAGATAAATGTATCTTACTGCTTGCTAGGCAACAACAGAGTGGCCCTCACGTCAGACAACATCTTGCATTTAGCTTTATGATGTCAGCTTGCTAGGCAACAGATTGGCCCTCATGTCAGACAACATCTTGCCTTCGCTTTATGATGTCAGATCATCACCGGTCCAATTGTCCTTGTGGAAGCGGACCACACAGGAGGATGAGATATCAGAAGTTATGCAGTAGGTTGCTATCTCTATTCATGACCGCAAGGCAAGTCGGAGGTGGAATGGCAAATACTCTGAACCACTCAAAGCACTGTGGCCTTTTTTAAAGTGGGATGCAGATACAAAAACAGAGACTATCCTTACCAACAATCCTTCTTGAGTATAAGAGTCCAACAAACAGAGTGCAGCGGAAGACGTTAAATGTGCTTCATTCCGTGAGAACGCAACTCTATAGTTCTACAGTGAGATAGTGCATTTCAGCCTCAAAGGAAGCAATGTCCTCAAACGGAACATTGGTGGCACCAGGATCTAAAGCAGGCTTAAGAAGCCTTGGATGCAGTCAGTCTTTTATTAACTATCATGACCGACACAATGTGATCCATAATACTTCCATTTTGGCAGAAATTACATTCAAGCACAGGCCCCCACTAGAAGGTAGTGATGACATTCAGGTGCTGAAAACGTCTTTTTAATGTCTAAAGGAATGATTGTGAGCTTTACTTACCATATATATTGGTCAAATGATGCCCTATGCCGGAAGACTGTCTTTTTTTTTTCTTCAGTATCGGCAATGCAGAGACAATTTGTTGCGAAACACTGCCACTGCTGGTCATTCAGTATAATCTGCAGATGGAAAAGTCCACTGTTAGCACATTTACTACAAGCAATACAAAAAAATCATGATTTTTATAAAGGGTAAGCAGATCAATACTATGGAGTTTGTATTATTGTGCAAATCAGCAGTTCATTAGAAAATCAAATCTCGATTTGTGTTTTTAACCTACCATACTACTCTGAATCTCATGCCTCATTTGGTAACACCCTCTAAACAACTGTAGAAGGTACATTAGGACATAGATAGAGATCTTTTTGCCATCCAAGTGGCAGCGTACCCCTCTCACTTTATTTGTTTTAGGATATGGTACACCAGTAGCAATTAAGCCAGCTGATAAGTTGAGAGGTAGGGTTACGCTACAGTTAATGGGAATAATAAAAGCTATGAATAGCATGTTCATAATCATCATTTGAGCCAATTCCTAGCAGTTCAGCAATAGTGAAGTTGACTAATGCTCAAACTCCCGTTCGTTCAAATTTAAAGGTCTTAAAAAGTGCCCTAATTTCGTACATTTTACCATCATAGCTGTCACTTGGGCGTCCGGTCTACCCTGCTACTCATTTCATTAGCAAGATAAATGTATCTTACTGCTTGCTAGGCAACAACAGAGTGGCCCTCACGTCAGACAACATCTTGCATTTAGCTTTATGATGTCAGCTTGCTAGGCAACAGATTGGCCCTCATGTCAGACAACATCTTGCCTTCGCTTTATGATGTCAGATCATCACTGGTCCAATTGTCCTTGTGGAAGCGGACCACACAGGAGGATGAGATATCAGAAGTTATGCAGTAGGTTGCTATCTCTATTCATGACCGCAAGGCAAGTCGGAGGTGGAATGGCAAATACTCTGAACCACTCAAAGCACTGTGGCCTTTTTTAAAGTGGGATGCAGATACAAAAACAGAGACTATCCTTACCAACAATCCTCCTTGAGTATCAGAGTTCAACATACAGAGTGCAGCGGAAGACGTTAAATGTGCTTCATTCCGTGAGAACGCAACTCTATAGTTCTACAGTGAGATAGTGCATTTCAGCCTCAAAGGAAGCAATGTCCTCAAACGGAACATTGGTGGCACCAGGATCTAAAGCAGGCTTAAGAAGCCTTGGATGCAGTCAGTCTTTTATTAACTATCATGACCGACACAATGTGATCCATAATACTTCCATTTTGGCAGAAATTACATTCAAGCACAGGCCCCCACTAGAAGGTAGTGATGACATTCAGGTGCTGAAAACGTCTTTTTAATGCCTAAAGGAATGATTGTGAGCTTTACTTACCATATATATTGGTCAAATGATGCCCTATGCCGGAAGACTGTCTTTTTTTTTTTTCTTCAGTATCGGCAATGCAGAGACAATTTGTTGCGAAACACTGCCACTGCTGGTCATTCAGTATAATCTGCAGATGGAAAAGTCCACTGTTAGCACATTTACTACAAGCAATACAAAAAAATCATGATTTTTATAAAGGGTAAACAGATCAATACTATGGAGTTTGTATTATTGTGCAAATCAGCAGTTCATTAGAAAATCAAATCTCGATTTGTGTTTTTAACCTACCATACTACTCTGAATCTCATGCCTCATTTGGCAACACCCTCTAAACAACTGTAGAAGGTACATTAGGACATAGATAGAGATCTTTTTGCCATCCAAGTGGCAGCGTACCCCTCTCACTTTATTTGTTTTAGGATATGGTACACCAGTAGCAATTAAGCCAGCTGATAAGTTGAGAGGTAGGGTTACGCTACAGTTAATGGGAATAATAAAAGTTATGAATAGCATGTTCATAATCATCATTTGAGCCAATTCCTAGCATTTAAGCAATAGTGAAGTTGACTAATGCTCAAACTCCCGTTCGTTCAAATTTAAAGGTCTTAAAAAGTGCCCTAATTTCGTACATTTTACCATCATAGCTGTCACTTGGGCGTCCGGTCTACCCTGCTACTCATTTCATTAGCAAGATAAATGTATCTTACTGCTTGCTAGGCAACAACAGAGTGGCCCTCACGTCAGACAACATCTTGCATTTAGCTTTATGATGTCAGCTTGCTAGGCAACAGATTGGCCCTCATGTCAGACAACATCTTGCCTTCGCTTTATGATGTCAGATCATCACTGGTCCAATTGTCCTTGTGGAAGCGGACCACACAGGAGGATGAGATATCAGAAGTTATGCAGTAGGTTGCTATCTCTATTCATGACCGCAAGGCAAGTCGGAGGTGGAATGGCAAATACTCTGAACCACTCAAAGCACTGTGGCCTTTTTTAAAGTGGGATGCAGATACAAAAACAGAGACTATCCTTACCAACAATCCTCCTTGAGTATCAGAGTTCAACATACAGAGTGCAGCGGAAGACGTTAAATGTGCTTCATTCCGTGAGAACGCAACTCTATAGTTCTACAGTGAGATAGTGCATTTCAGCCTCAAAGGAAGCAATGTCCTCAAACGGAACATTGGTGGCACCAGGATCTAAAGCAGGCTTAAGAAGCCTTGGATGCAGTCAGTCTTTTATTAACTATCATGACCGACACAATGTGATCCATAATACTTCCATTTTGGCAGAAATTACATTCAAGCACAGGCCCCCACTAGAAGGTAGTGATGACATTCAGGTGCTGAAAACGTCTTTTTAATGCCTAAAGGAATGATTGTGAGCTTTACTTACCATATATATTGGTCAAATGATGCCCTATGCCGGAAGACTGTCTTTTTTTTTTTTCTTCAGTATCGGCAATGCAGAGACAATTTGTTGCGAAACACTGCCACTGCTGGTCATTCAGTATAATCTGCAGATGGAAAAGTCCACTGTTAGCACATTTACTACAAGCAATACAAAAAAATCATGATTTTTATAAAGGGTAAACAGATCAATACTATGGAGTTTGTATTATTGTGCAAATCAGCAGTTCATTAGAAAATCAAATCTCGATTTGTGTTTTTAACCTACCATACTACTCTGAATCTCATGCCTCATTTGGCAACACCCTCTAAACAACTGTAGAAGGTACATTAGGACATAGATAGAGATCTTTTTGCCATCCAAGTGGCAGCGTACCCCTCTCACTTTATTTGTTTTAGGATATGGTACACCAGTAGCAATTAAGCCAGCTGATAAGTTGAGAGGTAGGGTTACGCTACAGTTAATGGGAATAATAAAAGCTATGAATAGCATGTTCATAATCATCATTTGAGCCAATTCCTAGCATTTAAGCAATAGTGAAGTTGACTAATGCTCAAACTCCCGTTCGTTCAAATTTAAAGGTCTTAAAAAGTGCCCTAATTTCGTACATTTTACCATCATAGCTGTCACTTGGGCGTCCGGTCTACCCTGCTACTCATTTCATTAGCAAGATAAATGTATCTTACTGCTTGCTAGGCAACAACAGAGTGGCCCTCACGTCAGACAACATCTTGCATTTAGCTTTATGATGTCAGCTTGCTAGGCAACAGATTGGCCCTCATGTCAGACAACATCTTGCCTTCGCTTTATGATGTCAGATCATCACTGGTCCAATTGTCCTTGTGGAAGCGGACCACACAGGAGGATGAGATATCAGAAGTTATGCAGTAGGTTGCTATCTCTATTCATGACCGCAAGGCAAGTCGGAGGTGGAATGGCAAATACTCTGAACCACTCAAAGCACTGTGGCCTTTTTTAAAGTGGGATGCAGATACAAAAACAGAGACTATCCTTACCAACAATCCTCCTTGAGTATCAGAGTTCAACATACAGAGTGCAGCGGAAGACGTTAAATGTGCTTCATTCCGTGAGAACGCAACTCTATAGTTCTACAGTGAGATAGTGCATTTCAGCCTCAAAGGAAGCAATGTCCTCAAACGGAACATTGGTGGCACCAGGATCTAAAGCAGGCTTAAGAAGCCTTGGATGCAGTCAGTCTTTTATTAACTATCATGACCGACACAATGTGATCCATAATACTTCCATTTTGGCAGAAATTACATTCAAGCACAGGCCCCCACTAGAAGGTAGTGATGACATTCAGGTGCTGAAAACGTCTTTTTAATGCCTAAAGGAATGATTGTGAGCTTTACTTACCATATATATTGGTCAAATGATGCCCTATGCCGGAAGACTGTCTTTTTTTTTTTTCTTCAGTATCGGCAATGCAGAGACAATTTGTTGCGAAACACTGCCACTGCTGGTCATTCAGTATAATCTGCAGATGGAAAAGTCCACTGTTAGCACATTTACTACAAGCAATACAAAAAAATCATGATTTTTATAAAGGGTAAACAGATCAATACTATGGAGTTTGTATTATTGTGCAAATCAGCAGTTCATTAGAAAATCAAATCTCGATTTGTGTTTTTAACCTACCATACTACTCTGAATCTCATGCCTCATTTGGCAACACCCTCTAAACAACTGTAGAAGGTACATTAGGACATAGATAGAGATCTTTTTGCCATCCAAGTGGCAGCGTACCCCTCTCACTTTATTTGTTTTAGGATATGGTACACCAGTAGCAATTAAGCCAGCTGATAAGTTGAGAGGTAGGGTTACGCTACAGTTAATGGGAATAATAAAAGCTATGAATAGCATGTTCATAATCATCATTTGAGCCAATTCCTAGCATTTAAGCAATAGTGAAGTTGACTAATGCTCAAACTCCCGTTCGTTCAAATTTAAAGGTCTTAAAAAGTGCCCTAATTTCGTACATTTTACCATCATAGCTGTCACTTGGGCGTCCGGTCTACCCTGCTACTCATTTCATTAGCAAGATAAATGTATCTTACTGCTTGCTAGGCAACAACAGAGTGGCCCTCACGTCAGACAACATCTTGCATTTAGCTTTATGATGTCAGCTTGCTAGGCAACAGATTGGCCCTCATGTCAGACAACATCTTGCCTTCGCTTTATGATGTCAGATCATCACTGGTCCAATTGTCCTTGTGGAAGCGGACCACACAGGAGGATGAGATATCAGAAGTTATGCAGTAGGTTGCTATCTCTATTCATGACCGCAAGGCAAGTCGGAGGTGGAATGGCAAATACTCTGAACCACTCAAAGCACTGTGGCCTTTTTTAAAGTGGGATGCAGATACAAAAACAGAGACTATCCTTACCAACAATCCTCCTTGAGTATCAGAGTTCAACATACAGAGTGCAGCGGAAGACGTTAAATGTGCTTCATTCCGTGAGAACGCAACTCTATAGTTCTACAGTGAGATAGTGCATTTCAGCCTCAAAGGAAGCAATGTCCTCAAACGGAACATTGGTGGCACCAGGATCTAAAGCAGGCTTAAGAAGCCTTGGATGCAGTCAGTCTTTTATTAACTATCATGACCGACACAATGTGATCCATAATACTTCCATTTTGGCAGAAATTACATTCAAGCACAGGCCCCCACTAGAAGGTAGTGATGACATTCAGGTGCTGAAAACGTCTTTTTAATGCCTAAAGGAATGATTGTGAGCTTTACTTACCATATATATTGGTCAAATGATGCCCTATGCCGGAAGACTGTCTTTTTTTTTTTTCTTCAGTATCGGCAATGCAGAGACAATTTGTTGCGAAACACTGCCACTGCTGGTCATTCAGTATAATCTGCAGATGGAAAAGTCCACTGTTAGCACATTTACTACAAGCAATACAAAAAAATCATGATTTTTATAAAGGGTAAACAGATCAATACTATGGAGTTTGTATTATTGTGCAAATCAGCAGTTCATTAGGAAATCAAATCTCGATTTGTGTTTTTAACCTACCATACTACTCTGAATCTCATGCCTCATTTGGCAACACCCTCTAAACAACTGTAGAAGGTACATTAGGACATAGATAGAGATCTTTTTGCCATCCAAGTGGCAGCGTACCCCTCTCACTTTATTTGTTTTAGGATATGGTACACCAGTAGCAATTAAGCCAGCTGATAAGTTGAGAGGTAGGGTTACGCTACAGTTAATGGGAATAATAAAAGCTATGAATAGCATGTTCATAATCATCATTTGAGCCAATTCCTAGCATTTAAGCAATAGTGAAGTTGACTAATGCTCAAACTCCCGTTCGTTCAAATTTAAAGGTCTTAAAAAGTGCCCTAATTTCGTACATTTTACCATCATAGCTGTCACTTGGGCGTCCGGTCTACCCTGCTACTCATTTCATTAGCAAGATAAATGTATCTTACTGCTTGCTAGGCAACAACAGAGTGGCCCTCACGTCAGACAACATCTTGCATTTAGCTTTATGATGTCAGCTTGCTAGGCAACAGATTGGCCCTCATGTCAGACAACATCTTGCCTTCGCTTTATGATGTCAGATCATCACTGGTCCAATTGTCCTTGTGGAAGCGGACCACACAGGAGGATGAGATATCAGAAGTTATGCAGTAGGTTGCTATCTCTATTCATGACCGCAAGGCAAGTCGGAGGTGGAATGGCAAATACTCTGAACCACTCAAAGCACTGTGGCCTTTTTTAAAGTGGGATGCAGATACAAAAACAGAGACTATCCTTACCAACAATCCTCCTTGAGTATCAGAGTTCAACATACAGAGTGCAGCGGAAGACGTTAAATGTGCTTCATTCCGTGAGAACGCAACTCTATAGTTCTACAGTGAGATAGTGCATTTCAGCCTCAAAGGAAGCAATGTCCTCAAACGGAACATTGGTGGCACCAGGATCTAAAGCAGGCTTAAGAAGCCTTGGATGCAGTCAGTCTTTTATTAACTATCATGACCGACACAATGTGATCCATAATACTTCCATTTTGGCAGAAATTACATTCAAGCACAGGCCCCCACTAGAAGGTAGTGATGACATTCAGGTGCTGAAAACGTCTTTTTAATGCCTAAAGGAATGATTGTGAGCTTTACTTACCATATATATTGGTCAAATGATGCCCTATGCCGGAAGACTGTCTTTTTTTTTTTCTTCAGTATCGGCAATGCAGAGACAATTTGTTG
The DNA here is from genome assembly GCF_964263255.1 of Lissotriton vulgaris. NCBI lineage: Eukaryota > Metazoa > Chordata > Amphibia > Caudata > Salamandridae > Lissotriton > Lissotriton vulgaris. The sequence goes on along the minus strand of NC_141700.1, from coordinate 322,780,959 downwards.
CGAAACACTGCCACTGCTGGTCATTCAGTATAATCTGCAGATGGAAAAGTCCACTGTTAGCACATTTACTACAAGCAATACAAAAAAATCATGATTTTTATAAAGGGTAAACAGATCAATACTATGGAGTTTGTATTATTGTGCAAATCAGCAGTTCATTAGAAAATCAAATCTCGATTTGTGTTTTTAACCTACCATACTACTCTGAATCTCATGCCTCATTTGGCAACACCCTCTAAACAACTGTAGAAGGTACATTAGGACATAGATAGAGATCTTTTTGCCATCCAAGTGGCAGCGTACCCCTCTCACTTTATTTGTTTTAGGATATGGTACACCAGTAGCAATTAAGCCAGCTGATAAGTTGAGAGGTAGGGTTACGCTACAGTTAATGGGAATAATAAAAGCTATGAATAGCATGTTCATAATCATCATTTGAGCCAATTCCTAGCATTTAAGCAATAGTGAAGTTGACTAATGCTCAAACTCCCGTTCGTTCAAATTTAAAGGTCTTAAAAAGTGCCCTAATTTCGTACATTTTACCATCATAGCTGTCACTTGGGCGTCCGGTCTACCCTGCTACTCATTTCATTAGCAAGATAAATGTATCTTACTGCTTGCTAGGCAACAACAGAGTGGCCCTCACGTCAGACAACATCTTGCATTTAGCTTTATGATGTCAGCTTGCTAGGCAACAGATTGGCCCTCATGTCAGACAACATCTTGCCTTCGCTTTATGATGTCAGATCATCACTGGTCCAATTGTCCTTGTGGAAGCGGACCACACAGGAGGATGAGATATCAGAAGTTATGCAGTAGGTTGCTATCTCTATTCATGACCGCAAGGCAAGTCGGAGGTGGAATGGCAAATACTCTGAACCACTCAAAGCACTGTGGCCTTTTTTAAAGTGGGATGCAGATACAAAAACAGAGACTATCCTTACCAACAATCCTCCTTGAGTATCAGAGTTCAACATACAGAGTGCAGCGGAAGACGTTAAATGTGCTTCATTCCGTGAGAACGCAACTCTATAGTTCTACAGTGAGATAGTGCATTTCAGCCTCAAAGGAAGCAATGTCCTCAAACGGAACATTGGTGGCACCAGGATCTAAAGCAGGCTTAAGAAGCCTTGGATGCAGTCAGTCTTTTATTAACTATCATGACCGACACAATGTGATCCATAATACTTCCATTTTGGCAGAAATTACATTCAAGCACAGGCCCCCACTAGAAGGTAGTGATGACATTCAGGTGCTGAAAACGTCTTTTTAATGCCTAAAGGAATGATTGTGAGCTTTACTTACCATATATATTGGTCAAATGATGCCCTATGCCGGAAGACTGTCTTTTTTTTTTTTCTTCAGTATCGGCAATGCAGAGACAATTTGTTGCGAAACACTGCCACTGCTGGTCATTCAGTATATTCTGCAGATGGAAAAGTCCACTGTTAGCACATTTACTACAAGCAATACAAAAAAATCATGATTTTTATAAAGGGTAAACAGATCAATACTATGGAGTTTGTATTATTGTGCAAATCAGCAGTTCATTAGAAAATCAAATCTCGATTTGTGTTTTTAACCTACCATACTACTCTGAATCTCATGCCTCATTTGGCAACACCCTCTAAACAACTGTAGAAGGTACATTAGGACATAGATAGAGATCTTTTTGCCATCCAAGTGGCAGCGTACCCCTCTCACTTTATTTGTTTTAGGATATGGTACACCAGTAGCAATTAAGCCAGCTGATAAGTTGAGAGGTAGGGTTACGCTACAGTTAATGGGAATAATAAAAGCTATGAATAGCATGTTCATAATCATCATTTGAGCCAATTCCTAGCATTTAAGCAATAGTGAAGTTGACTAATGCTCAAACTCCCGTTCGTTCAAATTTAAAGGTCTTAAAAAGTGCCCTAATTTCGTACATTTTACCATCATAGCTGTCACTTGGGCGTCCGGTCTACCCTGCTACTCATTTCATTAGCAAGATAAATGTATCTTACTGCTTGCTAGGCAACAACAGAGTGGCCCTCACGTCAGACAACATCTTGCATTTAGCTTTATGATGTCAGCTTGCTAGGCAACAGATTGGCCCTCATGTCAGACAACATCTTGCCTTCGCTTTATGATGTCAGATCATCACTGGTCCAATTGTCCTTGTGGAAGCGGACCACACAGGAGGATGAGATATCAGAAGTTATGCAGTAGGTTGCTATCTCTATTCATGACCGCAAGGCAAGTCGGAGGTGGAATGGCAAATACTCTGAACCACTCAAAGCACTGTGGCCTTTTTTAAAGTGGGATGCAGATACAAAAACAGAGGCTATCCTTACCAACAATCCTCCTTGAGTATCAGAGTTCAACATACAGAGTGCAGCGGAAGACGTTAAATGTGCTTCATTCCGTGAGAACGCAACTCTATAGTTCTACAGTGAGATAGTGCATTTCAGCCTCAAAGGAAGCAATGTCCTCAAACGGAACATTGGTGGCACCAGGATCTAAAGCAGGCTTAAGAAGCCTTGGATGCAGTCAGTCTTTTATTAACTATCATGACCGACACAATGTGATCCATAATACTTCCATTTTGGCAGAAATTACATTCAAGCACAGGCCCCCACTAGAAGGTAGTGATGACATTCAGGTGCTGAAAACGTCTTTTTAATGCCTAAAGGAATGATTGTGAGCTTTACTTACCATATATATTGGTCAAATGATGCCCTATGCCGGAAGACTGTCTTTTTTTTTTTCTTCAGTATCGGCAATGCAGAGACAATTTGTTGCGAAACACTGCCACTGCTGGTCATTCAGTATAATCTGCAGATGGAAAAGTCCACTGTTAGCACATTTACTACAAGCAATACAAAAAAATCATGATTTTTATAAAGGGTAAACAGATCAATACTATGGAGTTTGTATTATTGTGCAAATCAGCAGTTCATTAGAAAATCAAATCTCGATTTGTGTTTTTAACCTACCATACTACTCTGAATCTCATGCCTCATTTGGCAACACCCTCTAAACAACTGTAGAAGGTACATTAGGACATAGATAGAGATCTTTTTGCCATCCAAGTGGCAGCGTACCCCTCTCACTTTATTTGTTTTAGGATATGGTACACCAGTAGCAATTAAGCCAGCTGATAAGTTGAGAGGTAGGGTTACGCTACAGTTAATGGGAATAATAAAAGCTATGAATAGCATGTTCATAATCATCATTTGAGCCAATTCCTAGCATTTAAGCAATAGTGAAGTTGACTAATGCTCAAACTCCCGTTCGTTCAAATTTAAAGGTCTTAAAAAGTGCCCTAATTTCGTACATTTTACCATCATAGCTGTCACTTGGGCGTCCGGTCTACCCTGCTACTCATTTCATTAGCAAGATAAATGTATCTTACTGCTTGCTAGGCAACAACAGAGTGGCCCTCACGTCAGACAACATCTTGCATTTAGCTTTATGATGTCAGCTTGCTAGGCAACAGATTGGCCCTCATGTCAGACAACATCTTGCCTTCGCTTTATGATGTCAGATCATCACTGGTCCAATTGTCCTTGTGGAAGCGGACCACACAGGAGGATGAGATATCAGAAGTTATGCAGTAGGTTGCTATCTCTATTCATGACCGCAAGGCAAGTCGGAGGTGGAATGGCAAATACTCTGAACCACTCAAAGCACTGTGGCCTTTTTTAAAGTGGGATGCAGATACAAAAACAGAGACTATCCTTACCAACAATCCTCCTTGAGTATCAGAGTTCAACATACAGAGTGCAGCGGAAGACGTTAAATGTGCTTCATTCCGTGAGAACGCAACTCTATAGTTCTACAGTGAGATAGTGCATTTCAGCCTCAAAGGAAGCAATGTCCTCAAACGGAACATTGGTGGCACCAGGATCTAAAGCAGGCTTAAGAAGCCTTGGATGCAGTCAGTCTTTTATTAACTATCATGACCGACACAATGTGATCCATAATACTTCCATTTTGGCAGAAATTACATTCAAGCACAGGCCCCCACTAGAAGGTAGTGATGACATTCAGGTGCTGAAAACGTCTTTTTAATGCCTAAAGGAATGATTGTGAGCTTTACTTACCATATATATTGGTCAAATGATGCCCTATGCCGGAAGACTGTCTTTTTTTTTTTTCTTCAGTATCGGCAATGCAGAGACAATTTGTTGCGAAACACTGCCACTGCTGGTCATTCAGTATAATCTGCAGATGGAAAAGTCCACTGTTAGCACATTTACTACAAGCAATACAAAAAAATCATGATTTTTATAAAGGGTAAACAGATCAATACTATGGAGTTTGTATTATTGTGCAAATCAGCAGTTCATTAGGAAATCAAATCTCGATTTGTGTTTTTAACCTACCATACTACTCTGAATCTCATGCCTCATTTGGCAACACCCTCTAAACAACTGTAGAAGGTACATTAGGACATAGATAGAGATCTTTTTGCCATCCAAGTGGCAGCGTACCCCTCTCACTTTATTTGTTTTAGGATATGGTACACCAGTAGCAATTAAGCCAGCTGATAAGTTGAGAGGTAGGGTTACGCTACAGTTAATGGGAATAATAAAAGCTATGAATAGCATGTTCATAATCATCATTTGAGCCAATTCCTAGCATTTAAGCAATAGTGAAGTTGACTAATGCTCAAACTCCCGTTCGTTCAAATTTAAAGGTCTTAAAAAGTGCCCTAATTTCGTACATTTTACCATCATAGCTGTCACTTGGGCGTCCGGTCTACCCTGCTACTCATTTCATTAGCAAGATAAATGTATCTTACTGCTTGCTAGGCAACAACAGAGTGGCCCTCACGTCAGACAACATCTTGCATTTAGCTTTATGATGTCAGCTTGCTAGGCAACAGATTGGCCCTCATGTCAGACAACATCTTGCCTTCGCTTTATGATGTCAGATCATCACTGGTCCAATTGTCCTTGTGGAAGCGGACCACACAGGAGGATGAGATATCAGAAGTTATGCAGTAGGTTGCTATCTCTATTCATGACCGCAAGGCAAGTCGGAGGTGGAATGGCAAATACTCTGAACCACTCAAAGCACTGTGGCCTTTTTTAAAGTGGGATGCAGATACAAAAACAGAGACTATCCTTACCAACAATCCTTCTTGAATATCAGAGTCCAACATACAGAGTGCAGCGGAAGACGTTAAATGTGCTTCATTCCGTGAGAACGCAACTCTATAGTTCTACAGTGAGATAGTGCATTTCAGCCTCAAAGGAAGCAATGTCCTCAAACGGAACATTGGTGGCACCAGGATCTAAAGCAGGCTTAAGAAGCCTTGGATGCAGTCAGTCTTTTATTAACTATCATGACCGACACAATGTGATCCATAATACTTCCATTTTGGCAGAAATTACATTCAAGCACAGGCCCCCACTAGAAGGTAGTGATGACATTCAGGTGCTGAAAACGTCTTTTTAATGCCTAAAGGAATGATTGTGAGCTTTACTTACCATATATATTGGTCAAATGATGCCCTATGCCGGAAGACTGTCTTTTTTTTTTTTCTTCAGTATCGGCAATGCAGAGACAATTTGTTGCGAAACACTGCCACTGCTGGTCATTCAGTATAATCTGCAGATGGAAAAGTCCACTGTTAGCACATTTACTACAAGCAATACAAAAAAATCATGATTTTTATAAAGGGTAAACAGATCAATACTATGGAGTTTGTATTATTGTGCAAATCAGCAGTTCATTAGAAAATCAAATCTCGATTTGTGTTTTTAACCTACCATACTACTCTGAATCTCATGCCTCATTTGGCAACACCCTCTAAACAACTGTAGAAGGTACATTAGGACATAGATAGAGATCTTTTTGCCATCCAAGTGGCAGCGTACCCCTCTCACTTTATTTGTTTTAGGATATGGTACACCAGTAGCAATTAAGCCAGCTGATAAGTTGAGAGGTAGGGTTACGCTACAGTTAATGGGAATAATAAAAGCTATGAATAGCATGTTCATAATCATCATTTGAGCCAATTCCTAGCAGTTCAGCAATAGTGAAGTTGACTAATGCTCAAACTCCCGTTCGTTCAAATTTAAAGGTCTTAAAAAGTGCCCTAATTTCATACATTTTACCATCATAGCTGTCACTTGGGCGTCCGGTCTACCCTGCTACTCATTTCATTAGCAAGATAAATGTATCTTACTGCTTGCTAGGCAACAACAGAGTGGCCCTCACGTCATACAACATCTTGCATTTAGCTTTATGATGTCAGCTTGCTAGGCAACAGATTGGCCCTCATGTCAGACAACATCTTGCCTTCGCTTTATGATGTCAGATCATCACTGGTCCAATTGTCCTTGTGGAAGCGGACCACACAGGAGGATGAGATATCAGAAGTTATGCAGTAGGTTGCTATCTCTATTCATGACCGCAAGGCAAGTCGGAGGTGGAATGGCAAATACTCTGAACCACTCAAAGCACTGTGGCCTTTTTTAAAGTGGGATGCAGATACAAAAACAGAGACTATCCTTACCAACAATCCTTCTTGAATATCAGAGTCCAACATACAGAGTGCAGCGGAAGACGTTAAATGTGCTTCATTCCGTGAGAACGCAACTCTATAGTTCTACAGTGAGATAGTGCATTTCAGCCTCAAAGGAAGCAATGTCCTCAAACGGAACATTGGTGGCACCAGGATCTAAAGCAGGCTTAAGAAGCCTTGGATGCAGTCAGTCTTTTATTAACTATCATGACCGACACAATGTGATCCATAATACTTCCATTTTGGCAGAAATTACATTCAAGCACAGGCCCCCACTAGAAGGTAGTGATGACATTCAGGTGCTGAAAACGTCTTTTTAATGCCTAAAGGAATGATTGTGAGCTTTACTTACCATATATATTGGTCAAATGATGCCCTATGCCGGAAGACTGTCTTTTTTATTTTTCTTCAGTATCGGCAATGCAGAGACAATTTGTTGCGAAACACTGCCACTGCTGGTCATTCAGTATAATCTGCAGATGGAAAAGTCCACTGTTAGCACATTTACTACAAGCAATACAAAAAAAATCATGATTTTTATAAAGGGTAAACAGATCAATACTATGGAGTTTGTATTATTGTGCAAATCAGCAGTTCATTAGAAAATCAAATCTCGATTTGTGTTTTTAACCTACCATACTACTCTGAATCTCATGCCTCATTTGGCAACACCCTCTAAACAACTGTAGAAGGTACATTAGGACATAGATAGAGATCTTTTTGCCATCCAAGTGGCAGCGTACCCCTCTCACTTTATTTGTTTTAGGATATGGTACACCAGTAGCAATTAAGCCAGCTGATAAGTTGAGAGGTAGGGTTACGCTACAGTTAATGGGAATAATAAAAGCTATGAATAGCATGTTCATAATCATCATTTGAGCCAATTCCTAGCAGTTCAGCAATAGTGAAGTTGACTAATGCTCAAACTCCCGTTCGTTCAAATTTAAAGGTCTTAAAAAGTGCCCTAATTTCATACATTTTACCATCATAGCTGTCACTTGGGCGTCCGGTCTACCCTGCTACTCATTTCATTAGCAAGATAAATGTATCTTACTGCTTGCTAGGCAACAACAGAGTGGCCCTCACGTCAGACAACATCTTGCATTTAGCTTTATGATGTCAGCTTGCTAGGCAACAGATTGGCCCTCATGTCAGACAACATCTTGCCTTCGCTTTATGATGTCAGATCATCACCGGTCCAATTGTCCTTGTGGAAGCGGACCACACAGGAGGATGAGATATCAGAAGTTATGCAGTAGGTTGCTATCTCTATTCATGACCGCAAGGCAAGTCGGAGGTGGAATGGCAAATACTCTGAACCACTCAAAGCACTGTGGCCTTTTTTAAAGTGGGATGCAGATACAAAAACAGAGACTATCCTTACCAACAATCCTTCTTGAGTATAAGAGTCCAACAAACAGAGTGCAGCGGAAGACGTTAAATGTGCTTCATTCCGTGAGAACGCAACTCTATAGTTCTACAGTGAGATAGTGCATTTCAGCCTCAAAGGAAGCAATGTCCTCAAACGGAACATTGGTGGCACCAGGATCTAAAGCAGGCTTAAGAAGCCTTGGATGCAGTCAGTCTTTTATTAACTATCATGACCGACACAATGTGATCCATAATACTTCCATTTTGGCAGAAATTACATTCAAGCACAGGCCCCCACTAGAAGGTAGTGATGACATTCAGGTGCTGAAAACGTCTTTTTAATGTCTAAAGGAATGATTGTGAGCTTTACTTACCATATATATTGGTCAAATGATGCCCTATGCCGGAAGACTGTCTTTTTTTTTTCTTCAGTATCGGCAATGCAGAGACAATTTGTTGCGAAACACTGCCACTGCTGGTCATTCAGTATAATCTGCAGATGGAAAAGTCCACTGTTAGCACATTTACTACAAGCAATACAAAAAAATCATGATTTTTATAAAGGGTAAGCAGATCAATACTATGGAGTTTGTATTATTGTGCAAATCAGCAGTTCATTAGAAAATCAAATCTCGATTTGTGTTTTTAACCTACCATACTACTCTGAATCTCATGCCTCATTTGGTAACACCCTCTAAACAACTGTAGAAGGTACATTAGGACATAGATAGAGATCTTTTTGCCATCCAAGTGGCAGCGTACCCCTCTCACTTTATTTGTTTTAGGATATGGTACACCAGTAGCAATTAAGCCAGCTGATAAGTTGAGAGGTAGGGTTACGCTACAGTTAATGGGAATAATAAAAGCTATGAATAGCATGTTCATAATCATCATTTGAGCCAATTCCTAGCAGTTCAGCAATAGTGAAGTTGACTAATGCTCAAACTCCCGTTCGTTCAAATTTAAAGGTCTTAAAAAGTGCCCTAATTTCATACATTTTACCATCATAGCTGTCACTTGGGCGTCCGGTCTACCCTGCTACTCATTTCATTAGCAAGATAAATGTATCTTACTGCTTGCTAGGCAACAACAGAGTGGCCCTCACGTCAGACAACATCTTGCATTTAGCTTTATGATGTCAGCTTGCTAGGCAACAGATTGGCCCTCATGTCAGACAACATCTTGCCTTCGCTTTATGATGTCAGATCATCACCGGTCCAATTGTCCTTGTGGAAGCGGACCACACAGGAGGATGAGATATCAGAAGTTATGCAGTAGGTTGCTATCTCTATTCATGACCGCAAGGCAAGTCGGAGGTGGAATGGCAAATACTCTGAACCACTCAAAGCACTGTGGCCTTTTTTAAAGTGGGATGCAGATACAAAAACAGAGACTATCCTTACCAACAATCCTTCTTGAGTATAAGAGTCCAACAAACAGAGTGCAGCGGAAGACGTTAAATGTGCTTCATTCCGTGAGAACGCAACTCTATAGTTCTACAGTGAGATAGTGCATTTCAGCCTCAAAGGAAGCAATGTCCTCAAACGGAACATTGGTGGCACCAGGATCTAAAGCAGGCTTAAGAAGCCTTGGATGCAGTCAGTCTTTTATTAACTATGATGACCGACACAATGTGATCCATAATACTTCCATTTTGGCAGAAATTACATTCAAGCACAGGCCCCCACTAGAAGGTAGTGATGACATTCAGGTGCTGAAAACGTCTTTTTAATGTCTAAAGGAATGATTGTGAGCTTTACTTACCATATATATTGGTCAAATGATGCCCTATGCCGGAAGACTGTCTTTTTTTTTTCTTCAGTATCGGCAATGCAGAGACAATTTGTTGCGAAACACTGCCACTGCTGGTCATTCAGTATAATCTGCAGATGGAAAAGTCCACTGTTAGCACATTTACTACAAGCAATACAAAAAATCATGATTTTTATAAAGGGTAAGCAGATCAATACTATGGAGTTTGTATTATTGTGCAAATCAGCAGTTCATTAGAAAATCAAATCTCGATTTGTGTTTTTAACCTACCATACTACTCTGAATCTCATGCCTCATTTGGCAACACCCTCTAAACAACTGTAGAAGGTACATTAGGACATAGATAGAGATCTTTTTGCCATCCAAGTGGCAGCGTACCCCTCTCACTTTATTTGTTTTAGGATATGGTACACCAGTAGCAATTAAGCCAGCTGATAAGTTGAGAGGTAGGGTTACGCTACAGTTAATGGGAATAATAAAAGCTATGAATAGCATGTTCATAATCATCATTTGAGCCAATTCCTAGCAGTTCAGCAATAGTGAAGTTGACTAATGCTCAAACTCCCGTTCGTTCAAATTTAAAGGTCTTAAAAAGTGCCCTAATTTCATACATTTTACCATCATAGCTGTCACTTGGGCGTCCGGTCTACCCTGCTACTCATTTCATTAGCAAGATAAATGTATCTTACTGCTTGCTAGGCAACAACAGAGTGGCCCTCACGTCAGACAACATCTTGCATTTAGCTTTATGATGTCAGCTTGCTAGGCAACAGATTGGCCCTCATGTCAGACAACATCTTGCCTTCGCTTTATGATGTCAGATCATCACCGGTCCAATTGTCCTTGTGGAAGCGGACCACACAGGAGGATGAGATATCAGAAGTTATGCAGTAGGTTGCTATCTCTATTCATGACCGCAAGGCAAGTCGGAGGTGGAATGGCAAATACTCTGAACCACTCAAAGCACTGTGGCCTTTTTTAAAGTGGGATGCAGATACAAAAACAGAGACTATCCTTACCAACAATCCTTCTTGAGTATAAGAGTCCAACAAACAGAGTGCAGCGGAAGACGTTAAATGTGCTTCATTCCGTGAGAACGCAACTCTATAGTTCTACAGTGAGATAGTGCATTTCAGCCTCAAAGGAAGCAATGTCCTCAAACGGAACATTGGTGGCACCAGGATCTAAAGCAGGCTTAAGAAGCCTTGGATGCAGTCAGTCTTTTATTAACTATCATGACCGACACAATGTGATCCATAATACTTCCATTTTGGCAGAAATTACATTCAAGCACAGGCCCCCACTAGAAGGTAGTGATGACATTCAGGTGCTGAAAACGTCTTTTTAATGCCTAAAGGAATGATTGTGAGCTTTACTTACCATATATATTGGTCAAATGATGCCCTATGCCGGAAGACTGTCTTTTTTTTTTTCTTCAGTATCGGCAATGCAGAGACAATTTGTTGCGAAACACTGCCACTGCTGGTCATTCAGTATAATCTGCAGATGGAAAAGTCCACTGTTAGCACATTTACTACAAGCAATACAAAAAAATCATGATTTTTATAAAGGGTAAGCAGATCAATACTATGGAGTTTGTATTATTGTGCAAATCAGCAGTTCATTAGAAAATCAAATCTCGATTTGTGTTTTTAACCTACCATACTACTCTGAATCTCATGCCTCATTTGGTTACACCCTCCAAACAATTGTAGAAGGTACATTAGGACATAGATAGTGATCTTTTAGCCATCCAAGTGGCAGCGTACCCCTCTCACTTTATTTGTTTTAGGATATGGTACACCAGTAGCAATTAAGCCAGCTGATAAGTTGAGAGGTAGGGTTACGCTACAGTTAATGGGAATAATAAAAGCTATGAATAGCATGTTCATAATCATCATTTGAGCCAATTCCTAGCATTTAAGCAATAGTGAAGTTGACTAATGCTCAAACTCCCGTTCGTTCAAATTTAAAGGTCTTAAAAAGTGCCCTAATTTCGTACATTTTACCATCATAGCTGTCACTTGGGCGTCCGGTCTACCCTGCTACTCATTTCATTAGCAAGATAAATGTATCTTACTGCTTGCTAGGCAACAACAGAGTGGCCCTCACGTCAGACAACATCTTGCATTTAGCTTTATGATGTCAGCTTGCTAGGCAACAGATTGGCCCTCATGTCAGACAACATCTTGCCTTCGCTTTATGATGTCAGATCATCACCGGTCCAATTGTCCTTGTGGAAGCGGACCACACAGGAGGATGAGATATCAGAAGTTATGCAGTAGGTTGCTATCTCTATTCATGACCGCAAGGCAAGTCGGAGGTGGAATGGCAAATACTCTGAACCACTCAAAGCACTGTGGCCTTTTTTAAAGTGGGATGCAGATACAAAAACAGAGACTATCCTTACCAACAATCCTTCTTGAGTATAAGAGTCCAACAAACAGAGTGCAGCGGAAGACGTTAAATGTGCTTCATTCCGTGAGAACGCAACTCTATAGTTCTACAGTGAGATAGTGCATTTCAGCCTCAAAGGAAGCAATGTCCTCAAACGGAACATTGGTGGCACCAGGATCTAAAGCAGGCTTAAGAAGCCTTGGATGCAGTCAGTCTTTTATTAACTATCATGACCGACACAATGTGATCCATAATACTTCCATTTTGGCAGAAATTACATTCAAGCACAGGCCCCCACTAGAAGGTAGTGATGACATTCAGGTGCTGAAAACGTCTTTTTAATGCCTAAAGGAATGATTGTGAGCTTTACTTACCATATATATTGGTCAAATGATGCCCTATGCCGGAAGACTGTCTTTTTTTTTTTCTTCAGTATCGGCAATGCAGAGACAATTTGTTGCGAAACACTGCCACTGCTGGTCATTCAGTATAATCTGCAGATGGAAAAGTCCACTGTTAGCACATTTACTACAAGCAATACAAAAAAATCATGATTTTTATAAAGGGTAAGCAGATCAATACTATGGAGTTTGTATTATTGTGCAAATCAGCAGTTCATTAGAAAATCAAATCTCGATTTGTGTTTTTAACCTACCATACTACTCTGAATCTCATGCCTCATTTGGTAACACCCTCTAAACAACTGTAGAAGGTACATTAGGACATAGATAGAGATCTTTTTGCCATCCAAGTGGCAGCGTACCCCTCTCACTTTATTTGTTTTAGGATATGGTACACCAGTAGCAATTAAGCCAGCTGATAAGTTGAGAGGTAGGGTTACGCTACAGTTAATGGGAATAATAAAAGCTATGAATAGCATGTTCATAATCATCATTTGAGCCAATTCCTAGCAGTTCAGCAATAGTGAAGTTGACTAATGCTCAAACTCCCGTTCGTTCAAATTTAAAGGTCTTAAAAAGTGCCCTAATTTCATACATTTTACCATCATAGCTGTCACTTGGGCGTCCGGTCTACCCTGCTACTCATTTCATTAGCAAGATAAATGTATCTTACTGCTTGCTAGGCAACAACAGAGTGGCCCTCACGTCAGACAACATCTTGCATTTAGCTTTATGATGTCAGCTTGCTAGGCAACAGATTGGCCCTCATGTCAGACAACATCTTGCCTTCGCTTTATGATGTCAGATCATCACTGGTCCAATTGTCCTTGTGGAAGCGGACCACACAGGAGGATGAGATATCAGAAGTTATGCAGTAGGTTGCTATCTCTATTCATGACCGCAAGGCAAGTCGGAGGTGGAATGGCAAATACTCTGAACCACTCAAAGCACTGTGGCCTTTTTTAAAGTGGGATGCAGATACAAAAACAGAGACTATCCTTACCAACAATCCTTCTTGAATATCAGAGTCCAACATACAGAGTGCAGCGGAAGACGTTAAATGTGCTTCATTCCGTGAGAACGCAACTCTATAGTTCTACAGTGAGATAGTGCATTTCAGCCTCAAAGGAAGCAATGTCCTCAAACGGAACATTGGAGGCACCAGGATCTAAAGCAGGCTTAAGAAGCCTTGGATGCAGTCAGTCTTTTATTAACTATCATGACCGACACAATGTGATCCATAATACTTCCATTTTGGCAGAAATTACATTCAAGCACAGGCCCCCACTAGAAGGTAGTGATGACATTCAGGTGCTGAAAACGTCTTTTTAATGCCTAAAGGAATGATTGTGAGCTTTACTTACCATATATATTGGTCAAATGATGCCCTATGCCGGAAGACTGTCTTTTTTTTTTTCTTCAGTATCGGCAATGCAGAGACAATTTGTTGCGAAACACTGCCACTGCTGGTCATTCAGTATAATCTGCAGATGGAAAAGTCCACTGTTAGCACATTTACTACAAGCAATACAAAAAAAATCATGATTTTTATAAAGGGTAAACAGATCAATACTATGGAGTTTGTATTATTGTGCAAATCAGCAGTTCATTAGAAAATCAAATCTCGATTTGTGTTTTTAACCTACCATACTACTCTGAATCTCATGCCTCATTTGGCAACACCCTCTAAACAACTGTAGAAGGTACATTAGGACATAGATAGAGATCTTTTTGCCATCCAAGTGGCAGCGTACCCCTCTCACTTTATTTGTTTTAGGATATGGTACACCAGTAGCAATTAAGCCAGCTGATAAGTTGAGAGGTAGGGTTACGCTACAGTTAATGGGAATAATAAAAGCTATGAATAGCATGTTCATAATCATCATTTGAGCCAATTCCTAGCAGTTCAGCAATAGTGAAGTTGACTAATGCTCAAACTCCCGTTCGTTCAAATTTAAAGGTCTTAAAAAGTGCCCTAATTTCATACATTTTACCATCATAGCTGTCACTTGGGCGTCCGGTCTACCCTGCTACTCATTTCATTAGCAAGATAAATGTATCTTACTGCTTGCTAGGCAACAACAGAGTGGCCCTCACGTCAGACAACATCTTGCATTTAGCTTTATGATGTCAGCTTGCTAGGCAACAGATTGGCCCTCATGTCAGACAACATCTTGCCTTCGCTTTATGATGTCAGATCATCACCGGTCCAATTGTCCTTGTGGAAGCGGACCACACAGGAGGATGAGATATCAGAAGTTATGCAGTAGGTTGCTATCTCTATTCATGACCGCAAGGCAAGTCGGAGGTGGAATGGCAAATACTCTGAACCACTCAAAGCACTGTGGCCTTTTTTAAAGTGGGATGCAGATACAAAAACAGAGACTATCCTTACCAACAATCCTTCTTGAGTATAAGAGTCCAACAAACAGAGTGCAGCGGAAGACGTTAAATGTGCTTCATTCCGTGAGAACGCAACTCTATAGTTCTACAGTGAGATAGTGCATTTCAGCCTCAAAGGAAGCAATGTCCTCAAACGGAACATTGGTGGCACCAGGATCTAAAGCAGGCTTAAGAAGCCTTGGATGCAGTCAGTCTTTTATTAACTATGATGACCGACACAATGTGATCCATAATACTTCCATTTTGGCAGAAATTACATTCAAGCACAGGCCCCCACTAGAAGGTAGTGATGACATTCAGGTGCTGAAAACGTCTTTTTAATGTCTAAAGGAATGATTGTGAGCTTTACTTACCATATATATTGGTCAAATGATGCCCTATGCCGGAAGACTGTCTTTTTTTTTTCTTCAGTATCGGCAATGCAGAGACAATTTGTTGCGAAACACTGCCACTGCTGGTCATTCAGTATAATCTGCAGATGGAAAAGTCCACTGTTAGCACATTTACTACAAGCAATACAAAAAAATCATGATTTTTATAAAGGGTAAGCAGATCAATACTATGGAGTTTGTATTATTGTGCAAATCAGCAGTTCATTAGAAAATCAAATCTCGATTTGTGTTTTTAACCTACCATACTACTCTGAATCTCATGCCTCATTTGGCAACACCCTCTAAACAACTGTAGAAGGTACATTAGGACATAGATAGAGATCTTTTTGCCATCCAAGTGGCAGCGTACCCCTCTCACTTTATTTGTTTTAGGATATGGTACACCAGTAGCAATTAAGCCAGCTGATAAGTTGAGAGGTAGGGTTACGCTACAGTTAATGGGAATAATAAAAGCTATGAATAGCATGTTCATAATCATCATTTGAGCCAATTCCTAGCAGTTCAGCAATAGTGAAGTTGACTAATGCTCAAACTCCCGTTCGTTCAAATTTAAAGGTCTTAAAAAGTGCCCTAATTTCATACATTTTACCATCATAGCTGTCACTTGGGCGTCCGGTCTACCCTGCTACTCATTTCATTAGCAAGATAAATGTATCTTACTGCTTGCTAGGCAACAACAGAGTGGCCCTCACGTCAGACAACATCTTGCATTTAGCTTTATGATGTCAGCTTGCTAGGCAACAGATTGGCCCTCATGTCAGACAACATCTTGCCTTCGCTTTATGATGTCAGATCATCACCGGTCCAATTGTCCTTGTGGAAGCGGACCACACAGGAGGATGAGATATCAGAAGTTATGCAGTAGGTTGCTATCTCTATTCATGACCGCAAGGCAAGTCGGAGGTGGAATGGCAAATACTCTGAACCACTCAAAGCACTGTGGCCTTTTTTAAAGTGGGATGCAGATACAAAAACAGAGACTATCCTTACCAACAATCCTTCTTGAGTATAAGAGTCCAACAAACAGAGTGCAGCGGAAGACGTTAAATGTGCTTCATTCCGTGAGAACGCAACTCTATAGTTCTACAGTGAGATAGTGCATTTCAGCCTCAAAGGAAGCAATGTCCTCAAACGGAACATTGGTGGCACCAGGATCTAAAGCAGGCTTAAGAAGCCTTGGATGCAGTCAGTCTTTTATTAACTATCATGACCGACACAATGTGATCCATAATACTTCCATTTTGGCAGAAATTACATTCAAGCACAGGCCCCCACTAGAAGGTAGTGATGACATTCAGGTGCTGAAAACGTCTTTTTAATGCCTAAAGGAATGATTGTGAGCTTTACTTACCATATATATTGGTCAAATGATGCCCTATGCCGGAAGACTGTCTTTTTTTTTTTCTTCAGTATCGGCAATGCAGAGACAATTTGTTGCGAAACACTGCCACTGCTGGTCATTCAGTATAATCTGCAGATGGAAAAGTCCACTGTTAGCACATTTACTACAAGCAATACAAAAAAATCATGATTTTTATAAAGGGTAAGCAGATCAATACTATGGAGTTTGTATTATTGTGCAAATCAGCAGTTCATTAGAAAATCAAATCTCGATTTGTGTTTTTAACCTACCATACTACTCTGAATCTCATGCCTCATTTGGCAACACCCTCTAAACAACTGTAGAAGGTACATTAGGACATAGATAGAGATCTTTTTGCCATCCAAGTGGCAGCGTACCCCTCTCACTTTATTTGTTTTAGGATATGGTACACCAGTAGCAATTAAGCCAGCTGATAAGTTGAGAGGTAGGGTTACGCTACAGTTAATGGGAATAATAAAAGCTATGAATAGCATGTTCATAATCATCATTTGAGCCAATTCCTAGCAGTTCAGCAATAGTGAAGTTGACTAATGCTCAAACTCCCGTTCGTTCAAATTTAAAGGTCTTAAAAAGTGCCCTAATTTCATACATTTTACCATCATAGCTGTCACTTGGGCGTCCGGTCTACCCTGCTACTCATTTCATTAGCAAGATAAATGTATCTTACTGCTTGCTAGGCAACAACAGAGTGGCCCTCACGTCAGACAACATCTTGCATTTAGCTTTATGATGTCAGCTTGCTAGGCAACAGATTGGCCCTCATGTCAGACAACATCTTGCCTTCGCTTTATGATGTCAGATCATCACCGGTCCAATTGTCCTTGTGGAAGCGGACCACACAGGAGGATGAGATATCAGAAGTTATGCAGTAGGTTGCTATCTCTATTCATGACCGCAAGGCAAGTCGGAGGTGGAATGGCAAATACTCTGAACCACTCAAAGCACTGTGGCCTTTTTTAAAGTGGGATGCAGATACAAAAACAGAGACTATCCTTACCAACAATCCTTCTTGAGTATAAGAGTCCAACAAACAGAGTGCAGCGGAAGACGTTAAATGTGCTTCATTCCGTGAGAACGCAACTCTATAGTTCTACAGTGAGATAGTGCATTTCAGCCTCAAAGGAAGCAATGTCCTCAAATGGAACATTGGAGGCACCAGGATCTAAAGCAGGCTTAAGAAGCCTTGGATGCAGTCAGTCTTTTATTAACTATCATGACCGACACAATGTGATCCATAATACTTCCATTTTGGCAGAAATTACATTCAAGCACAGGCCCCCACTAGAAGGTAGTGATGACATTCAGGTGCTGAAAACGTCTTTTTAATGCCTAAAGGAATGATTGTGAGCTTTACTTACCATATATATTGGTCAAATGATGCCCTATGCCGGAAGACTGTCTTTTTTTTTTTTCTTCAGTATCGGCAATGCAGAGACAATTTGTTGCGAAACACTGCCACTGCTGGTCATTCAGTATAATCTGCAGATGGAAAAGTCCACTGTTAGCACATTTACTACAAGCAATACAAAAAAAATCATGATTTTTATAAAGGGTAAACAGATCAATACTATGGAGTTTGTATTATTGTGCAAATCAGCAGTTCATTAGAAAATCAAATCTCGATTTGTGTTTTTAACCTACCATACTACTCTGAATCTCATGCCTCATTTGGCAACACCCTCTAAGCAACTGTAGAAGGTACATTAGGACATAGATAGAGATCTTTTTGCCATCCAAGTGGCAGCGTACCCCTCTCACTTTATTTGTTTTAGGATATGGTACACCAGTAGCAATTAAGCCAGCTGATAAGTTGAGAGGTAGGGTTACGCTACAGTTAATGGGAATAATAAAAGCTATGAATAGCATGTTCATAATCATCATTTGAGCCAATTCCTAGCAGTTCAGCAATAGTGAAGTTGACTAATGCTCAAACTCCCGTTCGTTCAAATTTAAAGGTCTTAAAAAGTGCCCTAATTTCATACATTTTACCATCATAGCTGTCACTTGGGCGTCCGGTCTACCCTGCTACTCATTTCATTAGCAAGATAAATGTATCTTACTGCTTGCTAGGCAACAACAGAGTGGCCCTCACGTCAGACAACATCTTGCATTTAGCTTTATGATGTCAGCTTGCTAGGCAACAGATTGGCCCTCATGTCAGACAACATCTTGCCTTCGCTTTATGATGTCAGATCATCACCGGTCCAATTGTCCTTGTGGAAGCGGACCACACAGGAGGATGAGATATCAGAAGTTATGCAGTAGGTTGCTATCTCTATTCATGACCGCAAGGCAAGTCGGAGGTGGAATGGCAAATACTCTGAACCACTCAAAGCACTGTGGCCTTTTTTAAAGTGGGATGCAGTTACAAAAACAGAGACTATCCTTACCAACAATCCTTCTTGAGTATAAGAGTCCAACAAACAGAGTGCAGCGGAAGACGTTAAATGTGCTTCATTCCGTGAGAACGCAACTCTATAGTTCTACAGTGAGATAGTGCATTTCAGCCTCAAAGGAAGCAATGCCCTCAAACGGAACATTGGTGGCACCAGGATCTAAAGCAGGCTTAAGAAGCCTTGGATGCAGTCAGTCTTTTATTAACTATCATGACCGACACAATGTGATCCATAATACTTCCATTTTGGCAGAAATTACATTCAAGCACAGGCCCCCACTAGAAGGTAGTGATGACATTCAGGTGCTGAAAACGTCTTTTTAATGCCTAAAGGAATGATTGTGAGCTTTACTTACCATATATATTGGTCAAATGATGCCCTATGCCGGAAGACTGTCTTTTTTTTTTTCTTCAGTATCGGCAATGCAGAGACAATTTGTTGCGAAACACTGCCACTGCTGGTCATTCAGTATAATCTGCAGATGGAAAAGTCCACTGTTAGCACATTTACTACAAGCAATACAAAAAAATCATGATTTTTATAAAGGGTAAACAGATCAATACTATGGAGTTTGTATTATTGTGCAAATCAGCAGTTCATTAGAAAATCAAATCTCGATTTGTGTTTTTAACCTACCATACTACTCTGAATCTCATGCCTCATTTGGCAACACCCTCTAAACAACTGTAGAAGGTACATTAGGACATAGATAGAGATCTTTTTGCCATCCAAGTGGCAGCGTACCCCTCTCACTTTATTTGTTTTAGGATATGGTACACCAGTAGCAATTAAGCCAGCTGATAAGTTGAGAGGTAGGGTTACGCTACAGTTAATGGGAATAATAAAAGCTATGAATAGCATGTTCATAATCATCATTTGAGCCAATTCCTAGCAGTTCAGCAATAGTGAAGTTGACTAATGCTCAAACTCCCGTTCGTTCAAATTTAAAGGTCTTAAAAAGTGCCCTAATTTCATACATTTTACCATCATAGCTGTCACTTGGGCGTCCGGTCTACCCTGCTACTCATTTCATTAGCAAGATAAATGTATCTTACTGCTTGCTAGGCAACAACAGAGTGGCCCTCACGTCAGACAACATCTTGCATTTAGCTTTATGATGTCAGCTTGCTAGGCAACAGATTGGCCCTCATGTCAGACAACATCTTGCCTTCGCTTTATGATGTCAGATCATCACCGGTCCAATTGTCCTTGTGGAAGCGGACCACACAGGAGGATGAGATATCAGAAGTTATGCAGTAGGTTGCTATCTCTATTCATGACCGCAAGGCAAGTCGGAGGTGGAATGGCAAATACTCTGAACCACTCAAAGCACTGTGGCCTTTTTTAAAGTGGGATGCAGTTACAAAAACAGAGACTATCCTTACCAACAATCCTTCTTGAGTATAAGAGTCCAACAAACAGAGTGCAGCGGAAGACGTTAAATGTGCTTCATTCCGTGAGAACGCAACTTTATAGTTCTACAGTGAGATAGTGCATTTCAGCCTCAAAGGAAGCAATGTCCTCAAACGGAACATTGGTGGCACCAGGATCTAAAGCAGGCTTAAGAAGCCTTGGATGCAGTCAGTCTTTTATTAACTATCATGACCGACACAATGTGATCCATAATACTTCCATTTTGGCAGAAATTACATTCAAGCACAGGCCCCCACTAGAAGGTAGTGATGACATTCAGGTGCTGAAAACGTCTTTTTAATGCCTAAAGGAATGATTGTGAGCTTTACTTACCATATATATTGGTCAAATGATGCCCTATGCCGGAAGACTGTCTTTTTTTTTTTCTTCAGTATCGGCAATGCAGAGACAATTTGTTGCGAAACACTGCCACTGCTGGTCATTCAGTATAATCTGCAGATGGAAAAGTCCACTGTTAGCACATTTACTACAAGCAATACAAAAAAATCATGATTTTTATAAAGGGTAAACAGATCAATACTATGGAGTTTGTATTATTGTGCAAATCAGCAGTTCATTAGAAAATCAAATCTCGATTTGTGTTTTTAACCTACCATACTACTCTGAATCTCATGCCTCATTTGGCAACACCCTCTAAACAACTGTAGAAGGTACATTAGGACATAGATAGAGATCTTTTTGCCATCCAAGTGGCAGCGTACCCCTCTCACTTTATTTGTTTTAGGATATGGTACACCAGTAGCAATTAAGCCAGCTGATAAGTTGAGAGGTAGGGTTACGCTACAGTTAATGGGAATAATAAAAGCTATGAATAGCATGTTCATAATCATCATTTGAGCCAATTCCTAGCAGTTCAGCAATAGTGAAGTTGACTAATGCTCAAACTCCCGTTCGTTCAAATTTAAAGGTCTTAAAAAGTGCCCTAATTTCATACATTTTACCATCATAGCTGTCACTTGGGCGTCCGGTCTACCCTGCTACTCATTTCATTAGCAAGATAAATGTATCTTACTGCTTGCTAGGCAACAACAGAGTGGCCCTCACGTCAGACAACATCTTGCATTTAGCTTTATGATGTCAGCTTGCTAGGCAACAGATTGGCCCTCATGTCAGACAACATCTTGCCTTCGCTTTATGATGTCAGATCATCACCGGTCCAATTGTCCTTGTGGAAGCGGACCACACAGGAGGATGAGATATCAGAAGTTATGCAGCCGCAAGGCAAGTCGGAGGTGGAATGGCAAATACTCTGAACCACTCAAAGCACTGTGGCCTTTTTTAAAGTGGGATGCAGTTACAAAAACAGAGACTATCCTTACCAACAATCCTTCTTGAGTATAAGAGTCCAACAAACAGAGTGCAGCGGAAGACGTTAAATGTGCTTCATTCCGTGAGAACGCAACTCTATAGTTCTACAGTGAGATAGTGCATTTCAGCCTCAAAGGAAGCAATGTCCTCAAACGGAACATTGGTGGCACCAGGATCTAAAGCAGGCTTAAGAAGCCTTGGATGCAGTCAGTCTTTTATTAACTATCATGACCGACACAATGTGATCCATAATACTTCCATTTTGGCAGAAATTACATTCAAGCACAGGCCCCCACTAGAAGGTAGTGATGACATTCAGGTGCTGAAAACGTCTTTTTAATGCCTAAAGGAATGATTGTGAGCTTTACTTACCATATATATTGGTAAAATGATGCCCTATGCCGGAAGACTGTCTTTTTTTTTTTCTTCAGTATCGGCAATGCAGAGACAATTTGTTGCGAAACACTGCCACTGCTGGTCATTCAGTATAATCTGCAGATGGAAAAGTCCACTTAGCACATTTACTACAAGCAATACAAAAAAATCATGATTTTTATAAAGGGTAAACAGATCAATACTATGGAGTTTGTATTATTGTGCAAATCAGCAGTTCATTAGAAAATCAAATCTCGATTTGTGTTTTTAACCTACCATACTACTCTGAATCTCATGCCTCATTTGGCAACACCCTCTAAACAACTGTAGAAGGTACATTAGGACATAGATAGAGATCTTTTTGCCATCCAAGTGGCAGCGTACCCCTCTCACTTTATTTGTTTTAGGATATGGTACACCAGTAGCAATTAAGCCAGCTGATAAGTTGAGAGGTAGGGTTACGCTACAGTTAATGGGAATAATAAAAGCTATGAATAGCATGTTCATAATCATCATTTGAGCCAATTCCTACCATTTAAGCAATAGTGAAGTTGACTAATGCTCAAACTCCCGTTCGTTCAAATTTAAAGGTCTTAAAAAGTGCCCTAATTTCGTACATTTTACCATCATAGCTGTCACTTGGGCGTCCGGTCTACCCTGCTACTCATTTCATTAGCAAGATAAATGTATCTTACTGCTTGCTAGGCAACAACAGAGTGGCCCTCACGTCAGACAACATCTTGCATTTAGCTTTATGATGTCAACTTGCTAGGCAACAGATTGGCCCTCATGTCAGACAACATCTTGCCTTCGCTTTATGATGTCAGATCATCACTGGTCCAATTGTCCTTGTGGAAGCGGACCACACAGGAGGATGAGATATCAGAAGTTATGCAGTAGGTTGCTATCTCTATTCATGACCGCAAGGCAAGTCGGAGGTGGAATGGCAAATACTCTGAACCACTCAAAGCACTGTGGCCTTTTTTAAAGTGGGATGCAGTTACAAAAACAGAGACTATCCTTACCAACAATCCTTCTTGAGTATAAGAGTCCAACAAACAGAGTGCAGCGGAAGACGTTAAATGTGCTTCATTCCGTGAGAACGCAACTCTATAGTTCTACAGTGAGATAGTGCATTTCAGCCTCAAAGGAAGCAATGCCCTCAAACGGAACATTGGTGGCACCCGGATCTAAAGCAGGCTTAAGAAGCCTTGGATGCAGTCAGTCTTTTATTAACTATCATGACCGACACAATGTGATCCATAATACTTCCATTTTGGCAGAAATTACATTCAAGCACAGGCCCCCACTAGAAGGTAGTGATGACATTCAGGTGCTGAAAACGTCTTTTTAATGCCTAAAGGAATGATTGTGAGCTTTACTTACCATATATATTGGTCAAATGATGCCCTATGCCGGAAGACTGTCTTTTTTTTTTTCTTCAGTATCGGCAATGCAGAGACAATTTGTTGCGAAACACTGCCACTGCTGGTCATTCAGTATAATCTGCAGATGGAAAAGTCCACTGTTAGCACATTTACTACAAGCAATACAAAAAAATCATGATTTTTATAAAGGGTAAACAGATCAATACTATGGAGTTTGTATTATTGTGCAAATCAGCAGTTCATTAGAAAATCAAATCTCGATTTGTGTTTTTAACCTACCATACTACTCTGAATCTCATGCCTCATTTGGCAACACCCTCTAAACAACTGTAGAAGGTACATTAGGACATAGATAGAGATCTTTTTGCCATCCAAGTGGCAGCGTACCCCTCTCACTTTATTTGTTTTAGGATATGGTACACCAGTAGCAATTAAGCCAGCTGATAAGTTGAGAGGTAGGGTTACGCTACAGTTAATGGGAATAATAAAAGCTATGAATAGCATGTTCATAATCATCATTTGAGCCAATTCCTAGCAGTTCAGCAATAGTGAAGTTGACTAATGCTCAAACTCCCGTTCGTTCAAATTTAAAGGTCTTAAAAAGTGCCCTAATTTCATACATTTTACCATCATAGCTGTCACTTGGGCGTCCGGTCTACCCTGCTACTCATTTCATTAGCAAGATAAATGTATCTTACTGCTTGCTAGGCAACAACAGAGTGGCCCTCACGTCAGACAACATCTTGCATTTAGCTTTATGATGTCAGCTTGCTAGGCAACAGATTGGCCCTCATGTCAGACAACATCTTGCCTTCGCTTTATGATGTCAGATCATCACCGGTCCAATTGTCCTTGTGGAAGCGGACCACACAGGAGGATGAGATATCAGAAGTTATGCAGCCGCAAGGCAAGTCGGAGGTGGAATGGCAAATACTCTGAACCACTCAAAGCACTGTGGCCTTTTTTAAAGTGGGATGCAGTTACAAAAACAGAGACTATCCTTACCAACAATCCTTCTTGAGTATAAGAGTCCAACAAACAGAGTGCAGCGGAAGACGTTAAATGTGCTTCATTCCGTGAGAACGCAACTCTATAGTTCTACAGTGAGATAGTGCATTTCAGCCTCAAAGGAAGCAATGTCCTCAAACGGAACATTGGTGGCACCAGGATCTAAAGCAGGCTTAAGAAGCCTTGGATGCAGTCAGTCTTTTATTAACTATCATGACCGACACAATGTGATCCATAATACTTCCATTTTGGCAGAAATTACATTCAAGCACAGGCCCCCACTAGAAGGTAGTGATGACATTCAGGTGCTGAAAACGTCTTTTTAATGCCTAAAGGAATGATTGTGAGCTTTACTTACCATATATATTGGTCAAATGATGCCCTATGCCGGAAGACTGTCTTTTTTTTTTTCTTCAGTATCGGCAATGCAGAGACAATTTGTTGCGAAACACTGCCACTGCTGGTCATTCAGTATAATCTGCAGATGGAAAAGTCCACTTAGCACATTTACTACAAGCAATACAAAAAAATCATGATTTTTATAAAGGGTAAACAGATCAATACTATGGAGTTTGTATTATTGTGCAAATCAGCAGTTCATTAGAAAATCAAATCTCGATTTGTGTTTTTAACCTACCATACTACTCTGAATCTCATGCCTCATTTGGCAACACCCTCTAAACAACTGTAGAAGGTACATTAGGACATAGATAGAGATCTTTTTGCCATCCAAGTGGCAGCGTACCCCTCTCACTTTATTTGTTTTAGGATATGGTACACCAGTAGCAATTAAGCCAGCTGATAAGTTGAGAGGTAGGGTTACGCTACAGTTAATGGGAATAATAAAAGCTATGAATAGCATGTTCATAATCATCATTTGAGCCAATTCCTAGCATTTAAGCAATAGTGAAGTTGACTAATGCTCAAACTCCCGTTCGTTCAAATTTAAAGGTCTTAAAAAGTGCCCTAATTTCGTACATTTTACCATCATAGCTGTCACTTGGGCGTCCGGTCTACCCTGCTACTCATTTCATTAGCAAGATAAATGTATCTTACTGCTTGCTAGGCAACAACAGAGTGGCCCTCACGTCAGACAACATCTTGCATTTAGCTTTATGATGTCAGCTTGCTAGGCAACAGATTGGCCCTCATGTCAGACAACATCTTGCCTTCGCTTTATGATGTCAGATCATCACTGGTCCAATTGTCCTTGTGGAAGCGGACCACACAGGAGGATGAGATATCAGAAGTTATGCAGTAGGTTGCTATCTCTATTCATGACCGCAAGGCAAGTCGGAGGTGGAATGGCAAATACTCTGAACCACTCAAAGCACTGTGGCCTTTTTTAAAGTGGGATGCAGATACAAAAACAGAGACTATCCTTACCAACAATCCTCCTTGAGTATCAGAGTTCAACATACAGAGTGCAGCGGAAGACGTTAAATGTGCTTCATTCCGTGAGAACGCAACTCTATAGTTCTACAGTGAGATAGTGCATTTCAGCCTCAAAGGAAGCAATGTCCTCAAACGGAACATTGGTGGCACCAGGATCTAAAGCAGGCTTAAGAAGCCTTGGATGCAGTCAGTCTTTTATTAACTATCATGACCGACACAATGTGATCCATAATACTTCCATTTTGGCAGAAATTACATTCAAGCACAGGCCCCCACTAGAAGGTAGTGATGACATTCAGGTGCTGAAAACGTCTTTTTAATGCCTAAAGGAATGATTGTGAGCTTTACTTACCATATATATTGGTCAAATGATGCCCTGTGCCGGAAGACTGTCTTTTTTTTTTTTCTTCAGTATCGGCAATGCAGAGACAATTTGTTGCGAAACACTGCCACTGCTGGTCATTCAGTATAATCTGCAGATGGAAAAGTCCACTGTTAGCACATTTACTACAAGCAATACAAAAAAATCATGATTTTTATAAAGGGTAAACAGATCAATACTATGGAGTTTGTATTATTGTGCAAATCAGCAGTTCATTAGAAAATCAAATCTCGATTTGTGTTTTTAACCTACCATACTACTCTGAATCTCATGCCTCATTTGGCAACACCCTCTAAACAACTGTAGAAGGTACATTAGGACATAGATAGAGATCTTTTTGCCATCCAAGTGGCAGCGTACCCCTCTCACTTTATTTGTTTTAGGATATGGTACACCAGTAGCAATTAAGCCAGCTGATAAGTTGAGAGGTAGGGTTACGCTACAGTTAATGGGAATAATAAAAGCTATGAATAGCATGTTCATAATCATCATTTGAGCCAATTCCTAGCATTTAAGCAATAGTGAAGTTGACTAATGCTCAAACTCCCGTTCGTTCAAATTTAAAGGTCTTAAAAAGTGCCCTAATTTCGTACATTTTACCATCATAGCTGTCACTTGGGCGTCCGGTCTACCCTGCTACTCATTTCATTAGCAAGATAAATGTATCTTACTGCTTGCTAGGCAACAACAGAGTGGCCCTCACGTCAGACAACATCTTGCATTTAGCTTTATGATGTCAGCTTGCTAGGCAACAGATTGGCCCTCATGTCAGACAACATCTTGCCTTCGCTTTATGATGTCAGATCATCACTGGTCCAATTGTCCTTGTGGAAGCGGACCACACAGGAGGATGAGATATCAGAAGTTATGCAGTAGGTTGCTATCTCTATTCATGACCGCAAGGCAAGTCGGAGGTGGAATGGCAAATACTCTGAACCACTCAAAGCACTGTGGCCTTTTTTAAAGTGGGATGCAGATACAAAAACAGAGACTATCCTTACCAACAATCCTCCTTGAGTATCAGAGTTCAACATACAGAGTGCAGCGGAAGACGTTAAATGTGCTTCATTCCGTGAGAACGCAACTCTATAGTTCTACAGTGAGATAGTGCATTTCAGCCTCAAAGGAAGCAATGTCCTCAAACGGAACATTGGTGGCACCAGGATCTAAAGCAGGCTTAAGAAGCCTTGGATGCAGTCAGTCTTTTATTAACTATCATGACCGACACAATGTGATCCATAATACTTCCATTTTGGCAGAAATTACATTCAAGCACAGGCCCCCACTAGAAGGTAGTGATGACATTCAGGTGCTGAAAACGTCTTTTTAATGCCTAAAGGAATGATTGTGAGCTTTACTTACCATATATATTGGTCAAATGATGCCCTATGCCGGAAGACTGTCTTTTTTTTTTTTCTTCAGTATCGGCAATGCAGAGACAATTTGTTGCGAAACACTGCCACTGCTGGTCATTCAGTATAATCTGCAGATGGAAAAGTCCACTGTTAGCACATTTACTACAAGCAATACAAAAAAATCATGATTTTTATAAAGGGTAAACAGATCAATACTATGGAGTTTGTATTATTGTGCAAATCAGCAGTTCATTAGAAAATCAAATCTCGATTTGTGTTTTTAACCTACCATACTACTCTGAATCTCATGCCTCATTTGGCAACACCCTCTAAACAACTGTAGAAGGTACATTAGGACATAGATAGAGATCTTTTTGCCATCCAAGTGGCAGCGTACCCCTCTCACTTTATTTGTTTTAGGATATGGTACACCAGTAGCAATTAAGCCAGCTGATAAGTTGAGAGGTAGGGTTACGCTACAGTTAATGGGAATAATAAAAGCTATGAATAGCATGTTCATAATCATCATTTGAGCCAATTCCTAGCAGTTCAGCAATAGTGAAGTTGATTAATGCTCAAACTCCCGTTCGTTCAAATTTAAAGGTCTTAAAAAGTGCCCTAATTTCATACATTTTACCATCATAGCTGTCACTTGGGCGTCCGGTCTACCCTGCTACTCATTTCATTAGCAAGATAAATGTATCTTACTGCTTGCTAGGCAACAACAGAGTGGCCCTCACGTCAGACAACATCTTGCATTTAGCTTTATGATGTCAGCTTGCTAGGCAACAGATTAGCCCTCATGTCAGACAACATCTTGCCTTCGCTTTATGATGTCAGATCATCACCGGTCCAATTGTCCTTGTGGAAGCGGACCACACAGGAGGATGAGATATCAGAAGTTATGCAGTAGGTTGCTATCTCTATTCATGACCGCAAGGCAAGTCGGAGGTGGAATGGCAAATACTCTGAACCACTCAAAGCACTGTGGCCTTTTTTAAAGTGGGATGCAGTTACAAAAACAGAGACTATCCTTACCAACAATCCTTCTTGAGTATAAGAGTCCAACAAACAGAGTGCAGCGGAAGACGTTAAATGTGCTTCATTCCGTGAGAACGCAACTCTATAGTTCTACAGTGAGATAGTGCATTTCAGCCTCAAAGGAAGCAATGTCCTCAAACGGAACATTGGTGGCACCAGGATCTAAAGCAGGCTTAAGAAGCCTTGGATGCAGTCAGTCTTTTATTAACTATCATGACCGACACAATGTGATCCATAATACTTCCATTTTGGCAGAAATTACATTCAAGCACAGGCCCCCACTAGAAGGTAGTGATGACATTCAGGTGCTGAAAACGTCTTTTTAATGCCTAAAGGAATGATTGTGAGCTTTACTTACCATATATATTGGTCAAATGATGCCCTATGCCGGAAGACTGTCTTTTTTTTTTTCTTCAGTATCGGCAATGCAGAGACAATTTGTTGCGAAACACTGCCACTGCTGGTCATTCAGTATAATCTGCAGATGGAAAAGTCCACTTAGCACATTTACTACAAGCAATACAAAAAAATCATGATTTTTATAAAGGGTAAACAGATCAATACTATGGAGTTTGTATTATTGTGCAAATCAGCAGTTCATTAGAAAATCAAATCTCGATTTGTGTTTTTAACCTACCATACTACTCTGAATCTCATGCCTCATTTGGCAACACCCTCTAAACAACTGTAGAAGGTACATTAGGACATAGATAGAGATCTTTTTGCCATCCAAGTGGCAGCGTACCCCTCTCACTTTATTTGTTTTAGGATATGGTACACCAGTAGCAATTAAGCCAGCTGATAAGTTGAGAGGTAGGGTTACGCTACAGTTAATGGGAATAATAAAAGCTATGAATAGCATGTTCATAATCATCATTTGAGCCAATTCCTAGCATTTAAGCAATAGTGAAGTTGACTAATGCTCAAACTCCCGTTCGTTCAAATTTAAAGGTCTTAAAAAGTGCCCTAATTTCGTACATTTTACCATCATAGCTGTCACTTGGGCGTCCGGTCTACCCTGCTACTCATTTCATTAGCAAGATAAATGTATCTTACTGCTTGCTAGGCAACAACAGAGTGGCCCTCACGTCAGACAACATCTTGCATTTAGCTTTATGATGTCAGCTTGCTAGGCAACAGATTGGCCCTCATGTCAGACAACATCTTGCCTTCGCTTTATGATGTCAGATCATCACTGGTCCAATTGTCCTTGTGGAAGCGGACCACACAGGAGGATGAGATATCAGAAGTTATGCAGTAGGTTGCTATCTCTATTCATGACCGCAAGGCAAGTCGGAGGTGGAATGGCAAATACTCTGAACCACTCAAAGCACTGTGGCCTTTTTTAAAGTGGGATGCAGATACAAAAACAGAGACTATCCTTACCAACAATCCTCCTTGAGTATCAGAGTTCAACATACAGAGTGCAGCGGAAGACGTTAAATGTGCTTCATTCCGTGAGAACGCAACTCTATAGTTCTACAGTGAGATAGTGCATTTCAGCCTCAAAGGAAGCAATGTCCTCAAACGGAACATTGGTGGCACCAGGATCTAAAGCAGGCTTAAGAAGTCTTGGATGCAGTCAGTCTTTTATTAACTATCATGACCGACACAATGTGATCCATAATACTTCCATTTTGGCAGAAATTACATTCAAGCACAGGCCCCCACTAGAAGGTAGTGATGACATTCAGGTGCTGAAAACGTCTTTTTAATGCCTAAAGGAATGATTGTGAGCTTTACTTACCATATATATTGGTCAAATGATGCCCTATGCCGGAAGACTGTCTTTTTTTTTTTTCTTCAGTATCGGCAATGCAGAGACAATTTGTTGCGAAACACTGCCACTGCTGGTCATTCAGTATAATCTGCAGATGGAAAAGTCCACTGTTAGCACATTTACTACAAGCAATACAAAAAAATCATGATTTTTATAAAGGGTAAACAGATCAATACTATGGAGTTTGTATTATTGTGCAAATCAGCAGTTCATTAGAAAATCAAATCTCGATTTGTGTTTTTAACCTACCATACTACTCTGAATCTCATGCCTCATTTGGCAACACCCTCTAAACAACTGTAGAAGGTACATTAGGACATAGATAGAGATCTTTTTGCCATCCAAGTGGCAGCGTACCCCTCTCACTTTATTTGTTTTAGGATATGGTACACCAGTAGCAATTAAGCCAGCTGATAAGTTGAGAGGTAGGGTTACGCTACAGTTAATGGGAATAATAAAAGCTATGAATAGCATGTTCATAATCATCATTTGAGCCAATTCCTAGCATTTAAGCAATAGTGAAGTTGACTAATTCCCAAACTCCCGTTCGTTCAAATTTAAAGGTCTTAAAAAGTGCCCTAATTTCGTACATTTTACCATCATAGCTGTCACTTGGGCGTCCGGTCTACCCTGCTACTCATTTCATTAGCAAGATAAATGTATCTTACTGCTTGCTAGGCAACAACAGAGTGGCCCTCACGTCAGACAACATCTTGCATTTAGCTTTATGATGTCAGCTTGCTAGGCAACAGATTGGCCCTCATGTCAGACAACATCTTGCCTTCGCTTTATGATGTCAGATCATCACTGGTCCAATTGTCCTTGTGGAAGCGGACCACACAGGAGGATGAGATATCAGAAGTTATGCAGTAGGTTGCTATCTCTATTCATGACCGCAAGGCAAGTCGGAGGTGGAATGGCAAATACTCTGAACCACTCAAAGCACTGTGGCCTTTTTTAAAGTGGGATGCAGATACAAAAACAGAGACTATCCTTACCAACAATCCTTCTTGAGTATCAGAGTTCAACATACAGAGTGCAG
The DNA here is from genome assembly GCF_964263255.1 of Lissotriton vulgaris. Classification (NCBI taxonomy): domain Eukaryota; kingdom Metazoa; phylum Chordata; class Amphibia; order Caudata; family Salamandridae; genus Lissotriton; species Lissotriton vulgaris. The sequence continues at coordinate 322,749,414 of NC_141700.1, read as the reverse complement.
CGGAAGACGTTAAATGTGCTTCATTCCGTGAGAACGCAACTCTATAGTTCTACAGTGAGATAGTGCATTTCAGCCTCAAAGGAAGCAATGTCCTCAAACGGAACATTGGTGGCACCAGGATCTAAAGCAGGCTTAAGAAGCCTTGGATGCAGTCAGTCTTTTATTAACTATCATGACCGACACAATGTGATCCATAATACTTCCATTTTGGCAGAAATTACATTCAAGCACAGGCCCCCACTAGAAGGTAGTGATGACATTCAGGTGCTGAAAACGTCTTTTTAATGCCTAAAGGAATGATTGTGAGCTTTACTTACCATATATATTGGTCAAATGATGCCCTATGCCGGAAGACTGTCTTTTTTTTTTTTCTTCAGTATCGGCAATGCAGAGACAATTTGTTGCGAAACACTGCCACTGCTGGTCATTCAGTATAATCTGCAGATGGAAAAGTCCACTGTTAGCACATTTACTACAAGCAATACAAAAAAATCATGATTTTTATAAAGGGTAAACAGATCAATACTATGGAGTTTGTATTATTGTGCAAATCAGCAGTTCATTAGAAAATCAAATCTCGATTTGTGTTTTTAACCTACCATACTACTTTGAATCTCATGCCTCATTTGGCAACACCCTCTAAACAACTGTAGAAGGTACATTAGGACATAGATAGAGATCTTTTTGCCATCCAAGTGGCAGCGTACCCCTCTCACTTTATTTGTTTTAGGATATGGTACACCAGTAGCAATTAAGCCAGCTGATAAGTTGAGAGGTAGGGTTACGCTACAGTTAATGGGAATAATAAAAGCTATGAATAGCATGTTCATAATCATCATTTGAGCCAATTCCTAGCAGTTCAGCAATAGTGAAGTTGACTAATGCTCAAACTCCCGTTCGTTCAAATTTAAAGGTCTTAAAAAGTGCCCTAATTTCATACATTTTACCATCATAGCTGTCACTTGGGCGTCCGGTCTACCCTGCTACTCATTTCATTAGCAAGATAAATGTATCTTACTGCTTGCTAGGCAACAACAGAGTGGCCCTCACGTCAGACAACATCTTGCATTTAGCTTTATGATGTCAGCTTGCTAGGCAACAGATTGGCCCTCATGTCAGACAACATCTTGCCTTCGCTTTATGATGTCAGATCATCACCGGTCCAATTGTCCTTGTGGAAGCGGACCACACAGGAGGATGAGATATCAGAAGTTATGCAGTAGGTTGCTATCTCTATTCATGACCGCAAGGCAAGTCGGAGGTGGAATGGCAAATACTCTGAACCACTCAAAGCACTGTGGCCTTTTTTAAAGTGGGATGCAGATACAAAAACAGAGACTATCCTTACCAACAATCCTTCTTGAGTATAAGAGTCCAACAAACAGAGTGCAGCGGAAGACGTTAAATGTGCTTCATTCCGTGAGAACGCAACTCTATAGTTCTACAGTGAGATAGTGCATTTCAGCCTCAAAGGAAGCAATGTCCTCAAACGGAACATTGGTGGCACCAGGATCTAAAGCAGGCTTAAGAAGCCTTGGATGCAGTCAGTCTTTTATTAACTATCATGACCGACACAATGTGATCCATAATACTTCCATTTTGGCAGAAATTACATTCAAGCACAGGCCCCCACTAGAAGGTAGTGATGACATTCAGGTGCTGAAAACGTCTTTTTAATGCCTAAAGGAATGATTGTGAGCTTTACTTACCATATATATTGGTCAAATGATGCCCTATGCCGGAAGACTGTCTTTTTTTTTTTCTTCAGTATCGGCAATGCAGAGACAATTTGTTGCGAAACACTGCCACTGCTGGTCATTCAGTATAATCTGCAGATGGAAAAGTCCACTGTTAGCACATTTACTACAAGCAATACAAAAAAATCATGATTTTTATAAAGGGTAAACAGATCAATACTATGGAGTTTGTATTATTGTGCAAATCAGCAGTTCATTAGAAAATCAAATCTCGATTTGTGTTTTTAACCTACCATACTACTCTGAATCTCATGCCTCATTTGGCAACACCCTCTAAACAACTGTAGAAGGTACATTAGGACATAGATAGAGATCTTTTTGCCATCCAAGTGGCAGCGTACCCCTCTCACTTTATTTGTTTTAGGATATGGTACACCAGTAGCAATTAAGCCAGCTGATAAGTTGAGAGGTAGGGTTACGCTACAGTTAATGGGAATAATAAAAGCTATGAATAGCATGTTCATAATCATCATTTGAGCCAATTCCTAGCAGTTCAGCAATAGTGAAGTTGACTAATGCTCAAACTCCCGTTCGTTCAAATTTAAAGGTCTTAAAAAGTGCCCTAATTTCATACATTTTACCATCATAGCTGTCACTTGGGCGTCCGGTCTACCCTGCTACTCATTTCATTAGCAAGATAAATGTATCTTACTGCTTGCTAGGCAACAACAGAGTGGCCCTCACGTCAGACAACATCTTGCATTTAGCTTTATGATGTCAGCTTGCTAGGCAACAGATTGGCCCTCATGTCAGACAACATCTTGCCTTCGCTTTATGATGTCAGATCATCACCGGTCCAATTGTCCTTGTGGAAGCGGACCACACAGGAGGATGAGATATCAGAAGTTATGCAGTAGGTTGCTATCTCTATTCATGACCGCAAGGCAAGTCGGAGGTGGAATGGCAAATACTCTGAACCACTCAAAGCACTGTGGCCTTTTTTAAAGTGGGATGCAGATACAAAAACAGAGACTATCCTTACCAACAATCCTTCTTGAGTATAAGAGTCCAACAAACAGAGTGCAGCGGAAGACGTTAAATGTGCTTCATTCCGTGAGAACGCAACTCTATAGTTCTACAGTGAGATAGTGCATTTCAGCCTCAAAGGAAGCAATGTCCTCAAACGGAACATTGGTGGCACCAGGATCTAAAGCAGGCTTAAGAAGCCTTGGATGCAGTCAGTCTTTTATTAACTATCATGACCGACACAATGTGATCCATAATACTTCCATTTTGGCAGAAATTACATTCAAGCACAGGCCCCCACTAGAAGGTAGTGATGACATTCAGGTGCTGAAAACGTCTTTTTAATGCCTAAAGGAATGATTGTGAGCTTTACTTACCATATATATTGGTCAAATGATGCCCTATGCCGGAAGACTGTCTTTTTTTTTTTTTCTTCAGTATCGGCAATGCAGAGACAATTTGTTGCGAAACACTGCCACTGCTGGTCATTCAGTATAATCTGCAGATGGAAAAGTCCACTGTTAGCACATTTACTACAAGCAATACAAAAAAATCATGATTTTTATAAAGGGTAAACAGATCAATACTATGGAGTTTGTATTATTGTGCAAATCAGCAGTTCATTAGAAAATCAAATCTCGATTTGTGTTTTTAACCTACCATACTACTCTGAATCTCATGCCTCATTTGGCAACACCCTCTAAACAACTGTAGAAGGTACATTAGGACATAGATAGAGATCTTTTTGCCATCCAAGTGGCAGCGTACCCCTCTCACTTTATTTGTTTTAGGATATGGTACACCAGTAGCAATTAAGCCAGCTGATAAGTTGAGAGGTAGGGTTACGCTACAGTTAATGGGAATAATAAAAGCTATGAATAGCATGTTCATAATCATCATTTGAGCCAATTCCTAGCATTTAAGCAATAGTGAAGTTGACTAATGCTCAAACTCCCGTTCGTTCAAATTTAAAGGTCTTAAAAAGTGCCCTAATTTCGTACATTTTACCATCATAGCTGTCACTTGGGCGTCCGGTCTACCCTGCTACTCATTTCATTAGCAAGATAAATGTATCTTACTGCTTGCTAGGCAACAACAGAGTGGCCCTCACGTCAGACAACATCTTGCATTTAGCTTTATGATGTCAGCTTGCTAGGCAACAGATTGGCCCTCATGTCAGACAACATCTTGCCTTCGCTTTATGATGTCAGATCATCACTGGTCCAATTGTCCTTGTGGAAGCGGACCACACAGGAGGATGAGATATCAGAAGTTATGCAGTAGGTTGCTATCTCTATTCATGACCGCAAGGCAAGTCGGAGGTGGAATGGCAAATACTCTGAACCACTCAAAGCACTGTGGCCTTTTTTAAAGTGGGATGCAGATACAAAAACAGAGACTATCCTTACCAACAATCCTTCTTGAATATCAGAGTCCAACATACAGAGTGCAGCGGAAGACGTTAAATGTGCTTCATTCCGTGAGAACGCAACTCTATAGTTCTACAGTGAGATAGTGCATTTCAGCCTCAAAGGAAGCAATGTCCTCAAACGGAACATTGGTGGCACCAGGATCTAAAGCAGGCTTAAGAAGCCTTGGATGCAGTCAGTCTTTTATTAACTATCATGACCGACACAATGTGATCCATAATACTTCCATTTTGGCAGAAATTACATTCAAGCACAGGCCCCCACTAGAAGGTAGTGATGACATTCAGGTGCTGAAAACGTCTTTTTAATGCCTAAAGGAATGATTGTGAGCTTTACTTACCATATATATTGGTCAAATGATGCCCTATGCCGGAAGACTGTCTTTTTTTTTTTCTTCAGTATCGGCAATGCAGAGACAATTTGTTGCGAAACACTGCCACTGCTGGTCATTCAGTATAATCTGCAGATGGAAAAGTCCACTGTTAGCACATTTACTACAAGCAATACAAAAAAATCATGATTTTTATAAAGGGTAAACAGATCAATACTATGGAGTTTGTATTATTGTGCAAATCAGCAGTTCATTAGAAAATCAAATCTCGATTTGTGTTTTTAACCTACCATACTACTCTGAATCTCATGCCTCATTTGGCAACACCCTCTAAACAACTGTAGAAGGTACATTAGGACATAGATAGAGATCTTTTTGCCATCCAAGTGGCAGCGTACCCCTCTCACTTTATTTGTTTTAGGATATGGTACACCAGTAGCAATTAAGCCAGCTGATAAGTTGAGAGGTAGGGTTACGCTACAGTTAATGGGAATAATAAAAGCTATGAATAGCATGTTCATAATCATCATTTGAGCCAATTCCTAGCAGTTCAGAAATAGTGAAGTTGACTAATGCTCAAACTCCCGTTCGTTCAAATTTAAAGGTCTTAAAAAGTGCCCTAATTTCATACATTTTACCATCATAGCTGTCACTTGGGCGTCCGGTCTACCCTGCTACTCATTTCATTAGCAAGATAAATGTATCTTACTGCTTGCTAGGCAACAACAGAGTGGCCCTCACGTCAGACAACATCTTGCATTTAGCTTTATGATGTCAGCTTGCTAGGCAACAGATTAGCCCTCATGTCAGACAACATCTTGCCTTCGCTTTATGATGTCAGATCATCACCGGTCCAATTGTCCTTGTGGAAGCGGACCACACAGGAGGATGAGATATCAGAAGTTATGCAGTAGGTTGCTATCTCTATTCATGACCGCAAGGCAAGTCGGAGGTGGAATGGCAAATACTCTGAACCACTCAAAGCACTGTGGCCTTTTTTAAAGTGGGATGCAGTTACAAAAACAGAGACTATCCTTACCAACAATCCTTCTTGAGTATAAGAGTCCAACAAACAGAGTGCAGCGGAAGACGTTAAATGTGCTTCATTCCGTGAGAACGCAACTCTATAGTTCTACAGTGAGATAGTGCATTTCAGCCTCAAAGGAAGCAATGTCCTCAAACGGAACATTGGTGGCACCAGGATCTAAAGCAGGCTTAAGAAGCCTTGGATGCAGTCAGTCTTTTATTAACTATCATGACCGACACAATGTGATCCATAATACTTCCATTTTGGCAGAAATTACATTCAAGCACAGGCCCCCACTAGAAGGTAGTGATGACATTCAGGTGCTGAAAACGTCTTTTTAATGCCTAAAGGAATGATTGTGAGCTTTACTTACCATATATATTGGTCAAATGATGCCCTATGCCGGAAGACTGTCTTTTTTTTTTTCTTCAGTATCGGCAATGCAGAGACAATTTGTTGCGAAACACTGCCACTGCTGGTCATTCAGTATAATCTGCAGATGGAAAAGTCCACTTAGCACATTTACTACAAGCAATACAAAAAAATCATGATTTTTATAAAGGGTAAACAGATCAATACTATGGAGTTTGTATTATTGTGCAAATCAGCAGTTCATTAGAAAATCAAATCTCGATTTGTGTTTTTAACCTACCATACTACTCTGAATCTCATGCCTCATTTGGCAACACCCTCTAAACAACTGTAGAAGGTACATTAGGACATAGATAGAGATCTTTTTGCCATCCAAGTGGCAGCGTACCCCTCTCACTTTATTTGTTTTAGGATATGGTACACCAGTAGCAATTAAGCCAGCTGATAAGTTGAGAGGTAGGGTTACGCTACAGTTAATGGGAATAATAAAAGCTATGAATAGCATGTTCATAATCATCATTTGAGCCAATTCCTAGCATTTAAGCAATAGTGAAGTTGACTAATGCCCAAACTCCCGTTCGTTCAAATTTAAAGGTCTTAAAAAGTGCCCTAATTTCGTACATTTTACCATCATAGCTGTCACTTGGGCGTCCGGTCTACCCTGCTACTCATTTCATTAGCAAGATAAATGTATCTTACTGCTTGCTAGGCAACAACAGAGTGGCCCTCACGTCAGACAACATCTTGCATTTAGCTTTATGATGTCAGCTTGCTAGGCAACAGATTGGCCCTCATGTCAGACAACATCTTGCCTTCGCTTTATGATGTCAGATCATCACTGGTCCAATTGTCCTTGTGGAAGCGGACCACACAGGAGGATGAGATATCAGAAGTTATGCAGTAGGTTGCTATCTCTATTCATGACCGCAAGGCAAGTCGGAGGTGGAATGGCAAATACTCTGAACCACTCAAAGCACTGTGGCCTTTTTTAAAGTGGGATGCAGATACAAAAACAGAGACTATCCTTACCAACAATCCTTCTTGAGTATCAGAGTTCAACATACAGAGTGCAGCGGAAGACGTTAAATGTGCTTCATTCCGTGAGAACGCAACTCTATAGTTCTACAGTGAGATAGTGCATTTCAGCCTCAAAGGAAGCAATGTCCTCAAACGGAACATTGGTGGCACCAGGATCTAAAGCAGGCTTAAGAAGCCTTGGATGCAGTCAGTCTTTTATTAACTATCATGACCGACACAATGTGATCCATAATACTTCCATTTTGGCAGAAATTACATTCAAGCACAGGCCCCCACTAGAAGGTAGTGATGACATTCAGGTGCTGAAAACGTCTTTTTAATGCCTAAAGGAATGATTGTGAGCTTTACTTACCATATATATTGGTCAAATGATGCCCTATGCCGGAAGACTGTCTTTTTTTTTTTTCTTCAGTATCGGCAATGCAGAGACAATTTGTTGCGAAACACTGCCACTGCTGGTCATTCAGTATAATCTGCAGATGGAAAAGTCCACTGTTAGCACATTTACTACAAGCAATACAAAAAAATCATGATTTTTATAAAGGGTAAACAGATCAATACTATGGAGTTTGTATTATTGTGCAAATCAGCAGTTCATTAGAAAATCAAATCTCGATTTGTGTTTTTAACCTACCATACTACTTTGAATCTCATGCCTCATTTGGCAACACCCTCTAAACAACTGTAGAAGGTACATTAGGACATAGATAGAGATCTTTTTGCCATCCAAGTGGCAGCGTACCCCTCTCACTTTATTTGTTTTAGGATATGGTACACCAGTAGCAATTAAGCCAGCTGATAAGTTGAGAGGTAGGGTTACGCTACAGTTAATGGGAATAATAAAAGCTATGAATAGCATGTTCATAATCATCATTTGAGCCAATTCCTAGCAGTTCAGCAATAGTGAAGTTGACTAATGCTCAAACTCCCGTTCGTTCAAATTTAAAGGTCTTAAAAAGTGCCCTAATTTCATACATTTTACCATCATAGCTGTCACTTGGGCGTCCGGTCTACCCTGCTACTCATTTCATTAGCAAGATAAATGTATCTTACTGCTTGCTAGGCAACAACAGAGTGGCCCTCACGTCAGACAACATCTTGCATTTAGCTTTATGATGTCAGCTTGCTAGGCAACAGATTGGCCCTCATGTCAGACAACATCTTGCCTTCGCTTTATGATGTCAGATCATCACCGGTCCAATTGTCCTTGTGGAAGCGGACCACACAGGAGGATGAGATATCAGAAGTTATGCAGTAGGTTGCTATCTCTATTCATGACCGCAAGGCAAGTCGGAGGTGGAATGGCAAATACTCTGAACCACTCAAAGCACTGTGGCCTTTTTTAAAGTGGGATGCAGATACAAAAACAGAGACTATCCTTACCAACAATCCTTCTTGAGTATAAGAGTCCAACAAACAGAGTGCAGCGGAAGACGTTAAATGTGCTTCATTCCGTGAGAACGCAACTCTATAGTTCTACAGTGAGATAGTGCATTTCAGCCTCAAAGGAAGCAATGTCCTCAAACGGAACATTGGTGGCACCAGGATCTAAAGCAGGCTTAAGAAGCCTTGGATGCAGTCAGTCTTTTATTAACTATCATGACCGACACAATGTGATCCATAATACTTCCATTTTGGCAGAAATTACATTCAAGCACAGGCCCCCACTAGAAGGTAGTGATGACATTCAGGTGCTGAAAACGTCTTTTTAATGCCTAAAGGAATGATTGTGAGCTTTACTTACCATATATATTGGTCAAATGATGCCCTATGCCGGAAGACTGTCTTTTTTTTTTTCTTCAGTATCGGCAATGCAGAGACAATTTGTTGCGAAACACTGCCACTGCTGGTCATTCAGTATAATCTGCAGATGGAAAAGTCCACTGTTAGCACATTTACTACAAGCAATACAAAAAAATCATGATTTTTATAAAGGGTAAGCAGATCAATACTATGGAGTTTGTATTATTGTGCAAATCAGCAGTTCATTAGAAAATCAAATCTCGATTTGTGTTTTTAACCTACCATACTACTCTGAATCTCATGCCTCATTTGGTAACACCCTCTAAACAACTGTAGAAGGTACATTAGGACATAGATAGAGATCTTTTTGCCATCCAAGTGGCAGCGTACCCCTCTCACTTTATTTGTTTTAGGATATGGTACACCAGTAGCAATTAAGCCAGCTGATAAGTTGAGAGGTAGGGTTACGCTACAGTTAATGGGAATAATAAAAGCTATGAATAGCATGTTCATAATCATCATTTGAGCCAATTCCTAGCATTTAAGCAATAGTGAAGTTGACTAATGCTCAAACTCCCGTTCGTTCAAATTTAAAGGTCTTAAAAAGTGCCCTAATTTCGTACTTTTTACCATCATAGCTGTCACTTGGGCGTCCGGTCTACCCTGCTACTCATTTCATTAGCAAGATAAATGTATCTTACTGCTTGCTAGGCAACAACAGAGTGGCCCTCACGTCAGACAACATCTTGCATTTAGCTTTATGATGTCAGCTTGCTAGGCAACAGATTGGCCCTCATGTCAGACAACATCTTGCCTTCGCTTTATGATGTCAGATCATCACTGGTCCAATTGTCCTTGTGGAAGCGGACCACACAGGAGGATGAGATATCAGAAGTTATGCAGTAGGTTGCTATCTCTATTCATGACCGCAAGGCAAGTCGGAGGTGGAATGGCAAATACTCTGAACCACTCAAAGCACTGTGGCCTTTTTTAAAGTGGGATGCAGATACAAAAACAGAGACTATCCTTACCAACAATCCTTCTTGAGTATCAGAGTTCAACATACAGAGTGCAGCGGAAGACGTTAAATGTGCTTCATTCCGTGAGAACGCAACTCTATAGTTCTACAGTGAGATAGTGCATTTCAGCCTCAAAGGAAGCAATGTCCTCAAACGGAACATTGGTGGCACCAGGATCTAAAGCAGGCTTAAGAAGCCTTGGATGCAGTCAGTCTTTTATTAACTATCATGACCGACACAATGTGATCCATAATACTTCCATTTTGGCAGAAATTACATTCAAGCACAGGCCCCCACTAGAAGGTAGTGATGACATTCAGGTGCTGAAAACGTCTTTTTAATGCCTAAAGGAATGATTGTGAGCTTTACTTACCATATATATTGGTCAAATGATGCCCTATGCCGGAAGACTGTCTTTTTTTTTTTCTTCAGTATCGGCAATGCAGAGACAATTTGTTGCGAAACACTGCCACTGCTGGTCATTCAGTATAATCTGCAGATGGAAAAGTCCACTGTTAGCACATTTACTACAAGCAATACAAAAAAATCATGATTTTTATAAAGGGTAAACAGATCAATACTATGGAGTTTGTATTATTGTGCAAATCAGCAGTTCATTAGAAAATCAAATCTCGATTTGTGTTTTTAACCTACCATACTACTCTGAATCTCATGCCTCATTTGGCAACACCCTCTAAACAACTGTAGAAGGTACATTAGGACATAGATAGAGATCTTTTTGCCATCCAAGTGGCAGCGTACCCCTCTCACTTTATTTGTTTTAGGATATGGTACACCAGTAGCAATTAAGCCAGCTGATAAGTTGAGAGGTAGGGTTACGCTACAGTTAATGGGAATAATAAAAGCTATGAATAGCATGTTCATAATCATCATTTGAGCCAATTCCTAGCAGTTCAGCAATAGTGAAGTTGACTAATGCTCAAACTCCCGTTCGTTCAAATTTAAAGGTCTTAAAAAGTGCCCTAATTTCATACATTTTACCATCATAGCTGTCACTTGGGCGTCCGGTCTACCCTGCTACTCATTTCATTAGCAAGATAAATGTATCTTACTGCTTGCTAGGCAACAACAGAGTGGCCCTCACGTCAGACAACATCTTGCATTTAGCTTTATGATGTCAGCTTGCTAGGCAACAGATTGGCCCTCATGTCAGACAACATCTTGCCTTCGCTTTATGATGTCAGATCATCACCGGTCCAATTGTCCTTGTGGAAGCGGACCACACAGGAGGATGAGATATCAGAAGTTATGCAGTAGGTTGCTATCTCTATTCATGACCGCAAGGCAAGTCGGAGGTGGAATGGCAAATACTCTGAACCACTCAAAGCACTGTGGCCTTTTTTAAAGTGGGATGCAGATACAAAAACAGAGACTATCCTTACCAACAATCCTTCTTGAGTATAAGAGTCCAACAAACAGAGTGCAGCGGAAGACGTTAAATGTGCTTCATTCCGTGAGAACGCAACTCTATAGTTCTACAATGAGATAGTGCATTTCAGCCTCAAAGGAAGCAATGTCCTCAAACGGAACATTGGTGGCACCAGGATCTAAAGCAGGCTTAAGAAGCCTTGGATGCAGTCAGTCTTTTATTAACTATCATGACCGACACAATGTGATCCATAATACTTCCATTTTGGCAGAAATTACATTCAAGCACAGGCCCCCACTAGAAGGTAGTGATGACATTCAGGTGCTGAAAACGTCTTTTTAATGCCTAAAGGAATGATTGTGAGCTTTACTTACCATATATATTGGTCAAATGATGCCCTATGCCGGAAGACTGTCTTTTTTTTTTTTTCTTCAGTATCGGCAATGCAGAGACAATTTGTTGCGAAACACTGCCACTGCTGGTCATTCAGTATAATCTGCAGATGGAAAAGTCCACTGTTAGCACATTTACTACAAGCAATACAAAAAAATCATGATTTTTATAAAGGGTAAACAGATCAATACTATGGAGTTTGTATTATTGTGCAAATCAGCAGTTCATTAGAAAATCAAATCTCGATTTGTGTTTTTAACCTACCATACTACTCTGAATCTCATGCCTCATTTGGCAACACCCTCTAAACAACTGTAGAAGGTACATTAGGACATAGATAGAGATCTTTTTGCCATCCAAGTGGCAGCGTACCCCTCTCACTTTATTTGTTTTAGGATATGGTACACCAGTAGCAATTAAGCCAGCTGATAAGTTGAGAGGTAGGGTTACGCTACAGTTAATGGGAATAATAAAAGCTATGAATAGCATGTTCATAATCATCATTTGAGCCAATTCCTAGCATTTAAGCAATAGTGAAGTTGACTAATGCTCAAACTCCCGTTCGTTCAAATTTAAAGGTCTTAAAAAGTGCCCTAATTTCGTACATTTTACCATCATAGCTGTCACTTGGGCGTCCGGTCTACCCTGCTACTCATTTCATTAGCAAGATAAATGTATCTTACTGCTTGCTAGGCAACAACAGAGTGGCCCTCACGTCAGACAACATCTTGCATTTAGCTTTATGATGTCAGCTTGCTAGGCAACAGATTGGCCCTCATGTCAGACAACATCTTGCCTTCGCTTTATGATGTCAGATCATCACTGGTCCAATTGTCCTTGTGGAAGCGGACCACACAGGAGGATGAGATATCAGAAGTTATGCAGTAGGTTGCTATCTCTATTCATGACCGCAAGGCAAGTCGGAGGTGGAATGGCAAATACTCTGAACCACTCAAAGCACTGTGGCCTTTTTTAAAGTGGGATGCAGATACAAAAACAGAGACTATCCTTACCAACAATCCTTCTTGAATATCAGAGTCCAACATACAGAGTGCAGCGGAAGACGTTAAATGTGCTTCATTCCGTGAGAACGCAACTCTATAGTTCTACAGTGAGATAGTGCATTTCAGCCTCAAAGGAAGCAATGTCCTCAAACGGAACATTGGTGGCACCAGGATCTAAAGCAGGCTTAAGAAGCCTTGGATGCAGTCAGTCTTTTATTAACTATCATGACCGACACAATGTGATCCATAATACTTCCATTTTGGCAGAAATTACATTCAAGCACAGGCCCCCACTAGAAGGTAGTGATGACATTCAGGTGCTGAAAACGTCTTTTTAATGCCTAAAGGAATGATTGTGAGCTTTACTTACCATATATATTGGTCAAATGATGCCCTATGCCGGAAGACTGTCTTTTTTTTTTTCTTCAGTATCGGCAATGCAGAGACAATTTGTTGCGAAACACTGCCACTGCTGGTCATTCAGTATAATCTGCAGATGGAAAAGTCCACTGTTAGCACATTTACTACAAGCAATACAAAAAAATCATGATTTTTATAAAGGGTAAACAGATCAATACTATGGAGTTTGTATTATTGTGCAAATCAGCAGTTCATTAGAAAATCAAATCTCGATTTGTGTTTTTAACCTACCATACTACTCTGAATCTCATGCCTCATTTGGCAACACCCTCTAAACAACTGTAGAAGGTACATTAGGACATAGATAGAGATCTTTTTGCCATCCAAGTGGCAGCGTACCCCTCTCACTTTATTTGTTTTAGGATATGGTACACCAGTAGCAATTAAGCCAGCTGATAAGTTGAGAGGTAGGGTTACGCTACAGTTAATGGGAATAATAAAAGCTATGAATAGCATGTTCATAATCATCATTTGAGCCAATTCCTAGCATTTAAGCAATAGTGAAGTTGACTAATGCTCAAACTCCCGTTCGTTCAAATTTAAAGGTCTTAAAAAGTGCCCTAATTTCGTACATTTTACCATCATAGCTGTCACTTGGGCGTCCGGTCTACCCTGCTACTCATTTCATTAGCAAGATAAATGTATCTTACTGCTTGCTAGGCAACAACAGAGTGGCCCTCACGTCAGACAACATCTTGCATTTAGCTTTATGATGTCAGCTTGCTAGGCAACAGATTGGCCCTCATGTCAGACAACATCTTGCCTTCGCTTTATGATGTCAGATCATCACTGGTCCAATTGTCCTTGTGGAAGCGGACCACACAGGAGGATGAGATATCAGAAGTTATGCAGTAGGTTGCTATCTCTATTCATGACCGCAAGGCAAGTCGGAGGTGGAATGGCAAATACTCTGAACCACTCAAAGCACTGTGGCCTTTTTTAAAGTGGGATGCAGATACAAAAACAGAGACTATCCTTACCAACAATCCTCCTTGAGTATCAGAGTTCAACATACAGAGTGCAGCGGAAGACGTTAAATGTGCTTCATTCCGTGAGAACGCAACTCTATAGTTCTACAGTGAGATAGTGCATTTCAGCCTCAAAGGAAGCAATGTCCTCAAACGGAACATTGGTGGCACCAGGATCTAAAGCAGGCTTAAGAAGCCTTGGATGCAGTCAGTCTTTTATTAACTATCATGACCGACACAATGTGATCCATAATACTTCCATTTTGGCAGAAATTACATTCAAGCACAGGCCCCCACTAGAAGGTAGTGATGACATTCAGGTGCTGAAAACGTCTTTTTAATGCCTAAAGGAATGATTGTGAGCTTTACTTACCATATATATTGGTCAAATGATGCCCTATGCCGGAAGACTGTCTTTTTTTTTTTTCTTCAGTATCGGCAATGCAGAGACAATTTGTTGCGAAACACTGCCACTGCTGGTCATTCAGTATAATCTGCAGATGGAAAAGTCCACTGTTAGCACATTTACTACAAGCAATACAAAAAAATCATGATTTTTATAAAGGGTAAACAGATCAATACTATGGAGTTTGTATTATTGTGCAAATCAGCAGTTCATTAGAAAATCAAATCTCGATTTGTGTTTTTAACCTACCATACTACTCTGAATCTCATGCCTCATTTGGCAACACCCTCTAAACAACTGTAGAAGGTACATTAGGACATAGATAGAGATCTTTTTGCCATCCAAGTGGCAGCGTACCCCTCTCACTTTATTTGTTTTAGGATATGGTACACCAGTAGCAATTAAGCCAGCTGATAAGTTGAGAGGTAGGGTTACGCTACAGTTAATGGGAATAATAAAAGCTATGAATAGCATGTTCATAATCATCATTTGAGCCAATTCCTAGCATTTAAGCAATAGTGAAGTTGACTAATGCCCAAACTCCCGTTCGTTCAAATTTAAAGGTCTTAAAAAGTGCCCTAATTTCGTACATTTTACCATCATAGCTGTCACTTGGGCGTCCGGTCTACCCTGCTACTCATTTCATTAGCAAGATAAATGTATCTTACTGCTTGCTAGGCAACAACAGAGTGGCCCTCACGTCAGACAACATCTTGCATTTAGCTTTATGATGTCAGCTTGCTAGGCAACAGATTGGCCCTCATGTCAGACAACATCTTGCCTTCGCTTTATGATGTCAGATCATCACTGGTCCAATTGTCCTTGTGGAAGCGGACCACACAGGAGGATGAGATATCAGAAGTTATGCAGTAGGTTGCTATCTCTATTCATGACCGCAAGGCAAGTCGGAGGTGGAATGGCAAATACTCTGAACCACTCAAAGCACTGTGGCCTTTTTTAAAGTGGGATGCAGATACAAAAACAGAGACTATCCTTACCAACAATCCTCCTTGAGTATCAGAGTTCAACATACAGAGTGCAGCGGAAGACGTTAAATGTGCTTCATTCCGTGAGAACGCAACTCTATAGTTCTACAGTGAGATAGTGCATTTCAGCCTCAAAGGAAGCAATGTCCTCAAACGGAACATTGGTGGCACCAGGATCTAAAGCAGGCTTAAGAAGCCTTGGATGCAGTCAGTCTTTTATTAACTATCATGACCGACACAATGTGATCCATAATACTTCCATTTTGGCAGAAATTACATTCAAGCACAGGCCCCCACTAGAAGGTAGTGATGACATTCAGGTGCTGAAAACGTCTTTTTAATGCCTAAAGGAATGATTGTGAGCTTTACTTACCATATATATTGGTCAAATGATGCCCTATGCCGGAAGACTGTCTTTTTTTTTTTTCTTCAGTATCGGCAATGCAGAGACAATTTGTTGCGAAACACTGCCACTGCTGGTCATTCAGTATAATCTGCAGATGGAAAAGTCCACTGTTAGCACATTTACTACAAGCAATACAAAAAAATCATGATTTTTATAAAGGGTAAACAGATCAATACTATGGAGTTTGTATTATTGTGCAAATCAGCAGTTCATTAGAAAATCAAATCTCGATTTGTGTTTTTAACCTACCATACTACTCTGAATCTCATGCCTCATTTGGCAACACCCTCTAAACAACTGTAGAAGGTACATTAGGACATAGATAGAGATCTTTTTGCCATCCAAGTGGCAGCGTACCCCTCTCACTTTATTTGTTTTAGGATATGGTACACCAGTAGCAATTAAGCCAGCTGATAAGTTGAGAGGTAGGGTTACGCTACAGTTAATGGGAATAATAAAAGCTATGAATAGCATGTTCATAATCATCATTTGAGCCAATTCCTAGCATTTAAGCAATAGTGAAGTTGACTAATGCCCAAACTCCCGTTCGTTCAAATTTAAAGGTCTTAAAAAGTGCCCTAATTTCGTACATTTTACCATCATAGCTGTCACTTGGGCGTCCGGTCTACCCTGCTACTCATTTCATTAGCAAGATAAATGTATCTTACTGCTTGCTAGGCAACAACAGAGTGGCCCTCACGTCAGACAACATCTTGCATTTAGCTTTATGATGTCAGCTTGCTAGGCAACAGATTGGCCCTCATGTCAGACAACATCTTGCCTTCGCTTTATGATGTCAGATCATCACTGGTCCAATTGTCCTTGTGGAAGCGGACCACACAGGAGGATGAGATATCAGAAGTTATGCAGTAGGTTGCTATCTCTATTCATGACCGCAAGGCAAGTCGGAGGTGGAATGGCAAATACTCTGAACCACTCAAAGCACTGTGGCCTTTTTTAAAGTGGGATGCAGATACAAAAACAGAGACTATCCTTACCAACAATCCTTCTTGAGTATCAGAGTTCAACATACAGAGTGCAGAGGAAGACGTTAAATGTGCTTCATTCCGTGAGAACGCAACTCTATAGTTCTACAGTGAGATAGTGCATTTCAGCCTCAAAGGAAGCAATGTCCTCAAACGGAACATTGGTGGCACCAGGATCTAAAGCAGGCTTAAGAAGCCTTGGATGCAGTCAGTCTTTTATTAACTATCATGACCGACACAATGTGATCCATAATACTTCCATTTTGGCAGAAATTACATTCAAGCACAGGCCCCCACTAGAAGGTAGTGATGACATTCAGGTGCTGAAAACGTCTTTTTAATGCCTAAAGGAATGATTGTGAGCTTTACTTACCATATATATTGGTCAAATGATGCCCTATGCCGGAAGACTGTCTTTTTTTTTTTCTTCAGTATCGGCAATGCAGAGACAATTTGTTGCGAAACACTGCCACTGCTGGTCATTCAGTATAATCTGCAGATGGAAAAGTCCACTGTTAGCACATTTACTACAAGCAATACAAAAAAATCATGATTTTTATAAAGGGTAAACAGATCAATACTATGGAGTTTGTATTATTGTGCAAATCAGCAGTTCATTAGAAAATCAAATCTCGATTTGTGTTTTTAACCTACCATACTACTCTGAATCTCATGCCTCATTTGGCAACACCCTCTAAACAACTGTAGAAGGTACATTAGGACATAGATAGAGATCTTTTTGCCATCCAAGTGGCAGCGTACCCCTCTCACTTTATTTGTTTTAGGATATGGTACACCAGTAGCAATTAAGCCAGCTGATAAGTTGAGAGGTAGGGTTACGCTACAGTTAATGGGAATAATAAAAGCTATGAATAGCATGTTCATAATCATCATTTGAGCCAATTCCTAGCAGTTCAGCAATAGTGAAGTTGACTAATGCTCAAACTCCCGTTCGTTCAAATTTAAAGGTCTTAAAAAGTGCCCTAATTTCATACATTTTACCATCATAGCTGTCACTTGGGCGTCCGGTCTACCCTGCTACTCATTTCATTAGCAAGATAAATGTATCTTACTGCTTGCTAGGCAACAACAGAGTGGCCCTCACGTCAGACAACATCTTGCATTTAGCTTTATGATGTCAGCTTGCTAGGCAACAGATTGGCCCTCATGTCAGACAACATCTTGCCTTCGCTTTATGATGTCAGATCATCACCGGTCCAATTGTCCTTGTGGAAGCGGACCACACAGGAGGATGAGATATCAGAAGTTATGCAGTAGGTTGCTATCTCTATTCATGACCGCAAGGCAAGTCGGAGGTGGAATGGCAAATACTCTGAACCACTCAAAGCACTGTGGCCTTTTTTAAAGTGGGATGCAGATACAAAAACAGAGACTATCCTTACCAACAATCCTTCTTGAGTATAAGAGTCCAACAAACAGAGTGCAGCGGAAGACGTTAAATGTGCTTCATTCCGTGAGAACGCAACTCTATAGTTCTACAGTGAGATAGTGCATTTCAGCCTCAAAGGAAGCAATGTCCTCAAACGGAACATTGGTGGCACCAGGATCTAAAGCAGGCTTAAGAAGCCTTGGATGCAGTCAGTCTTTTATTAACTATCATGACCGACACAATGTGATCCATAATACTTCCATTTTGGCAGAAATTACATTCAAGCACAGGCCCCCACTAGAAGGTAGTGATGACATTCAGGTGCTGAAAACGTCTTTTTAATGCCTAAAGGAATGATTGTGAGCTTTACTTACCATATATATTGGTCAAATGATGCCCTATGCCGGAAGACTGTCTTTTTTTTTTTTTCTTCAGTATCGGCAATGCAGAGACAATTTGTTGCGAAACACTGCCACTGCTGGTCATTCAGTATAATCTGCAGATGGAAAAGTCCACTGTTAGCACATTTACTACAAGCAATACAAAAAAATCATGATTTTTATAAAGGGTAAACAGATCAATACTATGGAGTTTGTATTATTGTGCAAATCAGCAGTTCATTAGAAAATCAAATCTCGATTTGTGTTTTTAACCTACCATACTACTCTGAATCTCATGCCTCATTTGGCAACACCCTCTAAACAACTGTAGAAGGTACATTAGGACATAGATAGAGATCTTTTTGCCATCCAAGTGGCAGCGTACCCCTCTCACTTTATTTGTTTTAGGATATGGTACACCAGTAGCAATTAAGCCAGCTGATAAGTTGAGAGGTAGGGTTACGCTACAGTTAATGGGAATAATAAAAGCTATGAATAGCATGTTCATAATCATCATTTGAGCCAATTCCTAGCATTTAAGCAATAGTGAAGTTGACTAATGCTCAAACTCCCGTTCGTTCAAATTTAAAGGTCTTAAAAAGTGCCCTAATTTCGTACATTTTACCATCATAGCTGTCACTTGGGCGTCCGGTCTACCCTGCTACTCATTTCATTAGCAAGATAAATGTATCTTACTGCTTGCTAGGCAACAACAGAGTGGCCCTCACGTCAGACAACATCTTGCATTTAGCTTTATGATGTCAGCTTGCTAGGCAACAGATTGGCCCTCATGTCAGACAACATCTTGCCTTCGCTTTATGATGTCAGATCATCACTGGTCCAATTGTCCTTGTGGAAGCGGACCACACAGGAGGATGAGATATCAGAAGTTATGCAGTAGGTTGCTATCTCTATTCGTGACCGCAAGGCAAGTCGGAGGTGGAATGGCAAATACTCTGAACCACTCAAAGTACTGTGGCCTTTTTTAAAGTGGGATGCAGATACAAAAACAGAGACTATCCTTACCAACAATCCTTCTTGAGTATCAGAGTTCAACATACAGAGTGCAGCGGAAGACGTTAAATGTGCTTCATTCCAGGAGAACGCAACTCTATAGTTCTACAGTGAGATAGTGCATTTCAGCCTCAAAGGAAGCAATGTCCTCAAACGGAACATTGGTGGCACCAGGATCTAAAGCAGGCTTAAGAAGCCTTGGATGCAGTCAGTCTTTTATTAACTATCATGACCGACACAATGTGATCCATAATACTTCCATTTTGGCAGAAATTACATTCAAGCACAGGCCCCCACTAGAAGGTAGTGATGACATTCAGGTGCTGAAAACGTCTTTTTAATGCCTAAAGGAATGATTGTGAGCTTTACTTACCATATATATTGGTCAAATGATGCCCTATGCCGGAAGACTGTCTTTTTTTTTTTTCTTCAGTATCGGCAATGCAGAGACAATTTGTTGCGAAACACTGCCACTGCTGGTCATTCAGTATAATCTGCAGATGGAAAAGTCCACTGTTAGCACATTTACTACAAGCAATACAAAAAAATCATGATTTTTATAAAGGGTAAACAGATCAATACTATGGAGTTTGTATTATTGTGCAAATCAGCAGTTCATTAGAAAATCAAATCTCGATTTGTGTTTTTAACCTACCATACTACTCTGAATCTCATGCCTCATTTGGCAACACCCTCTAAACAACTGTAGAAGGTACATTAGGACATAGATAGAGATCTTTTTGCCATCCAAGTGGCAGCGTACCCCTCTCACTTTATTTGTTTTAGGATATGGTACACCAGTAGCAATTAAGCCAGCTGATAAGTTGAGAGGTAGGGTTACGCTACAGTTAATGGGAATAATAAAAGCTATGAATAGCATGTTCATAATCATCATTTGAGCCAATTCCTAGCAGTTCAGCAATAGTGAAGTTGACTAATGCTCAAACTCCAGTTCGTTCAAATTTAAAGGTCTTAAAAAGTGCCCTAATTTCGTACATTTTACCATCATAGCTGTCACTTGGGCGTCCGGTCTACCCTGCTACTCATTTCATTAGCAAGATAAATGTATCTTACTGCTTGCTAGGCAACAACAGAGTGGCCCTCACGTCAGACAACATCTTGCATTTAGCTTTATGATGTCAGCTTGCTAGGCAACAGATTGGCCCTCATGTCAGACAACATCTTGCCTTCGCTTTATGATGTCAGATCATCACTGGTCCAATTGTCCTTGTGGAAGCGGACCACACAGGAGGATGAGATATCAGAAGTTATGCAGTAGGTTGCTATCTCTATTCATGACTGCAAGGCAAGTCGGAGGTGGAATGGCAAATACTCTGAACCACTCAAAGCACTGTGGCCTTTTTTAAAGTGGGATGCAGATACAAAAACAGAGACTATCCTTACCAACAATCCTTCTTGAATATCAGAGTCCAACATACAGAGTGCAGCGGAAGACGTTAAATGTGCTTCATTCCGTGAGAACGCAACTCTATAGTTCTACAGTGAGATAGTGCATTTCAGCCTCAAAGGAAGCAATGTCCTCAAACGGAACATTGGTGGCACCAGGATCTAAAGCAGGCTTAAGAAGCCTTGGATGCAGTCAGTCTTTTATTAACTATCATGACCGACACAATGTGATCCATAATACTTCCATTTTGGCAGAAATTACATTCAAGCACAGGCCCCCACTAGAAGGTAGTGATGACATTCAGGTGCTGAAAACGTCTTTTTAATGCCTAAAGGAATGATTGTGAGCTTTACTTACCATATATATTGGTTAAATGATGCCCTATGCCGGAAGACTGTCTTTTTTTTTTTTCTTCAGTATCGGCAATGCAGAGACAATTTGTTGCGAAACACTGCCACTGCTGGTCATTCAGTATAATCTGCAGATGGAAAAGTCCACTGTTAGCACATTTACTACAAGCAATACAAAAAAATCATGATTTTTATAAAGGGTAAACAGATCAATACTATGGAGTTTGTATTATTGTGCAAATCAGCAGTTCATTAGAAAATCAAATCTCGATTTGTGTTTTTAACCTACCATACTACTCTGAATCTCATGCCTCATTTGGTAACACCCTCTAAACAACTGTAGAAGGTACATTAGGACATAGATAGAGATCTTTTTGCCATCCAAGTGGCAGCGTACCCCTCTCACTTTATTTGTTTTAGGATATGGTACACCAGTAGCAATTAAGCCAGCTGATAAGTTGAGAGGTAGGGTTACGCTACAGTTAATGGGAATAATAAAAGCTATGAATAGCATGTTCATAATCATCATTTGAGCCAATTCCTAGCAGTTCAGCAATAGTGAAGTTGACTAATGCTCAAACTCCCGTTCGTTCAAATTTAAAGGTCTTAAAAAGTGCCCTAATTTCATACATTTTACCATCATAGCTGTCACTTGGGCGTCCGGTCTACCCTGCTACTCATTTCATTAGCAAGATAAATGTATCTTACTGCTTGCTAGGCAACAACAGAGTGGCCCTCACGTCAGACAACATCTTGCATTTAGCTTTATGATGTCAGCTTGCTAGGCAACAGATTGGCCCTCATGTCAGACAACATCTTGCCTTCGCTTTATGATGTCAGATCATCACCGGTCCAATTGTCCTTGTGGAAGCGGACCACACAGGAGGATGAGATATCAGAAGTTATGCAGTAGGTTGCTATCTCTATTCATGACCGCAAGGCAAGTCGGAGGTGGAATGGCAAATACTCTGAACCACTCAAAGCACTGTGGCCTTTTTTAAAGTGGGATGCAGTTACAAAAACAGAGACTATCCTTACCAACAATCCTTCTTGAGTATAAGAGTCCAACAAACAGAGTGCAGCGGAAGACGTTAAATGTGCTTCATTCCGTGAGAACGCAACTCTATAGTTCTACAGTGAGATAGTGCATTTCAGCCTCAAAGGAAGCAATGTCCTCAAACGGAACATTGGTGGCACCAGGATCTAAAGCAGGCTTAAGAAGCCTTGGATGCAGTCAGTCTTTTATTAACTATCATGACCGACACAATGTGATCCATAATACTTCCATTTTGGCAGAAATTACATTCAAGCACAGGCCCCCACTAGAAGGTAGTGATGACATTCAGGTGCTGAAAACGTCTTTTTAATGCCTAAAGGAATGATTGTGAGCTTTACTTACCATATATATTGGTCAAATGATGCCCTATGCCGGAAGACTGTCTTTTTTTTTTTCTTCAGTATCGGCAATGCAGAGACAATTTGTTGCGAAACACTGCCACTGCTGGTCATTCAGTATAATCTGCAGATGGAAAAGTCCACTGTTAGCACATTTACTACAAGCAATACAAAAAAATCATGATTTTTATAAAGGGTAAACAGATCAATACTATGGAGTTTGTATTATTGTGCAAATCAGCAGTTCATTAGAAAATCAAATCTCGATTTGTGTTTTTAACCTACCATACTACTCTGAATCTCATGCCTCATTTGGCAACACCCTCTAAACAACTGTAGAAGGTACATTAGGACATAGATAGAGATCTTTTTGCCATCCAAGTGGCAGCGTACCCCTCTCACTTTATTTGTTTTAGGATATGGTACACCAGTAGCAATTAAGCCAGCTGATAAGTTGAGAGGTAGGGTTACGCTACAGTTAATGGGAATAATAAAAGCTATGAATAGCATGTTCATAATCATCATTTGAGCCAATTCCTAGCATTTAAGCAATAGTGAAGTTGACTAATGCTCAAACTCCCGTTCGTTCAAATTTAAAGGTCTTAAAAAGTGCCCTAATTTCGTACATTTTACCATCATAGCTGTCACTTGGGCGTCCGGTCTACCCTGCTACTCATTTCATTAGCAAGATAAATGTATCTTACTGCTTGCTAGGCAACAACAGAGTGGCCCTCACGTCAGACAACATCTTGCATTTAGCTTTATGATGTCAGCTTGCTAGGCAACAGATTGGCCCTCATGTCAGACAACATCTTGCCTTCGCTTTATGATGTCAGATCATCACTGGTCCAATTGTCCTTGTGGAAGCGGACCACACAGGAGGATGAGATATCAGAAGTTATGCAGTAGGTTGCTATCTCTATTCGTGACCGCAAGGCAAGTCGGAGGTGGAATGGCAAATACTCTGAACCACTCAAAGTACTGTGGCCTTTTTTAAAGTGGGATGCAGATACAAAAACAGAGACTATCCTTACCAACAATCCTTCTTGAGTATCAGAGTTCAACATACAGAGTGCAGCGGAAGACGTTAAATGTGCTTCATTCCAGGAGAACGCAACTCTATAGTTCTACAGTGAGATAGTGCATTTCAGCCTCAAAGGAAGCAATGTCCTCAAACGGAACATTGGTGGCACCAGGATCTAAAGCAGGCTTAAGAAGCCTTGGATGCAGTCAGTCTTTTATTAACTATCATGACCGACACAATGTGATCCATAATACTTCCATTTTGGCAGAAATTACATTCAAGCACAGGCCCCCACTAGAAGGTAGTGATGACATTCAGGTGCTGAAAACGTCTTTTTAATGCCTAAAGGAATGATTGTGAGCTTTACTTACCATATATATTGGTCAAATGATGCCCTATGCCGGAAGACTGTCTTTTTTTTTTTTCTTCAGTATCGGCAATGCAGAGACAATTTGTTGCGAAACACTGCCACTGCTGGTCATTCAGTATAATCTGCAGATGGAAAAGTCCACTGTTAGCACATTTACTACAAGCAATACAAAAAAATCATGATTTTTATAAAGGGTAAACAGATCAATACTATGGAGTTTGTATTATTGTGCAAATCAGCAGTTCATTAGAAAATCAAATCTCGATTTGTGTTTTTAACCTACCATACTACTCTGAATCTCATGCCTCATTTGGCAACACCCTCTAAACAACTGTAGAAGGTACATTAGGACATAGATAGAGATCTTTTTGCCATCCAAGTGGCAGCGTACCCCTCTCACTTTATTTGTTTTAGGATATGGTACACCAGTAGCAATTAAGCCAGCTGATAAGTTGAGAGGTAGGGTTACGCTACAGTTAATGGGAATAATAAAAGCTATGAATAGCATGTTCATAATCATCATTTGAGCCAATTCCTAGCAGTTCAGCAATAGTGAAGTTGACTAATGCTCAAACTCCCGTTCGTTCAAATTTAAAGGTCTTAAAAAGTGCCCTAATTTCATACATTTTACCATCATAGCTGTCACTTGGGCGTCCGGTCTACCCTGCTACTCATTTCATTAGCAAGATAAATGTATCTTACTGCTTGCTAGGCAACAACAGAGTGGCCCTCACGTCAGACAACATCTTGCATTTAGCTTTATGATGTCAGCTTGCTAGGCAACAGATTGGCCCTCATGTCAGACAACATCTTGCCTTCGCTTTATGATGTCAGATCATCACCGGTCCAATTGTCCTTGTGGAAGCGGACCACACAGGAGGATGAGATATCAGAAGTTATGCAGTAGGTTGCTATCTCTATTCATGACCGCAAGGCAAGTCGGAGGTGGAATGGCAAATACTCTGAACCACTCAAAGCACTGTGGCCTTTTTTAAAGTGGGATGCAGATACAAAAACAGAGACTATCCTTACCAACAATCCTTCTTGAGTATAAGAGTCCAACAAACAGAGTGCAGCGGAAGACGTTAAATGTGCTTCATTCCGTGAGAACGCAACTCTATAGTTCTACAGTGAGATAGTGCATTTCAGCCTCAAAGGAAGCAATGTCCTCAAACGGAACATTGGTGGCACCAGGATCTAAAGCAGGCTTAAGAAGCCTTGGATGCAGTCAGTCTTTTATTAACTATCATGACCGACACAATGTGATCCATAATACTTCCATTTTGGCAGAAATTACATTCAAGCACAGGCCCCCACTAGAAGGTAGTGATGACATTCAGGTGCTGAAAACGTCTTTTTAATGCCTAAAGGAATGATTGTGAGCTTTACTTACCATATATATTGGTCAAATGATGCCCTATGCCGGAAGACTGTCTTTTTTTTTTTCTTCAGTATCGGCAATGCAGAGACAATTTGTTGCGAAACACTGCCACTGCTGGTCATTCAGTATAATCTGCAGATGGAAAAGTCCACTGTTAGCACATTTACTACAAGCAATACAAAAAAATCATGATTTTTATAAAGGGTAAGCAGATCAATACTATGGAGTTTGTATTATTGTGCAAATCAGCAGTTCATTAGAAAATCAAATCTCGATTTGTGTTTTTAACCTACCATACTACTCTGAATCTCATGCCTCATTTGGTAACACCCTCTAAACAACTGTAGAAGGTACATTAGGACATAGATAGAGATCTTTTTGCCATCCAAGTGGCAGCGTACCCCTCTCACTTTATTTGTTTTAGGATATGGTACACCAGTAGCAATTAAGCCAGCTGATAAGTTGAGAGGTAGGGTTACGCTACAGTTAATGGGAATAATAAAAGCTATGAATAGCATGTTCATAATCATCATTTGAGCCAATTCCTAGCATTTAAGCAATAGTGAAGTTGACTAATGCTCAAACTCCCGTTCGTTCAAATTTAAAGGTCTTAAAAAGTGCCCTAATTTCGTACTTTTTACCATCATAGCTGTCACTTGGGCGTCCGGTCTACCCTGCTACTCATTTCATTAGCAAGATAAATGTATCTTACTGCTTGCTAGGCAACAACAGAGTGGCCCTCACGTCAGACAACATCTTGCATTTAGCTTTATGATGTCAGCTTGCTAGGCAACAGATTGGCCCTCATGTCAGACAACATCTTGCCTTTGCTTTATGATGTCAGATCATCACTGGTCCAATTGTCCTTGTGGAAGCGGACCACACAGGAGGATGAGATATCAGAAGTTATGCAGTAGGTTGCTATCTCTATTCATGACCGCAAGGCAAGTCGGAGGTGGAATGGCAAATACTCTGAACCACTCAAAGCACTGTGGCCTTTTTTAAAGTGGGATGCAGATACAAAAACAGAGACTATCCTTACCAACAATCCTTCTTGAGTATCAGAGTTCAACATACAGAGTGCAGCGGAAGACGTTAAATGTGCTTCATTCCGTGAGAACGCAACTCTATAGTTCTACAGTGAGATAGTGCATTTCAGCCTCAAAGGAAGCAATGTCCTCAAACGGAACATTGGTGGCACCAGGATCTAAAGCAGGCTTAAGAAGCCTTGGATGCAGTCAGTCTTTTATTAACTATCATGACCGACACAATGTGATCCATAATACTTCCATTTTGGCAGAAATTACATTCAAGCACAGGCCCCCACTAGAAGGTAGTGATGACATTCAGGTGCTGAAAACGTCTTTTTAATGCCTAAAGGAATGATTGTGAGCTTTACTTACCATATATATTGGTCAAATGATGCCCTATGCCGGAAGACTGTCTTTTTTTTTTTCTTCAGTATCGGCAATGCAGAGACAATTTGTTGCGAAACACTGCCACTGCTGGTCATTCAGTATAATCTGCAGATGGAAAAGTCCACTGTTAGCACATTTACTACAAGCAATACAAAAAAATCATGATTTTTATAAAGGGTAAACAGATCAATACTATGGAGTTTGTATTATTGTGCAAATCAGCAGTTCATTAGAAAATCAAATCTCGATTTGTGTTTTTAACCTACCATACTACTCTGAATCTCATGCCTCATTTGGCAACACCCTCTAAACAACTGTAGAAGGTACATTAGGACATAGATAGAGATCTTTTTGCCATCCAAGTGGCAGCGTACCCCTCTCACTTTATTTGTTTTAGGATATGGTACACCAGTAGCAATTAAGCCAGCTGATAAGTTGAGAGGTAGGGTTACGCTACAGTTAATGGGAATAATAAAAGCTATGAATAGCATGTTCATAATCATCATTTGAGCCAATTCCTAGCAGTTCAGCAATAGTGAAGTTGACTAATGCTCAAACTCCCGTTCGTTCAAATTTAAAGGTCTTAAAAAGTGCCCTAATTTCATACATTTTACCATCATAGCTGTCACTTGGGCGTCCGGTCTACCCTGCTACTCATTTCATTAGCAAGATAAATGTATCTTACTGCTTGCTAGGCAACAACAGAGTGGCCCTCACG
The DNA here is from genome assembly GCF_964263255.1 of Lissotriton vulgaris. Lineage (NCBI taxonomy): Eukaryota > Metazoa > Chordata > Amphibia > Caudata > Salamandridae > Lissotriton > Lissotriton vulgaris. The sequence continues at coordinate 322,721,924 of NC_141700.1, read as the reverse complement.
TCAGACAACATCTTGCATTTAGCTTTATGATGTCAGCTTGCTAGGCAACAGATTGGCCCTCATGTCAGACAACATCTTGCCTTCGCTTTATGATGTCAGATCATCACCGGTCCAATTGTCCTTGTGGAAGCGGACCACACAGGAGGATGAGATATCAGAAGTTATGCAGTAGGTTGCTATCTCTATTCATGACCGCAAGGCAAGTCGGAGGTGGAATGGCAAATACTCTGAACCACTCAAAGCACTGTGGCCTTTTTTAAAGTGGGATGCAGATACAAAAACAGAGACTATCCTTACCAACAATCCTTCTTGAGTATAAGAGTCCAACAAACAGAGTGCAGCGGAAGACGTTAAATGTGCTTCATTCCGTGAGAACGCAACTCTATAGTTCTACAGTGAGATAGTGCATTTCAGCCTCAAAGGAAGCAATGTCCTCAAACGGAACATTGGTGGCACCAGGATCTAAAGCAGGCTTAAGAAGCCTTGGATGCAGTCAGTCTTTTATTAACTATCATGACCGACACAATGTGATCCATAATACTTCCATTTTGGCAGAAATTACATTCAAGCACAGGCCCCCACTAGAAGGTAGTGATGACATTCAGGTGCTGAAAACGTCTTTTTAATGCCTAAAGGAATGATTGTGAGCTTTACTTACCATATATATTGGTCAAATGATGCCCTATGCCGGAAGACTGTCTTTTTTTTTTTTTCTTCAGTATCGGCAATGCAGAGACAATTTGTTGCGAAACACTGCCACTGCTGGTCATTCAGTATAATCTGCAGATGGAAAAGTCCACTGTTAGCACATTTACTACAAGCAATACAAAAAAATCATGATTTTTATAAAGGGTAAACAGATCAATACTATGGAGTTTGTATTATTGTGCAAATCAGCAGTTCATTAGAAAATCAAATCTCGATTTGTGTTTTTAACCTACCATACTACTCTGAATCTCATGCCTCATTTGGCAACACCCTCTAAACAACTGTAGAAGGTACATTAGGACATAGATAGAGATCTTTTTGCCATCCAAGTGGCAGCGTACCCCTCTCACTTTATTTGTTTTAGGATATGGTACACCAGTAGCAATTAAGCCAGCTGATAAGTTGAGAGGTAGGGTTACGCTACAGTTAATGGGAATAATAAAAGCTATGAATAGCATGTTCATAATCATCATTTGAGCCAATTCCTAGCATTTAAGCAATAGTGAAGTTGACTAATGCTCAAACTCCCGTTCGTTCAAATTTAAAGGTCTTAAAAAGTGCCCTAATTTCGTACATTTTACCATCATAGCTGTCACTTGGGCGTCCGGTCTACCCTGCTACTCATTTCATTAGCAAGATAAATGTATCTTACTGCTTGCTAGGCAACAACAGAGTGGCCCTCACGTCAGACAACATCTTGCATTTAGCTTTATGATGTCAGCTTGCTAGGCAACAGATTGGCCCTCATGTCAGACAACATCTTGCCTTCGCTTTATGATGTCAGATCATCACTGGTCCAATTGTCCTTGTGGAAGCGGACCACACAGGAGGATGAGATATCAGAAGTTATGCAGTAGGTTGCTATCTCTATTCATGACCGCAAGGCAAGTCGGAGGTGGAATGGCAAATACTCTGAACCACTCAAAGCACTGTGGCCTTTTTTAAAGTGGGATGCAGATACAAAAACAGAGACTATCCTTACCAACAATCCTTCTTGAATATCAGAGTCCAACATACAGAGTGCAGCGGAAGACGTTAAATGTGCTTCATTCCGTGAGAACGCAACTCTATAGTTCTACAGTGAGATAGTGCATTTCAGCCTCAAAGGAAGCAATGTCCTCAAACGGAACATTGGTGGCACCAGGATCTAAAGCAGGCTTAAGAAGCCTTGGATGCAGTCAGTCTTTTATTAACTATCATGACCGACACAATGTGATCCATAATACTTCCATTTTGGCAGAAATTACATTCAAGCACAGGCCCCCACTAGAAGGTAGTGATGACATTCAGGTGCTGAAAACGTCTTTTTAATGCCTAAAGGAATGATTGTGAGCTTTACTTACCATATATATTGGTCAAATGATGCCCTATGCCGGAAGACTGTCTTTTTTTTTTTCTTCAGTATCGGCAATGCAGAGACAATTTGTTGCGAAACACTGCCACTGCTGGTCATTCAGTATAATCTGCAGATGGAAAAGTCCACTGTTAGCACATTTACTACAAGCAATACAAAAAAATCATGATTTTTATAAAGGGTAAACAGATCAATACTATGGAGTTTGTATTATTGTGCAAATCAGCAGTTCATTAGAAAATCAAATCTCGATTTGTGTTTTTAACCTACCATACTACTCTGAATCTCATGCCTCATTTGGCAACACCCTCTAAACAACTGTAGAAGGTACATTAGGACATAGATAGAGATCTTTTTGCCATCCAAGTGGCAGCGTACCCCTCTCACTTTATTTGTTTTAGGATATGGTACACCAGTAGCAATTAAGCCAGCTGATAAGTTGAGAGGTAGGGTTACGCTACAGTTAATGGGAATAATAAAAGCTATGAATAGCATGTTCATAATCATCATTTGAGCCAATTCCTAGCAGTTCAGCAATAGTGAAGTTGACTAATGCTCAAACTCCCGTTCGTTCAAATTTAAAGGTCTTAAAAAGTGCCCTAATTTCATACATTTTACCATCATAGCTGTCACTTGGGCGTCCGGTCTACCCTGCTACTCATTTCATTAGCAAGATAAATGTATCTTACTGCTTGCTAGGCAACAACAGAGTGGCCCTCACGTCAGACAACATCTTGCATTTAGCTTTATGATGTCAGCTTGCTAGGCAACAGATTAGCCCTCATGTCAGACAACATCTTGCCTTCGCTTTATGATGTCAGATCATCACCGGTCCAATTGTCCTTGTGGAAGCGGACCACACAGGAGGATGAGATATCAGAAGTTATGCAGTAGGTTGCTATCTCTATTCATGACCGCAAGGCAAGTCGGAGGTGGAATGGCAAATACTCTGAACCACTCAAAGCACTGTGGCCTTTTTTAAAGTGGGATGCAGTTACAAAAACAGAGACTATCCTTACCAACAATCCTTCTTGAGTATAAGAGTCCAACAAACAGAGTGCAGCGGAAGACGTTAAATGTGCTTCATTCCGTGAGAACGCAACTCTATAGTTCTACAGTGAGATAGTGCATTTCAGCCTCAAAGGAAGCAATGTCCTCAAACGGAACATTGGTGGCACCAGGATCTAAAGCAGGCTTAAGAAGCCTTGGATGCAGTCAGTCTTTTATTAACTATCATGACCGACACAATGTGATCCATAATACTTCCATTTTGGCAGAAATTACATTCAAGCACAGGCCCCCACTAGAAGGTAGTGATGACATTCAGGTGCTGAAAACGTCTTTTTAATGCCTAAAGGAATGATTGTGAGCTTTACTTACCATATATATTGGTCAAATGATGCCCTATGCCGGAAGACTGTCTTTTTTTTTTTCTTCAGTATCGGCAATGCAGAGACAATTTGTTGCGAAACACTGCCACTGCTGGTCATTCAGTATAATCTGCAGATGGAAAAGTCCACTTAGCACATTTACTACAAGCAATACAAAAAAATCATGATTTTTATAAAGGGTAAACAGATCAATACTATGGAGTTTGTATTATTGTGCAAATCAGCAGTTCATTAGAAAATCAAATCTCGATTTGTGTTTTTAACCTACCATACTACTCTGAATCTCATGCCTCATTTGGCAACACCCTCTAAACAACTGTAGAAGGTACATTAGGACATAGATAGAGATCTTTTTGCCATCCAAGTGGCAGCGTACCCCTCTCACTTTATTTGTTTTAGGATATGGTACACCAGTAGCAATTAAGCCAGCTGATAAGTTGAGAGGTAGGGTTACGCTACAGTTAATGGGAATAATAAAAGCTATGAATAGCATGTTCATAATCATCATTTGAGCCAATTCCTAGCATTTAAGCAATAGTGAAGTTGACTAATGCTCAAACTCCCGTTCGTTCAAATTTAAAGGTCTTAAAAAGTGCCCTAATTTCGTACATTTTACCATCATAGCTGTCACTTGGGCGTCCGGTCTACCCTGCTACTCATTTCATTAGCAAGATAAATGTATCTTACTGCTTGCTAGGCAACAACAGAGTGGCCCTCACGTCAGACAACATCTTGCATTTAGCTTTATGATGTCAGCTTGCTAGGCAACAGATTGGCCCTCATGTCAGACAACATCTTGCCTTCGCTTTATGATGTCAGATCATCACTGGTCCAATTGTCCTTGTGGAAGCGGACCACACAGGAGGATGAGATATCAGAAGTTATGCAGTAGGTTGCTATCTCTATTCATGACCGCAAGGCAAGTCGGAGGTGGAATGGCAAATACTCTGAACCACTCAAAGCACTGTGGCCTTTTTTAAAGTGGGATGCAGATACAAAAACAGAGACTATCCTTACCAACAATCCTCCTTGAGTATCAGAGTTCAACATACAGAGTGCAGCGGAAGACGTTAAATGTGCTTCATTCCGTGAGAACGCAACTCTATAGTTCTACAGTGAGATAGTGCATTTCAGCCTCAAAGGAAGCAATGTCCTCAAACGGAACATTGGTGGCACCAGGATCTAAAGCAGGCTTAAGAAGCCTTGGATGCAGTCAGTCTTTTATTAACTATCATGACCGACACAATGTGATCCATAATACTTCCATTTTGGCAGAAATTACATTCAAGCACAGGCCCCCACTAGAAGGTAGTGATGACATTCAGGTGCTGAAAACGTCTTTTTAATGCCTAAAGGAATGATTGTGAGCTTTACTTACCATATATATTGGTCAAATGATGCCCTATGCCGGAAGACTGTCTTTTTTTTTTTTCTTCAGTATCGGCAATGCAGAGACAATTTGTTGCGAAACACTGCCACTGCTGGTCATTCAGTATAATCTGCAGATGGAAAAGTCCACTGTTAGCACATTTACTACAAGCAATACAAAAAAATCATGATTTTTATAAAGGGTAAACAGATCAATACTATGGAGTTTGTATTATTGTGCAAATCAGCAGTTCATTAGAAAATCAAATCTCGATTTGTGTTTTTAACCTACCATACTACTCTGAATCTCATGCCTCATTTGGCAACACCCTCTAAACAACTGTAGAAGGTACATTAGGACATAGATAGAGATCTTTTTGCCATCCAAGTGGCAGCGTACCCCTCTCACTTTATTTGTTTTAGGATATGGTACACCAGTAGCAATTAAGCCAGCTGATAAGTTGAGAGGTAGGGTTACGCTACAGTTAATGGGAATAATAAAAGCTATGAATAGCATGTTCATAATCATCATTTGAGCCAATTCCTAGCATTTAAGCAATAGTGAAGTTGACTAATGCCCAAACTCCCGTTCGTTCAAATTTAAAGGTCTTAAAAAGTGCCCTAATTTCGTACATTTTACCATCATAGCTGTCACTTGGGCGTCCGGTCTACCCTGCTACTCATTTCATTAGCAAGATAAATGTATCTTACTGCTTGCTAGGCAACAACAGAGTGGCCCTCACGTCAGACAACATCTTGCATTTAGCTTTATGATGTCAGCTTGCTAGGCAACAGATTGGCCCTCATGTCAGACAACATCTTGCCTTCGCTTTATGATGTCAGATCATCACTGGTCCAATTGTCCTTGTGGAAGCGGACCACACAGGAGGATGAGATATCAGAAGTTATGCAGTAGGTTGCTATCTCTATTCATGACCGCAAGGCAAGTCGGAGGTGGAATGGCAAATACTCTGAACCACTCAAAGCACTGTGGCCTTTTTTAAAGTGGGATGCAGATACAAAAACAGAGACTATCCTTACCAACAATCCTTCTTGAGTATCAGAGTTCAACATACAGAGTGCAGAGGAAGACGTTAAATGTGCTTCATTCCGTGAGAACGCAACTCTATAGTTCTACAGTGAGATAGTGCATTTCAGCCTCAAAGGAAGCAATGTCCTCAAACGGAACATTGGTGGCACCAGGATCTAAAGCAGGCTTAAGAAGCCTTGGATGCAGTCAGTCTTTTATTAACTATCATGACCGACACAATGTGATCCATAATACTTCCATTTTGGCAGAAATTACATTCAAGCACAGGCCCCCACTAGAAGGTAGTGATGACATTCAGGTGCTGAAAACGTCTTTTTAATGCCTAAAGGAATGATTGTGAGCTTTACTTACCATATATATTGGTCAAATGATGCCCTATGCCGGAAGACTGTCTTTTTTTTTTTCTTCAGTATCGGCAATGCAGAGACAATTTGTTGCGAAACACTGCCACTGCTGGTCATTCAGTATAATCTGCAGATGGAAAAGTCCACTGTTAGCACATTTACTACAAGCAATACAAAAAAATCATGATTTTTATAAAGGGTAAACAGATCAATACTATGGAGTTTGTATTATTGTGCAAATCAGCAGTTCATTAGAAAATCAAATCTCGATTTGTGTTTTTAACCTACCATACTACTCTGAATCTCATGCCTCATTTGGCAACACCCTCTAAACAACTGTAGAAGGTACATTAGGACATAGATAGAGATCTTTTTGCCATCCAAGTGGCAGCGTACCCCTCTCACTTTATTTGTTTTAGGATATGGTACACCAGTAGCAATTAAGCCAGCTGATAAGTTGAGAGGTAGGGTTACGCTACAGTTAATGGGAATAATAAAAGCTATGAATAGCATGTTCATAATCATCATTTGAGCCAATTCCTAGCAGTTCAGCAATAGTGAAGTTGACTAATGCTCAAACTCCCGTTCGTTCAAATTTAAAGGTCTTAAAAAGTGCCCTAATTTCATACATTTTACCATCATAGCTGTCACTTGGGCGTCCGGTCTACCCTGCTACTCATTTCATTAGCAAGATAAATGTATCTTACTGCTTGCTAGGCAACAACAGAGTGGCCCTCACGTCAGACAACATCTTGCATTTAGCTTTATGATGTCAGCTTGCTAGGCAACAGATTGGCCCTCATGTCAGACAACATCTTGCCTTCGCTTTATGATGTCAGATCATCACCGGTCCAATTGTCCTTGTGGAAGCGGACCACACAGGAGGATGAGATATCAGAAGTTATGCAGTAGGTTGCTATCTCTATTCATGACCGCAAGGCAAGTCGGAGGTGGAATGGCAAATACTCTGAACCACTCAAAGCACTGTGGCCTTTTTTAAAGTGGGATGCAGATACAAAAACAGAGACTATCCTTACCAACAATCCTTCTTGAGTATAAGAGTCCAACAAACAGAGTGCAGCGGAAGACGTTAAATGTGCTTCATTCCGTGAGAACGCAACTCTATAGTTCTACAGTGAGATAGTGCATTTCAGCCTCAAAGGAAGCAATGTCCTCAAACGGAACATTGGTGGCACCAGGATCTAAAGCAGGCTTAAGAAGCCTTGGATGCAGTCAGTCTTTTATTAACTATCATGACCGACACAATGTGATCCATAATACTTCCATTTTGGCAGAAATTACATTCAAGCACAGGCCCCCACTAGAAGGTAGTGATGACATTCAGGTGCTGAAAACGTCTTTTTAATGCCTAAAGGAATGATTGTGAGCTTTACTTACCATATATATTGGTCAAATGATGCCCTATGCCGGAAGACTGTCTTTTTTTTTTTTTCTTCAGTATCGGCAATGCAGAGACAATTTGTTGCGAAACACTGCCACTGCTGGTCATTCAGTATAATCTGCAGATGGAAAAGTCCACTGTTAGCACATTTACTACAAGCAATACAAAAAAATCATGATTTTTATAAAGGGTAAACAGATCAATACTATGGAGTTTGTATTATTGTGCAAATCAGCAGTTCATTAGAAAATCAAATCTCGATTTGTGTTTTTAACCTACCATACTACTCTGAATCTCATGCCTCATTTGGCAACACCCTCTAAACAACTGTAGAAGGTACATTAGGACATAGATAGAGATCTTTTTGCCATCCAAGTGGCAGCGTACCCCTCTCACTTTATTTGTTTTAGGATATGGTACACCAGTAGCAATTAAGCCAGCTGATAAGTTGAGAGGTAGGGTTACGCTACAGTTAATGGGAATAATAAAAGCTATGAATAGCATGTTCATAATCATCATTTGAGCCAATTCCTAGCATTTAAGCAATAGTGAAGTTGACTAATGCTCAAACTCCCGTTCGTTCAAATTTAAAGGTCTTAAAAAGTGCCCTAATTTCGTACATTTTACCATCATAGCTGTCACTTGGGCGTCCGGTCTACCCTGCTACTCATTTCATTAGCAAGATAAATGTATCTTACTGCTTGCTAGGCAACAACAGAGTGGCCCTCACGTCAGACAACATCTTGCATTTAGCTTTATGATGTCAGCTTGCTAGGCAACAGATTGGCCCTCATGTCAGACAACATCTTGCCTTCGCTTTATGATGTCAGATCATCACTGGTCCAATTGTCCTTGTGGAAGCGGACCACACAGGAGGATGAGATATCAGAAGTTATGCAGTAGGTTGCTATCTCTATTCGTGACCGCAAGGCAAGTCGGAGGTGGAATGGAAAATACTCTGAACCACTCAAAGTACTGTGGCCTTTTTTAAAGTGGGATGCAGATACAAAAACAGAGACTATCCTTACCAACAATCCTTCTTGAGTATCAGAGTTCAACATACAGAGTGCAGCGGAAGACGTTAAATGTGCTTCATTCCAGGAGAACGCAACTCTATAGTTCTACAGTGAGATAGTGCATTTCAGCCTCAAAGGAAGCAATGTCCTCAAACGGAACATTGGTGGCACCAGGATCTAAAGCAGGCTTAAGAAGCCTTGGATGCAGTCAGTCTTTTATTAACTATCATGACCGACACAATGTGATCCATAATACTTCCATTTTGGCAGAAATTACATTCAAGCACAGGCCCCCACTAGAAGGTAGTGATGACATTCAGGTGCTGAAAACGTCTTTTTAATGCCTAAAGGAATGATTGTGAGCTTTACTTACCATATATATTGGTCAAATGATGCCCTATGCCGGAAGACTGTCTTTTTTTTTTTTCTTCAGTATCGGCAATGCAGAGACAATTTGTTGCGAAACACTGCCACTGCTGGTCATTCAGTATAATCTGCAGATGGAAAAGTCCACTGTTAGCACATTTACTACAAGCAATACAAAAAAATCATGATTTTTATAAAGGGTAAACAGATCAATACTATGGAGTTTGTATTATTGTGCAAATCAGCAGTTCATTAGAAAATCAAATCTCGATTTGTGTTTTTAACCTACCATACTACTCTGAATCTCATGCCTCATTTGGCAACACCCTCTAAACAACTGTAGAAGGTACATTAGGACATAGATAGAGATCTTTTTGCCATCCAAGTGGCAGCGTACCCCTCTCACTTTATTTGTTTTAGGATATGGTACACCAGTAGCAATTAAGCCAGCTGATAAGTTGAGAGGTAGGGTTACGCTACAGTTAATGGGAATAATAAAAGCTATGAATAGCATGTTCATAATCATCATTTGAGCCAATTCCTAGCAGTTCAGCAATAGTGAAGTTGACTAATGCTCAAACTCCAGTTCGTTCAAATTTAAAGGTCTTAAAAAGTGCCCTAATTTCGTACATTTTACCATCATAGCTGTCACTTGGGCGTCCGGTCTACCCTGCTACTCATTTCATTAGCAAGATAAATGTATCTTACTGCTTGCTAGGCAACAACAGAGTGGCCCTCACGTCAGACAACATCTTGCATTTAGCTTTATGATGTCAGCTTGCTAGGCAACAGATTGGCCCTCATGTCAGACAACATCTTGCCTTCGCTTTATGATGTCAGATCATCACTGGTCCAATTGTCCTTGTGGAAGCGGACCACACAGGAGGATGAGATATCAGAAGTTATGCAGTAGGTTGCTATCTCTATTCATGACTGCAAGGCAAGTCGGAGGTGGAATGGCAAATACTCTGAACCACTCAAAGCACTGTGGCCTTTTTTAAAGTGGGATGCAGATACAAAAACAGAGACTATCCTTACCAACAATCCTTCTTGAATATCAGAGTCCAACATACAGAGTGCAGCGGAAGACGTTAAATGTGCTTCATTCCGTGAGAACGCAACTCTATAGTTCTACAGTGAGATAGTGCATTTCAGCCTCAAAGGAAGCAATGTCCTCAAACGGAACATTGGTGGCACCAGGATCTAAAGCAGGCTTAAGAAGCCTTGGATGCAGTCAGTCTTTTATTAACTATCATGACCGACACAATGTGATCCATAATACTTCCATTTTGGCAGAAATTACATTCAAGCACAGGCCCCCACTAGAAGGTAGTGATGACATTCAGGTGCTGAAAACGTCTTTTTAATGCCTAAAGGAATGATTGTGAGCTTTACTTACCATATATATTGGTTAAATGATGCCCTATGCCGGAAGACTGTCTTTTTTTTTTTTCTTCAGTATCGGCAATGCAGAGACAATTTGTTGCGAAACACTACCACTGCTGGTCATTCAGTATAATCTGCAGATGGAAAAGTCCACTGTTAGCACATTTACTACAAGCAATACAAAAAAATCATGATTTTTATAAAGGGTAAACAGATCAATACTATGGAGTTTGTATTATTGTGCAAATCAGCAGTTCATTAGAAAATCAAATCTCGATTTGTGTTTTTAACCTACCATACTACTCTGAATCTCATGCCTCATTTGGTAACACCCTCTAAACAACTGTAGAAGGTACATTAGGACATAGATAGAGATCTTTTTGCCATCCAAGTGGCAGCGTACCCCTCTCACTTTATTTGTTTTAGGATATGGTACACCAGTAGCAATTAAGCCAGCTGATAAGTTGAGAGGTAGGGTTACGCTACAGTTAATGGGAATAATAAAAGCTATGAATAGCATGTTCATAATCATCATTTGAGCCAATTCCTAGCAGTTCAGCAATAGTGAAGTTGACTAATGCTCAAACTCCCGTTCGTTCAAATTTAAAGGTCTTAAAAAGTGCCCTAATTTCATACATTTTACCATCATAGCTGTCACTTGGGCGTCCGGTCTACCCTGCTACTCATTTCATTAGCAAGATAAATGTATCTTACTGCTTGCTAGGCAACAACAGAGTGGCCCTCACGTCAGACAACATCTTGCATTTAGCTTTATGATGTCAGCTTGCTAGGCAACAGATTGGCCCTCATGTCAGACAACATCTTGCCTTCGCTTTATGATGTCAGATCATCACCGGTCCAATTGTCCTTGTGGAAGCGGACCACACAGGAGGATGAGATATCAGAAGTTATGCAGTAGGTTGCTATCTCTATTCATGACCGCAAGGCAAGTCGGAGGTGGAATGGTTAAATACTCTGAACCACTCAAAGCACTGTGGCCTTTTTTAAAGTGGGATGCAGATACAAAAACAGAGACTATCCTTACCAACAATCCTTCTTGAGTATAAGAGTCCAACAAACAGAGTGCAGCGGAAGACGTTAAATGTGCTTCATTCCGTGAGAACGCAACTCTATAGTTCTACAGTGAGATAGTGCATTTCAGCCTCAAAGGAAGCAATGTCCTCAAACGGAACATTGGTGGCACCAGGATCTAAAGCAGGCTTAAGAAGCCTTGGATGCAGTCAGTCTTTTATTAACTATCATGACCGACACAATGTGATCCATAATACTTCCATTTTGGCAGAAATTACATTCAAGCACAGGCCCCCACTAGAAGGTAGTGATGACATTCAGGTGCTGAAAACGTCTTTTTAATGCCTAAAGGAATGATTGTGAGCTTTACTTACCATATATATTGGTCAAATGATGCCCTATGCCGGAAGACTGTCTTTTTTTTTTTCTTCAGTATCGGCAATGCAGAGACAATTTGTTGCGAAACACTGCCACTGCTGGTCATTCAGTATAATCTGCAGATGGAAAAGTCCACTGTTAGCACATTTACTACAAGCAATACAAAAAAATCATGATTTTTATAAAGGGTAAACAGATCAATACTATGGAGTTTGTATTATTGTGCAAATCAGCAGTTCATTAGAAAATCAAATCTCGATTTGTGTTTTTAACCTACCATACTACTCTGAATCTCATGCCTCATTTGGCAACACCCTCTAAACAACTGTAGAAGGTACATTAGGACATAGATAGAGATCTTTTTGCCATCCAAGTGGCAGCGTACCCCTCTCACTTTATTTGTTTTAGGATATGGTACACCAGTAGCAATTAAGCCAGCTGATAAGTTGAGAGGTAGGGTTACGCTACAGTTAATGGGAATAATAAAAGCTATGAATAGCATGTTCATAATCATCATTTGAGCCAATTCCTAGCATTTAAGCAATAGTGAAGTTGACTAATGCTCAAACTCCCGTTCGTTCAAATTTAAAGGTCTTAAAAAGTGCCCTAATTTCGTACATTTTACCATCATAGCTGTCACTTGGGCGTCCGGTCTACCCTGCTACTCATTTCGTTAGCAAGATAAATGTATCTTACTGCTTGCTAGGCAACAACAGAGTGGCCCTCACGTCAGACAACATCTTGCATTTAGCTTTATGATGTCAGCTTGCTAGGCAACAGATTGGCCCTCATGTCAGACAACATCTTGCCTTCGCTTTATGATGTCAGATCATCACTGGTCCAATTGTCCTTGTGGAAGCGGACCACACAGGAGGATGAGATATCAGAAGTTATGCAGTAGGTTGCTATCTCTATTCGTGACCGCAAGGCAAGTCGGAGGTGGAATGGCAAATACTCTGAACCACTCAAAGTACTGTGGCCTTTTTTAAAGTGGGATGCAGATACAAAAACAGAGACTATCCTTACCAACAATCCTTCTTGAGTATCAGAGTTCAACATACAGAGTGCAGCGGAAGACGTTAAATGTGCTTCATTCCAGGAGAACGCAACTCTATAGTTCTACAGTGAGATAGTGCATTTCAGCCTCAAAGGAAGCAATGTCCTCAAACGGAACATTGGTGGCACCAGGATCTAAAGCAGGCTTAAGAAGCCTTGGATGCAGTCAGTCTTTTATTAACTATCATGACCGACACAATGTGATCCATAATACTTCCATTTTGGCAGAAATTACATTCAAGCACAGGCCCCCACTAGAAGGTAGTGATGACATTCAGGTGCTGAAAACGTCTTTTTAATGCCTAAAGGAATGATTGTGAGCTTTACTTACCATATATATTGGTCAAATGATGCCCTATGCCGGAAGACTGTCTTTTTTTTTTTTCTTCAGTATCGGCAATGCAGAGACAATTTGTTGCGAAACACTGCCACTGCTGGTCATTCAGTATAATCTGCAGATGGAAAAGTCCACTGTTAGCACATTTACTACAAGCAATACAAAAAAATCATGATTTTTATAAAGGGTAAACAGATCAATACTATGGAGTTTGTATTATTGTGCAAATCAGCAGTTCATTAGAAAATCAAATCTCGATTTGTGTTTTTAACCTACCATACTACTCTGAATCTCATGCCTCATTTGGCAACGCCCTCTAAACAACTGTAGAAGGTACATTAGGACATAGATAGAGATCTTTTTGCCATCCAAGTGGCAGCGTACCCCTCTCACTTTATTTGTTTTAGGATATGGTACACCAGTAGCAATTAAGCCAGCTGATAAGTTGAGAGGTAGGGTTACGCTACAGTTAATGGGAATAATAAAAGCTATGAATAGCATGTTCATAATCATCATTTGAGCCAATTCCTAGCAGTTCAGCAATAGTGAAGTTGACTAATGCTCAAACTCCAGTTCGTTCAAATTTAAAGGTCTTAAAAAGTGCCCTAATTTCGTACATTTTACCATCATAGCTGTCACTTGGGCGTCCGGTCTACCCTGCTACTCATTTCATTAGCAAGATAAATGTATCTTACTGCTTGCTAGGCAACAACAGAGTGGCCCTCACGTCAGACAACATCTTGCATTTAGCTTTATGATGTCAGCTTGCTAGGCAACAGATTGGCCCTCATGTCAGACAACATCTTGCCTTCGCTTTATGATGTCAGATCATCACCGGTCCAATTGTCCTTGTGGAAGCGGACCACAAAGGAGGATGAGATATCAGAAGTTATGCAGTAGGTTGCTATCTCTATTCATGACCGCAAGGCAAGTCGGAGGTGGAATGGCAAATACTCTGAACCACTCAAAGCACTGTGGCCTTTTTTAAAGTGGGATGCAGTTACAAAAACAGAGACTATCCTTACCAACAATCCTTCTTGAGTATAAGAGCCCAACAAACAGAGTGCAGCGGAAGACGTTAAATGTGCTTCATTCCGTGAGAACGCAACTCTATAGTTCTACAGTGAGATAGTGCATTTCAGCCTCAAAGGAAGCAATGTCCTCAAACGGAACATTGGTGGCACCAGGATCTAAAGCAGGCTTAAGAAGCCTTGGATGCAGTCAGTCTTTTATTAACTATCATGACCGACACAATGTGATCCATAATACTTCCATTTTGGCAGAAATTACATTCAAGCACAGGCCCCCACTAGAAGGTAGTGATGACATTCAGGTGCTGAAAACGTCTTTTTAATGCCTAAAGGAATGATTGTGAGCTTTACTTACCATATATATTGGTTAAATGATGCCCTATGCCGGAAGACTGTCTTTTTTTTTTTTCTTCAGTATCGGCAATGCAGAGACAATTTGTTGCGAAACACTGCCACTGCTGGTCATTCAGTATAATCTGCAGATGGAAAAGTCCACTGTTAGCACATTTACTACAAGCAATACAAAAAAATCATGATTTTTATAAAGGGTAAACAGATCAATACTATGGAGTTTGTATTATTGTGCAAATCAGCAGTTCATTAGAAAATCAAATCTCGATTTGTGTTTTTAACCTACCATACTACTCTGAATCTCATGCCTCATTTGGTAACACCCTCTAAACAACTGTAGAAGGTACATTAGGACATAGATAGAGATCTTTTTGCCATCCAAGTGGCAGCGTACCCCTCTCACTTTATTTGTTTTAGGATATGGTACACCAGTAGCAATTAAGCCAGCTGATAAGTTGAGAGGTAGGGTTACGCTACAGTTAATGGGAATAATAAAAGCTATGAATAGCATGTTCATAATCATCATTTGAGCCAATTCCTAGCAGTTCAGCAATAGTGAAGTTGACTAATGCTCAAACTCCCGTTCGTTCAAATTTAAAGGTCTTAAAAAGTGCCCTAATTTCATACATTTTACCATCATAGCTGTCACTTGGGCGTCCGGTCTACCCTGCTACTCATTTCATTAGCAAGATAAATGTATCTTACTGCTTGCTAGGCAACAACAGAGTGGCCCTCACGTCAGACAACATCTTGCATTTAGCTTTATGATGTCAGCTTGCTAGGCAACAGATTGGCCCTCATGTCAGACAACATCTTGCCTTCGCTTTATGATGTCAGATCATCACCGGTCCAATTGTCCTTGTGGAAGCGGACCACACAGGAGGATGAGATATCAGAAGTTATGCAGTAGGTTGCTATCTCTATTCATGACCGCAAGGCAAGTCGGAGGTGGAATGGCAAATACTCTGAACCACTCAAAGCACTGTGGCCTTTTTTAAAGTGGGATGCAGTTACAAAAACAGAGACTATCCTTACCAACAATCCTTCTTGAGTATAAGAGTCCAACAAACAGAGTGCAGCGGAAGACGTTAAATGTGCTTCATTCCGTGAGAACGCAACTCTATAGTTCTACAGTGAGATAGTGCATTTCAGCCTCAAAGGAAGCAATGTCCTCAAACGGAACATTGGTGGCACCAGGATCTAAAGCAGGCTTAAGAAGCCTTGGATGCAGTCAGTCTTTTATTAACTATCATGACCGACACAATGTGATCCATAATACTTCCATTTTGGCAGAAATTACATTCAAGCACAGGCCCCCACTAGAAGGTAGTGATGACATTCAGGTGCTGAAAACGTCTTTTTAATGCCTAAAGGAATGATTGTGAGCTTTACTTACCATATATATTGGTCAAATGATGCCCTATGCCGGAAGACTGTCTTTTTTTTTTTCTTCAGTATCGGCAATGCAGAGACAATTTGTTGCGAAACACTGCCACTGCTGGTCATTCAGTATAATCTGCAGATGGAAAAGTCCACTGTTAGCACATTTACTACAAGCAATACAAAAAAATCATGATTTTTATAAAGGGTAAACAGATCAATACTATGGAGTTTGTATTATTGTGCAAATCAGCAGTTCATTAGAAAATCAAATCTCGATTTGTGTTTTTAACCTACCATACTACTCTGAATCTCATGCCTCATTTGGCAACACCCTCTAAACAACTGTAGAAGGTACATTAGGACATAGATAGAGATCTTTTTGCCATCCAAGTGGCAGCGTACCCCTCTCACTTTATTTGTTTTAGGATATGGTACACCAGTAGCAATTAAGCCAGCTGATAAGTTGAGAGGTAGGGTTACGCTACAGTTAATGGGAATAATAAAAGCTATGAATAGCATGTTCATAATCATCATTTGAGCCAATTCCTAGCATTTAAGCAATAGTGAAGTTGACTAATGCTCAAACTCCCGTTCGTTCAAATTTAAAGGTCTTAAAAAGTGCCCTAATTTCGTACATTTTACCATCATAGCTGTCACTTGGGCGTCCGGTCTACCCTGCTACTCATTTCATTAGCAAGATAAATGTATCTTACTGCTTGCTAGGCAACAACAGAGTGGCCCTCACGTCAGACAACATCTTGCATTTAGCTTTATGATGTCAGCTTGCTAGGCAACAGATTGGCCCTCATGTCAGACAACATCTTGCCTTCGCTTTATGATGTCAGATCATCACTGGTCCAATTGTCCTTGTGGAAGCGGACCACACAGGAGGATGAGATATCAGAAGTTATGCAGTAGGTTGCTATCTCTATTCGTGACCGCAAGGCAAGTCGGAGGTGGAATGGCAAATACTCTGAACCACTCAAAGTACTGTGGCCTTTTTTAAAGTGGGATGCAGATACAAAAACAGAGACTATCCTTACCAACAATCCTTCTTGAGTATCAGAGTTCAACATACAGAGTGCAGCGGAAGACGTTAAATGTGCTTCATTCCAGGAGAACGCAACTCTATAGTTCTACAGTGAGATAGTGCATTTCAGCCTCAAAGGAAGCAATGTCCTCAAACGGAACATTGGTGGCACCAGGATCTAAAGCAGGCTTAAGAAGCCTTGGATGCAGTCAGTCTTTTATTAACTATCATGACCGACACAATGTGATCCATAATACTTCCATTTTGGCAGAAATTACATTCAAGCACAGGCCCCCACTAGAAGGTAGTGATGACATTCAGGTGCTGAAAACGTCTTTTTAATGCCTAAAGGAATGATTGTGAGCTTTACTTACCATATATATTGGTCAAATGATGCCCTATGCCGGAAGACTGTCTTTTTTTTTTTTCTTCAGTATCGGCAATGCAGAGACAATTTGTTGCGAAACACTGCCACTGCTGGTCATTCAGTATAATCTGCAGATGGAAAAGTCCACTGTTAGCACATTTACTACAAGCAATACAAAAAAATCATGATTTTTATAAAGGGTAAACAGATCAATACTATGGAGTTTGTATTATTGTGCAAATCAGCAGTTCATTAGAAAATCAAATCTCGATTTGTGTTTTTAACCTACCATACTACTCTGAATCTCATGCCTCATTTGGCAACACCCTCTAAACAACTGTAGAAGGTACATTAGGACATAGATAGAGATCTTTTTGCCATCCAAGTGGCAGCGTACCCCTCTCACTTTATTTGTTTTAGGATATGGTACACCAGTAGCAATTAAGCCAGCTGATAAGTTGAGAGGTAGGGTTACGCTACAGTTAATGGGAATAATAAAAGCTATGAATAGCATGTTCATAATCATCATTTGAGCCAATTCCTAGCAGTTCAGCAATAGTGAAGTTGACTAATGCTCAAACTCCCGTTCGTTCAAATTTAAAGGTCTTAAAAAGTGCCCTAATTTCATACATTTTACCATCATAGCTGTCACTTGGGCGTCCGGTCTACCCTGCTACTCATTTCATTAGCAAGATAAATGTATCTTACTGCTTGCTAGGCAACAACAGAGTGGCCCTCACGTCAGACAACATCTTGCATTTAGCTTTATGATGTCAGCTTGCTAGGCAACAGATTGGCCCTCATGTCAGACAACATCTTGCCTTCGCTTTATGATGTCAGATCATCACCGGTCCAATTGTCCTTGTGGAAGCGGACCACACAGGAGGATGAGATATCAGAAGTTATGCAGTAGGTTGCTATCTCTATTCATGACCGCAAGGCAAGTCGGAGGTGGAATGGCAAATACTCTGAACCACTCAAAGCACTGTGGCCTTTTTTAAAGTGGGATGCAGTTACAAAAACAGAGACTATCCTTACCAACAATCCTTCTTGAGTATAAGAGTCCAACAAACAGAGTGCAGCGGAAGACGTTAAATGTGCTTCATTCCGTGAGAACGCAACTCTATAGTTCTACAGTGAGATAGTGCATTTCAGCCTCAAAGGAAGCAATGTCCTCAAACGGAACATTGGTGGCACCAGGATCTAAAGCAGGCTTAAGAAGCCTTGGATGCAGTCAGTCTTTTATTAACTATCATGACCGACACAATGTGATCCATAATACTTCCATTTTGGCAGAAATTACATTCAAGCACAGGCCCCCACTAGAAGGTAGTGATGACATTCAGGTGCTGAAAACGTCTTTTTAATGCCTAAAGGAATGATTGTGAGCTTTACTTACCATATATATTGGTCAAATGATGCCCTATGCCGGAAGACTGTCTTTTTTTTTTTCTTCAGTATCGGCAATGCAGAGACAATTTGTTGCGAAACACTGCCACTGCTGGTCATTCAGTATAATCTGCAGATGGAAAAGTCCACTGTTAGCACATTTACTACAAGCAATACAAAAAAATCATGATTTTTATAAAGGGTAAACAGATCAATACTATGGAGTTTGTATTATTGTGCAAATCAGCAGTTCATTAGAAAATCAAATCTCGATTTGTGTTTTTAACCTACCATACTACTCTGAATCTCATGCCTCATTTGGCAACACCCTCTAAACAACTGTAGAAGGTACATTAGGACATAGATAGAGATCTTTTTGCCATCCAAGTGGCAGCGTACCCCTCTCACTTTATTTGTTTTAGGATATGGTACACCAGTAGCAATTAAGCCAGCTGATAAGTTGAGAGGTAGGGTTACGCTACAGTTAATGGGAATAATAAAAGCTATGAATAGCATGTTCATAATCATCATTTGAGCCAATTCCTAGCATTTAAGCAATAGTGAAGTTGACTAATGCTCAAACTCCCGTTCGTTCAAATTTAAAGGTCTTAAAAAGTGCCCTAATTTCGTACATTTTACCATCATAGCTGTCACTTGGGCGTCCGGTCTACCCTGCTACTCATTTCATTAGCAAGATAAATGTATCTTACTGCTTGCTAGGCAACAACAGAGTGGCCCTCACGTCAGACAACATCTTGCATTTAGCTTTATGATGTCAGCTTGCTAGGCAACAGATTGGCCCTCATGTCAGACAACATCTTGCCTTCGCTTTATGATGTCAGATCATCACTGGTCCAATTGTCCTTGTGGAAGCGGACCACACAGGAGGATGAGATATCAGAAGTTATGCAGTAGGTTGCTATCTCTATTCGTGACCGCAAGGCAAGTCGGAGGTGGAATGGCAAATACTCTGAACCACTCAAAGTACTGTGGCCTTTTTTAAAGTGGGATGCAGATACAAAAACAGAGACTATCCTTACCAACAATCCTTCTTGAGTATCAGAGTTCAACATACAGAGTGCAGCGGAAGACGTTAAATGTGCTTCATTCCAGGAGAACGCAACTCTATAGTTCTACAGTGAGATAGTGCATTTCAGCCTCAAAGGAAGCAATGTCCTCAAACGGAACATTGGTGGCACCAGGATCTAAAGCAGGCTTAAGAAGCCTTGGATGCAGTCAGTCTTTTATTAACTATCATGACCGACACAATGTGATCCATAATACTTCCATTTTGGCAGAAATTACATTCAAGCACAGGCCCCCACTAGAAGGTAGTGATGACATTCAGGTGCTGAAAACGTCTTTTTAATGCCTAAAGGAATGATTGTGAGCTTTACTTACCATATATATTGGTCAAATGATGCCCTATGCCGGAAGACTGTCTTTTTTTTTTTTCTTCAGTATCGGCAATGCAGAGACAATTTGTTGCGAAACACTGCCACTGCTGGTCATTCAGTATAATCTGCAGATGGAAAAGTCCACTGTTAGCACATTTACTACAAGCAATACAAAAAAATCATGATTTTTATAAAGGGTAAACAGATCAATACTATGGAGTTTGTATTATTGTGCAAATCAGCAGTTCATTAGAAAATCAAATCTCGATTTGTGTTTTTAACCTACCATACTACTCTGAATCTCATGCCTCATTTGGCAACACCCTCTAAACAACTGTAGAAGGTACATTAGGACATAGATAGAGATCTTTTTGCCATCCAAGTGGCAGCGTACCCCTCTCACTTTATTTGTTTTAGGATATGGTACACCAGTAGCAATTAAGCCAGCTGATAAGTTGAGAGGTAGGGTTACGCTACAGTTAATGGGAATAATAAAAGCTATGAATAGCATGTTCATAATCATCATTTGAGCCAATTCCTAGCAGTTCAGCAATAGTGAAGTTGACTAATGCTCAAACTCCAGTTCGTTCAAATTTAAAGGTCTTAAAAAGTGCCCTAATTTCGTACATTTTACCATCATAGCTGTCACTTGGGCGTCCGGTCTACCCTGCTACTCATTTCATTAGCAAGATAAATGTATCTTACTGCTTGCTAGGCAACAACAGAGTGGCCCTCACGTCAGACAACATCTTGCATTTAGCTTTTTGATGTCAGCTTGCTAGGCAACAGATTGGCCCTCATGTCAGACAACATCTTGCCTTCGCTTTATGATGTCAGATCATCACCGGTCCAATTGTCCTTGTGGAAGCGGACCACACAGGAGGATGAGATATCAGAAGTTATGCAGTAGGTTGCTATCTCTATTCATGACCGCAAGGCAAGTCGGAGGTGGAATGGCAAATACTCTGAACCACTCAAAGCACTGTGGCCTTTTTTAAAGTGGGATGCAGTTAAAAAAACAGAGACTATCCTTACCAACAATCCTTCTTGAGTATAAGAGTCCAACAAACAGAGTGCAGCGGAAGACGTTAAATGTGCTTCATTCCGTGAGAACGCAACTCTATAGTTCTACAGTGAGATAGTGCATTTCAGCCTCAAAGGAAGCAATGTCCTCAAACGGAACATTGGTGGCACCAGGATCTAAAGCAGGCTTAAGAAGCCTTGGATGCAGTCAGTCTTTTATTAACTATCATGACCGACACAATATGATCCA
Organism: Lissotriton vulgaris; assembly: GCF_964263255.1. Classification (NCBI taxonomy): domain Eukaryota; kingdom Metazoa; phylum Chordata; class Amphibia; order Caudata; family Salamandridae; genus Lissotriton; species Lissotriton vulgaris. The sequence continues at coordinate 322,700,514 of NC_141700.1, read as the reverse complement.
TAATACTTCCATTTTGGCAGAAATTACATTCAAGCACAGGCCCCCACTAGAAGGTAGTGATGACATTCAGGTGCTGAAAACGTCTTTTTAATGCCTAAAGGAATGATTGTGAGCTTTACTTACCATATATATTGGTCAAATGATGCCCTATGCCGGAAGACTGTCTTTTTTTTTTTTTCTTCAGTATCGGCAATGCAGAGACAATTTGTTGCGAAACACTGCCACTGCTGGTCATTCAGTATAATCTGCAGATGGAAAAGTCCACTGTTAGCACATTTACTACAAGCAATACAAAAAAATCATGATTTTTATAAAGGGTAAACAGATCAATACTATGGAGTTTGTATTATTGTGCAAATCAGCAGTTCATTAGAAAATCAAATCTCGATTTGTGTTTTTAACCTACCATACTACTCTGAATCTCATGCCTCATTTGGCAACACCCTCTAAACAACTGTAGAAGGTACATTAGGACATAGATAGAGATCTTTTTGCCATCCAAGTGGCAGCGTACCCCTCTCACTTTATTTGTTTTAGGATATGGTACACCAGTAGCAATTAAGCCAGCTGATAAGTTGAGAGGTAGGGTTACGCTACAGTTAATGGGAATAATAAAAGCTATGAATAGCATGTTCATAATCATCATTTGAGCCAATTCCTAGCATTTAAGCAATAGTGAAGTTGACTAATGCTCAAACTCCCGTTCGTTCAAATTTAAAGGTCTTAAAAAGTGCCCTAATTTCGTACATTTTACCATCATAGCTGTCACTTGGGCGTCCGGTCTACCCTGCTACTCATTTCATTAGCAAGATAAATGTATCTTACTGCTTGCTAGGCAACAACAGAGTGGCCCTCACGTCAGACAACATCTTGCATTTAGCTTTATGATGTCAGCTTGCTAGGCAACAGATTGGCCCTCATGTCAGACAACATCTTGCCTTCGCTTTATGATGTCAGATCATCACTGGTCCAATTGTCCTTGTGGAAGCGGACCACACAGGAGGATGAGATATCAGAAGTTATGCAGTAGGTTGCTATCTCTATTCGTGACCGCAAGGCAAGTCGGAGGTGGAATGGCAAATACTCTGAACCACTCAAAGTACTGTGGCCTTTTTTAAAGTGGGATGCAGATACAAAAACAGAGACTATCCTTACCAACAATCCTTCTTGAGTATCAGAGTTCAACATACAGAGTGCAGCGGAAGACGTTAAATGTGCTTCATTCCAGGAGAACGCAACTCTATAGTTCTACAGTGAGATAGTGCATTTCAGCCTCAAAGGAAGCAATGTCCTCAAACGGAACATTGGTGGCACCAGGATCTAAAGCAGGCTTAAGAAGCCTTGGATGCAGTCAGTCTTTTATTAACTATCATGACCGACACAATGTGATCCATAATACTTCCATTTTGGCAGAAATTACATTCAAGCACAGGCCCCCACTAGAAGGTAGTGATGACATTCAGGTGCTGAAAACGTCTTTTTAATGCCTAAAGGAATGATTGTGAGCTTTACTTACCATATATATTGGTCAAATGATGCCCTATGCCGGAAGACTGTCTTTTTTTTTTTTCTTCAGTATCGGCAATGCAGAGACAATTTGTTGCGAAACACTGCCACTGCTGGTCATTCAGTATAATCTGCAGATGGAAAAGTCCACTGTTAGCACATTTACTACAAGCAATACAAAAAAATCATGATTTTTATAAAGGGTAAACAGATCAATACTATGGAGTTTGTATTATTGTGCAAATCAGCAGTTCATTAGAAAATCAAATCTCGATTTGTGTTTTTAACCTACCATACTACTCTGAATCTCATGCCTCATTTGGCAACACCCTCTAAACAACTGTAGAAGGTACATTAGGACATAGATAGAGATCTTTTTGCCATCCAAGTGGCAGCGTACCCCTCTCACTTTATTTGTTTTAGGATATGGTACACCAGTAGCAATTAAGCCAGCTGATAAGTTGAGAGGTAGGGTTACGCTACAGTTAATGGGAATAATAAAAGCTATGAATAGCATGTTCATAATCATCATTTGAGCCAATTCCTAGCAGTTCAGCAATAGTGAAGTTGACTAATGCTCAAACTCCAGTTCGTTCAAATTTAAAGGTCTTAAAAAGTGCCCTAATTTCGTACATTTTACCATCATAGCTGTCACTTGGGCGTCCGGTCTACCCTGCTACTCATTTCATTAGCAAGATAAATGTATCTTACTGCTTGCTAGGCAACAACAGAGTGGCCCTCACGTCAGACAACATCTTGCATTTAGCTTTATGATGTCAGCTTGCTAGGCAACAGATTGGCCCTCATGTCAGACAACATCTTGCCTTCGCTTTATGATGTCAGATCATCACTGGTCCAATTGTCCTTGTGGAAGCGGACCACACAGGAGGATGAGATATCAGAAGTTATGCAGTAGGTTGCTATCTCTATTCATGACTGCAAGGCAAGTCGGAGGTGGAATGGCAAATACTCTGAACCACTCAAAGCACTGTGGCCTTTTTTAAAGTGGGATGCAGATACAAAAACAGAGACTATCCTTACCAACAATCCTTCTTGAATATCAGAGTCCAACATACAGAGTGCAGCGGAAGACGTTAAATGTGCTTCATTCCGTGAGAACGCAACTCTATAGTTCTACAGTGAGATAGTGCATTTCAGCCTCAAAGGAAGCAATGTCCTCAAACGGAACATTGGTGGCACCAGGATCTAAAGCAGGCTTAAGAAGCCTTGGATGCAGTCAGTCTTTTATTAACTATCATGACCGACACAATGTGATCCATAATACTTCCATTTTGGCAGAAATTACATTCAAGCACAGGCCCCCACTAGAAGGTAGTGATGACATTCAGGTGCTGAAAACGTCTTTTTAATGCCTAAAGGAATGATTGTGAGCTTTACTTACCATATATATTGGTTAAATGATGCCCTATGCCGGAAGACTGTCTTTTTTTTTTTTCTTCAGTATCGGCAATGCAGAGACAATTTGTTGCGAAACACTACCACTGCTGGTCATTCAGTATAATCTGCAGATGGAAAAGTCCACTGTTAGCACATTTACTACAAGCAATACAAAAAAATCATGATTTTTATAAAGGGTAAACAGATCAATACTATGGAGTTTGTATTATTGTGCAAATCAGCAGTTCATTAGAAAATCAAATCTCGATTTGTGTTTTTAACCTACCATACTACTCTGAATCTCATGCCTCATTTGGTAACACCCTCTAAACAACTGTAGAAGGTACATTAGGACATAGATAGAGATCTTTTTGCCATCCAAGTGGCAGCGTACCCCTCTCACTTTATTTGTTTTAGGATATGGTACACCAGTAGCAATTAAGCCAGCTGATAAGTTGAGAGGTAGGGTTACGCTACAGTTAATGGGAATAATAAAAGCTATGAATAGCATGTTCATAATCATCATTTGAGCCAATTCCTAGCAGTTCAGCAATAGTGAAGTTGACTAATGCTCAAACTCCCGTTCGTTCAAATTTAAAGGTCTTAAAAAGTGCCCTAATTTCATACATTTTACCATCATAGCTGTCACTTGGGCGTCCGGTCTACCCTGCTACTCATTTCATTAGCAAGATAAATGTATCTTACTGCTTGCTAGGCAACAACAGAGTGGCCCTCACGTCAGACAACATCTTGCATTTAGCTTTATGATGTCAGCTTGCTAGGCAACAGATTGGCCCTCATGTCAGACAACATCTTGCCTTCGCTTTATGATGTCAGATCATCACCGGTCCAATTGTCCTTGTGGAAGCGGACCACACAGGAGGATGAGATATCAGAAGTTATGCAGTAGGTTGCTATCTCTATTCATGACCGCAAGGCAAGTCGGAGGTGGAATGGTTAAATACTCTGAACCACTCAAAGCACTGTGGCCTTTTTTAAAGTGGGATGCAGATACAAAAACAGAGACTATCCTTACCAACAATCCTTCTTGAGTATAAGAGTCCAACAAACAGAGTGCAGCGGAAGACGTTAAATGTGCTTCATTCCGTGAGAACGCAACTCTATAGTTCTACAGTGAGATAGTGCATTTCAGCCTCAAAGGAAGCAATGTCCTCAAACGGAACATTGGTGGCACCAGGATCTAAAGCAGGCTTAAGAAGCCTTGGATGCAGTCAGTCTTTTATTAACTATCATGACCGACACAATGTGATCCATAATACTTCCATTTTGGCAGAAATTACATTCAAGCACAGGCCCCCACTAGAAGGTAGTGATGACATTCAGGTGCTGAAAACGTCTTTTTAATGCCTAAAGGAATGATTGTGAGCTTTACTTACCATATATATTGGTCAAATGATGCCCTATGCCGGAAGACTGTCTTTTTTTTTTTCTTCAGTATCGGCAATGCAGAGACAATTTGTTGCGAAACACTGCCACTGCTGGTCATTCAGTATAATCTGCAGATGGAAAAGTCCACTGTTAGCACATTTACTACAAGCAATACAAAAAAATCATGATTTTTATAAAGGGTAAACAGATCAATACTATGGAGTTTGTATTATTGTGCAAATCAGCAGTTCATTAGAAAATCAAATCTCGATTTGTGTTTTTAACCTACCATACTACTCTGAATCTCATGCCTCATTTGGCAACACCCTCTAAACAACTGTAGAAGGTACATTAGGACATAGATAGAGATCTTTTTGCCATCCAAGTGGCAGCGTACCCCTTTCACTTTATTTGTTTTAGGATATGGTACACCAGTAGCAATTAAGCCAGCTGATAAGTTGAGAGGTAGGGTTACGCTACAGTTAATGGGAATAATAAAAGCTATGAATAGCATGTTCATAATCATCATTTGAGCCAATTCCTAGCATTTAAGCAATAGTGAAGTTGACTAATGCTCAAACTCCCGTTCGTTCAAATTTAAAGGTCTTAAAAAGTGCCCTAATTTCGTACATTTTACCATCATAGCTGTCACTTGGGCGTCCGGTCTACCCTGCTACTCATTTCGTTAGCAAGATAAATGTATCTTACTGCTTGCTAGGCAACAACAGAGTGGCCCTCACGTCAGACAACATCTTGCATTTAGCTTTATGATGTCAGCTTGCTAGGCAACAGATTGGCCCTCATGTCAGACAACATCTTGCCTTCGCTTTATGATGTCAGATCATCACTGGTCCAATTGTCCTTGTGGAAGCGGACCACACAGGAGGATGAGATATCAGAAGTTATGCAGTAGGTTGCTATCTCTATTCGTGACCGCAAGGCAAGTCGGAGGTGGAATGGCAAATACTCTGAACCACTCAAAGTACTGTGGCCTTTTTTAAAGTGGGATGCAGATACAAAAACAGAGACTATCCTTACCAACAATCCTTCTTGAGTATCAGAGTTCAACATACAGAGTGCAGCGGAAGACGTTAAATGTGCTTCATTCCAGGAGAACGCAACTCTATAGTTCTACAGTGAGATAGTGCATTTCAGCCTCAAAGGAAGCAATGTCCTCAAACGGAACATTGGTGGCACCAGGATCTAAAGCAGGCTTAAGAAGCCTTGGATGCAGTCAGTCTTTTATTAACTATCATGACCGACACAATGTGATCCATAATACTTCCATTTTGGCAGAAATTACATTCAAGCACAGGCCCCCACTAGAAGGTAGTGATGACATTCAGGTGCTGAAAACGTCTTTTTAATGCCTAAAGGAATGATTGTGAGCTTTACTTACCATATATATTGGTCAAATGATGCCCTATGCCGGAAGACTGTCTTTTTTTTTTTTCTTCAGTATCGGCAATGCAGAGACAATTTGTTGCGAAACACTGCCACTGCTGGTCATTCAGTATAATCTGCAGATGGAAAAGTCCACTGTTAGCACATTTACTACAAGCAATACAAAAAAATCATGATTTTTATAAAGGGTAAACAGATCAATACTATGGAGTTTGTATTATTGTGCAAATCAGCAGTTCATTAGAAAATCAAATCTCGATTTGTGTTTTTAACCTACCATACTACTCTGAATCTCATGCCTCATTTGGCAACGCCCTCTAAACAACTGTAGAAGGTACATTAGGACATAGATAGAGATCTTTTTGCCATCCAAGTGGCAGCGTACCCCTCTCACTTTATTTGTTTTAGGATATGGTACACCAGTAGCAATTAAGCCAGCTGATAAGTTGAGAGGTAGGGTTACGCTACAGTTAATGGGAATAATAAAAGCTATGAATAGCATGTTCATAATCATCATTTGAGCCAATTCCTAGCAGTTCAGCAATAGTGAAGTTGACTAATGCTCAAACTCCAGTTCGTTCAAATTTAAAGGTCTTAAAAAGTGCCCTAATTTCGTACATTTTACCATCATAGCTGTCACTTGGGCGTCCGGTCTACCCTGCTACTCATTTCATTAGCAAGATAAATGTATCTTACTGCTTGCTAGGCAACAACAGAGTGGCCCTCACGTCAGACAACATCTTGCATTTAGCTTTATGATGTCAGCTTGCTAGGCAACAGATTGGCCCTCATGTCAGACAACATCTTGCCTTCGCTTTATGATGTCAGATCATCACCGGTCCAATTGTCCTTGTGGAAGCGGACCACAAAGGAGGATGAGATATCAGAAGTTATGCAGTAGGTTGCTATCTCTATTCATGACCGCAAGGCAAGTCGGAGGTGGAATGGCAAATACTCTGAACCACTCAAAGCACTGTGGCCTTTTTTAAAGTGGGATGCAGTTACAAAAACAGAGACTATCCTTACCAACAATCCTTCTTGAGTATAAGAGCCCAACAAACAGAGTGCAGCGGAAGACGTTAAATGTGCTTCATTCCGTGAGAACGCAACTCTATAGTTCTACAGTGAGATAGTGCATTTCAGCCTCAAAGGAAGCAATGTCCTCAAACGGAACATTGGTGGCACCAGGATCTAAAGCAGGCTTAAGAAGCCTTGGATGCAGTCAGTCTTTTATTAACTATCATGACCGACACAATGTGATCCATAATACTTCCATTTTGGCAGAAATTACATTCAAGCACAGGCCCCCACTAGAAGGTAGTGATGACATTCAGGTGCTGAAAACGTCTTTTTAATGCCTAAAGGAATGATTGTGAGCTTTACTTACCATATATATTGGTTAAATGATGCCCTATGCCGGAAGACTGTCTTTTTTTTTTTTCTTCAGTATCGGCAATGCAGAGACAATTTGTTGCGAAACACTGCCACTGCTGGTCATTCAGTATAATCTGCAGATGGAAAAGTCCACTGTTAGCACATTTACTACAAGCAATACAAAAAAATCATGATTTTTATAAAGGGTAAACAGATCAATACTATGGAGTTTGTATTATTGTGCAAATCAGCAGTTCATTAGAAAATCAAATCTCGATTTGTGTTTTTAACCTACCATACTACTCTGAATCTCATGCCTCATTTGGTAACACCCTCTAAACAACTGTAGAAGGTACATTAGGACATAGATAGAGATCTTTTTGCCATCCAAGTGGCAGCGTACCCCTCTCACTTTATTTGTTTTAGGATATGGTACACCAGTAGCAATTAAGCCAGCTGATAAGTTGAGAGGTAGGGTTACGCTACAGTTAATGGGAATAATAAAAGCTATGAATAGCATGTTCATAATCATCATTTGAGCCAATTCCTAGCAGTTCAGCAATAGTGAAGTTGACTAATGCTCAAACTCCCGTTCGTTCAAATTTAAAGGTCTTAAAAAGTGCCCTAATTTCATACATTTTACCATCATAGCTGTCACTTGGGCGTCCGGTCTACCCTGCTACTCATTTCATTAGCAAGATAAATGTATCTTACTGCTTGCTAGGCAACAACAGAGTGGCCCTCACGTCAGACAACATCTTGCATTTAGCTTTATGATGTCAGCTTGCTAGGCAACAGATTGGCCCTCATGTCAGACAACATCTTGCCTTCGCTTTATGATGTCAGATCATCACCGGTCCAATTGTCCTTGTGGAAGCGGACCACACAGGAGGATGAGATATCAGAAGTTATGCAGTAGGTTGCTATCTCTATTCATGACCGCAAGGCAAGTCGGAGGTGGAATGGCAAATACTCTGAACCACTCAAAGCACTGTGGCCTTTTTTAAAGTGGGATGCAGTTACAAAAACAGAGACTATCCTTACCAACAATCCTTCTTGAGTATAAGAGTCCAACAAACAGAGTGCAGCGGAAGACGTTAAATGTGCTTCATTCCGTGAGAACGCAACTCTATAGTTCTACAGTGAGATAGTGCATTTCAGCCTCAAAGGAAGCAATGTCCTCAAACGGAACATTGGTGGCACCAGGATCTAAAGCAGGCTTAAGAAGCCTTGGATGCAGTCAGTCTTTTATTAACTATCATGACCGACACAATGTGATCCATAATACTTCCATTTTGGCAGAAATTACATTCAAGCACAGGCCCCCACTAGAAGGTAGTGATGACATTCAGGTGCTGAAAACGTCTTTTTAATGCCTAAAGGAATGATTGTGAGCTTTACTTACCATATATATTGGTCAAATGATGCCCTATGCCGGAAGACTGTCTTTTTTTTTTTCTTCAGTATCGGCAATGCAGAGACAATTTGTTGCGAAACACTGCCACTGCTGGTCATTCAGTATAATCTGCAGATGGAAAAGTCCACTGTTAGCACATTTACTACAAGCAATACAAAAAAATCATGATTTTTATAAAGGGTAAACAGATCAATACTATGGAGTTTGTATTATTGTGCAAATCAGCAGTTCATTAGAAAATCAAATCTCGATTTGTGTTTTTAACCTACCATACTACTCTGAATCTCATGCCTCATTTGGCAACACCCTCTAAACAACTGTAGAAGGTACATTAGGACATAGATAGAGATCTTTTTGCCATCCAAGTGGCAGCGTACCCCTCTCACTTTATTTGTTTTAGGATATGGTACACCAGTAGCAATTAAGCCAGCTGATAAGTTGAGAGGTAGGGTTACGCTACAGTTAATGGGAATAATAAAAGCTATGAATAGCATGTTCATAATCATCATTTGAGCCAATTCCTAGCATTTAAGCAATAGTGAAGTTGACTAATGCTCAAACTCCCGTTCGTTCAAATTTAAAGGTCTTAAAAAGTGCCCTAATTTCGTACATTTTACCATCATAGCTGTCACTTGGGCGTCCGGTCTACCCTGCTACTCATTTCATTAGCAAGATAAATGTATCTTACTGCTTGCTAGGCAACAACAGAGTGGCCCTCACGTCAGACAACATCTTGCATTTAGCTTTATGATGTCAGCTTGCTAGGCAACAGATTGGCCCTCATGTCAGACAACATCTTGCCTTCGCTTTATGATGTCAGATCATCACTGGTCCAATTGTCCTTGTGGAAGCGGACCACACAGGAGGATGAGATATCAGAAGTTATGCAGTAGGTTGCTATCTCTATTCGTGACCGCAAGGCAAGTCGGAGGTGGAATGGCAAATACTCTGAACCACTCAAAGTACTGTGGCCTTTTTTAAAGTGGGATGCAGATACAAAAACAGAGACTATCCTTACCAACAATCCTTCTTGAGTATCAGAGTTCAACATACAGAGTGCAGCGGAAGACGTTAAATGTGCTTCATTCCAGGAGAACGCAACTCTATAGTTCTACAGTGAGATAGTGCATTTCAGCCTCAAAGGAAGCAATGTCCTCAAACGGAACATTGGTGGCACCAGGATCTAAAGCAGGCTTAAGAAGCCTTGGATGCAGTCAGTCTTTTATTAACTATCATGACCGACACAATGTGATCCATAATACTTCCATTTTGGCAGAAATTACATTCAAGCACAGGCCCCCACTAGAAGGTAGTGATGACATTCAGGTGCTGAAAACGTCTTTTTAATGCCTAAAGGAATGATTGTGAGCTTTACTTACCATATATATTGGTCAAATGATGCCCTATGCCGGAAGACTGTCTTTTTTTTTTTTCTTCAGTATCGGCAATGCAGAGACAATTTGTTGCGAAACACTGCCACTGCTGGTCATTCAGTATAATCTGCAGATGGAAAAGTCCACTGTTAGCACATTTACTACAAGCAATACAAAAAAATCATGATTTTTATAAAGGGTAAACAGATCAATACTATGGAGTTTGTATTATTGTGCAAATCAGCAGTTCATTAGAAAATCAAATCTCGATTTGTGTTTTTAACCTACCATACTACTCTGAATCTCATGCCTCATTTGGCAACACCCTCTAAACAACTGTAGAAGGTACATTAGGACATAGATAGAGATCTTTTTGCCATCCAAGTGGCAGCGTACCCCTCTCACTTTATTTGTTTTAGGATATGGTACACCAGTAGCAATTAAGCCAGCTGATAAGTTGAGAGGTAGGGTTACGCTACAGTTAATGGGAATAATAAAAGCTATGAATAGCATGTTCATAATCATCATTTGAGCCAATTCCTAGCAGTTCAGCAATAGTGAAGTTGACTAATGCTCAAACTCCAGTTCGTTCAAATTTAAAGGTCTTAAAAAGTGCCCTAATTTCGTACATTTTACCATCATAGCTGTCACTTGGGCGTCCGGTCTACCCTGCTACTCATTTCATTAGCAAGATAAATGTATCTTACTGCTTGCTAGGCAACAACAGAGTGGCCCTCACGTCAGACAACATCTTGCATTTAGCTTTTTGATGTCAGCTTGCTAGGCAACAGATTGGCCCTCATGTCAGACAACATCTTGCCTTCGCTTTATGATGTCAGATCATCACCGGTCCAATTGTCCTTGTGGAAGCGGACCACACAGGAGGATGAGATATCAGAAGTTATGCAGTAGGTTGCTATCTCTATTCATGACCGCAAGGCAAGTCGGAGGTGGAATGGCAAATACTCTGAACCACTCAAAGCACTGTGGCCTTTTTTAAAGTGGGATGCAGTTACAAAAACAGAGACTATCCTTACCAACAATCCTTCTTGAGTATAAGAGTCCAACAAACAGAGTGCAGCGGAAGACGTTAAATGTGCTTCATTCCGTGAGAACGCAACTCTATAGTTCTACAGTGAGATAGTGCATTTCAGCCTCAAAGGAAGCAATGTCCTCAAACGGAACATTGGTGGCACCAGGATCTAAAGCAGGCTTAAGAAGCCTTGGATGCAGTCAGTCTTTTATTAACTATCATGACCGACACAATATGATCCATAATACTTCCATTTTGGCAGAAATTACATTCAAGCACAGGCCCCCACTAGAAGGTAGTGATGACATTCAGGTGCTGAAAACGTCTTTTTAATGCCTAAAGGAATGATTGTGAGCTTTACTTACCATATATATTGGTCAAATGATGCCCTATGCCGGAAGACTGTCTTTTTTTTTTTCTTCAGTATCGGCAATGCAGAGACAATTTGTTGCGAAACACTGCCACTGCTGGTCATTCAGTATAATCTGCAGATGGAAAAGTCCACTGTTAGCACATTTACTACAAGCAATACAAAAAAATCATGATTTTTATAAAGGGTAAACAGATCAATACTATGGAGTTTGTATTATTGTGCAAATCAGCAGTTCATTAGAAAATCAAATCTCGATTTGTGTTTTTAACCTACCATACTACTCTGAATCTCATGCCTCATTTGGCAACACCCTCTAAACAACTGTAGAAGGTACATTAGGACATAGATAGAGATCTTTTTGCCATCCAAGTGGCAGCGTACCCCTCTCACTTTATTTGTTTTAGGATATGGTACACCAGTAGCAATTAAGCCAGCTGATAAGTTGAGAGGTAGGGTTACGCTACAGTTAATGGGAATAATAAAAGCTATGAATAGCATGTTCATAATCATCATTTGAGCCAATTCCTAGCATTTAAGCAATAGTGAAGTTGACTAATGCTCAAACTCCCGTTCGTTCAAATTTAAAGGTCTTAAAAAGTGCCCTAATTTCGTACATTTTACCATCATAGCTGTCACTTGGGCGTCCGGTCTACCCTGCTACTCATTTCATTAGCAAGATAAATGTATCTTACTGCTTGCTAGGCAACAACAGAGTGGCCCTCACGTCAGACAACATCTTGCATTTAGCTTTATGATGTCAGCTTGCTAGGCAACAGATTGGCCCTCATGTCAGACAACATCTTGCCTTCGCTTTATGATGTCAGATCATCACTGGTCCAATTGTCCTTGTGGAAGCGGACCACACAGGAGGATGAGATATCAGAAGTTATGCAGTAGGTTGCTATCTCTATTCGTGACCGCAAGGCAAGTCGGAGGTGGAATGGCAAATACTCTGAACCACTCAAAGTACTGTGGCCTTTTTTAAAGTGGGATGCAGATACAAAAACAGAGACTATCCTTACCAACAATCCTTCTTGAGTATCAGAGTTCAACATACAGAGTGCAGCGGAAGACGTTAAATGTGCTTCATTCCAGGAGAACGCAACTCTATAGTTCTACAGTGAGATAGTGCATTTCAGCCTCAAAGGAAGCAATGTCCTCAAACGGAACATTGGTGGCACCAGGATCTAAAGCAGGCTTAAGAAGCCTTGGATGCAGTCAGTCTTTTATTAACTATCATGACCGACACAATGTGATCCATAATACTTCCATTTTGGCAGAAATTACATTCAAGCACAGGCCCCCACTAGAAGGTAGTGATGACATTCAGGTGCTGAAAACGTCTTTTTAATGCCTAAAGGAATGATTGTGAGCTTTACTTACCATATATATTGGTCAAATGATGCCCTATGCCGGAAGACTGTCTTTTTTTTTTTTCTTCAGTATCGGCAATGCAGAGACAATTTGTTGCGAAACACTGCCACTGCTGGTCATTCAGTATAATCTGCAGATGGAAAAGTCCACTGTTAGCACATTTACTACAAGCAATACAAAAAAATCATGATTTTTATAAAGGGTAAACAGATCAATACTATGGAGTTTGTATTATTGTGCAAATCAGCAGTTCATTAGAAAATCAAATCTCGATTTGTGTTTTTAACCTACCATACTACTCTGAATCTCATGCCTCATTTGGCAACACCCTCTAAACAACTGTAGAAGGTACATTAGGACATAGATAGAGATCTTTTTGCCATCCAAGTGGCAGCGTACCCCTCTCACTTTATTTGTTTTAGGATATGGTACACCAGTAGCAATTAAGCCAGCTGATAAGTTGAGAGGTAGGGTTACGCTACAGTTAATGGGAATAATAAAAGCTATGAATAGCATGTTCATAATCATCATTTGAGCCAATTCCTAGCAGTTCAGCAATAGTGAAGTTGACTAATGCTCAAACTCCAGTTCGTTCAAATTTAAAGGTCTTAAAAAGTGCCCTAATTTCGTACATTTTACCATCATAGCTGTCACTTGGGCGTCCGGTCTACCCTGCTACTCATTTCATTAGCAAGATAAATGTATCTTACTGCTTGCTAGGCAACAACAGAGTGGCCCTCACGTCAGACAACATCTTGCATTTAGCTTTATGATGTCAGCTTGCTAGGCAACAGATTGGCCCTCATGTCAGACAACATCTTGCCTTCGCTTTATGATGTCAGATCATCACTGGTCCAATTGTCCTTGTGGAAGCGGACCACACAGGAGGATGAGATATCAGAAGTTATGCAGTAGGTTGCTATCTCTATTCATGACTGCAAGGCAAGTCGGAGGTGGAATGGCAAATACTCTGAACCACTCAAAGCACTGTGGCCTTTTTTAAAGTGGGATGCAGATACAAAAACAGAGACTATCCTTACCAACAATCCTTCTTGAATATCAGAGTCCAACATACAGAGTGCAGCGGAAGACGTTAAATGTGCTTCATTCCGTGAGAACGCAACTCTATAGTTCTACAGTGAGATAGTGCATTTCAGCCTCAAAGGAAGCAATGTCCTCAAACGGAACATTGGTGGCACCAGGATCTAAAGCAGGCTTAAGAAGCCTTGGATGCAGTCAGTCTTTTATTAACTATCATGACCGACACAATGTGATCCATAATACTTCCATTTTGGCAGAAATTACATTCAAGCACAGGCCCCCACTAGAAGGTAGTGATGACATTCAGGTGCTGAAAACGTCTTTTTAATGCCTAAAGGAATGATTGTGAGCTTTACTTACCATATATATTGGTTAAATGATGCCCTATGCCGGAAGACTGTCTTTTTTTTTTTTCTTCAGTATCGGCAATGCAGAGACAATTTGTTGCGAAACACTGCCACTGCTGGTCATTCAGTATAATCTGCAGATGGAAAAGTCCACTGTTAGCACATTTACTACAAGCAATACAAAAAAATCATGATTTTTATAAAGGGTAAACAGATCAATACTATGGAGTTTGTATTATTGTGCAAATCAGCAGTTCATTAGAAAATCAAATCTCGATTTGTGTTTTTAACCTACCATACTACTCTGAATCTCATGCCTCATTTGGTAACACCCTCTAAACAACTGTAGAAGGTACATTAGGACATAGATAGAGATCTTTTTGCCATCCAAGTGGCAGCGTACCCCTCTCACTTTATTTGTTTTAGGATATGGTACACCAGTAGCAATTAAGCCAGCTGATAAGTTGAGAGGTAGGGTTACGCTACAGTTAATGGGAATAATAAAAGCTATGAATAGCATGTTCATAATCATCATTTGAGCCAATTCCTAGCAGTTCAGCAATAGTGAAGTTGACTAATGCTCAAACTCCCGTTCGTTCAAATTTAAAGGTCTTAAAAAGTGCCCTAATTTCATACATTTTACCATCATAGCTGTCACTTGGGCGTCCGGTCTACCCTGCTACTCATTTCATTAGCAAGATAAATGTATCTTACTGCTTGCTAGGCAACAACAGAGTGGCCCTCACGTCAGACAACATCTTGCATTTAGCTTTATGATGTCAGCTTGCTAGGCAACAGATTGGCCCTCATGTCAGACAACATCTTGCCTTCGCTTTATGATGTCAGATCATCACCGGTCCAATTGTCCTTGTGGAAGCGGACCACACAGGAGGATGAGATATCAGAAGTTATGCAGTAGGTTGCTATCTCTATTCATGACCGCAAGGCAAGTCGGAGGTGGAATGGCAAATACTCTGAACCACTCAAAGCACTGTGGCCTTTTTTAAAGTGGGATGCAGTTACAAAAACAGAGACTATCCTTACCAACAATCCTTCTTGAGTATAAGAGTCCAACAAACAGAGTGCAGCGGAAGACGTTAAATGTGCTTCATTCCGTGAGAACGCAACTCTATAGTTCTACAGTGAGATAGTGCATTTCAGCCTCAAAGGAAGCAATGTCCTCAAACGGAACATTGGTGGCACCAGGATCTAAAGCAGGCTTAAGAAGCCTTGGATGCAGTCAGTCTTTTATTAACTATCATGACCGACACAATGTGATCCATAATACTTCCATTTTGGCAGAAATTACATTCAAGCACAGGCCCCCACTAGAAGGTAGTGATGACATTCAGGTGCTGAAAACGTCTTTTTAATGCCTAAAGGAATGATTGTGAGCTTTACTTACCATATATATTGGTCAAATGATGCCCTATGCCGGAAGACTGTCTTTTTTTTTTCTTCAGTATCGGCAATGCAGAGACAATTTGTTGCGAAACACTGCCACTGCTGGTCATTCAGTATAATCTGCAGATGGAAAAGTCCACTGTTAGCACATTTACTACAAGCAATACAAAAAAATCATGATTTTTATAAAGGGTAAACAGATCAATACTATGGAGTTTGTATTATTGTGCAAATCAGCAGTTCATTAGAAAATCAAATCTCGATTTGTGTTTTTAACCTACCATACTACTCTGAATCTCATGCCTCATTTGGCAACACCCTCTAAACAACTGTAGAAGGTACATTAGGACATAGATAGAGATCTTTTTGCCATCCAAGTGGCAGCGTACCCCTCTCACTTTATTTGTTTTAGGATATGGTACACCAGTAGCAATTAAGCCAGCTGATAAGTTGAGAGGTAGGGTTACGCTACAGTTAATGGGAATAATAAAAGCTATGAATAGCATGTTCATAATCATCATTTGAGCCAATTCCTAGCATTTAAGCAATAGTGAAGTTGACTAATGCTCAAACTCCCGTTCGTTCAAATTTAAAGGTCTTAAAAAGTGCCCTAATTTCGTACATTTTACCATCATAGCTGTCACTTGGGCGTCCGGTCTACCCTGCTACTCATTTCATTAGCAAGATAAATGTATCTTACTGCTTGCTAGGCAACAACAGAGTGGCCCTCACGTCAGACAACATCTTGCATTTAGCTTTATGATGTCAGCTTGCTAGGCAACAGATTGGCCCTCATGTCAGACAACATCTTGCCTTCGCTTTATGATGTCAGATCATCACTGGTCCAATTGTCCTTGTGGAAGCGGACCACACAGGAGGATGAGATATCAGAAGTTATGCAGTAGGTTGCTATCTCTATTCATGACCGCAAGGCAAGTCGGAGGTGGAATGGCAAATACTCTGAACCACTCAAAGCACTGTGGCCTTTTTTAAAGTGGGATGCAGATACAAAAACAGAGACTATCCTTACCAACAATCCTCCTTGAGTATCAGAGTTCAACATACAGAGTGCAGCGGAAGACGTTAAATGTGCTTCATTCCGTGAGAACGCAACTCTATAGTTCTACAGTGAGATAGTGCATTTCAGCCTCAAAGGAAGCAATGTCCTCAAACGGAACATTGGTGGCACCAGGATCTAAAGCAGGCTTAAGAAGCCTTGGATGCAGTCAGTCTTTTATTAACTATCATGACCGACACAATGTGATCCATAATACTTCCATTTTGGCAGAAATTACATTCAAGCACAGGCCCCCACTAGAAGGTAGTGATGACATTCAGGTGCTGAAAACGTCTTTTTAATGCCTAAAGGAATGATTGTGAGCTTTACTTACCATATATATTGGTCAAATGATGCCCTATGCCGGAAGACTGTCTTTTTTTTTTTCTTCAGTATCGGCAATGCAGAGACAATTTGTTGCGAAACACTGCCACTGCTGGTCATTCAGTATAATCTGCAGATGGAAAAGTCCACTGTTAGCACATTTACTACAAGCAATACAAAAAAATCATGATTTTTATAAAGGGTAAACAGATCAATACTATGGAGTTTGTATTATTGTGCAAATCAGCAGTTCATTAGAAAATCAAATCTCGATTTGTGTTTTTAACCTACCATACTACTCTGAATCTCATGCCTCATTTGGCAACACCCTCTAAACAACTGTAGAAGGTACATTAGGACATAGATAGAGATCTTTTTGCCATCCAAGTGGCAGCGTACCCCTCTCACTTTATTTGTTTTAGGATATGGTACACCAGTAGCAATTAAGCCAGCTGATAAGTTGAGAGGTAGGGTTACGCTACAGTTAATGGGAATAATAAAAGCTATGAATAGCATGTTCATAATCATCATTTGAGCCAATTCCTAGCATTTAAGCAATAGTGAAGTTGACTAATGCTCAAACTCCCGTTCGTTCAAATTTAAAGGTCTTAAAAAGTGCCCTAATTTCGTACATTTTACCATCATAGCTGTCACTTGGGCGTCCGGTCTACCCTGCTACTCATTTCATTAGCAAGATAAATGTATCTTACTGCTTGCTAGGCAACAACAGAGTGGCCCTCACGTCAGACAACATCTTGCATTTAGCTTTATGATGTCAGCTTGCTAGGCAACAGATTGGCCCTCATGTCAGACAACATCTTGCCTTCGCTTTATGATGTCAGATCATCACTGGTCCAATTGTCCTTGTGGAAGCGGACCACACAGGAGGATGAGATATCAGAAGTTATGCAGTAGGTTGCTATCTCTATTCGTGACCGCAAGGCAAGTCGGAGGTGGAATGGCAAATACTCTGAACCACTCAAAGTACTGTGGCCTTTTTTAAAGTGGGATGCAGATACAAAAACAGAGACTATCCTTACCAACAATCCTTCTTGAGTATCAGAGTTCAACATACAGAGTGCAGCGGAAGACGTTAAATGTGCTTCATTCCAGGAGAACGCAACTCTATAGTTCTACAGTGAGATAGTGCATTTCAGCCTCAAAGGAAGCAATGTCCTCAAACGGAACATTGGTGGCACCAGGATCTAAAGCAGGCTTAAGAAGCCTTGGATGCAGTCAGTCTTTTATTAACTATCATGACCGACACAATGTGATCCATAATACTTCCATTTTGGCAGAAATTACATTCAAGCACAGGCCCCCACTAGAAGGTAGTGATGACATTCAGGTGCTGAAAACGTCTTTTTAATGCCTAAAGGAATGATTGTGAGCTTTACTTACCATATATATTGGTCAAATGATGCCCTATGCCGGAAGACTGTCTTTTTTTTTTTTCTTCAGTATCGGCAATGCAGAGACAATTTGTTGCGAAACACTGCCACTGCTGGTCATTCAGTATAATCTGCAGATGGAAAAGTCCACTGTTAGCACATTTACTACAAGCAATACAAAAAAATCATGATTTTTATAAAGGGTAAACAGATCAATACTATGGAGTTTGTATTATTGTGCAAATCAGCAGTTCATTAGAAAATCAAATCTCGATTTGTGTTTTTAACCTACCATACTACTCTGAATCTCATGCCTCATTTGGCAACACCCTCTAAACAACTGTAGAAGGTACATTAGGACATAGATAGAGATCTTTTTGCCATCCAAGTGGCAGCGTACCCCTCTCACTTTATTTGTTTTAGGATATGGTACACCAGTAGCAATTAAGCCAGCTGATAAGTTGAGAGGTAGGGTTACGCTACAGTTAATGGGAATAATAAAAGCTATGAATAGCATGTTCATAATCATCATTTGAGCCAATTCCTAGCAGTTCAGCAATAGTGAAGTTGACTAATGCTCAAACTCCAGTTCGTTCAAATTTAAAGGTCTTAAAAAGTGCCCTAATTTCGTACATTTTACCATCATAGCTGTCACTTGGGCGTCCGGTCTACCCTGCTACTCATTTCATTAGCAAGATAAATGTATCTTACTGCTTGCTAGGCAACAACAGAGTGGCCCTCACGTCAGACAACATCTTGCATTTAGCTTTATGATGTCAGCTTGCTAGGCAACAGATTGGCCCTCATGTCAGACAACATCTTGCCTTCGCTTTATGATGTCAGATCATCACTGGTCCAATTGTCCTTGTGGAAGCGGACCACACAGGAGGATGAGATATCAGAAGTTATGCAGTAGGTTGCTATCTCTATTCATGACCGCAAGGCAAGTCGGAGGTGGAATGGCAAATACTCTGAACCACTCAAAGCACTGTGGCCTTTTTTAAAGTGGGATGCAGATACAAAAACAGAGACTATCCTTACCAACAATCCTTCTTGAATATCAGAGTCCAACATACAGAGTGCAGCGGAAGACGTTAAATGTGCTTCATTCCGTGAGAACGCAACTCTATAGTTCTACAGTGAGATAGTGCATTTCAGCCTCAAAGGAAGCAATGTCCTCAAACGGAACATTGGTGGCACCAGGATCTAAAGCAGGCTTAAGAAGCCTTGGATGCAGTCAGTCTTTTATTAACTATCATGACCGACACAATGTGATCCATAATACTTCCATTTTGGCAGAAATTACATTCAAGCACAGGCCCCCACTAGAAGGTAGTGATGACATTCAGGTGCTGAAAACGTCTTTTTAATGCCTAAAGGAATGATTGTGAGCTTTACTTACCATATATATTGGTTAAATGATGCCCTATGCCGGAAGACTGTCTTTTTTTTTTTTCTTCAGTATCGGCAATGCAGAGACAATTTGTTGCGAAACACTGCCACTGCTGGTCATTCAGTATAATCTGCAGATGGAAAAGTCCACTGTTAGCACATTTACTACAAGCAATACAAAAAAATCATGATTTTTATAAAGGGTAAACAGATCAATACTATGGAGTTTGTATTATTGTGCAAATCAGCAGTTCATTAGAAAATCAAATCTCGATTTGTGTTTTTAACCTACCATACTACTCTGAATCTCATGCCTCATTTGGTAACACCCTCTAAACAACTGTAGAAGGTACATTAGGACATAGATAGAGATCTTTTTGCCATCCAAGTGGCAGCGTACCCCTCTCACTTTATTTGTTTTAGGATATGGTACACCAGTAGCAATTAAGCCAGCTGATAAGTTGAGAGGTAGGGTTACGCTACAGTTAATGGGAATAATAAAAGCTATGAATAGCATGTTCATAATCATCATTTGAGCCAATTCCTAGCAGTTCAGCAATAGTGAAGTTGACTAATGCTCAAACTCCCGTTCGTTCAAATTTAAAGGTCTTAAAAAGTGCCCTAATTTCATACATTTTACCATCATAGCTGTCACTTGGGCGTCCGGTCTACCCTGCTACTCATTTCATTAGCAAGATAAATGTATCTTACTGCTTGCTAGGCAACAACAGAGTGGCCCTCACGTCAGACAACATCTTGCATTTAGCTTTATGATGTCAGCTTGCTAGGCAACAGATTGGCCCTCATGTCAGACAACATCTTGCCTTCGCTTTATGATGTCAGATCATCACCGGTCCAATTGTCCTTGTGGAAGCGGACCACACAGGAGGATGAGATATCAGAAGTTATGCAGTAGGTTGCTATCTCTATTCATGACCGCAAGGCAAGTCGGAGGTGGAATGGCAAATACTCTGAACCACTCAAAGCACTGTGGCCTTTTTTAA
This sequence comes from Lissotriton vulgaris, assembly GCF_964263255.1. NCBI lineage: Eukaryota > Metazoa > Chordata > Amphibia > Caudata > Salamandridae > Lissotriton > Lissotriton vulgaris. Next base: position 322,679,913 of record NC_141700.1, on the reverse strand, counting down.
AGTGGGATGCAGATACAAAAACAGAGACTATCCTTACCAACAATCCTTCTTGAGTATAAGAGTCCAACAAACAGAGTGCAGCGGAAGACGTTAAATGTGCTTCATTCCGTGAGAACGCAACTCTATAGTTCTACAGTGAGATAGTGCATTTCAGCCTCAAAGGAAGCAATGTCCTCAAACGGAACATTGGTGGCACCAGGATCTAAAGCAGGCTTAAGAAGCCTTGGATGCAGTCAGTCTTTTATTAACTATCATGACCGACACAATGTGATCCATAATACTTCCATTTTGGCAGAAATTACATTCAAGCACAGGCCCCCACTAGAAGGTAGTGATGACATTCAGGTGCTGAAAACGTCTTTTTAATGCCTAAAGGAATGATTGTGAGCTTTACTTACCATATATATTGGTCAAATGATGCCCTATGCCGGAAGACTGTCTTTTTTTTTTTCTTCAGTATCGGCAATGCAGAGACAATTTGTTGCGAAACACTGCCATTGCTGGTCATTCAGTATAATCTGCAGATGGAAAAGTCCACTGTTAGCACATTTACTACAAGCAATACAAAAAAATCATGATTTTTATAAAGGGTAAGCAGATCAATACTATGGAGTTTGTATTATTGTGCAAATCAGCAGTTCATTAGAAAATCAAATCTCGATTTGTGTTTTTAACCTACCATACTACTCTGAATCTCATGCCTCATTTGGTAACACCCTCTAAACAACTGTAGAAGGTACATTAGGACATAGATAGAGATCTTTTTGCCATCCAAGTGGCAGCGTACCCCTCTCACTTTATTTGTTTTAGGATATGGTACACCAGTAGCAATTAAGCCAGCTGATAAGTTGAGAGGTAGGGTTACGCTACAGTTAATGGGAATAATAAAAGCTATGAATAGCATGTTCATAATCATCATTTGAGCCAATTCCTAGCATTTAAGCAATAGTGAAGTTGACTAATGCTCAAACTCCCGTTCGTTCAAATTTAAAGGTCTTAAAAAGTGCCCTAATTTCGTACATTTTACCATCATAGCTGTCACTTGGGCGTCCAGTCTACCCTGCTACTCATTTCATTAGCAAGATAAATGTATCTTACTGCTTGCTAGGCAACAACAGAGTGGCCCTCACGTCAGACAACATCTTGCATTTAGCTTTATGATGTCAGCTTGCTAGGCAACAGATTGGCCCTCATGTCAGACAACATCTTGCCTTCGCTTTATGATGTCAGATCATCACTGGTCCAATTGTCCTTGTGGAAGCGGACCACACAGGAGGATGAGATATCAGAAGTTATGCAGTAGGTTGCTATCTCTATTCATGACCGCAAGGCAAGTCGGAGGTGGAATGGCAAATACTCTGAACCACTCAAAGCACTGTGGCCTTTTTTAAAGTGGGATGCAGATACAAAAACAGAGACTATCCTTACCAACAATCCTTCTTGAATATCAGAGTCCAACATACAGAGTGCAGCGGAAGACGTTAAATGTGCTTCATTCCGTGAGAACGCAACTCTATAGTTCTACAGTGAGATAGTGCATTTCAGCCTCAAAGGAAGCAATGTCCTCAAACGGAACATTGGTGGCACCAGGATCTAAAGCAGGCTTAAGAAGCCTTGGATGCAGTCAGTCTTTTATTAACTATCATGACCGACACAATGTGATCCATAATACTTCCATTTTGGCAGAAATTACATTCAAGCACAGGCCCCCACTAGAAGGTAGTGATGACATTCAGGTGCTGAAAACGTCTTTTTAATGCCTAAAGGAATGATTGTGAGCTTTACTTACCATATATATTGGTCAAATGATGCCCTATGCCGGAAGACTGTCTTTTTTTTTTTTCTTCAGTATCGGCAATGCAGAGACAATTTGTTGCGAAACACTGCCACTGCTGGTCATTCAGTATAATCTGCAGATGGAAAAGTCCACTGTTAGCACATTTACTACAAGCAATACAAAAAAATCATGATTTTTATAAAGGGTAAACAGATCAATACTATGGAGTTTGTATTATTGTGCAAATCAGCAGTTCATTAGAAAATCAAATCTCGATTTGTGTTTTTAACCTACCATACTACTCTGAATCTCATGCCTCATTTGGCAACACCCTCTAAACAACTGTAGAAGGTACATTAGGACATAGATAGAGATCTTTTTGCCATCCAAGTGGCAGCGTACCCCTCTCACTTTATTTGTTTTAGGATATGGTACACCAGTAGCAATTAAGCCAGCTGATAAGTTGAGAGGTAGGGTTACGCTACAGTTAATGGGAATAATAAAAGCTATGAATAGCATGTTCATAATCATCATTTGAGCCAATTCCTAGCAGTTCAGCAATAGTGAAGTTGACTAATGCTCAAACTCCAGTTCGTTCAAATTTAAAGGTCTTAAAAAGTGCCCTAATTTCGTACATTTTACCATCATAGCTGTCACTTGGGCGTCCGGTCTACCCTGCTACTCATTTCATTAGCAAGATAAATGTATCTTACTGCTTGCTAGGCAACAACAGAGTGGCCCTCACGTCAGACAACATCTTGCATTTAGCTTTATGATGTCAGCTTGCTAGGCAACAGATTGGCCCTCATGTCAGACAACATCTTGCCTTCGCTTTATGATGTCAGATCATCACTGGTCCAATTGTCCTTGTGGAAGCGGACCACACAGGAGGATGAGATATCAGAAGTTATGCAGTAGGTTGCTATCTCTATTCATGACCGCAAGGCAAGTCGGAGGTGGAATGGCAAATACTCTGAACCACTCAAAGCACTGTGGCCTTTTTTAAAGTGGGATGCAGATACAAAAACAGAGACTATCCTTACCAACAATCCTTCTTGAATATCAGAGTCCAACATACAGAGTGCAGCGGAAGACGTTAAATGTGCTTCATTCCGTGAGAACGCAACTCTATAGTTCTACAGTGAGATAGTGCATTTCAGCCTCAAAGGAAGCAATGTCCTCAAACGGAACATTGGTGGCACCAGGATCTAAAGCAGGCTTAAGAAGCCTTGGATGCAGTCAGTCTTTTATTAACTATCATGACCGACACAATGTGATCCATAATACTTCCATTTTGGCAGAAATTACATTCAAGCACAGGCCCCCACTAGAAGGTAGTGATGACATTCAGGTGCTGAAAACGTCTTTTTAATGCCTAAAGGAATGATTGTGAGCTTTACTTACCATATATATTGGTTAAATGATGCCCTATGCCGGAAGACTGTCTTTTTTTTTTTTCTTCAGTATCGGCAATGCAGAGACAATTTGTTGCGAAACACTGCCACTGCTGGTCATTCAGTATAATCTGCAGATGGAAAAGTCCACTGTTAGCACATTTACTACAAGCAATACAAAAAAATCATGATTTTTATAAAGGGTAAACAGATCAATACTATGGAGTTTGTATTATTGTGCAAATCAGCAGTTCATTAGAAAATCAAATCTCGATTTGTGTTTTTAACCTACCATACTACTCTGAATCTCATGCCTCATTTGGTAACACCCTCTAAACAACTGTAGAAGGTACATTAGGACATAGATAGAGATCTTTTTGCCATCCAAGTGGCAGCGTACCCCTCTCACTTTATTTGTTTTAGGATATGGTACACCAGTAGCAATTAAGCCAGCTGATAAGTTGAGAGGTAGGGTTACGCTACAGTTAATGGGAATAATAAAAGCTATGAATAGCATGTTCATAATCATCATTTGAGCCAATTCCTAGCAGTTCAGCAATAGTGAAGTTGACTAATGCTCAAACTCCCGTTCGTTCAAATTTAAAGGTCTTAAAAAGTGCCCTAATTTCATACATTTTACCATCATAGCTGTCACTTGGGCGTCCGGTCTACCCTGCTACTCATTTCATTAGCAAGATAAATGTATCTTACTGCTTGCTAGGCAACAACAGAGTGGCCCTCACGTCAGACAACATCTTGCATTTAGCTTTATGATGTCAGCTTGCTAGGCAACAGATTGGCCCTCATGTCAGACAACATCTTGCCTTCGCTTTATGATGTCAGATCATCACCGGTCCAATTGTCCTTGTGGAAGCGGACCACACAGGAGGATGAGATATCAGAAGTTATGCAGTAGGTTGCTATCTCTATTCATGACCGCAAGGCAAGTCGGAGGTGGAATGGCAAATACTCTGAACCACTCAAAGCACTGTGGCCTTTTTTAAAGTGGGATGCAGTTACAAAAACAGAGACTATCCTTACCAACAATCCTTCTTGAGTATAAGAGTCCAACAAACAGAGTGCAGCGGAAGACGTTAAATGTGCTTCATTCCGTGAGAACGCAACTCTATAGTTCTACAGTGAGATAGTGCATTTCAGCCTCAAAGGAAGCAATGTCCTCAAACGGAACATTGGTGGCACCAGGATCTAAAGCAGGCTTAAGAAGCCTTGGATGCAGTCAGTCTTTTATTAACTATCATGACCGACACAATGTGATCCATAATACTTCCATTTTGGCAGAAATTACATTCAAGCACAGGCCCCCACTAGAAGGTAGTGATGACATTCAGGTGCTGAAAACGTCTTTTTAATGCCTAAAGGAATGATTGTGAGCTTTACTTACCATATATATTGGTCAAATGATGCCCTATGCCGGAAGACTGTCTTTTTTTTTTTCTTCAGTATCGGCAATGCAGAGACAATTTGTTGCGAAACACTGCCACTGCTGGTCATTCAGTATAATCTGCAGATGGAAAAGTCCACTTAGCACATTTACTACAAGCAATACAAAAAAATCATGATTTTTATAAAGGGTAAACAGATCAATACTATGGAGTTTGTATTATTGTGCAAATCAGCAGTTCATTAGAAAATCAAATCTCGATTTGTGTTTTTAACCTACCATACTACTCTGAATCTCATGCCTCATTTGGCAACACCCTCTAAACAACTGTAGAAGGTACATTAGGACATAGATAGAGATCTTTTTGCCATCCAAGTGGCAGCGTACCCCTCTCACTTTATTTGTTTTAGGATATGGTACACCAGTAGCAATTAAGCCAGCTGATAAGTTGAGAGGTAGGGTTACGCTACAGTTAATGGGAATAATAAAAGCTATGAATAGCATGTTCATAATCATCATTTGAGCCAATTCCTAGCATTTAAGCAATAGTGAAGTTGACTAATGCTCAAACTCCCGTTCGTTCAAATTTAAAGGTCTTAAAAAGTGCCCTAATTTCGTACATTTTACCATCATAGCTGTCACTTGGGCGTCCGGTCTACCCTGCTACTCATTTCATTAGCAAGATAAATGTATCTTACTGCTTGCTAGGCAACAACAGAGTGGCCCTCACGTCAGACAACATCTTGCATTTAGCTTTATGATGTCAGCTTGCTAGGCAACAGATTGGCCCTCATGTCAGACAACATCTTGCCTTCGCTTTATGATGTCAGATCATCACTTGTCCAATTGTCCTTGTGGAAGCGGACCACACAGGAGGATGAGATATCAGAAGTTATGCAGTAGGTTGCTATCTCTATTCATGACCGCAAGGCAAGTCGGAGGTGGAATGGCAAATACTCTGAACCACTCAAAGCACTGTGGCCTTTTTTAAAGTGGGATGCAGATACAAAAACAGAGACTATCCTTACCAACAATCCTCCTTGAGTATCAGAGTTCAACATACAGAGTGCAGCGGAAGACGTTAAATGTGCTTCATTCCGTGAGAACGCAACTCTATAGTTCTACAGTGAGATAGTGCATTTCAGCCTCAAAGGAAGCAATGTCCTCAAACGGAACATTGGTGGCACCAGGATCTAAAGCAGGCTTAAGAAGCCTTGGATGCAGTCAGTCTTTTATTAACTATCATGACCGACACAATGTGATCCATAATACTTCCATTTTGGCAGAAATTACATTCAAGCACAGGCCCCCACTAGAAGGTAGTGATGACATTCAGGTGCTGAAAACGTCTTTTTAATGCCTAAAGGAATGATTGTGAGCTTTACTTACCATATATATTGGTCAAATGATGCCCTATGCCGGAAGACTGTCTTTTTTTTTTTCTTCAGTATCGGCAATGCAGAGACAATTTGTTGCGAAACACTGCCACTGCTGGTCATTCAGTATAATCTGCAGATTTAAAAGTCCACTGTTAGCACATTTACTACAAGCAATACAAAAAAATCATGATTTTTATAAAGGGTAAACAGATCAATACTATGGAGTTTGTATTATTGTGCAAATCAGCAGTTCATTAGAAAATCAAATCTCGATTTGTGTTTTTAACCTACCATACTACTCTGAATCTCATGCCTCATTTGGCAACACCCTCTAAACAACTGTAGAAGGTACATTAGGACATAGATAGAGATCTTTTTGCCATCCAAGTGGCAGCGTACCCCTCTCACTTTATTTGTTTTAGGATATGGTACACCAGTAGCAATTAAGCCAGCTGATAAGTTGAGAGGTAGGGTTACGCTACAGTTAATGGGAATAATAAAAGCTATGAATAGCATGTTCATAATCATCATTTGAGCCAATTCCTAGCAGTTCAGCAATAGTGAAGTTGACTAATGCTCAAACTCCCGTTCGTTCAAATTTAAAGGTCTTAAAAAGTGCCCTAATTTCGTACATTTTACCATCATAGCTGTCACTTGGGCGTCCGGTCTACCCTGCTACTCATTTCATTAGCAAGATAAATGTATCTTACTGCTTGCTAGGCAACAACAGAGTGGCCCTCACGTCAGACAACATCTTGCATTTAGCTTTATGATGTCAGCTTGCTAGGCAACAGATTGGCCCTCATGTCAGACAACATCTTGCCTTCGCTTTATGATGTCAGATCATCACTGGTCCAATTGTCCTTGTGGAAGCGGACCACACAGGAGGATGAGATATCAGAAGTTATGCAGTAGGTTGCTATCTCTATTCATGACCGCAAGGCAAGTCGGAGGTGGAATGGCAAATACTCTGAACCACTCAAAGCACTGTGGCCTTTTTTAAAGTGGGATGCAGATACAAAAACAGAGACTATCCTTACCAACAATCCTTCTTGAATATCAGAGTCCAACATACAGAGTGCAGCGGAAGACGTTAAATGTGCTTCATTCCGTGAGAACGCAACTCTATAGTTCTACAGTGAGATAGTGCATTTCAGCCTCAAAGGAAGCAATGTCCTCAAACGGAACATTGATGGCACCAGGATCTAAAGCAGGCTTAAGAAGCCTTGGATGCAGTCAGTCTTTTATTAACTATCATGACCGACACAATGTGATCCATAATACTTCCATTTTGGCAGAAATTACATTCAAGCACAGGCCCCCACTAGAAGGTAGTGATGACATTCAGGTGCTGAAAAAGTCTTTTTAATGCCTAAAGGAATGATTGTGAGCTTTACTTACCATATATATTGGTCAAATGATGCCCTATGCCGGAAGACTGTCTTTTTTTTTTCTTCAGTATCGGCAATGCAGAGACAATTTGTTGCGAAACACTGCCACTGCTGGTCATTCAGTATAATCTGCAGATGGAAAAGTCCACTGTTAGCACATTTACTACAAGCAATACAAAAAAATCATGATTTTTATAAAGGGTAAACAGATCAATACTATGGAGTTTGTATTATTGTGCAAATCAGCAGTTCATTAGAAAATCAAATCTCGATTTGTGTTTTTAACCTACCATACTACTCTGAATCTCATGCCTCATTTGGCAACACCCTCTAAACAACTGTAGAAGGTACATTAGGACATAGATAGAGATCTTTTTGCCATCCAAGTGGCAGCGTACCCCTCTCACTTTATTTTTTTTAGGATATGGTACACCAGTAGCAATTAAGCCAGCTGATAAGTTGAGAGGTAGGGTTACGCTACAGTTAATGGGAATAATAAAAGCTATGAATAGCATGTTCATAATCATCATTTGAGCCAATTCCTAGCAGTTCAGCAATAGTGAAGTTGACTAATGCTCAAACTCCCGTTCGTTCAAATTTAAAGGTCTTAAAAAGTGCCCTAATTTCATACATTTTACCATCATAGCTGTCACTTGGGCGTCCGGTCTACCCTGCTACTCATTTCATTAGCAAGATAAATGTATCTTACTGCTTGCTAGGCAACAACAGAGTGGCCCTCACGTCAGACAACATCTTGCATTTAGCTTTATGATGTCAGCTTGCTAGGCAACAGATTGGCCCTCATGTCAGACAACATCTTGCCTTCGCTTTATGATGTCAGATCATCACTGGTCCAATTGTCCTTGTGGAAGCGGACCACACAGGAGGATGAGATATCAGAAGTTATGCAGTAGGTTGCTATCTCTATTCATGACCGCAAGGCAAGTCGGAGGTGGAATGGCAAATACTCTGAACCACTCAAAGCACTGTGGCCTTTTTTAAAGTGGGATGCAGATACAAAAACAGAGACTATCCTTACCAACAATCCTCCTTGAGTATCAGAGTTCAACATACAGAGTGCAGCGGAAGACGTTAAATGTGCTTCATTCCGTGAGAACGCAACTCTATAGTTCTACAGTGAGATAGTGCATTTCAGCCTCAAAGGAAGCAATGTCCTCAAACGGAACATTGGTGGCACCAGGATCTAAAGCAGGCTTAAGAAGCCTTGGATGCAGTCAGTCTTTTATTAACTATCATGACCGACACAATGTGATCCATAATACTTCCATTTTGGCAGAAATTACATTCAAGCACAGGCTCCCACTAGAAGGTAGTGATGACATTCAGGTGCTGAAAACGTCTTTTTAATGCCTAAAGGAATGATTGTGAGCTTTACTTACCATATATATTGGTCAAATGATGCCCTATGCCGGAAGACTGTCTTTTTTTTTTTTCTTCAGTATCGGCAATGCAGAGACAATTTGTTGCGAAACACTGCCACTGCTGGTCATTCAGTATAATCTGCAGATGGAAAAGTCCACTGTTAGCACATTTACTACAAGCAATACAAAAAAATCATGATTTTTATAAAGGGTAAACAGATCAATACTATGGAGTTTGTATTATTGTGCAAATCAGCAGTTCATTAGAAAATCAAATCTCGATTTGTGTTTTTAACCTACCATACTACTCTGAATCTCATGCCTCATTTGGCAACACCCTCTAAACAACTGTAGAAGGTACATTAGGACATAGATAGAGATCTTTTTGCCATCCAAGTGGCAGCGTACCCCTCTCACTTTATTTGTTTTAGGATATGGTACACCAGTAGCAATTAAGCCAGCTGATAAGTTGAGAGGTAGGGTTACGCTACAGTTAATGGGAATAATAAAAGCTATGAATAGCATGTTCATAATCATAATTTGAGCCAATTCCTAGCATTTAAGCAATAGTGAAGTTGACTAATGCTCAAACTCCCGTTCGTTCAAATTTAAAGGTCTTAAAAAGTGCCCTAATTTCGTACATTTTACCATCATAGCTGTCACTTGGGCGTCCGGTCTACCCTGCTACTCATTTCATTAGCAAGATAAATGTATCTTACTGCTTGCTAGGCAACAACAGAGTGGCCCTCACGTCAGACAACATCTTGCATTTAGCTTTATGATGTCAGCTTGCTAGGCAACAGATTGGCCCTCATGTCAGACAACATCTTGCCTTCGCTTTATGATGTCAGATCATCACTGGTCCAATTGTCCTTGTGGAAGCGGACCACACAGGAGGATGAGATATCAGAAGTTATGCAGTAGGTTGCTATCTCTATTCATGACCGCAAGGCAAGTCGGAGGTGGAATGGCAAATACTCTGAACCACTCAAAGCACTGTGGCCTTTTTTAAAGTGGGATGCAGATACAAAAACAGAGACTATCCTTACCAACAATCCTCCTTGAGTATCAGAGTTCAACATACAGAGTGCAGCGGAAGACGTTAAATGTGCTTCATTCCGTGAGAACGCAACTCTATAGTTCTACAGTGAGATAGTGCATTTCAGCCTCAAAGGAAGCAATGTCCTCAAACGGAACATTGGTGGCACCAGGATCTAAAGCAGGCTTAAGAAGCCTTGGATGCAGTCAGTCTTTTATTAACTATCATGACCGACACAATGTGATCCATAATACTTCCATTTTGGCAGAAATTACATTCAAGCACAGGCCCCCACTAGAAGGTAGTGATGACATTCAGGTGCTGAAAACGTCTTTTTAATGCCTAAAGGAATGATTGTGAGCTTTACTTACCATATATATTGGTCAAATGATGCCCTATGCCGGAAGACTGTCTTTTTTTTTTTTCTTCAGTATCGGCAATGCAGAGACAATTTGTTGCGAAACACTGCCACTGCTGGTCATTCAGTATAATCTGCAGATGGAAAAGTCCACTGTTAGCACATTTACTACAAGCAATACAAAAAAATCATGATTTTTATAAAGGGTAAACAGATCAATACTATGGAGTTTGTATTATTGTGCAAATCAGCAGTTCATTAGAAAATCAAATCTCGATTTGTGTTTTTAACCTACCATACTACTCTGAATCTCATGCCTCATTTGGCAACACCCTCTAAACAACTGTAGAAGGTACATTAGGACATAGATAGAGATCTTTTTGCCATCCAAGTGGCAGCGTACCCCTCTCACTTTATTTGTTTTAGGATATGGTACACCAGTAGCAATTAAGCCAGCTGATAAGTTGAGAGGTAGGGTTACGCTACAGTTAATGGGAATAATAAAAGCTATGAATAGCATGTTCATAATCATCATTTGAGCCAATTCCTAGCAGTTCAGCAATAGTGAAGTTGATTAATGCTCAAACTCCCGTTCGTTCAAATTTAAAGGTCTTAAAAAGTGCCCTAATTTCGTACATTTTACCATCATAGCTGTCACTTGGGCGTCCGGTCTACCCTGCTACTCATTTCATTAGCAAGATAAATGTATCTTACTGCTTGCTAGGCAACAACAGAGTGGCCCTCACGTCAGACAACATCTTGCATTTAGCTTTATGATGTCAGCTTGCTAGGCAACAGATTGGCCCTCATGTCAGACAACATCTTGCCTTCGCTTTATGATGTCAGATCATCACTGGTCCAATTGTCCTTGTGGAAGCGGACCACACAGGAGGATGAGATATCAGAAGTTATGCAGTAGGTTGCTATCTCTATTCATGACCGCAAGGCAAGTCGGAGGTGGAATGGCAAATACTCTGAACCACTCAAAGCACTGTGGCCTTTTTTAAAGTGGGATGCAGATACAAAAACAGAGACTATCCTTACCAACAATCCTTCTTGAATATCAGAGTCCAACATACAGAGTGCAGCGGAAGACGTTAAATGTGCTTCATTCCGTGAGAACGCAACTCTATAGTTCTACAGTGAGATAGTGCATTTCAGCCTCAAAGGAAGCAATGTCCTCAAACGGAACATTGGTGGCACCAGGATCTAAAGCAGGCTTAAGAAGCCTTGGATGCAGTCAGTCTTTTATTAACTATCATGACCGACACAATGTGATCCATAATACTTCCATTTTGGCAGAAATTACATTCAAGCACAGGCCCCCACTAGAAGGTAGTGATGACATTCAGGTGCTGAAAACGTCTTTTTAATGCCTAAAGGAATGATTGTGAGCTTTACTTACCATATATATTGGTCAAATGATGCCCTATGCCGGAAGACTGTCTTTTTTTTTTTTTCTTCAGTATCGGCAATGCAGAGACAATTTGTTGCGAAACACTGCCACTGCTGGTCATTCAGTATAATCTGCAGATGGAAAAGTCCACTGTTAGCACATTTACTACAAGCAATACAAAAAAATCATGATTTTTATAAAGGGTAAACAGATCAATACTATGGAGTTTGTATTATTGTGCAAATCAGCAGTTCATTAGAAAATCAAATCTCGATTTGTGTTTTTAACCTACCATACTACTCTGAATCTCATGCCTCATTTGGCAACACCCTCTAAACAACTGTAGAAGGTACATTAGGACATAGATAGAGATCTTTTTGCCATCCAAGTGGCAGCGTACCCCTCTCACTTTATTTGTTTTAGGATATGGTACACCAGTAGCAATTAAGCCAGCTGATAAGTTGAGAGGTAGGGTTACGCTACAGTTAATGGGAATAATAAAAGCTATGAATAGCATGTTCATAATCATCATTTGAGCCAATTCCTAGCATTTAAGCAATAGTGAAGTTGACTAATGCTCAAACTCCCGTTCGTTCAAATTTAAAGGTCTTAAAAAGTGCCCTAATTTCGTACATTTTACCATCATAGCTGTCACTTGGGCGTCCGGTCTACCCTGCTACTCATTTCATTAGCAAGATAAATGTATCTTACTGCTTGCTAGGCAACAACAGAGTGGCCCTCACGTCAGACAACATCTTGCGTTTAGCTTTATGATGTCAGCTTGCTAGGCAACAGATTGGCCCTCATGTCAGACAACATCTTGCCTTCGCTTTATGATGTCAGATCATCACTGGTCCAATTGTCCTTGTGGAAGCGGACCACACAGGAGGATGAGATATCAGAAGTTATGCAGTAGGTTGCTATCTCTATTCATGACCGCAAGGCAAGTCGGAGGTGGAATGGCAAATACTCTGAACCACTCAAAGCACTGTGGCCTTTTTTAAAGTGGGATGCAGATACAAAAACAGAGACTATCCTTACCAACAATCCTTCTTGAGTATCAGAGTTCAACATACAGAGTGCAGCGGAAGACGTTAAATGTGCTTCATTCCGTGAGAACGCAACTCTATAGTTCTACAGTGAGATAGTGCATTTCAGCCTCAAAGGAAGCAATGTCCTCAAACGGAACATTGGTGGCACCAGGATCTAAAGCAGGCTTATGAAGCCTTGGATGCAGTCAGTCTTTTATTAACTATCATGACCGACACAATGTGATCCATAATACTTCCATTTTGGCAGAAATTACATTCAAGCACAGGCCCCCACTAGAAGGTAGTGATGACATTCAGGTGCTGAAAACGTCTTTTTAATGCCTAAAGGAATGATTGTGAGCTTTACTTACCATATATATTGGTCAAATGATGCCCTATGCCGGAAGACTGTCTTTTTTTTTTTTCTTCAGTATCGGCAATGCAGAGACAATTTGTTGCGAAACACTGCCACTGCTGGTCATTCAGTATAATCTGCAGATGGAAAAGTCCACTGTTAGCACATTTACTACAAGCAATACAAAAAAATCATGATTTTTATAAAGGGTAAACAGATCAATACTATGGAGTTTGTATTATTGTGCAAATCAGCAGTTCATTAGAAAATCAAATCTCGATTTGTGTTTTTAACCTACCATACTACTCTGAATCTCATGCCTCATTTGGCAACACCCTCTAAACAACTGTAGAAGGTACATTAGGACATAGATAGAGATCTTTTTGCCATCCAAGTGGCAGCGTACCCCTCTCACTTTATTTGTTTTAGGATATGGTACACCAGTAGCAATTAAGCCAGCTGATAAGTTGAGAGGTAGGGTTACGCTACAGTTAATGGGAATAATAAAAGCTATGAATAGCATATTCATAATCATCATTTGAGCCAATTCCTAGCAGTTCAGCAATAGTGAAGTTGACTAATGCTCAAACTCCCGTTCGTTCAAATTTAAAGGTCTTAAAAAGTGCCCTAATTTCATACATTTTACCATCATAGCTGTCACTTGGGCGTCCGGTCTACCCTGCTACTCATTTCATTAGCAAGATAAATGTATCTTACTGCTTGCTAGGCAACAACAGAGTGGCCCTCACGTCAGACAACATCTTGCATTTAGCTTTATGATGTCAGCTTGCTAGGCAACAGATTGGCCCTCATGTCAGACAACATCTTGCCTTCGCTTTATGATGTCAGATCATCACCAGTCCAATTGTCCTTGTGGAAGCGGACCACACAGGAGGATGAGATATCAGAAGTTATGCAGTAGGTTGCTATCTCTATTCATGACCGCAAGGCAAGTCGGAGGTGGAATGGCAAATACTCTGAACCACTCAAAGCACTGTGGCCTTTTTTAAAGTGGGATGCAGATACAAAAACAGAGACTATCCTTACCAACAATCCTTCTTGAGTATAAGAGTCCAACAAACAGAGTGCAGCGGAAGACGTTAAATGTGCTTCATTCCGTGAGAACGCAACTCTATAGTTCTACAGTGAGATAGTGCATTTCAGCCTCAAAGGAAGCAATGTCCTCAAACGGAACATTGGTGGCACCAGGATCTAAAGCAGGCTTATGAAGCCTTGGATGCAGTCAGTCTTTTATTAACTATCATGACCGACACAATGTGATCCATAATACTTCCATTTTGGCAGAAATTACATTCAAGCACAGGCCCCCACTAGAAGGTAGTGATGACATTCAGGTGCTGAAAACGTCTTTTTAATGCCTAAAGGAATGATTGTGAGCTTTACTTACCATATATATTGGTCAAATGATGCCCTATGCCGGAAGACTGTCTTTTTTTTTTTTCTTCAGTATCGGCAATGCAGAGACAATTTGTTGCGAAACACTGCCACTGCTGGTCATTCAGTATAATCTGCAGATGGAAAAGTCCACTGTTAGCACATTTACTACAAGCAATACAAAAAAATCATGATTTTTATAAAGGGTAAGCAGATCAATACTATGGAGTTTGTATTATTGTGCAAATCAGCAGTTCATTAGAAAATCAAATCTCGATTTGTGTTTTTAACCTACCATACTACTCTGAATCTCATGCCTCATTTGGTAACACCCTCTAAACAACTGTAGAAGGTACATTAGGACATAGATAGAGATCTTTTTGCCATCCAAGTGGCAGCGTACCCCTCTCACTTTATTTGTTTTAGGATATGGTACACCAGTAGCAATTAAGCCAGCTGATAAGTTGAGAGGTAGGGTTACGCTACAGTTAATGGGAATAATAAAAGCTATGAATAGCATGTTCATAATCATCATTTGAGCCAATTCCTAGCATTTAAGCAATAGTGAAGTTGACTAATGCTCAAACTCCCGTTCGTTCAAATTTAAAGGTCTTAAAAAGTGCCCTAATTTCGTACATTTTACCATCATAGCTGTCACTTGGGCGTCCGGTCTACCCTGCTACTCATTTCATTAGCAAGATAAATGTATCTTACTGCTTGCTAGGCAACAACAGAGTGGCCCTCACGTCAGACAACATCTTGCGTTTAGCTTTATGATGTCAGCTTGCTAGGCAACAGATTGGCCCTCATGTCAGACAACATCTTGCCTTCGCTTTATGATGTCAGATCATCACTGGTCCAATTGTCCTTGTGGAAGCGGACCACACAGGAGGATGAGATATCAGAAGTTATGCAGTAGGTTGCTATCTCTATTCATGACCGCAAGGCAAGTCGGAGGTGGAATGGCAAATACTCTGAACCACTCAAAGCACTGTGGCCTTTTTTAAAGTGGGATGCAGATACAAAAACAGAGACTATCCTTACCAACAATCCTTCTTGAGTATCAGAGTTCAACATACAGAGTGCAGCGGAAGACGTTAAATGTGCTTCATTCCGTGAGAACGCAACTCTATAGTTCTACAGTGAGATAGTGCATTTCAGCCTCAAAGGAAGCAATGTCCTCAAACGGAACATTGGTGGCACCAGGATCTAAAGCAGGCTTATGAAGCCTTGGATGCAGTCAGTCTTTTATTAACTATCATGACCGACACAATGTGATCCATAATACTTCCATTTTGGCAGAAATTACATTCAAGCACAGGCCCCCACTAGAAGGTAGTGATGACATTCAGGTGCTGAAAACGTCTTTTTAATGCCTAAAGGAATGATTGTGAGCTTTACTTACCATATATATTGGTCAAATGATGCCCTATGCCGGAAGACTGTCTTTTTTTTTTTTCTTCAGTATCGGCAATGCAGAGACAATTTGTTGCGAAACACTGCCACTGCTGGTCATTCAGTATAATCTGCAGATGGAAAAGTCCACTGTTAGCACATTTACTACAAGCAATACAAAAAAATCATGATTTTTATAAAGGGTAAACAGATCAATACTATGGAGTTTGTATTATTGTGCAAATCAGCAGTTCATTAGAAAATCAAATCTCGATTTGTGTTTTTAACCTACCATACTACTCTGAATCTCATGCCTCATTTGGCAACACCCTCTAAACAACTGTAGAAGGTACATTAGGACATAGATAGAGATCTTTTTGCCATCCAAGTGGCAGCGTACCCCTCTCACTTTATTTGTTTTAGGATATGGTACACCAGTAGCAATTAAGCCAGCTGATAAGTTGAGAGGTAGGGTTACGCTACAGTTAATGGGAATAATAAAAGCTATGAATAGCATGTTCATAATCATCATTTGAGCCAATTCCTAGCAGTTCAGCAATAGTGAAGTTGACTAATGCTCAAACTCCCGTTCGTTCAAATTTAAAGGTCTTAAAAAGTGCCCTAATTTCATACATTTTACCATCATAGCTGTCACTTGGGCGTCCGGTCTACCCTGCTACTCATTTCATTAGCAAGATAAATGTATCTTACTGCTTGCTAGGCAACAACAGAGTGGCCCTCACGTCAGACAACATCTTGCATTTAGCTTTATGATGTCAGCTTGCTAGGCAACAGATTGGCCCTCATGTCAGACAACATCTTGCCTTCGCTTTATGATGTCAGATCATCACCGGTCCAATTGTCCTTGTGGAAGCGGACCACACAGGAGGATGAGATATCAGAAGTTATGCAGTAGGTTGCTATCTCTATTCATGACCGCAAGGCAAGTCGGAGGTGGAATGGCAAATACTCTGAACCACTCAAAGCACTGTGGCCTTTTTTAAAGTGGGATGCAGATACAAAAACAGAGACTATCCTTACCAACAATCCTTCTTGAGTATAAGAGTCCAACAAACAGAGTGCAGCGGAAGACGTTAAATGTGCTTCATTCCGTGAGAACGCAACTCTATAGTTCTACAGTGAGATAGTGCATTTCAGCCTCAAAGGAAGCAATGTCCTCAAACGGAACATTGGTGGCACCAGGATCTAAAGCAGGCTTATGAAGCCTTGGATGCAGTCAGTCTTTTATTAACTATCATGACCGACACAATGTGATCCATAATACTTCCATTTTGGCAGAAATTACATTCAAGCACAGGCCCCCACTAGAAGGTAGTGATGACATTCAGGTGCTGAAAACGTCTTTTTAATGCCTAAAGGAATGATTGTGAGCTTTACTTACCATATATATTGGTCAAATGATGCCCTATGCCGGAAGACTGTCTTTTTTTTTTTTCTTCAGTATCGGCAATGCAGAGACAATTTGTTGCGAAACACTGCCACTGCTGGTCATTCAGTATAATCTGCAGATGGAAAAGTCCACTGTTAGCACATTTACTACAAGCAATACAAAAAAATCATGATTTTTATAAAGGGTAAGCAGATCAATACTATGGAGTTTGTATTATTGTGCAAATCAGCAGTTCATTAGAAAATCAAATCTCGATTTGTGTTTTTAACCTACCATACTACTCTGAATCTCATGCCTCATTTGGTAACACCCTCTAAACAACTGTAGAAGGTACATTAGGACATAGATAGAGATCTTTTTGCCATCCAAGTGGCAGCGTACCCCTCTCACTTTATTTGTTTTAGGATATGGTACACCAGTAGCAATTAAGCCAGCTGATAAGTTGAGAGGTAGGGTTACGCTACAGTTAATGGGAATAATAAAAGCTATGAATAGCATGTTCATAATCATCATTTGAGCCAATTCCTAGCATTTAAGCAATAGTGAAGTTGACTAATGCTCAAACTCCCGTTCGTTCAAATTTAAAGGTCTTAAAAAGTGCCCTAATTTCGTACTTTTTACCATCATAGCTGTCACTTGGGCGTCCGGTCTACCCTGCTACTCATTTCATTAGCAAGATAAATGTATCTTACTGCTTGCTAGGCAACAACAGAGTGGCCCTCACGTCAGACAACATCTTGCATTTAGCTTTATGATGTCAGCTTGCTAGGCAACAGATTGGCCCTCATGTCAGACAACATCTTGCCTTCGCTTTATGATGTCAGATCATCACTGGTCCAATTGTCCTTGTGGAAGCGGACCACACAGGAGGATGAGATATCAGAAGTTATGCAGTAGGTTGCTATCTCTATTCATGACCGCAAGGCAAGTCGGAGGTGGAATGGCAAATACTCTGAACCACTCAAAGCACTGTGGCCTTTTTTAAAGTGGGATGCAGATACAAAAACAGAGACTATCCTTACCAACAATCCTTCTTGAGTATCAGAGTTCAACATACAGAGTGCAGCGGAAGACGTTAAATGTGCTTCATTCCGTGAGAACGCAACTCTATAGTTCTACAGTGAGATAGTGCATTTCAGCCTCAAAGGAAGCAATGTCCTCAAACGGAACATTGGTGGCACCAGGATCTAAAGCAGGCTTAAGAAGCCTTGGATGCAGTCAGTCTTTTATTAACTATCATGACCGACACAATGTGATCCATAATACTTCCATTTTGGCAGAAATTACATTCAAGCACAGGCCCCCACTAGAAGGTAGTGATGACATTCAGGTGCTGAAAACGTCTTTTTAATGCCTAAAGGAATGATTGTGAGCTTTACTTACCATATATATTGGTCAAATGATGCCCTATGCCGGAAGACTGTCTTTTTTTTTTTTCTTCAGTATCGGCAATGCAGAGACAATTTGTTGCGAAACACTGCCACTGCTGGTCATTCAGTATAATCTGCAGATGGAAAAGTCCACTGTTAGCACATTTACTACAAGCAATACAAAAAAATCATGATTTTTATAAAGGGTAAACAGATCAATACTATGGAGTTTGTATTATTGTGCAAATCAGCAGTTCATTAGAAAATCAAATCTCGATTTGTGTTTTTAACCTACCATACTACTCTGAATCTCATGCCTCATTTGGCAACACCCTCTAAACAACTGTAGAAGGTACATTAGGACATAGATAGAGATCTTTTTGCCATCCAAGTGGCAGCGTACCCCTCTCACTTTATTTGTTTTAGGATATGGTACACCAGTAGCAATTAAGCCAGCTGATAAGTTGAGAGGTAGGGTTACGCTACAGTTAATGGGAATAATAAAAGCTATGAATAGCATGTTCATAATCATCATTTGAGCCAATTCCTAGCAGTTCAGCAATAGTGAAGTTGACTAATGCTCAAACTCCCGTTCGTTCAAATTTAAAGGTCTTAAAAAGTGCCCTAATTTCATACATTTTACCATCATAGCTGTCACTTGGGCGTCCGGTCTACCCTGCTACTCATTTCATTAGCAAGATAAATGTATCTTACTGCTTGCTAGGCAACAACAGAGTGGCCCTCACGTCAGACAACATCTTGCATTTAGCTTTATGATGTCAGCTTGCTAGGCAACAGATTGGCCCTCATGTCAGACAACATCTTGCCTTCGCTTTATGATGTCAGATCATCACCGGTCCAATTGTCCTTGTGGAAGCGGACCACACAGGAGGATGAGATATCAGAAGTTATGCAGTAGGTTGCTATCTCTATTCATGACCGCAAGGCAAGTCGGAGGTGGAATGGCAAATACTCTGAACCACTCAAAGCACTGTGGCCTTTTTTAAAGTGGGATGCAGATACAAAAACAGAGACTATCCTTACCAACAATCCTTCTTGAGTATAAGAGTCCAACAAACAGAGTGCAGCGGAAGACGTTAAATGTGCTTCATTCCGTGAGAACGCAACTCTATAGTTCTACAGTGAGATAGTGCATTTCAGCCTCAAAGGAAGCAATGTCCTCAAACGGAACATTGGTGGCACCAGGATCTAAAGCAGGCTTAAGAAGCCTTGGATGCAGTCAGTCTTTTATTAACTATCATGACCGACACAATGTGATCCATAATACTTCCATTTTGGCAGAAATTACATTCAAGCACAGGCCCCCACTAGAAGGTAGTGATGACATTCAGGTGCTGAAAACGTCTTTTTAATGCCTAAAGGAATGATTGTGAGCTTTACTTACCATATATATTGGTCAAATGATGCCCTATGCCGGAAGACTGTCTTTTTTTTTTTTCTTCAGTATCGGCAATGCAGAGACAATTTGTTGCGAAACACTGCCACTGCTGGTCATTCAGTATAATCTGCAGATGGAAAAGTCCACTGTTAGCACATTTACTACAAGCAATACAAAAAAATCATGATTTTTATAAAGGGTAAACAGATCAATACTATGGAGTTTGTATTATTGTGCAAATCAGCAGTTCATTAGAAAATCAAATCTCGATTTGTGTTTTTAACCTACCATACTACTCTGAATCTCATGCCTCATTTGGCAACACCCTCTAAACAACTGTAGAAGGTACATTAGGACATAGATAGAGATCTTTTTGCCATCCAAGTGGCAGCGTACCCCTCTCACTTTATTTGTTTTAGGATATGGTACACCAGTAGCAATTAAGCCAGCTGATAAGTTGAGAGGTAGGGTTACGCTACAGTTAATGGGAATAATAAAAGCTATGAATAGCATGTTCATAATCATCATTTGAGCCAATTCCTAGCATTTAAGCAATAGTGAAGTTGACTAATGCTCAAACTCCCGTTCGTTCAAATTTAAAGGTCTTAAAAAGTGCCCTAATTTCGTACATTTTACCATCATAGCTGTCACTTGGGCGTCCGGTCTACCCTGCTACTCATTTCATTAGCAAGATAAATGTATCTTACTGCTTGCTAGGCAACAACAGAGTGGCCCTCACGTCAGACAACATCTTGCATTTAGCTTTATGATGTCAGCTTGCTAGGCAACAGATTGGCCCTCATGTCAGACAACATCTTGCCTTCGCTTTATGATGTCAGATCATCACTGGTCCAATTGTCCTTGTGGAAGCGGACCACACAGGAGGATGAGATATCAGAAGTTATGCAGTAGGTTGCTATCTCTATTCATGACCGCAAGGCAAGTCGGAGGTGGAATGGCAAATACTCTGAACCACTCAAAGCACTGTGGCCTTTTTTAAAGTGGGATGCAGATACAAAAACAGAGACTATCCTTACCAACAATCCTCCTTGAGTATCAGAGTTCAACATACAGAGTGCAGCGGAAGACGTTAAATGTGCTTCATTCCGTGAGAACGCAATTCTATAGTTCTACAGTGAGATAGTGCATTTCAGCCTCAAAGGAAGCAATGTCCTCAAACGGAACATTGGTGGCACCAGGATCTAAAGCAGGCTTAAGAAGCCTTGGATGCAGTCAGTCTTTTATTAACTATCATGACCGACACAATGTGATCCATAATACTTCCATTTTGGCAGAAATTACATTCAAGCACAGGCCCCCACTAGAAGGTAGTGATGACATTCAGGTGCTGAAAACGTCTTTTTAATGCCTAAAGGAATGATTGTGAGCTTTACTTACCATATATATTGGTCAAATGATGCCCTATGCCGGAAGACTGTCTTTTTTTTTTTTCTTCAGTATCGGCAATGCAGAGACAATTTGTTGCGAAACACTGCCACTGCTGGTCATTCAGTATAATCTGCAGATGGAAAAGTCCACTGTTAGCACATTTACTACAAGCAATACAAAAAAATCATGATTTTTATAAAGGGTAAACAGATCAATACTATGGAGTTTGTATTATTGTGCAAATCAGCAGTTCATTAGAAAATCAAATCTCGATTTGTGTTTTTAACCTACCATACTACTCTGAATCTCATGCCTCATTTGGCAACACCCTCTAAACAACTGTAGAAGGTACATTAGGACATAGATAGAGATCTTTTTGCCATCCAAGTGGCAGCGTACCCCTCTCACTTTATTTGTTTTAGGATATGGTACACCAGTAGCAATTAAGCCAGCTGATAAGTTGAGAGGTAGGGTTACGCTACAGTTAATGGGAATAATAAAAGCTATGAATAGCATGTTCATAATCATCATTTGAGCCAATTCCTAGCAGTTCAGCAATAGTGAAGTTGACTAATGCTCAAACTCCCGTTCGTTCAAATTTAAAGGTCTTAAAAAGTGCCCTAATTTCATACATTTTACCATCATAGCTGTCACTTGGGCGTCCGGTCTACCCTGCTACTCATTTCATTAGCAAGATAAATGTATCTTACTGCTTGCTAGGCAACAACAGAGTGGCCCTCACGTCAGACAACATCTTGCATTTAGCTTTATGATGTCAGCTTGCTAGGCAACAGATTGGCCCTCATGTCAGACAACATCTTGCCTTCGCTTTATGATGTCAGATCATCACCGGTCCAATTGTCCTTGTGGAAGCGGACCACACAGGAGGATGAGATATCAGAAGTTATGCAGTAGGTTGCTATCTCTATTCATGACCGCAAGGCAAGTCGGAGGTGGAATGGCAAATACTCTGAACCACTCAAAGCACTGTGGCCTTTTTTAAAGTGGGATGCAGATACAAAAACAGAGACTATCCTTACCAACAATCCTTCTTGAGTATAAGAGTCCAACAAACAGAGTGCAGCGGAAGACGTTAAATGTGCTTCATTCCGTGAGAACGCAACTCTATAGTTCTACAGTGAGATAGTGCATTTCAGCCTCAAAGGAAGCAATGTCCTCAAACGGAACATTGGTGGCACCAGGATCTAAAGCAGGCTTAAGAAGCCTTGGATGCAGTCAGTCTTTTATTAACTATCATGACCGACACAATGTGATCCATAATACTTCCATTTTGGCAGAAATTACATTCAAGCACAGGCCCCCACTAGAAGGTAGTGATGACATTCAGGTGCTGAAAACGTCTTTTTAATGCCTAAAGGAATGATTGTGAGCTTTACTTACCATATATATTGGTTAAATGATGCCCTATGCCGGAAGACTGTCTTTTTTTTTTCTCTTCAGTATCGGCAATGCAGAGACAATTTGTTGCGAAACACTGCCACTGCTGGTCATTCAGTATAATCTGCAGATGGAAAAGTCCACTGTTAGCACATTTACTACAAGCAATACAAAAAAATCATGATTTTTATAAAGGGTAAACAGATCAATACTATGGAGTTTGTATTATTGTGCAAATCAGCAGTTCATTAGAAAATCAAATCTCGATTTGTGTTTTTAACCTACCATACTACTCTGAATCTCATGCCTCATTTGGTAACACCCTCTAAACAACTGTAGAAGGTACATTAGGACATAGATAGAGATCTTTTTGCCATCCAAGTGGCAGCGTACCCCTCTCACTTTATTTGTTTTAGGATATGGTACACCAGTAGCAATTAAGCCAGCTGATAAGTTGAGAGGTAGGGTTACGCTACAGTTAATGGGAATAATAAAAGCTATGAATAGCATGTTCATAATCATCATTTGAGCCAATTCCTAGCATTTAAGCAATAGTGAAGTTGACTAATGCTCAAACTCCCGTTCGTTCAAATTTAAAGGTCTTAAAAAGTGCCCTAATTTCGTACATTTTACCATCATAGCTGTCACTTGGGCGTCCGGTCTACCCTGCTACTCATTTCATTAGCAAGATAAAGGTATCTTACTGCTTGCTAGGCAACAACAGAGTGGCCCTCACGTCAGACAACATCTTGCATTTAGCTTTATGATGTCAGCTTGCTAGGCAACAGATTGGCCCTCATGTCAGACAACATCTTGCCTTCGCTTTATGATGTCAGATCATCACTGGTCCAATTGTCCTTGTGGAAGCGGACCACACAGGAGGATGAGATATCAGAAGTTATGCAGTAGGTTGCTATCTCTATTCGTGACCGCAAGGCAAGTCGGAGGTGGAATGGCAAATACTCTGAACCACTCAAAGCACTGTGGCCTTTATTAAAGTGGGATGCAGATACAAAAACAGAGACTATCCTTACCAACAATCCTTCTTGAGTATCAGAGTTCAACATACAGAGTGCAGCGGAAGACGTTAAATGTGCTTCATTCCGTGAGAACGCAACTCTATAGTTCTACAGTGAGATAGTGCATTTCAGCCTCAAAGGAAGCAATGTCCTCAAACGGAACATTGGTGGCACCAGGATCTAAAGCAGGCTTAAGAAGCCTTGGATGCAGTCAGTCTTTTATTAACTATCATGACCGACACAATGTGATCCATAATACTTCCATTTTGGCAGAAATTACATTCAAGCACAGGCCCCCACTAGAAGGTAGTGATGACATTCAGGTGCTGAAAACGTCTTTTTAATGCCTAAAGGAATGATTGTGAGCTTTACTTACCATATATATTGGTCAAATGATGCCCTATGCCGGAAGACTGTCTTTTTTTTTTTTCTTCAGTATCGGCAATGCAGAGACAATTTGTTGCGAAACACTGCCACTGCTGGTCATTCAGTATAATCTGCAGATGGAAAAGTCCACTGTTAGCACATTTACTACAAGCAATACAAAAAAATCATGATTTTTATAAAGGGTAAACAGATCAATACTATGGAGTTTGTATTATTGTGCAAATCAGCAGTTCATTAGAAAATCAAATCTCGATTTGTGTTTTTAACCTACCATACTACTCTGAATCTCATGCCTCATTTGGCAACACCCTCTAAACAACTGTAGAAGGTACATTAGGACATAGATAGAGATCTTTTTGCCATCCAAGTGGCAGCGTACCCCTCTCACTTTATTTGTTTTAGGATATGGTACACCAGTAGCAATTAAGCCAGCTGATAAGTTGAGAGGTAGGGTTACGCTACAGTTAATGGGAATAATAAAAGCTATGAATAGCATGTTCATAATCATCATTTGAGCCAATTCCTAGCATTTAAGCAATAGTGAAGTTGACTAATGCTCAAACTCCCGTTCGTTCAAATTTAAAGGTCTTAAAAAGTGCCCTAATTTCGTACATTTTACCATCATAGTTGTCACTTGGGCGTCCGGTCTACCCTGCTACTCATTTCATTAGCAAGATAAATGTATCTTACTGCTTGCTAGGCAACAACAGAGTGGCCCTCACGTCAGACAACATCTTGCATTTAGCTTTATGATGTCAGCTTGCTAGGCAACAGATTGGCCCTCATGTCAGACAACATCTTGCCTTCGCTTTATGATGTCAGATCATCACCGGTCCAATTGTCCTTGTGGAAGCGGACCACACAGGAGGATGAGATATCAGAAGTTATGCAGTAGGTTGCTATCTCTATTCATGACCGCAAGGCAAGTCGGAGGTGGAATGGCAAATACTCTGAACCACTCAAAGCACTGTGGCCTTTTTTAAAGTGGGATGCAGATACAAAAACAGAGACTATCCTTACCAACAATCCTTCTTGAGTATAAGAGTCCAACAAACAGAGTGCAGCGGAAGACGTTAAATGTGCTTCATTCCGTGAGAACGCAACTCTATAGTTCTACAGTGAGATAGTGCATTTCAGCCTCACAGGAAGCAATGTCCTCAAACGGAACATTGGTGGCACCAGGATCTAAAGCAGGCTTAAGAAGCCTTGGATGCAGTCAGTCTTTTATTAACTATCATGACCGACACAATGTGATCCATAATACTTCCATTTTGGCAGAAATTACATTCAAGCACAGGCCCCCACTAGAAGGTAGTGATGACATTCAGGTGCTGAAAACGTCTTTTTAATGCCTAAAGGAATGATTGTGAGCTTTACTTACCATATATATTGGTCAAATGATGCCCTATGCCGGAAGACTGTCTTTTTTTTTTTTCTTCAGTATCGGCAATGCAGAGACAATTTGTTGCGAAACACTGCCACTGCTGGTCATTCAGTATAATCTGCAGATGGAAAAGTCCACTGTTAGCACATTTACTACAAGCAATACAAAAAAATCATGATTTTTATAAAGGGTAAACAGATCAATACTATGGAGTTTGTATTATTGTGCAAATCAGCAGTTCATTAGAAAATCAAATCTCGATTTGTGTTTTTAACCTACCATACTACTCTGAATCTCATGCCTCATTTGGCAACACCCTCTAAACAACTGTAGAAGGTACATTAGGACATAGATAGAGATCTTTTTGCCATCCAAGTGGCAGCGTACCCCTCTCACTTTATTTGTTTTAGGATATGGTACACCAGTAGCAATTAAGCCAGCTGATAAGTTGAGAGGTAGGGTTACGCTACAGTTAATGGGAATAATAAAAGCTATGAATAGCATGTTCATAATCATCATTTGAGCCAATTCCTAGCATTTAAGCAATAGTGAAGTTGACTAATGCTCAAACTCCCGTTCGTTCAAATTTAAAGGTCTTAAAAAGTGCCCTAATTTCGTACATTTTACCATCATAGCTGTCACTTGGGCGTCCGGTCTACCCTGCTACTCATTTCATTAGCAAGATAAATGTATCTTACTGCTTGCTAGGCAACAACAGAGTGGCCCTCACGTCAGACAACATCTTGCATTTAGCTTTATGATGTCAGCTTGCTAGGCAACAGATTGGCCCTCATGTCAGACAACATCTTGCCTTCGCTTTATGATGTCAGATCATCACTGGTCCAATTGTCCTTGTGGAAGCGGACCACACAGGAGGATGAGATATCAGAAGTTATGCAGTAGGTTGCTATCTCTATTCATGACCGCAAGGCAAGTCGGAGGTGGAATGGCAAATACTCTGAACCACTCAAAGCACTGTGGCCTTTTTTAAAGTGGGATGCAGATACAAAAACAGAGACTATCCTTACCAACAATCCTCCTTGAGTATCAGAGTTCAACATACAGAGTGCAGCGGAAGACGTTAAATGTGCTTCATTCCGTGAGAACGCAATTCTATAGTTCTACAGTGAGATAGTGCATTTCAGCCTCAAAGGAAGCAATGTCCTCAAACGGAACATTGGTGGCACCAGGATCTAAAGCAGGCTTAAGAAGCCTTGGATGCAGTCAGTCTTTTATTAACTATCATGACCGACACAATGTGATCCATAATACTTCCATTTTGGCAGAAATTACATTCAAGCACAGGCCCCCACTAGAAGGTAGTGATGACATTCAGGTGCTGAAAACGTCTTTTTAATGCCTAAAGGAATGATTGTGAGCTTTACTTACCATATATATTGGTCAAATGATGCCCTATGCCGGAAGACTGTCTTTTTTTTTTTTCTTCAGTATCGGCAATGCAGAGACAATTTGTTGCGAAACACTGCCACTGCTGGTCATTCAGTATAATCTGCAGATGGAAAAGTCCACTGTTAGCACATTTACTACAAGCAATACAAAAAAATCATGATTTTTATAAAGGGTAAACAGATCAATACTATGGAGTTTGTATTATTGTGCAAATCAGCAGTTCATTAGAAAATCAAATCTCGATTTGTGTTTTTAACCTACCATACTACTCTGAATCTCATGCCTCATTTGGCAACACCCTCTAAACAACTGTAGAAGGTACATTAGGACATAGATAGAGATCTTTTTGCCATCCAAGTGGCAGCGTACCCCTCTCACTTTATTTGTTTTAGGATATGGTACACCAGTAGCAATTAAGCCAGCTGATAAGTTGAGAGGTAGGGTTACGCTACAGTTAATGGGAATAATAAAAGCTATGAATAGCATGTTCATAATCATCATTTGAGCCAATTCCTAGCAGTTCAGCAATAGTGAAGTTGACTAATGCTCAAACTCCCGTTCGTTCAAATTTAAAGGTCTTAAAAAGTGCCCTAATTTCATACATTTTACCATCATAGCTGTCACTTGGGCGTCCGGTCTACCCTGCTACTCATTTCATTAGCAAGATAAATGTATCTTACTGCTTGCTAGGCAACAACAGAGTGGCCCTCACGTCAGACAACATCTTGCATTTAGCTTTATGATGTCAGCTTGCTAGGCAACAGATTGGCCCTCATGTCAGACAACATCTTGCCTTCGCTTTATGATGTCAGATCATCACCGGTCCAATTGTCCTTGTGGAAGCGGACCACACAGGAGGATGAGATATCAGAAGTTATGCAGTAGGTTGCTATCTCTATTCATGACCGCAAGGCAAGTCGGAGGTGGAATGGCAAATACTCTGAACCACTCAAAGCACTGTGGCCTTTTTTAAAGTGGGATGCAGATACAAAAACAGAGACTATCCTTACCAACAATCCTTCTTGAGTATAAGAGTCCAACAAACAGAGTGCAGCGGAAGACGTTAAATGTGCTTCATTCCGTGAGAACGCAACTCTATAGTTCTACAGTGAGATAGTGCATTTCAGCCTCAAAGGAAGCAATGTCCTCAAACGGAACATTGGTGGCACCAGGATCTAAAGCAGGCTTAAGAAGCCTTGGATGCAGTCAGTCTTTTATTAACTATCATGACCGACACAATGTGATCCATAATACTTCCATTTTGGCAGAAATTACATTCAAGCACAGGCCCCCACTAGAAGGTAGTGATGACATTCAGGTGCTGAAAACGTCTTTTTAAT
Source organism: Lissotriton vulgaris (assembly GCF_964263255.1). Taxonomy (NCBI): domain Eukaryota; kingdom Metazoa; phylum Chordata; class Amphibia; order Caudata; family Salamandridae; genus Lissotriton; species Lissotriton vulgaris. The sequence continues at coordinate 322,651,712 of NC_141700.1, read as the reverse complement.
GCCTAAAGGAATGATTGTGAGCTTTACTTACCATATATATTGGTTAAATGATGCCCTATGCCGGAAGACTGTCTTTTTTTTTTCTCTTCAGTATCGGCAATGCAGAGACAATTTGTTGCGAAACACTGCCACTGCTGGTCATTCAGTATAATCTGCAGATGGAAAAGTCCACTGTTAGCACATTTACTACAAGCAATACAAAAAAATCATGATTTTTATAAAGGGTAAACAGATCAATACTATGGAGTTTGTATTATTGTGCAAATCAGCAGTTCATTAGAAAATCAAATCTCGATTTGTGTTTTTAACCTACCATACTACTCTGAATCTCATGCCTCATTTGGTAACACCCTCTAAACAACTGTAGAAGGTACATTAGGACATAGATAGAGATCTTTTTGCCATCCAAGTGGCAGCGTACCCCTCTCACTTTATTTGTTTTAGGATATGGTACACCAGTAGCAATTAAGCCAGCTGATAAGTTGAGAGGTAGGGTTACGCTACAGTTAATGGGAATAATAAAAGCTATGAATAGCATGTTCATAATCATCATTTGAGCCAATTCCTAGCATTTAAGCAATAGTGAAGTTGACTAATGCTCAAACTCCCGTTCGTTCAAATTTAAAGGTCTTAAAAAGTGCCCTAATTTCGTACATTTTACCATCATAGCTGTCACTTGGGCGTCCGGTCTACCCTGCTACTCATTTCATTAGCAAGATAAAGGTATCTTACTGCTTGCTAGGCAACAACAGAGTGGCCCTCACGTCAGACAACATCTTGCATTTAGCTTTATGATGTCAGCTTGCTAGGCAACAGATTGGCCCTCATGTCAGACAACATCTTGCCTTCGCTTTATGATGTCAGATCATCACTGGTCCAATTGTCCTTGTGGAAGCGGACCACACAGGAGGATGAGATATCAGAAGTTATGCAGTAGGTTGCTATCTCTATTCGTGACCGCAAGGCAAGTCGGAGGTGGAATGGCAAATACTCTGAACCACTCAAAGCACTGTGGCCTTTATTAAAGTGGGATGCAGATACAAAAACAGAGACTATCCTTACCAACAATCCTTCTTGAGTATCAGAGTTCAACATACAGAGTGCAGCGGAAGACGTTAAATGTGCTTCATTCCGTGAGAACGCAACTCTATAGTTCTACAGTGAGATAGTGCATTTCAGCCTCAAAGGAAGCAATGTCCTCAAACGGAACATTGGTGGCACCAGGATCTAAAGCAGGCTTAAGAAGCCTTGGATGCAGTCAGTCTTTTATTAACTATCATGACCGACACAATGTGATCCATAATACTTCCATTTTGGCAGAAATTACATTCAAGCACAGGCCCCCACTAGAAGGTAGTGATGACATTCAGGTGCTGAAAACGTCTTTTTAATGCCTAAAGGAATGATTGTGAGCTTTACTTACCATATATATTGGTCAAATGATGCCCTATGCCGGAAGACTGTCTTTTTTTTTTTTCTTCAGTATCGGCAATGCAGAGACAATTTGTTGCGAAACACTGCCACTGCTGGTCATTCAGTATAATCTGCAGATGGAAAAGTCCACTGTTAGCACATTTACTACAAGCAATACAAAAAAATCATGATTTTTATAAAGGGTAAACAGATCAATACTATGGAGTTTGTATTATTGTGCAAATCAGCAGTTCATTAGAAAATCAAATCTCGATTTGTGTTTTTAACCTACCATACTACTCTGAATCTCATGCCTCATTTGGCAACACCCTCTAAACAACTGTAGAAGGTACATTAGGACATAGATAGAGATCTTTTTGCCATCCAAGTGGCAGCGTACCCCTCTCACTTTATTTGTTTTAGGATATGGTACACCAGTAGCAATTAAGCCAGCTGATAAGTTGAGAGGTAGGGTTACGCTACAGTTAATGGGAATAATAAAAGCTATGAATAGCATGTTCATAATCATCATTTGAGCCAATTCCTAGCATTTAAGCAATAGTGAAGTTGACTAATGCTCAAACTCCCGTTCGTTCAAATTTAAAGGTCTTAAAAAGTGCCCTAATTTCGTACATTTTACCATCATAGTTGTCACTTGGGCGTCCGGTCTACCCTGCTACTCATTTCATTAGCAAGATAAATGTATCTTACTGCTTGCTAGGCAACAACAGAGTGGCCCTCACGTCAGACAACATCTTGCATTTAGCTTTATGATGTCAGCTTGCTAGGCAACAGATTGGCCCTCATGTCAGACAACATCTTGCCTTCGCTTTATGATGTCAGATCATCACCGGTCCAATTGTCCTTGTGGAAGCGGACCACACAGGAGGATGAGATATCAGAAGTTATGCAGTAGGTTGCTATCTCTATTCATGACCGCAAGGCAAGTCGGAGGTGGAATGGCAAATACTCTGAACCACTCAAAGCACTGTGGCCTTTTTTAAAGTGGGATGCAGATACAAAAACAGAGACTATCCTTACCAACAATCCTTCTTGAGTATAAGAGTCCAACAAACAGAGTGCAGCGGAAGACGTTAAATGTGCTTCATTCCGTGAGAACGCAACTCTATAGTTCTACAGTGAGATAGTGCATTTCAGCCTCACAGGAAGCAATGTCCTCAAACGGAACATTGGTGGCACCAGGATCTAAAGCAGGCTTAAGAAGCCTTGGATGCAGTCAGTCTTTTATTAACTATCATGACCGACACAATGTGATCCATAATACTTCCATTTTGGCAGAAATTACATTCAAGCACAGGCCCCCACTAGAAGGTAGTGATGACATTCAGGTGCTGAAAACGTCTTTTTAATGCCTAAAGGAATGATTGTGAGCTTTACTTACCATATATATTGGTCAAATGATGCCCTATGCCGGAAGACTGTCTTTTTTTTTTTCTTCAGTATCGGCAATCCAGAGACAATTTGTTGCGAAACACTGCCACTGCTGGTCATTCAGTATAATCTGCAGATGGAAAAGTCCACTGTTAGCACATTTACTACAAGCAATACAAAAAAATCATGATTTTTATGAAGGGTAAGCAGATCAATACTATGGAGTTTGTATTATTGTGCAAATCAGCAGTTCATTAGAAAATCAAATCTCGATTTGTGTTTTTAACCTACCATACTACTCTGAATCTCATGCCTCATTTGGTAACACCCTCTAAACAACTGTAGAAGGTACATTAGGACATAGATAGAGATATTTTTGCCATCCAAGTGGCAGCGTACCCCTCTCACTTTATTTGTTTTAGGATATGGTACACCAGTAGCAATTAAGCCAGCTGATAAGTTGAGAGGTAGGGTTACGCTACAGTTAATGGGAATAATAAAAGCTATGAATAGCATGTTCATAATCATCATTTGAGCCAATTCCTAGCAGTTCAGCAATAGTGAAGTTGACTAATGCTCAAACTCCCGTTCGTTCAAATTTAAAGGTCTTAAAAAGTGCCCTAATTTCGTACATTTTACCATCATAGTTGTCACTTGGGCGTCCGGTCTACCCTGCTACTCATTTCATTAGCAAGATAAATGTATCTTACTGCTTGCTAGGCAACAACAGAGTGGCCCTCACGTCAGACAACATCTTGCATTTAGCTTTATGATGTCAGCTTGCTAGGCAACAGATTGGCCCTCATGTCAGACAACATCTTGCCTTCGCTTTATGATGTCAGATCATCACCGGTCCAATTGTCCTTGTGGAAGCGGACCACACAGGAGGATGAGATATCAGAAGTTATGCAGTAGGTTGCTATCTCTATTCATGACCGCAAGGCAAGTCGGAGGTGGAATGGCAAATACTCTGAACCACTCAAAGCACTGTGGCCTTTTTTAAAGTGGGATGCAGATACAAAAACAGAGACTATCCTTACCAACAATCCTTCTTGAGTATAAGAGTCCAACAAACAGAGTGCAGCGGAAGACGTTAAATGTGCTTCATTCCGTGAGAACGCAACTCTATAGTTCTACAGTGAGATAGTGCATTTCAGCCTCAAAGGAAGCAATGTCCTCAAACGGAACATTGGTGGCACCAGGATCTAAAGCAGGCTTATGAAGCCTTGGATGCAGTCAGTCTTTTATTAACTATCATGACCGACACAATGTGATCCATAATACTTCCATTTTGGCAGAAATTACATTCAAGCACAGGCCCCCACTAGAAGGTAGTGATGACATTCAGGTGCTGAAAACGTCTTTTTAATGCCTAAAGGAATGATTGTGAGCTTTACTTACCATATATATTGGTCAAATGATGCCCTATGCCGGAAGACTGTCTTTTTTTTTTTTCTTCAGTATCGGCAATGCAGAGACAATTTGTTGCGAAACACTGCCACTGCTGGTCATTCAGTATAATCTGCAGATGGAAAAGTCCACTGTTAGCACATTTACTACAAGCAATACAAAAAAATCATGATTTTTATAAAGGGTAAGCAGATCAATACTATGGAGTTTGTATTATTGTGCAAATCAGCAGTTCATTAGAAAATCAAATCTCGATTTGTGTTTTTAACCTACCATACTACTCTGAATCTCATGCCTCATTTGGTAACACCCTCTAAACAACTGTAGAAGGTACATTAGGACATAGATAGAGATCTTTTTGCCATCCAAGTGGCAGCGTACCCCTCTCACTTTATTTGTTTTAGGATATGGTACACCAGTAGCAATTAAGCCAGCTGATAAGTTGAGAGGTAGGGTTACGCTACAGTTAATGGGAATAATAAAAGCTATGAATAGCATGTTCATAATCATCATTTGAGCCAATTCCTAGCATTTAAGCAATAGTGAAGTTGACTAATGCTCAAACTCCCGTTCGTTCAAATTTAAAGGTCTTAAAAAGTGCCCTAATTTCGTACTTTTTACCATCATAGCTGTCACTTGGGCGTCCGGTCTACCCTGCTACTCATTTCATTAGCAAGATAAATGTATCTTACTGCTTGCTAGGCAACAACAGAGTGGCCCTCACGTCAGACAACATCTTGCATTTAGCTTTATGATGTCAGCTTGCTAGGCAACAGATTGGCCCTCATGTCAGACAACATCTTGCCTTCGCTTTATGATGTCAGATCATCACTGGTCCAATTGTCCTTGTGGAAGCGGACCACACAGGAGGATGAGATATCAGAAGTTATGCAGTAGGTTGCTATCTCTATTCATGACCGCAAGGCAAGTCGGAGGTGGAATGGCAAATACTCTGAACCACTCAAAGCACTGTGGCCTTTTTTAAAGTGGGATGCAGATACAAAAACAGAGACTATCCTTACCAACAATCCTTCTTGAGTATCAGAGTTCAACATACAGAGTGCAGCGGAAGACGTTAAATGTGCTTCATTCCGTGAGAACGCAACTCTATAGTTCTACAGTGAGATAGTGCATTTCAGCCTCAAAGGAAGCAATGTCCTCAAACGGAACATTGGTGGCACCAGGATCTAAAGCAGGCTTAAGAAGCCTTGGATGCAGTCAGTCTTTTATTAACTATCATGACCGACACAATGTGATCCATAATACTTCCATTTTGGCAGAAATTACATTCAAGCACAGGCCCCCACTAGAAGGTAGTGATGACATTCAGGTGCTGAAAACGTCTTTTTAATGCCTAAAGGAATGATTGTGAGCTTTACTTACCATATATATTGGTCAAATGATGCCCTATGCCGGAAGACTGTCTTTTTTTTTTTTCTTCAGTATCGGCAATGCAGAGACAATTTGTTGCGAAACACTGCCACTGCTGGTCATTCAGTATAATCTGCAGATGGAAAAGTCCACTGTTAGCACATTTACTACAAGCAATACAAAAAAATCATGATTTTTATAAAGGGTAAACAGATCAATACTATGGAGTTTGTATTATTGTGCAAATCAGCAGTTCATTAGAAAATCAAATCTCGATTTGTGTTTTTAACCTACCATACTACTCTGAATCTCATGCCTCATTTGGCAACACCCTCTAAACAACTGTAGAAGGTACATTAGGACATAGATAGAGATCTTTTTGCCATCCAAGTGGCAGCGTACCCCTCTCACTTTATTTGTTTTAGGATATGGTACACCAGTAGCAATTAAGCCAGCTGATAAGTTGAGAGGTAGGGTTACGCTACAGTTAATGGGAATAATAAAAGCTATGAATAGCATGTTCATAATCATCATTTGAGCCAATTCCTAGCAGTTCAGCAATAGTGAAGTTGACTAATGCTCAAACTCCCGTTCGTTCAAATTTAAAGGTCTTAAAAAGTGCCCTAATTTCATACATTTTACCATCATAGCTGTCACTTGGGCGTCCGGTCTACCCTGCTACTCATTTCATTAGCAAGATAAATGTATCTTACTGCTTGCTAGGCAACAACAGAGTGGCCCTCACGTCAGACAACATCTTGCATTTAGCTTTATGATGTCAGCTTGCTAGGCAACAGATTGGCCCTCATGTCAGACAACATCTTGCCTTCGCTTTATGATGTCAGATCATCACCGGTCCAATTGTCCTTGTGGAAGCGGACCACACAGGAGGATGAGATATCAGAAGTTATGCAGTAGGTTGCTATCTCTATTCATGACCGCAAGGCAAGTCGGAGGTGGAATGGCAAATACTCTGAACCACTCAAAGCACTGTGGCCTTTTTTAAAGTGGGATGCAGATACAAAAACAGAGACTATCCTTACCAACAATCCTTCTTGAGTATAAGAGTCCAACAAACAGAGTGCAGCGGAAGACGTTAAATGTGCTTCATTCCGTGAGAACGCAACTCTATAGTTCTACAGTGAGATAGTGCATTTCAGCCTCAAAGGAAGCAATGTCCTCAAACGGAACATTGGTGGCACCAGGATCTAAAGCAGGCTTAAGAAGCCTTGGATGCAGTCAGTCTTTTATTAACTATCATGACCGACACAATGTGATCCATAATACTTCCATTTTGGCAGAAATTACATTCAAGCACAGGCCCCCACTAGAAGGTAGTGATGACATTCAGGTGCTGAAAACGTCTTTTTAATGCCTAAAGGAATGATTGTGAGCTTTACTTACCATATATATTGGTTAAATGATGCCCTATGCCGGAAGACTGTCTTTTTTTTTTTTCTTCAGTATCGGCAATGCAGAGACAATTTGTTGCGAAACACTGCCACTGCTGGTCATTCAGTATAATCTGCAGATGGAAAAGTCCACTGTTAGCACATTTACTACAAGCAATACAAAAAAATCATGATTTTTATAAAGGGTAAACAGATCAATACTATGGAGTTTGTATTATTGTGCAAATCAGCAGTTCATTAGAAAATCAAATCTCGATTTGTGTTTTTAACCTACCATACTACTCTGAATCTCATGCCTCATTTGGTAACACCCTCTAAACAACTGTAGAAGGTACATTAGGACATAGATAGAGATCTTTTTGCCATCCAAGTGGCAGCGTACCCCTCTCACTTTATTTGTTTTAGGATATGGTACACCAGTAGCAATTAAGCCAGCTGATAAGTTGAGAGGTAGGGTTACGCTACAGTTAATGGGAATAATAAAAGCTATGAATAGCATGTTCATAATCATCATTTGAGCCAATTCCTAGCATTTAAGCAATAGTGAAGTTGACTAATGCTCAAACTCCCGTTCGTTCAAATTTAAAGGTCTTAAAAAGTGCCCTAATTTCGTACATTTTACCATCATAGCTGTCACTTGGGCGTCCGGTCTACCCTGCTACTCATTTCATTAGCAAGATAAAGGTATCTTACTGCTTGCTAGGCAACAACAGAGTGGCCCTCACGTCAGACAACATCTTGCATTTAGCTTTATGATGTCAGCTTGCTAGGCAACAGATTGGCCCTCATGTCAGACAACATCTTGCCTTCGCTTTATGATGTCAGATCATCACTGGTCCAATTGTCCTTGTGGAAGCGGACCACACAGGAGGATGAGATATCAGAAGTTATGCAGTAGGTTGCTATCTCTATTCGTGACCGCAAGGCAAGTCGGAGGTGGAATGGCAAATACTCTGAACCACTCAAAGCACTGTGGCCTTTATTAAAGTGGGATGCAGATACAAAAACAGAGACTATCCTTACCAACAATCCTTCTTGAGTATCAGAGTTCAACATACAGAGTGCAGCGGAAGACGTTAAATGTGCTTCATTCCGTGAGAACGCAACTCTATAGTTCTACAGTGAGATAGTGCATTTCAGCCTCAAAGGAAGCAATGTCCTCAAACGGAACATTGGTGGCACCAGGATCTAAAGCAGGCTTAAGAAGCCTTGGATGCAGTCAGTCTTTTATTAACTATCATGACCGACACAATGTGATCCATAATACTTCCATTTTGGCAGAAATTACATTCAAGCACAGGCCCCCACTAGAAGGTAGTGATGACATTCAGGTGCTGAAAACGTCTTTTTAATGCCTAAAGGAATGATTGTGAGCTTTACTTACCATATATATTGGTCAAATGATGCCCTATGCCGGAAGACTGTCTTTTTTTTTTTTCTTCAGTATCGGCAATGCAGAGACAATTTGTTGCGAAACACTGCCACTGCTGGTCATTCAGTATAATCTGCAGATGGAAAAGTCCACTGTTAGCACATTTACTACAAGCAATACAAAAAAATCATGATTTTTATAAAGGGTAAACAGATCAATACTATGGAGTTTGTATTATTGTGCAAATCAGCAGTTCATTAGAAAATCAAATCTCGATTTGTGTTTTTAACCTACCATACTACTCTGAATCTCATGCCTCATTTGGCAACACCCTCTAAACAACTGTAGAAGGTACATTAGGACATAGATAGAGATCTTTTTGCCATCCAAGTGGCAGCGTACCCCTCTCACTTTATTTGTTTTAGGATATGGTACACCAGTAGCAATTAAGCCAGCTGATAAGTTGAGAGGTAGGGTTACGCTACAGTTAATGGGAATAATAAAAGCTATGAATAGCATGTTCATAATCATCATTTGAGCCAATTCCTAGCATTTAAGCAATAGTGAAGTTGACTAATGCTCAAACTCCCGTTCGTTCAAATTTAAAGGTCTTAAAAAGTGCCCTAATTTCGTACATTTTACCATCATAGCTGTCACTTGGGCGTCCGGTCTACCCTGCTACTCATTTCATTAGCAAGATAAATGTATCTTACTGCTTGCTAGGCAACAACAGAGTGGCCCTCACGTCAGACAACATCTTGCATTTAGCTTTATGATGTCAGCTTGCTAGGCAACAGATTGGCCCTCATGTCAGACAACATCTTGCCTTCGCTTTATGATGTCAGATCATCACTGGTCCAATTGTCCTTGTGGAAGCGGACCACACAGGAGGATGAGATATCAGAAGTTATGCAGTAGGTTGCTATCTCTATTCATGACCGCAAGGCAAGTCGGAGGTGGAATGGCAAATACTCTGAACCACTCAAAGCACTGTGGCCTTTTTTAAAGTGGGATGCAGATACAAAAACAGAGACTATCCTTACCAACAATCCTCCTTGAGTATCAGAGTTCAACATACAGAGTGCAGCGGAAGACGTTAAATGTGCTTCATTCCGTGAGAACGCAATTCTATAGTTCTACAGTGAGATAGTGCATTTCAGCCTCAAAGGAAGCAATGTCCTCAAACGGAACATTGGTGGCACCAGGATCTAAAGCAGGCTTAAGAAGCCTTGGATGCAGTCAGTCTTTTATTAACTATCATGACCGACACAATGTGATCCATAATACTTCCATTTTGGCAGAAATTACATTCAAGCACAGGCCCCCACTAGAAGGTAGTGATGACATTCAGGTGCTGAAAACGTCTTTTTAATGCCTAAAGGAATGATTGTGAGCTTTACTTACCATATATATTGGTCAAATGATGCCCTATGCCGGAAGACTGTCTTTTTTTTTTTTCTTCAGTATCGGCAATGCAGAGACAATTTGTTGCGAAACACTGCCACTGCTGGTCATTCAGTATAATCTGCAGATGGAAAAGTCCACTGTTAGCACATTTACTACAAGCAATACAAAAAAATCATGATTTTTATAAAGGGTAAACAGATCAATACTATGGAGTTTGTATTATTGTGCAAATCAGCAGTTCATTAGAAAATCAAATCTCGATTTGTGTTTTTAACCTACCATACTACTCTGAATCTCATGCCTCATTTGGCAACACCCTCTAAACAACTGTAGAAGGTACATTAGGACATAGATAGAGATCTTTTTGCCATCCAAGTGGCAGCGTACCCCTCTCACTTTATTTGTTTTAGGATATGGTACACCAGTAGCAATTAAGCCAGCTGATAAGTTGAGAGGTAGGGTTACGCTACAGTTAATGGGAATAATAAAAGCTATGAATAGCATGTTCATAATCATCATTTGAGCCAATTCCTAGCAGTTCAGCAATAGTGAAGTTGACTAATGCTCAAACTCCCGTTCGTTCAAATTTAAAGGTCTTAAAAAGTGCCCTAATTTCATACATTTTACCATCATAGCTGTCACTTGGGCGTCCGGTCTACCCTGCTACTCATTTCATTAGCAAGATAAATGTATCTTACTGCTTGCTAGGCAACAACAGAGTGGCCCTCACGTCAGACAACATCTTGCATTTAGCTTTATGATGTCAGCTTGCTAGGCAACAGATTGGCCCTCATGTCAGACAACATCTTGCCTTCGCTTTATGATGTCAGATCATCACCGGTCCAATTGTCCTTGTGGAAGCGGACCACACAGGAGGATGAGATATCAGAAGTTATGCAGTAGGTTGCTATCTCTATTCATGACCGCAAGGCAAGTCGGAGGTGGAATGGCAAATACTCTGAACCACTCAAAGCACTGTGGCCTTTTTTAAAGTGGGATGCAGATACAAAAACAGAGACTATCCTTACCAACAATCCTTCTTGAGTATAAGAGTCCAACAAACAGAGTGCAGCGGAAGACGTTAAATGTGCTTCATTCCGTGAGAACGCAACTCTATAGTTCTACAGTGAGATAGTGCATTTCAGCCTCAAAGGAAGCAATGTCCTCAAACGGAACATTGGTGGCACCAGGATCTAAAGCAGGCTTAAGAAGCCTTGGATGCAGTCAGTCTTTTATTAACTATCATGACCGACACAATGTGATCCATAATACTTCCATTTTGGCAGAAATTACATTCAAGCACAGGCCCCCACTAGAAGGTAGTGATGACATTCAGGTGCTGAAAACGTCTTTTTAATGCCTAAAGGAATGATTGTGAGCTTTACTTACCATATATATTGGTTAAATGATGCCCTATGCCGGAAGACTGTCTTTTTTTTTTCTCTTCAGTATCGGCAATGCAGAGACAATTTGTTGCGAAACACTGCCACTGCTGGTCATTCAGTATAATCTGCAGATGGAAAAGTCCACTGTTAGCACATTTACTACAAGCAATACAAAAAAATCATGATTTTTATAAAGGGTAAACAGATCAATACTATGGAGTTTGTATTATTGTGCAAATCAGCAGTTCATTAGAAAATCAAATCTCGATTTGTGTTTTTAACCTACCATACTACTCTGAATCTCATGCCTCATTTGGTAACACCCTCTAAACAACTGTAGAAGGTACATTAGGACATAGATAGAGATCTTTTTGCCATCCAAGTGGCAGCGTACCCCTCTCACTTTATTTGTTTTAGGATATGGTACACCAGTAGCAATTAAGCCAGCTGATAAGTTGAGAGGTAGGGTTACGCTACAGTTAATGGGAATAATAAAAGCTATGAATAGCATGTTCATAATCATCATTTGAGCCAATTCCTAGCATTTAAGCAATAGTGAAGTTGACTAATGCTCAAACTCCCGTTCGTTCAAATTTAAAGGTCTTAAAAAGTGCCCTAATTTCGTACATTTTACCATCATAGCTGTCACTTGGGCGTCCGGTCTACCCTGCTACTCATTTCATTAGCAAGATAAAGGTATCTTACTGCTTGCTAGGCAACAACAGAGTGGCCCTCACGTCAGACAACATCTTGCATTTAGCTTTATGATGTCAGCTTGCTAGGCAACAGATTGGCCCTCATGTCAGACAACATCTTGCCTTCGCTTTATGATGTCAGATCATCACTGGTCCAATTGTCCTTGTGGAAGCGGACCACACAGGAGGATGAGATATCAGAAGTTATGCAGTAGGTTGCTATCTCTATTCGTGACCGCAAGGCAAGTCGGAGGTGGAATGGCAAATACTCTGAACCACTCAAAGCACTGTGGCCTTTATTAAAGTGGGATGCAGATACAAAAACAGAGACTATCCTTACCAACAATCCTTCTTGAGTATCAGAGTTCAACATACAGAGTGCAGCGGAAGACGTTAAATGTGCTTCATTCCGTGAGAACGCAACTCTATAGTTCTACAGTGAGATAGTGCATTTCAGCCTCAAAGGAAGCAATGTCCTCAAACGGAACATTGGTGGCACCAGGATCTAAAGCAGGCTTAAGAAGCCTTGGATGCAGTCAGTCTTTTATTAACTATCATGACCGACACAATGTGATCCATAATACTTCCATTTTGGCAGAAATTACATTCAAGCACAGGCCCCCACTAGAAGGTAGTGATGACATTCAGGTGCTGAAAACGTCTTTTTAATGCCTAAAGGAATGATTGTGAGCTTTACTTACCATATATATTGGTCAAATGATGCCCTATGCCGGAAGACTGTCTTTTTTTTTTTTCTTCAGTATTGGCAATGCAGAGACAATTTGTTGCGAAACACTGCCACTGCTGGTCATTCAGTATAATCTGCAGATGGAAAAGTCCACTGTTAGCACATTTACTACAAGCAATACAAAAAAATCATGATTTTTATAAAGGGTAAACAGATCAATACTATGGAGTTTGTATTATTGTGCAAATCAGCAGTTCATTAGAAAATCAAATCTCGATTTGTGTTTTTAACCTACCATACTACTCTGAATCTCATGCCTCATTTGGCAACACCCTCTAAACAACTGTAGAAGGTACATTAGGACATAGATAGAGATCTTTTTGCCATCCAAGTGGCAGCGTACCCCTCTCACTTTATTTGTTTTAGGATATGGTACACCAGTAGCAATTAAGCCAGCTGATAAGTTGAGAGGTAGGGTTACGCTACAGTTAATGGGAATAATAAAAGCTATGAATAGCATGTTCATAATCATCATTTGAGCCAATTCCTAGCATTTAAGCAATAGTGAAGTTGACTAATGCTCAAACTCCCGTTCGTTCAAATTTAAAGGTCTTAAAAAGTGCCCTAATTTCATACATTTTACCATCATAGCTGTCACTTGGGCGTCCGGTCTACCCTGCTACTCATTTCATTAGCAAGATAAATGTATCTTACTGCTTGCTAGGCAACAACAGAGTGGCCCTCACGTCAGACAACATCTTGCATTTAGCTTTATGATGTCAGCTTGCTAGGCAACAGATTGGCCCTCATGTCAGACAACATCTTGCCTTCGCTTTATGATGTCAGATCATCACCGGTCCAATTGTCCTTGTGGAAGCGGACCACACAGGAGGATGAGATATCAGAAGTTATGCAGTAGGTTGCTATCTCTATTCATGACCGCAAGGCAAGTCGGAGGTGGAATGGCAAATACTCTGAACCACTCAAAGCACTGTGGCCTTTTTTAAAGTGGGATGCAGATACAAAAACAGAGACTATCCTTACCAACAATCCTTCTTGAGTATAAGAGTCCAACAAACAGAGTGCAGCGGAAGACGTTAAATGTGCTTCATTCCGTGAGAACGCAACTCTATAGTTCTACAGTGAGATAGTGCATTTCAGCCTCAAAGGAAGCAATGTCCTCAAACGGAACATTGGTGGCACCAGGATCTAAAGCAGGCTTATGAAGCCTTGGATGCAGTCAGTCTTTTATTAACTATCATGACCGACACAATGTGATCCATAATACTTCCATTTTGGCAGAAATTACATTCAAGCACAGGCCCCCACTAGAAGGTAGTGATGACATTCAGGTGCTGAAAACGTCTTTTTAATGCCTAAAGGAATGATTGTGAGCTTTACTTACCATATATATTGGTCAAATGATGCCCTATGCCGGAAGACTGTCTTTTTTTTTTTTCTTCAGTATCGGCAATGCAGAGACAATTTGTTGCGAAACACTGCCACTGCTGGTCATTCAGTATAATCTGCAGATGGAAAAGTCCACTGTTAGCACATTTACTACAAGCAATACAAAAAAATCATGATTTTTATAAAGGGTAAGCAGATCAATACTATGGAGTTTGTATTATTGTGCAAATCAGCAGTTCATTAGAAAATCAAATCTCGATTTGTGTTTTTAACCTACCATACTACTCTGAATCTCATGCCTCATTTGGTAACACCCTCTAAACAACTGTAGAAGGTACATTAGGACATAGATAGAGATCTTTTTGCCATCCAAGTGGCAGCGTACCCCTCTCACTTTATTTGTTTTAGGATATGGTACACCAGTAGCAATTAAGCCAGCTGATAAGTTGAGAGGTAGGGTTACGCTACAGTTAATGGGAATAATAAAAGCTATGAATAGCATGTTCATAATCATCATTTGAGCCAATTCCTAGCATTTAAGCAATAGTGAAGTTGACTAATGCTCAAACTCCCGTTCGTTCAAATTTAAAGGTCTTAAAAAGTGCCCTAATTTCGTACTTTTTACCATCATAGCTGTCACTTGGGCGTCCGGTCTACCCTGCTACTCATTTCATTAGCAAGATAAATGTATCTTACTGCTTGCTAGGCAACAACAGAGTGGCCCTCACGTCAGACAACATCTTGCATTTAGCTTTATGATGTCAGCTTGCTAGGCAACAGATTGGCCCTCATGTCAGACAACATCTTGCCTTCGCTTTATGATGTCAGATCATCACTGGTCCAATTGTCCTTGTGGAAGCGGACCACACAGGAGGATGAGATATCAGAAGTTATGCAGTAGGTTGCTATCTCTATTCATGACCGCAAGGCAAGTCGGAGGTGGAATGGCAAATACTCTGAACCACTCAAAGCACTGTGGCCTTTTTTAAAGTGGGATGCAGATACAAAAACAGAGACTATCCTTACCAACAATCCTTCTTGAGTATCAGAGTTCAACATACAGAGTGCAGCGGAAGACGTTAAATGTGCTTCATTCCGTGAGAACGCAACTCTATAGTTCTACAGTGAGATAGTGCATTTCAGCCTCAAAGGAAGCAATGTCCTCAAACGGAACATTGGTGGCACCAGGATCTAAAGCAGGCTTAAGAAGCCTTGGATGCAGTCAGTCTTTTATTAACTATCATGACCGACACAATGTGATCCATAATACTTCCATTTTGGCAGAAATTACATTCAAGCACAGGCCCCCACTAGAAGGTAGTGATGACATTCAGGTGCTGAAAACGTCTTTTTAATGCCTAAAGGAATGATTGTGAGCTTTACTTACCATATATATTGGTCAAATGATGCCCTATGCCGGAAGACTGTCTTTTTTTTTTTTCTTCAGTATCGGCAATGCAGAGACAATTTGTTGCGAAACACTGCCACTGCTGGTCATTCAGTATAATCTGCAGATGGAAAAGTCCACTGTTAGCACATTTACTACAAGCAATACAAAAAAATCATGATTTTTATAAAGGGTAAACAGATCAATACTATGGAGTTTGTATTATTGTGCAAATCAGCAGTTCATTAGAAAATCAAATCTCGATTTGTGTTTTTAACCTACCATACTACTCTGAATCTCATGCCTCATTTGGCAACACCCTCTAAACAACTGTAGAAGGTACATTAGGACATAGATAGAGATCTTTTTGCCATCCAAGTGGCAGCGTACCCCTCTCACTTTATTTGTTTTAGGATATGGTACACCAGTAGCAATTAAGCCAGCTGATAAGTTGAGAGGTAGGGTTACGCTACAGTTAATGGGAATAATAAAAGCTATGAATAGCATGTTCATAATCATCATTTGAGCCAATTCCTAGCAGTTCAGCAATAGTGAAGTTGACTAATGCTCAAACTCCCGTTCGTTCAAATTTAAAGGTCTTAAAAAGTGCCCTAATTTCATACATTTTACCATCATAGCTGTCACTTGGGCGTCCGGTCTACCCTGCTACTCATTTCATTAGCAAGATAAATGTATCTTACTGCTTGCTAGGCAACAACAGAGTGGCCCTCACGTCAGACAACATCTTGCATTTAGCTTTATGATGTCAGCTTGCTAGGCAACAGATTGGCCCTCATGTCAGACAACATCTTGCCTTCGCTTTATGATGTCAGATCATCACCGGTCCAATTGTCCTTGTGGAAGCGGACCACACAGGAGGATGAGATATCAGAAGTTATGCAGTAGGTTGCTATCTCTATTCATGACCGCAAGGCAAGTCGGAGGTGGAATGGCAAATACTCTGAACCACTCAAAGCACTGTGGCCTTTTTTAAAGTGGGATGCAGATACAAAAACAGAGACTATCCTTACCAACAATCCTTCTTGAGTATAAGAGTCCAACAAACAGAGTGCAGCGGAAGACGTTAAATGTGCTTCATTCCGTGAGAACGCAACTCTATAGTTCTACAGTGAGATAGTGCATTTCAGCCTCAAAGGAAGCAATGTCCTCAAACGGAACATTGGTGGCACCAGGATCTAAAGCAGGCTTAAGAAGCCTTGGATGCAGTCAGTCTTTTATTAACTATCATGACCGACACAATGTGATCCATAATACTTCCATTTTGGCAGAAATTACATTCAAGCACAGGCCCCCACTAGAAGGTAGTGATGACATTCAGGTGCTGAAAACGTCTTTTTAATGCCTAAAGGAATGATTGTGAGCTTTACTTACCATATATATTGGTTAAATGATGCCCTATGCCGGAAGACTGTCTTTTTTTTTTTTCTTCAGTATCGGCAATGCAGAGACAATTTGTTGCGAAACACTGCCACTGCTGGTCATTCAGTATAATCTGCAGATGGAAAAGTCCACTGTTAGCACATTTACTACAAGCAATACAAAAAAATCATGATTTTTATAAAGGGTAAACAGATCAATACTATGGAGTTTGTATTATTGTGCAAATCAGCAGTTCATTAGAAAATCAAATCTCGATTTGTGTTTTTAACCTACCATACTACTCTGAATCTCATGCCTCATTTGGTAACACCCTCTAAACAACTGTAGAAGGTACATTAGGACATAGATAGAGATCTTTTTGCCATCCAAGTGGCAGCGTACCCCTCTCACTTTATTTGTTTTAGGATATGGTACACCAGTAGCAATTAAGCCAGCTGATAAGTTGAGAGGTAGGGTTACGCTACAGTTAATGGGAATAATAAAAGCTATGAATAGCATGTTCATAATCATCATTTGAGCCAATTCCTAGCATTTAAGCAATAGTGAAGTTGACTAATGCTCAAACTCCCGTTCGTTCAAATTTAAAGGTCTTAAAAAGTGCCCTAATTTCGTACATTTTACCATCATAGCTGTCACTTGGGCGTCCGGTCTACCCTGCTACTCATTTCATTAGCAAGATAAAGGTATCTTACTGCTTGCTAGGCAACAACAGAGTGGCCCTCACGTCAGACAACATCTTGCATTTAGCTTTATGATGTCAGCTTGCTAGGCAACAGATTGGCCCTCATGTCAGACAACATCTTGCCTTCGCTTTATGATGTCAGATCATCACTGGTCCAATTGTCCTTGTGGAAGCGGACCACACAGGAGGATGAGATATCAGAAGTTATGCAGTAGGTTGCTATCTCTATTCGTGACCGCAAGGCAAGTCGGAGGTGGAATGGCAAATACTCTGAACCACTCAAAGCACTGTGGCCTTTATTAAAGTGGGATGCAGATACAAAAACAGAGACTATCCTTACCAACAATCCTTCTTGAGTATCAGAGTTCAACATACAGAGTGCAGCGGAAGACGTTAAATGTGCTTCATTCCGTGAGAACGCAACTCTATAGTTCTACAGTGAGATAGTGCATTTCAGCCTCAAAGGAAGCAATGTCCTCAAACGGAACATTGGTGGCACCAGGATCTAAAGCAGGCTTAAGAAGCCTTGGATGCAGTCAGTCTTTTATTAACTATCATGACCGACACAATGTGATCCATAATACTTCCATTTTGGCAGAAATTACATTCAAGCACAGGCCCCCACTAGAAGGTAGTGATGACATTCAGGTGCTGAAAACGTCTTTTTAATGCCTAAAGGAATGATTGTGAGCTTTACTTACCATATATATTGGTCAAATGATGCCCTATGCCGGAAGACTGTCTTTTTTTTTTTTCTTCAGTATCGGCAATGCAGAGACAATTTGTTGCGAAACACTGCCACTGCTGGTCATTCAGTATAATCTGCAGATGGAAAAGTCCACTGTTAGCACATTTACTACAAGCAATACAAAAAAATCATGATTTTTATAAAGGGTAAACAGATCAATACTATGGAGTTTGTATTATTGTGCAAATCAGCAGTTCATTAGAAAATCAAATCTCGATTTGTGTTTTTAACCTACCATACTACTCTGAATCTCATGCCTCATTTGGCAACACCCTCTAAACAACTGTAGAAGGTACATTAGGACATAGATAGAGATCTTTTTGCCATCCAAGTGGCAGCGTACCCCTCTCACTTTATTTGTTTTAGGATATGGTACACCAGTAGCAATTAAGCCAGCTGATAAGTTGAGAGGTAGGGTTACGCTACAGTTAATGGGAATAATAAAAGCTATGAATAGCATGTTCATAATCATCATTTGAGCCAATTCCTAGCATTTAAGCAATAGTGAAGTTGACTAATGCTCAAACTCCCGTTCGTTCAAATTTAAAGGTCTTAAAAAGTGCCCTAATTTCGTACATTTTACCATCATAGCTGTCACTTGGGCGTCCGGTCTACCCTGCTACTCATTTCATTAGCAAGATAAATGTATCTTACTGCTTGCTAGGCAACAACAGAGTGGCCCTCACGTCAGACAACATCTTGCATTTAGCTTTATGATGTCAGCTTGCTAGGCAACAGATTGGCCCTCATGTCAGACAACATCTTGCCTTCGCTTTATGATGTCAGATCATCACTGGTCCAATTGTCCTTGTGGAAGCGGACCACACAGGAGGATGAGATATCAGAAGTTATGCAGTAGGTTGCTATCTCTATTCATGACCGCAAGGCAAGTCGGAGGTGGAATGGCAAATACTCTGAACCACTCAAAGCACTGTGGCCTTTTTTAAAGTGGGATGCAGATACAAAAACAGAGACTATCCTTACCAACAATCCTCCTTGAGTATCAGAGTTCAACATACAGAGTGCAGCGGAAGACGTTAAATGTGCTTCATTCCGTGAGAACGCAATTCTATAGTTCTACAGTGAGATAGTGCATTTCAGCCTCAAAGGAAGCAATGTCCTCAAACGGAACATTGGTGGCACCAGGATCTAAAGCAGGCTTAAGAAGCCTTGGATGCAGTCAGTCTTTTATTAACTATCATGACCGACACAATGTGATCCATAATACTTCCATTTTGGCAGAAATTACATTCAAGCACAGGCCCCCACTAGAAGGTAGTGATGACATTCAGGTGCTGAAAACGTCTTTTTAATGCCTAAAGGAATGATTGTGAGCTTTACTTACCATATATATTGGTCAAATGATGCCCTATGCCGGAAGACTGTCTTTTTTTTTTTTCTTCAGTATCGGCAATGCAGAGACAATTTGTTGCGAAACACTGCCACTGCTGGTCATTCAGTATAATCTGCAGATGGAAAAGTCCACTGTTAGCACATTTACTACAAGCAATACAAAAAAATCATGATTTTTATAAAGGGTAAACAGATCAATACTATGGAGTTTGTATTATTGTGCAAATCAGCAGTTCATTAGAAAATCAAATCTCGATTTGTGTTTTTAACCTACCATACTACTCTGAATCTCATGCCTCATTTGGCAACACCCTCTAAACAACTGTAGAAGGTACATTAGGACATAGATAGAGATCTTTTTGCCATCCAAGTGGCAGCGTACCCCTCTCACTTTATTTGTTTTAGGATATGGTACACCAGTAGCAATTAAGCCAGCTGATAAGTTGAGAGGTAGGGTTACGCTACAGTTAATGGGAATAATAAAAGCTATGAATAGCATGTTCATAATCATCATTTGAGCCAATTCCTAGCAGTTCAGCAATAGTGAAGTTGACTAATGCTCAAACTCCCGTTCGTTCAAATTTAAAGGTCTTAAAAAGTGCCCTAATTTCATACATTTTACCATCATAGCTGTCACTTGGGCGTCCGGTCTACCCTGCTACTCATTTCATTAGCAAGATAAATGTATCTTACTGCTTGCTAGGCAACAACAGAGTGGCCCTCACGTCAGACAACATCTTGCATTTAGCTTTATGATGTCAGCTTGCTAGGCAACAGATTGGCCCTCATGTCAGACAACATCTTGCCTTCGCTTTATGATGTCAGATCATCACCGGTCCAATTGTCCTTGTGGAAGCGGACCACACAGGAGGATGAGATATCAGAAGTTATGCAGTAGGTTGCTATCTCTATTCATGACCGCAAGGCAAGTCGGAGGTGGAATGGCAAATACTCTGAACCACTCAAAGCACTGTGGCCTTTTTTAAAGTGGGATGCAGATACAAAAACAGAGACTATCCTTACCAACAATCCTTCTTGAGTATAAGAGTCCAACAAACAGAGTGCAGCGGAAGACGTTAAATGTGCTTCATTCCGTGAGAACGCAACTCTATAGTTCTACAGTGAGATAGTGCATTTCAGCCTCAAAGGAAGCAATGTCCTCAAACGGAACATTGGTGGCACCAGGATCTAAAGCAGGCTTAAGAAGCCTTGGATGCAGTCAGTCTTTTATTAACTATCATGACCGACACAATGTGATCCATAATACTTCCATTTTGGCAGAAATTACATTCAAGCACAGGCCCCCACTAGAAGGTAGTGATGACATTCAGGTGCTGAAAACGTCTTTTTAATGCCTAAAGGAATGATTGTGAGCTTTACTTACCATATATATTGGTTAAATGATGCCCTATGCCGGAAGACTGTCTTTTTTTTTTCTCTTCAGTATCGGCAATGCAGAGACAATTTGTTGCGAAACACTGCCACTGCTGGTCATTCAGTATAATCTGCAGATGGAAAAGTCCACTGTTAGCACATTTACTACAAGCAATACAAAAAAATCATGATTTTTATAAAGGGTAAACAGATCAATACTATGGAGTTTGTATTATTGTGCAAATCAGCAGTTCATTAGAAAATCAAATCTCGATTTGTGTTTTTAACCTACCATACTACTCTGAATCTCATGCCTCATTTGGTAACACCCTCTAAACAACTGTAGAAGGTACATTAGGACATAGATAGAGATCTTTTTGCCATCCAAGTGGCAGCGTACCCCTCTCACTTTATTTGTTTTAGGATATGGTACACCAGTAGCAATTAAGCCAGCTGATAAGTTGAGAGGTAGGGTTACGCTACAGTTAATGGGAATAATAAAAGCTATGAATAGCATGTTCATAATCATCATTTGAGCCAATTCCTAGCATTTAAGCAATAGTGAAGTTGACTAATGCTCAAACTCCCGTTCGTTCAAATTTAAAGGTCTTAAAAAGTGCCCTAATTTCGTACATTTTACCATCATAGCTGTCACTTGGGCGTCCGGTCTACCCTGCTACTCATTTCATTAGCAAGATAAAGGTATCTTACTGCTTGCTAGGCAACAACAGAGTGGCCCTCACGTCAGACAACATCTTGCATTTAGCTTTATGATGTCAGCTTGCTAGGCAACAGATTGGCCCTCATGTCAGACAACATCTTGCCTTCGCTTTATGATGTCAGATCATCACTGGTCCAATTGTCCTTGTGGAAGCGGACCACACAGGAGGATGAGATATCAGAAGTTATGCAGTAGGTTGCTATCTCTATTCGTGACCGCAAGGCAAGTCGGAGGTGGAATGGCAAATACTCTGAACCACTCAAAGCACTGTGGCCTTTATTAAAGTGGGATGCAGATACAAAAACAGAGACTATCCTTACCAACAATCCTTCTTGAGTATCAGAGTTCAACATACAGAGTGCAGCGGAAGACGTTAAATGTGCTTCATTCCGTGAGAACGCAACTCTATAGTTCTACAGTGAGATAGTGCATTTCAGCCTCAAAGGAAGCAATGTCCTCAAACGGAACATTGGTGGCACCAGGATCTAAAGCAGGCTTAAGAAGCCTTGGATGCAGTCAGTCTTTTATTAACTATCATGACCGACACAATGTGATCCATAATACTTCCATTTTGGCAGAAATTACATTCAAGCACAGGCCCCCACTAGAAGGTAGTGATGACATTCAGGTGCTGAAAACGTCTTTTTAATGCCTAAAGGAATGATTGTGAGCTTTACTTACCATATATATTGGTCAAATGATGCCCTATGCCGGAAGACTGTCTTTTTTTTTTTTCTTCAGTATCGGCAATGCAGAGACAATTTGTTGCGAAACACTGCCACTGCTGGTCATTCAGTATAATCTGCAGATGGAAAAGTCCACTGTTAGCACATTTACTACAAGCAATACAAAAAAATCATGATTTTTATAAAGGGTAAACAGATCAATACTATGGAGTTTGTATTATTGTGCAAATCAGCAGTTCATTAGAAAATCAAATCTCGATTTGTGTTTTTAACCTACCATACTACTCTGAATCTCATGCCTCATTTGGCAACACCCTCTAAACAACTGTAGAAGGTACATTAGGACATAGATAGAGATCTTTTTGCCATCCAAGTGGCAGCGTACCCCTCTCACTTTATTTGTTTTAGGATATGGTACACCAGTAGCAATTAAGCCAGCTGATAAGTTGAGAGGTAGGGTTACGCTACAGTTAATGGGAATAATAAAAGCTATGAATAGCATGTTCATAATCATCATTTGAGCCAATTCCTAGCATTTAAGCAATAGTGAAGTTGACTAATGCTCAAACTCCCGTTCGTTCAAATTTAAAGGTCTTAAAAAGTGCCCTAATTTCGTACATTTTACCATCATAGTTGTCACTTGGGCGTCCGGTCTACCCTGCTACTCATTTCATTAGCAAGATAAATGTATCTTACTGCTTGCTAGGCAACAACAGAGTGGCCCTCACGTCAGACAACATCTTGCATTTAGCTTTATGATGTCAGCTTGCTAGGCAACAGATTGGCCCTCATGTCAGACAACATCTTGCCTTCGCTTTATGATGTCAGATCATCACCGGTCCAATTGTCCTTGTGGAAGCGGACCACACAGGAGGATGAGATATCAGAAGTTATGCAGTAGGTTGCTATCTCTATTCATGACCGCAAGGCAAGTCGGAGGTGGAATGGCAAATACTCTGAACCACTCAAAGCACTGTGGCCTTTTTTAAAGTGGGATGCAGATACAAAAACAGAGACTATCCTTACCAACAATCCTTCTTGAGTATAAGAGTCCAACAAACAGAGTGCAGCGGAAGACGTTAAATGTGCTTCATTCCGTGAGAACGCAACTCTATAGTTCTACAGTGAGATAGTGCATTTCAGCCTCAAAGGAAGCAATGTCCTCAAACGGAACATTGGTGGCACCAGGATCTAAAGCAGGCTTAAGAAGCCTTGGATGCAGTCAGTCTTTTATTAACTATCATGACCGACACAATGTGATCCATAATACTTCCATTTTGGCAGAAATTACATTCAAGCACAGGCCCCCACTAGAAGGTAGTGATGACATTCAGGTGCTGAAAACGTCTTTTTAATGCCTAAAGGAATGATTGTGAGCTTTACTTACCATATATATTGGTCAAATGATGCCCTATGCCGGAAGACTGTCTTTTTTTTTTTCTTCAGTATCGGCAATGCAGAGACAATTTGTTGCGAAACACTGCCACTGCTGGTCATTCAGTATAATCTGCAGATGGAAAAGTCCACTGTTAGCACATTTACTACAAGCAATACAAAAAAATCATGATTTTTATGAAGGGTAAGCAGATCAATACTATGGAGTTTGTATTATTGTGCAAATCAGCAGTTCATTAGAAAATCAAATCTCGATTTGTGTTTTTAACCTACCATACTACTCTGAATCTCATGCCTCATTTGGTAACACCCTCTAAACAACTGTAGAAGGTACATTAGGACATAGATAGAGATATTTTTGCCATCCAAGTGGCAGCGTACCCCTCTCACTTTATTTGTTTTAGGATATGGTACACCAGTAGCAATTAAGCCAGCTGATAAGTTGAGAGGTAGGGTTACGCTACAGTTAATGGGAATAATAAAAGCTATGAATAGCATGTTCATAATCATCATTTGAGCCAATTCCTAGCAGTTCAGCAATAGTGAAGTTGACTAATGCTCAAACTCCCGTTCGTTCAAATTTAAAGGTCTTAAAAAGTGCCCTAATTTCGTACATTTTACCATCATAGTTGTCACTTGGGCGTCCGGTCTACCCTGCTACTCATTTCATTAGCAAGATAAATGTATCTTACTGCTTGCTAGGCAACAACAGAGTGGCCCTCACGTCAGACAACATCTTGCAATTAGCTTTATGATGTCAGCTTGCTAGGCAACAGATTGGCCCTCATGTCAGACAACATCTTGCCTTCGCTTTATGATGTCAGATCATCACCGGTCCAATTGTCCTTGTGGAAGCGGACCACACAGGAGGATGAGATATCAGAAGTTATGCAGTAGGTTGCTATCTCTATTCATGACCGCAAGGCAAGTCGGAGGTGGAATGGCAAATACTCTGAACCACTCAAAGCACTGTGGCCTTTTTTAAAGTGGGATACAGATACAAAAACAGAGACTATCCTTACCAACAATCCTTCTTGAGTATAAGAGTCCAACAAACAGAGTGCAGCGGAAGACGTTAAATGTGCTTCATTCCGTGAGAACGCAACTCTATAGTTCTACAGTGAGATAGTGCATTTCAGCCTCAAAGGAAGCAATGTCCTCAAACGGAACATTGGTGGCACCAGGATCTAAAGCAGGCTTAAGAAGCCTTGGATGCAGTCAGTCTTTTATTAACTATCATGACCGACACAATGTGATCCATAATACTTCCATTTTGGCAGAAATTACATTCAAGCACAGGCCCCCACTAGAAGGTAGTGATGACATTCAGGTGCTGAAAACATCTTTTTAATGCCTAAAGGAATGATTGTGAGCTTTACTTACCATATATATTGGTCAAATGATGCCCTATGCCGGAAGACTGTCTTTTTTTTTTTTCTTCAGTATCGGCAATGCAGAGACAATTTGTTGCGAAACACTGCCACTGCTGGTCATTCAGTATAATCTGCAGATGGAAAAGTCCACTGTTAGCACATTTACTACAAGCAATACAAAAAAATCATGATTTTTATAAAGGGTAAACAGATCAATACTATGGAGTTTGTATTATTGTGCAAATCAGCAGTTCATTAGAAAATCAAATCTCGATTTGTGTTTTTAACCTACCATACTACTCTGAATCTCATGCCTCATTTGGCAACACCCTCTAAACAACTGTAGAAGGTACATTAGGACATAGATAGAGATCTTTTTGCCATCCAAGTGGCAGCGTACCCCTCTCACTTTATTTGTTTTAGGATATGGTACACCAGTAGCAATTAAGCCAGCTGATAAGTTGAGAGGTAGGGTTACGCTACAGTTAATGGGAATAATAAAAGCTATGAATAGCATGTTCATAATCATCATTTGAGCCAATTCCTAGCAGTTCAGCAATAGTGAAGTTGACTAATGCTCAAACTCCCGTTCGTTCAAATTTAAAGGTCTTAAAAAGTGCCCTAATTTCATACATTTTACCATCATAGCTGTCACTTGGGCGTCCGGTCTACCCTGCTACTCATTTCATTAGCAAGATAAATGTATCTTACTGCTTGCTAGGCAACAACAGAGTGGCCCTCACGTCAGACAACATCTTGCATTTAGCTTTATGATGTCAGCTTGCTAGGCAACAGATTGGCCCTCATGTCAGACAACATCTTGCCTTCGCTTTATGATGTCAGATCATCACTGGTCCAATTGTCCTTGTGGAAGCGGACCACACAGGAGGATGAGATATCAGAAGTTATGCAGTAGGTTGCTATCTCTATTCATGACCGCAAGGCAAGTCGGAGGTGGAATGGCAAATACTCTGAACCACTCAAAGCACTGTGGCCTTTTTTAAAGTGGGATGCAGATACAAAAACAGAGACTATCCTTACCAACAATCCTTCTTGAATATCAGAGTCCAACATACAGAGTGCAGCGGAAGACGTTAAATGTGCTTCATTCTGTGAGAACGCAACTCTATAGTTCTACAGTGAGATAGTGCATTTCAGCCTCAAAGGAAGCAATGTCCTCAAACGGAACATTGGTGGCACCAGGATCTAAAGCAGGCTTAAGAAGCCTTGGATGCAGTCAGTCTTTTATTAACTATCATGACCGACACAAAGTGATCCATAATACTTCCATTTTGGCAGAAATTACATTCAAGCACAGGCCCCCACTAGAAGGTAGTGATGACATTCAGGTGCTGAAAACGTCTTTTTAATGCCTAAAGGAATGATTGTGAGCTTTACTTACCATATATATTGGTCAAATGATGCCCTATGCCGGAAGACTGTCTTTTTTTTTTTTCTTCAGTATCGGCAATGCAGAGACAATTTGTTGCGAAACACTGCCACTGCTGGTCATTCAGTATAATCTGCAGATGGAAAAGTCCACTGTTAGCACATTTACTACAAGCAATACAAAAAAATCATGATTTTTATAAAGGGTAAACAGATCAATACTATGGAGTTTGTATTATTGTGCAAATCAGCAGTTCATTAGAAAATCAAATCTCGATTTGTGTTTTTAACCTACCATACTACTCTGAATCTCATGCCTCATTTGGCAACACCCTCTAAACAACTGTAGAAGGTACATTAGGACATAGATAGAGATCTTTTTGCCATCCAAGTGGCAGCGTACCCCTCTCACTTTATTTGTTTTAGGATATGGTACACCAGTAGCAATTAAGCCAGCTGATAAGTTGAGAGGTAGGGTTACGCTACAGTTAATGGGAATAATAAAAGCTATGAATAGCATGTTCATAATCATCATTTGAGCCAATTCCTAGCAGTTCAGCAATAGTGAAGTTGACTAATGCTCAAACTCCCGTTCGTTCAAATTTAAAGGTCTTAAAAAGTGCCCTAATTTCATACATTTTACCATCATAGCTGTCACTTGGGCGTCCGGTCTACCCTGCTACTCATTTCATTAGCAAGATAAATGTATCTTACTGCTTGCTAGGCAACAACAGAGTGGCCCTCACGTCAGACAACATCTTGCATTTAGCTTTATGATGTCAGCTTGCTAGGCAACAGATTGGCCCTCATGTCAGACAACATCTTGCCTTCGCTTTATGATGTCAGATCATCACCGGTCCAATTGTCCTTGTGAAAGCGGACCACACAGGAGGATGAGATATCAGAAGTTATGCAGTAGGTTGCTATCTCTATTCATGACCGCAAGGGCAAGTCGGAGGTGGAATGGCAAATACTCTGAACCACTCAAAGCACTGTGGCCTTTTTTAAAGTGGGATGCAGATACAAAAACAGAGACTATCCTTACCAACAATCCTTCTTGAGTATCAGAGTTCAACATACAGAGTGCAGCGGAAGACGTTAAATGTGCTTCATTCCGTGAGAACGCAACTCTATAGTTCTACAGTGAGATAGTGCATTTCAGCCTCAAAGGAAGCAATGTCCTCAAACGGAACATTGGTGGCACCAGGATCTAAAGCAGGCTTAAGAAGCCTTGGATGCAGTCAGTCTTTTATTAACTATCATGACCGACACAATGTGATCCATAATACTTCCATTTTGGCAGAAATTACATTCAAGCACAGGCCCCCACTAGAAGGTAGTGATGACATTCAGGTGCTGAAAACGTCTTTTTAATGCCTAAAGGAATGATTGTGAGCTTTACTTACCATATATATTGGTCAAATGATGCCCTATGCCGGAAGACTGTCTTTTTTTTTTTTCTTCAGTATCGGCAATGCAGAGACAATTTGTTGCGAAACACTGCCACTGCTGGTCATTCAGTATAATCTGCAGATGGAAAAGTCCACTGTTAGCACATTTACTACAAGCAATACAAAAAAATCATGATTTTTATAAAGGGTAAACAGATCAATACTATGGAGTTTGTATTATTGTGCAAATCAGCAGTTCATTAGAAAATCAAATCTCGATTTGTGTTTTTAACCTACCATACTACTCTGAATCTCATGCCTCATTTGGCAACACCCTCTAAACAACTGTAGAAGGTACATTAGGACATAGATAGAGATCTTTTTGCCATCCAAGTGGCAGCGTACCCCTCTCACTTTATTTGTTTTAGGATATGGTACACCAGTAGCAATTAAGCCAGCTGATAAGTTGAGAGGTAGGGTTACGCTACAGTTAATGGGAATAATAAAAGCTATGAATAGCATGTTCATAATCATCATTTGAGCCAATTCCTAGCAGTTCAGCAATAGTGAAGTTGACTAATGCTCAAACTCCCGTTCGTTCAAATTTAAAGGTCTTAAAAAGTGCCCTAATTTCATACATTTTACCATCATAGCTGTCACTTGGGCGTCCGGTCTACCCTGCTACTCATTTCATTAGCAAGATAAATGTATCTTACTGCTTGCTAGGCAACAACAGAGTGGCCCTCACGTCAGACAACATCTTGCATTTAGCTTTATGATGTCAGCTTGCTAGGCAACAGATTGGCCCTCATGTCAGACAACATCTTGCCTTCGCTTTATGATGTCAGATCATCACTGGTCCAATTGTCCTTGTGGAAGCGGACCACACAGGAGGATGAGATATCAGAAGTTATGCAGTAGGTTGCTATCTCTATTCATGACCGCAAGGCAAGTCGGAGGTGGAATGGCAAATACTCTGAACCACTCAAAGCACTGTGGCCTTTTTTAAAGTGGGATGCAGATACAAAAACAGAGACTATCCTTACCAACAATCCTCCTTGAGTATCAGAGTTCAACATACAGAGTGCAGCGGAAGACGTTAAATGTGCTTCATTCCGTGAGAACGCAATTCTATAGTTCTACAGTGAGATAGTGCATTTCAGCCTCAAAGGAAGCAATGTCCTCAAACGGAACATTGGTGGCACCAGGATCTAAAGCAGGCTTAAGAAGCCTTGGATGCAGTCAGTCTTTTATTAACTATCATGACCGACACAATGTGATCCATAATACTTCCATTTTGGCAGAAATTACATTCAAGCACAGGCCCCCACTAGAAGGTAGTGATGACATTCAGGTGCTGAAAACGTCTCTTTAATGCCTAAAGGAATGATTGTGAGCTTTACTTACCATATATATTGGTCAAATGATGCCCTATGCCGGAAGACTGTCTTTTTTTTTTTTCTTCAGTATCGGCAATGCAGAGACAATTTGTTGCGAAACACTGCCACTGCTGGTCATTCAGTATAATCTGCAGATGGAAAAGTCCACTGTTAGCACATTTACTACAAGCAATACAAAAAAATCATGATTTTTATAAAGGGTAAACAGATCAATACTATGGAGTTTGTATTATTGTGCAAATCAGCAGTTCATTAGAAAATCAAATCTCGATTTGTGTTTTTAACCTACCATACTACTCTGAATCTCATGCCTCATTTGGCAACACCCTCTAAACAACTGTAGAAGGTACATTAGGACATAGATAGAGATCTTTTTGCCATCCAAGTGGCAGCGTACCCCTCTCACTTTATTTGTTTTAGGATATGGTACACCAGTAGCAATTAAGCCAGCTGATAAGTTGAGAGGTAGGGTTACGCTACAGTTAATGGGAATAATAAAAGCTATGAATAGCATGTTCATAATCATCATTTGAGCCAATTCCTAGCAGTTCAGCAATAGTGAAGTTGACTAATGCTCAAACTCCCGTTCGTTCAAATTTAAAGGTCTTAAAAAGTGCCCTAATTTCATACATTTTACCATCATAGCTGTCACTTGGGCGTCCGGTCTACCCTGCTACTCATTTCATTAGCAAGATAAATGTATCTTACTGCTTGCTAGGCAACAACAGAGTGGCCCTCACGTCAGACAACATCTTGCATTTAGCTTTATGATGTCAGCTTGCTAGGCAACAGATTGGCCCTCATGTCAGACAACATCTTGCCTTCGCTTTATGATGTCAGATCATCACCGGTCCAATTGTCCTTGTGGAAGCGGACCACACAGGAGGATGAGATATCAGAAGTTATGCAGTAGGTTGCTATCTCTATTCATGACCGCAAGGCAAGTCGGAGGTGGAATGGCAAATACTCTGAACCACTCAAAGCACTGTGGCCTTTTTTAAAGTGGGATGCAGATACAAAAACAGAGACTATCCTTACCAACAATCCTTCTTGAGTATAAGAGTCCAACAAACAGAGTGCAGCGGAAGACGTTAAATGTGCTTCATTCCGTGAGAACGCAACTCTATAGTTCTACAGTGAGATAGTGCATTTCAGCCTCAAAGGAAGCAATGTCCTCAAACGGAACATTGGTGGCACCAGGATCTAAAGCAGGCTTAAGAAGCCTTGGATGCAGTCAGTCTTTTATTAACTATCATGACCGACACAATGTGATCCATAATACTTCCATTTTGGCAGAAATTACATTCAAGCACAGGCCCCCACTAGAAGGTAGTGATGACATTCAGGTGCTGAAAACGTCTTTTTAATGCCTAAAGGAATGATTGTGAGCTTTACTTACCATATATATTGGTTAAATGATGCCCTATGCCGGAAGACTGTCTTTTTTTTTTCTCTTCAGTATCGGCAATGCAGAGACAATTTGTTGCGAAACACTGCCACTGCTGGTCATTCAGTATAATCTGCAGATGGAAAAGTCCACTGTTAGCACATTTACTACAAGCAATACAAAAAAATCATGATTTTTATAAAGGGTAAACAGATCAATACTATGGAGTTTGTATTATTGTGCAAATCAGCAGTTCATTAGAAAATCAAATCTCGATTTGTGTTTTTAACCTACCATACTACTCTGAATCTCATGCCTCATTTGGTAACACCCTCTAAACAACTGTAGAAGGTACATTAGGACATAGATAGAGATCTTTTTGCCATCCAAGTGGCAGCGTACCCCTCTCACTTTATTTGTTTTAGGATATGGTACACCAGTAGCAATTAAGCCAGCTGATAAGTTGAGAGGTAGGGTTACGCTACAGTTAATGGGAATAATAAAAGCTATGAATAGCATGTTCATAATCATCATTTGAGCCAATTCCTAGCATTTAAGCAATAGTGAAGTTGACTAATGCTCAAACTCCCGTTCGTTCAAATTTAAAGGTCTTAAAAAGTGCCCTAATTTCGTACATTTTACCATCATAGCTGTCACTTGGGCGTCCGGTCTACCCTGCTACTCATTTCATTAGCAAGATAAAGGTATCTTACTGCTTGCTAGGCAACAACAGAGTGGCCCTCACGTCAGACAACATCTTGCATTTAGCTTTATGATGTCAGCTTGCTAGGCAACAGATTGGCCCTCATGTCAGACAACATCTTGCCTTCGCTTTATGATGTCAGATCATCACTGGTCCAATTGTCCTTGTGGAAGCGGACCACACAGGAGGATGAGATATCAGAAGTTATGCAGTAGGTTGCTATCTCTATTCGTGACCGCAAGGCAAGTCGGAGGTGGAATGGCAAATACTCTGAACCACTCAAAGCACTGTGGCCTTTATTAAAGTGGGATGCAGATACAAAAACAGAGACTATCCTTACCAACAATCCTTCTTGAGTATCAGAGTTCAACATACAGAGTGCAGCGGAAGACGTTAAATGTGCTTCATTCCGTGAGAACGCAACTCTATAGTTCTACAGTGAGATAGTGCATTTCAGCCTCAAAGGAAGCAATGTCCTCAAACGGAACATTGGTGGCACCAGGATCTAAAGCAGGCTTAAGAAGCCTTGGATGCAGTCAGTCTTTTATTAACTATCATGACCGACACAATGTGATCCATAATACTTCCATTTTGGCAGAAATTACATTCAAGCACAGGCCCCCACTAGAAGGTAGTGATGACATTCAGGTGCTGAAAACGTCTTTTTAATGCCTAAAGGAATGATTGTGAGCTTTACTTACCATATATATTGGTCAAATGATGCCCTATGCCGGAAGACTGTCTTTTTTTTTTTTCTTCAGTATCGGCAATGCAGAGACAATTTGTTGCGAAACACTGCCACTGCTGGTCATTCAGTATAATCTGCAGATGGAAAAGTCCACTGTTAGCACATTTACTACAAGCAATACAAAAAAATCATGATTTTTATAAAGGGTAAACAGATCAATACTATGGAGTTTGTATTATTGTGCAAATCAGCAGTTCATTAGAAAATCAAATCTCGATTTGTGTTTTTAACCTACCATACTACTCTGAATCTCATGCCTCATTTGGCAACACCCTCTAAACAACTGTAGAAGGTACATTAGGACATAGATAGAGATCTTTTTGCCATCCAAGTGGCAGCGTACCCCTCTCACTTTATTTGTTTTAGGATATGGTACACCAGTAGCAATTAAGCCAGCTGATAAGTTGAGAGGTAGGGTTACGCTACAGTTAATGGGAATAATAAAAGCTATGAATAGCATGTTCATAATCATCATTTGAGCCAATTCCTAGCATTTAAGCAATAGTGAAGTTGACTAATGCTCAAACTCCCGTTCGTTCAAATTTAAAGGTCTTAAAAAGTGCCCTAATTTCGTACATTTTACCATCATAGTTGTCACTTGGGCGTCCGGTCTACCCTGCTACTCATTTCATTAGCAAGATAAATGTATCTTACTGCTTGCTAGGCAACAACAGAGTGGCCCTCACGTCAGACAACATCTTGCATTTAGCTTTATGATGTCAGCTTGCTAGGCAACAGATTGGCCCTCATGTCAGACAACATCTTGCCTTCGCTTTATGATGTCAGATCATCACCGGTCCAATTGTCCTTGTGGAAGCGGACCACACAGGAGGATGAGATATCAGAAGTTATGCAGTAGGTTGCTATCTCTATTCATGACCGCAAGGCAAGTCGGAGGTGGAATGGCAAATACTCTGAACCACTCAAAGCACTGTGGCCTTTTTTAAAGTGGGATGCAGATACAAAAACAGAGACTATCCTTACCAACAATCCTTCTTGAGTATAAGAGTCCAACAAACAGAGTGCAGCGGAAGACGTTAAATGTGCTTCATTCCGTGAGAACGCAACTCTATAGTTCTACAGTGAGATAGTGCATTTCAGCCTCAAAGGAAGCAATGTCCTCAAACGGAACATTGGTGGCACCAGGATCTAAAGCAGGCTTAAGAAGCCTTGGATGCAGTCAGTCTTTTATTAACTATCATGACCGACACAATGTGATCCATAATACTTCCATTTTGGCAGAAATTACATTCAAGCACAGGCCCCCACTAGAAGGTAGTGATGACATTCAGGTGCTGAAAACGTCTTTTTAATGCCTAAAGGAATGATTGTGAGCTTTACTTACCATATATATTGGTCAAATGATGCCCTATGCCGGAAGACTGTCTTTTTTTTTTTCTTCAGTATCGGCAATGCAGAGACAATTTGTTGCGAAACACTGCCACTGCTGGTCATTCAGTATAATCTGCAGATGGAAAAGTCCACTGTTAGCACATTTACTACAAGCAATACAAAAAAATCATGATTTTTATGAAGGGTAAGCAGATCAATACTATGGAGTTTGTATTATTGTGCAAATCAGCAGTTCATTAGAAAATCAAATCTCGATTTGTGTTTTTAACCTACCATACTACTCTGAATCTCATGCCTCATTTGGTAACACCCTCTAAACAACTGTAGAAGGTACATTAGGACATAGATAGAGATATTTTTGCCATCCAAGTGGCAGCGTACCCCTCTCACTTTATTTGTTTTAGGATATGGTACACCAGTAGCAATTAAGCCAGCTGATAAGTTGAGAGGTAGGGTTACGCTACAGTTAATGGGAATAATAAAAGCTATGAATAGCATGTTCATAATCATCATTTGAGCCAATTCCTAGCAGTTCAGCAATAGTGAAGTTGACTAATGCTCAAACTCCCGTTCGTTCAAATTTAAAGGTCTTAAAAAGTGCCCTAATTTCGTACATTTTACCATCATAGTTGTCACTTGGGCGTCCGGTCTACCCTGCTACTCATTTCATTAGCAAGATAAATGTATCTTACTGCTTGCTAGGCAACAACAGAGTGGCCCTCACGTCAGACAACATCTTGCAATTAGCTTTATGATGTCAGCTTGCTAGGCAACAGATTGGCCCTCATGTCAGACAACATCTTGCCTTCGCTTTATGATGTCAGATCATCACCGGTCCAATTGTCCTTGTGGAAGCGGACCACACAGGAGGATGAGATATCAGAAGTTATGCAGTAGGTTGCTATCTCTATTCATGACCGCAAGGCAAGTCGGAGGTGGAATGGCAAATACTCTGAACCACTCAAAGCACTGTGGCCTTTTTTAAAGTGGGATACAGATACAAAAACAGAGACTATCCTTACCAACAATCCTTCTTGAGTATAAGAGTCCAACAAACAGAGTGCAGCGGAAGACGTTAAATGTGCTTCATTCCGTGAGAACGCAACTCTATAGTTCTACAGTGAGATAGTGCATTTCAGCCTCAAAGGAAGCAATGTCCTCAAACGGAACATTGGTGGCACCAGGATCTAAAGCAGGCTTAAGAAGCCTTGGATGCAGTCAGTCTTTTATTAACTATCATGACCGACACAATGTGATCCATAATACTTCCATTTTGGCAGAAATTACATTCAAGCACAGGCCCCCACTAGAAGGTAGTGATGACATTCAGGTGCTGAAAACATCTTTTTAATGCCTAAAGGAATGATTGTGAGCTTTACTTACCATATATATTGGTCAAATGATGCCCTATGCCGGAAGACTGTCTTTTTTTTTTTTCTTCAGTATCGGCAATGCAGAGACAATTTGTTGCGAAACACTGCCACTGCTGGTCATTCAGTATAATCTGCAGATGGAAAAGTCCACTGTTAGCACATTTACTACAAGCAATACAAAAAAATCATGATTTTTATAAAGGGTAAACAGATCAATACTATGGAGTTTGTATTATTGTGCAAATCAGCAGTTCATTAGAAAATCAAATCTCGATTTGTGTTTTTAACCTACCATACTACTCTGAATCTCATGCCTCATTTGGCAACACCCTCTAAACAACTGTAGAAGGTACATTAGGACATAGATAGAGATCTTTTTGCCATCCAAGTGGCAGCGTACCCCTCTCACTTTATTTGTTTTAGGATATGGTACACCAGTAGCAATTAAGCCAGCTGATAAGTTGAGAGGTAGGGTTACGCTACAGTTAATGGGAATAATAAAAGCTATGAATAGCATGTTCATAATCATCATTTGAGCCAATTCCTAGCAGTTCAGCAATAGTGAAGTTGACTAATGCTCAAACTCCCGTTCGTTCAAATTTAAAGGTCTTAAAAAGTGCCCTAATTTCATACATTTTACCATCATAGCTGTCACTTGGGCGTCCGGTCTACCCTGCTACTCATTTCATTAGCAAGATAAATGTATCTTACTGCTTGCTAGGCAACAACAGAGTGGCCCTCACGTCAGACAACATCTTGCATTTAGCTTTATGATGTCAGCTTGCTAGGCAACAGATTGGCCCTCATGTCAGACAACATCTTGCCTTCGCTTTATGATGTCAGATCATCACTGGTCCAATTGTCCTTGTGGAAGCGGACCACACAGGAGGATGAGATATCAGAAGTTATGCAGTAGGTTGCTATCTCTATTCATGACCGCAAGGCAAGTCGGAGGTGGAATGGCAAATACTCTGAACCACTCAAAGCACTGTGGCCTTTTTTAAAGTGGGATGCAGATACAAAAACAGAGACTATCCTTACCAACAATCCTTCTTGAATATCAGAGTCCAACATACAGAGTGCAGCGGAAGACGTTAAATGTGCTTCATTCTGTGAGAACGCAACTCTATAGTTCTACAGTGAGATAGTGCATTTCAGCCTCAAAGGAAGCAATGTCCTCAAACGGAACATTGGTGGCACCAGGATCTAAAGCAGGCTTAAGAAGCCTTGGATGCAGTCAGTCTTTTATTAACTATCATGACCGACACAAAGTGATCCATAATACTTCCATTTTGGCAGAAATTACATTCAAGCACAGGCCCCCACTAGAAGGTAGTGATGACATTCAGGTGCTGAAAACGTCTTTTTAATGCCTAAAGGAATGATTGTGAGCTTTACTTACCATATATATTGGTCAAATGATGCCCTATGCCGGAAGACTGTCTTTTTTTTTTTTCTTCAGTATCGGCAATGCAGAGACAATTTGTTGCGAAACACTGCCACTGCTGGTCATTCAGTATAATCTGCAGATGGAAAAGTCCACTGTTAGCACATTTACTACAAGCAATACAAAAAAATCATGATTTTTATAAAGGGTAAACAGATCAATACTATGGAGTTTGTATTATTGTGCAAATCAGCAGTTCATTAGAAAATCAAATCTCGATTTGTGTTTTTAACCTACCATACTACTCTGAATCTCATGCCTCATTTGGCAACACCCTCTAAACAACTGTAGAAGGTACATTAGGACATAGATAGAGATCTTTTTGCCATCCAAGTGGCAGCGTACCCCTCTCACTTTATTTGTTTTAGGATATGGTACACCAGTAGCAATTAAGCCAGCTGATAAGTTGAGAGGTAGGGTTACGCTACAGTTAATGGGAATAATAAAAGCTATGAATAGCATGTTCATAATCATCATTTGAGCCAATTCCTAGCAGTTCAGCAATAGTGAAGTTGACTAATGCTCAAACTCCCGTTCGTTCAAATTTAAAGGTCTTAAAAAGTGCCCTAATTTCATACATTTTACCATCATAGCTGTCACTTGGGCGTCCGGTCTACCCTGCTACTCATTTCATTAGCAAGATAAATGTATCTTACTGCTTGCTAGGCAACAACAGAGTGGCCCTCACGTCAGACAACATCTTGCATTTAGCTTTATGATGTCAGCTTGCTAGGCAACAGATTGGCCCTCATGTCAGACAACATCTTGCCTTCGCTTTATGATGTCAGATCATCACCGGTCCAATTGTCCTTGTGAAAGCGGACCACACAGGAGGATGAGATATCAGAAGTTATGCAGTAGGTTGCTATCTCTATTCATGACCGCAAGGGCAAGTCGGAGGTGGAATGGCAAATACTCTGAACCACTCAAAGCACTGTGGCCTTTTTTAAAGTGGGATGCAGATACAAAAACAGAGACTATCCTTACCAACAATCCTTCTTGAGTATCAGAGTTCAACATACAGAGTGCAGCGGAAGACGTTAAATGTGCTTCATTCCGTGAGAACGCAACTCTATAGTTCTACAGTGAGATAGTGCATTTCAGCCTCAAAGGAAGCAATGTCCTCAAACGGAACATTGGTGGCACCAGGATCTAAAGCAGGCTTAAGAAGCCTTGGATGCAGTCAGTCTTTTATTAACTATCATGACCGACACAATGTGATCCATAATACTTCCATTTTGGCAGAAATTACATTCAAGCACAGGCCCCCACTAGAAGGTAGTGATGACATTCAGGTGCTGAAAACGTCTTTTTAATGCCTAAAGGAATGATTGTGAGCTTTACTTACCATATATATTGGTCAAATGATGCCCTATGCCGGAAGACTGTCTTTTTTTTTTTTCTTCAGTATCGGCAATGCAGAGACAATTTGTTGCGAAACACTGCCACTGCTGGTCATTCAGTATAATCTGCAGATGGAAAAGTCCACTGTTAGCACATTTACTACAAGCAATACAAAAAAATCATGATTTTTATAAAGGGTAAACAGATCAATACTATGGAGTTTGTATTATTGTGCAAATCAGCAGTTCATTAGAAAATCAAATCTCGATTTGTGTTTTTAACCTACCATACTACTCTGAATCTCATGCCTCATTTGGCAACACCCTCTAAACAACTGTAGAAGGTACATTAGGACATAGATAGAGATCTTTTTGCCATCCAAGTGGCAGCGTACCCCTCTCACTTTATTTGTTTTAGGATATGGTACACCAGTAGCAATTAAGCCAGCTGATAAGTTGAGAGGTAGGGTTACGCTACAGTTAATGGGAATAATAAAAGCTATGAATAGCATGTTCATAATCATCATTTGAGCCAATTCCTAGCAGTTCAGCAATAGTGAAGTTGACTAATGCTCAAACTCCCGTTCGTTCAAATTTAAAGGTCTTAAAAAGTGCCCTAATTTCATACATTTTACCATCATAGCTGTCACTTGGGCGTCCGGTCTACCCTGCTACTCATTTCATTAGCAAGATAAATGTATCTTACTGCTTGCTAGGCAACAACAGAGTGGCCCTCACGTCAGACAACATCTTGCATTTAGCTTTATGATGTCAGCTTGCTAGGCAACAGATTGGCCCTCATGTCAGACAACATCTTGCCTTCGCTTTATGATGTCAGATCATCACTGGTCCAATTGTCCTTGTGGAAGCGGACCACACAGGAGGATGAGATATCAGAAGTTATGCAGTAGGTTGCTATCTCTATTCATGACCGCAAGGCAAGTCGGAGGTGGAATGGCAAATACTCTGAACCACTCAAAGCACTGTGGCTTTTTTTAAAGTGGGATGCAGATACAAAAACAGAGACTATCCTTACCAACAATCCTTCTTGAATATCAGAGTCCAACATACAGAGTGCAGCGGAAGACGTTAAATGTGCTTCATTCCGTGAGAACGCAACTCTATAGTTCTACAGTGAGATAGTGCATTTCAGCCTCAAAGGAAGCAATGTCCTCAAACGGAACATTGGTGGCACCAGGATCTAAAGCAGGCTTAAGAAGCCTTGGATGCAGTCAGTCTTTTATTAACTATCATGACCGACACAATGTGATCCATAATACTTCCATTTTGGCAGAAATTACATTCAAGCACAGGCCCCCACTAGAAGGTAGTGATGACATTCAGGTGCTGAAAACGTCTTTTTAATGCCTAAAGGAATGATTGTGAGCTTTACTTACCATATATATTGGTCAAATGATGCCCTATGCCGGAAGACTGTCTTTTTTTTTTTCTTCAGTATCGGCAATGCAGAGACAATTTGTTGCGAAACACTGCCACTGCTGGTCATTCAGTATAATCTGCAGATGGAAAAGTCCACTGTTAGCACATTTACTACAAGCAATACAAAAAAATCATGATTTTTATAAAGGGTAAACAGATCAATACTATGGAGTTTGTATTATTGTGCAAATCAGCAGTTCATTAGAAAATCAAATCTCGATTTGTGTTTTTAACCTACCATACTACTCTGAATCTCATGCCTCATTTGGCAACACCCTCTAAACAACTGTAGAAGGTACATTAGGACATAGATAGAGATCTTTTTGCCATCCAAGTGGCAGCGTACCCCTCTCACTTTATTTGTTTTAGGATATGGTACACCAGTAGCAATTAAGCCAGCTGATAAGTTGAGAGGTAGGGTTACGCTACAGTTAATGGGAATAATAAAAGCTATGAATAGCATGTTCATAATCATCATTTGAGCCAATTCCTAGCAGTTCAGCAATAGTGAAGTTGACTAATGCTCAAACTCCCGTTCGTTCAAATTTAAAGGTCTTAAAAAGTGCCCTAATTTCATACATTTTACCATCATAGCTGTCACTTGGGCGTCCGGTCTACCCTGCTACTCATTTCATTAGCAAGATAAATGTATCTTACTGCTTGCTAGGCAACAACAGAGTGGCCCTCACGTCAGACAACATCTTGCATTTAGCTTTATGATGTCAGCTTGCTAGGCAACAGATTGGCCCTCATGTCAGACAACATCTTGCCTTCGCTTTATGATGTCAGATCATCACCGGTCCAATTGTCCTTGTGAAAGCGGACCACACAGGAGGATGAGATATCAGAAGTTATGCAGTAGGTTGCTATCTCTATTCATGACCGCAAGGGCAAGTCGGAGGTGGAATGGCAAATACTCTGAACCACTCAAAGCACTGTGGCCTTTTTTAAAGTGGGATGCAGATACAAAAACAGAGACTATCCTTACCAACAATCCTTCTTGAGTATAAGAGTCCAACAAACAGAGTGCAGCGGAAGACGTTAAATGTGCTTCATTCCGTGAGAACGCAACTCTATAGTTCTACAGTGAGATAGTGCATTTCAGCCTCAAAGGAAGCAATGTCCTCAAACGGAACATTGGTGGCACCAGGATCTAAAGCAGGCTTAAGAAGCCTTGGATGCAGTCAGTCTTTTATTAACTATCATGACCGACACAATGTGATCCATAATACTTCCATTTTGGCAGAAATTACATTCAAGCACAGGCCCCCACTAGAAGGTAGTGATGACATTCAGGTGCTGAAAACGTCTTTTTAATGCCTAAAGGAATGATTGTGAGCTTTACTTACCATATATATTGGTCAAATGATGCCCTATGCCGGAAGACTGTCTTTTTTTTTTTCTTCAGTATCGGCAATGCAGAGACAATTTGTTGCGAAACACTGCCACTGCTGGTCATTCAGTATAATCTGCAGATGGAAAAGTCCACTGTTAGCACATTTACTACAAGCAATACAAAAAAATCATGATTTTTATAAAGGGTAAGCAGATCAATACTATGGAGTTTGTATTATTGTGCAAATCAGCAGTTCATTAGAAAATCAAATCTCGATTTGTGTTTTTAACCTACCATACTACTCTGAATCTCATGCCTCATTTGGTAACACCCTCTAAACAACTGTAGAAGGTACATTAGGACATAGATAGAGATCTTTTTGCCATCCAAGTGGCAGCGTACCCCTCTCACTTTATTTGTTTTAGGATATGGTACACCAGTAGCAATTAAGCCAGCTGATAAGTTGAGAGGTAGGGTTACGCTACAGTTAATGGGAATAATAAAAGCTATGAATAGCATGTTCATAATCATCATTTGAGCCAATTCCTAGCATTTAAGCAATAGTGAAGTTGACTAATGCTCAAACTCCCGTTCGTTCAAATTTAAAGGTCTTAAAAAGTGCCCTAATTTCGTACATTTTACCATCATAGCTGTCACTTGGGCGTCCGGTCTACCCTGCTACTCATTTCATTAGCAAGATAAATGTATCTTACTGCTTGCTAGGCAACAACAGAGTGGCCCTCACGTCAGACAACATCTTGCATTTAGCTTTATGATGTCAGCTTGCTAGGCAACAGATTGGCCCTCATGTCAGACAACATCTTGCCTTCGCTTTATGATGTCAGATCATCACTGGTCCAATTGTCCTTGTGGAAGCGGACCACACAGGAGGATGAGATATCAGAAGTTATGCAGTAGGTTGCTATCTCTATTCATGACCGCAAGGCAAGTCGGAGGTGGAATGGCAAATACTCTGAACCACTCAAAGCACTGTGGCCTTTTTTAAAGTGGGATGCAGATACAAAAACAGAGACTATCCTTACCAACAATCCTTCTTGAATATCAGAGTCCAACATACAGAGTGCAGTGGAAGACGTTAAATGTGCTTCATTCCGTGAGAACGCAACTCTATAGTTCTACAGTGAGATAGTGCATTTCAGCCTCAAAGGAAGCAATGTCCTCAAACGGAACATTGGTGGCACCAGGATCTAAAGCAGGCTTAAGAAGCCTTGGATGCAGTCAGTCTTTTATTAACTATCATGACCGACACAATGTGATCCATAATACTTCCATTTTGGCAGAAATTACATTCAAGCACAGGCCCCCACTAGAAGGTAGTGATGACATTCAGGTGCTGAAAACGTCTTTTTAATGCCTAAAGGAATGATTGTGAGCTTTACTTACCATATATATTGGTCAAATGATGCC
This sequence comes from Lissotriton vulgaris, assembly GCF_964263255.1. Classification (NCBI taxonomy): domain Eukaryota; kingdom Metazoa; phylum Chordata; class Amphibia; order Caudata; family Salamandridae; genus Lissotriton; species Lissotriton vulgaris. Next base: position 322,609,899 of record NC_141700.1, on the reverse strand, counting down.
CTATGCCGGAAGACTGTCTTTTTTTTTTTCTTCAGTATCGGCAATGCAGAGACAATTTGTTGCGAAACACTGCCACTGCTGGTCATTCAGTATAATCTGCAGATGGAAAAGTCCACTGTTAGCACATTTACTACAAGCAATACAAAAAAATCATGATTTTTATAAAGGGTAAACAGATCAATACTATGGAGTTTGTATTATTGTGCAAATCAGCAGTTCATTAGAAAATCAAATCTCGATTTGTGTTTTTAACCTACCATACTACTCTGAATCTCATGCCTCATTTGGCAACACCCTCTAAACAACTGTAGAAGGTACATTAGGACATAGATAGAGATCTTTTTGCCATCCAAGTGGCAGCGTACCCCTCTCACTTTATTTGTTTTAGGATATGGTACACCAGTAGCAATTAAGCCAGCTGATAAGTTGAGAGGTAGGGTTACGCTACAGTTAATGGGAATAATAAAAGCTATGAATAGCATGTTCATAATCATCATTTGAGCCAATTCCTAGCAGTTCAGCAATAGTGAAGTTGACTAATGCTCAAACTCCCGTTCGTTCAAATTTAAAGGTCTTAAAAAGTGCCCTAATTTCATACATTTTACCATCATAGCTGTCACTTGGGCGTCCGGTCTACCCTGCTACTCATTTCATTAGCAAGATAAATGTATCTTACTGCTTGCTAGGCAACAACAGAGTGGCCCTCACGTCAGACAACATCTTGCATTTAGCTTTATGATGTCAGCTTGCTAGGCAACAGATTGGCCCTCATGTCAGACAACATCTTGCCTTCGCTTTATGATGTCAGATCATCACCGGTCCAATTGTCCTTGTGAAAGCGGACCACACAGGAGGATGAGATATCAGAAGTTATGCAGTAGGTTGCTATCTCTATTCATGACCGCAAGGGCAAGTCGGAGGTGGAATGGCAAATACTCTGAACCACTCAAAGCACTGTGGCCTTTTTTAAAGTGGGATGCAGATACAAAAACAGAGACTATCCTTACCAACAATCCTTCTTGAGTATAAGAGTCCAACAAACAGAGTGCAGCGGAAGACGTTAAATGTGCTTCATTCCGTGAGAACGCAACTCTATAGTTCTACAGTGAGATAGTGCATTTCAGCCTCAAAGGAAGCAATGTCCTCAAACGGAACATTGGTGGCACCAGGATCTAAAGCAGGCTTAAGAAGCCTTGGATGCAGTCAGTCTTTTATTAACTATCATGACCGACACAATGTGATCCATAATACTTCCATTTTGGCAGAAATTACATTCAAGCACAGGCCCCCACTAGAAGGTAGTGATGACATTCAGGTGCTGAAAACGTCTTTTTAATGCCTAAAGGAATGATTGTGAGCTTTACTTACCATATATATTGGTCAAATGATGCCCTATGCCGGAAGACTGTCTTTTTTTTTTTCTTCAGTATCGGCAATGCAGAGACAATTTGTTGCGAAACACTGCCACTGCTGGTCATTCAGTATAATCTGCAGATGGAAAAGTCCACTGTTAGCACATTTACTACAAGCAATACAAAAAAATCATGATTTTTATAAAGGGTAAGCAGATCAATACTATGGAGTTTGTATTATTGTGCAAATCAGCAGTTCATTAGAAAATCAAATCTCGATTTGTGTTTTTAACCTACCATACTACTCTGAATCTCATGCCTCATTTGGTAACACCCTCTAAACAACTGTAGAAGGTACATTAGGACATAGATAGAGATCTTTTTGCCATCCAAGTGGCAGCGTACCCCTCTCACTTTATTTGTTTTAGGATATGGTACACCAGTAGCAATTAAGCCAGCTGATAAGTTGAGAGGTAGGGTTACGCTACAGTTAATGGGAATAATAAAAGCTATGAATAGCATGTTCATAATCATCATTTGAGCCAATTCCTAGCAGTTCAGCAATAGTGAAGTTGACTAATGCTCAAACTCCCGTTCGTTCAAATTTAAAGGTCTTAAAAAGTGCCCTAATTTCATACATTTTACCATCATAGCTGTCACTTGGGCGTCCGGTCTACCCTGCTACTCATTTCATTAGCAAGATAAATGTATCTTACTGCTTGCTAGGCAACAACAGAGTGGCCCTCACGTCAGACAACATCTTGCATTTAGCTTTATGATGTCAGCTTGCTAGGCAACAGATTGGCCCTCATGTCAGACAACATCTTGCCTTCGCTTTATGATGTCAGATCATCACTGGTCCAATTGTCCTTGTGGAAGCGGACCACACAGGAGGATGAGATATCAGAAGTTATGCAGTAGGTTGCTATCTCTATTCATGACCGCAAGGCAAGTCGGAGGTGGAATGGCAAATACTCTGAACCACTCAAAGCACTGTGGCCTTTTTTAAAGTGGGATGCAGATACAAAAACAGAGACTATCCTTACCAACAATCCTTCTTGAATATCAGAGTCCAACATACAGAGTGCAGCGGAAGACGTTAAATGTGCTTCATTCCGTGAGAACGCAACTCTATAGTTCTACAGTGAGATAGTGCATTTCAGCCTCAAAGGAAGCAATGTCCTCAAACGGAACATTGGTGGCACCAGGATCTAAAGCAGGCTTAAGAAGCCTTGGATGCAGTCAGTCTTTTATTAACTATCATGACCGACACAATGTGATCCATAATACTTCCATTTTGGCAGAAATTACATTCAAGCACAGGCCCCCACTAGAAGGTAGTGATGACATTCAGGTGCTGAAAACGTCTTTTTAATGCCTAAAGGAATGATTGTGAGCTTTACTTACCATATATATTGGTCAAATGATGCCCTATGCCGGAAGACTGTCTTTTTTTTTTTCTTCAGTATCGGCAATGCAGAGACAATTTGTTGCGAAACACTGCCACTGCTGGTCATTCAGTATAATCTGCAGATGGAAAAGTCCACTGTTAGCACATTTACTACAAGCAATACAAAAAAATCATGATTTTTATAAAGGGTAAACAGATCAATACTATGGAGTTTGTATTATTGTGCAAATCAGCAGTTCATTAGAAAATCAAATCTCGATTTGTGTTTTTAACCTACCATACTACTCTGAATCTCATGCCTCATTTGGCAACACCCTCTAAACAACTGTAGAAGGTACATTAGGACATAGATAGAGATCTTTTTGCCATCCAAGTGGCAGCGTACCCCTCTCACTTTATTTGTTTTAGGATATGGTACACCAGTAGCAATTAAGCCAGCTGATAAGTTGAGAGGTAGGGTTACGCTACAGTTAATGGGAATAATAAAAGCTATGAATAGCATGTTCATAATCATCATTTGAGCCAATTCCTAGCAGTTCAGCAATAGTGAAGTTGACTAATGCTCAAACTCCCGTTCGTTCAAATTTAAAGGTCTTAAAAAGTGCCCTAATTTCATACATTTTACCATCATAGCTGTCACTTGGGCGTCCGGTCTACCCTGCTACTCATTTCATTAGCAAGATAAATGTATCTTACTGCTTGCTAGGCAACAACAGAGTGGCCCTCACGTCAGACAACATCTTGCATTTAGCTTTATGATGTCAGCTTGCTAGGCAACAGATTGGCCCTCATGTCAGACAACATCTTGCCTTCGCTTTATGATGTCAGATCATCACTGGTCCAATTGTCCTTGTGGAAGCGGACCACACAGGAGGATGAGATATCAGAAGTTATGCAGTAGGTTGCTATCTCTATTCATGACCGCAAGGCAAGTCGGAGGTGGAATGGCAAATACTCTGAACCACTCAAAGCACTGTGGCCTTTTTTAAAGTGGGATGCAGATACAAAAACAGAGACTATCCTTACCAACAATCCTTCTTGAATATCAGAGTCCAACATACAGAGTGCAGCGGAAGACGTTAAATGTGCTTCATTCCGTGAGAACGCAACTCTATAGTTCTACAGTGAGATAGTGCATTTCAGCCTCAAAGGAAGCAATGTCCTCAAACGGAACATTGGTGGCACCAGGATCTAAAGCAGGCTTAAGAAGCCTTGGATGCAGTCAGTCTTTTATTAACTATCATGACCGACACAATGTGATCCATAATACTTCCATTTTGGCAGAAATTACATTCAAGCACAGGCCCCCACTAGAAGGTAGTGATGACATTCAGGTGCTGAAAACGTCTTTTTAATGCCTAAAGGAATGATTGTGAGCTTTACTTACCATATATATTGGTCAAATGATGCCCTATGCCGGAAGACTGTCTTTTTTTTTTTCTTCAGTATCGGCAATGCAGAGACAATTTGTTGCGAAACACTGCCACTGCTGGTCATTCAGTATAATCTGCAGATGGAAAAGTCCACTGTTAGCACATTTACTACAAGCAATACAAAAAAATCATGATTTTTATAAAGGGTAAACAGATCAATACTATGGAGTTTGTATTATTGTGCAAATCAGCAGTTCATTAGAAAATCAAATCTCGATTTGTGTTTTTAACCTACCATACTACTCTGAATCTCATGCCTCATTTGGCAACACCCTCTAAACAACTGTAGAAGGTACATTAGGACATAGATAGAGATCTTTTTGCCATCCAAGTGGCAGCGTACCCCTCTCACTTTATTTGTTTTAGGATATGGTACACCAGTAGCAATTAAGCCAGCTGATAAGTTGAGAGGTAGGGTTACGCTACAGTTAATGGGAATAATAAAAGCTATGAATAGCATGTTCATAATCATCATTTGAGCCAATTCCTAGCAGTTCAGCAATAGTGAAGTTGACTAATGCTCAAACTCCCGTTCGTTCAAATTTAAAGGTCTTAAAAAGTGCCCTAATTTCATACATTTTACCATCATAGCTGTCACTTGGGCGTCCGGTCTACCCTGCTACTCATTTCATTAGCAAGATAAATGTATCTTACTGCTTGCTAGGCAACAACAGAGTGGCCCTCACGTCAGACAACATCTTGCATTTAGCTTTATGATGTCAGCTTGCTAGGCAACAGATTGGCCCTCATGTCAGACAACATCTTGCCTTCGCTTTATGATGTCAGATCATCACCGGTCCAATTGTCCTTGTGAAAGCGGACCACACAGGAGGATGAGATATCAGAAGTTATGCAGTAGGTTGCTATCTCTATTCATGACCGCAAGGGCAAGTCGGAGGTGGAATGGCAAATACTCTGAACCACTCAAAGCACTGTGGCCTTTTTTAAAGTGGGATGCAGATACAAAAACAGAGACTATCCTTACCAACAATCCTTCTTGAGTATAAGAGTCCAACAAACAGAGTGCAGCGGAAGACGTTAAATGTGCTTCATTCCGTGAGAACGCAACTCTATAGTTCTACAGTGAGATAGTGCATTTCAGCCTCAAAGGAAGCAATGTCCTCAAACGGAACATTGGTGGCACCAGGATCTAAAGCAGGCTTAAGAAGCCTTGGATGCAGTCAGTCTTTTATTAACTATCATGACCGACACAATGTGATCCATAATACTTCCATTTTGGCAGAAATTACATTCAAGCACAGGCCCCCACTAGAAGGTAGTGATGACATTCAGGTGCTGAAAACATCTTTTTAATGCCTAAAGGAATGATTGTGAGCTTTACTTACCATATATATTGGTCAAATGATGCCCTATGCCGGAAGACTGTCTTTTTTTTTTTCTTCAGTATCGGCAATGCAGAGACAATTTGTTGCGAAACACTGCCACTGCTGGTCATTCAGTATAATCTGCAGATGGAAAAGTCCACTGTTAGCACATTTACTACAAGCAATACAAAAAAATCATGATTTTTATAAAGGGTAAGCAGATCAATACTATGGAGTTTGTATTATTGTGCAAATCAGCAGTTCATTAGAAAATCAAATCTCGATTTGTGTTTTTAACCTACCATACTACTCTGAATCTCATGCCTCATTTGGTAACACCCTCTAAACAACTGTAGAAGGTACATTAGGACATAGATAGAGATCTTTTTGCCATCCAAGTGGCAGCGTACCCCTCTCACTTTATTTGTTTTAGGATATGGTACACCAGTAGCAATTAAGCCAGCTGATAAGTTGAGAGGTAGGGTTACGCTACAGTTAATGGGAATAATAAAAGCTATGAATAGCATGTTCATAATCATCATTTGAGCCAATTCCTAGCATTTAAGCAATAGTGAAGTTGATTAATGCTCAAACTCCCGTTCGTTCAAATTTAAAGGTCTTAAAAAGTGCCCTAATTTCGTACATTTAACCATCATAGCTGTCACTTGGGCGTCCGGTCTACCCTGCTACTCATTTCATTAGCAAGATAAATGTATCTTACTGCTTGCTAGGCAACAACAGAGTGGCCCTCACGTCAGACAACATCTTGCATTTAGCTTTATGATGTCAGCTTGCTAGGCAACAGATTGGCCCTCATGTCAGACAACATCTTGCCTTCGCTTTATGATGTCAGATCATCACTGGTCCAATTGTCCTTGTGGAAGCGGACCACACAGGAGGATGAGATATCAGAAGTTATGCAGTAGGTTGCTATCTCTATTCGTGACCGCAAGGCAAGTCGGAGGTGGAATGGCAAATACTCTGAACCACTCAAAGCACTGTGGCCTTTTTTAAAGTGGGATGCAGATACAAAAACAGAGACTATCCTTACCAACAATCCTTCTTGAATATCAGAGTCCAACATACAGAGTGCAGCGGAAGACGTTAAATGTGCTTCATTCCGTGAGAACGCAACTCTATAGTTCTACAGTGAGATAGTGCATTTCAGCCTCAAAGGAAGCAATGTCCTCAAACGGAACATTGGTGGCACCAGGATCTAAAGCAGGCTTAAGAAGCCTTGGATGCAGTCAGTCTTTTATTAACTATCATGACCGACACAATGTGATCCATAATACTTCCATTTTGGCAGAAATTACATTCAAGCACAGGCCCCCACTAGAAGGTAGTGATGACATTCAGGTGCTGAAAACGTCTTTTTAATGCCTAAAGGAATGATTGTGAGCTTTACTTACCATATATATTGGTCAAATGATGCCCTATGCCGGAAGACTGTCTTTTTTTTTTTCTTCAGTATCGGCAATGCAGAGACAATTTGTTGCGAAACACTGCCACTGCTGGTCATTCAGTATAATCTGCAGATGGAAAAGTCCACTGTTAGCACATTTACTACAAGCAATACAAAAAAATCATGATTTTTATAAAGGGTAAACAGATCAATACTATGGAGTTTGTATTATTGTGCAAATCAGCAGTTCATTAGAAAATCAAATCTCGATTTGTGTTTTTAACCTACCATACTACTCTGAATCTCATGCCTCATTTGGTAACACCCTCTAAACAACTGTAGAAGGTACATTAGGACATAGATAGAGATCTTTTTGCCATCCAAGTGGCAGCGTACCCCTCTCACTTTATTTGTTTTAGGATATGGTACACCAGTAGCAATTAAGCCAGCTGATAAGTTGAGAGGTAGGGTTACGCTACAGTTAATGGGAATAATAAAAGCTATGAATAGCATGTTCATAATCATCATTTGAGCCAATTCCTAGCAGTTCAGCAATAGTGAAGTTGACTAATGCTCAAACTCCCGTTCGTTCAAATTTAAAGGTCTTAAAAAGTGCCCTAATTTCATACATTTTACCATCATAGCTGTCACTTGGGCGTCCGGTCTACCCTGCTACTCATTTCATTAGCAAGATAAATGTATCTTACTGCTTGCTAGGCAACAACAGAGTGGCCCTCACGTCAGACAACATCTTGCATTTAGCTTTATGATGTCAGCTTGCTAGGCAACAGATTGGCCCTCATGTCAGACAACATCTTGCCTTCGCTTTATGATGTCAGATCATCACTGGTCCAATTGTCCTTGTGGAAGCGGACCACACAGGAGGATGAGATATCAGAAGTTATGCAGTAGGTTGCTATCTCTATTCATGACCGCAAGGCAAGTCGGAGGTGGAATGGCAAATACTCTGAACCACTCAAAGCACTGTGGCCTTTTTTAAAGTGGGATGCAGATACAAAAACAGAGACTATCCTTACCAACAATCCTTCTTGAATATCAGAGTCCAACATACAGAGTGCAGCGGAAGACGTTAAATGTGCTTCATTCCGTGAGAACGCAACTCTATAGTTCTACAGTGAGATAGTGCATTTCAGCCTCAAAGGAAGCAATGTCCTCAAACGGAACATTGGTGGCACCAGGATCTAAAGCAGGCTTAAGAAGCCTTGGATGCAGTCAGTCTTTTATTAACTATCATGACCGACACAATGTGATCCATAATACTTCCATTTTGGCAGAAATTACATTCAAGCACAGGCCCCCACTAGAAGGTAGTGATGACATTCAGGTGCTGAAAACGTCTTTTTAATGCCTAAAGGAATGATTGTGAGCTTTACTTACCATATATATTGGTCAAATGATGCCCTATGCCGGAAGACTGTCTTTTTTTTTTTTCTTCAGTATCGGCAATGCAGAGACAATTTGTTGCGAAACACTGCCACTGCTGGTCATTCAGTATAATCTGCAGATGGAAAAGTCCACTGTTAGCACATTTACTACAAGCAATACAAAAAAATCATGATTTTTATAAAGGGTAAACAGATCAATACTATGGAGTTTGTATTATTGTGCAAATCAGCAGTTCATTAGAAAATCAAATCTCGATTTGTGTTTTTAACCTACCATACTTCTCTGAATCTCATGCCTCATTTGGCAACACCCTCTAAACAACTGTAGAAGGTACATTAGGACATAGATAGAGATCTTTTTGCCATCCAAGTGGCAGCGTACCCCTCTCACTTTATTTGTTTTAGGATATGGTACACCAGTAGCAATTAAGCCAGCTGATAAGTTGAGAGGTAGGGTTACGCTACAGTTAATGGGAATAATAAAAGCTATGAATAGCATGTTCATAATCATCATTTGAGCCAATTCCTAGCAGTTCAGCAATAGTGAAGTTGACTAATGCTCAAACTCCCGTTCGTTCAAATTTAAAGGTCTTAAAAAGTGCCCTAATTTCATACATTTTACCATCATAGCTGTCACTTGGGCGTCCGGTCTACCCTGCTACTCATTTCATTAGCAAGATAAATGTATCTTACTGCTTGCTAGGCAACAACAGAGTGGCCCTCACGTCAGACAACATCTTGCATTTAGCTTTATGATGTCAGCTTGCTAGGCAACAGATGGGCCCTCATGTCAGACAACATCTTGCCTTCGCTTTATGATGTCAGATCATCACTGGTCCAATTGTCCTTGTGGAAGCGGACCACACAGGAGGATGAGATATCAGAAGTTATGCAGTAGGTTGCTATCTCTATTCATGACCGCAAGGCAAGTCGGAGGTGGAATGGCAAATACTCTGAACCACTCAAAGCACTGTGGCCTTTTTTAAAGTGGGATGCAGATACAAAAACAGAGACTATCCTTACCAACAATCCTTCTTGAGTATCAGAGTCCAACATACAGAGTGCAGCGGAAGACGTTAAATGTGCTTCATTCCGTGAGAACGCAACTCTATAGTTCTACAGTGAGATAGTGCATTTCAGCCTCAAAGGAAGCAATGTCCTCAAACGGAACATTGGTGGCACCAGGATCTAAAGCAGGCTTAAGAAGCCTTGGATGCAGTCAGTCTTTTATTAACTATCATGACCGACGCAATGTGATCCATAATACTTCCATTTTGGCAGAAATTACATTCAAGCACAGGCCCCCACTAGAAGGTAGTGATGACATTCAGGTGCTGAAAACGTCTTTTTAATGCCTAAAGGAATGATTGTGAGCTTTACTTACCATATATATTGGTCAAATGATGCCCTATGCCGGAAGACTGTCTTTTTTTTTTTCTTCAGTATCGGCAATGCAGAGACAATTTGTTGCGAAACACTGCCACTGCTGGTCATTCAGTATAATCTGCAGATGGAAAAGTCCACTGTTAGCACATTTACTACAAGCAATACAAAAAAATCATGATTTTTATAAAGGGTAAACAGATCAATACTATGGAGTTTGTATTATTGTGCAAATCAGCAGTTCATTAGAAAATCAAATCTCGATTTGTGTTTTTAACCTACCATACTACTCTGAATCTCATGCCTCATTTGTCAACACCCTCTAAACAACTGTAGAAGGTACATTAGGACATAGATAGAGATCTTTTTGCCATCCAAGTGGCAGCGTACCCCTCTCACTTTATTTGTTTTAGGATATGGTACACCAGTAGCAATTAAGCCAGCTGATAAGTTGAGAGGTAGGGTTACGCTACAGTTAATGGGAATAATAAAAGCTATGAATAGCATGTTCATAATCATCATTTGAGCCAATTCCTAGCAGTTCAGCAATAGTGAAGTTGACTAATGCTCAAACTCCCGTTCGTTCAAATTTAAAGGTCTTAAAAAGTGCCCTAATTTCGTACATTTTACCATCATAGCTGTCACTTGGGCGTCCGGTCTACCCTGCTACTCATTTCATTAGCAAGATAAATGTATCTTACTGCTTGCTAGGCAACAACAGAGTGGCCCTCACGTCAGACAACATCTTGCATTTAGCTTTATGATGTCAGCTTGCTAGGCAACAGATTGGCCCTCATGTCAGACAACATCTTGCCTTCGCTTTATGATGTCAGATCATCACTGGTCCAATTGTCCTTGTGGAAGCGGACCACACAGGAGGATGAGATATCAGAAGTTATGCAGTAGGTTGCTATCTCTATTCATGACCGCAAGGCAAGTTGGAGGTGGAATGGCAAATACTCTGAACCACTCAAAGCACTGTGGCCTTTTTTAAAGTGGGATGCAGATACAAAAACAGAGACTATCCTTACCAACAATCCTCCTTGAGTATCAGAGTTCAACATACAGAGTGCAGCGGAAGACGTTAAATGTGCTTCATTCCGTGAGAACGCAATTCTATAGTTCTACAGTGAGATAGTGCATTTCAGCCTCAAAGGAAGCAATGTCCTCAAACGGAACATTGGTGGCACCAGGATCTAAAGCAGGCTTAAGAAGCCTTGGATGCAGTCAGTCTTTTATTAACTATCATGACCGACACAATGTGATCCATAATACTTCCATTTTGGCAGAAATTACATTCAAGCACAGGCCCCCACTAGAAGGTAGTGATGACATTCAGGTGCTGAAAACGTCTTTTTAATGCCTAAAGGAATGATTGTGAGCTTTACTTACCATATATATTGGTCAAATGATGCCCTATGCCGGAAGACTGTCTTTTTTTTTTTTCTTCAGTATCGGCAATGCAGAGACAATTTGTTGCGAAACACTGCCACTGCTGGTCATTTAGTATAATCTGCAGATGGAAAAGTCCACTGTTAGCACATTTACTACAAGCAATACAAAAAAATCATGATTTTTATAAAGGGTAAACAGATCAATACTATGGAGTTTGTATTATTGTGCAAATCAGCAGTTCATTAGAAAATCAAATCTCGATTTGTGTTTTTAACCTACCATACTACTCTGAATCTCATGCCTCATTTGGCAACACCCTCTAAACAACTGTAGAAGGTACATTAGGACATAGATAGAGATCTTTTTGCCATCCAAGTGGCAGTGTACCCCTCTCACTTTATTTGTTTTAGGATATGGTACACCAGTAGCAATTAAGCCAGCTGATAAGTTGAGAGGTAGGGTTACGCTACAGTTAATGGGAATAATAAAAGCTATGAATAGCATGTTCATAATCATCATTTGAGCCAATTCCTAGCAGTTCAGCAATAGTGAAGTTGACTAATGCTCAAACTCCCGTTCGTTCAAATTTAAAGGTCTTAAAAAGTGCCCTAATTTCATACATTTTACCATCATAGCTGTCACTTGGGCGTCCGGTCTACCCTGCTACTCATTTCATTAGCAAGATAAATGTATCTTACTGCTTGCTAGGCAACAACAGAGTGGCCCTCACGTCAGACAACATCTTGCATTTAGCTTTATGATGTCAGCTTGCTAGGCAACAGATTGGCCCTCATGTCAGACAACATCTTGCCTTCGCTTTATGATGTCAGATCATCACCGGTCCAATTGTCCTTGTGGAAGCGGACCACACAGGAGGATGAGATATCAGAAGTTATGCAGTAGGTTGCTATCTCTATTCATGACCGCAAGGCAAGTCGGAGGTGGAATGGCAAATACTCTGAACCACTCAAAGCACTGTGGCCTTTTTTAAAGTGGGATGCAGATACAAAAACAGAGACTATCCTTACCAACAATCCTTCTTGAGTATAAGAGTCCAACAAACAGAGTGCAGCGGAAGACGTTAAATGTGCTTCATTCCGTGAGAACGCAACTCTATAGTTCTACAGTGAGATAGTGCATTTCAGCCTCAAAGGAAGCAATGTCCTCAAACGGAACATTGGTGGCACCAGGATCTAAAGCAGGCTTAAGAAGCCTTGGATGCAGTCAGTCTTTTATTAACTATCATGACCGACACAATGTGATCCATAATACTTCCATTTTGGCAGAAATTACATTCAAGCATAGGCCCCCACTAGAAGGTAGTGATGACATTCAGGTGCTGAAAACGTCTTTTTAATGCCTAAAGGAATGATTGTGAGCTTTACTTACCATATATATTGGTCAAATGATGCCCTATGCCGGAAGACTGTCTTTTTTTTTTCTTCAGTATCGGCAATGCAGAGACAATTTGTTGCGAAACACTGCCACTGCTGGTCATTCAGTATAATCTGCAGATGGAAAAGTCCACTGTTAGCACATTTACTACAAGCAATACAAAAAAATCATGATTTTTATAAAGGGTAAGCAGATCAATACTATGGAGTTTGTATTATTGTGCAAATCAGCAGTTCATTAGAAAATCAAATCTCGATTTGTGTTTTTAACCTACCATACTACTCTGAATCTCATGCCTCATTTGGTAACACCCTCTAAACAACTGTAGAAGGTACATTAGGACATAGATAGAGATCTTTTTGCCATCCAAGTGGCAGCGTACCCCTCTCACTTTATTTGTTTTAGGATATGGTACACCAGTAGCAATTAAGCCAGCTGATAAGTTGAGAGGTAGGGTTACGCTACAGTTAATGGGAATAATAAAAGCTATGAATAGCATGTTCATAATCATCATTTGAGCCAATTCCTAGCAGTTCAGCAATAGTGAAGTTGACTAATGCTCAAACTCCCGTTCGTTCAAATTTAAAGGTCTTAAAAAGTGCCCTAATTTCATACATTTTACCATCATAGCTGTCACTTGGGCGTCCGGTCTACCCTGCTACTCATTTCATTAGCAAGATAAATGTATCTTACTGCTTGCTAGGCAACAACAGAGTGGCCCTCACGTCAGACAACATCTTGCATTTAGCTTTATGATGTCAGCTTGCTAGGCAACAGATTGGCCCTCATGTCAGACAACATCTTGCCTTCGCTTTATGATGTCAGATCATCACTGGTCCAATTGTCCTTGTGGAAGCGGACCACACAGGAGGATGAGATATCAGAAGTTATGCAGTAGGTTGCTATCTCTATTCATGACCGCAAGGCAAGTCGGAGGTGGAATGGCAAATACTCTGAACCACTCAAAGCACTGTGGCCTTTTTTAAAGTGGGATGCAGATACAAAAACAGAGACTATCCTTACCAACAATCCTTCTTGAATATCAGAGTCCAACATACAGAGTGCAGCAGAAGACGTTAAATGTGCTTCATTCCGTGAGAACGCAACTCTATAGTTCTACAGTGAGATAGTGCATTTCAGCCTCAAAGGAAGCAATGTCCTCAAACGGAACATTGGTGGCACCAGGATCTAAAGCAGGCTTAAGAAGCCTTGGATGCAGTCAGTCTTTTATTAACTATCATGACCGACACAATGTGATCCATAATACTTCCATTTTGGCAGAAATTACATTCAAGCACAGGCCCCCACTAGAAGGTAGTGATGACATTCAGGTGCTGAAAACGTCTTTTTAATGCCTAAAGGAATGATTGTGAGCTTTACTTACCATATATATTGGTCAAATGATGCCCTATGCCGGAAGACTGTCTTTTTTTTTTTTCTTCAGTATCGGCAATGCAGAGACAATTTGTTGCGAAACACTGCCACTGCTGGTCATTCAGTATAATCTGCAGATGGAAAAGTCCACTGTTAGCACATTTACTACAAGCAATACAAAAAAATCATGATTTTTATAAAGGGTAAACAGATCAATACTATGGAGTTTGTATTATTGTGCAAATCAGCAGTTCATTAGAAAATCAAATCTCGATTTGTGTTTTTAACCTACCATACTACTCTGAATCTCATGCCTCATTTGGCAACACCCTCTAAACAACTGTAGAAGGTACATTAGGACATAGATAGAGATCTTTTTGCCATCCAAGTGGCAGCGTACCCCTCTCACTTTATTTGTTTTAGGATATGGTACACCAGTAGCAATTAAGCCAGCTGATAAGTTGAGAGGTAGGGTTACGCTACAGTTAATGGGAATAATAAAAGCTATGAATAGCATGTTCATAATCATCATTTGAGCCAATTCCTAGCAGTTCAGCAATAGTGAAGTTGACTAATGCTCAAACTCCCGTTCGTTCAAATTTAAAGGTCTTAAAAAGTGCCCTAATTTCATACATTTTACCATCATAGCTGTCACTTGGGCGTCCGGTCTACCCTGCTACTCATTTCATTAGCAAGATAAATGTATCTTACTGCTTGCTAGGCAACAACAGAGTGGCCCTCACGTCAGACAACATCTTGCATTTAGCTTTATGATGTCAGCTTGCTAGGCAACAGATTGGCCCTCATGTCAGACAACATCTTGCCTTCGCTTTATGATGTCAGATCATCACTGGTCCAATTGTCCTTGTGGAAGCGGACCACACAGGAGGATGAGATATCAGAAGTTATGCAGTAGGTTGCTATCTCTATTCATGACCGCAAGGCAAGTCGGAGGTGGAATGGCAAATACTCTGAACCACTCAAAGCACTGTGGCCTTTTTTAAAGTGGGATGCAGATACAAAAACAGAGACTATCCTTACCAACAATCCTTCTTGAATATCAGAGTCCAACATACAGAGTGCAGCGGAAGACGTTAAATGTGCTTCATTCCGTGAGAACGCAACTCTATAGTTCTACAGTGAGATAGTGCATTTCAGCCTCAAAGGAAGCAATGTCCTCAAACGGAACATTGGTGGCACCAGGATCTAAAGCAGGCTTAAGAAGCCTTGGATGCAGTCAGTCTTTTATTAACTATCATGACCGACACAATGTGATCCATAATACTTCCATTTTGGCAGAAATTACATTCAAGCACAGGCCCCCACTAGAAGGTAGTGATGACATTCAGGTGCTGAAAACGTCTTTTTAATGCCTAAAGGAATGATTGTGAGCTTTACTTACCATATATATTGGTCAAATGATGCCCTATGCCGGAAGACTGTCTTTTTTTTTTTTCTTCAGTATCGGCAATGCAGAGACAATTTGTTGCGAAACACTGCCACTGCTGGTCATTCAGTATAATCTGCAGATGGAAAAGTCCACTGTTAGCACATTTACTACAAGCAATACAAAAAAATCATGATTTTTATAAAGGGTAAACAGATCAATACTATGGAGTTTGTATTATTGTGCAAATCAGCAGTTCATTAGAAAATCAAATCTCGATTTGTGTTTTTAACCTACCATACTACTCTGAATCTCATGCCTCATTTGGCAACACCCTCTAAACAACTGTAGAAGGTACATTAGGACATAGATAGAGATCTTTTTGCCATCCAAGTGGCAGCGTACCCCTCTCACTTTATTTGTTTTAGGATATGGTACACCAGTAGCAATTAAGCCAGCTGATAAGTTGAGAGGTAGGGTTACGCTACAGTTAATGGGAATAATAAAAGCTATGAATAGCATGTTCATAATCATCATTTGAGCCAATTCCTAGCAGTTCAGCAATAGTGAAGTTGACTAATGCTCAAACTCCCGTTCGTTCAAATTTAAAGGTCTTAAAAAGTGCCCTAATTTCATACATTTTACCATCATAGCTGTCACTTGGGCGTCCGGTCTACCCTGCTACTCATTTCATTAGCAAGATAAATGTATCTTACTGCTTGCTAGGCATTACAGAGTGGCCCTCACGTCAGACAACATCTTGCATTTAGCTTTATGATGTCAGCTTGCTAGGCAACAGATTGGCCCTCATGTCAGACAACATCTTGCCTTCGCTTTATGATGTCAGATCATCACCGGTCCAATTGTCCTTGTGGAAGCGGACCACACAGGAGGATGAGATATCAGAAGTTATGCAGTAGGTTGCTATCTCTATTCATGACCGCAAGGCAAGTCGGAGGTGGAATGGCAAATACTCTGAACCACTCAAAGCACTGTGGCCTTTTTTAAAGTGGGATGCAGATACAAAAACAGAGACTATCCTTACCAACAATCCTTCTTGAATATCAGAGTCCAACATACAGAGTGCAGCGGAAGACGTTAAATGTGCTTCATTCCGTGAGAACGCAACTCTATAGTTCTACAGTGAGATAGTGCATTTCAGCCTCAAAGGAAGCAATGTCCTCAAACGGAACATTGGTGGCACCAGGATCTAAAGCAGGCTTAAGAAGCCTTGGATGCAGTCAGTCTTTTATTAACTATCATGACCGACACAATGTGATCCATAATACTTCCATTTTGGCAGAAATTACATTCAAGCACAGGCCCCCACTAGAAGGTAGTGATGACATTCAGGTGCTGAAAACGTCTTTTTAATGCCTAAAGGAATGATTGTGAGCTTTACTTACCATATATATTGGTCAAATGATGCCCTATGCCGGAAGACTGTCTTTTTTTTTTTTCTTCAGTATCGGCAATGCAGAGACAATTTGTTGCGAAACACTGCCACTGCTGGTCATTCAGTATAATCTGCAGATGGAAAAGTCCACTGTTAGCACATTTACTACAAGCAATACAAAAAAATCATGATTTTTATAAAGGGTAAACAGATCAATACTATGGAGTTTGTATTATTGTGCAAATCAGCAGTTCATTAGAAAATCAAATCTCGATTTGTGTTTTTAACCTACCATACTACTCTGAATCTCATGCCTCATTTGGCAACACCCTCTAAACAACTGTAGAAGGTACATTAGGACATAGATAGAGATCTTTTTGCCATCCAAGTGGCAGCGTACCCCTCTCACTTTATTTGTTTTAGGATATGGTACACCAGTAGCAATTAAGCCAGCTGATAAGTTGAGAGGTAGGGTTACGCTACAGTTAATGGGAATAATAAAAGCTATGAATAGCATGTTCATAATCATCATTTGAGCCAATTCCTAGCAGTTCAGCAATAGTGAAGTTGACTAATGCTCAAACTCCCGTTCGTTCAAATTTAAAGGTCTTAAAAAGTGCCCTAATTTCATACATTTTACCATCATAGCTGTCACTTGGGCGTCCGGTCTACCCTGCTACTCATTTCATTAGCAAGATAAATGTATCTTACTGCTTGCTAGGCAACAACAGAGTGGCCCTCACGTCAGACAACATCTTGCATTTAGCTTTATGATGTCAGCTTGCTAGGCAACAGATTGGCCCTCATGTCAGACAACATCTTGCCTTCGCTTTATGATGTCAGATCATCACCGGTCCAATTGTCCTTGTGGAAGCGGACCACACAGGAGGATGAGATATCAGAAGTTATGCAGTAGGTTGCTATCTCTATTCATGACCGCAAGGCAAGTCGGAGGTGGAATGGCAAATACTCTGAACCACTCAAAGCACTGTGGCCTTTTTTAAAGTGGGATGCAGATACAAAAACAGAGACTATCCTTACCAACAATCCTTCTTGAGTATAAGAGTCCAACAAACAGAGTGCAGCGGAAGACGTTAAATGTGCTTCATTCCGTGAGAACGCAACTCTATAGTTCTACAGTGAGATAGTGCATTTCAGCCTCAAAGGAAGCAATGTCCTCAAACGGAACATTGGTGGCACCAGGATCTAAAGCAGGCTTAAGAAGCCTTGGATGCAGTCAGTCTTTTATTAACTATCATGACCGACACAATGTGATCCATAATACTTCCATTTTGGCAGAAATTACATTCAAGCACAGGCCCCCACTAGAAGGTAGTGATGACATTCAGGTGCTGAAAACGTCTTTTTAATGCCTAAAGGAATGATTGTGAGCTTTACTTACCATATATATTGGTCAAATGATGCCCTATGCCGGAAGACTGTCTTTTTTTTTTTCTTCAGTATCGGCAATGCAGAGACAATTTGTTGCGAAACACTGCCATTGCTGGTCATTCAGTATAATCTGCAGATGGAAAAGTCCACTGTTAGCACATTTACTACAAGCAATACAAAAAAATCATGATTTTTATAAAGGGTAAGCAGATCAATACTATGGAGTTTGTATTATTGTGCAAATCAGCAGTTCATTAGAAAATCAAATCTCGATTTGTGTTTTTAACCTACCATACTACTCTGAATCTCATGCCTCATTTGGTAACACCCTCTAAACAACTGTAGAAGGTACATTAGGACATAGATAGAGATCTTTTTGCCATCCAAGTGGCAGCGTACCCCTCTCACTTTATTTGTTTTAGGATATGGTACACCAGTAGCAATTAAGCCAGCTGATAAGTTGAGAGGTAGGGTTACGCTACAGTTAATGGGAATAATAAAAGCTATGAATAGCATGTTCATAATCATCATTTGAGCCAATTCCTAGCATTTAAGCAATAGTGAAGTTGACTAATGCTCAAACTCCCGTTCGTTCAAATTTAAAGGTCTTAAAAAGTGCCCTAATTTCGTACATTTTACCATCATAGCTGTCACTTGGGCGTCCGGTCTACCCTGCTACTCATTTCATTAGCAAGATAAATGTATCTTACTGCTTGCTAGGCAACAACAGAGTGGCCCTCACGTCAGACAACATCTTGCATTTAGCTTTATGATGTCAGCTTGCTAGGCAACAGATTGGCCCTCATGTCAGACAACATCTTGCCTTCGCTTTATGATGTCAGATCATCACTGGTCCAATTGTCCTTGTGGAAGCGGACCACACAGGAGGATGAGATATCAGAAGTTATGCAGTAGGTTGCTATCTCTATTCATGACCGCAAGGCAAGTCGGAGGTGGAATGGCAAATACTCTGAACCACTCAAAGCACTGTGGCCTTTTTTAAAGTGGGATGCAGATACAAAAACAGAGACTATCCTTACCAACAATCCTTCTTGAATATCAGAGTCCAACATACAGAGTGCAGCGGAAGACGTTAAATGTGCTTCATTCCGTGAGAACGCAACTCTATAGTTCTACAGTGAGATAGTGCATTTCAGCCTCAAAGGAAGCAATGTCCTCAAACGGAACATTGGTGGCACCAGGATCTAAAGCAGGCTTAAGAAGCCTTGGATGCAGTCAGTCTTTTATTAACTATCATGACCGACACAATGTGATCCATAATACTTCCATTTTGGCAGAAATTACATTCAAGCACAGGCCCCCACTAGAAGGTAGTGATGACATTCAGGTGCTGAAAACGTCTTTTTAATGCCTAAAGGAATGATTGTGAGCTTTACTTACCATATATATTGGTCAAATGATGCCCTATGCCGGAAGACTGTCTTTTTTTTTTTTCTTCAGTATCGGCAATGCAGAGACAATTTGTTGCGAAACACTGCCACTGCTGGTCATTCAGTATAATCTGCAGATGGAAAAGTCCACTGTTAGCACATTTACTACAAGCAATACAAAAAAATCATGATTTTTATAAAGGGTAAACAGATCAATACTATGGAGTTTGTATTATTGTGCAAATCAGCAGTTCATTAGAAAATCAAATCTCGATTTGTGTTTTTAACCTACCATACTACTCTGAATCTCATGCCTCATTTGGCAACACCCTCTAAACAACTGTAGAAGGTACATTAGGACATAGATAGAGATCTTTTTGCCATCCAAGTGGCAGCGTACCCCTCTCACTTTATTTGTTTTAGGATATGGTACACCAGTAGCAATTAAGCCAGCTGATAAGTTGAGAGGTAGGGTTACGCTACAGTTAATGGGAATAATAAAAGCTATGAATAGCATGTTCATAATCATCATTTGAGCCAATTCCTAGCAGTTCAGCAATAGTGAAGTTGACTAATGCTCAAACTCCCGTTCGTTCAAATTTAAAGGTCTTAAAAAGTGCCCTAATTTCATACATTTTACCATCATAGCTGTCACTTGGGCGTCCGGTCTACCCTGCTACTCATTTCATTAGCAAGATAAATGTATCTTACTGCTTGCTAGGCAACAACAGAGTGGCCCTCACGTCAGACAACATCTTGCATTTAGCTTTATGATGTCAGCTTGCTAGGCAACAGATTGGCCCTCATGTCAGACAACATCTTGCCTTCGCTTTATGATGTCAGATCATCACTGGTCCAATTGTCCTTGTGGAAGCGGACCACACAGGAGGATGAGATATCAGAAGTTATGCAGTAGGTTGCTATCTCTATTCATGACCGCAAGGCAAGTCGGAGGTGGAATGGCAAATACTCTGAACCACTCCAAGCACTGTGGCCTTTTTTAAAGTGGGATGCAGATACAAAAACAGAGACTATCCTTACCAACAATCCTTCTTGAATATCAGAGTCCAACATACAGAGTGCAGCGGAAGACGTTAAATGTGCTTCATTCCGTGAGAACGCAACTCTATAGTTCTACAGTGAGATAGTGCATTTCAGCCTCAAAGGAAGCAATGTCCTCAAACGGAACATTGGTGGCACCAGGATCTAAAGCAGGCTTAAGAAGCCTTGGATGCAGTCAGTCTTTTATTAACTATCATGACCGACACAATGTGATCCATAATACTTCCATTTTGGCAGAAATTACATTCAAGCACAGGCCCCCACTAGAAGGTAGTGATGACATTCAGGTGCTGAAAACGTCTTTTTAATGCCTAAAGGAATGATTGTGAGCTTTACTTACCATATATATTGGTCAAATGATGCCCTATGCCGGAAGACTGTCTTTTTTTTTTTTCTTCAGTATCGGCAATGCAGAGACAATTTGTTGCGAAACACTGCCACTGCTGGTCATTCAGTATAATCTGCAGATGGAAAAGTCCACTGTTAGCACATTTACTACAAGCAATACAAAAAAATCATGATTTTTATAAAGGGTAAACAGATCAATACTATGGAGTTTGTATTATTGTGCAAATCAGCAGTTCATTAGAAAATCAAATCTCGATTTGTGTTTTTAACCTACCATACTACTCTGAATCTCATGCCTCATTTGGCAACACCCTCTAAACAACTGTAGAAGGTACATTAGGACATAGATAGAGATCTTTTTGCCATCCAAGTGGCAGCGTACCCCTCTCACTTTATTTGTTTTAGGATATGGTACACCAGTAGCAATTAAGCCAGCTGATAAGTTGAGAGGTAGGGTTACGCTACAGTTAATGGGAATAATAAAAGCTATGAATAGCATGTTCATAATCATCATTTGAGCCAATTCCTAGCAGTTCAGCAATAGTGAAGTTGACTAATGCTCAAACTCCCGTTCGTTCAAATTTAAAGGTCTTAAAAAGTACCCTAATTTCATACATTTTACCATCATAGCTGTCACTTGGGCGTCCGGTCTACCCTGCTACTCATTTCATTAGCAAGATAAATGTATCTTACTGCTTGCTAGGCAACAACAGAGTGGCCCTCACGTCAGACAACATCTTGCATTTAGCTTTATGATGTCAGCTTGCTAGGCAACAGATTGGCCCTCATGTCAGACAACATCTTGCCTTCGCTTTATGATGTCAGATCATCACCGGTCCAATTGTCCTTGTGGAAGCGGACCACACAGGAGGATGAGATATCAGAAGTTATGCAGTAGGTTGCTATCTCTATTCATGACCGCAAGGCAAGTCGGAGGTGGAATGGCAAATACTCTGAACCACTCAAAGCACTGTGGCCTTTTTTAAAGTGGGATGCAGATACAAAAACAGAGACTATCCTTACCAACAATCCTTCTTGAGTATAAGAGTCCAACAAACAGAGTGCAGCGGAAGACGTTAAATGTGCTTCATTCCGTGAGAACGCAACTCTATAGTTCCACAGTGAGATAGTGCATTTCAGCCTCAAAGGAAGCAATGTCCTCAAACGGAACATTGGTGGCACCAGGATCTAAAGCAGGCTTAAGAAGCCTTGGATGCAGTCAGTCTTTTATTAACTATCATGACCGACACAATGTGATCCATAATACTTCCATTTTGGCAGAAATTACATTCAAGCACAGGCCCCCACTAGAAGGTAGTGATGACATTCAGGTGCTGAAAACGTCTTTTTAATGCCTAAAGGAATGATTGTGAGCTTTACTTACCATATATATTGGTCAAATGATGCCCTATGCCGGAAGACTGTCTTTTTTTTTTTCTTCAGTATCGGCAATGCAGAGACAATTTGTTGCGAAACACTGCCACTGCTGGTCATTCAGTATAATCTGCAGATGGAAAAGTCCACTGTTAGCACATTTACTACAAGCAATACAAAAAAATCATGATTATTATAAAGGGTAAACAGATCAATACTATGGAGTTTGTATTATTGTGCAAATCAGCAGTTCATTAGAAAATCAAATCTCGATTTGTGTTTTTAACCTACCATACTACTCTGAATCTCATGCCTCATTTGTCAACACCCTCTAAACAACTGTAGAAGGTACATTAGGACATAGATAGAGATCTTTTTGCCATCCAAGTGGCAGCGTACCCCTCTCACTTTATTTGTTTTAGGATATGGTACACCAGTAGCAATTAAGCCAGCTGATAAGTTGAGAGGTAGGGTTACGCTACAGTTAATGGGAATAATAAAAGCTATGAATAGCATGTTCATAATCATCATTTGAGCCAATTCCTAGCAGTTCAGCAATAGTGAAGTTGACTAATGCTCAAACTCCCGTTCGTTCAAATTTAAAGGTCTTAAAAAGTGCCCTAATTTCATACATTTTACCATCATAGCTGTCACTTGGGCGTCCGGTCTACCCTGCTACTCATTTCATTAGCAAGATAAATGTATCTTACTGCTTGCTAGGCAACAACAGAGTGGCCCTCACGTCAGACAACATCTTGCATTTAGCTTTATGATGTCAGCTTGCTAGGCAACAGATTGGCCCTCATGTCAGACAACATCTTGCCTTCGCTTTATGATGTCAGATCATCACTGGTCCAATTGTCCTTGTGGAAGCGGACCACACAGGAGGATGAGATATCAGAAGTTATGCAGTAGGTTGCTATCTCTATTCATGACCGCAAGGCAAGTCGGAGGTGGAATGGCAAATACTCTGAACCACTCAAAGCACTGTGGCCTTTTTTAAAGTGGGATGCAGATACAAAAACAGAGACTATCCTTACCAACAATCCTTCTTGAATATCAGAGTCCAACATACAGAGTGCAGCGGAAGACGTTAAATGTGCTTCATTCCGTGAGAACGCAACTCTATAGTTCTACAGTGAGATAGTGCATTTCAGCCTCAAAGGAAGCAATGTCCTCAAACGGAACATTGGTGGCACCAGGATCTAAAGCAGGCTTAAGAAGCCTTGGATGCAGTCAGTCTTTTATTAACTATCATGACCGACACAATGTGATCCATAATACTTCCATTTTGGCAGAAATTACATTCAAGCACAGGCCCCCACTAGAAGGTAGTGATGACATTCAGGTGCTGAAAACGTCTTTTTAATGCCTAAAGGAATGATTGTGAGCTTTACTTACCATATATATTGGTCAAATGATGCCCTATGCCGGAAGACTGTCTTTTTTTTTTTTCTTCAGTATCGGCAATGCAGAGACAATTTGTTGCGAAACACTGCCACTGCTGGTCATTCAGTATAATCTGCAGATGGAAAAGTCCACTGTTAGCACATTTACTACAAGCAATACAAAAAAATCATGATTTTTATAAAGGGTAAACAGATCAATACTATGGAGTTTGTATTATTGTGCAAATCAGCAGTTCATTAGAAAATCAAATCTCGATTTGTGTTTTTAACCTACCATACTACTCTGAATCTCATGCCTCATTTGGCAACACCCTCTAAACAACTGTAGAAGGTACATTAGGACATAGATAGAGATCTTTTTGCCATCCAAGTGGCAGCGTACCCCTCTCACTTTATTTGTTTTAGGATATGGTACACCAGTAGCAATTAAGCCAGCTGATAAGTTGAGAGGTAGGGTTACGCTACAGTTAATGGGAATAATAAAAGCTATGAATAGCATGTTCATAATCATCATTTGAGCCAATTCCTAGCAGTTCAGCAATAGTGAAGTTGACTAATGCTCAAACTCCCGTTCGTTCAAATTTAAAGGTCTTAAAAAGTGCCCTAATTTCATACATTTTACCATCATAGCTGTCACTTGGGCGTCCGGTCTACCCTGCTACTCATTTCATTAGCAAGATAAATGTATCTTACTGCTTGCTAGGCAACAACAGAGTGGCCCTCACGTCAGACAACATCTTGCATTTAGCTTTATGATGTCAGCTTGCTAGGCAACAGATTGGCCCTCATGTCAGACAACATCTTGCCTTCGCTTTATGATGTCAGATCATCACTGGTCCAATTGTCCTTGTGGAAGCGGACCACACAGGAGGATGAGATATCAGAAGTTATGCAGTAGGTTGCTATCTCTATTCATGACCGCAAGGCAAGTCGGAGGTGGAATGGCAAATACTCTGAACCACTCAAAGCACTGTGGCCTTTTTTAAAGTGGGATGCAGATACAAAAACAGAGACTATCCTTACCAACAATCCTTCTTGAATATCAGAGTCCAACATACAGAGTGCAGCGGAAGACGTTAAATGTGCTTCATTCCGTGAGAATGCAACTCTATAGTTCTACAGTGAGATAGTGCATTTCAGCCTCAAAGGAAGCAATGTCCTCAAACGGAACATTGGTGGCACCAGGATCTAAAGCAGGCTTAAGAAGCCTTGGATGCAGTCAGTCTTTTATTAACTATCATGACCGACACAATGTGATCCATAATACTTCCATTTTGGCAGAAATTACATTCAAGCACAGGCCCCCACTAGAAGGTAGTGATGACATTCAGGTGCTGAAAACGTCTTTTTAATGCCTAAAGGAATGATTGTGAGCTTTACTTACCATATATATTGGTCAAATGATGCCCTATGCCGGAAGACTGTCTTTTTTTTTTTTCTTCAGTATCGGCAATGCAGAGACAATTTGTTGCGAAACACTGCCACTGCTGGTCATTCAGTATAATCTGCAGATGGAAAAGTCCACTGTTAGCACATTTACTACAAGCAATACAAAAAAATCATGATTTTTATAAAGGGTAAACAGATCAATACTATGGAGTTTGTATTATTGTGCAAATCAGCAGTTCATTAGAAAATCAAATCTCGATTTGTGTTTTTAACCTACCATACTACTCTGAATCTCATGCCTCATTTGGCAACACCCTCTAAACAACTGTAGAAGGTACATTAGGACATAGATAGAGATCTTTTTGCCATCCAAGTGGCAGCGTACCCCTCTCACTTTATTTGTTTTAGGATATGGTACACCAGTAGCAATTAAGCCAGCTGATAAGTTGAGAGGTAGGGTTACGCTACAGTTAATGGGAATAATAAAAGCTATGAATAGCATGTTCATAATCATCATTTGAGCCAATTCCTAGCAGTTCAGCAATAGTGAAGTTGACTAATGCTCAAACTCCCGTTCGTTCAAATTTAAAGGTCTTAAAAAGTGCCCTAATTTCATACATTTTACCATCATAGCTGTCACTTGGGCGTCCGGTCTACCCTGCTACTCATTTCATTAGCAAGATAAATGTATCTTACTGCTTGCTAGGCAACAACAGAGTGGCCCTCACGTCAGACAACATCTTGCATTTAGCTTTATGATGTCAGCTTGCTAGGCAACAGATTGGCCCTCATGTCAGACAACATCTTGCCTTCGCTTTATGATGTCAGATCATCACCGGTCCAATTGTCCTTGTGGAAGCGGACCACACAGGAGGATGAGATATCAGAAGTTATGCAGTAGGTTGCTATCTCTATTCATGACCGCAAGGCAAGTCGGAGGTGGAATGGCAAATACTCTGAACCACTCAAAGCACTGTGGCCTTTTTTAAAGTGGGATGCAGATACAAAAACAGAGACTATCCTTACCAACAATCCTTCTTGAGTATAAGAGTCCAACAAACAGAGTGCAGCGGAAGACGTTAAATGTGCTTCATTCCGTGAGAACGCAACTCTATAGTTCCACAGTGAGATAGTGCATTTCAGCCTCAAAGGAAGCAATGTCCTCAAACGGAACATTGGTGGCACCAGGATCTAAAGCAGGCTTAAGAAGCCTTGGATGCAGTCAGTCTTTTATTAACTATCATGACCGACACAATGTGATCCATAATACTTCCATTTTGGCAGAAATTACATTCAAGCACAGGCCCCCACTAGAAGGTAGTGATGACATTCAGGTGCTGAAAACGTCTTTTTAATGCCTAAAGGAATGATTGTGAGCTTTACTTACCATATATATTGGTCAAATGATGCCCTATGCCGGAAGACTGTCTTTTTTTTTTTCTTCAGTATCGGCAATGCAGAGACAATTTGTTGCGAAACACTGCCACTGCTGGTCATTCAGTATAATCTGCAGATGGAAAAGTCCACTGTTAGCACATTTACTACAAGCAATACAAAAAAATCATGATTATTATAAAGGGTAAACAGATCAATACTATGGAGTTTGTATTATTGTGCAAATCAGCAGTTCATTAGAAAATCAAATCTCGATTTGTGTTTTTAACCTACCATACTACTCTGAATCTCATGCCTCATTTGTCAACACCCTCTAAACAACTGTAGAAGGTACATTAGGACATAGATAGAGATCTTTTTGCCATCCAAGTGGCAGCGTACCCCTCTCACTTTATTTGTTTTAGGATATGGTACACCAGTAGCAATTAAGCCAGCTGATAAGTTGAGAGGTAGGGTTACGCTACAGTTAATGGGAATAATAAAAGCTATGAATAGCATGTTCATAATCATCATTTGAGCCAATTCCTAGCAGTTCAGCAATAGTGAAGTTGACTAATGCTCAAACTCCCGTTCGTTCAAATTTAAAGGTCTTAAAAAGTGCCCTAATTTCATACATTTTACCATCATAGCTGTCACTTGGGCGTCCGGTCTACCCTGCTACTCATTTCATTAGCAAGATAAATGTATCTTACTGCTTGCTAGGCAACAACAGAGTGGCCCTCACGTCAGACAACATCTTGCATTTAGCTTTATGATGTCAGCTTGCTAGGCAACAGATTGGCCCTCATGTCAGACAACATCTTGCCTTCGCTTTATGATGTCAGATCATCACTGGTCCAATTGTCCTTGTGGAAGCGGACCACACAGGAGGATGAGATATCAGAAGTTATGCAGTAGGTTGCTATCTCTATTCATGACCGCAAGGCAAGTCGGAGGTGGAATGGCAAATACTCTGAACCACTCAAAGCACTGTGGCCTTTTTTAAAGTGGGATGCAGATACAAAAACAGAGACTATCCTTACCAACAATCCTTCTTGAATATCAGAGTCCAACATACAGAGTGCAGCGGAAGACGTTAAATGTGCTTCATTCCGTGAGAACGCAACTCTATAGTTCTACAGTGAGATAGTGCATTTCAGCCTCAAAGGAAGCAATGTCCTCAAACGGAACATTGGTGGCACCAGGATCTAAAGCAGGCTTAAGAAGCCTTGGATGCAGTCAGTCTTTTATTAACTATCATGACCGACACAATGTGATCCATAATACTTCCATTTTGGCAGAAATTACATTCAAGCACAGGCCCCCACTAGAAGGTAGTGATGACATTCAGGTGCTGAAAACGTCTTTTTAATGCCTAAAGGAATGATTGTGAGCTTTACTTACCATATATATTGGTCAAATGATGCCCTATGCCGGAAGACTGTCTTTTTTTTTTTTCTTCAGTATCGGCAATGCAGAGACAATTTGTTGCGAAACACTGCCACTGCTGGTCATTCAGTATAATCTGCAGATGGAAAAGTCCACTGTTAGCACATTTACTACAAGCAATACAAAAAAATCATGATTTTTATAAAGGGTAAACAGATCAATACTATGGAGTTTGTATTATTGTGCAAATCAGCAGTTCATTAGAAAATCAAATCTCGATTTGTGTTTTTAACCTACCATACTACTCTGAATCTCATGCCTCATTTGGCAACACCCTCTAAACAACTGTAGAAGGTACATTAGGACATAGATAGAGATCTTTTTGCCATCCAAGTGGCAGCGTACCCCTCTCACTTTATTTGTTTTAGGATATGGTACACCAGTAGCAATTAAGCCAGCTGATAAGTTGAGAGGTAGGGTTACGCTACAGTTAATGGGAATAATAAAAGCTATGAATAGCATGTTCATAATCATCATTTGAGCCAATTCCTAGCAGTTCAGCAATAGTGAAGTTGACTAATGCTCAAACTCCCGTTCGTTCAAATTTAAAGGTCTTAAAAAGTGCCCTAATTTCATACATTTTACCATCATAGCTGTCACTTGGGCGTCCGGTCTACCCTGCTACTCATTTCATTAGCAAGATAAATGTATCTTACTGCTTGCTAGGCAACAACAGAGTGGCCCTCACGTCAGACAACATCTTGCATTTAGCTTTATGATGTCAGCTTGCTAGGCAACAGATTGGCCCTCATGTCAGACAACATCTTGCCTTCGCTTTATGATGTCAGATCATCACTGGTCCAATTGTCCTTGTGGAAGCGGACCACACAGGAGGATGAGATATCAGAAGTTATGCAGTAGGTTGCTATCTCTATTCATGACCGCAAGGCAAGTCGGAGGTGGAATGGCAAATACTCTGAACCACTCAAAGCACTGTGGCCTTTTTTAAAGTGGGATGCAGATACAAAAACAGAGACTATCCTTACCAACAATCCTTCTTGAATATCAGAGTCCAACATACAGAGTGCAGCGGAAGACGTTAAATGTGCTTCATTCCGTGAGAACGCAACTCTATAGTTCTACAGTGAGATAGTGCATTTCAGCCTCAAAGTAAGCAATGTCCTCAAACGGAACATTGGTGGCACCAGGATCTAAAGCAGGCTTAAGAAGCCTTGGATGCAGTCAGTCTTTTATTAACTATCATGACCGACACAATGTGATCCATAATACTTCCATTTTGGCAGAAATTACATTCAAGCACAGGCCCCCACTAGAAGGTAGTGATGACATTCAGGTGCTGAAAACGTCTTTTTAATGCCTAAAGGAATGATTGTGAGCTTTACTTACCATATATATTGGTCAAATGATGCCCTATGCCGGAAGACTGTCTTTTTTTTTTTTTCTTCAGTATCGGCAATGCAGAGACAATTTGTTGCGAAACACTGCCACTGCTGGTCATTCAGTATAATCTGCAGATGGAAAAGTCCACTGTTAGCACATTTACTACAAGCAATACAAAAAAATCATGATTTTTATAAAGGGTAAACAGATCAATACTATGGAGTTTGTATTATTGTGCAAATCAGCAGTTCATTAGAAAATCAAATCTCGATTTGTGTTTTTAACCTACCATACTACTCTGAATCTCATGCCTCATTTGGCAACACCCTCTAAACAACTGTAGAAGGTACATTAGGACATAGATAGAGATCTTTTTGCCATCCAAGTGGCAGCGTACCCCTCTCACTTTATTTGTTTTAGGATATGGTACACCAGTAGCAATTAAGCCAGCTGATAAGTTGAGAGGTAGGGTTACGCTACAGTTAATGGGAATAATAAAAGCTATGAATAGCATGTTCATAATCATCATTTGAGCCAATTCCTAGCAGTTCAGCAATAGTGAAGTTGACTAATGCTCAAACTCCCGTTCGTTCAAATTTAAAGGTCTTAAAAAGTGCCCTAATTTCATACATTTTACCATCATAGCTGTCACTTGGGCGTCCGGTCTACCCTGCTACTCATTTCATTAGCAAGATAAATGTATCTTACTGCTTGCTAGGCAACAACAGAGTGGCCCTCACGTCAGACAACATCTTGCATTTAGCTTTATGATGTCAGCTTGCTAGGCAACAGATTGGCCCTCATGTCAGACAACATCTTGCCTTCGCTTTATGATGTCAGATCATCACCGGTCCAATTGTCCTTGTGGAAGCGGACCACACAGGAGGATGAGATATCAGAAGTTATGCAGTAGGTTGCTATCTCTATTCATGACCGCAAGGCAAGTCGGAGGTGGAATGGCAAATACTCTGAACCACTCAAAGCACTGTGGCCTTTTTTAAAGTGGGATGCAGATACAAAAACAGAGACTATCCTTACCAACAATCCTTCTTGAGTATAAGAGTCCAACAAACAGAGTGCAGCGGAAGACGTTAAATGTGCTTCATTCCGTGAGAACGCAACTCTATAGTTCTACAGTGAGATAGTGCATTTCAGCCTCAAAGGAAGCAATGTCCTCAAACGGAACATTGGTGGCACCAGGATCTAAAGCAGGCTTAAGAAGCCTTGGATGCAGTCAGTCTTTTATTAACTATCATGACCGACACAATGTGATCCATAATACTTCCATTTTGGCAGAAATTACATTCAAGCACAGGCCCCCACTAGAAGGTAGTGATGACATTCAGGTGCTGAAAACGTCTTTTTAATGCCTAAAGGAATGATTGTGAGCTTTACTTACCATATATATTGGTCAAATGATGCCCTATGCCGGAAGACTGTCTTTTTTTTTTTTCTTCAGTATCGGCAATGCAGAGACAATTTGTTGCGAAACACTGCCACTGCTGGTCATTCAGTATAATCTGCAGATGGAAAAGTCCACTGTTAGCACATTTACTACAAGCAATACAAAAAAATCATGATTATTATAAAGGGTAAACAGATCAATACTATGGAGTTTGTATTATTGTGCAAATCAGCAGTTCATTAGAAAATCAAATCTCGATTTGTGTTTTTAACCTACCATACTACTCTGAATCTCATGCCTCATTTGTCAACACCCTCTAAACAACTGTAGAAGGTACATTAGGACATAGATAGAGATCTTTTTGCCATCCAAGTGGCAGCGTACCCCTCTCACTTTATTTGTTTTAGGATATGGTACACCAGTAGCAATTAAGCCAGCTGATAAGTTGAGAGGTAGGGTTACGCTACAGTTAATGGGAATAATAAAAGCTATGAATAGCATGTTCATAATCATCATTTGAGCCAATTCCTAGCAGTTCAGCAATAGTGAAGTTGACTAATGCTCAAACTCCCGTTCGTTCAAATTTAAAGGTCTTAAAAAGTGCCCTAATTTCATACATTTTACCATCATAGCTGTCACTTGGGCGTCCGGTCTACCCTGCTACTCATTTCATTAGCAAGATAAATGTATCTTACTGCTTGCTAGGCAACAACAGAGTGGCCCTCACGTCAGACAACATCTTGCATTTAGCTTTATGATGTCAGCTTGCTAGGCAACAGATTGGCCCTCATGTCAGACAACATCTTGCCTTCGCTTTATGATGTCAGATCATCACTGGTCCAATTGTCCTTGTGGAAGCGGACCACACAGGAGGATGAGATATCAGAAGTTATGCAGTAGGTTGCTATCTCTATTCATGACCGCAAGGCAAGTCGGAGGTGGAATGGCAAATACTCTGAACCACTCAAAGCACTGTGGCCTTTTTTAAAGTGGGATGCAGATACAAAAACAGAGACTATCCTTACCAACAATCCTTCTTGAATATCAGAGTCCAACATACAGAGTGCAGCGGAAGACGTTAAATGTGCTTCATTCCGTGAGAACGCAACTCTATAGTTCTACAGTGAGATAGTGCATTTCAGCCTCAAAGTAAGCAATGTCCTCAAACGGAACATTGGTGGCACCAGGATCTAAAGCAGGCTTAAGAAGCCTTGGATGCAGTCAGTCTTTTATTAACTATCATGACCGACACAATGTGATCCATAATACTTCCATTTTGGCAGAAATTACATTCAAGCACAGGCCCCCACTAGAAGGTAGTGATGACATTCAGGTGCTGAAAACGTCTTTTTAATGCCTAAAGGAATGATTGTGAGCTTTACTTACCATATATATTGGTCAAATGATGCCCTATGCCGGAAGACTGTCTTTTTTTTTTTTCTTCAGTATCGGCAATGCAGAGACAATTTGTTGCGAAACACTGCCACTGCTGGTCATTCAGTACAATCTGCAGATGGAAAAGTCCACTGTTAGCACATTTACTACAAGCAATACAAAAAAATCATGATTTTTATAAAGGGTAAACAGATCAATACTATGGAGTTTGTATTATTGTGCAAATCAGCAGTTCATTAGAAAATCAAATCTCGATTTGTGTTTTTAACCTACCATACTACTCTGAATCTCATGCCTCATTTGGCAACACCCTCTAAACAACTGTAGAAGGTACATTAGGACATAGATAGAGATCTTTTTGCCATCCAAGTGGCAGCGTACCCCTCTCACTTTATTTGTTTTAGGATATGGTACACCAGTAGCAATTAAGCCAGCTGATAAGTTGAGAGGTAGGGTTACGCTACAGTTAATGGGAATAATAAAAGCTATGAATAGCATGTTCATAATCATCATTTGAGCCAATTCCTAGCAGTTCAGCAATAGTGAAGTTGACTAATGCTCAAACTCCCGTTCGTTCAAATTTAAAGGTCTTAAAAAGTGCCCTAATTTCATACATTTTACCATCATAGCTGTCACTTGGGCGTCCGGTCTACCCTGCTACTCATTTCATTAGCAAGATAAATGTATCTTACTGCTTGCTAGGCAACAACAGAGTGGCCCTCACGTCAGACAACATCTTGCATTTAGCTTTATGATGTCAGCTTGCTAGGCAACAGATTGGCCCTCATGTCAGACAACATCTTGCCTTCGCTTTATGATGTCAGATCATCACCGGTCCAATTGTCCTTGTGGAAGCGGACCACACAGGAGGATGAGATATCAGAAGTTATGCAGTAGGTTGCTATCTCTATTCATGACCGCAAGGCAAGTCGGAGGTGGAATGGCAAATACTCTGAACCACTCAAAGCACTGTGGCCTTTTTTAAAGTGGGATGCAGATACAAAAACAGAGACTATCCTTACCAACAATCCTTCTTGAGTATAAGAGTCCAACAAACAGAGTGCAGCGGAAGACGTTAAATGTGCTTCATTCCGTGAGAACGCAACTCTATAGTTCTACAGTGAGATAGTGCATTTCAGCCTCAAAGGAAGCAATGTCCTCAAACGGAACATTGGTGGCACCAGGATCTAAAGCAGGCTTAAGAAGCCTTGGATGCAGTCAGTCTTTTATTAACTATCATGACCGACACAATGTGATCCATAATACTTCCATTTTGGCAGAAATTACATTCAAGCACAGGCCCCCACTAGAAGGTAGTGATGACATTCAGGTGCTGAAAGCGTCTTTTTAATGCCTAAAGGAATGATTGTGAGCTTTACTTACCATATATATTGGTCAAATGATGCCCTATGCCGGAAGACTGTCTTTTTTTTTTTTCTTCAGTATCGGCAATGCAGAGACAATTTGTTGCGAAACACTGCCACTGCTGGTCATTCAGTATAATCTGCAGATGGAAAAGTCCACTGTTAGCACATTTACTACAAGCAATACAAAAAAATCATGATTTTTATAAAGGGTAAACAGATCAATACTATGGAGTTTGTATTATTGTGCAAATCAGCAGTTCATTAGAAAATCAAATCTCGATTTGTGTTTTTAACCTACCATACTACTCTGAATCTCATGCCTCATTTGGCAACACCCTCTAAACAACTGTAGAAGGTACATTAGGACATAGATAGAGATCTTTTTGCCATCCAAGTGGCAGCGTACCCCTCTCACTTTATTTGTTTTAGGATATGGTACACCAGTAGAAATTAAGCCAGCTGATAAGTTGAGAGGTAGGGTTACGCTACAGTTAATGGGAATAATAAAAGCTATGAATAGCATGTTCATAATCATCATTTGAGCCAATTCCTAGCAGTTCAGCAATAGTGAAGTTGACTAATGCTCAAACTCCCGTTCGTTCAAATTTAAAGGTCTTAAAAAGTGCCCTAATTTCATACATTTTACCATCATAGCTGTCACTTGGGCGTCCGGTCTACCCTGCTACTCATTTCATTAGCAAGATAAATGTATCTTACTGCTTGCTAGGCAACAACAGAGTGGCCCTCACGTCAGACAACATCTTGCATTTAGCTTTATGATGTCAGCTTGCTAGGCAACAGATTGGCCCTCATGTCAGACAACATCTTGCCTTCGCTTTATGATGTCAGATCATCACTGGTCCAATTGTCCTTGTGGAAGCGGACCACACAGGAGGATGAGATATCAGAAGTTATGCAGTAGGTTGCTATCTCTATTCATGACCGCAAGGCAAGTCGGAGGTGGAATGGCAAATACTCTGAACCACTCAAAGCACTGTGGCCTTTTTTAAAGTGGGATGCAGATACAAAAACAGAGACTATCCTTACCAACAATCCTTCTTGAATATCAGAGTCCAACATACAGAGTGCAGCGGAAGACGTTAAATGTGCTTCATTCCGTGAGAACGCAACTCTATAGTTCTACAGTGAGATAGTGCATTTCAGCCTCAAAGTAAGCAATGTCCTCAAACGGAACATTGGTGGCACCAGGATCTAAAGCAGGCTTAAGAAGCCTTGGATGCAGTCAGTCTTTTATTAACTATCATGACCGACACAATGTGATCCATAATACTTCCATTTTGGCAGAAATTACATTCAAGCACAGGCCCCCACTAGAAGGTAGTGATGACATTCAGGTGCTGAAAACGTCTTTTTAATGCCTAAAGGAATGATTGTGAGCTTTACTTACCATATATATTGGTCAAATGATGCCCTATGCCGGAAGACTGTCTTTTTTTTTTTTTCTTCAGTATCGGCAATGCAGAGACAATTTGTTGCGAAACACTGCCACTGCTGGTCATTCAGTATAATCTGCAGATGGAAAAGTCCACTGTTAGCACATTTACTACAAGCAATACAAAAAAATCATGATTTTTATAAAGGGTAAACAGATCAATACTATGGAGTTTGTATTATTGTGCAAATCAGCAGTTCATTAGAAAATCAAATCTCGATTTGTGTTTTTAACCTACCATACTACTCTGAATCTCATGCCTCATTTGGCAACACCCTCTAAACAACTGTAGAAGGTACATTAGGACATAGATAGAGATCTTTTTGCCATCCAAGTGGCAGCGTACCCCTCTCACTTTATTTGTTTTAGGATATGGTACACCAGTAGCAATTAAGCCAGCTGATAAGTTGAGAGGTAGGGTTACGCTACAGTTAATGGGAATAATAAAAGCTATGAATAGCATGTTCATAATCATCATTTGAGCCAATTCCTAGCAGTTCAGCAATAGTGAAGTTGACTAATGCTCAAACTCCCGTTCGTTCAAATTTAAAGGTCTTAAAAAGTGCCCTAATTTCATACATTTTACCATCATAGCTGTCACTTGGGCGTCCGGTCTACCCTGCTACTCATTTCATTAGCAAGATAAATGTATCTTACTGCTTGCTAGGCAACAACAGAGTGGCCCTCACGTCAGACAACATCTTGCATTTAGCTTTATGATGTCAGCTTGCTAGGCAACAGATTGGCCCTCATGTCAGACAACATCTTGCCTTCGCTTTATGATGTCAGATCATCACCGGTCCAATTGTCCTTGTGGAAGCGGACCACACAGGAGGATGAGATATCAGAAGTTATGCAGTAGGTTGCTATCTCTATTCATGACCGCAAGGCAAGTCGGAGGTGGAATGGCAAATACTCTGAACCACTCAAAGCACTGTGGCCTTTTTTAAAGTGGGATGCAGATACAAAAACAGAGACTATCCTTACCAACAATCCTTCTTGAGTATAAGAGTCCAACAAACAGAGTGCAGCGGAAGACGTTAAATGTGCTTCATTCCGTGAGAACGCAACTCTATAGTTCTACAGTGAGATAGTGCATTTCAGCCTCAAAGGAAGCAATGTCCTCAAACGGAACATTGGTGGCACCAGGATCTAAAGCAGGCTTAAGAAGCCTTGGATGCAGTCAGTCTTTTATTAACTATCATGACCGACACAATGTGATCCATAATACTTCCATTTTGGCAGAAATTACATTCAAGCACAGGCCCCCACTAGAAGGTAGTGATGACATTCAGGTGCTGAAAACGTCTTTTTAATGCCTAAAGGAATGATTGTGAGCTTTACTTACCATATATATTGGTCAAATGATGCCCTATGCCGGAAGACTGTCTTTTTTTTTTTTCTTCAGTATCGGCAATGCAGAGACAATTTGTTGCGAAACACTGCCACTGCTGGTCATTCAGTATAATCTGCAGATGGAAAAGTCCACTGTTAGCACATTTACTACAAGCAATACAAAAAAATCATGATTATTATAAAGGGTAAACAGATCAATACTATGGAGTTTGTATTATTGTGCAAATCAGCAGTTCATTAGAAAATCAAATCTCGATTTGTGTTTTTAACCTACCATACTACTCTGAATCTCATGCCTCATTTGTCAACACCCTCTAAACAACTGTAGAAGGTACATTAGGACATAGATAGAGATCTTTTTGCCATCCAAGTGGCAGCGTACCCCTCTCACTTTATTTGTTTTAGGATATGGTACACCAGTAGCAATTAAGCCAGCTGATAAGTTGAGAGGTAGGGTTACGCTACAGTTAATGGGAATAATAAAAGCTATGAATAGCATGTTCATAATCATCATTTGAGCCAATTCCTAGCAGTTCAGCAATAGTGAAGTTGACTAATGCTCAAACTCCCGTTCGTTCAAATTTAAAGGTCTTAAAAAGTGCCCTAATTTCATACATTTTACCATCATAGCTGTCACTTGGGCGTCCGGTCTACCCTGCTACTCATTTCATTAGCAAGATAAATGTATCTTACTGCTTGCTAGGCAACAACAGAGTGGCCCTCACGTCAGACAACATCTTGCATTTAGCTTTATGATGTCAGCTTGCTAGGCAACAGATTGGCCCTCATGTCAGACAACATCTTGCCTTCGCTTTATGATGTCAGATCATCACTGGTCCAATTGTCCTTGTGGAAGCGGACCACACAGGAGGATGAGATATCAGAAGTTATGCAGTAGGTTGCTATCTCTATTCATGACCGCAAGGCAAGTCGGAGGTGGAATGGCAAATACTCTGAACCACTCAAAGCACTGTGGCCTTTTTTAAAGTGGGATGCAGATACAAAAACAGAGACTATCCTTACCAACAATCCTTCTTGAATATCAGAGTCCAACATACAGAGTGCAGCGGAAGACGTTAAATGTGCTTCATTCCGTGAGAACGCAACTCTATAGTTCTACAGTGAGATAGTGCATTTCAGCCTCAAAGGAAGCAATGTCCTCAAACGGAACATTGGTGGCACCAGGATCTAAAGCAGGCTTAAGAAGCCTTGGATGCAGTCAGTCTTTTATTAACTATCATGACCGACACAATGTGATCCATAATACTTCCATTTTGGCAGAAATTACATTCAAGCACAGGCCCCCACTAGAAGGTAGTGATGACATTCAGGTGCTGAAAACGTCTTTTTAATGCCTAAAGGAATGATTGTGAGCTTTACTTACCATATATATTGGTCAAATGATGCCCTATGCCGGAAGACTGTCTTTTTTTTTTTTCTTCAGTATCGGCAATGCAGAGACAATTTGTTGCGAAACACTGCCACTGCTGGTCATTCAGTACAATCTGCAGATGGAAAAGTCCACTGTTAGCACATTTACTACAAGCAATACAAAAAAATCATGATTTTTATAAAGGGTAAACAGATCAATACTATGGAGTTTGTATTATTGTGCAAATCAGCAGTTCATTAGAAAATCAAATCTCGATTTGTGTTTTTAACCTACCATACTACTCTGAATCTCATGCCTCATTTGGCAACACCCTCTAAACAACTGTAGAAGGTACATTAGGACATAGATAGAGATCTTTTTGCCATCCAAGTGGCAGCGTACCCCTCTCACTTTATTTGTTTTAGGATATGGTACACCAGTAGCAATTAAGCCAGCTGATAAGTTGAGAGGTAGGGTTACGCTACAGTTAATGGGAATAATAAAAGCTATGAATAGCATGTTCATAATCATCATTTGAGCCAATTCCTAGCAGTTCAGCAATAGTGAAGTTGACTAATGCTCAAACTCCCGTTCGTTCAAATTTAAAGGTCTTAAAAAGTGCCCTAATTTCATACATTTTACCATCATAGCTGTCACTTGGGCGTCCGGTCTACCCTGCTACTCATTTCATTAGCAAGATAAATGTATCTTACTGCTTGCTAGGCAACAACAGAGTGGCCCTCACGTCAGACAACATCTTGCATTTAGCTTTATGATGTCAGCTTGCTAGGCAACAGATTGGCCCTCATGTCAGACAACATCTTGCCTTCGCTTTATGATGTCAGATCATCACCGGTCCAATTGTCCTTGTGGAAGCGGACCACACAGGAGGATGAGATATCAGAAGTTATGCAGTAGGTTGCTATCTCTATTCATGACCGCAAGGCAAGTCGGAGGTGGAATGGCAAATACTCTGAACCACTCAAAGCACTGTGGCCTTTTTTAAAGTGGGATGCAGATACAAAAACAGAGACTATCCTTACCAACAATCCTTCTTGAGTATAAGAGTCCAACAAACAGAGTGCAGCGGAAGACGTTAAATGTGCTTCATTCCGTGAGAACGCAACTCTATAGTTCTACAGTGAGATAGTGCATTTCAGCCTCAAAGGAAGCAATGTCCTCAAACGGAACATTGGTGGCACCAGGATCTAAAGCAGGCTTAAGAAGCCTTGGATGCAGTCAGTCTTTTATTAACTATCATGACCGACACAATGTGATCCATAATACTTCCATTTTGGCAGAAATTACATTCAAGCACAGGCCCCCACTAGAAGGTAGTGATGACATTCAGGTGCTGAAAGCGTCTTTTTAATGCCTAAAGGAATGATTGTGAGCTTTACTTACCATATATATTGGTCAAATGATGCCCTATGCCGGAAGACTGTCTTTTTTTTTTTTCTTCAGTATCGGCAATGCAGAGACAATTTGTTGCGAAACACTGCCACTGCTGGTCATTCAGTATAATCTGCAGATGGAAAAGTCCACTGTTAGCACATTTACTACAAGCAATACAAAAAAATCATGATTTTTATAAAGGGTAAACAGATCAATACTATGGAGTTTGTATTATTGTGCAAATCAGCAGTTCATTAGAAAATCAAATCTCGATTTGTGTTTTTAACCTACCATACTACTCTGAATCTCATGCCTCATTTGGCAACACCCTCTAAACAACTGTAGAAGGTACATTAGGACATAGATAGAGATCTTTTTGCCATCCAAGTGGCAGCGTACCCCTCTCACTTTATTTGTTTTAGGATATGGTACACCAGTAGAAATTAAGCCAGCTGATAAGTTGAGAGGTAGGGTTACGCTACAGTTAATGGGAATAATAAAAGCTATGAATAGCATGTTCATAATCATCATTTGAGCCAATTCCTAGCAGTTCAGCAATAGTGAAGTTGACTAATGCTCAAACTCCCGTTCGTTCAAATTTAAAGGTCTTAAAAAGTGCCCTAATTTCATACATTTTACCATCATAGCTGTCACTTGGGCGTCCGGTCTACCCTGCTACTCATTTCATTAGCAAGATAAATGTATCTTACTGCTTGCTAGGCAACAACAGAGTGGCCCTCACGTCAGACAACATCTTGCATTTAGCTTTATGATGTCAGCTTGCTAGGCAACAGATTGGCCCTCATGTCAGACAACATCTTGCCTTCGCTTTATGATGTCAGATCATCACTGGTCCAATTGTCCTTGTGGAAGCGGACCACACAGGAGGATGAGATATCAGAAGTTATGCAGTAGGTTGCTATCTCTATTCATGACCGCAAGGCAAGTCGGAGGTGGAATGGCAAATACTCTGAACCACTCAAAGCACTGTGGCCTTTTTTAAAGTGGGATGCAGATACAAAAACAGAGACTATCCTTACCAACAATCCTTCTTGAATATCAGAGTCCAACATACAGAGTGCAGCGGAAGACGTTAAATGTGCTTCATTCCGTGAGAACGCAACTCTATAGTTCTACAGTGAGATAGTGCATTTCAGCATCAAAGGAAGCAATGTCCTCAAACGGAACATTGGTGGCACCAGGATCTAAAGCAGGCTTAAGAAGCCTTGGATGCAGTCAGTCTTTTATTAACTATCATGACCGACACAATGTGATCCATAATACTTCCATTTTGGCAGAAATTACATTCAAGCACAGGCCCCCACTAGAAGGTAGTGATGACATTCAGGTGCTGAAAACGTCTTTTTAATGCCTAAAGGAATGATTGTGAGCTTTACTTACCATATATATTGGTCAAATGATGCCCTATGCCGGAAGACTGTCTTTTTTTTTTTTCTTCAGTATCGGCAATGCAGAGACAATTTGTTGCGAAACACTGCCACTGCTGGTCATTCAGTATAATCTGCAGATGGAAAAGTCCACTGTTAGCACATTTACTACAAGCAATACAAAAAAATCATGATTTTTATAAAGGGTAAACAGATCAATACTATGGAGTTTGTATTATTGTGCAAATCAGCAGTTCATTAGAAAATCAAATCTCGATTTGTGTTTTTAACCTACCATACTACTCTGAATCTCATGCCTCATTTGGCAACACCCTCTAAACAACTGTAGAAGGTACATTAGGACATAGATAGAGATCTTTTTGCCATCCAAGTGGCAGCGTACCCCTCTCACTTTATTTGTTTTAGGATATGGTACACCAGTAGCAATTAAGCCAGCTGATAAGTTGAGAGGTAGGGTTACGCTACAGTTAATGGGAATAATAAAAGCTATGAATAGCATGTTCATAATCATCATTTGAGCCAATTCCTAGCAGTTCAGCAATAGTGAAGTTGACTAATGCTCAAACTCCCGTTCGTTCAAATTTAAAGGTCTTAAAAAGTGCCCTAATTTCATACATTTTACCATCATAGCTGTCAC
This sequence comes from Lissotriton vulgaris, assembly GCF_964263255.1. Taxonomy (NCBI): domain Eukaryota; kingdom Metazoa; phylum Chordata; class Amphibia; order Caudata; family Salamandridae; genus Lissotriton; species Lissotriton vulgaris. Next base: position 322,568,919 of record NC_141700.1, on the reverse strand, counting down.
TTGGGCGTCCGGTCTACCCTGCTACTCATTTCATTAGCAAGATAAATGTATCTTACTGCTTGCTAGGCAACAACAGAGTGGCCCTCACGTCAGACAACATCTTGCATTTAGCTTTATGATGTCAGCTTGCTAGGCAACAGATTGGCCCTCATGTCAGACAACATCTTGCCTTCGCTTTATGATGTCAGATCATCACTGGTCCAATTGTCCTTGTGGAAGCGGACCACACAGGAGGATGAGATATCAGAAGTTATGCAGTAGGTTGCTATCTCTATTCATGACCGCAAGGCAAGTCGGAGGTGGAATGGCAAATACTCTGAACCACTCAAAGCACTGTGGCCTTTTTTAAAGTGGGATGCAGATACAAAAACAGAGACTATCCTTACCAACAATCCTTCTTGAATATCAGAGTCCAACATACAGAGTGCAGCGGAAGACGTTAAATGTGCTTCATTCCGTGAGAACGCAACTCTATAGTTCTACAGTGAGATAGTGCATTTCAGCCTCAAAGGAAGCAATGTCCTCAAACGGAACATTGGTGGCACCAGGATCTAAAGCAGGCTTAAGAAGCCTTGGATGCAGTCAGTCTTTTATTAACTATCATGACCGACACAATGTGATCCATAATACTTCCATTTTGGCAGAAATTACATTCAAGCACAGGCCCCCACTAGAAGGTAGTGATGACATTCAGGTGCTGAAAACGTCTTTTTAATGCCTAAAGGAATGATTGTGAGCTTTACTTACCATATATATTGGTCAAATGATGCCCTATGCCGGAAGACTGTCTTTTTTTTTTTTCTTCAGTATCGGCAATGCAGAGACAATTTGTTGCGAAACACTGCCACTGCTGGTCATTCAGTACAATCTGCAGATGGAAAAGTCCACTGTTAGCACATTTACTACAAGCAATACAAAAAAATCATGATTTTTATAAAGGGTAAACAGATCAATACTATGGAGTTTGTATTATTGTGCAAATCAGCAGTTCATTAGAAAATCAAATCTCGATTTGTGTTTTTAACCTACCATACTACTCTGAATCTCATGCCTCATTTGGCAACACCCTCTAAACAACTGTAGAAGGTACATTAGGACATAGATAGAGATCTTTTTGCCATCCAAGTGGCAGCGTACCCCTCTCACTTTATTTGTTTTAGGATATGGTACACCAGTAGCAATTAAGCCAGCTGATAAGTTGAGAGGTAGGGTTACGCTACAGTTAATGGGAATAATAAAAGCTATGAATAGCATGTTCATAATCATCATTTGAGCCAATTCCTAGCAGTTCAGCAATAGTGAAGTTGACTAATGCTCAAACTCCCGTTCGTTCAAATTTAAAGGTCTTAAAAAGTGCCCTAATTTCATACATTTTACCATCATAGCTGTCACTTGGGCGTCCGGTCTACCCTGCTACTCATTTCATTAGCAAGATAAATGTATCTTACTGCTTGCTAGGCAACAACAGAGTGGCCCTCACGTCAGACAACATCTTGCATTTAGCTTTATGATGTCAGCTTGCTAGGCAACAGATTGGCCCTCATGTCAGACAACATCTTGCCTTCGCTTTATGATGTCAGATCATCACCGGTCCAATTGTCCTTGTGGAAGCGGACCACACAGGAGGATGAGATATCAGAAGTTATGCAGTAGGTTGCTATCTCTATTCATGACCGCAAGGCAAGTCGGAGGTGGAATGGCAAATACTCTGAACCACTCAAAGCACTGTGGCCTTTTTTAAAGTGGGATGCAGATACAAAAACAGAGACTATCCTTACCAACAATCCTTCTTGAGTATAAGAGTCCAACAAACAGAGTGCAGCGGAAGACGTTAAATGTGCTTCATTCCGTGAGAACGCAACTCTATAGTTCTACAGTGAGATAGTGCATTTCAGCCTCAAAGGAAGCAATGTCCTCAAACGGAACATTGGTGGCACCAGGATCTAAAGCAGGCTTAAGAAGCCTTGGATGCAGTCAGTCTTTTATTAACTATCATGACCGACACAATGTGATCCATAATACTTCCATTTTGGCAGAAATTACATTCAAGCACAGGCCCCCACTAGAAGGTAGTGATGACATTCAGGTGCTGAAAGCGTCTTTTTAATGCCTAAAGGAATGATTGTGAGCTTTACTTACCATATATATTGGTCAAATGATGCCCTATGCCGGAAGACTGTCTTTTTTTTTTTTCTTCAGTATCGGCAATGCAGAGACAATTTGTTGCGAAACACTGCCACTGCTGGTCATTCAGTATAATCTGCAGATGGAAAAGTCCACTGTTAGCACATTTACTACAAGCAATACAAAAAAATCATGATTTTTATAAAGGGTAAACAGATCAATACTATGGAGTTTGTATTATTGTGCAAATCAGCAGTTCATTAGAAAATCAAATCTCGATTTGTGTTTTTAACCTACCATACTACTCTGAATCTCATGCCTCATTTGGCAACACCCTCTAAACAACTGTAGAAGGTACATTAGGACATAGATAGAGATCTTTTTGCCATCCAAGTGGCAGCGTACCCCTCTCACTTTATTTGTTTTAGGATATGGTACACCAGTAGAAATTAAGCCAGCTGATAAGTTGAGAGGTAGGGTTACGCTACAGTTAATGGGAATAATAAAAGCTATGAATAGCATGTTCATAATCATCATTTGAGCCAATTCCTAGCAGTTCAGCAATAGTGAAGTTGACTAATGCTCAAACTCCCGTTCGTTCAAATTTAAAGGTCTTAAAAAGTGCCCTAATTTCATACATTTTACCATCATAGCTGTCACTTGGGCGTCCGGTCTACCCTGCTACTCATTTCATTAGCAAGATAAATGTATCTTACTGCTTGCTAGGCAACAACAGAGTGGCCCTCACGTCAGACAACATCTTGCATTTAGCTTTATGATGTCAGCTTGCTAGGCAACAGATTGGCCCTCATGTCAGACAACATCTTGCCTTCGCTTTATGATGTCAGATCATCACTGGTCCAATTGTCCTTGTGGAAGCGGACCACACAGGAGGATGAGATATCAGAAGTTATGCAGTAGGTTGCTATCTCTATTCATGACCGCAAGGCAAGTCGGAGGTGGAATGGCAAATACTCTGAACCACTCAAAGCACTGTGGCCTTTTTTAAAGTGGGATGCAGATACAAAAACAGAGACTATCCTTACCAACAATCCTTCTTGAATATCAGAGTCCAACATACAGAGTGCAGCGGAAGACGTTAAATGTGCTTCATTCCGTGAGAACGCAACTCTATAGTTCTACAGTGAGATAGTGCATTTCAGCATCAAAGGAAGCAATGTCCTCAAACGGAACATTGGTGGCACCAGGATCTAAAGCAGGCTTAAGAAGCCTTGGATGCAGTCAGTCTTTTATTAACTATCATGACCGACACAATGTGATCCATAATACTTCCATTTTGGCAGAAATTACATTCAAGCACAGGCCCCCACTAGAAGGTAGTGATGACATTCAGGTGCTGAAAACGTCTTTTTAATGCCTAAAGGAATGATTGTGAGCTTTACTTACCATATATATTGGTCAAATGATGCCCTATGCCGGAAGACTGTCTTTTTTTTTTTTCTTCAGTATCGGCAATGCAGAGACAATTTGTTGCGAAACACTGCCACTGCTGGTCATTCAGTATAATCTGCAGATGGAAAAGTCCACTGTTAGCACATTTACTACAAGCAATACAAAAAAATCATGATTTTTATAAAGGGTAAACAGATCAATACTATGGAGTTTGTATTATTGTGCAAATCAGCAGTTCATTAGAAAATCAAATCTCGATTTGTGTTTTTAACCTACCATACTACTCTGAATCTCATGCCTCATTTGGCAACACCCTCTAAACAACTGTAGAAGGTACATTAGGACATAGATAGAGATCTTTTTGCCATCCAAGTGGCAGCGTACCCCTCTCACTTTATTTGTTTTAGGATATGGTACACCAGTAGCAATTAAGCCAGCTGATAAGTTGAGAGGTAGGGTTACGCTACAGTTAATGGGAATAATAAAAGCTATGAATAGCATGTTCATAATCATCATTTGAGCCAATTCCTAGCAGTTCAGCAATAGTGAAGTTGACTAATGCTCAAACTCCCGTTCGTTCAAATTTAAAGGTCTTAAAAAGTGCCCTAATTTCATACATTTTACCATCATAGCTGTCACTTGGGCGTCCGGTCTACCCTGCTACTCATTTCATTAGCAAGATAAATGTATCTTACTGCTTGCTAGGCAACAACAGAGTGGCCCTCACGTCAGACAACATCTTGCATTTAGCTTTATGATGTCAGCTTGCTAGGCAACAGATTGGCCCTCATGTCAGACAACATCTTGCCTTCGCTTTATGATGTCAGATCATCACCGGTCCAATTGTCCTTGTGGAAGCGGACCACACAGGAGGATGAGATATCAGAAGTTATGCAGTAGGTTGCTATCTCTATTCATGACCGCAAGGCAAGTCGGAGGTGGAATGGCAAATACTCTGAACCACTCAAAGCACTGTGGCCTTTTTTAAAGTGGGATGCAGATACAAAAACAGAGACTATCCTTACCAACAATCCTTCTTGAGTATAAGAGTCCAACAAACAGAGTGCAGCGGAAGACGTTAAATGTGCTTCATTCCGTGAGAACGCAACTCTATAGTTCTACAGTGAGATAGTGCATTTCAGCCTCAAAGGAAGCAATGTCCTCAAACGGAACATTGGTGGCACCAGGATCTAAAGCAGGCTTAAGAAGCCTTGGATGCAGTCAGTCTTTTATTAACTATCATGACCGACACAATGTGATCCATAATACTTCCATTTTGGCAGAAATTACATTCAAGCACAGGCCCCCACTAGAAGGTAGTGATGACATTCAGGTGCTGAAAACGTCTTTTTAATGCCTAAAGGAATGATTGTGAGCTTTACTTACCATATATATTGGTCAAATGATGCCCTATGCCGGAAGACTGTCTTTTTTTTTTTCTTCAGTATCGGCAATGCAGAGACAATTTGTTGCGAAACACTGCCACTGCTGGTCATTCAGTATAATCTGCAGATGGAAAAGTCCACTGTTAGCACATTTACTACAAGCAATACAAAAAAATCATGATTTTTATAAAGGGTAAGCAGATCAATACTATGGAGTTTGTATTATTGTGCAAATCAGCAGTTCATTAGAAAATCAAATCTCGATTTGTGTTTTTAACCTACCATACTACTCTGAATCTCATGCCTCATTTGGTAACACCCTCTAAACAACTGTAGAAGGTACATTAGGACATAGATAGAGATCTTTTTGCCAGCCAAGTGGCAGCGTACCCCTCTCACTTTATTTGTTTTAGGATATGGTACACCAGTAGCAATTAAGCCAGCTGATAAGTTGAGAGGTAGGGTTACGCTACAGTTAATGGGAATAATAAAAGCTATGAATAGCATGTTCATAATCATCATTTGAGCCAATTCCTAGCATTTAAGCAATAGTGAAGTTGACTAATGCTCAAACTCCCGTTCGTTCAAATTTAAAGGTCTTAAAAAGTGCCCTAATTTCGTACATTTTACCATCATAGCTGTCACTTGGGCGTCCGGTCTACCCTGCTACTCATTTCATTAGCAAGATAAATGTATCTTACTGCTTGCTAGGCAACAACAGAGTGGCCCTCACGTCAGACAACATCTTGCATTTAGCTTTATGATGTCAGCTTGCTAGGCAACAGATTGGCCCTCATGTCAGACAACATCTTGCCTTCGCTTTATGATGTCAGATCATCACTGGTCCAATTGTCCTTGTGGAAGCGGACCACACAGGAGGATGAGATATCAGAAGTTATGCAGTAGGTTGCTATCTCTATTCATGACCGCAAGGCAAGTCGGAGGTGGAATGGCAAATACTCTGAACCACTCAAAGCACTGTGGCCTTTTTTAAAGTGGGATGCAGATACAAAAACAGAGACTATCCTTACCAACAATCCTTCTTGAATATCAGAGTCCAACATACAGAGTGCAGCGGAAGACGTTAAATGTGCTTCATTCCGTGAGAACGCAACTCTATAGTTCTACAGTGAGATAGTGCATTTCAGCCTCAAAGGAAGCAATGTCCTCAAACGGAACATTGGTGGCACCAGGATCTAAAGCAGGCTTAAGAAGCCTTGGATGCAGTCAGTCTTTTATTAACTATCATGACCGACACAATGTGATCCATAATACTTCCATTTTGGCAGAAATTACATTCAAGCACAGGCCCCCACTAGAAGGTAGTGATGACATTCAGGTGCTGAAAACGTCTTTTTAATGCCTAAAGGAATGATTGTGAGCTTTACTTACCATATATATTGGTCAAATGATGCCCTATGCCGGAAGACTGTCTTTTTTTTTTTTCTTCAGTATCGGCAATGCAGAGACAATTTGTTGCGAAACACTGCCACTGCTGGTCATTCAGTATAATCTGCAGATGGAAAAGTCCACTGTTAGCACATTTACTACAAGCAATACAAAAAAATCATGATTTTTATAAAGGGTAAACAGATCAATACTATGGAGTTTGTATTATTGTGCAAATCAGCAGTTCATTAGAAAATCAAATCTCGATTTGTGTTTTTAACCTACCATACTACTCTGAATCTCATGCCTCATTTGGCAACACCCTCTAAACAACTGTAGAAGGTACATTAGGACATAGATAGAGATCTTTTTGCCATCCAAGTGGCAGCGTACCCCTCTCACTTTATTTGTTTTAGGATATGGTACACCAGTAGCAATTAAGCCAGCTGATAAGTTGAGAGGTAGGGTTACGCTACAGTTAATGGGAATAATAAAAGCTATGAATAGCATGTTCATAATCATCATTTGAGCCAATTCCTAGCAGTTCAGCAATAGTGAAGTTGACTAATGCTCAAACTCCCGTTCGTTCAAATTTAAAGGTCTTAAAAAGTGCCCTAATTTCATACATTTTACCATCATAGCTGTCACTTGGGCGTCCGGTCTACCCTGCTACTCATTTCATTAGCAAGATAAATGTATCTTACTGCTTGCTAGGCAACAACAGAGTGGCCCTCACGTCAGACAACATCTTGCATTTAGCTTTATGATGTCAGCTTGCTAGGCAACAGATTGGCCCTCATGTCAGACAACATCTTGCCTTCGCTTTATGATGTCAGATCATCACCGGTCCAATTGTCCTTGTGGAAGCGGACCACACAGGAGGATGAGATATCAGAAGTTATGCAGTAGGTTGCTATCTCTATTCATGACCGCAAGGCAAGTCGGAGGTGGAATGGCAAATACTCTGAACCACTCAAAGCACTGTGGCCTTTTTTAAAGTGGGATGCAGATACAAAAACAGAGACTATCCTTACCAACAATCCTTCTTGAATATCAGAGTCCAACATACAGAGTGCAGCGGAAGACGTTAAATGTGCTTCATTCCGTGAGAACGCAACTCTATAGTTCTACAGTGAGATAGTGCATTTCAGCCTCAAAGGAAGCAATGTCCTCAAACGGAACATTGGTGGCACCAGGATCTAAAGCAGGCTTAAGAAGCCTTGGATGCAGTCAGTCTTTTATTAACTATCATGACCGACACAATGTGATCCATAATACTTCCATTTTGGCAGAAATTACATTCAAGCACAGGCCCCCACTAGAAGGTAGTGATGACATTCAGGTGCTGAAAGCGTCTTTTTAATGCCTAAAGGAATGATTGTGAGCTTTACTTACCATATATATTGGTCAAATGATGCCCTATGCCGGAAGACTGTCTTTTTTTTTTTTCTACAGTATCGGCAATGCAGAGACAATTTGTTGCGAAACACTGCCACTGCTGGTCATTCAGTATAATCTGCAGATGGAAAAGTCCACTGTTAGCACATTTACTACAAGCAATACAAAAAAATCATGATTTTTATAAAGGGTAAACAGATCAATACTATGGAGTTTGTATTATTGTGCAAATCAGCAGTTCATTAGAAAATCAAATCTCGATTTGTGTTTTTAACCTACCATACTACTCTGAATCTCATGCCTCATTTGGCAACACCCTCTAAACAACTGTAGAAGGTACATTAGGACATAGATAGAGATCTTTTTGCCATCCAAGTGGCAGCGTACCCCTCTCACTTTATTTGTTTTAGGATATGGTACACCAGTAGAAATTAAGCCAGCTGATAAGTTGAGAGGTAGGGTTACGCTACAGTTAATGGGAATAATAAAAGCTATGAATAGCATGTTCATAATCATCATTTGAGCCAATTCCTAGCAGTTCAGCAATAGTGAAGTTGACTAATGCTCAAACTCCCGTTCGTTCAAATTTAAAGGTCTTAAAAAGTGCCCTAATTTCATACATTTTACCATCATAGCTGTCACTTGGGCGTCCGGTCTACCCTGCTACTCATTTCATTAGCAAGATAAATGTATCTTACTGCTTGCTAGGCAACAACAGAGTGGCCCTCACGTCAGACAACATCTTGCATTTAGCTTTATGATGTCAGCTTGCTAGGCAACAGATTGGCCCTCATGTCAGACAACATCTTGCCTTCGCTTTATGATGTCAGATCATCACTGGTCCAATTGTCCTTGTGGAAGCGGACCACACAGGAGGATGAGATATCAGAAGTTATGCAGTAGGTTGCTATCTCTATTCATGACCGCAAGGCAAGTCGGAGGTGGAATGGCAAATACTCTGAACCACTCAAAGCACTGTGGCCTTTTTTAAAGTGGGATGCAGATACAAAAACAGAGACTATCCTTACCAACAATCCTTCTTGAATATCAGAGTCCAACATACAGAGTGCAGCGGAAGACGTTAAATGTGCTTCATTCCGTGAGAACGCAACTCTATAGTTCTACAGTGAGATAGTGCATTTCAGCCTCAAAGGAAGCAATGTCCTCAAACGGAACATTGGTGGCACCAGGATCTAAAGCAGGCTTAAGAAGCCTTGGATGCAGTCAGTCTTTTATTAACTATCATGACCGACACAATGTGATCCATAATACTTCCATTTTGGCAGAAATTACATTCAAGCACAGGCCCCCACTAGAAGGTAGTGATGACATTCAGGTGCTGAAAACGTCTTTTTAATGCCTAAAGGAATGATTGTGAGCTTTACTTACCATATATATTGGTCAAATGATGCCCTATGCCGGAAGACTGTCTTTTTTTTTTTTCTTCAGTATCGGCAATGCAGAGACAATTTGTTGCGAAACACTGCCACTGCTGGTCATTCAGTATAATCTGCAGATGGAAAAGTCCACTGTTAGCACATTTACTACAAGCAATACAAAAAAATCATGATTTTTATAAAGGGTAAACAGATCAATACTATGGAGTTTGTATTATTGTGCAAATCAGCAGTTCATTAGAAAATCAAATCTCGATTTGTGTTTTTAACCTACCATACTACTCTGAATCTCATGCCTCATTTGGCAACACCCTCTAAACAACTGTAGAAGGTACATTAGGACATAGATAGAGATCTTTTTGCCATCCAAGTGGCAGCGTACCCCTCTCACTTTATTTGTTTTAGGATATGGTACACCAGTAGCAATTAAGCCAGCTGATAAGTTGAGAGGTAGGGTTACGCTACAGTTAATGGGAATAATAAAAGCTATGAATAGCATGTTCATAATCATCATTTGAGCCAATTCCTAGCAGTTCAGCAATAGTGAAGTTGACTAATGCTCAAACTCCCGTTCGTTCAAATTTAAAGGTCTTAAAAAGTGCCCTAATTTCATACATTTTACCATCATAGCTGTCACTTGGGCGTCCGGTCTACCCTGCTACTCATTTCATTAGCAAGATAAATGTATCTTACTGCTTGCTAGGCAACAACAGAGTGGCCCTCACGTCAGACAACATCTTGCATTTAGCTTTATGATGTCAGCTTGCTAGGCAACAGATTGGCCCTCATGTCAGACAACATCTTGCCTTCGCTTTATGATGTCAGATCATCACCGGTCCAATTGTCCTTGTGGAAGCGGACCACACAGGAGGATGAGATATCAGAAGTTATGCAGTAGGTTGCTATCTCTATTCATGACCGCAAGGCAAGTCGGAGGTGGAATGGCAAATACTCTGAACCACTCAAAGCACTGTGGCCTTTTTTAAAGTGGGATGCAGATACAAAAACAGAGACTATCCTTACCAACAATCCTTCTTGAGTATAAGAGTCCAACAAACAGAGTGCAGCGGAAGACGTTAAATTTGCTTCATTCCGTGAGAACGCAACTCTATAGTTCTACAGTGAGATAGTGCATTTCAGCCTCAAAGGAAGCAATGTCCTCAAACGGAACATTGGTGGCACCAGGATCTAAAGCAGGCTTAAGAAGCCTTGGATGCAGTCAGTCTTTTATTAACTATCATGACCGACACAATGTGATCCATAATACTTCCATTTTGGCAGAAATTACATTCAAGCACAGGCCCCCACTAGAAGGTAGTGATGACATTCAGGTGCTGAAAACGTCTTTTTAATGCCTAAAGGAATGATTGTGAGCTTTACTTACCATATATATTGGTCAAATGATGCCCTATGCCGGAAGACTGTCTTTTTTTTTTTCTTCAGTATCGGCAATGCAGAGACAATTTGTTGCGAAACACTGCCACTGCTGGTCATTCAGTATAATCTGCAGATGGAAAAGTCCACTGTTAGCACATTTACTACAAGCAATACAAAAAAATCATGATTTTTATAAAGGGTAAACAGATCAATACTATGGAGTTTGTATTATTGTGCAAATCAGCAGTTCATTAGAAAATCAAATCTCGATTTGTGTTTTTAACCTACCATACTACTCTGAATCTCATGCCTCATTTGGCAACACCCTCTAAACAACTGTAGAAGGTACATTAGGACATAGATAGAGATCTTTTTGCCATCCAAGTGGCAGCGTACCCCTCTCACTTTATTTGTTTTAGGATATGGTACACCAGTAGCAATTAAGCCAGCTGATAAGTTGAGAGGTAGGGTTACGCTACAGTTAATGGGAATAATAAAAGCTATGAATAGCATGTTCATAATCATCATTTGAGCCAATTCCTAGCAGTTCAGCAATAGTGAAGTTGACTAATGCTCAAACTCCCGTTCGTTCAAATTTAAAGGTCTTAAAAAGTGCCCTAATTTCATACATTTTACCATCATAGCTGTCACTTGGGCGTCCGGTCTACCCTGCTACTCATTTCATTAGCAAGATAAATGTATCTTACTGCTTGCTAGGCAACAACAGAGTGGCCCTCACGTCAGACAACATCTTGCATTTAGCTTTATGATGTCAGCTTGCTAGGCAACAGATTGGCCCTCATGTCAGACAACATCTTGCCTTCGCTTTATGATGTCAGATCATCACCGGTCCAATTGTCCTTGTGGAAGCGGACCACACAGGAGGATGAGATATCAGAAGTTATGCAGTAGGTTGCTATCTCTATTCATGACCGCAAGGCAAGTCGGAGGTGGAATGGCAAATACTCTGAACCACTCAAAGCACTGTGGCCTTTTTTAAAGTGGGATGCAGATACAAAAACAGAGACTATCCTTACCAACAATCCTTCTTGAATATCAGAGTCCAACATACAGAGTGCAGCGGAAGACGTTAAATGTGCTTCATTCCGTGAGAACGCAACTCTATAGTTCTACAGTGAGATAGTGCATTTCAGCCTCAAAGGAAGCAATGTCCTCAAACGGAACATTGGTGGCACCAGGATCTAAAGCAGGCTTAAGAAGCCTTGGATGCAGTCAGTCTTTTATTAACTATCATGACCGACACAATGTGATCCATAATACTTCCATTTTGGCAGAAATTACATTCAAGCACAGGCCCCCACTAGAAGGTAGTGATGACATTCAGGTGCTGAAAGCGTCTTTTTAATGCCTAAAGGAATGATTGTGAGCTTTACTTACCATATATATTGGTCAAATGAGGCCCTATGCCGGAAGACTGTCTTTTTTTTTTTTCTTCAGTATCGGCAATGCAGAGACAATTTGTTGCGAAACACTGCCACTGCTGGTCATTCAGTATAATCTGCAGATGGAAAAGTCCACTGTTAGCACATTTACTACAAGCAATACAAAAAAATCATGATTTTTATAAAGGGTAAACAGATCAATACTATGGAGTTTGTATTATTGTGCAAATCAGCAGTTCATTAGAAAATCAAATCTCGATTTGTGTTTTTAACCTACCATACTACTCTGAATCTCATGCCTCATTTGGCAACACCCTCTAAACAACTGTAGAAGGTACATTAGGACATAGATAGAGATCTTTTTGCCATCCAAGTGGCAGCGTACCCCTCTCACTTTATTTGTTTTAGGATATGGTACACCAGTAGAAATTAAGCCAGCTGATAAGTTGAGAGGTAGGGTTACGCTACAGTTAATGGGAATAATAAAAGCTATGAATAGCATGTTCATAATCATCATTTGAGCCAATTCCTAGCAGTTCAGCAATAGTGAAGTTGACTAATGCTCAAACTCCCGTTCGTTCAAATTTAAAGGTCTTAAAAAGTGCCCTAATTTCATACATTTTACCATCATAGCTGTCACTTGGGCGTCCGGTCTACCCTGCTACTCATTTCATTAGCAAGATAAATGTATCTTACTGCTTGCTAGGCAACAACAGAGTGGCCCTCACGTCAGACAACATCTTGCATTTAGCTTTATGATGTCAGCTTGCTAGGCAACAGATTGGCCCTCATGTCAGACAACATCTTGCCTTCGCTTTATGATGTCAGATCATCACTGGTCCAATTGTCCTTGTGGAAGCGGACCACACAGGAGGATGAGATATCAGAAGTTATGCAGTAGGTTGCTATCTCTATTCATGACCGCAAGGCAAGTCGGAGGTGGAATGGCAAATACTCTGAACCACTCAAAGCACTGTGGCCTTTTTTAAAGTGGGATGCAGATACAAAAACAGAGACTATCCTTACCAACAATCCTTCTTGAATATCAGAGTCCAACATACAGAGTGCAGCGGAAGACGTTAAATGTGCTTCATTCCGTGAGAACGCAACTCTATAGTTCTACAGTGAGATAGTGCATTTCAGCCTCAAAGGAAGCAATGTCCTCAAACGGAACATTGGTGGCACCAGGATCTAAAGCAGGCTTAAGAAGCCTTGGATGCAGTCAGTCTTTTATTAACTATCATGACCGACACAATGTGATCCATAATACTTCCATTTTGGCAGAAATTACATTCAAGCACAGGCCCCCACTAGAAGGTAGTGATGACATTCAGGTGCTGAAAACGTCTTTTTAATGCCTAAAGGAATGATTGTGAGCTTTACTTACCATATATATTGGTCAAATGATGCCCTATGCCGGAAGACTGTCTTTTTTTTTTTTCTTCAGTATCGGCAATGCAGAGACAATTTGTTGCGAAACACTGCCACTGCTGGTCATTCAGTATAATCTGCAGATGGAAAAGTCCACTGTTAGCACATTTACTACAAGCAATACAAAAAAATCATGATTTTTATAAAGGGTAAACAGATCAATACTATGGAGTTTGTATTATTGTGCAAATCAGCAGTTCATTAGAAAATCAAATCTCGATTTGTGTTTTTAACCTACCATACTACTCTGAATCTCATGCCTCATTTGGCAACACCCTCTAAACAACTGTAGAAGGTACATTAGGACATAGATAGAGATCTTTTTGCCATCCAAGTGGCAGCGTACCCCTCTCACTTTATTTGTTTTAGGATATGGTACACCAGTAGCAATTAAGCCAGCTGATAAGTTGAGAGGTAGGGTTACGCTACAGTTAATGGGAATAATAAAAGCTATGAATAGCATGTTCATAATCATCATTTGAGCCAATTCCTAGCAGTTCAGCAATAGTGAAGTTGACTAATGCTCAAACTCCCGTTCGTTCAAATTTAAAGGTCTTAAAAAGTGCCCTAATTTCATACATTTTACCATCATAGCTGTCACTTGGGCGTCCGGTCTACCCTGCTACTCATTTCATTAGCAAGATAAATGTATCTTACTGCTTGCTAGGCAACAACAGAGTGGCCCTCACGTCAGACAACATCTTGCATTTAGCTTTATGATGTCAGCTTGCTAGGCAACAGATTGGCCCTCATGTCAGACAACATCTTGCCTTCGCTTTATGATGTCAGATCATCACCGGTCCAATTGTCCTTGTGGAAGCGGACCACACAGGAGGATGAGATATCAGAAGTTATGCAGTAGGTTGCTATCTCTATTCATGACCGCAAGGCAAGTCGGAGGTGGAATGGCAAATACTCTGAACCACTCAAAGCACTGTGGCCTTTTTTAAAGTGGGATGCAGATACAAAAACAGAGACTATCCTTACCAACAATCCTTCTTGAGTATAAGAGTCCAACAAACAGAGTGCAGCGGAAGACGTTAAATTTGCTTCATTCCGTGAGAACGCAACTCTATAGTTCTACAGTGAGATAGTGCATTTCAGCCTCAAAGGAAGCAATGTCCTCAAACGGAACATTGGTGGCACCAGGATCTAAAGCAGGCTTAAGAAGCCTTGGATGCAGTCAGTCTTTTATTAACTATCATGACCGACACAATGTGATCCATAATACTTCCATTTTGGCAGAAATTACATTCAAGCACAGGCCCCCACTAGAAGGTAGTGATGACATTCAGGTGCTGAAAACGTCTTTTTAATGCCTAAAGGAATGATTGTGAGCTTTACTTACCATATATATTGGTCAAATGATGCCCTATGCCGGAAGACTGTCTTTTTTTTTTTCTTCAGTATCGGCAATGCAGAGACAATTTGTTGCGAAACACTGCCACTGCTGGTCATTCAGTATAATCTGCAGATGGAAAAGTCCACTGTTAGCACATTTACTACAAGCAATACAAAAAAATCATGATTTTTATAAAGGGTAAGCAGATCAATACTATGGAGTTTGTATTATTGTGCAAATCAGCAGTTCATTAGAAAATCAAATCTCGATTTGTGTTTTTAACCTACCATACTACTCTGAATCTCATGCCTCATTTGGTAACACCCTCTAAACAACTGTAGAAGGTACATTAGGACATAGATAGAGATCTTTTTGCCATCCAAGTGGCAGCGTACCCCTCTCACTTTATTTGTTTTAGGATATGGTACACCAGTAGCAATTAAGCCAGCTGATAAGTTGAGAGGTAGGGTTACGCTACAGTTAATGGGAATAATAAAAGCTATGAATAGCATGTTCATAATCATCATTTGAGCCAATTCCTAGCAGTTCAGCAATAGTGAAGTTGACTAATGCTCAAACTCCCGTTCGTTCAAATTTAAAGGTCTTAAAAAGTGCCCTAATTTCATACATTTTACCATCATAGCTGTCACTTGGGCGTCCGGTCTACCCTGCTACTCATTTCATTAGCAAGATAAATGTATCTTACTGCTTGCTAGGCAACAACAGAGTGGCCCTCACGTCAGACAACATCTTGCATTTAGCTTTATGATGTCAGCTTGCTAGGCAACAGATTGGCCCTCATGTCAGACAACATCTTGCCTTCGCTTTATGATGTCAGATCATCACCGGTCCAATTGTCCTTGTGGAAGCGGACCACACAGGAGGATGAGATATCAGAAGTTATGCAGTAGGTTGCTATCTCTATTCATGACCGCAAGGCAAGTCGGAGGTGGAATGGCAAATACTCTGAACCACTCAAAGCACTGTGGCCTTTTTTAAAGTGGGATGCAGATACAAAAACAGAGACTATCCTTACCAACAATCCTTCTTGAGTATAAGAGTCCAACAAACAGAGTGCAGCGGAAGACGTTAAATGTGCTTCATTCCGTGAGAACGCAACTCTATAGTTCTACAGTGAGATAGTGCATTTCAGCCTCAAAGGAAGCAATGTCCTCAAACGGAACATTGGTGGCACCAGGATCTAAAGCAGGCTTAAGAAGCCTTGGATGCAGTCAGTCTTTTATTAACTATCATGACCGACACAATGTGATCCATAATACTTCCATTTTGGCAGAAATTACATTCAAGCACAGGCCCCCACTAGAAGGTAGTGATGACATTCAGGTGCTGAAAACGTCTTTTTAATGCCTAAAGGAATGATTGTGAGCTTTACTTACCATATATATTGGTCAAATGATGCCCTATGCCGGAAGACTGTCTTTTTTTTTTTCTTCAGTATCGGCAATGCAGAGACAATTTGTTGCGAAACACTGCCACTGCTGGTCATTCAGTATAATCTGCAGATGGAAAAGTCCACTGTTAGCACATTTACTACAAGCAATACAAAAAAATCATGATTTTTATAAAGGGTAAGCAGATCAATACTATGGAGTTTGTATTATTGTGCAAATCAGCAGTTCATTAGAAAATCAAATCTCGATTTGTGTTTTTAACCTACCATACTACTCTGAATCTCATGCCTCATTTGGTAACACCCTCTAAACAACTGTAGAAGGTACATTAGGACATAGATAGAGATCTTTTTGCCATCCAAGTGGCAGCGTACCCCTCTCACTTTATTTGTTTTAGGATATGGTACACCAGTAGCAATTAAGCCAGCTGATAAGTTGAGAGGTAGGGTTACGCTACAGTTAATGGGAATAATAAAAGCTATGAATAGCATGTTCATAATCATCATTTGAGCCAATTCCTAGCAGTTCAGCAATAGTGAAGTTGACTAATGCTCAAACTCCCGTTCGTTCAAATTTAAAGGTCTTAAAAAGTGCCCTAATTTCATACATTTTACCATCATAGCTGTCACTTGGGCGTCCGGTCTACCCTGCTACTCATTTCATTAGCAAGATAAATGTATCTTACTGCTTGCTAGGCAACAACAGAGTGGCCCTCACGTCAGACAACATCTTGCATTTAGCTTTATGATGTCAGCTTGCTAGGCAACAGATTGGCCCTCATGTCAGACAACATCTTGCCTTCGCTTTATGATGTCAGATCATCACCGGTCCAATTGTCCTTGTGGAAGCGGACCACACAGGAGGATGAGATATCAGAAGTTATGCAGTAGGTTGCTATCTCTATTCATGACCGCAAGGCAAGTCGGAGGTGGAATGGCAAATACTCTGAACCACTCAAAGCACTGTGGCCTTTTTTAAAGTGGGATGCAGATACAAAAACAGAGACTATCCTTACCAACAATCCTTCTTGAATATCAGAGTCCAACATACAGAGTGCAGCGGAAGACGTTAAATGTGCTTCATTCCGTGAGAACGCAACTCTATAGTTCTACAGTGAGATAGTGCATTTCAGCCTCAAAGGAAGCAATGTCCTCAAACGGAACATTGGTGGCACCAGGATCTAAAGCAGGCTTAAGAAGCCTTGGATGCAGTCAGTCTTTTATTAACTATCATGACCGACACAATGTGATCCATAATACTTCCATTTTGGCAGAAATTACATTCAAGCACAGGCCCCCACTAGAAGGTAGTGATGACATTCAGGTGCTGAAAACGTCTTTTTAATGCCTAAAGGAATGATTGTGAGCTTTACTTACCATATATATTGGTCAAATGATGCCCTATGCCGGAAGACTGTCTTTTTTTTTTTCTTCAGTATCGGCAATGCAGAGACAATTTGTTGCGAAACACTGCCACTGCTGGTCATTCAGTATAATCTGCAGATGGAAAAGTCCACTGTTAGCACATTTACTACAAGCAATACAAAAAAATCATGATTTTTATAAAGGGTAAGCAGATCAATACTATGGAGTTTGTATTATTGTGCAAATCAGCAGTTCATTAGAAAATCAAATCTCGATTTGTGTTTTTAACCTACCATACTACTCTGAATCTCATGCCTCATTTGGTAACACCCTCTAAACAACTGTAGAAGGTACATTAGGACATAGATAGAGATCTTTTTGCCAGCCAAGTGGCAGCGTACCCCTCTCACTTTATTTGTTTTAGGATATGGTACACCAGTAGCAATTAAGCCAGCTGATAAGTTGAGAGGTAGGGTTACGCTACAGTTAATGGGAATAATAAAAGCTATGAATAGCATGTTCATAATCATCATTTGAGCCAATTCCTAGCATTTAAGCAATAGTGAAGTTGACTAATGCTCAAACTCCCGTTCGTTCAAATTTAAAGGTCTTAAAAAGTGCCCTAATTTCGTACATTTTACCATCATAGCTGTCACTTGGGCGTCCGGTCTACCCTGCTACTCATTTCATTAGCAAGATAAATGTATCTTACTGCTTGCTAGGCAACAACAGAGTGGCCCTCACGTCAGACAACATCTTGCATTTAGCTTTATGATGTCAGCTTGCTAGGCAACAGATTGGCCCTCATGTCAGACAACATCTTGCCTTCGCTTTATGATGTCAGATCATCACTGGTCCAATTGTCCTTGTGGAAGCGGACCACACAGGAGGATGAGATATCAGAAGTTATGCAGTAGGTTGCTATCTCTATTCATGACCGCAAGGCAAGTCGGAGGTGGAATGGCAAATACTCTGAACCACTCAAAGCACTGTGGCCTTTTTTAAAGTGGGATGCAGATACAAAAACAGAGACTATCCTTACCAACAATCCTTCTTGAATATCAGAGTCCAACATACAGAGTGCAGCGGAAGACGTTAAATGTGCTTCATTCCGTGAGAACGCAACTCTATAGTTCTACAGTGAGATAGTGCATTTCAGCCTCAAAGGAAGCAATGTCCTCAAACGGAACATTGGTGGCACCAGGATCTAAAGCAGGCTTAAGAAGCCTTGGATGCAGTCAGTCTTTTATTAACTATCATGACCGACACAATGTGATCCATAATACTTCCATTTTGGCAGAAATTACATTCAAGCACAGGCCCCCACTAGAAGGTAGTGATGACATTCAGGTGCTGAAAACGTCTTTTTAATGCCTAAAGGAATGATTGTGAGCTTTACTTACCATATATATTGGTCAAATGATGCCCTATGCCGGAAGACTGTCTTTTTTTTTTTCTTCAGTATCGGCAATGCAGAGACAATTTGTTGCGAAACACTGCCACTGCTGGTCATTCAGTATAATCTGCAGATGGAAAAGTCCACTGTTAGCACATTTACTACAAGCAATACAAAAAAATCATGATTTTTATAAAGGGTAAGCAGATCAATACTATGGAGTTTGTATTATTGTGCAAATCAGCAGTTCATTAGAAAATCAAATCTCGATTTGTGTTTTTAACCTACCATACTACTCTGAATCTCATGCCTCATTTGGTAACACCCTCTAAACAACTGTAGAAGGTACATTAGGACATAGATAGAGATCTTTTTGCCAGCCAAGTGGCAGCGTACCCCTCTCACTTTATTTGTTTTAGGATATGGTACACCAGTAGCAATTAAGCCAGCTGATAAGTTGAGAGGTAGGGTTACGCTACAGTTAATGGGAATAATAAAAGCTATGAATAGCATGTTCATAATCATCATTTGAGCCAATTCCTAGCATTTAAGCAATAGTGAAGTTGACTAATGCTCAAACTCCCGTTCGTTCAAATTTAAAGGTCTTAAAAAGTGCCCTAATTTCGTACATTTTACCATCATAGCTGTCACTTGGGCGTCCGGTCTACCCTGCTACTCATTTCATTAGCAAGATAAATGTATCTTACTGCTTGCTAGGCAACAACAGAGTGGCCCTCACGTCAGACAACATCTTGCATTTAGCTTTATGATGTCAGCTTGCTAGGCAACAGATTGGCCCTCATGTCAGACAACATCTTGCCTTCGCTTTATGATGTCAGATCATCACTGGTCCAATTGTCCTTGTGGAAGCGGACCACACAGGAGGATGAGATATCAGAAGTTATGCAGTAGGTTGCTATCTCTATTCATGACCGCAAGGCAAGTCGGAGGTGGAATGGCAAATACTCTGAACCACTCAAAGCACTGTGGCCTTTTTTAAAGTGGGATGCAGATACAAAAACAGAGACTATCCTTACCAACAATCCTTCTTGAATATCAGAGTCCAACATACAGAGTGCAGCGGAAGACGTTAAATGTGCTTCATTCCGTGAGAACGCAACTCTATAGTTCTACAGTGAGATAGTGCATTTCAGCCTCAAAGGAAGCAATGTCCTCAAACGGAACATTGGTGGCACCAGGATCTAAAGCAGGCTTAAGAAGCCTTGGATGCAGTCAGTCTTTTATTAACTATCATGACCGACACAATGTGATCCATAATACTTCCATTTTGGCAGAAATTACATTCAAGCACAGGCCCCCACTAGAAGGTAGTGATGACATTCAGGTGCTGAAAACGTCTTTTTAATGCCTAAAGGAATGATTGTGAGCTTTACTTACCATATATATTGGTCAAATGATGCCCTATGCCGGAAGACTGTCTTTTTTTTTTTTCTTCAGTATCGGCAATGCAGAGACAATTTGTTGCGAAACACTGCCACTGCTGGTCATTCAGTATAATCTGCAGATGGAAAAGTCCACTGTTAGCACATTTACTACAAGCAATACAAAAAAATCATGATTTTTATAAAGGGTAAACAGATCAATACTATGGAGTTTGTATTATTGTGCAAATCAGCAGTTCATTAGAAAATCAAATCTCGATTTGTGTTTTTAACCTACCATACTACTCTGAATCTCATGCCTCATTTGGCAACACCCTCTAAACAACTGTAGAAGGTACATTAGGACATAGATAGAGATCTTTTTGCCATCCAAGTGGCAGCGTACCCCTCTCACTTTATTTGTTTTAGGATATGGTACACCAGTAGCAATTAAGCCAGCTGATAAGTTGAGAGGTAGGGTTACGCTACAGTTAATGGGAATA
Source organism: Lissotriton vulgaris (assembly GCF_964263255.1). Classification (NCBI taxonomy): domain Eukaryota; kingdom Metazoa; phylum Chordata; class Amphibia; order Caudata; family Salamandridae; genus Lissotriton; species Lissotriton vulgaris. The sequence goes on along the minus strand of NC_141700.1, from coordinate 322,548,203 downwards.
ATAAAAGCTATGAATAGCATGTTCATAATCATCATTTGAGCCAATTCCTAGCAGTTCAGCAATAGTGAAGTTGACTAATGCTCAAACTCCCGTTCGTTCAAATTTAAAGGTCTTAAAAAGTGCCCTAATTTCATACATTTTACCATCATAGCTGTCACTTGGGCGTCCGGTCTACCCTGCTACTCATTTCATTAGCAAGATAAATGTATCTTACTGCTTGCTAGGCAACAACAGAGTGGCCCTCACGTCAGACAACATCTTGCATTTAGCTTTATGATGTCAGCTTGCTAGGCAACAGATTGGCCCTCATGTCAGACAACATCTTGCCTTCGCTTTATGATGTCAGATCATCACCGGTCCAATTGTCCTTGTGGAAACGGACCACACAGGAGGATGAGATATCAGAAGTTATGCAGTAGGTTGCTATCTCTATTCATGACCGCAAGGCAAGTCGGAGGTGGAATGGCAAATACTCTGAACCACTCAAAGCACTGTGGCCTTTTTTAAAGTGGGATGCAGATACAAAAACAGAGACTATCCTTACCAACAATCCTTCTTGAATATCAGAGTCCAACATACAGAGTGCAGCGGAAGACGTTAAATGTGCTTCATTCCGTGAGAACGCAACTCTATAGTTCTACAGTGAGATAGTGCATTTCAGCCTCAAAGGAAGCAATGTCCTCAAACGGAACATTGGTGGCACCAGGATCTAAAGCAGGCTTAAGAAGCCTTGGAGGCAGTCAGTCTTTTATTAACTATCATGACCGACACAATGTGATCCATAATACTTCCATTTTGGCAGAAATTACATTCAAGCACAGGCCCCCACTAGAAGGTAGTGATGACATTCAGGTGCTGAAAACGTCTTTTTAATGCCTAAAGGAATGATTGTGAGCTTTACTTACCATATATATTGGTCAAATGATGCCCTATGCCGGAAGACTGTCTTTTTTTTTTTTCTTCAGTATCGGCAATGCAGAGACAATTTGTTGCGAAACACTGCCACTGCTGGTCATTCAGTATAATCTGCAGATGGAAAAGTCCACTGTTAGCACATTTACTACAAGCAATACAAAAAAATCATGATTTTTATAAAGGGTAAACAGATCAATACTATGGAGTTTGTATTATTGTGCAAATCAGCAGTTCATTAGAAAATCAAATCTCGATTTGTGTTTTTAACCTACCATACTACTCTGAATCTCATGCCTCATTTGGCAACACCCTCTAAACAACTGTAGAAGGTACATTAGGACATAGATAGAGATCTTTTTGCCATCCAAGTGGCAGCGTACCCCTCTCACTTTATTTGTTTTAGGATATGGTACACCAGTAGCAATTAAGCCAGCTGATAAGTTGAGAGGTAGGGTTACGCTACAGTTAATGGGAATAATAAAAGCTATGAATAGCATGTTCATAATCATCATTTGAGCCAATTCCTAGCAGTTCAGCAATAGTGAAGTTGACTAATGCTCAAACTCCCGTTCGTTCAAATTTAAAGGTCTTAAAAAGTGCCCTAATTTCATACATTTTACCATCATAGCTGTCACTTGGGCGTCCGGTCTACCCTGCTACTCATTTCATTAGCAAGATAAATGTATCTTACTGCTTGCTAGGCAACAACAGAGTGGCCCTCACGTCAGACAACATCTTGCATTTAGCTTTATGATGTCAGCTTGCTAGGCAACAGATTGGCCCTCATGTCAGACAACATCTTGCCTTCGCTTTATGATGTCAGATCATCACCGGTCCAATTGTCCTTGTGGAAACGGACCACACAGGAGGATGAGATATCAGAAGTTATGCAGTAGGTTGCTATCTCTATTCATGACCGCAAGGCAAGTCGGAGGTGGAATGGCAAATACTCTGAACCACTCAAAGCACTGTGGCCTTTTTTAAAGTGGGATGCAGATACAAAAACAGAGACTATCCTTACCAACAATCCTTCTTGAATATCAGAGTCCAACATACAGAGTGCAGCGGAAGACGTTAAATGTGCTTCATTCCGTGAGAACGCAACTCTATAGTTCTACAGTGAGATAGTGCATTTCAGCCTCAAAGGAAGCAATGTCCTCAAACGGAACATTGGTGGCACCAGGATCTAAAGCAGGCTTAAGAAGCCTTGGAGGCAGTCAGTCTTTTATTAACTATCATGACCGACACAATGTGATCCATAATACTTCCATTTTGGCAGAAATTACATTCAAGCACAGGCCCCCACTAGAAGGTAGTGATGACATTCAGGTGCTGAAAACGTCTTTTTAATGCCTAAAGGAATGATTGTGAGCTTTACTTACCATATATATTTGTCAAATGATGCCCTATGCCGGAAGACTGTCTTTTTTTTTTTTCTTCAGTATCGGCAATGCAGAGACAATTTGTTGCGAAACACTGCCACTGCTGGTCATTCAGTATAATCTGCAGATGGAAAAGTCCACTGTTAGCACATTTACTACAAGCAATACAAAAAAATCATGATTTTTATAAAGGGTAAACAGATCAATACTATGGAGTTTGTATTATTGTGCAAATCAGCAGTTCATTAGAAAATCAAATCTCGATTTGTGTTTTTAACCTACCATACTACTCTGAATCTCATGCCTCATTTGGCAACACCCTCTAAACAACTGTAGAAGGTACATTAGGACATAGATAGAGATCTTTTTGCCATCCAAGTGGCAGCGTACCCCTCTCACTTTATTTGTTTTAGGATATGGTACACCAGTAGCAATTAAGCCAGCTGATAAGTTGAGAGGTAGGGTTACGCTACAGTTAATGGGAATAATAAAAGCTATGAATAGCATGTTCATAATCATCATTTGAGCCAATTCCTAGCAGTTCAGCAATAGTGAAGTTGACTAATGCTCAAACTCCCGTTCGTTCAAATTTAAAGGTCTTAAAAAGTCCCCTAATTTCATACATTTTACCATCATAGCTGTCACTTGGGCGTCCGGTCTACCCTGCTACTCATATCATTAGCAAGATAAATGTATCTTACTGCTTGCTAGGCAACAACAGAGTGGCCCTCACGTCAGACAACATCTTGCATTTAGCTTTATGATGTCAGCTTGCTAGGCAACAGATTGGCCCTCATGTCAGACAACATCTTGCATTTAGCTTTATGATGTCAGCTTGCTAGGCAACAGATTGGCCCTCATGTCAGACAACATCTTGCCTTCGCTTTATGATGTCAGATCATCACCGGTCCAATTGTCCTTGTGGAAGCGGACCACACAGGAGGATGAGATATCAGAAGTTATGCAGTAGGTTGCTATCTCTATTCATGACCGCAAGGCAAGTCGGAGGTGGAATGGCAAATACTCTGAACCACTCAAAGCACTGTGGCCTTTTTTAAAGTGGGATGCAGATACAAAAACAGAGACTATCCTTACCAACAATCCTTCTTGAATATCAGAGTCCAACATACAGAGTGCAGCGGAAGACGTTAAATGTGCTTCATTCCGTGAGAACGCAACTCTATAGTTCTACAGTGAGATAGTGCATTTCAGCCTCAAAGGAAGCAATGTCCTCAAACGGAACATTGGTGGCACCAGGATCTAAAGCAGGCTTAAGAAGCCTTGGATGCAGTCAGTCTTTTATTAACTATCATGACCGACACAATGTGATCCATAATACTTCCATTTTGGCAGAAATTACATTCAAGCACAGGCCCCCACTAGAAGGTAGTGATGACATTCAGGTGCTGAAAACGTCTTTTTAATGCCTAAAGGAATGATTGTGAGCTTTACTTACCATATATATTGGTCAAATGATGCCCTATGCCGGAAGACTGTCTTTTTTTTTTTTCTTCAGTATCGGCAATGCAGAGACAATTTGTTGCGAAACACTGCCACTGCTGGTCATTCAGTATAATCTGCAGATGGAAAAGTCCACTGTTAGCACATTTACTACAAGCAATACAAAAAAATCATGATTTTTATAAAGGGTAAACAGATCAATACTATGGAGTTTGTATTATTGTGCAAATCAGCAGTTCATTAGAAAATCAAATCTCGATTTGTGTTTTTAACCTACCATACTACTCTGAATCTCATGCCTCATTTGGCAACACCCTCTAAACAACTGTAGAAGGTACATTAGGACATAGATAGAGATCTTTTTGCCATCCAAGTGGCAGCGTACCCCTCTCACTTTATTTGTTTTAGGATATGGTACACCAGTAGCAATTAAGCCAGCTGATAAGTTGAGAGGTAGGGTTACACTACAGTTAATGGGAATAATAAAAGCTATGAATAGCATGTTCATAATCATCATTTGAGCCAATTCCTAGCAGTTCAGCAATAGTGAAGTTGACTAATGCTCAAACTCCCGTTCGTTCAAATTTAAAGGTCTTAAAAAGTGCCCTAATTTCATACATTTTACCATCATAGCTGTCACTTGGGCGTCCGGTCTACCCTGCTACTCATTTCATTAGCAAGATAAATGTATCTTACTGCTTGCTAGGCAACAACAGAGTGGCCCTCACGTCAGACAACATCTTGCATTTAGCTTTATGATGTCAGCTTGCTAGGCAACAGATTGGCCCTCATGTCAGACAACATCTTGCCTTTGCTTTATGATGTCAGATCATCACTGGTCCAATTGTCCTTGTGGAAGCGGACCACACAGGAGGATGAGATATCAGAAGTTATGCAGTAGGTTGCTATCTCTATTCATGACCGCAAGGCAAGTCGGAGGTGGAATGGCAAATACTCTGAACCACTCAAAGCACTGTGGCCTTTTTTAAAGTGGGATGCAGATACAAAAACAGAGACTATCCTTACCAACAATCCTTCTTGAATATCAGAGTCCAACATACAGAGTGCAGCGGAAGACGTTAAATGTGCTTCATTCCGTGAGAACGCAACTCTATAGTTCTACAGTGAGATAGTGCATTTCAGCCTCAAAGGAAGCAATGTCCTCAAACGGAACATTGGTGGCACCAGGATCTAAAGCAGGCTTAAGAAGCCTTGGATGCAGTCAGTCTTTTATTAACTATCATGACCGACACAATGTGATCCATAATACTTCCATTTTGGCAGAAATTACATTCAAGCACAGGCCCCCACTAGAAGGTAGTGATGACATTCAGGTGCTGAAAACGTCTTTTTAATGCCTAAAGGAATGATTGTGAGCTTTACTTACCATATATATTGGTCAAATGATGCCCTATGCCGGAAGACTGTCTTTTTTTTTTTTCTTCAGTATCGGCAATGCAGAGACAATTTGTTGCGAAACACTGCCACTGCTGGTCATTCAGTATAATCTGCAGATGGAAAAGTCCACTGTTAGCACATTTACTACAAGCAATACAAAAAAATCATGATTTTTATAAAGGGTAAGCAGATCAATACTATGGAGTTTGTATTATTGTGCAAATCAGCAGTTCATTAGAAAATCAAATCTCGATTTGTGTTTTTAACCTACCATACTACTCTGAATCTCATGCCTCATTTGTCAACACCCTCTAAACAACTGTAGAAGGTACATTAGGACATAGATAGAGATCTTTTTGCCATCCAAGTGGCAGCGTACCCCTCTCACTTTATTTGTTTTAGGATATGGTACACCAGTAGCAATTAAGCCAGCTGATAAGTTGAGAGGTAGGGTTACGCTACAGTTAATGGGAATAATAAAAGCTATGAATAGCATGTTCATAATCATCATTTGAGCCAATTCCTAGCAGTTCAGCAATAGTGAAGTTGACTAATGCTCAAACTCCCGTTCGTTCAAATTTAAAGGTCTTAAAAAGTGCCCTAATTTCATACATTTTACCATCATAGCTGTCACTTGGGCGTCCGGTCTACCCTGCTACTCATTTCATTAGCAAGATAAATGTATCTTACTGCTTGCTAGGCAACAACAGAGTGGCCCTCACGTCAGACAACATCTTGCATTTAGCTTTATGATGTCAGCTTGCTAGGCAACAGATTGGCCCTCATGTCAGACAACATCTTGCCTTCGCTTTATGATGTCAGATCATCACCGGTCCAATTGTCCTTGTGGAAGCGGACCACACAGGAGGATGAGATATCAGAAGTTATGCAGTAGGTTGCTATCTCTATTCATGACCGCAAGGCAAGTCGGAGGTGGAATGGCAAATACTCTGAACCACTCAAAGCACTGTGGCCTTTTTTAAAGTGGGATGCAGATACAAAAACAGAGACTATCCTTACCAACAATCCTTCTTGAGTATAAGAGTCCAACAAACAGAGTGCAGCGGAAGACGTTAAATGTGCTTCATTCCGTGAGAACGCAACTCTATAGTTCTACAGTGAGATAGTGCATTTCAGCCTCAAAGGAAGCAATGTCCTCAAACGGAACATTGGTGGCACCAGGATCTAAAGCAGGCTTAAGAAGCCTTGGATGCAGTCAGTCTTTTATTAACTATCATGACCGACACAATGTGATCCATAATACTTCCATTTTGGCAGAAATTACATTCAAGCACAGGCCCCCACTAGAAGGTAGTGATGACATTCAGGTGCTGAAAACGTCTTTTTAATGCCTAAAGGAATGATTGTGAGCTTTACTTACCATATATATTGGTCAAATGATGCCCTATGCCGGAAGACTGTCTTTTTTTTTTTCTTCAGTATCGGCAATGCAGAGACAATTTGTTGCGAAACACTGCCACTGCTGGTCATTCAGTATAATCTGCAGATGGAAAAGTCCACTGTTAGCACATTTACTACAAGCAATACAAAAAAATCATGATTTTTATAAAGGGTAAGCAGATCAATACTATGGAGTTTGTATTATTGTGCAAATCAGCAGTTCATTAGAAAATCAAATCTCGATTTGTGTTTTTAACCTACCATACTACTCTGAATCTCATGCCTCATTTGGTAACACCCTCTAAACAACTGTAGAAGGTACATTAGGACATAGATAGAGATCTTTTTGCCATCCAAGTGGCAGCGTACCCCTCTCACTTTATTTGTTTTAGGATATGGTACACCAGTAGCAATTAAGCCAGCTGATAAGTTGAGAGGTAGGGTTACGCTACAGTTAATGGGAATAATAAAAGCTATGAATAGCATGTTCATAATCATCATTTGAGCCAATTCCTAGCATTTAAGCAATAGTGAAGTTGACTAATGCTCAAACTCCCGTTCGTTCAAATTTAAAGGTCTTAAAAAGTGCCCTAATTTCGTACATTTTACCATCATAGCTGTCACTTGGGCGTCCGGTCTACCCTGCTACTCATTTCATTAGCAAGATAAATGTATCTTACTGCTTGCTAGGCAACAACAGAGTGGCCCTCACGTCAGACAACATCTTGCATTTAGCTTTATGATGTCAGCTTGCTAGGCAACAGATTGGCCCTCATGTCAGACAACATCTTGCCTTCGCTTTATGATGTCAGATCATCACTGGTCCAATTGTCCTTGTGGAAGCGGACCACACAGGAGGATGAGATATCAGAAGTTATGCAGTAGGTTGCTATCTCTATTCATGACCGCAAGGCAAGTCGGAGGTGGAATGGCAAATACTCTGAACCACTCAAAGCACTGTGGCCTTTTTTAAAGTGGGATGCAGATACAAAAACAGAGACTATCCTTACCAACAATCCTTCTTGAATATCAGAGTCCAACATACAGAGTGCAGCGGAAGACGTTAAATGTGCTTCATTCCGTGAGAACGCAACTCTATAGTTCTACAGTGAGATAGTGCATTTCAGCCTCAAAGGAAGCAATGTCCTCAAACGGAACATTGGTGGCACCAGGATCTAAAGCAGGCTTAAGAAGCCTTGGATGCAGTCAGTCTTTTATTAACTATCATGACCGACACAATGTGATCCATAATACTTCCATTTTGGCAGAAATTACATTCAAGCACAGGCCCCCACTAGAAGGTAGTGATGACATTCAGGTGCTGAAAACGTCTTTTTAATGCCTAAAGGAATGATTGTGAGCTTTACTTACCATATATATTGGTCAAATGATGCCCTATGCCGGAAGACTGTCTTTTTTTTTTTCTTCAGTATCGGCAATGCAGAGACAATTTGTTGCGAAACACTGCCACTGCTGGTCATTCAGTATAATCTGCAGATGGAAAAGTCCACTGTTAGCACATTTACTACAAGCAATACAAAAAAATCATGATTTTTATAAAGGGTAAGCAGATCAATACTATGGAGTTTGTATTATTGTGCAAATCAGCAGTTCATTAGAAAATCAAATCTCGATTTGTGTTTTTAACCTACCATACTACTCTGAATCTCATGCCTCATTTGGTAACACCCTCTAAACAACTGTAGAAGGTACATTAGGACATAGATAGAGATCTTTTTGCCATCCAAGTGGCAGCGTACCCCTCTCACTTTATTTGTTTTAGGATATGGTACACCAGTAGCAATTAAGCCAGCTGATAAGTTGAGAGGTAGGGTTACGCTACAGTTAATGGGAATAATAAAAGCTATGAATAGCATGTTCATAATCATCATTTGAGCCAATTCCTAGCATTTAAGCAATAGTGAAGTTGACTAATGCTCAAACTCCCGTTCGTTCAAATCTAAAGGTCTTAAAAAGTGCCCTAATTTCGTACATTTTACCATCATAGCTGTCACTTGGGCGTCCGGTCTACCCTGCTACTCATTTCATTAGCAAGATAAATGTATCTTACTGCTTGCTAGGCAACAACAGAGTGGCCCTCACGTCAGACAACATCTTGCATTTAGCTTTATGATGTCAGCTTGCTAGGCAACAGATTGGCCCTCATGTCAGACAACATCTTGCCTTCGCTTTATGATGTCAGATCATCACCGGTCCAATTGTCCTTGTGGAAGCGGACCACACAGGAGGATGAGATATCAGAAGTTATGCAGTAGGTTGCTATCTCTATTCATGACCGCAAGGCAAGTCGGAGGTGGAATGGCAAATACTCTGAACCACTCAAAGCACTGTGGCCTTTTTTAAAGTGGGATGCAGATACAAAAACAGAGACTATCCTTACCAACAATCCTTCTTGAGTATAAGAGTCCAACAAACAGAGTGCAGCGGAAGACGTTAAATGTGCTTCATTCCGTGAGAACGCAACTCTATAGTTCTACAGTGAGATAGTGCATTTCAGCCTCAAAGGAAGCAATGTCCTCAAACGGAACATTGGTGGCACCAGGATCTAAAGCAGGCTTAAGAAGCCTTGGATGCAGTCAGTCTTTTATTAACTATCATGACCGACACAATGTGATCCATAATACTTCCATTTTGGCAGAAATTACATTCAAGCACAGGCCCCCACTAGAAGGTAGTGATGACATTCAGGTGCTGAAAACGTCTTTTTAATGCCTAAAGGAATGATTGTGAGCTTTACTTACCATATATATTGGTCAAATGATGCCCTATGCCGGAAGACTGTCTTTTTTTTTTTCTTCAGTATCGGCAATGCAGAGACAATTTGTTGCGAAACACTGCCACTGCTGGTCATTCAGTATAATCTGCAGATGGAAAAGTCCACTGTTAGCACATTTACTACAAGCAATACAAAAAAATCATGATTTTTATAAAGGGTAAACAGATCAATACTATGGAGTTTGTATTATTGTGCAAATCAGCAGTTCATTAGAAAATCAAATCTCGATTTGTGTTTTTAACCTACCATACTACTCTGAATCTCATGCCTCATTTGTCAACACCCTCTAAACAACTGTAGAAGGTACATTAGGACATAGATAGAGATCTTTTTGCCATCCAAGTGGCAGCGTACCCCTCTCACTTTATTTGTTTTAGGATATGGTACACCAGTAGCAATTAAGCCAGCTGATAAGTTGAGAGGTAGGGTTACGCTACAGTTAATGGGAATAATAAAAGCTATGAATAGCATGTTCATAATCATCATTTGAGCCAATTCCTAGCAGTTCAGCAATAGTGAAGTTGACTAATGCTCAAACTCCCGTTCGTTCAAATTTAAAGGTCTTAAAAAGTGCCCTAATTTCATACATTTTACCATCATAGCTGTCACTTGGGCGTCCGGTCTACCCTGCTACTCATTTCATTAGCAAGATAAATGTATCTTACTGCTTGCTAGGCAACAACAGAGTGGCCCTCACGTCAGACAACATCTTGCATTTAGCTTTATGATGTCAGCTTGCTAGGCAACAGATTGGCCCTCATGTCAGACAACATCTTGCCTTTGCTTTATGATGTCAGATCATCACTGGTCCAATTGTCCTTGTGGAAGCGGACCACACAGGAGGATGAGATATCAGAAGTTATGCAGTAGGTTGCTATCTCTATTCATGACCGCAAGGCAAGTCGGAGGTGGAATGGCAAATACTCTGAACCACTCAAAGCACTGTGGCCTTTTTTAAAGTGGGATGCAGATACAAAAACAGAGACTATCCTTACCAACAATCCTTCTTGAATATCAGAGTCCAACATACAGAGTGCAGCGGAAGACGTTAAATGTGCTTCATTCCGTGAGAACGCAACTCTATAGTTCTACAGTGAGATAGTGCATTTCAGCCTCAAAGGAAGCAATGTCCTCAAACGGAACATTGGTGGCACCAGGATCTAAAGCAGGCTTAAGAAGCCTTGGATGCAGTCAGTCTTTTATTAACTATCATGACCGACACAATGTGATCCATAATACTTCCATTTTGGCAGAAATTACATTCAAGCACAGGCCCCCACTAGAAGGTAGTGATGACATTCAGGTGCTGAAAACGTCTTTTTAATGCCTAAAGGAATGATTGTGAGCTTTACTTACCATATATATTGGTCAAATGATGCCCACTGCCGGAAGACTGTCTTTTTTTTTTTTCTTCAGTATCGGCAATGCAGAGACAATTTGTTGCGAAACACTGCCACTGCTGGTCATTCAGTATAATCTGCAGATGGAAAAGTCCACTGTTAGCACATTTACTACAAGCAATACAAAAAAATCATGATTTTTATAAAGGGTAAGCAGATCAATACTATGGAGTTTGTATTATTGTGCAAATCAGCAGTTCATTAGAAAATCAAATCTCGATTTGTGTTTTTAACCTACCATACTACTCTGAATCTCATGCCTCATTTGTCAACACCCTCTAAACAACTGTAGAAGGTACATTAGGACATAGATAGAGATCTTTTTGCCATCCAAGTGGCAGCGTACCCCTCTCACTTTATTTGTTTTAGGATATGGTACACCAGTAGCAATTAAGCCAGCTGATAAGTTGAGAGGTAGGGTTACGCTACAGTTAATGGGAATAATAAAAGCTATGAATAGCATGTTCATAATCATCATTTGAGCCAATTCCTAGCAGTTCAGCAATAGTGAAGTTGACTAATGCTCAAACTCCCGTTCGTTCAAATTTAAAGGTCTTAAAAAGTGCCCTAATTTCATACATTTTACCATCATAGCTGTCACTTGGGCGTCCGGTCTACCCTGCTACTCATTTCATTAGCAAGATAAATGTATCTTACTGCTTGCTAGGCAACAACAGAGTGGCCCTCACGTCAGACAACATCTTGCATTTAGCTTTATGATGTCAGCTTGCTAGGCAACAGATTGGCCCTCATGTCAGACAACATCTTGCCTTTGCTTTATGATGTCAGATCATCACTGGTCCAATTGTCCTTGTGGAAGCGGACCACACAGGAGGATGAGATATCAGAAGTTATGCAGTAGGTTGCTATCTCTATTCATGACCGCAAGGCAAGTCGGAGGTGGAATGGCAAATACTCTGAACCACTCAAAGCACTGTGGCCTTTTTTAAAGTGGGATGCAGATACAAAAACAGAGACTATCCTTACCAACAATCCTTCTTGAATATCAGAGTCCAACATACAGAGTGCAGCGGAAGACGTTAAATGTGCTTCATTCCGTGAGAACGCAACTCTATAGTTCTACAGTGAGATAGTGCATTTCAGCCTCAAAGGAAGCAATGTCCTCAAACGGAACATTGGTGGCACCAGGATCTAAAGCAGGCTTAAGAAGCCTTGGATGCAGTCAGTCTTTTATTAACTATCATGACCGACACAATGTGATCCATAATACTTCCATTTTGGCAGAAATTACATTCAAGCACAGGCCCCCACTAGAAGGTAGTGATGACATTCAGGTGCTGAAAACGTCTTTTTAATGCCTAAAGGAATGATTGTGAGCTTTACTTACCATATATATTGGTCAAATGATGCCCTATGCCGGAAGACTGTCTTTTTTTTTTTTCTTCAGTATCGGCAATGCAGAGACAATTTGTTGCGAAACACTGCCACTGCTGGTCATTCAGTATAATCTGCAGATGGAAAAGTCCACTGTTAGCACATTTACTACAAGCAATACAAAAAAATCATGATTTTTATAAAGGGTAAGCAGATCAATACTATGGAGTTTGTATTATTGTGCAAATCAGCAGTTCATTAGAAAATCAAATCTCGATTTGTGTTTTTAACCTACCATACTACTCTGAATCTCATGCCTCATTTGTCAACACCCTCTAAACAACTGTAGAAGGTACATTAGGACATAGATAGAGATCTTTTTGCCATCCAAGTGGCAGCGTACCCCTCTCACTTTATTTGTTTTAGGATATGGTACACCAGTAGCAATTAAGCCAGCTGATAAGTTGAGAGGTAGGGTTACGCTACAGTTAATGGGAATAATAAAAGCTATGAATAGCATGTTCATAATCATCATTTGAGCCAATTCCTAGCAGTTCAGCAATAGTGAAGTTGACTAATGCTCAAACTCCCGTTCGTTCAAATTTAAAGGTCTTAAAAAGTGCCCTAATTTCATACATTTTACCATCATAGCTGTCACTTGGGCGTCCGGTCTACCCTGCTACTCATTTCATTAGCAAGATAAATGTATCTTACTGCTTGCTAGGCAACAACAGAGTGGCCCTCACGTCAGACAACATCTTGCATTTAGCTTTATGATGTCAGCTTGCTAGGCAACAGATTGGCCCTCATGTCAGACAACATCTTGCCTTCGCTTTATGATGTCAGATCATCACCGGTCCAATTGTCCTTGTGGAAGCGGACCACACAGGAGGATGAGATATCAGAAGTTATGCAGTAGGTTGCTATCTCTATTCATGACCGCAAGGCAAGTCGGAGGTGGAATGGCAAATACTCTGAACCACTCAAAGCACTGTGGCCTTTTTTAAAGTGGGATGCAGATACAAAAACAGAGACTATCCTTACCAACAATCCTTCTTGAGTATAAGAGTCCAACAAACAGAGTGCAGCGGAAGACGTTAAATGTGCTTCATTCCGTGAGAACGCAACTCTATAGTTCTACAGTGAGATAGTGCATTTCAGCCTCAAAGGAAGCAATGTCCTCAAACGGAACATTGGTGGCACCAGGATCTAAAGCAGGCTTAAGAAGCCTTGGATGCAGTCAGTCTTTTATTAACTATCATGACCGACACAATGTGATCCATAATACTTCCATTTTGGCAGAAATTACATTCAAGCACAGGCCCCCACTAGAAGGTAGTGATGACATTCAGGTGCTGAAAACGTCTTTTTAATGCCTAAAGGAATGATTGTGAGCTTTACTTACCATATATATTGGTCAAATGATGCCCTATGCCGGAAGACTGTCTTTTTTTTTTTCTTCAGTATCGGCAATGCAGAGACAATTTGTTGCGAAACACTGCCACTGCTGGTCATTCAGTATAATCTGCAGATGGAAAAGTCCACTGTTAGCACATTTACTACAAGCAATACAAAAAAATCATGATTTTTATAAAGGGTAAGCAGATCAATACTATGGAGTTTGTATTATTGTGCAAATCAGCAGTTCATTAGAAAATCAAATCTCGATTTGTGTTTTTAACCTACCATACTACTCTGAATCTCATGCCTCATTTGGTAACACCCTCTAAACAACTGTAGAAGGTACATTAGGACATAGATAGAGATCTTTTTGCCATCCAAGTGGCAGCGTACCCCTCTCACTTTATTTGTTTTAGGATATGGTACACCAGTAGCAATTAAGCCAGCTGATAAGTTGAGAGGTAGGGTTACGCTACAGTTAATGGGAATAATAAAAGCTATGAATAGCATGTTCATAATCATCATTTGAGCCAATTCCTAGCATTTAAGCAATAGTGAAGTTGACTAATGCTCAAACTCCCGTTCGTTCAAATTTAAAGGTCTTAAAAAGTGCCCTAATTTCGTACATTTTACCATCATAGCTGTCACTTGGGCGTCCGGTCTACCCTGCTACTCATTTCATTAGCAAGATAAATGTATCTTACTGCTTGCTAGGCAACAACAGAGTGGCCCTCACGTCAGACAACATCTTGCATTTAGCTTTATGATGTCAGCTTGCTAGGCAACAGATTGGCCCTCATGTCAGACAACATCTTGCCTTCGCTTTATGATGTCAGATCATCACTGGTCCAATTGTCCTTGTGGAAGCGGACCACACAGGAGGATGAGATATCAGAAGTTATGCAGTAGGTTGCTATCTCTATTCATGACCGCAAGGCAAGTCGGAGGTGGAATGGCAAATACTCTGAACCACTCAAAGCACTGTGGCCTTTTTTAAAGTGGGATGCAGATACAAAAACAGAGACTATCCTTACCAACAATCCTTCTTGAATATCAGAGTCCAACATACAGAGTGCAGCGGAAGACGTTAAATGTGCTTCATTCCGTGAGAACGCAACTCTATAGTTCTACAGTGAGATAGTGCATTTCAGCCTCAAAGGAAGCAATGTCCTCAAACGGAACATTGGTGGCACCAGGATCTAAAGCAGGCTTAAGAAGCCTTGGATGCAGTCAGTCTTTTATTAACTATCATGACCGACACAATGTGATCCATAATACTTCCATTTTGGCAGAAATTACATTCAAGCACAGGCCCCCACTAGAAGGTAGTGATGACATTCAGGTGCTGAAAACGTCTTTTTAATGCCTAAAGGAATGATTGTGAGCTTTACTTACCATATATATTGGTCAAATGATGCCCTATGCCGGAAGACTGTCTTTTTTTTTTTCTTCAGTATCGGCAATGCAGAGACAATTTGTTGCGAAACACTGCCACTGCTGGTCATTCAGTATAATCTGCAGATGGAAAAGTCCACTGTTAGCACATTTACTACAAGCAATACAAAAAAATCATGATTTTTATAAAGGGTAAGCAGATCAATACTATGGAGTTTGTATTATTGTGCAAATCAGCAGTTCATTAGAAAATCAAATCTCGATTTGTGTTTTTAACCTACCATACTACTCTGAATCTCATGCCTCATTTGGTAACACCCTCTAAACAACTGTAGAAGGTACATTAGGACATAGATAGAGATCTTTTTGCCATCCAAGTGGCAGCGTACCCCTCTCACTTTATTTGTTTTAGGATATGGTACACCAGTAGCAATTAAGCCAGCTGATAAGTTGAGAGGTAGGGTTACGCTACAGTTAATGGGAATAATAAAAGCTATGAATAGCATGTTCATAATCATCATTTGAGCCAATTCCTAGCATTTAAGCAATAGTGAAGTTGACTAATGCTCAAACTCCCGTTCGTTCAAATTTAAAGGTCTTAAAAAGTGCCCTAATTTCGTACATTTTACCATCATAGCTGTCACTTGGGCGTCCGGTCTACCCTGCTACTCATTTCATTAGCAAGATAAATGTATCTTACTGCTTGCTAGGCAACAACAGAGTGGCCCTCACGTCAGACAACATCTTGCATTTAGCTTTATGATGTCAGCTTGCTAGGCAACAGATTGGCCCTCATGTCAGACAACATCTTGCCTTCGCTTTATGATGTCAGATCATCACTGGTCCAATTGTCCTTGTGGAAGCGGACCACACAGGAGGATGAGATATCAGAAGTTATGCAGTAGGTTGCTATCTCTATTCATGACCGCAAGGCAAGTCGGAGGTGGAATGGCAAATACTCTGAACCACTCAAAGCACTGTGGCCTTTTTTAAAGTGGGATGCAGATACAAAAACAGAGACTATCCTTACCAACAATCCTTCTTGAATATCAGAGTCCAACATACAGAGTGCAGCGGAAGACGTTAAATGTGCTTCATTCCGTGAGAACGCAACTCTATAGTTCTACAGTGAGATAGTGCATTTCAGCCTCAAAGGAAGAAATGTCCTCAAACGGAACATTGGTGGCACCAGGATCTAAAGCAGGCTTAAGAAGCCTTGGATGCAGTCAGTCTTTTATTAACTATCATGACCGACACAATGTGATCCATAATACTTCCATTTTGGCAGAAATTACATTCAAGCACAGGCCCCCACTAGAAGGTAGTGATGACATTCAGGTGCTGAAAACGTCTTTTTAATGCCTAAAGGAATGATTGTGAGCTTTACTTACCATATATATTGGTCAAATGATGCCCTATGCCGGAAGACTGTCTTTTTTTTTTTCTTCAGTATCGGCAATGCAGAGACAATTTGTTGCGAAACACTGCCACTGCTGGTCATTCAGTATAATCTGCAGATGGAAAAGTCCACTGTTAGCACATTTACTACAAGCAATACAAAAAAATCATGATTTTTATAAAGGGTAAACAGATCAATACTATGGAGTTTGTATTATTGTGCAAATCAGCAGTTCATTAGAAAATCAAATCTCGATTTGTGTTTTTAACCTACCATACTACTCTGAATCTCATGCCTCATTTGTCAACACCCTCTAAACAACTGTAGAAGGTACATTAGGACATAGATAGAGATCTTTTTGCCATCCAAGTGGCAGCGTACCCCTCTCACTTTATTTGTTTTAGGATATGGTACACCAGTAGCAATTAAGCCAGCTGATAAGTTGAGAGGTAGGGTTACGCTACAGTTAATGGGAATAATAAAAGCTATGAATAGCATGTTCATAATCATCATTTGAGCCAATTCCTAGCAGTTCAGCAATAGTGAAGTTGACTAATGCTCAAACTCCCGTTCGTTCAAATTTAAAGGTCTTAAAAAGTGCCCTAATTTCATACATTTTACCATCATAGCTGTCACTTGGGCGTCCGGTCTACCCTGCTACTCATTTCATTAGCAAGATAAATGTATCTTACTGCTTGCTAGGCAACAACAGAGTGGCCCTCACGTCAGACAACATCTTGCATTTAGCTTTATGATGTCAGCTTGCTAGGCAACAGATTGGCCCTCATGTCAGACAACATCTTGCCTTCGCTTTATGATGTCAGATCATCACTGGTCCAATTGTCCTTGTGGAAGCGGACCACACAGGAGGATGAGATATCAGAAGTTATGCAGTAGGTTGCTATCTCTATTCATGACCGCAAGGCAAGTCGGAGGTGGAATGGCAAATACTCTGAACCACTCAAAGCACTGTGGCCTTTTTTAAAGTGGGATGCAGATACAAAAACAGAGACTATCCTTACCAACAATCCTTCTTGAGTATAAGAGTCCAACAAACAGAGTGCAGCGGAAGACGTTAAATGTGCTTCATTCCGTGAGAACGCAACTCTATAGTTCTACAGTGAGATAGTGCATTTCAGCCTCAAAGGAAGCAATGTCCTCAAACGGAACATTGGTGGCACCAGGATCTAAAGCAGGCTTAAGAAGCCTTGGATGCAGTCAGTCTTTTATTAACTATCATGACCGACACAATGTGATCCATAATACTTCCATTTTGGCAGAAATTACATTCAAGCACAGGCCCCCACTAGAAGGTAGTGATGACATTCAGGTGCTGAAAACGTCTTTTTAATGCCTAAAGGAATGATTGTGAGCTTTACTTACCATATATATTGGTCAAATGATGCCCTATGCCGGAAGACTGTCTTTTTTTTTTTCTTCAGTATCGGCAATGCAGAGACAATTTGTTGCGAAACACTGCCACTGCTGGTCATTCAGTATAATCTGCAGATGGAAAAGTCCACTGTTAGCACATTTACTACAAGCAATACAAAAAAATCATGATTTTTATAAAGGGTAAGCAGATCAATACTATGGAGTTTGTATTATTGTGCAAATCAGCAGTTCATTAGAAAATCAAATCTCGATTTGTGTTTTTAACCTACCATACTACTCTGAATCTCATGCCTCATTTGGTAACACCCTCTAAACAACTGTAGAAGGTACATTAGGACATAGATAGAGATCTTTTTGCCATCCAAGTGGCAGCGTACCCCTCTCACTTTATTTGTTTTAGGATATGGTACACCAGTAGCAATTAAGCCAGCTGATAAGTTGAGAGGTAGGGTTACGCTACAGTTAATGGGAATAATAAAAGCTATGAATAGCATGTTCATAATCATCATTTGAGCCAATTCCTAGCATTTAAGCAATAGTGAAGTTGACTAATGCTCAAACTCCCGTTCGTTCAAATTTAAAGGTCTTAAAAAGTGCCCTAATTTCGTACATTTTACCATCATAGCTGTCACTTGGGCGTCCGGTCTACCCTGCTACTCATTTCATTAGCAAGATAAATGTATCTTACTGCTTGCTAGGCAACAACAGAGTGGCCCTCACGTCAGACAACATCTTGCATTTAGCTTTATGATGTCAGCTTGCTAGGCAACAGATTGGCCCTCATGTCAGACAACATCTTGCCTTCGCTTTATGATGTCAGATCATCACTGGTCCAATTGTCCTTGTGGAAGCGGACCACACAGGAGGATGAGATATCAGAAGTTATGCAGTAGGTTGCTATCTCTATTCATGACCGCAAGGCAAGTCGGAGGTGGAATGGCAAATACTCTGAACCACTCAAAGCACTGTGGCCTTTTTTAAAGTGGGATGCAGATACAAAAACAGAGACTATCCTTACCAACAATCCTTCTTGAATATCAGAGTCCAACATACAGAGTGCAGCGGAAGACGTTAAATGTGCTTCATTCCGTGAGAACGCAACTCTATAGTTCTACAGTGAGATAGTGCATTTCAGCCTCAAAGGAAGAAATGTCCTCAAACGGAACATTGGTGGCACCAGGATCTAAAGCAGGCTTAAGAAGCCTTGGATGCAGTCAGTCTTTTATTAACTATCATGACCGACACAATGTGATCCATAATACTTCCATTTTGGCAGAAATTACATTCAAGCACAGGCCCCCACTAGAAGGTAGTGATGACATTCAGGTGCTGAAAACGTCTTTTTAATGCCTAAAGGAATGATTGTGAGCTTTACTTACCATATATATTGGTCAAATGATGCCCTATGCCGGAAGACTGTCTTTTTTTTTTTCTTCAGTATCGGCAATGCAGAGACAATTTGTTGCGAAACACTGCCACTGCTGGTCATTCAGTATAATCTGCAGATGGAAAAGTCCACTGTTAGCACATTTACTACAAGCAATACAAAAAAATCATGATTTTTATAAAGGGTAAACAGATCAATACTATGGAGTTTGTATTATTGTGCAAATCAGCAGTTCATTAGAAAATCAAATCTCGATTTGTGTTTTTAACCTACCATACTACTCTGAATCTCATGCCTCATTTGGCAACACCCTCTAAACAACTGTAGAAGGTACATTAGGACATAGATAGAGATCTTTTTGCCATCCAAGTGGCAGCGTACCCCTCTCACTTTATTTGTTTTAGGATATGGTACACCAGTAGCAATTAAGCCAGCTGATAAGTTGAGAGGTAGGGTTACGCTACAGTTAATGGGAATAATAAAAGCTATGAATAGCATGTTCATAATCATCATTTGAGCCAATTCCTAGCAGTTCAGCAATAGTGAAGTTGACTAATGCTCAAACTCCCGTTCGTTCAAATTTAAAGGTCTTAAAAAGTGCCCTAATTTCATACATTTTACCATCATAGCTGTCACTTGGGCGTCCGGTCTACCCTGCTACTCATTTCATTAGCAAGATAAATGTATCTTACTGCTTGCTAGGCAACAACAGAGTGGCCCTCACGTCAGACAACATCTTGCATTTAGCTTTATGATGTCAGCTTGCTAGGCAACAGATTGGCCCTCATGTCAGACAACATCTTGCCTTCGCTTTATGATGTCAGATCATCACCGGTCCAATTGTCCTTGTGGAAGCGGACCACACAGGAGGATGAGATATCAGAAGTTATGCAGTAGGTTGCTATCTCTATTCATGACCGCAAGGCAAGTCGGAGGTGGAATGGCAAATACTCTGAACCACTCAAAGCACTGTGGCCTTTTTTAAAGTGGGATGCAGATACAAAAACAGAGACTATCCTTACCAACAATCCTTCTTGAGTATAAGAGTCCAACAAACAGAGTGCAGCGGAAGACGTTAAATGTGCTTCATTCCGTGAGAACGCAACTCTATAGTTCTACAGTGAGATAGTGCATTTCAGCCTCAAAGGAAGCAATGTCCTCAAACGGAACATTGGTGGCACCAGGATCTAAAGCAGGCTTAAGAAGCCTTGGATGCAGTCAGTCTTTTATTAACTATCATGACCGACACAATGTGATCCATAATACTTCCATTTTGGCAGAAATTACATTCAAGCACAGGCCCCCACTAGAAGGTAGTGATGACATTCAGGTGCTGAAAACGTCTTTTTAATGCCTAAAGGAATGATTGTGAGCTTTACTTACCATATATATTGGTCAAATGATGCCCTATGCCGGAAGACTGTCTTTTTTTTTTTCTTCAGTATCGGCAATGCAGAGACAATTTGTTGCGAAACACTGCCACTGCTGGTCATTCAGTATAATCTGCAGATGGAAAAGTCCACTGTTAGCACATTTACTACAAGCAATACAAAAAAATCATGATTTTTATAAAGGGTAAGCAGATCAATACTATGGAGTTTGTATTATTGTGCAAATCAGCAGTTCATTAGAAAATCAAATCTCGATTTGTGTTTTTAACCTACCATACTACTCTGAAT
Organism: Lissotriton vulgaris; assembly: GCF_964263255.1. Taxonomy (NCBI): domain Eukaryota; kingdom Metazoa; phylum Chordata; class Amphibia; order Caudata; family Salamandridae; genus Lissotriton; species Lissotriton vulgaris. The sequence continues at coordinate 322,527,458 of NC_141700.1, read as the reverse complement.
CTCATGCCTCATTTGGTAACACCCTCTAAACAACTGTAGAAGGTACATTAGGACATAGATAGAGATCTTTTTGCCATCCAAGTGGCAGCGTACCCCTCTCACTTTATTTGTTTTAGGATATGGTACACCAGTAGCAATTAAGCCAGCTGATAAGTTGAGAGGTAGGGTTACGCTACAGTTAATGGGAATAATAAAAGCTATGAATAGCATGTTCATAATCATCATTTGAGCCAATTCCTAGCATTTAAGCAATAGTGAAGTTGACTAATGCTCAAACTCCCGTTCGTTCAAATTTAAAGGTCTTAAAAAGTGCCCTAATTTCGTACATTTTACCATCATAGCTGTCACTTGGGCGTCCGGTCTACCCTGCTACTCATTTCATTAGCAAGATAAATGTATCTTACTGCTTGCTAGGCAACAACAGAGTGGCCCTCACGTCAGACAACATCTTGCATTTAGCTTTATGATGTCAGCTTGCTAGGCAACAGATTGGCCCTCATGTCAGACAACATCTTGCCTTCGCTTTATGATGTCAGATCATCACTGGTCCAATTGTCCTTGTGGAAGCGGACCACACAGGAGGATGAGATATCAGAAGTTATGCAGTAGGTTGCTATCTCTATTCATGACCGCAAGGCAAGTCGGAGGTGGAATGGCAAATACTCTGAACCACTCAAAGCACTGTGGCCTTTTTTAAAGTGGGATGCAGATACAAAAACAGAGACTATCCTTACCAACAATCCTTCTTGAATATCAGAGTCCAACATACAGAGTGCAGCGGAAGACGTTAAATGTGCTTCATTCCGTGAGAACGCAACTCTATAGTTCTACAGTGAGATAGTGCATTTCAGCCTCAAAGGAAGCAATGTCCTCAAACGGAACATTGGTGGCACCAGGATCTAAAGCAGGCTTAAGAAGCCTTGGATGCAGTCAGTCTTTTATTAACTATCATGACCGACACGATGTGATCCATAATACTTCCATTTTGGCAGAAATTACATTCAAGCACAGGCCCCCACTAGAAGGTAGTGATGACATTCAGGTGCTGAAAACGTCTTTTTAATGCCTAAAGGAATGATTGTGAGCTTTACTTACCATATATATTGGTCAAATGATGCCCTATGCCGGAAGACTGTCTTTTTTTTTTCTTCAGTATCGGCAATGCAGAGACAATTTGTTGCGAAACACTGCCACTGCTGGTCATTCAGTATAATCTGCAGATGGAAAAGTCCACTGTTAGCACATTTACTACAAGCAATACAAAAAAATCATGATTTTTATAAAGGGTAAACAGATCAATACTATGGAGTTTGTATTATTGTGCAAATCAGCAGTTCATTAGAAAATCAAATCTCGATTTGTGTTTTTAACCTACCATACTACTCTGAATCTCATGCCTCATTTGTCAACACCCTCTAAACAACTGTAGAAGGTACATTAGGACATAGATAGAGATCTTTTTGCCATCCAAGTGGCAGCGTACCCCTCTCACTTTATTTGTTTTAGGATATGGTACACCAGTAGCAATTAAGCCAGCTGATAAGTTGAGAGGTAGGGTTACGCTACAGTTAATGGGAATAATAAAAGCTATGAATAGCATGTTCATAATCATCATTTGAGCCAATTCCTAGCATTTAAGCAATAGTGAAGTTGACTAATGCTCAAACTCCCGTTCGTTCAAATTTAAAGGTCTTAAAAAGTGCCCTAATTTCGTACATTTTACCATCATAGCTGTCACTTGGGCGTCCGGTCTACCCTGCTACTCATTTCATTAGCAAGATAAATGTATCTTACTGCTTGCTAGGCAACAACAGAGTGGCCCTCACGTCAGACAACATCTTGCATTTAGCTTTATGATGTCAGCTTGCTAGGCAACAGATTGGCCCTCATGTCAGACAACATCTTGCCTTCGCTTTATGATGTCAGATCATCACTGGTCCAATTGTCCTTGTGGAAGCGGACCACACAGGAGGATGAGATATCAGAAGTTATGCAGTAGGTTGCTATCTCTATTCATGACCGCAAGGCAAGTCGGAGGTGGAATGGCAAATACTCTGAACCACTCAAAGCACTGTGGCCTTTTTTAAAGTGGGATGCAGATACAAAAACAGAGACTATCCTTACCAACAATCCTTCTTGAATATCAGAGTCCAACATACAGAGTGCAGCGGAAGACGTTAAATGTGCTTCATTCCGTGAGAACGCAACTCTATAGTTCTACAGTGAGATAGTGCATTTCAGCCTCAAAGGAAGCAATGTCCTCAAACGGAACATTGGTGGCACCAGGATCTAAAGCAGGCTTAAGAAGCCTTGGATGCAGTCAGTCTTTTATTAACTATCATGACCGACACAATGTGATCCATAATACTTCCATTTTGGCAGAAATTACATTCAAGCACAGGCCCCCACTAGAAGGTAGTGATGACATTCAGGTGCTGAAAACGTCTTTTTAATGCCTAAAGGAATGATTGTGAGCTTTACTTACCATATATATTGGTCAAATGATGCCCTATGCCGGAAGACTGTCTTTTTTTTTTTCTTCAGTATCGGCAATGCAGAGACAATTTGTTGCGAAACACTGCCACTGCTGGTCATTCAGTATAATCTGCAGATGGAAAAGTCCACTGTTAGCACATTTACTACAAGCAATACAAAAAAATCATGATTTTTATAAAGGGTAAGCAGATCAATTCTATGGAGTTTGTATTATTGTGCAAATCAGCAGTTCATTAGAAAATCAAATCTCGATTTGTGTTTTTAACCTACCATACTACTCTGAATCTCATGCCTCATTTGGTAACACCCTCTAAACAACTGTAGAAGGTACATTAGGACATAGATAGAGATCTTTTTGACATCCAAGTGGCAGCGTACCCCTCTCACTTTATTTGTTTTAGGATATGGTACACCAGTAGCAATTAAGCCAGCTGATAAGTTGAGAGGTAGGGTTACGCTACAGTTAATGGGAATAATAAAAGCTATGAATAGCATGTTCATAATCATCATTTGAGCCAATTCCTAGCATTTAAGCAATAGTGAAGTTGACTAATGCTCAAACTCCCGTTCGTTCAAATTTAAAGGTCTTAAAAAGTGCCCTAATTTCGTACATTTTACCATCATAGCTGTCACTTGGGCGTCCGGTCTACCCTGCTACTCATTTCATTAGCAAGATAAATGTATCTTACTGCTTGCTAGGCAACAACAGAGTGGCCCTCACGTCAGACAACATCTTGCATTTAGCTTTATGATGTCAGCTTGCTAGGCAACAGATTGGCCCTCATGTCAGACAACATCTTGCCTTCGCTTTATGATGTCAGATCATCACTGGTCCAATTGTCCTTGTGGAAGCGGACCACACAGGAGGATGAGATATCAGAAGTTATGCAGTAGGTTGCTATCTCTATTCATGACCGCAAGGCAAGTCGGAGGTGGAATGGCAAATACTCTGAACCACTCAAAGCACTGTGGCCTTTTTTAAAGTGGGATGCAGATACAAAAACAGAGACTATCCTTACCAACAATCCTTCTTGAATATCAGAGTCCAACATACAGAGTGCAGCGGAAGACGTTAAATGTGCTTCATTCCGTGAGAACGCAACTCTATAGTTCTACAGTGAGATAGTGCATTTCAGCCTCAAAGGAAGCAATGTCCTCAAACGGAACATTGGTGGCACCAGGATCTAAAGCAGGCTTAAGAAGCCTTGGATGCAGTCAGTCTTTTATTAACTATCATGACCGACACAATGTGATCCATAATACTTCCATTTTGGCAGAAATTACATTCAAGCACAGGCCCCCACTAGAAGGTAGTGATGACATTCAGGTGCTGAAAACGTCTTTTTAATGCCTAAAGGAATGATTGTGAGCTTTACTTACCATATATATTGGTCAAATGATGCCCTATGCCGGAAGACTGTCTTTTTTTTTTTCTTCAGTATCGGCAATGCAGAGACAATTTGTTGCGAAACACTGCCACTGCTGGTCATTCAGTATAATCTGCAGATGGAAAAGTCCACTGTTAGCACATTTACTACAAGCAATACAAAAAAATCATGATTTTTATAAAGGGTAAACAGATCAATACTATGGAGTTTGTATTATTGTGCAAATCAGCAGTTCATTAGAAAATCAAATCTCGATTTGTGTTTTTAACCTACCATACTACTCTGAATCTCATGCCTCATTTGGCAACACCCTCTAAACAACTGTAGAAGGTACATTAGGACATAGATAGAGATCTTTTTGCCATCCAAGTGGCAGCGTACCCCTCTCACTTTATTTGTTTTAGGATATGGTACACCAGTAGCAATTAAGCCAGCTGATAAGTTGAGAGGTAGGGTTACGCTACAGTTAATGGGAATAATAAAAGCTATGAATAGCATGTTCATAATCATCATTTGAGCCAATTCCTAGCAGTTCAGCAATAGTGAAGTTGACTAATGCTCAAACTCCCGTTCGTTCAAATTTAAAGGTCTTAAAAAGTGCCCTAATTTCGTACATTTTACCATCATAGCTGTCACTTGGGCGTCCGGTCTACCCTGCTACTCATTTCATTAGCAAGATAAATGTATCTTACTGCTTGCTAGGCAACAACAGAGTGGCCCTCACGTCAGACAACATCTTGCATTTAGCTTTATGATGTCAGCTTGCTAGGCAACAGATTGGCCCTCATGTCAGACAACATCTTGCCTTCGCTTTATGATGTCAGATCATCACTGGTCCAATTGTCCTTGTGGAAGCGGACCACACAGGAGGATGAGATATCAGAAGTTATGCAGTAGGTTGCTATCTCTATTCATGACCGCAAGGCAAGTCGGAGGTGGAATGGCAAATACTCTGAACCACTCAAAGCACTGTGGCCTTTTTTAAAGTGGGATGCAGATACAAAAACAGAGACTATCCTTACCAACAATCCTTCTTGAATATCAGAGTCCAACATACAGAGTGCAGCGGAAGACGTTAAATGTGCTTCATTCCGTGAGAACGCAACTCTATAGTTCTACAGTGAGATAGTGCATTTCAGCCTCAAAGGAAGCAATGTCCTCAAACGGAACATTGGTGGCACCAGGATCTAAAGCAGGCTTAAGAAGCCTTGGATGCAGTCAGTCTTTTATTAACTATCATGACCGACACAATGTGATCCATAATACTTCCATTTTGGCAGAAATTACATTCAAGCACAGGCCCCCACTAGAAGGTAGTGATGACATTCAGGTGCTGAAAACGTCTTTTTAATGCCTAAAGGAATGATTGTGAGCTTTACTTACCATATATATTGGTCAAATGATGCCCTATGCCGGAAGACTGTCTTTTTTTTTTTCTTCAGTATCGGCAATGCAGAGACAATTTGTTGCGAAACACTGCCACTGCTGGTCATTCAGTATAATCTGCAGATGGAAAAGTCCACTGTTAGCACATTTACTACAAGCAATACAAAAAAATCATGATTTTTATAAAGGGTAAACAGATCAATACTATGGAGTTTGTATTATTGTGCAAATCAGCAGTTCATTAGAAAATCAAATCTCGATTTGTGTTTTTAACCTACCATACTACTCTGAATCTCATGCCTCATTTGGCAACACCCTCTAAACAACTGTAGAAGGTACATTAGGACATAGATAGAGATCTTTTTGCCATCCAAGTGGCAGCGTACCCCTCTCACTTTATTTGTTTTAGGATATGGTACACCAGTAGCAATTAAGCCAGCTGATAAGTTGAGAGGTAGGGTTACGCTACAGTTAATGGGAATAATAAAAGCTATGAATAGCATGTTCATAATCATCATTTGAGCCAATTCCTAGCAGTTCAGCAATAGTGAAGTTGACTAATGCTCAAACTCCCGTTCGTTCAAATTTAAAGGTCTTAAAAAGTGCCCTAATTTCGTACATTTTACCATCATAGCTGTCACTTGGGCGTCCGGTCTACCCTGCTACTCATTTCATTAGCAAGATAAATGTATCTTACTGCTTGCTAGGCAACAACAGAGTGGCCCTCACGTCAGACAACATCTTGCATTTAGCTTTATGATGTCAGCTTGCTAGGCAACAGATTGGCCCTCATGTCAGACAACATCTTGCCTTCGCTTTATGATGTCAGATCATCACTGGTCCAATTGTCCTTGTGGAAGCGGACCACACAGGAGGATGAGATATCAGAAGTTATGCAGTAGGTTGCTATCTCTATTCATGACCGCAAGGCAAGTCGGAGGTGGAATGGCAAATACTCTGAACCACTCAAAGCACTGTGGCCTTTTTTAAAGTGGGATGCAGATACAAAAACAGAGACTATCCTTACCAACAATCCTTCTTGAATATCAGAGTCCAACATACAGAGTGCAGCGGAAGACGTTAAATGTGCTTCATTCCGTGAGAACGCAACTCTATAGTTCTACAGTGAGATAGTGCATTTCAGCCTCAAAGGAAGCAATGTCCTCAAACGGAACATTGGTGGCACCAGGATCTAAAGCAGGCTTAAGAAGCCTTGGATGCAGTCAGTCTTTTATTAACTATCATGACCGACACAATGTGATCCATAATACTTCCATTTTGGCAGAAATTACATTCAAGCACAGGCCCCCACTAGAAGGTAGTGATGACATTCAGGTGCTGAAAACGTCTTTTTAATGCCTAAAGGAATGATTGTGAGCTTTACTTACCATATATATTGGTCAAATGATGCCCTATGCCGGAAGACTGTCTTTTTTTTTTTCTTCAGTATCGGCAATGCAGAGACAATTTGTTGCGAAACACTGCCACTGCTGGTCATTCAGTATAATCTGCAGATGGAAAAGTCCACTGTTAGCACATTTACTACAAGCAATACAAAAAAATCATGATTTTTATAAAGGGTAAACAGATCAATACTATGGAGTTTGTATTATTGTGCAAATCAGCAGTTCATTAGAAAATCAAATCTCGATTTGTGTTTTTAACCTACCATACTACTCTGAATCTCATGCCTCATTTGGCAACACCCTCTAAACAACTGTAGAAGGTACATTAGGACATAGATAGAGATCTTTTTGCCATCCAAGTGGCAGCGTACCCCTCTCACTTTATTTGTTTTAGGATATGGTACACCAGTAGCAATTAAGCCAGCTGATAAGTTGAGAGGTAGGGTTACGCTACAGTTAATGGGAATAATAAAAGCTATGAATAGCATGTTCATAATCATCATTTGAGCCAATTCCTAGCAGTTCAGCAATAGTGAAGTTGACTAATGCTCAAACTCCCGTTCGTTCAAATTTAAAGGTCTTAAAAAGTGCCCTAATTTCGTACATTTTACCATCATAGCTGTCACTTGGGCGTCCGGTCTACCCTGCTACTCATTTCATTAGCAAGATAAATGTATCTTACTGCTTGCTAGGCAACAACAGAGTGGCCCTCACGTCAGACAACATCTTGCATTTAGCTTTATGATGTCAGCTTGCTAGGCAACAGATTGGCCCTCATGTCAGACAACATCTTGCCTTCGCTTTATGATGTCAGATCATCACCGGTCCAATTGTCCTTGTGGAAGCGGACCACACAGGAGGATGAGATATCAGAAGTTATGCAGTAGGTTGCTATCTCTATTCATGACCGCAAGGCAAGTCGGAGGTGGAATGGCAAATACTCTGAACCACTCAAAGCACTGTGGCCTTTTTTAAAGTGGGATGCAGATACAAAAACAGAGACTATCCTTACCAACAATCCTTCTTGAGTATAAGAGTCCAACAAACAGAGTGCAGAGGAAGACGTTAAATGTGCTTCATTCCGTGAGAACGCAACTCTATAGTTCTACAGTGAGATAGTGCATTTCAGCCTCAAAGGAAGCAATGTCCTCAAACGGAACATTGGTGGCACCAGGATCTAAAGCAGGCTTAAGAAGCCTTGGATGCAGTCAGTCTTTTATTAACTATCATGACCGACACAATGTGATCCATAATACTTCCATTTTGGCAGAAATTACATTCAAGCACAGGCCCCCACTAGAAGGTAGTGATGACATTCAGGTGCTGAAAACGTCTTTTTAATGCCTAAAGGAATGATTGTGAGCTTTACTTACCATATATATTGGTCAAATGATGCCCTATGCCGGAAGACTGTCTTTTTTTTTTTCTTCAGTATCGGCAATGCAGAGACAATTTGTTGCGAAACACTGCCACTGCTGGTCATTCAGTATAATCTGCAGATGGAAAAGTCCACTGTTAGCACATTTACTACAAGCAATACAAAAAAATCATGATTTTTATAAAGGGTAAGCAGATCAATACTATGGAGTTTGTATTATTGTGCAAATCAGCAGTTCATTAGAAAATCAAATCTCGATTTGTGTTTTTAACCTACCATACTACTCTGAATCTCATGCCTCATTTGGTAACACCCTCTAAACAACTGTAGAAGGTACATTAGGACATAGATAGAGATCTTTTTGCCATCCAAGTGGCAGCGTACCCCTCTCACTTTATTTGTTTTAGGATATGGTACACCAGTAGCAATTAAGCCAGCTGATAAGTTGAGAGGTAGGGTTACGCTACAGTTAATGGGAATAATAAAAGCTATGAATAGCATGTTCATAATCATCATTTGAGCCAATTCCTAGCATTTAAGCAATAGTGAAGTTGACTAATGCTCAAACTCCCGTTCGTTCAAATTTAAAGGTCTTAAAAAGTGCCCTAATTTCGTACATTTTACCATCATAGCTGTCACTTGGGCGTCCGGTCTACCCTGCTACTCATTTCATTAGCAAGATAAATGTATCTTACTGCTTGCTAGGCAACAACAGAGTGGCCCTCACGTCAGACAACATCTTGCATTTAGCTTTATGATGTCAGCTTGCTAGGCAACAGATTGGCCCTCATGTCAGACAACATCTTGCCTTCGCATTATGATGTCAGATCATCACTGGTCCAATTGTCCTTGTGGAAGCGGACCACACAGGAGGATGAGATATCAGAAGTTATGCAGTAGGTTGCTATCTCTATTCGTGACCGCAAGGCAAGTCGGAGGTGGAATGGCAAATACTCTGAACCACTCAAAGCACTGTGGCCTTTTTTAAAGTGGGATGCAGATACAAAAACAGAGACTATCCTTACCAACAATCCTTCTTGAGTATCAGAGTTCAACATACAGAGTGCAGCGGAAGACGTTAAATGTGCTTCATTCCGTGAGAACGCAACTCTATAGTTCTACAGTGAGATAGTGCATTTCAGCCTCAAAGGAAGCAATGTCCTCAAACGGAACATTGGTGGCACCAGGATCTAAAGCAGGCTTAAGAAGCCTTGGATGCAGTCAGTCTTTTATTAACTATCATGACCGACACAATGTGATCCATAATACTTCCATTTTGGCAGAAATTACATTCAAGCACAGGCCCCCACTAGAAGGTAGTGATGACATTCAGGTGCTGAAAACGTCTTTTTAATGCCTAAAGGAATGATTGTGAGCTTTACTTACCATATATATTGGTCAAATGATGCCCTATGCCGGAAGACTGTCTTTTTTTTTTTCTTCAGTATCGGCAATGCAGAGACAATTTGTTGCGAAACACTGCCACTGCTGGTCATTCAGTATAATCTGCAGATGGAAAAGTCCACTGTTAGCACATTTACTACAAGCAATACAAAAAAATCATGATTTTTATAAAGGGTAAACAGATCAATACTATGGAGTTTGTATTATTGTGCAAATCAGCAGTTCATTAGAAAATCAAATCTCGATTTGTGTTTTTAACCTACCATACTACTCTGAATCTCATGCCTCATTTGGCAACACCCTCTAAACAACTGTAGAAGGTACATTAGGACATAGATAGAGATCTTTTTGCCATCCAAGTGGCAGCGTACCCCTCTCACTTTATTTGTTTTAGGATATGGTACACCAGTAGCAATTAAGCCAGCTGATAAGTTGAGAGGTAGGGTTACGCTACAGTTAATGGGAATAATAAAAGCTATGAATAGCATGTTCATAATCATCATTTGAGCCAATTCCTAGCAGTTCAGCAATAGTGAAGTTGACTAATGCTCAAACTCCCGTTCGTTCAAATTTAAAGGTCTTAAAAAGTGCCCTAATTTCGTACATTTTACCATCATAGCTGTCACTTGGGCGTCCGGTCTACCCTGCTACTCATTTCATTAGCAAGATAAATGTATCTTACTGCTTGCTAGGCAACAACAGAGTGGCCCTCACGTCAGACAACATCTTGCATTTAGCTTTATGATGTCAGCTTGCTAGGCAACAGATTGGCCCTCATGTCAGACAACATCTTGCCTTCGCTTTATGATGTCAGATCATCACTGGTCCAATTGTCCTTGTGGAAGCGGACCACCCAGGAGGATGAGATATCAGAAGTTATGCAGTAGGTTGCTATCTCTATTCATGACCGCAAGGCAAGTCGGAGGTGGAATGGCAAATACTCTGAACCACTCAAAGCACTGTGGCCTTTTTTAAAGTGGGATGCAGATACAAAAACAGAGACTATCCTTACCAACAATCCTTCTTGAATATCAGAGTCCAACATACAGAGTGCAGCGGAAGACGTTAAATGTGCTTCATTCCGTGAGAACGCAACTCTATAGTTCTACAGTGAGATAGTGCATTTCAGCCTCAAAGGAAGCAATGTCCTCAAACGGAACATTGGTGGCACCAGGATCTAAAGCAGGCTTAAGAAGCCTTGGATGCAGTCAGTCTTTTATTAACTATCATGACCGACACAATGTGATCCATAATACTTCCATTTTGGCAGAAATTACATTCAAGCACAGGCCCCCACTAGAAGGTAGTGATGACATTCAGGTGCTGAAAACGTCTTTTTAATGCCTAAAGGAATGATTGTGAGCTTTACTTACCATATATATTGGTCAAATGATGCCCTATGCCGGAAGACTGTCTTTTTTTTTTTTCTTCAGTATCGGCAATGCAGAGACAATTTGTTGCGAAACACTGCCACTGCTGGTCATTCAGTATAATCTGCAGATGGAAAAGTCCACTGTTAGCACATTTACTACAAGCAATACAAAAAAATCATGATTTTTATAAAGGGTAAACAGATCAATACTATGGAGTTTGTATTATTGTGCAAATCAGCAGTTCATTAAAAAATCAAATCTCGATTTGTGTTTTTAACCTACCATACTACTCTGAATCTCATGCCTCATTTGGCAACACCCTCTAAACAACTGTAGAAGGTACATTAGGACATAGATAGAGATCTTTTTGCCATCCAAGTGGCAGCGTACCCCTCTCACTTTATTTGTTTTAGGATATGGTACACCAGTAGCAATTAAGCCAGCTGATAAGTTGAGAGGTAGGGTTACGCTACAGTTAATGGGAATAATAAAAGCTATGAATAGCATGTTCATAATCATCATTTGAGCCAATTCCTAGCAGTTCAGCAATAGTGAAGTTGACTAATGCTCAAACTCCCGTTCGTTCAAATTTAAAGATCTTAAAAAGTGCCCTAATTTCGTACATTTTACCATCATAGCTGTCACTTGGGCGTCCGGTCTACCCTGCTACTCATTTCATTAGCAAGATAAATGTATCTTACTGCTTGCTAGGCAACAACAGAGTGGCCCTCACGTCAGACAACATCTTGCATTTAGCTTTATGATGTCAGCTTGCTAGGCAACAGATTGGCCCTCATGTCAGACAACATCTTGCCTTCGCTTTATGATGTCAGATCATCACTGGTCCAATTGTCCTTGTGGAAGCGGACCACACAGGAGGATGAGATATCAGAAGTTATGCAGTAGGTTGCTATCTCTATTCATGACCGCAAGGCAAGTCGGAGGTGGAATGGCAAATACTCTGAACCACTCAAAGCACTGTGGCCTTTTTTAAAGTGGGATGCAGATACAAAAACAGAGACTATCCTTACCAACAATCCTTCTTGAATATCAGAGTCCAACATACAGAGTGCAGCGGAAGACGTTAAATGTGCTTCATTCCGTGAGAACGCAACTCTATAGTTCTACAGTGAGATAGTGCATTTCAGCCTCAAAGGAAGCAATGTCCTCAAACGGAACATTGGTGGCACCAGGATCTAAAGCAGGCTTAAGAAGCCTTGGATGCAGTCAGTCTTTTATTAACTATCATGACCGACACAATGTGATCCATAATACTTCCATTTTGGCAGAAATTACATTCAAGCACAGGCCCCCACTAGAAGGTAGTGATGACATTCAGGTGCTGAAAACGTCTTTTTAATGCCTAAAGGAATGATTGTGAGCTTTACTTACCATATATATTGGTCAAATGATGCCCTATGCCGGAAGACTGTCTTTTTTTTTTTTCTTCAGTATCGGCAATGCAGAGACAATTTGTTGCGAAACACTGCCACTGCTGGTCATTCAGTATAATCTGCAGATGGAAAAGTCCACTGTTAGCACATTTACTACAAGCAATACAAAAAAATCATGATTTTTATAAAGGGTAAACAGATCAATACTATGGAGTTAGTATTATTGTGCAAATCAGCAGTTCATTAGAAAATCAAATCTCGATTTGTGTTTTTAACCTACCATACTACTCTGAATCTCATGCCTCATTTGGCAACACCCTCTAAACAACTGTAGAAGGTACATTAGGACATAGATAGAGATCTTTTTGCCATCCAAGTGGCAGCGTACCCCTCTCACTTTATTTGTTTTAGGATATGGTACACCAGTAGCAATTAAGCCAGCTGATAAGTTGAGAGGTAGGGTTACGCTACAGTTAATGGGAATAATAAAAGCTATGAATAGCATGTTCATAATCATCATTTGAGCCAATTCCTAGCAGTTCAGCAATAGTGAAGTTGACTAATGCTCAAACTCCCGTTCGTTCAAATTTAAAGGTCTTAAAAAGTGCCCTAATTTCGTACATTTTACCATCATAGCTGTCACTTGGGCGTCCGGTCTACCCTGCTACTCATTTCATTAGCAAGATAAATGTATCTTACTGCTTGCTAGGCAACAACAGAGTGGCCCTCACGTCAGACAACATCTTGCATTTAGCTTTATGATGTCAGCTTGCTAGGCAACAGATTGGCCCTCATGTCAGACAACATCTTGCCTTCGCTTTATGATGTCAGATCATCACTGGTCCAATTGTCCTTGTGGAAGCGGACCACACAGGAGGATGAGATATCAGAAGTTATGCAGTAGGTTGCTATCTCTATTCATGACCGCAAGGCAAGTCGGAGGTGGAATGGCAAATACTCTGAACCACTCAAAGCACTGTGGCCTTTTTTAAAGTGGGATGCAGATACAAAAACAGAGACTATCCTTACCAACAATCCTTCTTGAATATCAGAGTCCAACATACAGAGTGCAGCAGAAGACGTTAAATGTGCTTCATTCCGTGAGAACGCAACTCTATAGTTCTACAGTGAGATAGTGCATTTCAGCCTCAAAGGAAGCAATGTCCTCAAACGGAACATTGGTGGCACCAGGATCTAAAGCAGGCTTAAGAAGCCTTGGATGCAGTCAGTCTTTTATTAACTATCATGACCGACACAATGTGATCCATAATACTTCCATTTTGGCAGAAATTACATTCAAGCACAGGCCCCCACTAGAAGGTAGTGATGACATTCAGGTGCTGAAAACGTATTTTTAATGCCTAAAGGAATGATTGTGAGCTTTACTTACTATATATATTGGTCAAATGATGCCCTATGCCGGAAGACTGTCTTTTTTTTTTTCTTCAGTATCGGCAATGCAGAGACAATTTGTTGCGAAACACTGCCACTGCTGGTCATTCAGTATAATCTGCAGATGGAAAAGTCCACTGTTAGCACATTTACTACAAGCAATACAAAAAAATCATGATTTTTATAAAGGGTAAACAGATCAATACTATGGAGTTTGTATTATTGTGCAAATCAGCAGTTCATTAGAAAATCAAATCTCGATTTGTGTTTTTAACCTACCATACTACTCTGAATCTCATGCCTCATTTGGCAACACCCTCTAAACAACTGTAGAAGGTACATTAGGACATAGATAGAGATCTTTTTGCCATCCAAGTGGCAGCGTACCCCTCTCACTTTATTTGTTTTAGGATATGGTACACCAGTAGCAATTAAGCCAGCTGATAAGTTGAGAGGTAGGGTTACGCTACAGTTAATGGGAATAATAAAAGCTATGAATAGCATGTTCATAATCATCATTTGAGCCAATTCCTAGCAGTTCAGCAATAGTGAAGTTGACTAATGCTCAAACTCCCGTTCGTTCAAATTTAAAGGTCTTAAAAAGTGCCCTAATTTCGTACATTTTACCATCATAGCTGTCACTTGGGCGTCCGGTCTACCCTGCTACTCATTTCATTAGCAAGATAAATGTATCTTGCTGCTTGCTAGGCAACAACAGAGTGGCCCTCACGTCAGACAACATCTTGCATTTAGCTTTATGATGTCAGCTTGCTAGGCAACAGATTGGCCCTCATGTCAGACAACATCTTGCCTTCGCTTTATGATGTCAGATCATCACTGGTCCAATTGTCCTTGTGGAAGCGGACCACACAGGAGGATGAGATATCAGAAGTTATGCAGTAGGTTGCTATCTCTATTCATGACCGCAAGGCAAGTCGGAGGTGGAATGGCAAATACTCTGAACCACTCAAAGCACTGTGGCCTTTTTTAAAGTGGGATGCAGATACAAAAACAGAGACTATCCTTACCAACAATCCTTCTTGAATATCAGAGTCCAACATACAGAGTGCAGCGGAAGACGTTAAATGTGCTTCATTCCGTGAGAACGCAACTCTATAGTTCTACAGTGAGATAGTGCATTTCAGCCTCAAAGGAAGCAATGTCCTCAAACGGAACATTGGTGGCACCAGGATCTAAAGCAGGCTTAAGAAGCCTTGGATGCAGTCAGTCTTTTATTAACTATCATGACCGACACAATGTGATCCATAATACTTCCATTTTGGCAGAAATTACATTCAAGCACAGGCCCCCACTAGAAGGTAGTGATGACATTCAGGTGCTGAAAACGTCTTTTTAATGCCTAAAGGAATGATTGTGAGCTTTACTTACCATATATATTGGTCAAATGATGCCCTATGCCGGAAGACTGTCTTTTTTTTTTTCTTCAGTATCGGCAATGCAGAGACAATTTGTTGCGAAACACTGCCACTGCTGGTCATTCAGTATAATCTGCAGATGGAAAAGTCCACTGTTAGCACATTTACTACAAGCAATACAAAAAAATCATGATTTTTATAAAGGGTAAACAGATCAATACTATGGAGTTTGTATTATTGTGCAAATCAGCAGTTCATTAGAAAATCAAATCTCGATTTGTGTTTTTAACCTACCATACTACTCTGAATCTCATGCCTCATTTGGCAACACCCTCTAAACAACTGTAGAAGGTACATTAGGACATAGATAGAGATCTTTTTGCCATCCAAGTGGCAGCGTACCCCTCTCACTTTATTTGTTTTAGGATATGGTACACCAGTAGCAATTAAGCCAGCTGATAAGTTGAGAGGTAGGGTTACGCTACAGTTAATGGGAATAATAAAAGCTATGAATAGCATGTTCATAATCATCATTTGAGCCAATTCCTAGCAGTTCAGCAATAGTGAAGTTGACTAATGCTCAAACTCCCGTTCGTTCAAATTTAAAGGTCTTAAAAAGTGCCCTAATTTCGTACATTTTACCATCATAGCTGTCACTTGGGCGTCCGGTCTACCCTGCTACTCATTTCATTAGCAAGATAAATGTATCTTACTGCTTGCTAGGCAACAACAGAGTGGCCCTCACGTCAGACAACATCTTGCATTTAGCTTTATGATGTCAGCTTGCTAGGCAACAGATTGGCCCTCATGTCAGACAACATCTTGCCTTCGCTTTATGATGTCAGATCATCACTGGTCCAATTGTCCTTGTGGAAGCGGACCACACAGGAGGATGAGATATCAGAAGTTATGCAGTAGGTTGCTATCTCTATTCATGACCGCAAGGCAAGTCGGAGGTGGAATGGCAAATACTCTGAACCACTCAAAGCACTGTGGCCTTTTTTAAAGTGGGATGCAGATACAAAAACAGAGACTATCCTTACCAACAATCCTTCTTGAATATCAGAGTCCAACATACAGAGTGCAGCGGAAGACGTTAAATGTGCTTCATTCCGTGAGAACGCAACTCTATAGTTCTACAGTGAGATAGTGCATTTCAGCCTCAAAGGAAGCAATGTCCTCAAACGGAACATTGGTGGCACCAGGATCTAAAGCAGGCTTAAGAAGCCTTGGATGCAGTCAGTCTTTTATTAACTATCATGACCGACACAATGTGATCCATAATACTTCCATTTTGGCAGAAATTACATTCAAGCACAGGCCCCCACTAGAAGGTAGTGATGACATTCAGGTGCTGAAAACGTATTTTTAATGCCTAAAGGAATGATTGTGAGCTTTACTTACCATATATATTGGTCAAATGATGCCCTATGCCGGAAGACTGTCTTTTTTTTTTTCTTCAGTATCGGCAATGCAGAGACAATTTGTTGCGAAACACTGCCACTGCTGGTCATTCAGTATAATCTGCAGATGGAAAAGTCCACTGTTAGCACATTTACTACAAGCAATACAAAAAAATCATGATTTTTATAAAGGGTAAACAGATCAATACTATGGAGTTTGTATTATTGTGCAAATCAGCAGTTCATTAGAAAATCAAATCTCAATTTGTGTTTTTAACCTACCATACTACTCTGAATCTCATGCCTCATTTGGCAACACCCTCTAAACAACTGTAGAAGGTACATTAGGACATAGATAGAGATCTTTTTGCCATCCAAGTGGCAGCGTACCCCTCTCACTTTATTTGTTTTAGGATATGGTACACCAGTAGCAATTAAGCCAGCTGATAAGTTGAGAGGTAGGGTTACGCTACAGTTAATGGGAATAATAAAAGCTATGAATAGCATGTTCATAATCATCATTTGAGCCAATTCCTAGCAGTTCAGCAATAGTGAAGTTGACTAATGCTCAAACTCCCGTTCGTTCAAATTTAAAGGTCTTAAAAAGTGCCCTAATTTCGTACATTTTACCATCATAGCTGTCACTTGGGCGTCCGGTCTACCCTGCTACTCATTTCATTAGCAAGATAAATGTATCTTGCTGCTTGCTAGGCAACAACAGAGTGGCCCTCACGTCAGACAACATCTTGCATTTAGCTTTATGATGTCAGCTTGCTAGGCAACAGATTGGCCCTCATGTCAGACAACATCTTGCCTTCGCTTTATGATGTCAAATCATCACTGGTCCAATTGTCCTTGTGGAAGCGGACCACACAGGAGGATGAGATATCAGAAGTTATGCAGTAGGTTGCTATCTCTATTCATGACCGCAAGGCAAGTCGGAGGTGGAATGGCAAATACTCTGAACCACTCAAAGCACTGTGGCCTTTTTTAAAGTGGGATGCAGATACAAAAACAGAGACTATCCTTACCAACAATCCTTCTTGAATATCAGAGTCCAACATACAGAGTGCAGCGGAAGACGTTAAATGTGCTTCATTCCGTGAGAACGCAACTCTATAGTTCTACAGTGAGATAGTGCATTTCAGCCTCAAAGGAAGCAATGTCCTCAAACGGAACATTGGTGGCACCAGGATCTAAAGCAGGCTTAAGAAGCCTTGGATGCAGTCAGTCTTTTATTAACTATCATGACCGACACAATGTGATCCATAATACTTCCATTTTGGCAGAAATTACATTCAAGCACAGGCCCCCACTAGAAGGTAGTGATGACATTCAGGTGCTGAAAACGTCTTTTTAATGCCTAAAGGAATGATTGTGAGCTTTACTTACCATATATATTGGTCAAATGATGCCCTATGCCGGAAGACTGTCTTTTTTTTTTTCTTCAGTATCGGCAATGCAGAGACAATTTGTTGCGAAACACTGCCACTGCTGGTCATTCAGTATAATCTGCAGATGGAAAAGTCCACTGTTAGCACATTTACTACAAGCAATACAAAAAAATCATGATTTTTATAAAGGGTAAACAGATCAATACTATGGAGTTTGTATTATTGTGCAAATCAGCAGTTCATTAGAAAATCAAATCTCGATTTGTGTTTTTAACCTACCATACTACTCTGAATCTCATGCCTCATTTGGCAACACCCTCTAAACAACTGTAGAAGGTACATTAGGACATAGATAGAGATCTTTTTGCCATCCAAGTGGCAGCGTACCCCTCTCACTTTATTTGTTTTAGGATATGGTACACCAGTAGCAATTAAGCCAGCTGATAAGTTGAGAGGTAGGGTTACGCTACAGTTAATGGGAATAATAAAAGCTATGAATAGCATGTTCATAATCATCATTTGAGCCAATTCCTAGCAGTTCAGCAATAGTGAAGTTGACTAATGCTCAAACTCCCGTTCGTTCAAATTTAAAGGTCTTAAAAAGTGCCCTAATTTCGTACATTTTACCATCATAGCTGTCACTTGGGCGTCCGGTCTACCCTGCTACTCATTTCATTAGCAAGATAAATGTATCTTGCTGCTTGCTAGGCAACAACAGAGTGGCCCTCACGTCAGACAACATCTTGCATTTAGCTTTATGATGTCAGCTTGCTAGGCAACAGATTGGCCCTCATGTCAGACAACATCTTGCCTTCGCTTTATGATGTCAGATCATCACTGGTCCAATTGTCCTTGTGGAAGCGGACCACACAGGAGGATGAGATATCAGAAGTTATGCAGTAGGTTGCTATCTCTATTCATGACCGCAAGGCAAGTCGGAGGTGGAATGGCAAATACTCTGAACTACTCAAAGCACTGTGGCCTTTTTTAAAGTGGGATGCAGATACAAAAACAGAGACTATCCTTACCAACAATCCTTCTTGAATATCAGAGTCCAACATACAGAGTGCAGCGGAAGACGTTAAATGTGCTTCATTCCGTGAGAACGCAACTCTATAGTTCTACAGTGAGATAGTGCATTTCAGCCTCAAAGGAAGCAATGTCCTCAAACGGAACATTGGTGGCACCAGGATCTAAAGCAGGCTTAAGAAGCCTTGGATGCAGTCAGTCTTTTATTAACTATCATGACCGACACAATGTGATCCATAATACTTCCATTTTGGCAGAAATTACATTCAAGCACAGGCCCCCACTAGAAGGTAGTGATGACATTCAGGTGCTGAAAACGTCTTTTTAATGCCTAAAGGAATGATTGTGAGCTTTACTTACCATATATATTGGTCAAATGATGCCCTATGCCGGAAGACTGTCTTTTTTTTTTTTCTTCAGTATCGGCAATGCAGAGACAATTTGTTGCGAAACACTGCCACTGCTGGTCATTCAGTATAATCTGCAGATGGAAAAGTCCACTGTTAGCACATTTACTACAAGCAATACAAAAAAAATCATGATTTTTATAAAGGGTAAACAGATCAATACTATGGAGTTTGTATTATTGTGCAAATCAGCAGTTCATTAGAAAATCAAATCTCGATTTGTGTTTTTAACCTACCATACTACTCTGAATCTCATGCCTCATTTGGCAACACCCTCTAAACAACTGTAGAAGGTACATTAGGACATAGATAGAGATCTTTTTGCCATCCAAGTGGCAGCGTACCCCTCTCACTTTATTTGTTTTAGGATATGGTACACCAGTAGCAATTAAGCCAGCTGATAAGTTGAGAGGTAGGGTTACGCTACAGTTAATGGGAATAATAAAAGCTATGAATAGCATGTTCATAATCATCATTTGAGCCAATTCCTAGCAGTTCAGCAATAGTGAAGTTGACTAATGCTCAAACTCCCGTTCGTTCAAATTTAAAGGTCTTAAAAAGTGCCCTAATTTCGTACATTTTACCATCATAGCTGTCACTTGGGCGTCCGGTCTACCCTGCTACTCATTTCATTAGCAAGATAAATGTATCTTACTGCTTGCTAGGCAACAACAGAGTGGCCCTCACGTCAGACAACATCTTGCATTTAGCTTTATGATGTCAGCTTGCTAGGCAACAGATTGGCCCTCATGTCAGACAACATCTTGCCTTCGCTTTATGATGTCAGATCATCACTGGTCCAATTGTCCTTGTGGAAGCGGACCACACAGGAGGATGAGATATCAGAAGTTATGCAGTAGGTGCTATCTCTATTCATGACCGCAAGGCAAGTCGGAGGTGGAATGGCAAATACTCTGAACCACTCAAAGCACTGTGGCCTTTTTTAAAGTGGGATGCAGATACAAAAACAGAGACTATCCTTACCAACAATCCTTCTTGAATATCAGAGTCCAACATACAGAGTGCAGCGGAAGACGTTAAATGTGCTTCATTCCGTGAGAACGCAACTCTATAGTTCTACAGTGAGATAGTGCATTTCAGCCTCAAAGGAAGCAATGTCCTCAAACGGAACATTGGTGGCACCAGGATCTAAAGCAGGCTTAAGAAGCCTTGGATGCAGTCAGTCTTTTATTAACTATCATGACCGACACAATGTGATCCATAATACTTCCATTTTGGCAGAAATTACATTCAAGCACAGGCCCCCACTAGAAGGTAGTGATGACATTCAGGTGCTGAAAACGTCTTTTTAATGCCTAAAGGAATGATTGTGAGCTTTACTTACCATATATATTGGTCAAATGATGCCCTATGCCGGAAGACTGTCTTTTTTTTTTTCTTCAGTATCGGCAATGCAGAGACAATTTGTTGCGAAACACTGCCACTGCTGGTCATTCAGTATAATCTGCAGATGGAAAAGTCCACTGTTAGCACATTTACTACAAGCAATACAAAAAAATCATGATTTTTATAAAGGGTAAACAGATCAATACTATGGAGTTTGTATTATTGTGCAAATCAGCAGTTCATTAGAAAATCAAATCTCGATTTGTGTTTTTAACCTACCATACTACTCTGAATCTCATGCCTCATTTGGCAACACCCTCTAAACAACTGTAGAAGGTACATTAGGACATAGATAGAGATCTTTTTGCCATCCAAGTGGCAGCGTACCCCTCTCACTTTATTTGTTTTAGGATATGGTACACCAGTAGCAATTAAGCCAGCTGATAAGTTGAGAGGTAGGGTTACGCTACAGTTAATGGGAATAATAAAAGCTATGAATAGCATGTTCATAATCATCATTTGAGCCAATTCCTAGCAGTTCAGCAATAGTGAAGTTGACTAATGCTCAAACTCCCGTTCGTTCAAATTTAAAGGTCTTAAAAAGTGCCCTAATTTCGTACATTTTACCATCATAGCTGTCACTTGGGCGTCCGGTCTACCCTGCTACTCATTTCATTAGCAAGATAAATGTATCTTACTGCTTGCTAGGCAACAACAGAGTGGCCCTCACGTCAGACAACATCTTGCATTTAGCTTTATGATGTCAGCTTGCTAGGCAACAGATTGGCCCTCATGTCAGACAACATCTTGCCTTCGCTTTATGATGTCAGATCATCACTGGTCCAATTGTCCTTGTGGAAGCGGACCACACAGGAGGATGAGATATCAGAAGTTATGCAGTAGGTTGCTATCTCTATTCATGACCGCAAGGCAAGTCGGAGGTGGAATGGCAAATACTCTGAACCACTCAAAGCACTGTGGCCTTTTTTAAAGTGGGATGCAGATACAAAAACAGAGACTATCCTTACCAACAATCCTTCTTGAATATCAGAGTCCAACATACAGAGTGCAGCGGAAGACGTTAAATGTGCTTCATTCCGTGAGAACGCAACTCTATAGTTCTACAGTGAGATAGTGCATTTCAGCCTCAAAGGAAGCAATGTCCTCAAACGGAACATTGGTGGCACCAGGATCTAAAGCAGGCTTAAGAAGCCTTGGATGCAGTCAGTCTTTTATTAACTATCATGACCGACACAATGTGATCCATAATACTTCCATTTTGGCAGAAATTACATTCAAGCACAGGCCCCCACTAGAAGGTAGTGATGACATTCAGGTGCTGAAAACGTCTTTTTAATGCCTAAAGGAATGATTGTGAGCTTTACTTACCATATATATTGGTCAAATGATGCCCTATGCCGGAAGACTGTCTTTTTTTTTTTCTTCAGTATCGGCAATGCAGAGACAATTTGTTGCGAAACACTGCCACTGCTGGTCATTCAGTATAATCTGCAGATGGAAAAGTCCACTGTTAGCACATTTACTACAAGCAATACAAAAAAATCATGATTTTTATAAAGGGTAAACAGATCAATACTATGGAGTTTGTATTATTGTGCAAATCAGCAGTTCATTAGAAAATCAAATCTCGATTTGTGTTTTTAACCTACCATACTACTCTGAATCTCATGCCTCATTTGGCAACACCCTCTAAACAACTGTAGAAGGTACATTAGGACATAGATAGAGATCTTTTTGCCATCCAAGTGGCAGCGTACCCCTCTCACTTTATTTGTTTTAGGATATGGTACACCAGTAGCAATTAAGCCAGCTGATAAGTTGAGAGGTAGGGTTACGCTACAGTTAATGGGAATAATAAAAGCTATGAATAGCATGTTCATAATCATCATTTGAGCCAATTCCTAGCAGTTCAGCAATAGTGAAGTTGACTAATGCTCAAACTCCCGTTCGTTCAAATTTAAAGGTCTTAAAAAGTGCCCTAATTTCGTACATTTTACCATCATAGCTGTCACTTGGGCGTCCGGTCTACCCTGCTACTCATTTCATTAGCAAGATAAATGTATCTTACTGCTTGCTAGGCAACAACAGAGTGGCCCTCACGTCAGACAACATCTTGCATTTAGCTTTATGATGTCAGCTTGCTAGGCAACAGATTGGCCCTCATGTCAGACAACATCTTGCCTTCGCTTTATGATGTCAGATCATCACTGGTCCAATTGTCCTTGTGGAAGCGGACCACACAGGAGGATGAGATATCAGAAGTTATGCAGTAGGTTGCTATCTCTATTCATGACCGCAAGGCAAGTCGGAGGTGGAATGGCAAATACTCTGAACCACTCAAAGCACTGTGGCCTTTTTTAAAGTGGGATGCAGATACAAAAACAGAGACTATCCTTACCAACAATCCTTCTTGAATATCAGAGTCCAACATACAGAGTGCAGCGGAAGACGTTAAATGTGCTTCATTCCGTGAGAACGCAACTCTATAGTTCTACAGTGAGATAGTGCATTTCAGCCTCAAAGGAAGCAATGTCCTCAAACGGAACATTGGTGGCACCAGGATCTAAAGCAGGCTTAAGAAGCCTTGGATGCAGTCAGTCTTTTATTAACTATCATGACCGACACAATGTGATCCATAATACTTCCATTTTGGCAGAAATTACATTCAAGCACAGGCCCCCACTAGAAGGTAGTGATGACATTCAGGTGCTGAAAACGTCTTTTTAATGCCTAAAGGAATGATTGTGAGCTTTACTTACCATATATATTGGTCAAATGATGCCCTATGCCGGAAGACTGTCTTTTTTTTTTTCTTCAGTATCGGCAATGCAGAGACAATTTGTTGCGAAACACTGCCACTGCTGGTCATTCAGTATAATCTGCAGATGGAAAAGTCCACTGTTAGCACATTTACTACAAGCAATACAAAAAAATCATGATTTTTATAAAGGGTAAACAGATCAATACTATGGAGTTTGTATTATTGTGCAAATCAGCAGTTCATTAGAAAATCAAATCTCGATTTGTGTTTTTAACCTACCATACTACTCTGAATCTCATGCCTCATTTGGCAACACCCTCTAAACAACTGTAGAAGGTACATTAGGACATAGATAGAGATCTTTTTGCCATCCAAGTGGCAGCGTACCCCTCTCACTTTATTTGTTTTAGGATATGGTACACCAGTAGCAATTAAGCCAGCTGATAAGTTGAGAGGTAGGGTTACGCTACAGTTAATGGGAATAATAAAAGCTATGAATAGCATGTTCATAATCATCATTTGAGCCAATTCCTAGCAGTTCAGCAATAGTGAAGTTGACTAATGCTCAAACTCCCGTTCGTTCAAATTTAAAGGTCTTAAAAAGTGCCCTAATTTCGTACATTTTACCATCATAGCTGTCACTTGGGCGTCCGGTCTACCCTGCTACTCATTTCATTAGCAAGATAAATGTATCTTACTGCTTGCTAGGCAACAACAGAGTGGCCCTCACGTCAGACAACATCTTGCATTTAGCTTTATGATGTCAGCTTGCTAGGCAACAGATTGGCCCTCATGTCAGACAACATCTTGCCTTCGCTTTATGATGTCAGATCATCACTGGTCCAATTGTCCTTGTGGAAGCGGACCACACAGGAGGATGAGATATCAGAAGTTATGCAGTAGGTTGCTATCTCTATTCATGACCGCAAGGCAAGTCGGAGGTGGAATGGCAAATACTCTGAACCACTCAAAGCACTGTGGCCTTTTTTAAAGTGGGATGCAGATACAAAAACAGAGACTATCCTTACCAACAATCCTTCTTGAATATCAGAGTCCAACATACAGAGTGCAGCGGAAGACGTTAAATGTGCTTCATTCCGTGAGAACGCAACTCTATAGTTCTACAGTGAGATAGTGCATTTCAGCCTCAAAGGAAGCAATGTCCTCAAACGGAACATTGGTGGCACCAGGATCTAAAGCAGGCTTAAGAAGCCTTGGATGCAGTCAGTCTTTTATTAACTATCATGACCGACACAATGTGATCCATAATACTTCCATTTTGGCAGAAATTACATTCAAGCACAGGCCCCCACTAGAAGGTAGTGATGACATTCAGGTGCTGAAAACGTCTTTTTAATGCCTAAAGGAATGATTGTGAGCTTTACTTACCATATATATTGGTCAAATGATGCCCTATGCCGGAAGACTGTCTTTTTTTTTTTCTTCAGTATCGGCAATGCAGAGACAATTTGTTGCGAAACACTGCCACTGCTGGTCATTCAGTATAATCTGCAGATGGAAAAGTCCACTGTTAGCACATTTACTACAAGCAATACAAAAAAATCATGATTTTTATAAAGGGTAAACAGATCAATACTATGGAGTTTGTATTATTGTGCAAATCAGCAGTTCATTAGAAAATCAAATCTCGATTTGTGTTTTTAACCTACCATACTACTCTGAATCTCATGCCTCATTTGGCAACACCCTCTAAACAACTGTAGAAGGTACATTAGGACATAGATAGAGATCTTTTTGCCATCCAAGTGGCAGCGTACCCCTCTCACTTTATTTGTTTTAGGATATGGTACACCAGTAGCAATTAAGCCAGCTGATAAGTTGAGAGGTAGGGTTACGCTACAGTTAATGGGAATAATAAAAGCTATGAATAGCATGTTCATAATCATCATTTGAGCCAATTCCTAGCAGTTCAGCAATAGTGAAGTTGACTAATGCTCAAACTCCCGTTCGTTCAAATTTAAAGGTCTTAAAAAGTGCCCTAATTTCGTACATTTTACCATCATAGCTGTCACTTGGGCGTCCGGTCTACCCTGCTACTCATTTCATTAGCAAGATAAATGTATCTTACTGCTTGCTAGGCAACAACAGAGTGGCCCTCACGTCAGACAACATCTTGCATTTAGCTTTATGATGTCAGCTTGCTAGGCAACAGATTGGCCCTCATGTCAGACAACATCTTGCCTTCGCTTTATGATGTCAGATCATCACTGGTCCAATTGTCCTTGTGGAAGCGGACCACACAGGAGGATGAGATATCAGAAGTTATGCAGTAGGTTGCTATCTCTATTCATGACCGCAAGGCAAGTCGGAGGTGGAATGGCAAATACTCTGAACCACTCAAAGCACTGTGGCCTTTTTTAAAGTGGGATGCAGATACAAAAACAGAGACTATCCTTACCAACAATCCTTCTTGAATATCAGAGTCCAACATACAGAGTGCAGCGGAAGACGTTAAATGTGCTTCATTCCGTGAGAACGCAACTCTATAGTTCTACAGTGAGATAGTGCATTTCAGCCTCAAAGGAAGCAATGTCCTCAAACGGAACATTGGTGGCACCAGGATCTAAAGCAGGCTTAAGAAGCCTTGGATGCAGTCAGTCTTTTATTAACTATCATGACCGACACAATGTGATCCATAATACTTCCATTTTGGCAGAAATTACATTCAAGCACAGGCCCCCACTAGAAGGTAGTGATGACATTCAGGTGCTGAAAACGTCTTTTTAATGCCTAAAGGAATGATTGTGAGCTTTACTTACCATATATATTGGTCAAATGATGCCCTATGCCGGAAGACTGTCTTTTTTTTTTTCTTCAGTATCGGCAATGCAGAGACAATTTGTTGCGAAACACTGCCACTGCTGGTCATTCAGTATAATCTGCAGATGGAAAAGTCCACTGTTAGCACATTTACTACAAGCAATACAAAAAAATCATGATTTTTATAAAGGGTAAACAGATCAATACTATGGAGTTTGTATTATTGTGCAAATCAGCAGTTCATTAGAAAATCAAATCTCGATTTGTGTTTTTAACCTACCATACTACTCTGAATCTCATGCCTCATTTGGCAACACCCTCTAAACAACTGTAGAAGGTACATTAGGACATAGATAGAGATCTTTTTGCCATCCAAGTGGCAGCGTACCCCTCTCACTTTATTTGTTTTAGGATATGGTACACCAGTAGCAATTAAGCCAGCTGATAAGTTGAGAGGTAGGGTTACGCTACAGTTAATGGGAATAATAAAAGCTATGAATAGCATGTTCATAATCATCATTTGAGCCAATTCCTAGCAGTTCAGCAATAGTGAAGTTGACTAATGCTCAAACTCCCGTTCGTTCAAATTTAAAGGTCTTAAAAAGTGCCCTAATTTCGTACATTTTACCATCATAGCTGTCACTTGGGCGTCCGGTCTACCCTGCTACTCATTTCATTAGCAAGATAAATGTATCTTACTGCTTGCTAGGCAACAACAGAGTGGCCCTCACGTCAGACAACATCTTGCATTTAGCTTTATGATGTCAGCTTGCTAGGCAACAGATTGGCCCTCATGTCAGACAACATCTTGCCTTCGCTTTATGATGTCAGATCATCACTGGTCCAATTGTCCTTGTGGAAGCGGACCACACAGGAGGATGAGATATCAGAAGTTATGCAGTAGGTTGCTATCTCTATTCATGACCGCGAGGCAAGTCGGAGGTGGAATGGCAAATACTCTGAACCACTCAAAGCACTGTGGCCTTTTTTAAAGTGGGATGCAGATACAAAAACAGAGACTATCCTTACCAACAATCCTTCTTGAATATCAGAGTCCAACATACAGAGTGCAGCGGAAGACGTTAAATGTGCTTCATTCCGTGAGAACGCAACTCTATAGTTCTACAGTGAGATAGTGCATTTCAGCCTCAAAGGAAGCAATGTCCTCAAACGGAACATTGGTGGCACCAGGATCTAAAGCAGGCTTAAGAAGCCTTGGATGCAGTCAGTCTTTTATTAACTATCATGACCGACACAATGTGATCCATAATACTTCCATTTTGGCAGAAATTACATTCAAGCACAGGCCCCCACTAGAAGGTAGTGATGACATTCAGGTGCTGAAAACGTATTTTTAATGCCTAAAGGAATGATTGTGAGCTTTACTTACCATATATATTGGTCAAATGATGCCCTATGCCGGAAGACTGTCTTTTTTTTTTTCTTCAGTATCGGCAATGCAGAGACAATTTGTTGCGAAACACTGCCACTGCTGGTCATTCAGTATAATCTGCAGATGGAAAAGTCCACTGTTAGCACATTTACTACAAGCAATACAAAAAAATCATGATTTTTATAAAGGGTAAACAGATCAATACTATGGAGTTTGTATTATTGTGCAAATCAGCAGTTCATTAGAAAATCAAATCTCAATTTGTGTTTTTAACCTACCATACTACTCTGAATCTCATGCCTCATTTGGCAACACCCTCTAAACAACTGTAGAAGGTACATTAGGACATAGATAGAGATCTTTTTGCCATCCAAGTGGCAGCGTACCCCTCTCACTTTATTTGTTTTAGGATATGGTACACCAGTAGCAATTAAGCCAGCTGATAAGTTGAGAGGTAGGGTTACGCTACAGTTAATGGGAATAATAAAAGCTATGAATAGCATGTTCATAATCATCATTTGAGCCAATTCCTAGCAGTTCAGCAATAGTGAAGTTGACTAATGCTCAAACTCCCGTTCGTTCAAATTTAAAGGTCTTAAAAAGTGCCCTAATTTCGTACATTTTACCATCATAGCTGTCACTTGGGCGTCCGGTCTACCCTGCTACTCATTTCATTAGCAAGATAAATGTATCTTGCTGCTTGCTAGGCAACAACAGAGTGGCCCTCACGTCAGACAACATCTTGCATTTAGCTTTATGATGTCAGCTTGCTAGGCAACAGATTGGCCCTCATGTCAGACAACATCTTGCCTTCGCTTTATGATGTCAGATCATCACTGGTCCAATTGTCCTTGTGGAAGCGGACCACACAGGAGGATGAGATATCAGAAGTTATGCAGTAGGTTGCTATCTCTATTCATGACCGCAAGGCAAGTCGGAGGTGGAATGGCAAATACTCTGAACTACTCAAAGCACTGTGGCCTTTTTTAAAGTGGGATGCAGATACAAAAACAGAGACTATCCTTACCAACAATCCTTCTTGAATATCAGAGTCCAACATACAGAGTGCAGCGGAAGACGTTAAATGTGCTTCATTCCGTGAGAACGCAACTCTATAGTTCTACAGTGAGATAGTGCATTTCAGCCTCAAAGGAAGCAATGTCCTCAAACGGAACATTGGTGGCACCAGGATCTAAAGCAGGCTTAAGAAGCCTTGGATGCAGTCAGTCTTTTATTAACTATCATGACCGACACAATGTGATCCATAATACTTCCATTTTGGCAGAAATTACATTCAAGCACAGGCCCCCACTAGAAGGTAGTGATGACATTCAGGTGCTGAAAACGTCTTTTTAATGCCTAAAGGAATGATTGTGAGCTTTACTTACCATATATATTGGTCAAATGATGCCCTATGCCGGAAGACTGTCTTTTTTTTTTTCTTCAGTATCGGCAATGCAGAGACAATTTGTTGCGAAACACTGCCACTGCTGGTCATTCAGTATAATCTGCAGATGGAAAAGTCCACTGTTAGCACATTTACTACAAGCAATACAAAAAAATCATGATTTTTATAAAGGGTAAACAGATCAATACTATGGAGTTTGTATTATTGTGCAAATCAGCAGTTCATTAGAAAATCAAATCTCGATTTGTGTTTTTAACCTACCATACTACTCTGAATCTCATGCCTCATTTGGCAACACCCTCTAAACAACTGTAGAAGGTACATTAGGACATAGATAGAGATCTTTTTGCCATCCAAGTGGCAGCGTACCCCTCTCACTTTATTTGTTTTAGGATATGGTACACCAGTAGCAATTAAGCCAGCTGATAAGTTGAGAGGTAGGGTTACGCTACAGTTAATGGGAATAATAAAAGCTATGAATAGCATGTTCATAATCATCATTTGAGCCAATTCCTAGCAGTTCAGCAATAGTGAAGTTGACTAATGCTCAAACTCCCGTTCGTTCAAATTTAAAGGTCTTAAAAAGTGCCCTAATTTCGTACATTTTACCATCATAGCTGTCACTTGGGCGTCCGGTCTACCCTGCTACTCATTTCATTAGCAAGATAAATGTATCTTACTGCTTGCTAGGCAACAACAGAGTGGCCCTCACGTCAGACAACATCTTGCATTTAGCTTTATGATGTCAGCTTGCTAGGCAACAGATTGGCCCTCATGTCAGACAACATCTTGCCTTCGCTTTATGATGTCAGATCATCACTGGTCCAATTGTCCTTGTGGAAGCGGACCACACAGGAGGATGAGATATCAGAAGTTATGCAGTAGGTTGCTATCTCTATTCATGACCGCAAGGCAAGTCGGAGGTGGAATGGCAAATACTCTGAACCACTCAAAGCACTGTGGCCTTTTTTAAAGTGGGATGCAGATACAAAAACAGAGACTATCCTTACCAACAATCCTTCTTGAATATCAGAGTCCAACATACAGAGTGCAGCGGAAGACGTTAAATGTGCTTCATTCCGTGAGAACGCAACTCTATAGTTCTACAGTGAGATAGTGCATTTCAGCCTCAAAGGAAGCAATGTCCTCAAACGGAACATTGGTGGCACCAGGATCTAAAGCAGGCTTAAGAAGCCTTGGATGCAGTCAGTCTTTTATTAACTATCATGACCGACACAATGTGATCCATAATACTTCCATTTTGGCAGAAATTACATTCAAGCACAGGCCCCCACTAGAAGGTAGTGATGACATTCAGGTGCTGAAAACGTCTTTTTAATGCCTAAAGGAATGATTGTGAGCTTTACTTACCATATATATTGGTCAAATGATGCCCTATGCCGGAAGACTGTCTTTTTTTTTTTCTTCATTATCGGCAATGCAGAGACAATTTGTTGCGAAACACTGCCACTGCTGGTCATTCAGTATAATCTGCAGATGGAAAAGTCCACTGTTAGCACATTTACTACAAGCAATACAAAAAAATCATGATTTTTATAAAGGGTAAACAGATCAATACTATGGAGTTTGTATTATTGTGCAAATCAGCAGTTCATTAGAAAATCAAATCTCGATTTGTGTTTTTAACCTACCATACTACTCTGAATCTCATGCCTCATTTGGCAACACCCTCTAAACAACTGTAGAAGGTACATTAGGACATAGATAGAGATCTTTTTGCCATCCAAGTGGCAGCGTACCCCTCTCACTTTATTTGTTTTAGGATATGGTACACCAGTAGCAATTAAGCCAGCTGATAAGTTGAGAGGTAGGGTTACGCTACAGTTAATGGGAATAATAAAAGCTATGAATAGCATGTTCATAATCATCATTTGAGCCAATTCCTAGCAGTTCAGCAATAGTGAAGTTGACTAATGCTCAAACTCCCGTTCGTTCAAATTTAAAGGTCTTAAAAAGTGCCCTAATTTCGTACATTTTACCATCATAGCTGTCACTTGGGCGTCCGGTCTACCCTGCTACTCATTTCATTAGCAAGATAAATGTATCTTACTGCTTGCTAGGCAACAACAGAGTGGCCCTCACGTCAGACAACATCTTGCATTTAGCTTTATGATGTCAGCTTGCTAGGCAACAGATTGGCCCTCATGTCAGACAACATCTTGCCTTCGCTTTATGATGTCAGATCATCACTGGTCCAATTGTCCTTGTGGAAGCGGACCACACAGGAGGATGAGATATCAGAAGTTATGCAGTAGGTTGCTATCTCTATTCATGACCGCAAGGCAAGTCGGAGGTGGAATGGCAAATACTCTGAACCACTCAAAGCACTGTGGCCTTTTTTAAAGTGGGATGCAGATACAAAAACAGAGACTATCCTTACCAACAATCCTTCTTGAATATCAGAGTCCAACATACAGAGTGCAGCGGAAGACGTTAAATGTGCTTCATTCCGTGAGAACGCAACTCTATAGTTCTACAGTGAGATAGTGCATTTCAGCCTCAAAGGAAGCAATGTCCTCAAACGGAACATTGGTGGCACCAGGATCTAAAGCAGGCTTAAGAAGCCTTGGATGCAGTCAGTCTTTTATTAACTATCATGACCGACACAATGTGATCCATAATACTTCCATTTTGGCAGAAATTACATTCAAGCACAGGCCCCCACTAGAAGGTAGTGATGACATTCAGGTGCTGAAAACGTCTTTTTAATGCCTAAAGGAATGATTGTGAGCTTTACTTACCATATATATTGGTCAAATGATGCCCTATGCCGGAAGACTGTCTTTTTTTTTTTCTTCAGTATCGGCAATGCAGAGACAATTTGTTGCGAAACACTGCCACTGCTGGTCATTCAGTATAATCTGCAGATGGAAAAGTCCACTGTTAGCACATTTACTACAAGCAATACAAAAAAATCATGATTTTTATAAAGGGTAAACAGATCAATACTATGGAGTTTGTATTATTGTGCAAATCAGCAGTTCATTAGAAAATCAAATCTCGATTTGTGTTTTTAACCTACCATACTACTCTGAATCTCATGCCTCATTTGGCAACACCCTCTAAACAACTGTAGAAGGTACATTAGGACATAGATAGAGATCTTTTTGCCATCCAAGTGGCAGCGTACCCCTCTCACTTTATTTGTTTTAGGATATGGTACACCAGTAGCAATTAAGCCAGCTGATAAGTTGAGAGGTAGGGTTACGCTACAGTTAATGGGAATAATAAAAGCTATGAATAGCATGTTCATAATCATCATTTGAGCCAATTCCTAGCAGTTCAGCAATAGTGAAGTTGACTAATGCTCAAACTCCCGTTCGTTCAAATTTAAAGGTCTTAAAAAGTGCCCTAATTTCGTACATTTTACCATCATAGCTGTCACTTGGGCGTCCGGTCTACCCTGCTACTCATTTCATTAGCAAGATAAATGTATCTTACTGCTTGCTAGGCAACAACAGAGTGGCCCTCACGTCAGACAACATCTTGCATTTAGCTTTATGATGTCAGCTTGCTAGGCAACAGATTGGCCCTCATGTCAGACAACATCTTGCCTTCGCTTTATGATGTCAGATCATCACTGGTCCAATTGTCCTTGTGGAAGCGGACCACACAGGAGGATGAGATATCAGAAGTTATGCAGTAGGTTGCTATCTCTATTCATGACCGCAAGGCAAGTCGGAGGTGGAATGGCAAATACTCTGAACCACTCAAAGCACTGTGGCCTTTTTTAAAGTGGGATGCAGATACAAAAACAGAGACTATCCTTACCAACAATCCTTCTTGAATATCAGAGTCCAACATACAGAGTGCAGCGGAAGACGTTAAATGTGCTTCATTCCGTGAGAACGCAACTCTATAGTTCTACAGTGAGATAGTGCATTTCAGCCTCAAAGGAAGCAATGTCCTCAAACGGAACATTGGTGGCACCAGGATCTAAAGCAGGCTTAAGAAGCCTTGGATGCAGTCAGTCTTTTATTAACTATCATGACCGACACAATGTGATCCATAATACTTCCATTTTGGCAGAAATTACATTCAAGCACAGGCCCCCACTAGAAGGTAGTGATGACATTCAGGTGCTGAAAACGTCTTTTTAATGCCTAAAGGAATGATTGTGAGCTTTACTTACCATATATATTGGTCAAATGATGCCCTATGCCGGAAGACTGTCTTTTTTTTTTTCTTCAGTATCGGCAATGCAGAGACAATTTGTTGCGAAACACTGCCACTGCTGGTCATTCAGTATAATCTGCAGATGGAAAAGTCCACTGTTAGCACATTTACTACAAGCAATACAAAAAAATCATGATTTTTATAAAGGGTAAACAGATCAATACTATGGAGTTTGTATTATTGTGCAAATCAGCAGTTCATTAGAAAATCAAATCTCGATTTGTGTTTTTAACCTACCATACTACTCTGAATCTCATGCCTCATTTGGCAACACCCTCTAAACAACTGTAGAAGGTACATTAGGACATAGATAGAGATCTTTTTGCCATCCAAGTGGCAGCGTACCCCTCTCACTTTATTTGTTTTAGGATATGGTACACCAGTAGCAATTAAGCCAGCTGATAAGTTGAGAGGTAGGGTTACGCTACAGTTAATGGGAATAATAAAAGCTATGAATAGCATGTTCATAATCATCATTTGAGCCAATTCCTAGCAGTTCAGCAATAGTGAAGTTGACTAATGCTCAAACTCCCGTTCGTTCAAATTTAAAGGTCTTAAAAAGTGCCCTAATTTCGTACATTTTACCATCATAGCTGTCACTTGGGCGTCCGGTCTACCCTGCTACTCATTTCATTAGCAAGATAAATGTATCTTACTGCTTGCTAGGCAACAACAGAGTGGCCCTCACGTCAGACAACATCTTGCATTTAGCTTTATGATGTCAGCTTGCTAGGCAACAGATTGGCCCTCATGTCAGACAACATCTTGCCTTCGCTTTATGATGTCAGATCATCACTGGTCCAATTGTCCTTGTGGAAGCGGACCACACAGGAGGATGAGATATCAGAAGTTATGCAGTAGGTTGCTATCTCTATTCATGACCGCAAGGCAAGTCGGAGGTGGAATGGCAAATACTCTGAACCACTCAAAGCACTGTGGCCTTTTTTAAAGTGGGATGCAGATACAAAAACAGAGACTATCCTTACCAACAATCCTTCTTGAATATCAGAGTCCAACATACAGAGTGCAGCGGAAGACGTTAAATGTGCTTCATTCCGTGAGAACGCAACTCTATAGTTCTACAGTGAGATAGTGCATTTCAGCCTCAAAGGAAGCAATGTCCTCAAACGGAACATTGGTGGCACCAGGATCTAAAGCAGGCTTAAGAAGCCTTGGATGCAGTCAGTCTTTTATTAACTATCATGACCGACACAATGTGATCCATAATACTTCCATTTTGGCAGAAATTACATTCAAGCACAGGCCCCCACTAGAAGGTAGTGATGACATTCAGGTGCTGAAAACGTCTTTTTAATGCCTAAAGGAATGATTGTGAGCTTTACTTACCATATATATTGGTCAAATGATGCCCTATGCCGGAAGACTGTCTTTTTTTTTTTCTTCAGTATCGGCAATGCAGAGACAATTTGTTGCGAAACACTGCCACTGCTGGTCATTCAGTATAATCTGCAGATGGAAAAGTCCACTGTTAGCACATTTACTACAAGCAATACAAAAAAATCATGATTTTTATAAAGGGTAAACAGATCAATACTATGGAGTTTGTATTATTGTGCAAATCAGCAGTTCATTAGAAAATCAAATCTCGATTTGTGTTTTTAACCTACCATACTACTCTGAATCTCATGCCTCATTTGGCAACACCCTCTAAACAACTGTAGAAGGTACATTAGGACATAGATAGAGATCTTTTTGCCATCCAAGTGGCAGCGTACCCCTCTCACTTTATTTGTTTTAGGATATGGTACACCAGTAGCAATTAAGCCAGCTGATAAGTTGAGAGGTAGGGTTACGCTACAGTTAATGGGAATAATAAAAGCTATGAATAGCATGTTCATAATCATCATTTGAGCCAATTCCTAGCAGTTCAGCAATAGTGAAGTTGACTAATGCTCAAACTCCCGTTCGTTCAAATTTAAAGGTCTTAAAAAGTGCCCTAATTTCGTACATTTTACCATCATAGCTGTCACTTGGGCGTCCGGTCTACCCTGCTACTCATTTCATTAGCAAGATAAATGTATCTTACTGCTTGCTAGGCAACAACAGAGTGGCCCTCACGTCAGACAACATCTTGCATTTAGCTTTATGATGTCAGCTTGCTAGGCAACAGATTGGCCCTCATGTCAGACAACATCTTGCCTTCGCTTTATGATGTCAGATCATCACTGGTCCAATTGTCCTTGTGGAAGCGGACCACACAGGAGGATGAGATATCAGAAGTTATGCAGTAGGTTGCTATCTCTATTCATGACCGCAAGGCAAGTCGGAGGTGGAATGGCAAATACTCTGAACCACTCAAAGCACTGTGGCCTTTTTTAAAGTGGGATGCAGATACAAAAACAGAGACTATCCTTACCAACAATCCTTCTTGAATATCAGAGTCCAACATACAGAGTGCAGCGGAAGACGTTAAATGTGCTTCATTCCGTGAGAACGCAACTCTATAGTTCTACAGTGAGATAGTGCATTTCAGCCTCAAAGGAAGCAATGTCCTCAAACGGAACATTGGTGGCACCAGGATCTAAAGCAGGCTTAAGAAGCCTTGGATGCAGTCAGTCTTTTATTAACTATCATGACCGACACAATGTGATCCATAATACTTCCATTTTGGCAGAAATTACATTCAAGCACAGGCCCCCACTAGAAGGTAGTGATGACATTCAGGTGCTGAAAACGTCTTTTTAATGCCTAAAGGAATGATTGTGAGCTTTACTTACCATATATATTGGTCAAATGATGCCCTATGCCGGAAGACTGTCTTTTTTTTTTTCTTCAGTATCGGCAATGCAGAGACAATTTGTTGCGAAACACTGCCACTGCTGGTCATTCAGTATAATCTGCAGATGGAAAAGTCCACTGTTAGCACATTTACTACAAGCAATACAAAAAAATCATGATTTTTATAAAGGGTAAACAGATCAATACTATGGAGTTTGTATTATTGTGCAAATCAGCAGTTCATTAGAAAATCAAATCTCGATTTGTGTTTTTAACCTACCATACTACTCTGAATCTCATGCCTCATTTGGCAACACCCTCTAAACAACTGTAGAAGGTACATTAGGACATAGATAGAGATCTTTTTGCCATCCAAGTGGCAGCGTACCCCTCTCACTTTATTTGTTTTAGGATATGGTACACCAGTAGCAATTAAGCCAGCTGATAAGTTGAGAGGTAGGGTTACGCTACAGTTAATGGGAATAATAAAAGCTATGAATAGCATGTTCATAATCATCATTTGAGCCAATTCCTAGCAGTTCAGCAATAGTGAAGTTGACTAATGCTCAAACTCCCGTTCGTTCAAATTTAAAGGTCTTAAAAAGTGCCCTAATTTCGTACATTTTACCATCATAGCTGTCACTTGGGCGTCCGGTCTACCCTGCTACTCATTTCATTAGCAAGATAAATGTATCTTACTGCTTGCTAGGCAACAACAGAGTGGCCCTCACGTCAGACAACATCTTGCATTTAGCTTTATGATGTCAGCTTGCTAGGCAACAGATTGGCCCTCATGTCAGACAACATCTTGCCTTCGCTTTATGATGTCAGATCATCACTGGTCCAATTGTCCTTGTGGAAGCGGACCACACAGGAGGATGAGATATCAGAAGTTATGCAGTAGGTTGCTATCTCTATTCATGACCGCAAGGCAAGTCGGAGGTGGAATGGCAAATACTCTGAACCACTCAAAGCACTGTGGCCTTTTTTAAAGTGGGATGCAGATACAAAAACAGAGACTATCCTTACCAACAATCCTTCTTGAATATCAGAGTCCAACATACAGAGTGCAGCGGATGACGTTAAATGTGCTTCATTCCGTGAGAACGCAACTCTATAGTTCTACAGTGAGATAGTGCATTTCAGCCTCAAAGGAAGCAATGTCCTCAAACGGAACATTGGTGGCACCAGGATCTAAAGCAGGCTTAAGAAGCCTTGGATGCAGTCAGTCTTTTATTAACTATCATGACCGACACAATGTGATCCATAATACTTCCATTTTGGCAGAAATTACATTCAAGCACAGGCCCCCACTAGAAGGTAGTGATGACATTCAGGTGCTGAAAACGTCTTTTTAATGCCTAAAGGAATGATTGTGAGCTTTACTTACCATATATATTGGTCAAATGATGCCCTATGCCGGAAGACTGTCTTTTTTTTTTCTTCAGTATCGGCAATGCAGAGACAATTTGTTGCGAAACACTGCCACTGCTGGTCATTCAGTATAATCTGCAGATGGAAAAGTCCACTGTTAGCACATTTACTACAAGCAATACAAAAAAATCATGATTTTTATAAAGGGTAAACAGATCAATACTATGGAGTTTGTATTATTGTGCAAATCAGCAGTTCATTAGAAAATCAAATCTCGATTTGTGTTTTTAACCTACCATACTACTCTGAATCTCATGCCTCATTTGGCAACACCCTCTAAACAACTGTAGAAGGTACATTAGGACATAGATAGAGATCTTTTTGCCATCCAAGTGGCAGCGTACCCCTCTCACTTTATTTGTTTTAGGATATGGTACACCAGTAGCAATTAAGCCAGCTGATAAGTTGAGAGGTAGGGTTACGCTACAGTTAATGGGAATAATAAAAGCTATGAATAGCATGTTCATAATCATCATTTGAGCCAATTCCTAGCAGTTCAGCAATAGTGAAGTTGACTAATGCTCAAACTCCCGTTCGTTCAAATTTAAAGGTCTTAAAAAGTGCCCTAATTTCGTACATTTTACCATCATAGCTGTCACTTGGGCGTCCGGTCTACCCTGCTACTCATTTCATTAGCAAGATAAATGTATCTTGCTGCTTGCTAGGCAACAACAGAGTGGCCCTCACGTCAGACAACATCTTGCATTTAGCTTTATGATGTCAGCTTGCTAGGCAACAGATTGGCCCTCATGTCAGACAACATCTTGCCTTCGCTTTATGATGTCAGATCATCACTGGTCCAATTGTCCTTGTGGAAGCGGACCACACAGGAGGATGAGATATCAGAAGTTATGCAGTAGGTTGCTATCTCTATTCATGACCGCAAGGCAAGTCGGAGGTGGAATGGCAAATACTCTGAACCACTCAAAGCACTGTGGCCTTTTTTAAAGTGGGATGCAGATACAAAAACAGAGACTATCCTTACCAACAATCCTTCTTGAATATCAGAGTCCAACATACAGAGTGCAGCGGATGACGTTAAATGTGCTTCATTCCGTGAGAACGCAACTCTATAGTTCTACAGTGAGATAGTGCATTTCAGCCTCAAAGGAAGCAATGTCCTCAAACGGAACATTGGTGGCACCAGGATCTAAAGCAGGCTTAAGAAGCCTTGGATGCAGTCAGTCTTTTATTAACTATCATGACCGACACAATGTGATCCATAATACTTCCATTTTGGCAGAAATTACATTCAAGCACAGGCCCCCACTAGAAGGTAGTGATGACATTCAGGTGCTGAAAACGTCTTTTTAATGCCTAAAGGAATGATTGTGAGCTTTACTTACCATATATATTGGTCAAATGATGCCCTATGCCGGAAGACTGTCTTTTTTTTTTTCTTCAGTATCGGCAATGCAGAGACAATTTGTTGCGAAACACTGCCACTGCTGGTCATTCAGTATAATCTGCAGATGGAAAAGTCCACTGTTAGCACATTTACTACAAGCAATACAAAAAAATCATGATTTTTATAAAGGGTAAACAGATCAATACTATGGAGTTTGTATTATTGTGCAAATCAGCAGTTCATTAGAAAATCAAATCTCGATTTGTGTTTTTAACCTACCATACTACTCTGAATCTCATGCCTCATTTGGCAACACCCTCTAAACAACTGTAGAAGGTACATTAGGACATAGATAGAGATCTTTTTGCCATCCAAGTGGCAGCGTACCCCTCTCACTTTATTTGTTTTAGGATATGGTACACCAGTAGCAATTAAGCCAGCTGATAAGTTGAGAGGTAGGGTTACGCTACAGTTAATGGGAATAATAAAAGCTATGAATAGCATGTTCATAATCATCATTTGAGCCAATTCCTAGCAGTTCAGCAATAGTGAAGTTGACTAATGCTCAAACTCCCGTTCGTTCAAATTTAAAGGTCTTAAAAAGTGCCCTAAGTTCGTACATTTTACCATCATAGCTGTCACTTGGGCGTCCGGTCTACCCTGCTACTCATTTCATTAGCAAGATAAATGTATCTTACTGCTTGCTAGGCAACAACAGAGTGGCCCTCACGTCGGAGAACATCTTGCATTTAGCTTTATGATGTCAGCTTGCTAGGCAACAGATTGGCCCTCATGTCAGACAACATCTTGCCTTCGCTTTATGATGTCAGATCATCACTGGTCCAATTGTCCTTGTGGAAGCGGACCACACAGGAGGATGAGATATCAGAAGTTATGCAGTAGGTTGCTATCTCTATTCATGACCGCAAGGCAAGTCGGAGGTGGAATGGCAAATACTCTGAACCACTCAAAGCACTGTGGCCTTTTTTAAAGTGGGATGCAGATACAAAAACAGAGACTATCCTTACCAACAATCCTTCTTGAATATCAGAGTCCAACATACAGAGTGCAGCGGAAGACGTTAAATGTGCTTCATTCCCTGAGAACGCAACTCTATAGTTCTACAGTGAGATAGTGCATTTCAGCCTCAAAGGAAGCAATGTCCTCAAACGGAACATTGGTGGCACCAGGATCTAAAGCAGGCTTAAGAAGCCTTGGATGCAGTCAGTCTTTTATTAACTATCATGACCGACACAATGTGATCCATAATACTTCCATTTTGGCAGAAATTACATTCAAGCACAGGCCCCCACTAGAAGGTAGTGATGACATTCAGGTGCTGAAAACGTCTTTTTAATGCCTAAAGGAATGATTGTGAGCTTTACTTACCATATATATTGGTCAAATGATGCCCTATGCCGGAAGACTGTCTTTTTTTTTTTTCTTCAGTATCGGCAATGCAGAGACAATTTGTTGCGAAACACTGCCACTGCTGGTCATTCAGTATAATCTGCAGATGGAAAAGTCCACTGTTAGCACATTTACTACAAGCAATACAAAAAAATCATGATTTTTATAAAGGGTAAACAGATCAATACTATGGAGTTTGTATTATTGTGCAAATCAGCAGTTCATTAGAAAATCAAATCTCGATTTGTGTTTTTAACCTACCATACTACTCTGAATCTCATGCCTCATTTGGCAACACCCTCTAAACAACTGTAGAAGGTACATTAGGACATAGATAGAGATCTTTTTTGCCATCCAAGTGGCAGCGTACCCCTCTCACTTTATTTGTTTTAGGATATGGTACACCAGTAGCAATTAAGCCAGCTGATAAGTTGAGAGGTAGGGTTACGCTACAGTTAATGGGAATAATAAAAGCTATGAATAGCATGTTCATAATCATCATTTGAGCCAATTCCTAGCAGTTCAGCAATAGTGAAGTTGACTAATGCTCAAACTCCCGTTCGTTCAAATTTAAAGGTCTTAAAAAGTGCCCTAATTTCGTACATTTTACCATCATAGCTGTCACTTGGGCGTCCGGTCTACCCTGCTACTCATTTCATTAGCAAGATAAATGTATCTTACTGCTTGCTAGGCAACAACAGAGTGGCCCTCACGTCAGACAACATCTTGCATTTAGCTTTATGATGTCAGCTTGCTAGGCAACAGATTGGCCCTCATGTCAGACAACATCTTGCCTTCGCTTTATGATGTCAGATCATCACTGGTCCAATTGTCCTTGTGGAAGCGGACCACACAGGAGGATGAGATATCAGAAGTTATGCAGTAGGTTGCTATCTCTATTCATGACCGCAAGGCAAGTCGGAGGTGGAATGGCAAATACTCTGAACCACTCAAAGCACTGTGGCCTTTTTTAAAGTGGGATGCAGATACAAAAACAGAGACTATCCTTACCAACAATCCTTCTTGAATATCAGAGTCCAACATACAGAGTGCAGCGGAAGACGTTAAATGTGCTTCATTCCGTGAGAACGCAACTCTATAGTTCTACAGTGAGATAGTGCATTTCAGCCTCAAAGGAAGCAATGTCCTCAAACGGAACATTGGTGGCACCAGGATCTAAAGCAGGCTTAAGAAGCCTTGGATGCAGTCAGTCTTTTATTAACTATCATGACCGACACAATGTGATCCATAATACTTCCATTTTGGCAGAATTTACATTCAAGCACAGGCCCCCACTAGAAGGTAGTGATGACATTCAGGTGCTGAAAACGTCTTTTTAATGCCTAAAGGAATGATTGTGAGCTTTACTTACCATATATATTGGTCAAATGATGCCCTATGCCGGAAGACTGTCTTTTTTTTTTTCTTCAGTATCGGCAATGCAGAGACAATTTGTTGCAAAACACTGCCACTGCTGGTCATTCAGTATAATCTGCAGATGGAAAAGTCCACTGTTAGCACATTTACTACAAGCAATACAAAAAAATCATGATTTTTATAAAGGGTAAACAGATCAATACTATGGAGTTTGTATTATTGTGCAAATCAGCAGTTCATTAGAAAATCAAATCTCGATTTGTGTTTTTAACCTACCATACTACTCTGAATCTCATGCCTCATTTGGCAACACCCTCTAAACAACTGTAGAAGGTACATTAGGACATAGATAGAGATCTTTTTGCCATCCAAGTGGCAGCGTACCCCTCTCACTTTATTTGTTTTAGGATATGGTACACCAGTAGCAATTAAGCCAGCTGATAAGTTGAGAGGTAGGGTTACGCTACAGTTAATGGGAATAATAAAAGCTATGAATAGCATGTTCATAATCATCATTTGAGCCAATTCCTAGCAGTTCAGCAATAGTGAAGTTGACTAATGCTCAAACTCCCGTTCGTTCAAATTTAAAGGTCTTAAAAAGTGCCCTAATTTCGTACATTTTACCATCATAGCTGTCACTTGGGCGTCCGGTCTACCCTGCTACTCATTTCATTAGCAAGATAAATGTATCTTACTGCTTGCTAGGCAACAACAGAGTGGCCCTCACGTCAGACAACATCTTGCATTTAGCTTTATGATGTCAGCTTGCTAGGCAACAGATTGGCCCTCATGTCAGACAACATCTTGCCTTCGCTTTATGATGTCAGATCATCACTGGTCCAATTGTCCTTGTGGAAGCGGACCACACAGGAGGATGAGATATCAGAAGTTATGCAGTAGGTTGCTATCTCTATTCATGACCGCAAGGCAAGTCGGAGGTGGAATGGCAAATACTCTGAACCACTCAAAGCACTGTGGCCTTTTTTAAAGTGGGATGCAGATACAAAAACAGAGACTATCCTTACCAACAATCCTTCTTGAATATCAGAGTCCAACATACAGAGTGCAGCGGAAGACGTTAAATGTGCTTCATTCCGTGAGAACGCAACTCTATAGTTCTACAGTGAGATAGTGCATTTCAGCCTCAAAGGAAGCAATGTCCTCAAACGGAACATTGGTGGCACCAGGATCTAAAGCAGGCTTAAGAAGCCTTGGATGCAGTCAGTCTTTTATTAACTATCATGACCGACACAATGTGATCCATAATACTTCCATTTTGGCAGAAATTACATTCAAGCACAGGCCCCCACTAGAAGGTAGTGATGACATTCAGGTGCTGAAAACGTCTTTTTAATGCCTAAAGGAATGATTGTGAGCTTTACTTACCATATATATTGGTCAAATGATGCCCTATGCCGGAAGACTGTCTTTTTTTTTTTCTTCAGTATCGGCAATGCAGAGACAATTTGTTGCGAAACACTGCCACTGCTGGTCATTCAGTATAATCTGCAGATGGAAAAGTCCACTGTTAGCACATTTACTACAAGCAATACAAAAAAAATCATGATTTTTATAAAGGGTAAACAGATCAATACTATGGAGTTTGTATTATTGTGCAAATCAGCAGTTCATTAGAAAATCAAATCTCGATTTGTGTTTTTAACCTACCATACTACTCTGAATCTCATGCCTCATTTGGCAACACCCTCTAAACAACTGTAGAAGGTACATTAGGACATAGATAGAGATCTTTTTGCCATCCAAGTGGCAGCGTACCCCTCTCACTTTATTTGTTTTAGGATATGGTACACCAGTAGCAATTAAGCCAGCTGATAAGTTGAGAGGTAGGGTTACGCTACAGTTAATGGGAATAATAAAAGCTATGAATAGCATGTTCATAATCATCATTTGAGCCAATTCCTAGCAGTTCAGCAATAGTGAAGTTGACTAATGCTCAAACTCCCGTTCGTTCAAATTTAAAGGTCTTAAAAAGTGCCCTAATTTCGTACATTTTACCATCATAGCTGTCACTTGGGCGTCCGGTCTACCCTGCTACTCATTTCATTAGCAAGATAAATGTATCTTACTGCTTGCTAGGCAACAACAGAGTGGCCCTCACGTCAGACAACATCTTGCATTTAGCTTTATGATGTCAGCTTGCTAGGCAACAGATTGGCCCTCATGTCAGACAACATCTTGCCTTCGCTTTATGATGTCAGATCATCACTGGTCCAATTGTCCTTGTGGAAGCGGACCACACAGGAGGATGAGATATCAGAAGTTATGCAGTAGGTTGCTATCTCTATTCATGACCGCAAGGCAAGTCGGAGGTGGAATGGCAAATACTCTGAACCACTCAAAGCACTGTGGCCTTTTTTAAAGTGGGATGCAGATACAAAAACAGAGACTATCCTTACCAACAATCCTTCTTGAATATCAGAGTCCAACATACAGAGTGCAGCGGAAGACGTTAAATGTGCTTCATTCCGTGAGAACGCAACTCTATAGTTCTACAGTGAGATAGTGCATTTCAGCCTCAAAGGAAGCAATGTCCTCAAACGGAACATTGGTGGCACCAGGATCTAAAGCAGGCTTAAGAAGCCTTGGATGCAGTCAGTCTTTTATTAACTATCATGACCGACACAATGTGATCCATAATACTTCCATTTTGGCAGAATTTACATTCAAGCACAGGCCCCCACTAGAAGGTAGTGATGACATTCAGGTGCTGAAAACGTCTTTTTAATGCCTAAAGGAATGATTGTGAGCTTTACTTACCATATATATTGGTCAAATGATGCCCTATGCCGGAAGACTGTCTTTTTTTTTTTCTTCAGTATCGGCAATGCAGAGACAATTTGTTGCGAAACACTGCCACTGCTGGTCATTCAGTATAATCTGCAGATGGAAAAGTCCACTGTTAGCACATTTACTACAAGCAATACAAAAAAATCATGATTTTTATAAAGGGTAAACAGATCAATACTATGGAGTTTGTATTATTGTGCAAATCAGCAGTTCATTAGAAAATCAAATCTCGATTTGTGTTTTTAACCTACCATACTACTCTGAATCTCATGCCTCATTTGGCAACACCCTCTAAACAACTGTAGAAGGTACATTAGGACATAGATAGAGATCTTTTTGCCATCCAAGTGGCAGCGTACCCCTCTCACTTTATTTGTTTTAGGATATGGTACACCAGTAGCAATTAAGCCAGCTGATAAGTTGAGAGGTAGGGTTACGCTACAGTTAATGGGAATAATAAAAGCTATGAATAGCAGGTTCATAATCATCATTTGAGCCAATTCCTAGCAGTTCAGCAATAGTGAAGTTGACTAATGCTCAAACTCCCGTTCGTTCAAATTTAAAGGTCTTAAAAAGTGCCCTAATTTCGTACATTTTACCATCATAGCTGTCACTTGGGCGTCCGGTCTACCCTGCTACTCATTTCATTAGCAAGATAAATGTATCTTACTGCTTGCTAGGCAACAACAGAGTGGCCCTCACGTCAGACAACATCTTGCATTTAGCTTTATGAT
The DNA here is from genome assembly GCF_964263255.1 of Lissotriton vulgaris. Classification (NCBI taxonomy): domain Eukaryota; kingdom Metazoa; phylum Chordata; class Amphibia; order Caudata; family Salamandridae; genus Lissotriton; species Lissotriton vulgaris. The sequence goes on along the minus strand of NC_141700.1, from coordinate 322,482,474 downwards.
GTCAGCTTGCTAGGCAACAGATTGGCCCTCATGTCAGACAACATCTTGCCTTCGCTTTATGATGTCAGATCATCACTGGTCCAATTGTCCTTGTGGAAGCGGACCACACAGGAGGATGAGATATCAGAAGTTATGCAGTAGGTTGCTATCTCTATTCATGACCGCAAGGCAAGTCGGAGGTGGAATGGCAAATACTCTGAACCACTCAAAGCACTGTGGCCTTTTTTAAAGTGGGATGCAGATACAAAAACAGAGACTATCCTTACCAACAATCCTTCTTGAATATCAGAGTCCAACATACAGAGTGCAGCGGAAGACGTTAAATGTGCTTCATTCCGTGAGAACGCAACTCTATAGTTCTACAGTGAGATAGTGCATTTCAGCCTCAAAGGAAGCAATGTCCTCAAACGGAACATTGGTGGCACCAGGATCTAAAGCAGGCTTAAGAACCCTTGGATGCAGTCAGTCTTTTATTAACTATCATGACCGACACAATGTGATCCATAATACTTCCATTTTGGCAGAATTTACATTCAAGCACAGGCCCCCACTAGAAGGTAGTGATGACATTCAGGTGCTGAAAACGTCTTTTTAATGCCTAAAGGAATGATTGTGAGCTTTACTTACCATATATATTGGTCAAATGATGCCCTATGCCGGAAGACTGTCTTTTTTTTTTTCTTCAGTATCGGCAATGCAGAGACAATTTGTTGCGAAACACTGCCACTGCTGGTCATTCAGTATAATCTGCAGATGGAAAAGTCCACTGTTAGCACATTTACTACAAGCAATACAAAAAAATCATGATTTTTATAAAGGGTAAACAGATCAATACTATGGAGTTTGTATTATTGTGCAAATCAGCAGTTCATTAGAAAATCAAATCTCGATTTGTGTTTTTAACCTACCATACTACTCTGAATCTCATGCCTCATTTGGCAACACCCTCTAAACAACTGTAGAAGGTACATTAGGACATAGATAGAGATCTTTTTGCCATCCAAGTGGCAGCGTACCCCTCTCACTTTATTTGTTTTAGGATATGGTACACCAGTAGCAATTAAGCCAGCTGATAAGTTGAGAGGTAGGGTTACGCTACAGTTAATGGGAATAATAAAAGCTATGAATAGCAGGTTCATAATCATCATTTGAGCCAATTCCTAGCAGTTCAGCAATAGTGAAGTTGACTAATGCTCAAACTCCCGTTCGTTCAAATTTAAAGGTCTTAAAAAGTGCCCTAATTTCGTACATTTTACCATCATAGCTGTCACTTGGGCGTCCGGTCTACCCTGCTACTCATTTCATTAGCAAGATAAATGTATCTTACTGCTTGCTAGGCAACAACAGAGTGGCCCTCACGTCAGACAACATCTTGCATTTAGCTTTATGATGTCAGCTTGCTAGGCAACAGATTGGCCCTCATGTCAGACAACATCTTGCCTTCGCTTTATGATGTCAGATCATCACTGGTCCAATTGTCCTTGTGGAAGCGGACCACACAGGAGGATGAGATATCAGAAGTTATGCAGTAGGTTGCTATCTCTATTCATGACCGCAAGGCAAGTCGGAGGTGGAATGGCAAATACTCTGAACCACTCAAAGCACTGTGGCCTTTTTTAAAGTGGGATGCAGATACAAAAACAGAGACTATCCTTACCAACAATCCTTCTTGAATATCAGAGTCCAACATACAGAGTGCAGCGGAAGACGTTAAATGTGCTTCATTCCGTGAGAACGCAACTCTATAGTTCTACAGTGAGATAGTGCATTTCAGCCTCAAAGGAAGCAATGTCCTCAAACGGAACATTGGTGGCACCAGGATCTAAAGCAGGCTTAAGAACCCTTGGATGCAGTCAGTCTTTTATTAACTATCATGACCGACACAATGTGATCCATAATACTTCCATTTTGGCAGAATTTACATTCAAGCACAGGCCCCCACTAGAAGGTAGTGATGACATTCAGGTGCTGAAAACGTCTTTTTAATGCCTAAAGGAATGATTGTGAGCTTTACTTACCATATATATTGGTCAAATGATGCCCTATGCCGGAAGACTGTCTTTTTTTTTTTCTTCAGTATCGGCAATGCAGAGACAATTTGTTGCGAAACACTGCCACTGCTGGTCATTCAGTATAATCTGCAGATGGAAAAGTCCACTGTTAGCACATTTACTACAAGCAATACAAAAAAATCATGATTTTTATAAAGGGTAAACAGATCAATACTATGGAGTTTGTATTATTGTGCAAATCAGCAGTTCATTAGAAAATCAAATCTCGATTTGTGTTTTTAACCTACCATACTACTCTGAATCTCATGCCTCATTTGGCAACACCCTCTAAACAACTGTAGAAGGTACATTAGGACATAGATAGAGATCTTTTTGCCATCCAAGTGGCAGCGTACCCCTCTCACTTTATTTGTTTTAGGATATGGTACACCAGTAGCAATTAAGCCAGCTGATAAGTTGAGAGGTAGGGTTACGCTACAGTTAATGGGAATAATAAAAGCTATGAATAGCATGTTCATAATCATCATTTGAGCCAATTCCTAGCAGTTCAGCAATAGTGAAGTTGACTAATGCTCAAACTCCCGTTCGTTCAAATTTAAAGGTCTTAAAAAGTGCCCTAATTTCGTACATTTTACCATCATAGCTGTCACTTGGGCGTCCGGTCTACCCTGCTACTCATTTCATTAGCAAGATAAATGTATCTTACTGCTTGCTAGGCAACAACAGAGTGGCCCTCACGTCAGACAACATCTTGCATTTAGCTTTATGATGTCAGCTTGCTAGGCAACAGATTGGCCCTCATGTCAGACAACATCTTGCCTTCGCTTTATGATGTCAGATCATCACTGGTCCAATTGTCCTTGTGGAAGCGGACCACACAGGAGGATGAGATATCAGAAGTTATGCAGTAGGTTGCTATCTCTATTCATGACCGCAAGGCAAGTCGGAGGTGGAATGGCAAATACTCTGAACCACTCAAAGCACTGTGGCCTTTTTTAAAGTGGGATGCAGATACAAAAACAGAGACTATCCTTACCAACAATCCTTCTTGAATATCAGAGTCCAACATACAGAGTGCAGCGGAAGACGTTAAATGTGCTTCATTCCGTGAGAACGCAACTCTATAGTTCTACAGTGAGATAGTGCATTTCAGCCTCAAAGGAAGCAATGTCCTCAAACGGAACATTGGTGGCACCAGGATCTAAAGCAGGCTTAAGAAGCCTTGGATGCAGTCAGTCTTTTATTAACTATCATGACCGACACAATGTGATCCATAATACTTCCATTTTGGCAGAAATTACATTCAAGCACAGGCCCCCACTAGAAGGTAGTGATGACATTCAGGTGCTGAAAACGTCTTTTTAATGCCTAAAGGAATGATTGTGAGCTTTACTTACCATATATATTGGTCAAATGATGCCCTATGCCGGAAGACTGTCTTTTTTTTTTTCTTCAGTATCGGCAATGCAGAGACAATTTGTTGCGAAACACTGCCACTGCTGGTCATTCAGTATAATCTGCAGATGGAAAAGTCCACTGTTAGCACATTTACTACAAGCAATACAAAAAAAATCATGATTTTTATAAAGGGTAAACAGATCAATACTATGGAGTTTGTATTATTGTGCAAATCAGCAGTTCATTAGAAAATCAAATCTCGATTTGTGTTTTTAACCTACCATACTACTCTGAATCTCATGCCTCATTTGGCAACACCCTCTAAACAACTGTAGAAGGTACATTAGGACATAGATAGAGATCTTTTTGCCATCCAAGTGGCAGCGTACCCCTCTCACTTTATTTGTTTTAGGATATGGTACACCAGTAGCAATTAAGCCAGCTGATAAGTTGAGAGGTAGGGTTACGCTACAGTTAATGGGAATAATAAAAGCTATGAATAGCATGTTCATAATCATCATTTGAGCCAATTCCTAGCAGTTCAGCAATAGTGAAGTTGACTAATGCTCAAACTCCCGTTCGTTCAAATTTAAAGGTCTTAAAAAGTGCCCTAATTTCGTACATTTTACCATCATAGCTGTCACTTGGGCGTCCGGTCTACCCTGCTACTCATTTCATTAGCAAGATAAATGTATCTTACTGCTTGCTAGGCAACAACAGAGTGGCCCTCACGTCAGACAACATCTTGCATTTAGCTTTATGATGTCAGCTTGCTAGGCAACAGATTGGCCCTCATGTCAGACAACATCTTGCCTTCGCTTTATGATGTCAGATCATCACTGGTCCAATTGTCCTTGTGGAAGCGGACCACACAGGAGGATGAGATATCAGAAGTTATGCAGTAGGTTGCTATCTCTATTCATGACCGCAAGGCAAGTCGGAGGTGGAATGGCAAATACTCTGAACCACTCAAAGCACTGTGGCCTTTTTTAAAGTGGGATGCAGATACAAAAACAGAGACTATCCTTACCAACAATCCTTCTTGAATATCAGAGTCCAACATACAGAGTGCAGCGGAAGACGTTAAATGTGCTTCATTCCGTGAGAACGCAACTCTATAGTTCTACAGTGAGATAGTGCATTTCAGCCTCAAAGGAAGCAATGTCCTCAAACGGAACATTGGTGGCACCAGGATCTAAAGCAGGCTTAAGAAGCCTTGGATGCAGTCAGTCTTTTATTAACTATCATGACCGACACAATGTGATCCATAATACTTCCATTTTGGCAGAAATTACATTCAAGCACAGGCCCCCACTAGAAGGTAGTGATGACATTCAGGTGCTGAAAACGTCTTTTTAATGCCTAAAGGAATGATTGTGAGCTTTACTTACCATATATATTGGTCAAATGATGCCCTATGCCGGAAGACTGTCTTTTTTTTTTTCTTCAGTATCGGCAATGCAGAGACAATTTGTTGCGAAACACTGCCACTGCTGGTCATTCAGTATAATCTGCAGATGGAAAAGTCCACTGTTAGCACATTTACTACAAGCAATACAAAAAAAATCATGATTTTTATAAAGGGTAAACAGATCAATACTATGGAGTTTGTATTATTGTGCAAATCAGCAGTTCATTAGAAAATCAAATCTCGATTTGTGTTTTTAACCTACCATACTACTCTGAATCTCATGCCTCATTTGGCAAAACCCTCTAAACAACTGTAGAAGGTACATTAGGACATAGATAGAGATCTTTTTGCCATCCAAGTGGCAGCGTACCCCTCTCACTTTATTTGTTTTAGGATATGGTACACCAGTAGCAATTAAGCCAGCTGATAAGTTGAGAGGTAGGGTTACGCTACAGTTAATGGGAATAATAAAAGCTATGAATAGCATGTTCATAATCATCATTTGAGCCAATTCCTAGCAGTTCAGCAATAGTGAAGTTGACTAATGCTCAAACTCCCGTTCGTTCAAATTTAAAGGTCTTAAAAAGTGCCCTAATTTCGTACATTTTACCATCATAGCTGTCACTTGGGCGTCCGGTCTACCCTGCTACTCATTTCATTAGCAAGATAAATGTATCTTACTGCTTGCTAGGCAACAACAGAGTGGCCCTCACGTCAGACAACATCTTGCATTTAGCTTTATGATGTCAGCTTGCTAGGCAACAGATTGGCCCTCATGTCAGACAACATCTTGCCTTCGCTTTATGATGTCAGATCATCACTGGTCCAATTGTCCTTGTGGAAGCGGACCACACAGGAGGATGAGATATCAGAAGTTATGCAGTAGGTTGCTATCTCTATTCATGACCGCAAGGCAAGTCGGAGGTGGAATGGCAAATACTCTGAACCACTCAAAGCACTGTGGCCTTTTTTAAAGTGGGATGCAGATACAAAAACAGAGACTATCCTTACCAACAATCCTTCTTGAATATCAGAGTCCAACATACAGAGTGCAGCGGAAGACGTTAAATGTGCTTCATTCCGTGAGAACGCAACTCTATAGTTCTACAGTGAGATAGTGCATTTCAGCCTCAAAGGAAGCAATGTCCTCAAACGGAACATTGGTGGCACCAGGATCTAAAGCAGGCTTAAGAAGCCTTGGATGCAGTCAGTCTTTTATTAACTATCATGACCGACACAATGTGATCCATAATACTTCCATTTTGGCAGAAATTACATTCAAGCACAGGCCCCCACTAGCAGGTAGTGATGACATTCAGGTGCTGAAAACGTCTTTTTAATGCCTAAAGGAATGATTGTGAGCTTTACTTACCATATATATTGGTCAAATGATGCCCTATGCCGGAAGACTGTCTTTTTTTTTTTTCTTCAGTATCGGCAATGCAGAGACAATTTGTTGCGAAACACTGCCACTGCTGGTCATTCAGTATAATCTGCAGATGGAAAAGTCCACTGTTAGCACATTTACTACAAGCAATACAAAAAAATCATGATTTTTATAAAGGGTAAACAGATCAATACTATGGAGTTTGTATTATTGTGCAAATCAGCAGTTCATTAGAAAATCAAATCTCGATTTGTGTTTTTAACCTACCATACTACTCTGAATCTCATGCCTCATTTGGCAACACCCTCTAAACAACTGTAGAAGGTACATTAGGACATAGATAGAGATCTTTTTGCCATCCAAGTGGCAGCGTACCCCTCTCACTTTATTTGTTTTAGGATATGGTACACCAGTAGCAATTAAGCCAGCTGATAAGTTGAGAGGTAGGGTTACGCTACAGTTAATGGGAATAATAAAAGCTATGAATAGCATGTTCATAATCATCATTTGAGCCAATTCCTAGCAGTTCAGCAATAGTGAAGTTGACTAATGCTCAAACTCCCGTTCGTTCAAATTTAAAGGTCTTAAAAAGTGCCCTAATTTCGTACATTTTACCATCATAGCTGTCACTTGGGCGTCCGGTCTACCCTGCTACTCATTTCATTAGCAAGATAAATGTATCTTACTGCTTGCTAGGCAACAACAGAGTGGCCCTCACGTCAGACAACATCTTGCATTTAGCTTTATGATGTCAGCTTGCTAGGCAACAGATTGGCCCTCATGTCAGACAACATCTTGCCTTCGCTTTATGATGTCAGATCATCACTGGTCCAATTGTCCTTGTGGAAGCGGACCACACAGGAGGATGAGATATCAGAAGTTATGCAGTAGGTTGCTATCTCTATTCATGACCGCAAGGCAAGTCGGAGGTGGAATGGCAAATACTCTGAACCACTCAAAGCACTGTGGCCTTTTTTAAAGTGGGATGCAGATACAAAAACAGAGACTATCCTTACCAACAATCCTTCTTGAATATCAGAGTCCAACATACAGAGTGCAGCGGAAGACGTTAAATGTGCTTCATTCCGTGAGAACGCAACTCTATAGTTCTACAGTGAGATAGTGCATTTCAGCCTCAAAGGAAGCAATGTCCTCAAACGGAACATTGGTGGCACCAGGATCTAAAGCAGGCTTAAGAAGCCTTGGATGCAGTCAGTCTTTTATTAACTATCATGACCGACACAATGTGATCCATAATACTTCCATTTTGGCAGAAATTACATTCAAGCACAGGCCCCCACTAGAAGGTAGTGATGACATTCAGGTGCTGAAAACGTCTTTTTAATGCCTAAAGGAATGATTGTGAGCTTTACTTACCATATATATTGGTCAAATGATGCCCTATGCCGGAAGACTGTCTTTTTTTTTTTCTTCAGTATCGGCAATGCAGAGACAATTTGTTGCGAAACACTGCCACTGCTGGTCATTCAGTATAATCTGCAGATGGAAAAGTCCACTGTTAGCACATTTACTACAAGCAATACAAAAAAAATCATGATTTTTATAAAGGGTAAACAGATCAATACTATGGAGTTTGTATTATTGTGCAAATCAGCAGTTCATTAGAAAATCAAATCTCGATTTGTGTTTTTAACCTACCATACTACTCTGAATCTCATGCCTCATTTGGCAACACCCTCTAAACAACTGTAGAAGGTACATTAGGACATAGATAGAGATCTTTTTGCCATCCAAGTGGCAGCGTACCCCTCTCACTTTATTTGTTTTAGGATATGGTACACCAGTAGCAATTAAGCCAGCTGATAAGTTGAGAGGTAGGGTTACGCTACAGTTAATGGGAATAATAAAAGCTATGAATAGCATGTTCATAATCATCATTTGAGCCAATTCCTAGCAGTTCAGCAATAGTGAAGTTGACTAATGCTCAAACTCCCGTTCGTTCAAATTTAAAGGTCTTAAAAAGTGCCCTAATTTCGTACATTTTACCATCATAGCTGTCACTTGGGCGTCCGGTCTACCCTGCTACTCATTTCATTAGCAAGATAAATGTATCTTACTGCTTGCTAGGCAACAACAGAGTGGCCCTCACGTCAGACAACATCTTGCATTTAGCTTTATGATGTCAGCTTGCTAGGCAACAGATTGGCCCTCATGTCAGACAACATCTTGCCTTCGCTTTATGATGTCAGATCATCACTGGTCCAATTGTCCTTGTGGAAGCGGACCACACAGGAGGATGAGATATCAGAAGTTATGCAGTAGGTTGCTATCTCTATTCATGACCGCAAGGCAAGTCGGAGGTGGAATGGCAAATACTCTGAACCACTCAAAGCACTGTGGCCTTTTTTAAAGTGGGATGCAGATACAAAAACAGAGACTATCCTTACCAACAATCCTTCTTGAATATCAGAGTCCAACATACAGAGTGCAGCGGAAGACGTTAAATGTGCTTCATTCCGTGAGAACGCAACTCTATAGTTCTACAGTGAGATAGTGCATTTCAGCCTCAAAGGAAGCAATGTCCTCAAACGGAACATTGGTGGCACCAGGATCTAAAGCAGGCTTAAGAAGCCTTGGATGCAGTCAGTCTTTTATTAACTATCATGACCGACACAATGTGATCCATAATACTTCCATTTTGGCAGAAATTACATTCAAGCACAGGCCCCCACTAGCAGGTAGTGATGACATTCAGGTGCTGAAAACGTCTTTTTAATGCCTAAAGGAATGATTGTGAGCTTTACTTACCATATATATTGGTCAAATGATGCCCTATGCCGGAAGACTGTCTTTTTTTTTTTTCTTCAGTATCGGCAATGCAGAGACAATTTGTTGCGAAACACTGCCACTGCTGGTCATTCAGTATAATCTGCAGATGGAAAAGTCCACTGTTAGCACATTTACTACAAGCAATACAAAAAAATCATGATTTTTATAAAGGGTAAACAGATCAATACTATGGAGTTTGTATTATTGTGCAAATCAGCAGTTCATTAGAAAATCAAATCTCGATTTGTGTTTTTAACCTACCATACTACTCTGAATCTCATGCCTCATTTGGCAACACCCTCTAAACAACTGTAGAAGGTACATTAGGACATAGATAGAGATCTTTTTGCCATCCAAGTGGCAGCGTACCCCTCTCACTTTATTTGTTTTAGGATATGGTACACCAGTAGCAATTAAGCCAGCTGATAAGTTGAGAGGTAGGGTTACGCTACAGTTAATGGGAATAATAAAAGCTATGAATAGCATGTTCATAATCATCATTTGAGCCAATTCCTAGCAGTTCAGCAATAGTGAAGTTGACTAATGCTCAAACTCCCGTTCGTTCAAATTTAAAGGTCTTAAAAAGTGCCCTAATTTCGTACATTTTACCATCATAGCTGTCACTTGGGCGTCCGGTCTACCCTGCTACTCATTTCATTAGCAAGATAAATGTATCTTACTGCTTGCTAGGCAACAACAGAGTGGCCCTCACGTCAGACAACATCTTGCATTTAGCTTTATGATGTCAGCTTGCTAGGCAACAGATTGGCCCTCATGTCAGACAACATCTTGCCTTCGCTTTATGATGTCAGATCATCACTGGTCCAATTGTCCTTGTGGAAGCGGACCACACAGGAGGATGAGATATCAGAAGTTATGCAGTAGGTTGCTATCTCTATTCATGACCGCAAGGCAAGTCGGAGGTGGAATGGCAAATACTCTGAACCACTCAAAGCACTGTGGCCTTTTTTAAAGTGGGATGCAGATACAAAAACAGAGACTATCCTTACCAACAATCCTTCTTGAATATCAGAGTCCAACATACAGAGTGCAGCGGAAGACGTTAAATGTGCTTCATTCCGTGAGAACGCAACTCTATAGTTCTACAGTGAGATAGTGCATTTCAGCCTCAAAGGAAGCAATGTCCTCAAACGGAACATTGGTGGCACCAGGATCTAAAGCAGGCTTAAGAAGCCTTGGATGCAGTCAGTCTTTTATTAACTATCATGACCGACACAATGTGATCCATAATACTTCCATTTTGGCAGAAATTACATTCAAGCACAGGCCCCCACTAGAAGGTAGTGATGACATTCAGGTGCTGAAAACGTCTTTTTAATGCCTAAAGGAATGATTGTGAGCTTTACTTACCATATATATTGGTCAAATGATGCCCTATGCCGGAAGACTGTCTTTTTTTTTTTCTTCAGTATCGGCAATGCAGAGACAATTTGTTGCGAAACACTGCCACTGCTGGTCATTCAGTATAATCTGCAGATGGAAAAGTCCACTGTTAGCACATTTACTACAAGCAATACAAAAAAAATCATGATTTTTATAAAGGGTAAACAGATCAATACTATGGAGTTTGTATTATTGTGCAAATCAGCAGTTCATTAGAAAATCAAATCTCGATTTGTGTTTTTAACCTACCATACTACTCTGAATCTCATGCCTCATTTGGCAACACCCTCTAAACAACTGTAGAAGGTACATTAGGACATAGATAGAGATCTTTTTGCCATCCAAGTGGCAGCGTACCCCTCTCACTTTATTTGTTTTAGGATATGGTACACCAGTAGCAATTAAGCCAGCTGATAAGTTGAGAGGTAGGGTTACGCTACAGTTAATGGGAATAATAAAAGCTATGAATAGCATGTTCATAATCATCATTTGAGCCAATTCCTAGCAGTTCAGCAATAGTGAAGTTGACTAATGCTCAAACTCCCGTTCGTTCAAATTTAAAGGTCTTAAAAAGTGCCCTAATTTCGTACATTTTACCATCATAGCTGTCACTTGGGCGTCCGGTCTACCCTGCTACTCATTTCATTAGCAAGATAAATGTATCTTACTGCTTGCTAGGCAACAACAGAGTGGCCCTCACGTCAGACAACATCTTGCATTTAGCTTTATGATGTCAGCTTGCTAGGCAACAGATTGGCCCTCATGTCAGACAACATCTTGCCTTCGCTTTATGATGTCAGATCATCACTGGTCCAATTGTCCTTGTGGAAGCGGACCACACAGGAGGATGAGATATCAGAAGTTATGCAGTAGGTTGCTATCTCTATTCATGACCGCAAGGCAAGTCGGAGGTGGAATGGCAAATACTCTGAACCACTCAAAGCACTGTGGCCTTTTTTAAAGTGGGATGCAGATACAAAAACAGAGACTATCCTTACCAACAATCCTTCTTGAATATCAGAGTCCAACATACAGAGTGCAGCGGAAGACGTTAAATGTGCTTCATTCCGTGAGAACGCAACTCTATAGTTCTACAGTGAGATAGTGCATTTCAGCCTCAAAGGAAGCAATGTCCTCAAACGGAACATTGGTGGCACCAGGATCTAAAGCAGGCTTAAGAAGCCTTGGATGCAGTCAGTCTTTTATTAACTATCATGACCGACACAATGTGATCCATAATCCTTCCATTTTGGCAGAAATTACATTCAAGCACAGGCCCCCACTAGAAGGTAGTGATGACATTCAGGTGCTGAAAACGTCTTTTTAATGCCTAAAGGAATGATTGTGAGCTTTACTTACCATATATATTGGTCAAATGATGCCCTATGCCGGAAGACTGTCTTTTTTTTTTTCTTCAGTATCGGCAATGCAGAGACAATTTGTTGCGAAACACTGCCACTGCTGGTCATTCAGTATAATCTGCAGATGGAAAAGTCCACTGTTAGCACATTTACTACAAGCAATACAAAAAAATCATGATTTTTATAAAGGGTAAACAGATCAATACTATGGAGTTTGTATTATTGTGCAAATCAGCAGTTCATTAGAAAATCAAATCTCGATTTGTGTTTTTAACCTACCATACTACTCTGAATCTCATGCCTCATTTGGCAACACCCTCTAAACAACTGTAGAAGGTACATTAGGACATAGATAGAGATCTTTTTGCCATCCAAGTGGCAGCGTACCCCTCTCACTTTATTTGTTTTAGGATATGGTACACCAGTAGCAATTAAGCCAGCTGATAAGTTGAGAGGTAGGGTTACGCTACAGTTAATGGGAATAATAAAAGCTATGAATAGCATGTTCATAATCATCATTTGAGCCAATTCCTAGCAGTTCAGCAATAGTGAAGTTGACTAATGCTCAAACTCCCGTTCGTTCAAATTTAAAGGTCTTAAAAAGTGCCCTAATTTCGTACATTTTACCATCATAGCTGTCACTTGGGCGTCCGGTCTACCCTGCTATTCATTTCATTAGCAAGATAAATGTATCTTACTGCTTGCTAGGCAACAACAGAGTGGCCCTCACGTCAGACAACATCTTGCATTTAGCTTTATGATGTCAGCTTGCTAGGCAACAGATTGGCCCTCATGTCAGACAACATCTTGCCTTCGCTTTATGATGTCAGATCATCACTGGTCCAATTGTCCTTGTGGAAGCGGACCACACAGGAGGATGAGATATCAGAAGTTATGCAGTAGGTTGCTATCTCTATTCATGACCGCAAGGCAAGTCGGAGGTGGAATGGCAAATACTCTGAACCACTCAAAGCACTGTGGCCTTTTTTAAAGTGGGATGCAGATACAAAAACAGAGACTATCCTTACCAACAATCCTTCTTGAATATCAGAGTCCAACATACAGAGTGCAGCGGAAGACGTTAAATGTGCTTCATTCCGTGAGAACGCAACTCTATAGTTCTACAGTGAGATAGTGCATTTCAGCCTCAAAGGAAGCAATGTCCTCAAACGGAACATTGGTGGCACCAGGATCTAAAGCAGGCTTAAGAAGCCTTGGATGCAGTCAGTCTTTTATTAACTATCATGACCGACACAATGTGATCCATAATACTTCCATTTTGGCAGAAATTACATTCAAGCACAGGCCCCCACTAGCAGGTAGTGATGACATTCAGGTGCTGAAAACGTCTTTTTAATGCCTAAAGGAATGATTGTGAGCTTTACTTACCATATATATTGGTCAAATGATGCCCTATGCCGGAAGACTGTCTTTTTTTTTTTTCTTCAGTATCGGCAATGCAGAGACAATTTGTTGCGAAACACTGCCACTGCTGGTCATTCAGTATAATCTGCAGATGGAAAAGTCCACTGTTAGCACATTTACTACAAGCAATACAAAAAAATCATGATTTTTATAAAGGGTAAACAGATCAATACTATGGAGTTTGTATTATTGTGCAAATCAGCAGTTCATTAGAAAATCAAATCTCGATTTGTGTTTTTAACCTACCATACTACTCTGAATCTCATGCCTCATTTGGCAACACCCTCTAAACAACTGTAGAAGGTACATTAGGACATAGATAGAGATCTTTTTGCCATCCAAGTGGCAGCGTACCCCTCTCACTTTATTTGTTTTAGGATATGGTACACCAGTAGCAATTAAGCCAGCTGATAAGTTGAGAGGTAGGGTTACGCTACAGTTAATGGGAATAATAAAAGCTATGAATAGCATGTTCATAATCATCATTTGAGCCAATTCCTAGCAGTTCAGCAATAGTGAAGTTGACTAATGCTCAAACTCCCGTTCGTTCAAATTTAAAGGTCTTAAAAAGTGCCCTAATTTCGTACATTTTACCATCATAGCTGTCACTTGGGCGTCCGGTCTACCCTGCTACTCATTTCATTAGCAAGATAAATGTATCTTACTGCTTGCTAGGCAACAACAGAGTGGCCCTCACGTCAGACAACATCTTGCATTTAGCTTTATGATGTCAGCTTGCTAGGCAACAGATTGGCCCTCATGTCAGACAACATCTTGCCTTCGCTTTATGATGTCAGATCATCACTGGTCCAATTGTCCTTGTGGAAGCGGACCACACAGGAGGATGAGATATCAGAAGTTATGCAGTAGGTTGCTATCTCTATTCATGACCGCAAGGCAAGTCGGAGGTGGAATGGCAAATACTCTGAACCACTCAAAGCACTGTGGCCTTTTTTAAAGTGGGATGCAGATACAAAAACAGAGACTATCCTTACCAACAATCCTTCTTGAATATCAGAGTCCAACATACAGAGTGCAGCGGAAGACGTTAAATGTGCTTCATTCCGTGAGAACGCAACTCTATAGTTCTACAGTGAGATAGTGCATTTCAGCCTCAAAGGAAGCAATGTCCTCAAACGGAACATTGGTGGCACCAGGATCTAAAGCAGGCTTAAGAAGCCTTGGATGCAGTCAGTCTTTTATTAACTATCATGACCGACACAATGTGATCCATAATACTTCCATTTTGGCAGAAATTACATTCAAGCACAGGCCCCCACTAGAAGGTAGTGATGACATTCAGGTGCTGAAAACGTCTTTTTAATGCCTAAAGGAATGATTGTGAGCTTTACTTACCATATATATTGGTCAAATGATGCCCTATGCCGGAAGACTGTCTTTTTTTTTTTCTTCAGTATCGGCAATGCAGAGACAATTTGTTGCGAAACACTGCCACTGCTGGTCATTCAGTATAATCTGCAGATGGAAAAGTCCACTGTTAGCACATTTACTACAAGCAATACAAAAAAAATCATGATTTTTATAAAGGGTAAACAGATCAATACTATGGAGTTTGTATTATTGTGCAAATCAGCAGTTCATTAGAAAATCAAATCTCGATTTGTGTTTTTAACCTACCATACTACTCTGAATCTCATGCCTCATTTGGCAACACCCTCTAAACAACTGTAGAAGGTACATTAGGACATAGATAGAGATCTTTTTGCCATCCAAGTGGCAGCGTACCCCTCTCACTTTATTTGTTTTAGGATATGGTACACCAGTAGCAATTAAGCCAGCTGATAAGTTGAGAGGTAGGGTTACGCTACAGTTAATGGGAATAATAAAAGCTATGAATAGCATGTTCATAATCATCATTTGAGCCAATTCCTAGCAGTTCAGCAATAGTGAAGTTGACTAATGCTCAAACTCCCGTTCGTTCAAATTTAAAGGTCTTAAAAAGTGCCCTAATTTCGTACATTTTACCATCATAGCTGTCACTTGGGCGTCCGGTCTACCCTGCTACTCATTTCATTAGCAAGATAAATGTATCTTACTGCTTGCTAGGCAACAACAGAGTGGCCCTCACGTCAGACAACATCTTGCATTTAGCTTTATGATGTCAGCTTGCTAGGCAACAGATTGGCCCTCATGTCAGACAACATCTTGCCTTCGCTTTATGATGTCAGATCATCACTGGTCCAATTGTCCTTGTGGAAGCGGACCACACAGGAGGATGAGATATCAGAAGTTATGCAGTAGGTTGCTATCTCTATTCATGACCGCAAGGCAAGTCGGAGGTGGAATGGCAAATACTCTGAACCACTCAAAGCACTGTGGCCTTTTTTAAAGTGGGATGCAGATACAAAAACAGAGACTATCCTTACCAACAATCCTTCTTGAATATCAGAGTCCAACATACAGAGTGCAGCGGAAGACGTTAAATGTGCTTCATTCCGTGAGAACGCAACTCTATAGTTCTACAGTGAGATAGTGCATTTCAGCCTCAAAGGAAGCAATGTCCTCAAACGGAACATTGGTGGCACCAGGATCTAAAGCAGGCTTAAGAAGCCTTGGATGCAGTCAGTCTTTTATTAACTATCATGACCGACACAATGTGATCCATAATCCTTCCATTTTGGCAGAAATTACATTCAAGCACAGGCCCCCACTAGAAGGTAGTGATGACATTCAGGTGCTGAAAACGTCTTTTTAATGCCTAAAGGAATGATTGTGAGCTTTACTTACCATATATATTGGTCAAATGATGCCCTATGCCGGAAGACTGTCTTTTTTTTTTTCTTCAGTATCGGCAATGCAGAGACAATTTGTTGCGAAACACTGCCACTGCTGGTCATTCAGTATAATCTGCAGATGGAAAAGTCCACTGTTAGCACATTTACTACAAGCAATACAAAAAAATCATGATTTTTATAAAGGGTAAACAGATCAATACTATGGAGTTTGTATTATTGTGCAAATCAGCAGTTCATTAGAAAATCAAATCTCGATTTGTGTTTTTAACCTACCATACTACTCTGAATCTCATGCCTCATTTGGCAACACCCTCTAAACAACTGTAGAAGGTACATTAGGACATAGATAGAGATCTTTTTGCCATCCAAGTGGCAGCGTACCCCTCTCACTTTATTTGTTTTAGGATATGGTACACCAGTAGCAATTAAGCCAGCTGATAAGTTGAGAGGTAGGGTTACGCTACAGTTAATGGGAATAATAAAAGCTATGAATAGCATGTTCATAATCATCATTTGAGCCAATTCCTAGCAGTTCAGCAATAGTGAAGTTGACTAATGCTCAAACTCCCGTTCGTTCAAATTTAAAGGTCTTAAAAAGTGCCCTAATTTCGTACATTTTACCATCATAGCTGTCACTTGGGCGTCCGGTCTACCCTGCTATTCATTTCATTAGCAAGATAAATGTATCTTACTGCTTGCTAGGCAACAACAGAGTGGCCCTCACGTCAGACAACATCTTGCATTTAGCTTTATGATGTCAGCTTGCTAGGCAACAGATTGGCCCTCATGTCAGACAACATCTTGCCTTCGCTTTATGATGTCAGATCATCACTGGTCCAATTGTCCTTGTGGAAGCGGACCACACAGGAGGATGAGATATCAGAAGTTATGCAGTAGGTTGCTATCTCTATTCATGACCGCAAGGCAAGTCGGAGGTGGAATGGCAAATACTCTGAACCACTCAAAGCACTGTGGCCTTTTTTAAAGTGGGATGCAGATACAAAAACAGAGACTATCCTTACCAACAATCCTTCTTGAATATCAGAGTCCAACATACAGAGTGCAGCGGAAGACGTTAAATGTGCTTCAATCCGTGAGAACGCAACTCTATAGTTCTACAGTGAGATAGTGCATTTCAGCCTCAAAGGAAGCAATGTCCTCAAACGGAACATTGGTGGCACCAGGATCTAAAGCAGGCTTAAGAAGCCTTGGATGCAGTCAGTCTTTTATTAACTATCATGACCGACACAATGTGATCCATAATACTTCCATTTTGGCAGAAATTACATTCAAGCACAGGCCCCCACTAGAAGGTAGTGATGACATTCAGGTGCTGAAAACGTCTTTTTAATGCCTAAAGGAATGATTGTGAGCTTTACTTACCATATATATTGGTCAAATGATGCCCTATGCCGGAAGACTGTCTTTTTTTTTTCTTCAGTATCGGCAATGCAGAGACAATTTGTTGCGAAACACTGCCACTGCTGGTCATTCAGTATAATCTGCAGATGGAAAAGTCCACTGTTAGCACATTTACTACAAGCAATACAAAAAAAATCATGATTTTTATAAAGGGTAAACAGATCAATACTATGGAGTTTGTATTATTGTGCAAATCAGCAGTTCATTAGAAAATCAAATCTCGATTTGTGTTTTTAACCTACCATACTACTCTGAATCTCATGCCTCATTTGGCAACACCCTCTAAACAACTGTAGAAGGTACATTAGGACATAGATAGAGATCTTTTTGCCATCCAAGTGGCAGCGTACCCCTCTCACTTTATTTGTTTTAGGATATGGTACACCAGTAGCAATTAAGCCAGCTGATAAGTTGAGAGGTAGGGTTACGCTACAGTTAATGGGAATAATAAAAGCTATGAATAGCATGTTCATAATCATCATTTGAGCCAATTCCTAGCAGTTCAGCAATAGTGAAGTTGACTAATGCTCAAACTCCCGTTCGTTCAAATTTAAAGGTCTTAAAAAGTGCCCTAATTTCGTACATTTTACCATCATAGCTGTCACTTGGGCGTCCGGTCTACCCTGCTACTCATTTCATTAGCAAGATAAATGTATCTTACTGCTTGCTAGGCAACAACAGAGTGGCCCTCACGTCAGACAACATCTTGCATTTAGCTTTATGATGTCAGCTTGCTAGGCAACAGATTGGCCCTCATGTCAGACAACATCTTGCCTTCGCTTTATGATGTCAGATCATCACTGGTCCAATTGTCCTTGTGGAAGCGGACCACACAGGAGGATGAGATATCAGAAGTTATGCAGTAGGTTGCTATCTCTATTCATGACCGCAAGGCAAGTCGGAGGTGGAATGGCAAATACTCTGAACCACTCAAAGCACTGTGGCCTTTTTTAAAGTGGGATGCAGATACAAAAACAGAGACTATCCTTACCAACAATCCTTCTTGAATATCAGAGTCCAACATACAGAGTGCAGCGGAAGACGTTAAATGTGCTTCATTCCGTGAGAACGCAACTCTATAGTTCTACAGTGAGATAGTGCATTTCAGCCTCAAAGGAAGCAATGTCCTCAAACGGAACATTGGTGGCACCAGGATCTAAAGCAGGCTTAAGAAGCCTTGGATGCAGTCAGTCTTTTATTAACTATCATGACCGACACAATGTGATCCATAATACTTCCATTTTGGCAGAAATTACATTCAAGCACAGGCCCCCACTAGAAGGTAGTGATGACATTCAGGTGCTGAAAACGTCTTTTTAATGCCTAAAGGAATGATTGTGAGCTTTACTTACCATATATATTGGTCAAATGATGCCCTATGCCGGAAGACTGTCTTTTTTTTTTTTCTTCAGTATCGGCAATGCAGAGACAATTTGTTGCGAAACACTGCCACTGCTGGTCATTCAGTATAATCTGCAGATGGAAAAGTCCACTGTTAGCACATTTACTACAAGCAATACAAAAAAATCATGATTTTTATAAAGGGTAAATAGATCAATACTATGGAGTTTGTATTATTGTGCAAATCAGCAGTTCATTAGAAAATCAAATCTCGATTTGTGTTTTTAACCTACCATACTACTCTGAATCTCATGCCTCATTTGGCAACACCCTCTAAACAACTGTAGAAGGTACATTAGGACATAGATAGAGATCTTTTTGCCATCCAAGTGGCAGCGTACCCCTCTCACTTTATTTGTTTTAGGATATGGTACACCAGTAGCAATTAAGCCAGCTGATAAGTTGAGAGGTAGGGTTACGCTACAGTTAATGGGAATAATAAAAGCTATGAATAGCATGTTCATAATCATCATTTGAGCCAATTCCTAGCAGTTCAGCAATAGTGAAGTTGACTAATGCTCAAACTCCCGTTCGTTCAAATTTAAAGGTCTTAAAAAGTGCCCTAATTTCGTACATTTTACCATCATAGCTGTCACTTGGGCGTCCGGTCTACCCTGCTACTCATTTCATTAGCAAGATAAATGTATCTTACTGCTTGCTAGGCAACAACAGAGTGGCCCTCACGTCAGACAACATCTTGCATTTAGCTTTATGATGTCAGCTTGCTAGGCAACAGATTGGCCCTCATGTCAGACAACATCTTGCCTTCGCTTTATGATGTCAGATCATCACTGGTCCAATTGTCCTTGTGGAAGCGGACCACACAGGAGGATGAGATATCAGAAGTTATGCAGTAGGTTGCTATCTCTATTCATGACCGCAAGGCAAGTCGGAGGTGGAATGGCAAATACTCCGAACCACTCAAAGCACTGTGGCCTTTTTTAAAGTGGGATGCAGATACAAAAACAGAGACTATCCTTACCAACAATCCTTCTTGAATATCAGAGTCCAACATACAGAGTGCAGCGGAAGACGTTAAATGTGCTTCATTCCGTGAGAACGCAACTCTATAGTTCTACAGTGAGATAGTGCATTTCAGCCTCAAAGGAAGCAATGTCCTCAAACGGAACATTGGTGGCACCAGGATCTAAAGCAGGCTTAAGAAGCCTTGGATGCAGTCAGTCTTTTATTAACTATCATGACCGACACAATGTGATCCATAATACTTCCATTTTGGCAGAAATTACATTCAAGCACAGGCCCCCACTAGAAGGTAGTGATGACATTCAGGTGCTGAAAACGTCATTTTAATGCCTAAAGGAATGATTGTGAGCTTTACTTACCATATATATTGGTCAAATGATGCCCTATGCCGGAAGACTGTCTTTTTTTTTTTTCTTCAGTATCGGCAATGCAGAGACAATTTGTTGCGAAACACTGCCACTGCTGGTCATTCAGTATAATCTGCAGATGGAAAAGTCCACTGTTAGCACATTTACTACAAGCAATACAAAAAAATCATGATTTTTATAAAGGGTAAATAGATCAATACTATGGAGTTTGTATTATTGTGCAAATCAGCAGTTCATTAGAAAATCAAATCTCGATTTGTGTTTTTAACCTACCATACTACTCTGAATCTCATGCCTCATTTGGCAACACCCTCTAAACAACTGTAGAAGGTACATTAGGACATAGATAGAGATCTTTTTGCCATCCAAGTGGCAGCGTACCCCTCTCACTTTATTTGTTTTAGGATATGGTACACCAGTAGCAATTAAGCCAGCTGATAAGTTGAGAGGTAGGGTTACGCTACAGTTAATGGGAATAATAAAAGCTATGAATAGCATGTTCATAATCATCATTTGAGCCAATTCCTAGCAGTTCAGCAATAGTGAAGTTGACTAATGCTCAAACTCCCGTTCGTTCAAATTTAAAGGTCTTAAAAAGTGCCCTAATTTCGTACATTTTACCATCATAGCTGTCACTTGGGCGTCCGGTCTACCCTGCTACTCATTTCATTAGCAAGATAAATGTATCTTACTGCTTGCTAGGCAACAACAGAGTGGCCCTCACGTCAGACAACATCTTGCATTTAGCTTTATGATGTCAGCTTGCTAGGCAACAGATTGGCCCTCATGTCAGACAACATCTTGCCTTCGCTTTATGATGTCAGATCATCACTGGTCCAATTGTCCTTGTGGAAGCGGACCACACAGGAGGATGAGATATCAGAAGTTATGCAGTAGGTTGCTATCTCTATTCATGACCGCAAGGCAAGTCGGAGGTGGAATGGCAAATACTCTGAACCACTCAAAGCACTGTGGCCTTTTTTAAAGTGGGATGCAGATACAAAAACAGAGACTATCCTTACCAACAATCCTTCTTGAATATCAGAGTCCAACATACAGAGTGCAGCGGAAGACGTTAAATGTGCTTCATTCCGTGAGAACGCAACTCTATAGTTCTACAGTGAGATAGTGCATTTCAGCCTCAAAGGAAGCAATGTCCTCAAACGGAACATTGGTGGCACCAGGATCTAAAGCAGGCTTAAGAAGCCTTGGATGCAGTCAGTCTTTTATTAACTATCATGACCGACACAATGTGATCCATAATACTTCCATTTTGGCAGAAATTACATTCAAGCACAGGCCCCCACTAGAAGGTAGTGATGACATTCAGGTGCTGAAAACGTCATTTTAATGCCTAAAGGAATGATTGTGAGCTTTACTTACCATATATATTGGTCAAATGATGCCCTATGCCGGAAGACTGTCTTTTTTTTTTTCTTCAGTATCGGCAATGCAGAGACAATTTGTTGCGAAACACTGCCACTGCTGGTCATTCAGTATAATCTGCAGATGGAAAAGTCCACTGTTAGCACATTTACTACAAGCAATACAAAAAAAATCATGATTTTTATAAAGGGTAAACAGATCAATACTATGGAGTTTGTATTATTGTGCAAATCAGCAGTTCATTAGAAAATCAAATCTCGATTTGTGTTTTTAACCTACCATACTACTCTGAATCTCATGCCTCATTTGGCAACACCCTCTAAACAACTGTAGAAGGTACATTAGGACATAGATAGAGATCTTTTTGCCATCCAAGTGGCAGCGTACCCCTCTCACTTTATTTGTTTTAGGATATGGTACACCAGTAGCAATTAAGCCAGCTGATAAGTTGAGAGGTAGGGTTACGCTACAGTTAATGGGAATAATAAAAGCTATGAATAGCATGTTCATAATCATCATTTGAGCCAATTCCTAGCAGTTCAGCAATAGTGAAGTTGACTAATGCTCAAACTCCCGTTCGTTCAAATTTAAAGGTCTTAAAAAGTGCCCTAATTTCGTACATTTTACCATCATAGCTGTCACTTGGGCGTCCGGTCTACCCTGCTACTCATTTCATTAGCAAGATAAATGTATCTTACTGCTTGCTAGGCAACAACAGAGTGGCCCTCACGTCAGACAACATCTTGCATTTAGCTTTATGATGTCAGCTTGCTAGGCAACAGATTGGCCCTCATGTCAGACAACATCTTGCCTTCGCTTTATGATGTCAGATCATCACTGGTCCAATTGTCCTTGTGGAAGCGGACCACACAGGAGGATGAGATATCAGAAGTTATGCAGTAGGTTGCTATCTCTATTCATGACCGCAAGGCAAGTCGGAGGTGGAATGGCAAATACTCTGAACCACTCAAAGCACTGTGGCCTTTTTTAAAGTGGGATGCAGATACAAAAACAGAGACTATCCTTACCAACAATCCTTCTTGAATATCAGAGTCCAACATACAGAGTGCAGCGGAAGACGTTAAATGTGCTTCATTCCGTGAGAACGCAACTCTATAGTTCTACAGTGAGATAGTGCATTTCAGCCTCAAAGGAAGCAATGTCCTCAAACGGAACATTGGTGGCACCAGGATCTAAAGCAGGCTTAAGAAGCCTTGGATGCAGTCAGTCTTTTATTAACTATCATGACCGACACAATGTGATCCATAATACTTCCATTTTGGCAGAAATTACATTCAAGCACAGGCCCCCACTAGAAGGTAGTGATGACATTCAGGTGCTGAAAACGTCTTTTTAATGCCTAAAGGAAGGATTGTGAGCTTTACTTACCATATATATTGGTCAAATGATGCCCTATGCCGGAAGACTGTCTTTTTTTTTTTTCTTCAGTATCGGCAATGCAGAGACAATTTGTTGCGAAACACTGCCACTGCTGGTCATTCAGTATAATCTGCAGATGGAAAAGTCCACTGTTAGCACATTTACTACAAGCAATACAAGAAAATCATGATTTTTATAAAGGGTAAACAGATCAATACTATGGAGTTTGTATTATTGTGCAAATCAGCAGTTCATTAGAAAATCAAATCTCGATTTGTGTTTTTAACCTACCATACTACTCTGAATCTCATGCCTCATTTGGCAACACCCTCTAAACAACTGTAGAAGGTACATTAGGACATAGATAGAGATCTTTTTGCCATCCAAGTGGCAGCGTACCCCTCTCACTTTATTTGTTTTAGGATATGGTACACCAGTAGCAATTAAGCCAGCTGATAAGTTGAGAGGTAGGGTTACGCTACAGTTAATGGGAATAATAAAAGCTATGAATAGCATGTTCATAATCATCATTTGAGCCAATTCCTAGCAGTTCAGCAATAGTGAAGTTGACTAATGCTCAAACTCCCGTTCGTTCAAATTTAAAGGTCTTAAAAAGTGCCCTAATTTCGTACATTTTACCATCATAGCTGTCACTTGGGCGTCCGGTCTACCCTGCTACTCATTTCATTAGCAAGATAAATGTATCTTACTGCTTGCTAGGCAACAACAGAGTGGCCCTCACGTCAGACAACATCTTGCATTTAGCTTTATGATGTCAGCTTGCTAGGCAACAGATTGGCCCTCATGTCAGACAACATCTTGCCTTCGCTTTATGATGTCAGATCATCACTGGTCCAATTGTCCTTGTGGAAGCGGACCACACAGGAGGATGAGATATCAGAAGTTATGCAGTAGGTTGCTATCTCTATTCATGACCGCAAGGCAAGTCGGAGGTGGAATGGCAAATACTCTGAACCACTCAAAGCACTGTGGCCTTTTTTAAAGTGGGATGCAGATACAAAAACAGAGACTATCCTTACCAACAATCCTTCTTGAATATCAGAGTCCAACATACAGAGTGCAGCGGAAGACGTTAAATGTGCTTCATTCCGTGAGAACGCAACTCTATAGTTCTACAGTGAGATAGTGCATTTCAGCCTCAAAGGAAGCAATGTCCTCAAACGGAACATTGGTGGCACCAGGATCTAAAGCAGGCTTAAGAAGCCTTGGATGCAGTCAGTCTTTTATTAACTATCATGACCGACACAATGTGATCCATAATCCTTCCATTTTGGCAGAAATTACATTCAAGCACAGGCCCCCACTAGAAGGTAGTGATGACATTCAGGTGCTGAAAACGTCTTTTTAATGCCTAAAGGAATGATTGTGAGCTTTACTTACCATATATATTGGTCAAATGATGCCCTATGCCGGAAGACTGTCTTTTTTTTTTTCTTCAGTATCGGCAATGCAGAGACAATTTGTTGCGAAACACTGCCACTGCTGGTCATTCAGTATAATCTGCAGATGGAAAAGTCCACTGTTAGCACATTTACTACAAGCAATACAAAAAAATCATGATTTTTATAAAGGGTAAACAGATCAATACTATGGAGTTTGTATTATTGTGCAAATCAGCAGTTCATTAGAAAATCAAATCTCGATTTGTGTTTTTAACCTACCATACTACTCTGAATCTCATGCCTCATTTGGCAACACCCTCTAAACAACTGTAGAAGGTACATTAGGACATAGATAGAGATCTTTTTGCCATCCAAGTGGCAGCGTACCCCTCTCACTTTATTTGTTTTAGGATATGGTACACCAGTAGCAATTAAGCCAGCTGATAAGTTGAGAGGTAGGGTTACGCTACAGTTAATGGGAATAATAAAAGCTATGAATAGCATGTTCATAATCATCATTTGAGCCAATTCCTAGCAGTTCAGCAATAGTGAAGTTGACTAATGCTCAAACTCCCGTTCGTTCAAATTTAAAGGTCTTAAAAAGTGCCCTAATTTCGTACATTTTACCATCATAGCTGTCACTTGGGCGTCCGGTCTACCCTGCTATTCATTTCATTAGCAAGATAAATGTATCTTACTGCTTGCTAGGCAACAACAGAGTGGCCCTCACGTCAGACAACATCTTGCATTTAGCTTTATGATGTCAGCTTGCTAGGCAACAGATTGGCCCTCATGTCAGACAACATCTTGCCTTCGCTTTATGATGTCAGATCATCACTGGTCCAATTGTCCTTGTGGAAGCGGACCACACAGGAGGATGAGATATCAGAAGTTATGCAGTAGGTTGCTATCTCTATTCATGACCGCAAGGCAAGTCGGAGGTGGAATGGCAAATACTCTGAACCACTCAAAGCACTGTGGCCTTTTTTAAAGTGGGATGCAGATACAAAAACAGAGACTATCCTTACCAACAATCCTTCTTGAATATCAGAGTCCAACATACAGAGTGCAGCGGAAGACGTTAAATGTGCTTCAATCCGTGAGAACGCAACTCTATAGTTCTACAGTGAGATAGTGCATTTCAGCCTCAAAGGAAGCAATGTCCTCAAACGGAACATTGGTGGCACCAGGATCTAAAGCAGGCTTAAGAAGCCTTGGATGCAGTCAGTCTTTTATTAACTATCATGACCGACACAATGTGATCCATAATACTTCCATTTTGGCAGAAATTACATTCAAGCACAGGCCCCCACTAGAAGGTAGTGATGACATTCAGGTGCTGAAAACGTCTTTTTAATGCCTAAAGGAATGATTGTGAGCTTTACTTACCATATATATTGGTCAAATGATGCCCTATGCCGGAAGACTGTCTTTTTTTTTTCTTCAGTATCGGCAATGCAGAGACAATTTGTTGCGAAACACTGCCACTGCTGGTCATTCAGTATAATCTGCAGATGGAAAAGTCCACTGTTAGCACATTTACTACAAGCAATACAAAAAAAATCATGATTTTTATAAAGGGTAAACAGATCAATACTATGGAGTTTGTATTATTGTGCAAATCAGCAGTTCATTAGAAAATCAAATCTCGATTTGTGTTTTTAACCTACCATACTACTCTGAATCTCATGCCTCATTTGGCAACACCCTCTAAACAACTGTAGAAGGTACATTAGGACATAGATAGAGATCTTTTTGCCATCCAAGTGGCAGCGTACCCCTCTCACTTTATTTGTTTTAGGATATGGTACACCAGTAGCAATTAAGCCAGCTGATAAGTTGAGAGGTAGGGTTACGCTACAGTTAATGGGAATAATAAAAGCTATGAATAGCATGTTCATAATCATCATTTGAGCCAATTCCTAGCAGTTCAGCAATAGTGAAGTTGACTAATGCTCAAACTCCCGTTCGTTCAAATTTAAAGGTCTTAAAAAGTGCCCTAATTTCGTACATTTTACCATCATAGCTGTCACTTGGGCGTCCGGTCTACCCTGCTACTCATTTCATTAGCAAGATAAATGTATCTTACTGCTTGCTAGGCAACAACAGAGTGGCCCTCACGTCAGACAACATCTTGCATTTAGCTTTATGATGTCAGCTTGCTAGGCAACAGATTGGCCCTCATGTCAGACAACATCTTGCCTTCGCTTTATGATGTCAGATCATCACTGGTCCAATTGTCCTTGTGGAAGCGGACCACACAGGAGGATGAGATATCAGAAGTTATGCAGTAGGTTGCTATCTCTATTCATGACCGCAAGGCAAGTCGGAGGTGGAATGGCAAATACTCTGAACCACTCAAAGCACTGTGGCCTTTTTTAAAGTGGGATGCAGATACAAAAACAGAGACTATCCTTACCAACAATCCTTCTTGAATATCAGAGTCCAACATACAGAGTGCAGCGGAAGACGTTAAATGTGCTTCATTCCGTGAGAACGCAACTCTATAGTTCTACAGTGAGATAGTGCATTTCAGCCTCAAAGGAAGCAATGTCCTCAAACGGAACATTGGTGGCACCAGGATCTAAAGCAGGCTTAAGAAGCCTTGGATGCAGTCAGTCTTTTATTAACTATCATGACCGACACAATGTGATCCATAATACTTCCATTTTGGCAGAAATTACATTCAAGCACAGGCCCCCACTAGAAGGTAGTGATGACATTCAGGTGCTGAAAACGTCTTTTTAATGCCTAAAGGAATGATTGTGAGCTTTACTTACCATATATATTGGTCAAATGATGCCCTATGCCGGAAGACTGTCTTTTTTTTTTTTCTTCAGTATCGGCAATGCAGAGACAATTTGTTGCGAAACACTGCCACTGCTGGTCATTCAGTATAATCTGCAGATGGAAAAGTCCACTGTTAGCACATTTACTACAAGCAATACAAAAAAATCATGATTTTTATAAAGGGTAAATAGATCAATACTATGGAGTTTGTATTATTGTGCAAATCAGCAGTTCATTAGAAAATCAAATCTCGATTTGTGTTTTTAACCTACCATACTACTCTGAATCTCATGCCTCATTTGGCAACACCCTCTAAACAACTGTAGAAGGTACATTAGGACATAGATAGAGATCTTTTTGCCATCCAAGTGGCAGCGTACCCCTCTCACTTTATTTGTTTTAGGATATGGTACACCAGTAGCAATTAAGCCAGCTGATAAGTTGAGAGGTAGGGTTACGCTACAGTTAATGGGAATAATAAAAGCTATGAATAGCATGTTCATAATCATCATTTGAGCCAATTCCTAGCAGTTCAGCAATAGTGAAGTTGACTAATGCTCAAACTCCCGTTCGTTCAAATTTAAAGGTCTTAAAAAGTGCCCTAATTTCGTACATTTTACCATCATAGCTGTCACTTGGGCGTCCGGTCTACCCTGCTACTCATTTCATTAGCAAGATAAATGTATCTTACTGCTTGCTAGGCAACAACAGAGTGGCCCTCACGTCAGACAACATCTTGCATTTAGCTTTATGATGTCAGCTTGCTAGGCAACAGATTGGCCCTCATGTCAGACAACATCTTGCCTTCGCTTTATGATGTCAGATCATCACTGGTCCAATTGTCCTTGTGGAAGCGGACCACACAGGAGGATGAGATATCAGAAGTTATGCAGTAGGTTGCTATCTCTATTCATGACCGCAAGGCAAGTCGGAGGTGGAATGGCAAATACTCTGAACCACTCAAAGCACTGTGGCCTTTTTTAAAGTGGGATGCAGATACAAAAACAGAGACTATCCTTACCAACAATCCTTCTTGAATATCAGAGTCCAACATACAGAGTGCAGCGGAAGACGTTAAATGTGCTTCATTCCGTGAGAACGCAACTCTATAGTTCTACAGTGAGATAGTGCATTTCAGCCTCAAAGGAAGCAATGTCCTCAAACGGAACATTGGTGGCACCAGGATCTAAAGCAGGCTTAAGAAGCCTTGGATGCAGTCAGTCTTTTATTAACTATCATGACCGACACAATGTGATCCATAATACTTCCATTTTGGCAGAAATTACATTCAAGCACAGGCCCCCACTAGAAGGTAGTGATGACATTCAGGTGCTGAAAACGTCATTTTAATGCCTAAAGGAATGATTGTGAGCTTTACTTACCATATATATTGGTCAAATGATGCCCTATGCCGGAAGACTGTCTTTTTTTTTTTTCTTCAGTATCGGCAATGCAGAGACAATTTGTTGCGAAACACTGCCACTGCTGGTCATTCAGTATAATCTGCAGATGGAAAAGTCCACTGTTAGCACATTTACTACAAGCAATACAAAAAAATCATGATTTTTATAAAGGGTAAATAGATCAATACTATGGAGTTTGTATTATTGTGCAAATCAGCAGTTCATTAGAAAATCAAATCTCGATTTGTGTTTTTAACCTACCATACTACTCTGAATCTCATGCCTCATTTGGCAACACCCTCTAAACAACTGTAGAAGGTACATTAGGACATAGATAGAGATCTTTTTGCCATCCAAGTGGCAGC
This sequence comes from Lissotriton vulgaris, assembly GCF_964263255.1. NCBI lineage: Eukaryota > Metazoa > Chordata > Amphibia > Caudata > Salamandridae > Lissotriton > Lissotriton vulgaris. Next base: position 322,453,628 of record NC_141700.1, on the reverse strand, counting down.
GTACCCCTCTCACTTTATTTGTTTTAGGATATGGTACACCAGTAGCAATTAAGCCAGCTGATAAGTTGAGAGGTAGGGTTACGCTACAGTTAATGGGAATAATAAAAGCTATGAATAGCATGTTCATAATCATCATTTGAGCCAATTCCTAGCAGTTCAGCAATAGTGAAGTTGACTAATGCTCAAACTCCCGTTCGTTCAAATTTAAAGGTCTTAAAAAGTGCCCTAATTTCGTACATTTTACCATCATAGCTGTCACTTGGGCGTCCGGTCTACCCTGCTACTCATTTCATTAGCAAGATAAATGTATCTTACTGCTTGCTAGGCAACAACAGAGTGGCCCTCACGTCAGACAACATCTTGCATTTAGCTTTATGATGTCAGCTTGCTAGGCAACAGATTGGCCCTCATGTCAGACAACATCTTGCCTTCGCTTTATGATGTCAGATCATCACTGGTCCAATTGTCCTTGTGGAAGCGGACCACACAGGAGGATGAGATATCAGAAGTTATGCAGTAGGTTGCTATCTCTATTCATGACCGCAAGGCAAGTCGGAGGTGGAATGGCAAATACTCTGAACCACTCAAAGCACTGTGGCCTTTTTTAAAGTGGGATGCAGATACAAAAACAGAGACTATCCTTACCAACAATCCTTCTTGAATATCAGAGTCCAACATACAGAGTGCAGCGGAAGACGTTAAATGTGCTTCATTCCGTGAGAACGCAACTCTATAGTTCTACAGTGAGATAGTGCATTTCAGCCTCAAAGGAAGCAATGTCCTCAAACGGAACATTGGTGGCACCAGGATCTAAAGCAGGCTTAAGAAGCCTTGGATGCAGTCAGTCTTTTATTAACTATCATGACCGACACAATGTGATCCATAATACTTCCATTTTGGCAGAAATTACATTCAAGCACAGGCCCCCACTAGAAGGTAGTGATGACATTCAGGTGCTGAAAACGTCATTTTAATGCCTAAAGGAATGATTGTGAGCTTTACTTACCATATATATTGGTCAAATGATGCCCTATGCCGGAAGACTGTCTTTTTTTTTTTCTTCAGTATCGGCAATGCAGAGACAATTTGTTGCGAAACACTGCCACTGCTGGTCATTCAGTATAATCTGCAGATGGAAAAGTCCACTGTTAGCACATTTACTACAAGCAATACAAAAAAAATCATGATTTTTATAAAGGGTAAACAGATCAATACTATGGAGTTTGTATTATTGTGCAAATCAGCAGTTCATTAGAAAATCAAATCTCGATTTGTGTTTTTAACCTACCATACTACTCTGAATCTCATGCCTCATTTGGCAACACCCTCTAAACAACTGTAGAAGGTACATTAGGACATAGATAGAGATCTTTTTGCCATCCAAGTGGCAGCGTACCCCTCTCACTTTATTTGTTTTAGGATATGGTACACCAGTAGCAATTAAGCCAGCTGATAAGTTGAGAGGTAGGGTTACGCTACAGTTAATGGGAATAATAAAAGCTATGAATAGCATGTTCATAATCATCATTTGAGCCAATTCCTAGCAGTTCAGCAATAGTGAAGTTGACTAATGCTCAAACTCCCGTTCGTTCAAATTTAAAGGTCTTAAAAAGTGCCCTAATTTCGTACATTTTACCATCATAGCTGTCACTTGGGCGTCCGGTCTACCCTGCTACTCATTTCATTAGCAAGATAAATGTATCTTACTGCTTGCTAGGCAACAACAGAGTGGCCCTCACGTCAGACAACATCTTGCATTTAGCTTTATGATGTCAGCTTGCTAGGCAACAGATTGGCCCTCATGTCAGACAACATCTTGCCTTCGCTTTATGATGTCAGATCATCACTGGTCCAATTGTCCTTGTGGAAGCGGACCACACAGGAGGATGAGATATCAGAAGTTATGCAGTAGGTTGCTATCTCTATTCATGACCGCAAGGCAAGTCGGAGGTGGAATGGCAAATACTCTGAACCACTCAAAGCACTGTGGCCTTTTTTAAAGTGGGATGCAGATACAAAAACAGAGACTATCCTTACCAACAATCCTTCTTGAATATCAGAGTCCAACATACAGAGTGCAGCGGAAGACGTTAAATGTGCTTCATTCCGTGAGAACGCAACTCTATAGTTCTACAGTGAGATAGTGCATTTCAGCCTCAAAGGAAGCAATGTCCTCAAACGGAACATTGGTGGCACCAGGATCTAAAGCAGGCTTAAGAAGCCTTGGATGCAGTCAGTCTTTTATTAACTATCATGACCGACACAATGTGATCCATAATACTTCCATTTTGGCAGAAATTACATTCAAGCACAGGCCCCCACTAGAAGGTAGTGATGACATTCAGGTGCTGAAAACGTCTTTTTAATGCCTAAAGGAAGGATTGTGAGCTTTACTTACCATATATATTGGTCAAATGATGCCCTATGCCGGAAGACTGTCTTTTTTTTTTTTCTTCAGTATCGGCAATGCAGAGACAATTTGTTGCGAAACACTGCCACTGCTGGTCATTCAGTATAATCTGCAGATGGAAAAGTCCACTGTTAGCACATTTACTACAAGCAATACAAAAAAATCATGATTTTTATAAAGGGTAAACAGATCAATACTATGGAGTTTGTATTATTGTGCAAATCAGCAGTTCATTAGAAAATCAAATCTCGATTTGTGTTTTTAACCTACCATACTACTCTGAATCTCATGCCTCATTTGGCAACACCCTCTAAACAACTGTAGAAGGTACATTAGGACATAGATAGAGATCTTTTTGCCATCCAAGTGGCAGCGTACCCCTCTCACTTTATTTGTTTTAGGATATGGTACACCAGTAGCAATTAAGCCAGCTGATAAGTTGAGAGGTAGGGTTACGCTACAGTTAATGGGAATAATAAAAGCTATGAATAGCATGTTCATAATCATCATTTGAGCCAATTCCTAGCAGTTCAGCAATAGTGAAGTTGACTAATGCTCAAACTCCCGTTCGTTCAAATTTAAAGGTCTTAAAAAGTGCCCTAATTTCGTACATTTTACCATCATAGCTGTCACTTGGGCGTCCGGTCTACCCTGCTACTCATTTCATTAGCAAGATAAATGTATCTTACTGCTTGCTAGGCAACAACAGAGTGGCCCTCACGTCAGACAACATCTTGCATTTAGCTTTATGATGTCAGCTTGCTAGGCAACAGATTGGCCCTCATGTCAGACAACATCTTGCCTTCGCTTTATGATGTCAGATCATCACTGGTCCAATTGTCCTTGTGGAAGCGGACCACACAGGAGGATGAGATATCAGAAGTTATGCAGTAGGTTGCTATCTCTATTCATGACCGCAAGGCAAGTCGGAGGTGGAATGGCAAATACTCTGAACCACTCAAAGCACTGTGGCCTTTTTTAAAGTGGGATGCAGATACAAAAACAGAGACTATCCTTACCAACAATCCTTCTTGAATATCAGAGTCCAACATACAGAGTGCAGCGGAAGACGTTAAATGTGCTTCATTCCGTGAGAACGCAACTCTATAGTTCTACAGTGAGATAGTGCATTTCAGCCTCAAAGGAAGCAATGTCCTCAAACGGAACATTGGTGGCACCAGGATCTAAAGCAGGCTTAAGAAGCCTTGGATGCAGTCAGTCTTTTATTAACTATCATGACCGACACAATGTGATCCATAATACTTCCATTTTGGCATAAATTACATTCAAGCACAGGCCCCCACTAGAAGGTAGTGATGACATTCAGGTGCTGAAAACGTCTTTTTAATGCCTAAAGGAATGATTGTGAGCTTTACTTACCATATATATTGGTCAAATGATGCCCTATGCCGGAAGACTGTCTTTTTTTTTTTTCTTCAGTATCGGCAATGCAGAGACAATTTGTTGCGAAACACTGCCACTGCTGGTCATTCAGTATAATCTGCAGATGGAAAAGTCCACTGTTAGCACATTTACTACAAGCAATACAAAAAAATCATGATTTTTATAAAGGGTAAACAGATCAATACTATGGAGTTTGTATTATTGTGCAAATCAGCAGTTCATTAGAAAATCAAATCTCGATTTGTGTTTTTAACCTACCATACTACTCTGAATCTCATGCCTCATTTGGCAACACCCTCTAAACAACTGTAGAAGGTACATTAGGACATAGATAGAGATCTTTTTGCCATCCAAGTGGCAGCGTACCCCTCTCACTTTATTTGTTTTAGGATATGGTACACCAGTAGCAATTAAGCCAGCTGATAAGTTGAGAGGTAGGGTTACGCTACAGTTAATGGGAATAATAAAAGCTATGAATAGCATGTTCATAATCATCATTTGAGCCAATTCCTAGCAGTTCAGCAATAGTGAAGTTGACTAATGCTCAAACTCCCGTTCGTTCAAATTTAAAGGTCTTAAAAAGTGCCCTAATTTCGTACATTTTACCATCATAGCTGTCACTTGGGCGTCCGGTCTACCCTGCTACTCATTTCATTAGCAAGATAAATGTATCTTACTGCTTGCTAGGCAACAACAGAGTGGCCCTCACGTCAGACAACATCTTGCATTTAGCTTTATGATGTCAGCTTGCTAGGCAACAGATTGGCCCTCATGTCAGACAACATCTTGCCTTCGCTTTATGATGTCAGATCATCACTGGTCCAATTGTCCTTGTGGAAGCGGACCACACAGGAGGATGAGATATCAGAAGTTATGCAGTAGGTTGCTATCTCTATTCATGACCGCAAGGCAAGTCGGAGGTGGAATGGCAAATACTCTGAACCACTCAAAGCACTGTGGCCTTTTTTAAAGTGGGATGCAAATACAAAAACAGAGACTATCCTTACCAACAATCCTTCTTGAATATCAGAGTCCAACATACAGAGTGCAGCGGAAGACGTTAAATGTGCATCATTCCGTGAGAACGCAACTCTATAGTTCTACAGTGAGATAGTGCATTTCAGCCTCAAAGGAAGCAATGTCCTCAAACGGAACATTGGTGGCACCAGGATCTAAAGCAGGCTTAAGAAGCCTTGGATGCAGTCAGTCTTTTATTAACTATCATGACCGACACAATGTGATCCATAATCCTTCCATTTTGGCAGAAATTACATTCAAGCACAGGCCCCCACTAGAAGGTAGTGATGACATTCAGGTGCTGAAAACGTCTTTTTAATGCCTAAAGGAATGATTGTGAGCTTTACTTACCATATATATTGGTCAAATGATGCCCTATGCCGGAAGACTGTCTTTTTTTTTTTCTTCAGTATCGGCAATGCAGAGACAATTTGTTGCGAAACACTGCCACTGCTGGTCATTCAGTATAATCTGCAGATGGAAAAGTCCACTGTTAGCACATTTACTACAAGCAATACAAAAAAATCATGATTTTTATAAAGGGTAAACAGATCAATACTATGGAGTTTGTATTATTGTGCAAATCAGCAGTTCATTAGAAAATCAAATCTCGATTTGTGTTTTTAACCTACCATACTACTCTGAATCTCATGCCTCATTTGGCAACACCCTCTAAACAACTGTAGAAGGTACATTAGGACATAGATAGAGATCTTTTTGCCATCCAAGTGGCAGCGTACCCCTCTCACTTTATTTGTTTTAGGATATGGTACACCAGTAGCAATTAAGCCAGCTGATAAGTTGAGAGGTAGGGTTACGCTACAGTTAATGGGAATAATAAAAGCTATGAATAGCATGTTCATAATCATCATTTGAGCCAATTCCTAGCAGTTCAGCAATAGTGAAGTTGACTAATGCTCAAACTCCCGTTCGTTCAAATTTAAAGGTCTTAAAAAGTGCCCTAATTTCGTACATTTTACCATCATAGCTGTCACTTGGGCGTCCGGTCTACCCTGCTACTCATTTCATTAGCAAGATAAATGTATCTTACTGCTTGCTAGGCAACAACAGAGTGGCCCTCACGTCAGACAACATCTTGCATTTAGCTTTATGATGTCAGCTTGCTAGGCAACAGATTGGCCCTCATGTCAGACAACATCTTGCCTTCGCTTTATGATGTCAGATCATCACTGGTCCAATTGTCCTTGTGGAAGCGGACCACACAGGAGGATGAGATATCAGAAGTTATGCAGTAGGTTGCTATCTCTATTCATGACCGCAAGGCAAGTCGGAGGTGGAATGGCAAATACTCTGAACCACTCAAAGCACTGTGGCCTTTTTTAAAGTGGGATGCAGATACAAAAACAGAGACTATCCTTACCAACAATCCTTCTTGAATATCAGAGTCCAACATACAGAGTGCAGCGGAAGACGTTAAATGTGCTTCAATCCGTGAGAACGCAACTCTATAGTTCTACAGTGAGATAGTGCATTTCAGCCTCAAAGGAAGCAATGTCCTCAAACGGAACATTGGTGGCACCAGGATCTAAAGCAGGCTTAAGAAGCCTTGGATGCAGTCAGTCTTTTATTAACTATCATGACCGACACAATGTGATCCATAATACTTCCATTTTGGCAGAAATTACATTCAAGCACAGGCCCCCACTAGAAGGTAGTGATGACATTCAGGTGCTGAAAACGTCTTTTTAATGCCTAAAGGAATGATTGTGAGCTTTACTTACCATATATATTGGTCAAATGATGCCCTATGCCGGAAGACTGTCTTTTTTTTTTTCTTCAGTATCGGCAATGCAGAGACAATTTGTTGCGAAACACTGCCACTGCTGGTCATTCAGTATAATCTGCAGATGGAAAAGTCCACTGTTAGCACATTTACTACAAGCAATACAAAAAAAATCATGATTTTTATAAAGGGTAAACAGATCAATACTATGGAGTTTGTATTATTGTGCAAATCAGCAGTTCATTAGAAAATCAAATCTCGATTTGTGTTTTTAACCTACCATACTACTCTGAATCTCATGCCTCATTTGGCAACACCCTCTAAACAACTGTAGAAGGTACATTAGGACATAGATAGAGATCTTTTTGCCATCCAAGTGGCAGCGTACCCCTCTCACTTTATTTGTTTTAGGATATGGTACACCAGTAGCAATTAAGCCAGCTGATAAGTTGAGAGGTAGGGTTACGCTACAGTTAATGGGAATAATAAAAGCTATGAATAGCATGTTCATAATCATCATTTGAGCCAATTCCTAGCAGTTCAGCAATAGTGAAGTTGACTAATGCTCAAACTCCCGTTCGTTCAAATTTAAAGGTCTTAAAAAGTGCCCTAATTTCGTACATTTTACCATCATAGCTGTCACTTGGGCGTCCGGTCTACCCTGCTACTCATTTCATTAGCAAGATAAATGTATCTTACTGCTTGCTAGGCAACAACAGAGTGGCCCTCACGTCAGACAACATCTTGCATTTAGCTTTATGATGTCAGCTTGCTAGGCAACAGATTGGCCCTCATGTCAGACAACATCTTGCCTTCGCTTTATGATGTCAGATCATCAATGGTCCAATTGTCCTTGTGGAAGCGGACCACACAGGAGGATGAGATATCAGAAGTTATGCAGTAGGTTGCTATCTCTATTCATGACCGCAAGGCAAGTCGGAGGTGGAATGGCAAATACTCTGAACCACTCAAAGCACTGTGGCCTTTTTTAAAGTGGGATGCAGATACAAAAACAGAGACTATCCTTACCAACAATCCTTCTTGAATATCAGAGTCCAACATACAGAGTGCAGCGGAAGACGTTAAATGTGCTTCATTCCGTGAGAACGCAACTCTATAGTTCTACAGTGAGATAGTGCATTTCAGCCTCAAAGGAAGCAATGTCCTCAAACGGAACATTGGTGGCACCAGGATCTAAAGCAGGCTTAAGAAGCCTTGGATGCAGTCAGTCTTTTATTAACTATCATGACCGACACAATGTGATCCATAATACTTCCATTTTGGCAGAAATTACATTCAAGCACAGGCCCCCACTAGAAGGTAGTGATGACATTCAGGTGCTGAAAACGTCTTTTTAATGCCTAAAGGAATGATTGTGAGCTTTACTTACCATATATATTGGTCAAATGATGCCCTATGCCGGAAGACTGTCTTTTTTTTTTTTCTTCAGTATCGGCAATGCAGAGACAATTTGTTGCGAAACACTGCCACTGCTGGTCATTCAGTATAATCTGCAGATGGAAAAGTCCACTGTTAGCACATTTACTACAAGCAATACAAAAAAATCATGATTTTTATAAAGGGTAAATAGATCAATACTATGGAGTTTGTAATATTGTGCAAATCAGCAGTTCATTAGAAAATCAAATCTCGATTTGTGTTTTTAACCTACCATACTACTCTGAATCTCATGCCTCATTTGGCAACACCCTCTAAACAACTGTAGAAGGTACATTAGGACATAGATAGAGATCTTTTTGCCATCCAAGTGGCAGCGTACCCCTCTCACTTTATTTGTTTTAGGATATGGTACACCAGTAGCAATTAAGCCAGCTGATAAGTTGAGAGGTAGGGTTACGCTACAGTTAATGGGAATAATAAAAGCTATGAATAGCATGTTCATAATCATCATTTGAGCCAATTCCTAGCAGTTCAGCAATAGTGAAGTTGACTAATGCTCAAACTCCCGTTCGTTCAAATTTAAAGGTCTTAAAAAGTGCCCTAATTTCGTACATTTTACCATCATAGCTGTCACTTGGGCGTCCGGTCTACCCTGCTACTCATTTCATTAGCAAGATAAATGTATCTTACTGCTTGCTAGGCAACAACAGAGTGGCCCTCACGTCAGACAACATCTTGCATTTAGCTTTATGATGTCAGCTTGCTAGGCAACAGATTGGCCCTCATGTCAGACAACATCTTGCCTTCGCTTTATGATGTCAGATCATCAATGGTCCAATTGTCCTTGTGGAAGCGGACCACACAGGAGGATGAGATATCAGAAGTTATGCAGTAGGTTGCTATCTCTATTCATGACCGCAAGGCAAGTCGGAGGTGGAATGGCAAATACTCTGAACCACTCAAAGCACTGTGGCCTTTTTTAAAGTGGGATGCAGATACAAAAACAGAGACTATCCTTACCAACAATCCTTCTTGAATATCAGAGTCCAACATACAGAGTGCAGCGGAAGACGTTAAATGTGCTTCATTCCGTGAGAACGCAACTCTATAGTTCTACAGTGAGATAGTGCATTTCAGCCTCAAAGGAAGCAATGTCCTCAAACGGAACATTGGTGGCACCAGGATCTAAAGCAGGCTTAAGAAGCCTTGGATGCAGTCAGTCTTTTATTAACTATCATGACCGACACAATGTGATCCATAATACTTCCATTTTGGCAGAAATTACATTCAAGCACAGGCCCCCACTAGAAGGTAGTGATGACATTCAGGTGCTGAAAACGTCTTTTTAATGCCTAAAGGAATGATTGTGAGCTTTACTTACCATATATATTGGTCAAATGATGCCCTATGCCGGAAGACTGTCTTTTTTTTTTTTCTTCAGTATCGGCAATGCAGAGACAATTTGTTGCGAAACACTGCCACTGCTGGTCATTCAGTATAATCTGCAGATGGAAAAGTCCACTGTTAGCACATTTACTACAAGCAATACAAAAAAATCATGATTTTTATAAAGGGTAAATAGATCAATACTATGGAGTTTGTAATATTGTGCAAATCAGCAGTTCATTAGAAAATCAAATCTCGATTTGTGTTTTTAACCTACCATACTACTCTGAATCTCATGCCTCATTTGGCAACACCCTCTAAACAACTGTAGAAGGTACATTAGGACATAGATAGAGATCTTTTTGCCATCCAAGTGGCAGCGTACCCCTCTCACTTTATTTGTTTTAGGATATGGTACACCAGTAGCAATTAAGCCAGCTGATAAGTTGAGAGGTAGGGTTACGCTACAGTTAATGGGAATAATAAAAGCTATGAATAGCATGTTCATAATCATCATTTGAGCCAATTCCTAGCAGTTCAGCAATAGTGAAGTTGACTAATGCTCAAACTCCCGTTCGTTCAAATTTAAAGGTCTTAAAAAGTGCCCTAATTTCGTACATTTTACCATCATAGCTGTCACTTGGGCGTCCGGTCTACCCTGCTACTCATTTCATTAGCAAGATAAATGTATCTTACTGCTTGCTAGGCAACAACAGAGTGGCCCTCACGTCAGACAACATCTTGCATTTAGCTTTATGATGTCAGCTTGCTAGGCAACAGATTGGCCCTCATGTCAGACAACATCTTGCCTTCGCTTTATGATGTCAGATCATCACTGGTCCAATTGTCCTTGTGGAAGCGGACCACACAGGAGGATGAGATATCAGAAGTTATGCAGTAGGTTGCTATCTCTATTCATGACCGCAAGGCAAGTCGGAGGTGGAATGGCAAATACTCTGAACCACTCAAAGCACTGTGGCCTTTTTTAAAGTGGGATGCAGATACAAAAACAGAGACTATCCTTACCAACAATCCTTCTTGAATATCAGAGTCCAACATACAGAGTGCAGCGGAAGACGTTAAATGTGCTTCATTCCGTGAGAACGCAACTCTATAGTTCTACAGTGAGATAGTGCATTTCAGCCTCAAAGGAAGCAATGTCCTCAAACGGAACATTGGTGGCACCAGGATCTAAAGCAGGCTTAAGAAGCCTTGGATGCAGTCAGTCTTTTATTAACTATCATGACCAACACAATGTGATCCATAATACTTCCATTTTGGCAGAAATTACATTCAAGCACAGGCCCCCACTAGAAGGTAGTGATGACATTCAGGTGCTGAAAACGTCATTTTAATGCCTAAAGGAATGATTGTGAGCTTTACTTACCATATATATTGGTCAAATGATGCCCTATGCCGGAAGACTGTCTTTTTTTTTTTCTTCAGTATCGGCAATGCAGAGACAATTTGTTGCGAAACACTGCCACTGCTGGTCATTCAGTATAATCTGCAGATGGAAAAGTCCACTGTTAGCACATTTACTACAAGCAATACAAAAAAAATCATGATTTTTATAAAGGGTAAACAGATCAATACTATGGAGTTTGTATTATTGTGCAAATCAGCAGTTCATTAGAAAATCAAATCTCGATTTGTGTTTTTAACCTACCATACTACTCTGAATCTCATGCCTCATTTGGCAACACCCTCTAAACAACTGTAGAAGGTACATTAGGACATAGATAGAGATCTTTTTGCCATCCAAGTGGCAGCGTACCCCTCTCACTTTATTTGTTTTAGGATATGGTACACCAGTAGCAATTAAGCCAGCTGATAAGTTGAGAGGTAGGGTTACGCTACAGTTAATGGGAATAATAAAAGCTATGAATAGCATGTTCATAATCATCATTTGAGCCAATTCCTAGCAGTTCAGCAATAGTGAAGTTGACTAATGCTCAAACTCCCGTTCGTTCAAATTTAAAGGTCTTAAAAAGTGCCCTAATTTCGTACATTTTACCATCATAGCTGTCACTTGGGCGTCCGGTCTACCCTGCTACTCATTTCATTAGCAAGATAAATGTATCTTACTGCTTGCTAGGCAACAACAGAGTGGCCCTCACGTCAGACAACATCTTGCATTTAGCTTTATGATGTCAGCTTGCTAGGCAACAGATTGGCCCTCATGTCAGACAACATCTTGCCTTCGCTTTATGATGTCAGATCATCACTGGTCCAATTGTCCTTGTGGAAGCGGACCACACAGGAGGATGAGATATCAGAAGTTATGCAGTAGGTTGCTATCTCTATTCATGACCGCAAGGCAAGTCGGAGGTGGAATGGCAAATACTCTGAACCACTCAAAGCACTGTGGCCTTTTTTAAAGTGGGATGCAGATACAAAAACAGAGACTATCCTTACCAACAATCCTTCTTGAATATCAGAGTCCAACATACAGAGTGCAGCGGAAGACGTTAAATGTGCTTCATTCCGTGAGAACGCAACTCTATAGTTCTACAGTGAGATAGTGCATTTCAGCCTCAAAGGAAGCAATGTCCTCAAACGGAACATTGGTGGCACCAGGATCTAAAGCAGGCTTAAGAAGCCTTGGATGCAGTCAGTCTTTTATTAACTATCATGACCGACACAATGTGATCCATAATACTTCCATTTTGGCAGAAATTACATTCAAGCACAGGCCCCCACTAGAAGGTAGTGATGACATTCAGGTGCTGAAAACGTCTTTTTAATGCCTAAAGGAAGGATTGTGAGCTTTACTTACCATATATATTGGTCAAATGATGCCCTATGCCGGAAGACTGTCTTTTTTTTTTTTCTTCAGTATCGGCAATGCAGAGACAATTTGTTGCGAAACACTGCCACTGCTGGTCATTCAGTATAATCTGCAGATGGAAAAGTCCACTGTTAGCACATTTACTACAAGCAATACAAAAAAATCATGATTTTTATAAAGGGTAAACAGATCAATACTATGGAGTTTGTATTATTGTGCAAATCAGCAGTTCATTAGAAAATCAAATCTCGATTTGTGTTTTTAACCTACCATACTACTCTGAATCTCATGCCTCATTTGGCAACACCCTCTAAACAACTGTAGAAGGTACATTAGGACATAGATAGAGATCTTTTTGCCATCCAAGTGGCAGCGTACCCCTCTCACTTTATTTGTTTTAGGATATGGTACACCAGTAGCAATTAAGCCAGCTGATAAGTTGAGAGGTAGGGTTACGCTACAGTTAATGGGAATAATAAAAGCTATGAATAGCATGTTCATAATCATCATTTGAGCCAATTCCTAGCAGTTCAGCAATAGTGAAGTTGACTAATGCTCAAACTCCCGTTCGTTCAAATTTAAAGGTCTTAAAAAGTGCCCTAATTTCGTACATTTTACCATCATAGCTGTCACTTGGGCGTCCGGTCTACCCTGCTACTCATTTCATTAGCAAGATAAATGTATCTTACTGCTTGCTAGGCAACAACAGAGTGGCCCTCACGTCAGACAACATCTTGCATTTAGCTTTATGATGTCAGCTTGCTAGGCAACAGATTGGCCCTCATGTCAGACAACATCTTGCCTTCGCTTTATGATGTCAGATCATCACTGGTCCAATTGTCCTTGTGGAAGCGGACCACACAGGAGGATGAGATATCAGAAGTTATGCAGTAGGTTGCTATCTCTATTCATGACCGCAAGGCAAGTCGGAGGTGGAATGGCAAATACTCTGAACCACTCAAAGCACTGTGGCCTTTTTTAAAGTGGGATGCAGATACAAAAACAGAGACTATCCTTACCAACAATCCTTCTTGAATATCAGAGTCCAACATACAGAGTGCAGCGGAAGACGTTAAATGTGCTTCATTCCGTGAGAACGCAACTCTATAGTTCTACAGTGAGATAGTGCATTTCAGCCTCAAAGGAAGCAATGTCCTCAAACGGAACATTGGTGGCACCAGGATCTAAAGCAGGCTTAAGAAGCCTTGGATGCAGTCAGTCTTTTATTAACTATCATGACCGACACAATGTGATCCATAATACTTCCATTTTGGCAGAAATTACATTCAAGCACAGGCCCCCACTAGAAGGTAGTGATGACATTCAGGTGCTGAAAACGTCTTTTTAATGCCTAAAGGAATGATTGTGAGCTTTACTTACCATATATATTGGTCAAATGATGCCCTATGCCGGAAGACTGTCTTTTTTTTTTTTCTTCAGTATCGGCAATGCAGAGACAATTTGTTGCGAAACACTGCCACTGCTGGTCATTCAGTATAATCTGCAGATGGAAAAGTCCACTGTTAGCACATTTACTACAAGCAATACAAAAAAATCATGATTTTTATAAAGGGTAAACAGATCAATACTATGGAGTTTGTATTATTGTGCAAATCAGCAGTTCATTAGAAAATCAAATCTCGATTTGTGTTTTTAACCTACCATACTACTCTGAATCTCATGCCTCATTTGGCAACACCCTCTAAACAACTGTAGAAGGTACATTAGGACATAGATAGAGATCTTTTTGCCATCCAAGTGGCAGCGTACCCCTCTCACTTTATTTGTTTTAGGATATGGTACACCAGTAGCAATTAAGCCAGCTGATAAGTTGAGAGGTAGGGTTACGCTACAGTTAATGGGAATAATAAAAGCTATGAATAGCATGTTCATAATCATCATTTGAGCCAATTCCTAGCAGTTCAGCAATAGTGAAGTTGACTAATGCTCAAACTCCCGTTCGTTCAAATTTAAAGGTCTTAAAAAGTGCCCTAATTTCGTACATTTTACCATCATAGCTGTCACTTGGGCGTCCGGTCTACCCTGCTACTCATTTCATTAGCAAGATAAATGTATCTTACTGCTTGCTAGGCAACAACAGAGTGGCCCTCACGTCAGACAACATCTTGCATTTAGCTTTATGATGTCAGCTTGCTAGGCAACAGATTGGCCCTCATGTCAGACAACATCTTGCCTTCGCTTTATGATGTCAGATCATCACTGGTCCAATTGTCCTTGTGGAAGCAGACCACACAGGAGGATGAGATATCAGAAGTTATGCAGTAGGTTGCTATCTCTATTCATGACCGCAAGGCAAGTCGGAGGTGGAATGGCAAATACTCTGAACCACTCAAAGCACTGTGGCCTTTTTTAAAGTGGGATGCAAATACAAAAACAGAGACTATCCTTACCAACAATCCTTCTTGAATATCAGAGTCCAACATACAGAGTGCAGCGGAAGACGTTAAATGTGCTTCATTCCGTGAGAACGCAACTCTATAGTTCTACAGTGAGATTGTGCATTTCAGCCTCAAAGGAAGCAATGTCCTCAAACGGAACATTGGTGGCACCAGGATCTAAAGCAGGCTTAAGAAGCCTTGGATGCAGTCAGTCTTTTATTAACTATCATGACCGACACAATGTGATCCATAATCCTTCCATTTTGGCAGAAATTACATTCAAGCACAGGCCCCCACTAGAAGGTAGTGATGACATTCAGGTGCTGAAAACGTCTTTTTAATGCCTAAAGGAATGATTGTGAGCTTTACTTACCATATATATTGGTCAAATGATGCCCTATGCCGGAAGACTGTCTTTTTTTTTTTCTTCAGTATCGGCAATGCAGAGACAATTTGTTGCGAAACACTGCCACTGCTGGTCATTCAGTATAATCTGCAGATGGAAAAGTCCACTGTTAGCACATTTACTACAAGCAATACAAAAAAATCATGATTTTTATAAAGGGTAAACAGATCAATACTATGGAGTTTGTATTATTGTGCAAATCAGCAGTTCATTAGAAAATCAAATCTCGATTTGTGTTTTTAACCTACCATACTACTCTGAATCTCATGCCTCATTTGGCAACACCCTCTAAACAACTGTAGAAGGTACATTAGGACATAGATAGAGATCTTTTTGCCATCCAAGTGGCAGCGTACCCCTCTCACTTTATTTGTTTTAGGATATGGTACACCAGTAGCAATTAAGCCAGCTGATAAGTTGAGAGGTAGGGTTACGCTACAGTTAATGGGAATAATAAAAGCTATGAATAGCATGTTCATAATCATCATTTGAGCCAATTCCTAGCAGTTCAGCAATAGTGAAGTTGACTAATGCTCAAACTCCCGTTCGTTCAAATTTAAAGGTCTTAAAAAGTGCCCTAATTTCGTACATTTTACCATCATAGCTGTCACTTGGGCGTCCGGTCTACCCTGCTACTCATTTCATTAGCAAGATAAATGTATCTTACTGCTTGCTAGGCAACAACAGAGTGGCCCTCACGTCAGACAACATCTTGCATTTAGCTTTATGATGTCAGCTTGCTAGGCAACAGATTGGCCCTCATGTCAGACAACATCTTGCCTTCGCTTTATGATGTCAGATCATCACTGGTCCAATTGTCCTTGTGGAAGCGGACCACACAGGAGGATGAGATATCAGAAGTTATGCAGTAGGTTGCTATCTCTATTCATGACCGCAAGGCAAGTCGGAGGTGGAATGGCAAATACTCTGAACCACTCAAAGCACTGTGGCCTTTTTTAAAGTGGGATGCAGATACAAAAACAGAGACTATCCTTACCAACAATCCTTCTTGAATATCAGAGTCCAACATACAGAGTGCAGCGGAAGACGTTAAATGTGCTTCAATCCGTGAGAACGCAACTCTATAGTTCTACAGTGAGATAGTGCATTTCAGCCTCAAAGGAAGCAATGTCCTCAAACGGAACATTGGTGGCACCAGGATCTAAAGCAGGCTTAAGAAGCCTTGGATGCAGTCAGTCTTTTATTAACTATCATGACCGACACAATGTGATCCATAATACTTCCATTTTGGCAGAAATTACATTCAAGCACAGGCCCCCACTAGAAGGTAGTGATGACATTCAGGTGCTGAAAACGTCTTTTTAATGCCTAAAGGAATGATTGTGAGCTTTACTTACCATATATATTGGTCAAATGATGCCCTATGCCGGAAGACTGTCTTTTTTTTTTTCTTCAGTATCGGCAATGCAGAGACAATTTGTTGCGAAACACTGCCACTGCTGGTCATTCAGTATAATCAGCAGATGGAAAAGTCCACTGTTAGCACATTTACTACAAGCAATACAAAAAAAATCATGATTTTTATAAAGGGTAAACAGATCAATACTATGGAGTTTGTATTATTGTGCAAATCAGCAGTTCATTAGAAAATCAAATCTCGATTTGTGTTTTTAACCTACCATACTACTCTGAATCTCATGCCTCATTTGGCAACACCCTCTAAACAACTGTAGAAGGTACATTAGGACATAGATAGAGATCTTTTTGCCATCCAAGTGGCAGCGTACCCCTCTCACTTTATTTGTTTTAGGATATGGTACACCAGTAGCAATTAAGCCAGCTGATAAGTTGAGAGGTAGGGTTACGCTACAGTTAATGGGAATAATAAAAGCTATGAATAGCATGTTCATAATCATCATTTGAGCCAATTCCTAGCAGTTCAGCAATAGTGAAGTTGACTAATGCTCAAACTCCCGTTCGTTCAAATTTAAAGGTCTTAAAAAGTGCCCTAATTTCGTACATTTTACCATCATAGCTGTCACTTGGGCGTCCGGTCTACCCTGCTACTCATTTCATTAGCAAGATAAATGTATCTTACTGCTTGCTAGGCAACAACAGAGTGGCCCTCACGTCAGACAACATCTTGCATTTAGCTTTATGATGTCAGCTTGCTAGGCAACAGATTGGCCCTCATGTCAGACAACATCTTGCCTTCGCTTTATGATGTCAGATCATCAATGGTCCAATTGTCCTTGTGGAAGCGGACCACACAGGAGGATGAGATATCAGAAGTTATGCAGTAGGTTGCTATCTCTATTCATGACCGCAAGGCAAGTCGGAGGTGGAATGGCAAATACTCTGAACCACTCAAAGCACTGTGGCCTTTTTTAAAGTGGGATGCAGATACAAAAACAGAGACTATCCTTACCAACAATCCTTCTTGAATATCAGAGTCCAACATACAGAGTGCAGCGGAAGACGTTAAATGTGCTTCATTCCGTGAGAACGCAACTCTATAGTTCTACAGTGAGATAGTGCATTTCAGCCTCAAAGGAAGCAATGTCCTCAAACGGAACATTGGTGGCACCAGGATCTAAAGCAGGCTTAAGAAGCCTTGGATGCAGTCAGTCTTTTATTAACTATCATGACCGACACAATGTGATCCATAATACTTCCATTTTGGCAGAAATTACATTCAAGCACAGGCCCCCACTAGAAGGTAGTGATGACATTCAGGTGCTGAAAACGTCTTTTTAATGCCTAAAGGAATGATTGTGAGCTTTACTTACCATATATATTGGTCAAATGATGCCCTATGCCGGAAGACTGTCTTTTTTTTTTTTCTTCAGTATCGGCAATGCAGAGACAATTTGTTGCGAAACACTGCCACTGCTGGTCATTCAGTATAATCTGCAGATGGAAAAGTCCACTGTTAGCACATTTACTACAAGCAATACAAAAAAATCATGATTTTTATAAAGGGTAAATAGATCAATACTATGGAGTTTGTAATATTGTGCAAATCAGCAGTTCATTAGAAAATCAAATCTCGATTTGTGTTTTTAACCTACCATACTACTCTGAATCTCATGCCTCATTTGGCAACACCCTCTAAACAACTGTAGAAGGTACATTAGGACATAGATAGAGATCTTTTTGCCATCCAAGTGGCAGCGTACCCCTCTCACTTTATTTGTTTTAGGATATGGTACACCAGTAGCAATTAAGCCAGCTGATAAGTTGAGAGGTAGGGTTACGCTACAGTTAATGGGAATAATAAAAGCTATGAATAGCATGTTCATAATCATCATTTGAGCCAATTCCTAGCAGTTCAGCAATAGTGAAGTTGACTAATGCTCAAACTCCCGTTCGTTCAAATTTAAAGGTCTTAAAAAGTGCCCTAATTTCGTACATTTTACCATCATAGCTGTCACTTGGGCGTCCGGTCTACCCTGCTACTCATTTCATTAGCAAGATAAATGTATCTTACTGCTTGCTAGGCAACAACAGAGTGGCCCTCACGTCAGACAACATCTTGCATTTAGCTTTATGATGTCAGCTTGCTAGGCAACAGATTGGCCCTCATGTCAGACAACATCTTGCCTTCGCTTTATGATGTCAGATCATCACTGGTCCAATTGTCCTTGTGGAAGCGGACCACACAGGAGGATGAGATATCAGAAGTTATGCAGTAGGTTGCTATCTCTATTCATGACCGCAAGGCAAGTCGGAGGTGGAATGGCAAATACTCTGAACCACTCAAAGCACTGTGGCCTTTTTTAAAGTGGGATGCAGATACAAAAACAGAGACTATCCTTACCAACAATCCTTCTTGAATATCAGAGTCCAACATACAGAGTGCAGCGGAAGACGTTAAATGTGCTTCATTCCGTGAGAACGCAACTCTATAGTTCTACAGTGAGATAGTGCATTTCAGCCTCAAAGGAAGCAATGTCCTCAAACGGAACATTGGTGGCACCAGGATCTAAAGCAGGCTTAAGAAGCCTTGGATGCAGTCAGTCTTTTATTAACTATCATGACCGACACAATGTGATCCATAATACTTCCATTTTGGCAGAAATTACATTCAAGCACAGGCCCCCACTAGAAGGTAGTGATGACATTCAGGTGCTGAAAACGTCTTTTTAATGCCTAAAGGAAGGATTGTGAGCTTTACTTACCATATATATTGGTCAAATGATGCCCTATGCCGGAAGACTGTCTTTTTTTTTTTTCTTCAGTATCGGCAATGCAGAGACAATTTGTTGCGAAACA
This sequence comes from Lissotriton vulgaris, assembly GCF_964263255.1. Lineage (NCBI taxonomy): Eukaryota > Metazoa > Chordata > Amphibia > Caudata > Salamandridae > Lissotriton > Lissotriton vulgaris. The sequence continues at coordinate 322,434,434 of NC_141700.1, read as the reverse complement.
CTGCCACTGCTGGTCATTCAGTATAATCTGCAGATGGAAAAGTCCACTGTTAGCACATTTACTACAAGCAATACAAAAAAATCATGATTTTTATAAAGGGTAAACAGATCAATACTATGGAGTTTGTATTATTGTGCAAATCAGCAGTTCATTAGAAAATCAAATCTCGATTTGTGTTTTTAACCTACCATACTACTCTGAATCTCATGCCTCATTTGGCAACACCCTCTAAACAACTGTAGAAGGTACATTAGGACATAGATAGAGATCTTTTTGCCATCCAAGTGGCAGCGTACCCCTCTCACTTTATTTGTTTTAGGATATGGTACACCAGTAGCAATTAAGCCAGCTGATAAGTTGAGAGGTAGGGTTACGCTACAGTTAATGGGAATAATAAAAGCTATGAATAGCATGTTCATAATCATCATTTGAGCCAATTCCTAGCAGTTCAGCAATAGTGAAGTTGACTAATGCTCAAACTCCCGTTCGTTCAAATTTAAAGGTCTTAAAAAGTGCCCTAATTTCGTACATTTTACCATCATAGCTGTCACTTGGGCGTCCGGTCTACCCTGCTACTCATTTCATTAGCAAGATAAATGTATCTTACTGCTTGCTAGGCAACAACAGAGTGGCCCTCACGTCAGACAACATCTTGCATTTAGCTTTATGATGTCAGCTTGCTAGGCAACAGATTGGCCCTCATGTCAGACAACATCTTGCCTTCGCTTTATGATGTCAGATCATCACTGGTCCAATTGTCCTTGTGGAAGCGGACCACACAGGAGGATGAGATATCAGAAGTTATGCAGTAGGTTGCTATCTCTATTCATGACCGCAAGGCAAGTCGGAGGTGGAATGGCAAATACTCTGAACCACTCAAAGCACTGTGGCCTTTTTTAAAGTGGGATGCAGATACAAAAACAGAGACTATCCTTACCAACAATCCTTCTTGAATATCAGAGTCCAACATACAGAGTGCAGCGGAAGACGTTAAATGTGCTTCATTCCGTGAGAACGCAACTCTATAGTTCTACAGTGAGATAGTGCATTTCAGCCTCAAAGGAAGCAATGTCCTCAAACGGAACATTGGTGGCACCAGGATCTAAAGCAGGCTTAAGAAGCCTTGGATGCAGTCAGTCTTTTATTAACTATCATGACCGACACAATGTGATCCATAATACTTCCATTTTGGCAGAAATTACATTCAAGCACAGGCCCCCACTAGAAGGTAGTGATGACATTCAGGTGCTGAAAACGTCTTTTTAATGCCTAAAGGAAGGATTGTGAGCTTTACTTACCATATATATTGGTCAAATGATGCCCTATGCCGGAAGACTGTCTTTTTTTTTTTTCTTCAGTATCGGCAATGCAGAGACAATTTGTTGCGAAACACTGCCACTGCTGGTCATTCAGTATAATCTGCAGATGGAAAAGTCCACTGTTAGCACATTTACTACAAGCAATACAAAAAAATCATGATTTTTATAAAGGGTAAACAGATCAATACTATGGAGTTTGTATTATTGTGCAAATCAGCAGTTCATTAGAAAATCAAATCTCGATTTGTGTTTTTAACCTACCATACTACTCTGAATCTCATGCCTCATTTGGCAACACCCTCTAAACAACTGTAGAAGGTACATTAGGACATAGATAGAGATCTTTTTGCCATCCAAGTGGCAGCGTACCCCTCTCACTTTATTTGTTTTAGGATATGGTACACCAGTAGCAATTAAGCCAGCTGATAAGTTGAGAGGTAGGGTTACGCTACAGTTAATGGGAATAATAAAAGCTATGAATAGCATGTTCATAATCATCATTTGAGCCAATTCCTAGCAGTTCAGCAATAGTGAAGTTGACTAATGCTCAAACTCCCGTTCGTTCAAATTTAAAGGTCTTAAAAAGTGCCCTAATTTCGTACATTTTACCATCATAGCTGTCACTTGGGCGTCCGGTCTACCCTGCTACTCATTTCATTAGCAAGATAAATGTATCTTACTGCTTGCTAGGCAACAACAGAGTGGCCCTCACGTCAGACAACATCTTGCATTTAGCTTTATGATGTCAGCTTGCTAGGCAACAGATTGGCCCTCATGTCAGACAACATCTTGCCTTCGCTTTATGATGTCAGATCATCACTGGTCCAATTGTCCTTGTGGAAGCGGACCACACAGGAGGATGAGATATCAGAAGTTATGCAGTAGGTTGCTATCTCTATTCATGACCGCAAGGCAAGTCGGAGGTGGAATGGCAAATACTCTGAACCACTCAAAGCACTGTGGCCTTTTTTAAAGTGGGATGCAGATACAAAAACAGAGACTATCCTTACCAACAATCCTTCTTGAATATCAGAGTCCAACATACAGAGTGCAGCGGAAGACGTTAAATGTGCTTCATTCCGTGAGAACGCAACTCTATAGTTCTACAGTGAGATAGTGCATTTCAGCCTCAAAGGAAGCAATGTCCTCAAACGGAACATTGGTGGCACCAGGATCTAAAGCAGGCTTAAGAAGCCTTGGATGCAGTCAGTCTTTTATTAACTATCATGACCGACACAATGTGATCCATAATACTTCCATTTTGGCAGAAATTACATTCAAGCACAGGCCCCCACTAGAAGGTAGTGATGACATTCAGGTGCTGAAAACGTCTTTTTAATGCCTAAAGGAATGATTGTGAGCTTTACTTACCATATATATTGGTCAAATGATGCCCTATGCCGGAAGACTGTCTTTTTTTTTTTTCTTCAGTATCGGCAATGCAGAGACAATTTGTTGCGAAACACTGCCACTGCTGGTCATTCAGTATAATCTGCAGATGGAAAAGTCCACTGTTAGCACATTTACTACAAGCAATACAAAAAAATCATGATTTTTATAAAGGGTAAACAGATCAATACTATGGAGTTTGTATTATTGTGCAAATCAGCAGTTCATTAGAAAATCAAATCTCGATTTGTGTTTTTAACCTACCATACTACTCTGAATCTCATGCCTCATTTGGCAACACCCTCTAAACAACTGTAGAAGGTACATTAGGACATAGATAGAGATCTTTTTGCCATCCAAGTGGCAGCGTACCCCTCTCACTTTATTTGTTTTAGGATATGGTACACCAGTAGCAATTAAGCCAGCTGATAAGTTGAGAGGTAGGGTTACGCTACAGTTAATGGTAATAATAAAAGCTATGAATAGCATGTTCATAATCATCATTTGTGCCAATTCCTAGCAGTTCAGCAATAGTGAAGTTGACTAATGCTCAAACTCCCGTTCGTTCAAATTTAAAGGTCTTAAAAAGTGCCCTAATTTCGTACATTTTACCATCATAGCTGTCACTTGGGCGTCCGGTCTACCCTGCTACTCATTTCATTAGCAAGATAAATGTATCTTACTGCTTGCTAGGCAACAACAGAGTGGCCCTCACGTCAGACAACATCTTGCATTTAGCTTTATGATGTCAGCTTGATAGGCAACAGATTGGCCCTCATGTCAGACAACATCTTGCCTTCGCTTTATGATGTCAGATCATCACCGGTCCAATTGTCCTTGTGGAAGCGGACCACACAGGAGGATGAGATATCAGAAGTTATGCAGTAGGTTGCTATCTCTATTCATGACCGCAAGGCAAGTCGGAGGTGGAATGGCAAATACTCTGAACCACTCAAAGCACTGTGGCCTTTTTTAAAGTGGGATGCAGATACAAAAACAGAGACTATCCTTACCAACAATCCTTCTTGAGTATCAGAGTCCAACATACAGAGTGCAGCGGAAGACGTTAAATGTGCTTCATTCCGTGAGAACGCAACTCTATAGTTCTACAGTGAGATAGTGCATTTCAGCCTCAAAGGAAGCAATGTCCTCAAACGGAACATTGGTGGCACCAGGATCTAAAGCAGGCTTAAGAAGCCTTTGATGCAGTCAGTCTTTTATTAACTATCATGACCGACACAATGTGATCCATAATACTTCCATTTTGGCAGAAATTACATTCAAGCACAGGCCCCCACTAGAAGGTAGTGATGACATTCAGGTGCTGAAAACGTCTTTTTAATGCCTAAAGGAATGATTGTGAGCTTTACTTACCATATATATTGGTCAAATGATGCCCTATGCCGGAAGACTGTCTTTTTTTTTTTTTCTTCAGTATCGGCAATGCAGAGACAATTTGTTGCGAAACACTGCCACTGCTGGTCATTCAGTATAATCTGCAGATGGAAAAGTCCACTGTTAGCACATTTACTACAAGCAATACAAAAAAAATCATGATTTTTATAAAGGGTAAACAGATCAATACTATGGAGTTTGTATTATTGTGCAAATCAGCAGTTCATTAGAAAATCAAATCTCGATTTGTGTTTTTAACCTACCATACTACTCTGAATCTCATGCCTCATTTGGCAACACCCTCTAAACAACTGTAGAAGGTACATTAGGACATAGATAGAGATCTTTTTGCCATCCAAGTGGCAGCGTACCCCTCTCACTTTATTTGTTTTAGGATATGGTACACCAGTAGCAATTAAGCCAGCTGATAAGTTGAGAGGTAGGGTTACGCTACAGTTAATGGGAATAATAAAAGCTATGAATAGCATGTTCATAATCATCATTTGAGCCAATTCCTAGCAGTTCAGCAATAGTGAAGTTGACTAATGCTCAAACTCCCGTTCGTTCAAATTTAAAGGTCTTAAAAAGTGCCCTAATTTCGTACATTTTACCATCATAGCTGTCACTTGGGCGTCCGGTCTACCCTGCTACTCATTTCATTAGCAAGATAAATGTATCTTACTGCTTGCTAGGCAACAACAGAGTGGCCCTCACGTCAGACAACATCTTGCATTTAGCTTTATGATGTCAGCTTGCTAGGCAACAGATTGGCCCTCATGTCAGACAACATCTTGCCTTCGCTTTATGATGTCAGATCATCACTGGTCCAATTGTCCTTGTGGAAGCGGACCACACAGGAGGATGAGATATCAGAAGTTATGCAGTAGGTTGCTATCTCTATTCATGACCGCAAGGCAAGTCGGAGGTGGAATGGCAAATACTCTGAACCACTCAAAGCACTGTGGCCTTTTTTAAAGTGGGATGCAGATACAAAAACAGAGACTATCCTTACCAACAATCCTTTTTGAATATCAGAGTCCAACATACAGAGTGCAGCGGAAGACGTTAAATGTGCTTCATTCCGTGAGAACGCAACTCTATAGTTCTACAGTGAGATAGTGCATTTCAGCCTCAAAGGAAGCAATGTCCTCAAACGGAACATTGGTGGCACCAGGATCTAAAGCAGGCTTAAGAAGCCTTGGATGCAGTCAGTCTTTTATTAACTATCATGACCGACACAATGTGATCCATAATACTTCCATTTTGGCAGAAATTACATTCAAGCACAGGCCCCCACTAGAAGGTAGTGATGACATTCAGGTGCTGAAAACGTCTTTTTAATGCCTAAAGGAATGATTGTGAGCTTTACTTACCATATATATTGGTCAAATGATGCCCTATGCCGGAAGACTGTCTTTTTTTTTTTTCTTCAGTATCGGCAATGCAGAGACAATTTGTTGCGAAACACTGCCACTGCTGGTCATTCAGTATAATCTGCAGATGGAAAAGTCCACTGTTAGCACATTTACTACAAGCAATACAAAAAAATCATGATTTTTATAAAGGGTAAACAGATCAATACTATGGAGTTTGTATTATTGTGCAAATCAGCAGTTCATTAGAAAATCAAATCTCGATTTGTGTTTTTAACCTACCATACTACTCTGAATCTCATGCCTCATTTGGCAACACCCTCTAAACAACTGTAGAAGGTACATTAGGACATAGATAGAGATCTTTTTGCCATCCAAGTGGCAGCGTACCCCTCTCACTTTATTTGTTTTAGGATATGGTACACCAGTAGCAATTAAGCCAGCTGATAAGTTGAGAGGTAGGGTTACGCTACAGTTAATGGGAATAATAAAAGCTATGATTAGCATGTTCATAATCATCATTTGAGCCAATTCCTAGCAGTTCAGCAATAGTGAAGTTGACTAATGCTCAAACTCCCGTTCGTTCAAATTTAAAGGTCTTAAAAAGTGCCCTAATTTCGTACATTTTACCATCATAGCTGTCACTTGGGCGTCCGGTCTACCCTGCTACTCATTTCATTAGCAAGATAAATGTATCTTACTGCTTGCTAGGCAACAACAGAGTGGCCCTCACGTCAGACAACATCTTGCATTTAGCTTTATGATGTCAGCTTGCTAGGCAACAGATTGGCCCTCATGTCAGACAACATCTTGCCTTCGCTTTATGATGTCAGATCATCACTGGTCCAATTGTCCTTGTGGAAGCGGACCACACAGGAGGATGAGATATCAGAAGTTATGCAGTAGGTTGCTATCTCTATTCATGACCGCAAGGCAAGTCGGAGGTGGAATGGCAAATACTCTGAACCACTCAAAGCACTGTGGCCTTTTTTAAAGTGGGATGCAGATACAAAAACAGAGACTATCCTTACCAACAATCCTTCTTGAATATCAGAGTCCAACATACAGAGTGCAGCGGAAGACGTTAAATGTGCTTCATTCCGTGAGAACGCAACTCTATAGTTCTACAGTGAGATAGTGCATTTCAGCCTCAAAGGAAGCAATGTCCTCAAACGGAACATTGGTGGCACCAGGATCTAAAGCAGGCTTAAGAAGCCTTGGATGCAGTCAGTCTTTTATTAACTATCATGACCGACACAATGTGATCCATAATACTTCCATTTTGGCAGAAATTACATTCAAGCACAGGCCCCCACTAGAAGGTAGTGATGACATTCAGGTGCTGAAAACGTCTTTTTAATGCCTAAAGGAATGATTGTGAGCTTTACTTACCATATATATTGGTCAAATGATGCCCTATGCCGGAAGACTGTCTTTTTTTTTTTTCTTCAGTATCGGCAATGCAGAGACAATTTGTTGCGAAACACTGCCACTGCTGGTCATTCAGTATAATCTGCAGATGGAAAAGTCCACTGTTAGCACATTTACTACAAGCAATACAAAAAAATCATGATTTTTATAAAGGGTAAACAGATCAATACTATGGAGTTTGTATTATTGTGCAAATCAGCAGTTCATTAGAAAATCAAATCTCGATTTGTGTTTTTAACCTACCATACTACTCTGAATCTCATGCCTCATTTGGCAACACCCTCTAAACAACTGTAGAAGGTACATTAGGACATAGATAGAGATCTTTTTGCCATCCAAGTGGCAGCGTACCCCTCTCACTTTATTTGTTTTAGGATATGGTACACCAGTAGCAATTAAGCCAGCTGATAAGTTGAGAGGTAGGGTTATGCTACAGTTAATGGGAATAATAAAAGCTATGAATAGCATGTTCATAATCATCATTTGAGCCAATTCCTAGCAGTTCAGCAATAGTGAAGTTGACTAATGCTCAAACTCCCGTTCGTTCAAATTTAAAGGTCTTAAAAAGTGCCCTAATTTCGTACATTTTACCATCATAGCTGTCACTTGGGCGTCCGGTCTACCCTGCTACTCATTTCATTAGCAAGATAAATGTATCTTACTGCTTGCTAGGCAACAACAGAGTGGCCCTCACGTCAGACAACATCTTGCATTTAGCTTTATGATGTCAGCTTGCTAGGCAACAGATTGGCCCTCATGTCAGACAACATCTTGCCTTCGCTTTATGATGTCAGATCATCACTGGTCCAATTGTCCTTGTGGAAGCGGACCACACAGGAGGATGAGATATCAGAAGTTATGCAGTAGGTTGCTATCTCTATTCATGACCGCAAGGCAAGTCGGAGGTGGAATGGCAAATACTCTGAACCACTCAAAGCACTGTGGCCTTTTTTAAAGTGGGATGCAGATACAAAAACAGAGACTATCCTTACCAACAATCCTTCTTGAATATCAGAGTCCAACATACAGAGTGCAGCGGAAGACGTTAAATGTGCTTCATTCCGTGAGAACGCAACTCTATAGTTCTACAGTGAGATAGTGCATTTCAGCCTCAAAGGAAGCAATGTCCTCAAACGGAACATTGGTGGCACCAGAATCTAAAGCAGGCTTAAGAAGCCTTGGATGCAGTCAGTCTTTTATTAACTATCATGACCGACACAATGTGATCCATAATACTTCCATTTTGGCAGAAATTACATTCAAGCACAGGCCCCCACTAGAAGGTAGTGATGACATTCAGGTGCTGAAAACGTCTTTTTAATGCCTAAAGGAATGATTGTGAGCTTTACTTACCATATATATTGGTCAAATGATGCCCTATGCCGGAAGACTGTCTTTTTTTTTTTCTTCAGTATCGGCAATGCAGAGACAATTTGTTGCGAAACACTGCCACTGCTGGTCATTCAGTATAATCTGCAGATGGAAAAGTCCACTGTTAGCACATTTACTACAAGCAATACAAAAAAATCATGATTTTTATAAAGGGTAAACAGATCAATACTATGGAGTTTGTATTATTGTGCAAATCAGCAGTTCATTAGAAAATCAAATCTCGATTTGTGTTTTTAACCTACCATACTACTCTGAATCTCATGCCTCATTTGGCAACACCCTCTAAACAACTGTAGAAGGTACATTAGGACATAGATAGAGATCTTTTTGCCATCCAAGTGGCAGCGTACCCCTCTCACTTTATTTGTTTTAGGATATGGTACACCAGTAGCAATTAAGCCAGCTGATAAGTTGAGAGGTAGGGTTACGCTACAGTTAATGGGAATAATAAAAGCTATGAATAGCATGTTCATAATCATCATTTGAGCCAATTCCTAGCAGTTCAGCAATAGTGAAGTTGACTAATGCTCAAACTCCCGTTCGTTCAAATTTAAAGGTCTTAAAAAGTGCCCTAATTTCGTACATTTTACCATCATAGCTGTCACTTGGGCGTCCGGTCTACCCTGCTACTCATTTCATTAGCAAGATAAATGTATCTTACTGCTTGCTAGGCAACAACAGAGTGGCCCTCACGTCAGACAACATCTTGCATTTAGCTTTATGATGTCAGCTTGCTAGGCAACAGATTGGCCCTCATGTCAGACAACATCTTGCCTTCGCTTTATGATGTCAGATCATCACTGGTCCAATTGTCCTTGTGGAAGCGGACCACACAGGAGGATGAGATATCAGAAGTTATGCAGTAGGTTGCTATCTCTATTCATGACCGCAAGGCAAGTCGGAGGTGGAATGGCAAATACTCTGAACCACTCAAAGCACTGTGGCCTTTTTTAAAGTGGGATGCAGATACAAAAACAGAGACTATCCTTACCAACAATCCTTCTTGAATATCAGAGTCCAACATACAGAGTGCAGCGGAAGACGTTAAATGTGCTTCATTCCGTGAGAACGCAACTCTATAGTTCTACAGTGAGATAGTGCATTTCAGCCTCAAAGGAAGCAATGTCCTCAAACGGAACATTGGTGGCACCAGGATCTAAAGCAGGCTTAAGAAGCCTTGGATGCAGTCAGTCTTTTATTAACTATCATGACCGACACAACGTGATCCATAATCCTTCCATTTTGGCAGAAATTACATTCAAGCACAGGCCCCCACTAGAAGGTAGTGATGACATTCAGGTGCTGAAAACGTCTTTTTAATGCCTAAAGGAATGATTGTGAGCTTTACTTACCATATATATTGGTCAAATGATGCCCTATGCCGGAAGACTGTCTTTTTTTTTTTCTTCAGTATCGGCAATGCAGAGACAATTTGTTGCGAAACACTGCCACTGCTGGTCATTCAGTATAATCTGCAGATGGAAAAGTCCACTGTTAGCACATTTACTACAAGCAATACAAAAAAATCATGATTTTTATAAAGGGTAAACAGATCAATACTATGGAGTTTGTATTATTGTGCAAATCAGCAGTTCATTAGAAAATCAAATCTCGATTTGTGTTTTTAACCTACCATACTACTCTGAATCTCATGCCTCATTTGGCAACACCCTCTAAACAACTGTAGAAGGTACATTAGGACATAGATAGAGATCTTTTTGCCATCCAAGTGGCAGCGTACCCCTCTCACTTTATTTGTTTTAGGATATGGTACACCAGTAGCAATTAAGCCAGCTGATAAGTTGAGAGGTAGGGTTACGCTACAGTTAATGGGAATAATAAAAGCTATGAATAGCATGTTCATAATCATCATTTGAGCCAATTCCTAGCAGTTCAGCAATAGTGAAGTTGACTAATGCTCAAACTCCCGTTCGTTCAAATTTAAAGGTCTTAAAAAGTGCCCTAATTTCGTACATTTTACCATCATAGCTGTCACTTGGGCGTCCGGTCTACCCTGCTACTCATTTCATTAGCAAGATAAATGTATCTTACTGCTTGCTAGGCAACAACAGAGTGGCCCTCACGTCAGACAACATCTTGCATTTAGCTTTATGATGTCAGCTTGCTAGGCAACAGATTGGCCCTCATGTCAGACAACATCTTGCCTTCGCTTTATGATGTCAGATCATCACTGGTCCAATTGTCCTTGTGGAAGCGGACCACACAGGAGGATGAGATATCAGAAGTTATGCAGTAGGTTGCTATCTCTATTCATGACCGCAAGGCAAGTCGGAGGTGGAATGGCAAATACTCTGAACCACTCAAAGCACTGTGGCCTTTTTTAAAGTGGGATGCAGATACAAAAACAGAGACTATCCTTACCAACAATCCTTCTTGAATATCAGAGTCCAACATACAGAGTGCAGCGGAAGACGTTAAATGTGCTTCATTCCGTGAGAACGCAACTCTATAGTTCTACAGTGAGATAGTGCATTTCAGCCTCAAAGGAAGCAATGTCCTCAAACGGAACATTGGTGGCACCAGGATCTAAAGCAGGCTTAAGAAGCCTTGGATGCAGTCAGTCTTTTATTAACTATCATGACCGACACAATGTGATCCATAATACTTCCATTTTGGCAGAAATTACATTCAAGCACAGGCCCCCACTAGAAGGTAGTGATGACATTCAGGTGCTGAAAACGTCTTTTTAATGCCTAAAGGAATGATTGTGAGCTTTACTTACCATATATATTGGTCAAATGATGCCCTATGCCGGAAGACTGTCTTTTTTTTTTTCTTCAGTATCGGCAATGCAGAGACAATTTGTTGCGAAACACTGCCACTGCTGGTCATTCAGTATAATCTGCAGATGGAAAAGTCCACTGTTAGCACATTTACTACAAGCAATACAAAAAAAATCATGATTTTTATAAAGGGTAAACAGATCAATACTATGGAGTTTGTATTATTGTGCAAATCAGCAGTTCATTAGAAAATCAAATCTCGATTTGTGTTTTTAACCTACCATACTACTCTGAATCTCATGCCTCATTTGGCAACACCCTCTAAACAACTGTAGAAGGTACATTAGGACATAGATAGAGATCTTTTTGCCATCCAAGTGGCAGCGTACCCCTCTCACTTTATTTGTTTTAGGATATGGTACACCAGTAGCAATTAAGCCAGCTGATAAGTTGAGAGGTAGGGTTACGCTACAGTTAATGGGAATAATAAAAGCTATGAATAGCATGTTCATAATCATCATTTGAGCCAATTCCTAGCAGTTCAGCAATAGTGAAGTTGACTAATGCTCAAACTCCCGTTCGTTCAAATTTAAAGGTCTTAAAAAGTGCCCTAATTTCGTACATTTTACCATCATAGCTGTCACTTGGGCGTCCGGTCTACCCTGCTACTCATTTCATTAGCAAGATAAATGTATCTTACTGCTTGCTAGGCAACAACAGAGTGGCCCTCACGTCAGACAACATCTTGCATTTAGCTTTATGATGTCAGCTTGCTAGGCAACAGATTGGCCCTCATGTCAGACAACATCTTGCCTTCGCTTTATGATGTCAGATCATCACTGGTCCAATTGTCCTTGTGGAAGCGGACCACACAGGAGGATGAGATATCAGAAGTTATGCAGTAGGTTGCTATCTCTATTCATGACCGCAAGGCAAGTCGGAGGTGGAATGGCAAATACTCTGAACCACTCAAAGCACTGTGGCCTTTTTTAAAGTGGGATGCAGATACAAAAACAGAGACTATCCTTACCAACAATCCTTTTTGAATATCAGAGTCCAACATACAGAGTGCAGCGGAAGACGTTAAATGTGCTTCATTCCGTGAGAACGCAACTCTATAGTTCTACAGTGAGATAGTGCATTTCAGCCTCAAAGGAAGCAATGTCCTCAAACGGAACATTGGTGGCACCAGGATCTAAAGCAGGCTTAAGAAGCCTTGGATGCAGTCAGTCTTTTATTAACTATCATGACCGACACAATGTGATCCATAATACTTCCATTTTGGCAGAAATTACATTCAAGCACAGGCCCCCACTAGAAGGTAGTGATGACATTCAGGTGCTGAAAACGTCTTTTTAATGCCTAAAGGAATGATTGTGAGCTTTACTTACCATATATATTGGTCAAATGATGCCCTATGCCGGAAGACTGTCTTTTTTTTTTTTCTTCAGTATCGGCAATGCAGAGACAATTTGTTGCGAAACACTGCCACTGCTGGTCATTCAGTATAATCTGCAGATGGAAAAGTCCACTGTTAGCACATTTACTACAAGCAATACAAAAAAATCATGATTTTTATAAAGGGTAAACAGATCAATACTATGGAGTTTGTATTATTGTGCAAATCAGCAGTTCATTAGAAAATCAAATCTCGATTTGTGTTTTTAACCTACCATACTACTCTGAATCTCATGCCTCATTTGGCAACACCCTCTAAACAACTGTAGAAGGTACATTAGGACATAGATAGAGATCTTTTTGCCATCCAAGTGGCAGCGTACCCCTCTCACTTTATTTGTTTTAGGATATGGTACACCAGTAGCAATTAAGCCAGCTGATAAGTTGAGAGGTAGGGTTACGCTACAGTTAATGGGAATAATAAAAGCTATGATTAGCATGTTCATAATCATCATTTGAGCCAATTCCTAGCAGTTCAGCAATAGTGAAGTTGACTAATGCTCAAACTCCCGTTCGTTCAAATTTAAAGGTCTTAAAAAGTGCCCTAATTTCGTACATTTTACCATCATAGCTGTCACTTGGGCGTCCGGTCTACCCTGCTACTCATTTCATTAGCAAGATAAATGTATCTTACTGCTTGCTAGGCAACAACAGAGTGGCCCTCACGTCAGACAACATCTTGCATTTAGCTTTATGATGTCAGCTTGCTAGGCAACAGATTGGCCCTCATGTCAGACAACATCTTGCCTTCGCTTTATGATGTCAGATCATCACTGGTCCAATTGTCCTTGTGGAAGCGGACCACACAGGAGGATGAGATATCAGAAGTTATGCAGTAGGTTGCTATCTCTATTCATGACCGCAAGGCAAGTCGGAGGTGGAATGGCAAATACTCTGAACCACTCAAAGCACTGTGGCCTTTTTTAAAGTGGGATGCAGATACAAAAACAGAGACTATCCTTACCAACAATCCTTCTTGAATATCAGAGTCCAACATACAGAGTGCAGCGGAAGACGTTAAATGTGCTTCATTCCGTGAGAACGCAACTCTATAGTTCTACAGTGAGATAGTGCATTTCAGCCTCAAAGGAAGCAATGTCCTCAAACGGAACATTGGTGGCACCAGGATCTAAAGCAGGCTTAAGAAGCCTTGGATGCAGTCAGTCTTTTATTAACTATCATGACCGACACAATGTGATCCATAATACTTCCATTTTGGCAGAAATTACATTCAAGCACAGGCCCCCACTAGAAGGTAGTGATGACATTCAGGTGCTGAAAACGTCTTTTTAATGCCTAAAGGAATGATTGTGAGCTTTACTTACCATATATATTGGTCAAATGATGCCCTATGCCGGAAGACTGTCTTTTTTTTTTTTCTTCAGTATCGGCAATGCAGAGACAATTTGTTGCGAAACACTGCCACTGCTGGTCATTCAGTATAATCTGCAGATGGAAAAGTCCACTGTTAGCACATTTACTACAAGCAATACAAAAAAATCATGATTTTTATAAAGGGTAAACAGATCAATACTATGGAGTTTGTATTATTGTGCAAATCAGCAGTTCATTAGAAAATCAAATCTCGATTTGTGTTTTTAACCTACCATACTACTCTGAATCTCATGCCTCATTTGGCAACACCCTCTAAACAACTGTAGAAGGTACATTAGGACATAGATAGAGATCTTTTTGCCATCCAAGTGGCAGCGTACCCCTCTCACTTTATTTGTTTTAGGATATGGTACACCAGTAGCAATTAAGCCAGCTGATAAGTTGAGAGGTAGGGTTATGCTACAGTTAATGGGAATAATAAAAGCTATGAATAGCATGTTCATAATCATCATTTGAGCCAATTCCTAGCAGTTCAGCAATAGTGAAGTTGACTAATGCTCAAACTCCCGTTCGTTCAAATTTAAAGGTCTTAAAAAGTGCCCTAATTTCGTACATTTTACCATCATAGCTGTCACTTGGGCGTCCGGTCTACCCTGCTACTCATTTCATTAGCAAGATAAATGTATCTTACTGCTTGCTAGGCAACAACAGAGTGGCCCTCACGTCAGACAACATCTTGCATTTAGCTTTATGATGTCAGCTTGCTAGGCAACAGATTGGCCCTCATGTCAGACAACATCTTGCCTTCGCTTTATGATGTCAGATCATCACTGGTCCAATTGTCCTTGTGGAAGCGGACCACACAGGAGGATGAGATATCAGAAGTTATGCAGTAGGTTGCTATCTCTATTCATGACCGCAAGGCAAGTCGGAGGTGGAATGGCAAATACTCTGAACCACTCAAAGCACTGTGGCCTTTTTTAAAGTGGGATGCAGATACAAAAACAGAGACTATCCTTACCAACAATCCTTCTTGAATATCAGAGTCCAACATACAGAGTGCAGCGGAAGACGTTAAATGTGCTTCATTCCGTGAGAACGCAACTCTATAGTTCTACAGTGAGATAGTGCATTTCAGCCTCAAAGGAAGCAATGTCCTCAAACGGAACATTGGTGGCACCAGAATCTAAAGCAGGCTTAAGAAGCCTTGGATGCAGTCAGTCTTTTATTAACTATCATGACCGACACAATGTGATCCATAATACTTCCATTTTGGCAGAAATTACATTCAAGCACAGGCCCCCACTAGAAGGTAGTGATGACATTCAGGTGCTGAAAACGTCTTTTTAATGCCTAAAGGAATGATTGTGAGCTTTACTTACCATATATATTGGTCAAATGATGCCCTATGCCGGAAGACTGTCTTTTTTTTTTTCTTCAGTATCGGCAATGCAGAGACAATTTGTTGCGAAACACTGCCACTGCTGGTCATTCAGTATAATCTGCAGATGGAAAAGTCCACTGTTAGCACATTTACTACAAGCAATACAAAAAAATCATGATTTTTATAAAGGGTAAACAGATCAATACTATGGAGTTTGTATTATTGTGCAAATCAGCAGTTCATTAGAAAATCAAATCTCGATTTGTGTTTTTAACCTACCATACTACTCTGAATCTCATGCCTCATTTGGCAACACCCTCTAAACAACTGTAGAAGGTACATTAGGACATAGATAGAGATCTTTTTGCCATCCAAGTGGCAGCGTACCCCTCTCACTTTATTTGTTTTAGGATATGGTACACCAGTAGCAATTAAGCCAGCTGATAAGTTGAGAGGTAGGGTTACGCTACAGTTAATGGGAATAATAAAAGCTATGAATAGCATGTTCATAATCATCATTTGAGCCAATTCCTAGCAGTTCAGCAATAGTGAAGTTGACTAATGCTCAAACTCCCGTTCGTTCAAATTTAAAGGTCTTAAAAAGTGCCCTAATTTCGTACATTTTACCATCATAGCTGTCACTTGGGCGTCCGGTCTACCCTGCTACTCATTTCATTAGCAAGATAAATGTATCTTACTGCTTGCTAGGCAACAACAGAGTGGCCCTCACGTCAGACAACATCTTGCATTTAGCTTTATGATGTCAGCTTGCTAGGCAACAGATTGGCCCTCATGTCAGACAACATCTTGCCTTCGCTTTATGATGTCAGATCATCACTGGTCCAATTGTCCTTGTGGAAGCGGACCACACAGGAGGATGAGATATCAGAAGTTATGCAGTAGGTTGCTATCTCTATTCATGACCGCAAGGCAAGTCGGAGGTGGAATGGCAAATACTCTGAACCACTCAAAGCACTGTGGCCTTTTTTAAAGTGGGATGCAGATACAAAAACAGAGACTATCCTTACCAACAATCCTTCTTGAATATCAGAGTCCAACATACAGAGTGCAGCGGAAGACGTTAAATGTGCTTCATTCCGTGAGAACGCAACTCTATAGTTCTACAGTGAGATAGTGCATTTCAGCCTCAAAGGAAGCAATGTCCTCAAACGGAACATTGGTGGCACCAGGATCTAAAGCAGGCTTAAGAAGCCTTGGATGCAGTCAGTCTTTTATTAACTATCATGACCGACACAACGTGATCCATAATCCTTCCATTTTGGCAGAAATTACATTCAAGCACAGGCCCCCACTAGAAGGTAGTGATGACATTCAGGTGCTGAAAACGTCTTTTTAATGCCTAAAGGAATGATTGTGAGCTTTACTTACCATATATATTGGTCAAATGATGCCCTATGCCGGAAGACTGTCTTTTTTTTTTTCTTCAGTATCGGCAATGCAGAGACAATTTGTTGCGAAACACTGCCACTGCTGGTCATTCAGTATAATCTGCAGATGGAAAAGTCCACTGTTAGCACATTTACTACAAGCAATACAAAAAAATCATGATTTTTATAAAGGGTAAACAGATCAATACTATGGAGTTTGTATTATTGTGCAAATCAGCAGTTCATTAGAAAATCAAATCTCGATTTGTGTTTTTAACCTACCATACTACTCTGAATCTCATGCCTCATTTGGCAACACCCTCTAAACAACTGTAGAAGGTACATTAGGACATAGATAGAGATCTTTTTGCCATCCAAGTGGCAGCGTACCCCTCTCACTTTATTTGTTTTAGGATATGGTACACCAGTAGCAATTAAGCCAGCTGATAAGTTGAGAGGTAGGGTTACGCTACAGTTAATGGGAATAATAAAAGCTATGAATAGCATGTTCATAATCATCATTTGAGCCAATTCCTAGCAGTTCAGCAATAGTGAAGTTGACTAATGCTCAAACTCCCGTTCGTTCAAATTTAAAGGTCTTAAAAAGTGCCCTAATTTCGTACATTTTACCATCATAGCTGTCACTTGGGCGTCCGGTCTACCCTGCTACTCATTTCATTAGCAAGATAAATGTATCTTACTGCTTGCTAGGCAACAACAGAGTGGCCCTCACGTCAGACAACATCTTGCATTTAGCTTTATGATGTCAGCTTGCTAGGCAACAGATTGGCCCTCATGTCAGACAACATCTTGCCTTCGCTTTATGATGTCAGATCATCACTGGTCCAATTGTCCTTGTGGAAGCGGACCACACAGGAGGATGAGATATCAGAAGTTATGCAGTAGGTTGCTATCTCTATTCATGACCGCAAGGCAAGTCGGAGGTGGAATGGCAAATACTCTGAACCACTCAAAGCACTGTGGCCTTTTTTAAAGTGGGATGCAGATACAAAAACAGAGACTATCCTTACCAACAATCCTTCTTGAATATCAGAGTCCAACATACAGAGTGCAGCGGAAGACGTTAAATGTGCTTCATTCCGTGAGAACGCAACTCTATAGTTCTACAGTGAGATAGTGCATTTCAGCCTCAAAGGAAGCAATGTCCTCAAACGGAACATTGGTGGCACCAGGATCTAAAGCAGGCTTAAGAAGCCTTGGATGCAGTCAGTCTTTTATTAACTATCATGACCGACACAATGTGATCCATAATACTTCCATTTTGGCAGAAATTACATTCAAGCACAGGCCCCCACTAGAAGGTAGTGATGACATTCAGGTGCTGAAAACGTCTTTTTAATGCCTAAAGGAATGATTGTGAGCTTTACTTACCATATATATTGGTCAAATGATGCCCTATGCCGGAAGACTGTCTTTTTTTTTTTCTTCAGTATCGGCAATGCAGAGACAATTTGTTGCGAAACACTGCCACTGCTGGTCATTCAGTATAATCTGCAGATGGAAAAGTCCACTGTTAGCACATTTACTACAAGCAATACAAAAAAAATCATGATTTTTATAAAGGGTAAACAGATCAATACTATGGAGTTTGTATTATTGTGCAAATCAGTAGTTCATTAGAAAATCAAATCTCGATTTGTGTTTTTAACCTACCATACTACTCTGAATCTCATGCCTCATTTGGCAACACCCTCTAAACAACTGTAGAAGGTACATTAGGACATAGATAGAGATCTTTTTGCCATCCAAGTGGCAGCGTACCCCTCTCACTTTATTTGTTTTAGGATATGGTACACCAGTAGCAATTAAGCCAGCTGATAAGTTGAGAGGTAGGGTTACGCTACAGTTAATGGGAATAATAAAAGCTATGAATAGCATGTTCATAATCATCATTTGAGCCAGTTCCTAGCAGTTCAGCAATAGTGAAGTTGACTAATGCTCAAACTCCCGTTCGTTCAAATTTAAAGGTCTTAAAAAGTGCCCTAATTTCGTACATTTTACCATCATAGCTGTCACTTGGGCGTCCGGTCTACCCTGCTACTCATTTCATTAGCAAGATAAATGTATCTTACTGCTTGCTAGGCAACAACAGAGTGGCCCTCACGTCAGACAACATCTTGCATTTAGCTTTATGATGTCAGCTTGCTAGGCAACAGATTGGCCCTCATGTCAGACAACATCTTGCCTTCGCTTTATGATGTCAGATCATCACTGGTCCAATTGTCCTTGTGGAAGCGGACCACACAGGAGGATGAGATATCAGAAGTTATGCAGTAGGTTGCTATCTCTATTCATGACCGCAAGGCAAGTCGGAGGTGGAATGGCAAATACTCTGAACCACTCAAAGCACTGTGGCCTTTTTTAAAGTGGGATGCAGATACAAAAACAGAGACTATCCTTACCAACAATCCTTCTTGAATATCAGAGTCCAACATACAGAGTGCAGCGGAAGACGTTAAATGTGCTTCATTCCGTGAGAACGCAACTCTATAGTTCTACAGTGAGATAGTGCATTTCAGCCTCAAAGGAAGCAATGTCCTCAAACGGAACATTGGTGGCACCAGGATCTAAAGCAGGCTTAAGAAGCCTTGGATGCAGTCAGTCTTTTATTAACTATCATGACCGACACAATGTGATCCATAATACTTCCATTTTGGCAGAAATTACATTCAAGCACAGGCCCCCACTAGAAGGTAGTGATGACATTCAGGTGCTGAAAACGTCTTTTTAATGCCTAAAGGAATGATTGTGAGCTTTACTTACCATATATATTGGTCAAATGATGCCCTATGCCGGAAGACTGTCTTTTTTTTTTTTCTTCAGTATCGGCAATGCAGAGACAATTTGTTGCGAAACACTGCCACTGCTGGTCATTCAGTATAATCTGCAGATGGAAAAGTCCACTGTTAGCACATTTACTACAAGCAATACAAAAAAATCATGATTTTTATAAAGGGTAAATAGATCAATACTATGGAGTTTGTATTATTGTGCAAATCAGCAGTTCATTAGAAAATCAAATCTCGATTTGTGTTTTTAACCTACCATACTACTCTGAATCTCATGCCTCATTTGGCAACACCCTCTAAACAACTGTAGAAGGTACATTAGGACATAGATAGAGATCTTTTTGCCATCCAAGTGGCAGCGTACCCCTCTCACTTTATTTGTTTTAGGATATGGTACACCAGTAGCAATTAAGCCAGCTGATAAGTTGAGAGGTAGGGTTACGCTACAGTTAATGGGAATAATAAAAGCTATGAATAGCATGTTCATAATCATCATTTGAGCCAATTCCTAGCAGTTCAGCAATAGTGAAGTTGACTAATGCTCAAACTCCCGTTCGTTCAAATTTAAAGGTCTTAAAAAGTGCCCTAATTTCGTACATTTTACCATCATAGCTGTCACTTGGGCGTCCGGTCTACCCTGCTACTCATTTCATTAGCAAGATAAATGTATCTTACTGCTTGCTAGGCAACAACAGAGTGGCCCTCACGTCAGACAACATCTTGCATTTAGCTTTATGATGTCAGCTTGCTAGGCAACAGATTGGCCCTCATGTCAGACAACATCTTGCCTTCGCTTTATGATGTCAGATCATCACTGGTCCAATTGTCCTTGTGGAAGCGGACCACACAGGAGGATGAGATATCAGAAGTTATGCAGTAGGTTGCTATCTCTATTCATGACCGCAAGGCAAGTCGGAGGTGGAATGGCAAATACTCTGAACCACTCAAAGCACTGTGGCCTTTTTTAAAGTGGGATGCAGATACAAAAACAGAGACTATCCTTACCAACAATCCTTCTTGAATATCAGAGTCCAACATACAGAGTGCAGCGGAAGACGTTAAATGTGCTTCATTCCGTGAGAACGCAACTCTATAGTTCTACAGTGAGATAGTGCATTTCAGCCTCAAAGGAAGCAATGTCCTCAAACGGAACATTGGTGGCACCAGGATCTAAAGCAGGCTTAAGAAGCCTTGGATGCAGTCAGTCTTTTATTAACTATCATGACCGACACAATGTGATCCATAATACTTCCATTTTGGCAGAAATTACATTCAAGCACAGGCCCCCACTAGAAGGTAGTGATGACATTCAGGTGCTGAAAACGTCATTTTAATGCCTAAAGGAATGATTGTGAGCTTTACTTACCATATATATTGGTCAAATGATGCCCTATGCCGGAAGACTGTCTTTTTTTTTTTCTTCAGTATCGGCAATGCAGAGACAATTTGTTGCGAAACACTGCCACTGCTGGTCATTCAGTATAATCTGCAGATGGAAAAGTCCACTGTTAGCACATTTACTACAAGCAATACAAAAAAAATCATGATTTTTATAAAGGGTAAACAGATCAATACTATGGAGTTTGTATTATTGTGCAAATCAGCAGTTCATTAGAAAATCAAATCTCGATTTGTGTTTTTAACCTACCATACTACTCTGAATCTCATGCCTCATTTGGCAACACCCTCTAAACAACTGTAGAAGGTACATTAGGACATAGATAGAGATCTTTTTGCCATCCAAGTGGCAGCGTACCCCTCTCACTTTATTTGTTTTAGGATATGGTACACCAGTAGCAATTAAGCCAGCTGATAAGTTGAGAGGTAGGGTTACGCTACAGTTAATGGGAATAATAAAAGCTATGAATAGCATGTTCATAATCATCATTTGAGCCAATTCCTAGCAGTTCAGCAATAGTGAAGTTGACTAATGCTCAAACTCCCGTTCGTTCAAATTTAAAGGTCTTAAAAAGTGCCCTAATTTCGTACATTTTACCATCATAGCTGTCACTTGGGCGTCCGGTCTACCCTGCTACTCATTTCATTAGCAAGATAAATGTATCTTACTGCTTGCTAGGCAACAACAGAGTGGCCCTCACGTCAGACAACATCTTGCATTTAGCTTTATGATGTCAGCTTGCTAGGCAACAGATTGGCCCTCATGTCAGACAACATCTTGCCTTCGCTTTATGATGTCAGATCATCACTGGTCCAATTGTCCTTGTGGAAGCGGACCACACAGGAGGATGAGATATCAGAAGTTATGCAGTAGGTTGCTATCTCTATTCATGACCGCACGGCAAGTCGGAGGTGGAATGGCAAATACTCTGAACCACTCAAAGCACTGTGGCCTTTTTTAAAGTGGGATGCAGATACAAAAACAGAGACTATCCTTACCAACAATCCTTCTTGAATATCAGAGTCCAACATACAGAGTGCAGCGGAAGACGTTAAATGTGCTTCATTCCGTGAGAACGCAACTCTATAGTTCTACAGTGAGATAGTGCATTTCAGCCTCAAAGGAAGCAATGTCCTCAAACGGAACATTGGTGGCACCAGGATCTAAAGCAGGCTTAAGAAGCCTTGGATGCAGTCAGTCTTTTATTAACTATCATGACCGACACAATGTGATCCATAATACTTCCATTTTGGCAGAAATTACATTCAAGCACAGGCCCCCACTAGAAGGTAGTGATGACATTCAGGTGCTGAAAACGTCTTTTTAATGCCTAAAGGAAGGATTGTGAGCTTTACTTACCATATATATTGGTCAAATGATGCCCTATGCCGGAAGACTGTCTTTTTTTTTTTTCTTCAGTATCGGCAATGCAGAGACAATTTGTTGCGAAACACTGCCACTGCTGGTCATTCAGTATAATCTGCAGATGGAAAAGTCCACTGTTAGCACATTTACTACAAGCAATAC
Organism: Lissotriton vulgaris; assembly: GCF_964263255.1. Lineage (NCBI taxonomy): Eukaryota > Metazoa > Chordata > Amphibia > Caudata > Salamandridae > Lissotriton > Lissotriton vulgaris. The sequence goes on along the minus strand of NC_141700.1, from coordinate 322,412,090 downwards.
AAAAAAATCATGATTTTTATAAAGGGTAAATAGATCAATACTATGGAGTTTGTATTATTGTGCAAATCAGCAGTTCATTAGAAAATCAAATCTCGATTTGTGTTTTTAACCTACCATACTACTCTGAATCTCATGCCTCATTTGGCAACACCCTCTAAACAACTGTAGAAGGTACATTAGGACATAGATAGAGATCTTTTTGCCATCCAAGTGGCAGCGTACCCCTCTCACTTTATTTGTTTTAGGATATGGTACACCAGTAGCAATTAAGCCAGCTGATAAGTTGAGAGGTAGGGTTACGCTACAGTTAATGGGAATAATAAAAGCTATGAATAGCATGTTCATAATCATCATTTGAGCCAATTCCTAGCAGTTCAGCAATAGTGAAGTTGACTAATGCTCAAACTCCCGTTCGTTCAAATTTAAAGGTCTTAAAAAGTGCCCTAATTTCGTACATTTTACCATCATAGCTGTCACTTGGGCGTCCGGTCTACCCTGCTACTCATTTCATTAGCAAGGTAAATGTATCTTACTGCTTGCTAGGCAACAACAGAGTGGCCCTCACGTCAGACAACATCTTGCATTTAGCTTTATGATGTCAGCTTGCTAGGCAACAGATTGGCCCTCATGTCAGACAACATCTTGCCTTCGCTTTATGATGTCAGATCATCACTGGTCCAATTGTCCTTGTGGAAGCGGACCACACAGGAGGATGAGATATCAGAAGTTATGCAGTAGGTTGCTATCTCTATTCATGACCGCAAGGCAAGTCGGAGGTGGAATGGCAAATACTCTGAACCACTCAAAGCACTGTGGCCTTTTTTAAAGTGGGATGCAGATACAAAAACAGAGACTATCCTTACCAACAATCCTTCTTGAATATCAGAGTCCAACATACAGAGTGCAGCGGAAGACGTTAAATGTGCTTCATTCCGTGAGAACGCAACTCTATAGTTCTACAGTGAGATAGTGCATTTCAGCCTCAAAGGAAGCAATGTCCTCAAACGGAACATTGGTGGCACCAGGATCTAAAGCAGGCTTAAGAAGCCTTGGATGCAGTCAGTCTTTTATTAACTATCATGACCGACACAATGTGATCCATAATACTTCCATTTTGGCAGAAATTACATTCAAGCACAGGCCCCCACTAGAAGGTAGTGATGACATTCAGGTGCTGAAAATGTCTTTTTAATGCCTAAAGGAATGATTGTGAGCTTTACTTACCATATATATTGGTCAAATGATGCCCTATGCCGGAAGACTGTCTTTTTTTTTTTCTTCAGTATCGGCAATGCAGAGACAATTTGTTGCGAAACACTGCCACTGCTGGTCATTCAGTATAATCTGCAGATGGAAAAGTCCACTGTTAGCACATTTACTACAAGCAATACAAAAAAATCATGATTTTTATAAAGGGTAAACAGATCAATACTATGGAGTTTGTATTATTGTGCAAATCAGCAGTTCATTAGAAAATCAAATCTCGATTTGTGTTTTTAACCTACCATACTACTCTGAATCTCATGCCTCATTTGGCAACACCCTCTAAACAACTGTAGAAGGTACATTAGGACATAGATAGAGATCTTTTTGCCATCCAAGTGGCAGTGTACCCCTCTCACTTTATTTGTTTTAGGATGTGGTACACCAGTAGCAATTAAGCCAGCTGATAAGTTGAGAGGTAGGGTTACGCTACAGTTAATGGGAATAATAAAAGCTATGAATAGCATGTTCATAATCATCATTTGAGCCAATTCCTAGCAGTTCAGCAATAGTGAAGTTGACTAATGCTCAAACTCCCGTTCGTTCAAATTTAAAGGTCTTAAAAAGTGCCCTAATTTCGTACATTTTACCATCATAGCTGTCACTTGGGCGTCCGGTCTACCCTGCTACTCATTTCATTAGCAAGATAAATGTATCTTACTGCTTGCTAGGCAACAACAGAGTGGCCCTCACGTCAGACAACATCTTGCATTTAGCTTTATGATGTCAGCTTGCTAGGCAACAGATTGGCCCTCATGTCAGACAACATCTTGCCTTCGCTTTATGATGTCAGATCATCACTGGTCCAATTGTCCTTGTGGAAGCGGACCACACAGGAGGATGAGATATCAGAAGTTATGCAGTAGGTTGCTATCTCTATTCATGACCGCAAGGCAAGTCGGAGGTGGAATGGCAAATACTCTGAACCACTCAAAGCACTGTGGCCTTTTTTAAAGTGGGATGCAGATACAAAAACAGAGACTATCCTTACCAACAATCCTTCTTGAATATCAGAGTCCAACATACAGAGTGCAGCGGAAGACGTTAAATGTGCTTCATTCCGTGAGAACGCAACTCTATAGTTCTACAGTGAGATAGTGCATTTCAGCCTCAAAGGAAGCAATGTCCTCAAACGGAACATTGGTGGCACCAGGATCTAAAGCAGGCTTAAGAAGCCTTGGATGCAGTCAGTCTTTTATTAACTATCATGACCGACACAATGTGATCCATAATACTTCCATTTTGGCAGAAATTACATTCAAGCACAGGCCCCCACTAGAAGGTAGTGATGACATTCAGGTGCTGAAAACGTCTTTTTAATGCCTAAAGGAAGGATTGTGAGCTTTACTTACCATATATATTGGTCAAATGATGCCCTATGCCGGAAGACTGTCTTTTTTTTTTTTCTTCAGTATCGGCAATGCAGAGACAATTTGTTGCGAAACACTGCCACTGCTGGTCATTCAGTATAATCTGCAGATGGAAAAGTCCACTGTTAGCACATTTACTACAAGCAATACAAAAAAATCATGATTTTTATAAAGGGTAAATAGATCAATACTATGGAGTTTGTATTATTGTGCAAATCAGCAGTTCATTAGAAAATCAAATCTCGATTTGTGTTTTTAACCTACCATACTACTCTGAATCTCATGCCTCATTTGGCAACACCCTCTAAACAACTGTAGAAGGTACATTAGGACATAGATAGAGATCTTTTTGCCATCCAAGTGGCAGCGTACCCCTCTCACTTTATTTGTTTTAGGATATGGTACACCAGTAGCAATTAAGCCAGCTGATAAGTTGAGAGGTAGGGTTACGCTACAGTTAATGGGAATAATAAAAGCTATGAATAGCATGTTCATAATCATCATTTGAGCCAATTCCTAGCAGTTCAGCAATAGTGAAGTTGACTAATGCTCAAACTCCCGTTCGTTCAAATTTAAAGGTCTTAAAAAGTGCCCTAATTTCGTACATTTTACCATCATAGCTGTCACTTGGGCGTCCGGTCTACCCTGCTACTCATTTCATTAGCAAGATAAATGTATCTTACTGCTTGCTAGGCAACAACAGAGTGGCCCTCACGTCAGACAACATCTTGCATTTAGCTTTATGATGTCAGCTTGCTAGGCAACAGATTGGCCCTCATGTCAGACAACATCTTGCCTTCGCTTTATGATGTCAGATCATCACTGGTCCAATTGTCCTTGTGGAAGCGGACCACACAGGAGGATGAGATATCAGAAGTTATGCAGTAGGTTGCTATCTCTATTCATGACCGCAAGGCAAGTCGGAGGTGGAATGGCAAATACTCTGAACCACTCAAAGCACTGTGGCCTTTTTTAAAGTGGGATGCAGATACAAAAACAGAGACTATCCTTACCAACAATCCTTCTTGAATATCAGAGTCCAACATACAGAGTGCAGCGGAAGACGTTAAATGTGCTTCATTCCGTGAGAACGCAACTCTATAGTTCTACAGTGAGATAGTGCATTTCAGCCTCAAAGGAAGCAATGTCCTCAAACGGAACATTGGTGGCACCAGGATCTAAAGCAGGCTTAAGAAGCCTTGGATGCAGTCAGTCTTTTATTAACTATCATGACCGACACAATGTGATCCATAATACTTCCATTTTGGCAGAAATTACATTCAAGCACAGGCCCCCACTAGAAGGTAGTGATGACATTCAGGTGCTGAAAACGTCTTTTTAATGCCTAAAGGAAGGATTGTGAGCTTTACTTACCATATATATTGGTCAAATGATGCCCTATGCCGGAAGACTGTCTTTTTTTTTTTTCTTCAGTATCGGCAATGCAGAGACAATTTGTTGCGAAACACTGCCACTGCTGGTCATTCAGTATAATCTGCAGATGGAAAAGTCCACTGTTAGCACATTTACTACAAGCAATACAAAAAAATCATGATTTTTATAAAGGGTAAATAGATCAATACTATGGAGTTTGTATTATTGTGCAAATCAGCAGTTCATTAGAAAATCAAATCTCGATTTGTGTTTTTAACCTACCATACTACTCTGAATCTCATGCCTCATTTGGCAACACCCTCTAAACAACTGTAGAAGGTACATTAGGACATAGATAGAGATCTTTTTGCCATCCAAGTGGCAGCGTACCCCTCTCACTTTATTTGTTTTAGGATATGGTACACCAGTAGCAATTAAGCCAGCTGATAAGTTGAGAGGTAGGGTTACGCTACAGTTAATGGGAATAATAAAAGCTATGAATAGCATGTTCATAATCATCATTTGAGCCAATTCCTAGCAGTTCAGCAATAGTGAAGTTGACTAATGCTCAAACTCCCGTTCGTTCAAATTTAAAGGTCTTAAAAAGTGCCCTAATTTCGTACATTTTACCATCATAGCTGTCACTTGGGCGTCCGGTCTACCCTGCTACTCATTTCATTAGCAAGATAAATGTATCTTACTGCTTGCTAGGCAACAACAGAGTGGCCCTCACGTCAGACAACATCTTGCATTTAGCTTTATGATGTCAGCTTGCTAGGCAACAGATTGGCCCTCATGTCAGACAACATCTTGCCTTCGCTTTATGATGTCAGATCATCACTGGTCCAATTGTCCTTGTGGAAGCGGACCACACAGGAGGATGAGATATCAGAAGTTATGCAGTAGGTTGCTATCTCTATTCATGACCGCAAGGCAAGTCGGAGGTGGAATGGCAAATACTCTGAACCACTCAAAGCACTGTGGCCTTTTTTAAAGTGGGATGCAGATACAAAAACAGAGACTATCCTTACCAACAATCCTTCTTGAATATCAGAGTCCAACATACAGAGTGCAGCGGAAGACGTTAAATGTGCTTCATTCCGTGAGAACGCAACTCTATAGTTCTACAGTGAGATAGTGCATTTCAGCCTCAAAGGAAGCAATGTCCTCAAACGGAACATTGGTGGTACCAGGATCTAAAGCAGGCTTAAGAAGCCTTGGATGCAGTCAGTCTTTTATTAACTATCATGACCGACACAATGTGATCCATAATACTTCCATTTTGGCAGAAATTACATTCAAGCACAGGCCCCCACTAGAAGGTAGTGATGACATTCAGGTGCTGAAAACGTCTTTTTAATGCCTAAAGGAATGATTGTGAGCTTTACTTACCATATATATTGGTCAAATGATGCCCTATGCCGGAAGACTGTCTTTTTTTTTTTCTTCAGTATCGGCAATGCAGAGACAATTTGTTGCGAAACACTGCCACTGCTGGTCATTCAGTATAATCTGCAGATGGAAAAGTCCACTGTTAGCACATTTACTACAAGCAATACAAAAAAATCATGATTTTTATAAAGGGTAAACAGATCAATACTATGGAGTTTGTATTATTGTGCAAATCAGCAGTTCATTAGAAAATCAAATCTCGATTTGTGTTTTTAACCTACCATACTACTCTGAATCTCATGCCTCATTTGGCAACACCCTCTAAACAACTGTAGAAGGTACATTAGGACATAGATAGAGATCTTTTTGCCATCCAAGTGGCAGCGTACCCCTCTCACTTTATTTGTTTTAGGATATGGTACACCAGTAGCAATTAAGCCAGCTGATAAGTTGAGAGGTAGGGTTACGCTACAGTTAATGGGAATAATAAAAGCTATGAATAGCATGTTCATAATCATCATTTGAGCCAATTCCTAGCAGTTCAGCAATAGTGAAGTTGACTAATGCTCAAACTCCCGTTCGTTCAAATTTAAAGGTCTTAAAAAGTGCCCTAATTTCGTACATTTTACCATCATAGCTGTCACTTGGGCGTCCGGTCTACCCTGCTACTCATTTCATTAGCAAGATAAATGTATCTTACTGCTTGCTAGGCAACAACAGAGTGGCCCTCACGTCAGACAACATCTTGCATTTAGCTTTATGATGTCAGCTTGCTAGGCAACAGATTGGCCCTCATGTCAGACAACATCTTGCCTTCGCTTTATGATGTCAGATCATCACTGGTCCAATTGTCCTTGTGGAAGCGGACCACACAGGAGGATGAGATATCAGAAGTTATGCAGTAGGTTGCTATCTCTATTCATGACCGCACGGCAAGTCGGAGGTGGAATGGCAAATACTCTGAACCACTCAAAGCACTGTGGCCTTTTTTAAAGTGGGATGCAGATACAAAAACAGAGACTATCCTTACCAACAATCCTTCTTGAATATCAGAGTCCAACATACAGAGTGCAGCGGAAGACGTTAAATGTGCTTCATTCCGTGAGAACGCAACTCTATAGTTCTACAGTGAGATAGTGCATTTCAGCCTCAAAGGAAGCAATGTCCTCAAACGGAACATTGGTGGCACCAGGATCTAAAGCAGGCTTAAGAAGCCTTGGATGCAGTCAGTCTTTTATTAACTATCATGACCGACACAATGTGATCCATAATACTTCCATTTTGGCAGAAATTACATTCAAGCACAGGCCCCCACTAGAAGGTAGTGATGACATTCAGGTGCTGAAAACGTCTTTTTAATGCCTAAAGGAAGGATTGTGAGCTTTACTTACCATATATATTGGTCAAATGATGCCCTATGCCGGAAGACTGTCTTTTTTTTTTTTCTTCAGTATCGGCAATGCAGAGACAATTTGTTGCGAAACACTGCCACTGCTGGTCATTCAGTATAATCTGCAGATGGAAAAGTCCACTGTTAGCACATTTACTACAAGCAATACAAAAAAATCATGATTTTTATAAAGGGTAAATAGATCAATACTATGGAGTTTGTATTATTGTGCAAATCAGCAGTTCATTAGAAAATCAAATCTCGATTTGTGTTTTTAACCTACCATACTACTCTGAATCTCATGCCTCATTTGGCAACACCCTCTAAACAACTGTAGAAGGTACATTAGGACATAGATAGAGATCTTTTTGCCATCCAAGTGGCAGCGTACCCCTCTCACTTTATTTGTTTTAGGATATGGTACACCAGTAGCAATTAAGCCAGCTGATAAGTTGAGAGGTAGGGTTACGCTACAGTTAATGGGAATAATAAAAGCTATGAATAGCATGTTCATAATCATCATTTGAGCCAATTCCTAGCAGTTCAGCAATAGTGAAGTTGACTAATGCTCAAACTCCCGTTCGTTCAAATTTAAAGGTCTTAAAAAGTGCCCTAATTTCGTACATTTTACCATCATAGCTGTCACTTGGGCGTCCGGTCTACCCTGCTACTCATTTCATTAGCAAGGTAAATGTATCTTACTGCTTGCTAGGCAACAACAGAGTGGCCCTCACGTCAGACAACATCTTGCATTTAGCTTTATGATGTCAGCTTGCTAGGCAACAGATTGGCCCTCATGTCAGACAACATCTTGCCTTCGCTTTATGATGTCAGATCATCACTGGTCCAATTGTCCTTGTGGAAGCGGACCACACAGGAGGATGAGATATCAGAAGTTATGCAGTAGGTTGCTATCTCTATTCATGACCGCAAGGCAAGTCGGAGGTGGAATGGCAAATACTCTGAACCACTCAAAGCACTGTGGCCTTTTTTAAAGTGGGATGCAGATACAAAAACAGAGACTATCCTTACCAACAATCCTTCTTGAATATCAGAGTCCAACATACAGAGTGCAGCGGAAGACGTTAAATGTGCTTCATTCCGTGAGAACGCAACTCTATAGTTCTACAGTGAGATAGTGCATTTCAGCCTCAAAGGAAGCAATGTCCCCAAACGGAACATTGGTGGCACCAGGATCTAAAGCAGGCTTAAGAAGCCTTGGATGCAGTCAGTCTTTTATTAACTATCATGACCGACACAATGTGATCCATAATACTTCCATTTTGGCAGAAATTACATTCAAGCACAGGCCCCCACTAGAAGGTAGTGATGACATTCAGGTGCTGAAAACGTCTTTTTAATGCCTAAAGGAATGATTGTGAGCTTTACTTACCATATATATTGGTCAAATGATGCCCTATGCCGGAAGACTGTCTTTTTTTTTTTCTTCAGTATCGGCAATGCAGAGACAATTTGTTGCGAAACACTGCCACTGCTGGTCATTCAGTATAATCTGCAGATGGAAAAGTCCACTGTTAGCACATTTACTACAAGCAATACAAAACAATCATGATTTTTATAAAGGGTAAACAGATCAATACTATGGAGTTTGTATTATTGTGCAAATCAGCAGTTCATTAGAAAATCAAATCTCGATTTGTGTTTTTAACCTACCATACTACTCTGAATCTCATGCCTCATTTGGCAACACCCTCTAAACAACTGTAGAAGGTACATTAGGACATAGATAGAGATCTTTTTGCCATCCAAGTGGCAGTGTACCCCTCTCACTTTATTTGTTTTAGGATGTGGTACACCAGTAGCAATTAAGCCAGCTGATAAGTTGAGAGGTAGGGTTACGCTACAGTTAATGGGAATAATAAAAGCTATGAATAGCATGTTCATAATCATCATTTGAGCCAATTCCTAGCAGTTCAGCAATAGTGAAGTTGACTAATGCTCAAACTCCCGTTCGTTCAAATTTAAAGGTCTTAAAAAGTGCCCTAATTTCGTACATTTTACCATCATAGCTGTCACTTGGGCGTCCGGTCTACCCTGCTACTCATTTCATTAGCAAGATAAATGTATCTTACTGCTTGCTAGGCAACAACAGAGTGGCCCTCACGTCAGACAACATCTTGCATTTAGCTTTATGATGTCAGCTTGCTAGGCAACAGATTGGCCCTCATGTCAGACAACATCTTGCCTTCGCTTTATGATGTCAGATCATCACTGGTCCAATTGTCCTTGTGGAAGCGGACCACACAGGAGGATGAGATATCAGAAGTTATGCAGTAGGTTGCTATCTCTATTCATGACCGCAAGGCAAGTCGGAGGTGGAATGGCAAATACTCTGAACCACTCAAAGCACTGTGGCCTTTTTTAAAGTGGGATGCAGATACAAAAACAGAGACTATCCTTACCAACAATCCTTCTTGAATATCAGAGTCCAACATACAGAGTGCAGCGGAAGACGTTAAATGTGCTTCATTCCGTGAGAACGCAACTCTATAGTTCTACAGTGAGATAGTGCATTTCAGCCTCAAAGGAAGCAATGTCCTCAAACGGAACATTGGTGGCACCAGGATCTAAAGCAGGCTTAAGAAGCCTTGGATGCAGTCAGTCTTTTATTAACTATCATGACCGACACAATGTGATCCATAATACTTCCATTTTGGCAGAAATTACATTCAAGCACAGGCCCCCACTAGAAGGTAGTGATGACATTCAGGTGCTGAAAACGTCTTTTTAATGCCTAAAGGAAGGATTGTGAGCTTTACTTACCATATATATTGGTCAAATGATGCCCTATGCCGGAAGACTGTCTTTTTTTTTTTTCTTCAGTATCGGCAATGCAGAGACAATTTGTTGCGAAACACTGCCACTGCTGGTCATTCAGTATAATCTGCAGATGGAAAAGTCCACTGTTAGCACATTTACTACAAGCAATACAAAAAAATCATGATTTTTATAAAGGGTAAATAGATCAATACTATGGAGTTTGTATTATTGTGCAAATCAGCAGTTCATTAGAAAATCAAATCTCGATTTGTGTTTTTAACCTACCATACTACTCTGAATCTCATGCCTCATTTGGCAACACCCTCTAAACAACTGTAGAAGGTACATTAGGACATAGATAGAGATCTTTTTGCCATCCAAGTGGCAGCGTACCCCTCTCACTTTATTTGTTTTAGGATATGGTACACCAGTAGCAATTAAGCCAGCTGATAAGTTGAGAGGTAGGGTTACGCTACAGTTAATGGGAATAATAAAAGCTATGAATAGCATGTTCATAATCATCATTTGAGCCAATTCCTAGCAGTTCAGCAATAGTGAAGTTGACTAATGCTCAAACTCCCGTTCGTTCAAATTTAAAGGTCTTAAAAAGTGCCCTAATTTCGTACATTTTACCATCATAGCTGTCACTTGGGCGTCCGGTCTACCCTGCTACTCATTTCATTAGCAAGATAAATGTATCTTACTGCTTGCTAGGCAACAACAGAGTGGCCCTCACGTCAGACAACATCTTGCATTTAGCTTTATGATGTCAGCTTGCTAGGCAACAGATTGGCCCTCATGTCAGACAACATCTTGCCTTCGCTTTATGATGTCAGATCATCACTGGTCCAATTGTCCTTGTGGAAGCGGACCACACAGGAGGATGAGATATCAGAAGTTATGCAGTAGGTTGCTATCTCTATTCATGACCGCAAGGCAAGTCGGAGGTGGAATGGCAAATACTCTGAACCACTCAAAGCACTGTGGCCTTTTTTAAAGTGGGATGCAGATACAAAAACAGAGACTATCCTTACCAACAATCCTTCTTGAATATCAGAGTCCAACATACAGAGTGCAGCGGAAGACGTTAAATGTGCTTCATTCCGTGAGAACGCAACTCTATAGTTCTACAGTGAGATAGTGCATTTCAGCCTCAAAGGAAGCAATGTCCTCAAACGGAACATTGGTGGCACCAGGATCTAAAGCAGGCTTAAGAAGCCTTGGATGCAGTCAGTCTTTTATTAACTATCATGACCGACACAATGTGATCCATAATACTTCCATTTTGGCAGAAATTACATTCAAGCACAGGCCCCCACTAGAAGGTAGTGATGACATTCAGGTGCTGAAAACGTCTTTTTAATGCCTAAAGGAATGATTGTGAGCTTTACTTACCATATATATTGGTCAAATGATGCCCTATGCCGGAAGACTGTCTTTTTTTTTTTCTTCAGTATCGGCAATGCAGAGACAATTTGTTGCGAAACACTGCCACTGCTGGTCATTCAGTATAATCTGCAGATGGAAAAGTCCACTGTTAGCACATTTACTACAAGCAATACAAAAAAATCATGATTTTTATAAAGGGTAAACAGATCAATACTATGGAGTTTGTATTATTGTGCAAATCAGCAGTTCATTAGAAAATCAAATCTCGATTTGTGTTTTTAACCTACCATACTACTCTGAATCTCATGCCTCATTTGGCAACACCCTCTAAACAACTGTAGAAGGTACATTAGGACATAGATAGAGATCTTTTTGCCATCCAAGTGGCAGCGTACCCCTCTCACTTTATTTGTTTTAGGATATGGTACACCAGTAGCAATTAAGCCAGCTGATAAGTTGAGAGGTAGGGTTACGCTACAGTTAATGGGAATAATAAAAGCTATGAATAGCATGTTCATAATCATCATTTGAGCCAATTCCTAGCAGTTCAGCAATAGTGAAGTTGACTAATGCTCAAACTCCCGTTCGTTCAAATTTAAAGGTCTTAAAAAGTGCCCTAATTTCGTACATTTTACCATCATAGCTGTCACTTGGGCGTCCGGTCTACCCTGCTACTCATTTCATTAGCAAGATAAATGTATCTTACTGCTTGCTAGGCAACAACAGAGTGGCCCTCACGTCAGACAACATCTTGCATTTAGCTTTATGATGTCAGCTTGATAGGCAACAGATTGGCCCTCATGTCAGACAACATCTTGCCTTCGCTTTATGATGTCAGATCATCACCGGTCCAATTGTCCTTGTGGAAGCGGACCACACAGGAGGATGAGATATCAGAAGTTATGCAGTAGGTTGCTATCTCTATTCATGACCGCAAGGCAAGTCGGAGGTGGAATGGCAAATACTCTGAACCACTCAAAGCACTGTGGCCTTTTTTAAAGTGGGATGCAGATACAAAAACAGAGACTATCCTTACCAACAATCCTTCTTGAGTATCAGAGTCCAACATACAGAGTGCAGCGGAAGACGTTAAATGTGCTTCATTCCGTGAGAACGCAACTCTATAGTTCTACAGTGAGATAGTGCATTTCAGCCTCAAAGGAAGCAATGTCCTCAAACGGAACATTGGTGGCACCAGGATCTAAAGCAGGCTTAAGAAGCCTTGGATGCAGTCAGTCTTTTATTAACTATCATGACCGACACAATGTGATCCATAATACTTCCATTTTGGCAGAAATTACATTCAAGCACAGGCCCCCACTAGAAGGTAGTGATGACATTCAGGTGCTGAAAACGTCTTTTTAATGCCTAAAGGAATGATTGTGAGCTTTACTTACCATATATATTGGTCAAATGATGCCCTATGCCGGAAGACTGTCTTTTTTTTTTTTCTTCAGTATCGGCAATGCAGAGACAATTTGTTGCGAAACACTGCCACTGCTGGTCATTCAGTATAATCTGCAGATGGAAAAGTCCACTGTTAGCACATTTACTACAAGCAATACAAAAAAAATCATGATTTTTATAAAGGGTAAACAGATCAATACTATGGAGTTTGTATTATTGTGCAAATCAGCAGTTCATTAGAAAATCAAATCTCGATTTGTGTTTTTAACCTACCATACTACTCTGAATCTCATGCCTCATTTGGCAACACCCTCTAAACAACTGTAGAAGGTACATTAGGACATAGATAGAGATCTTTTTGCCATCCAAGTGGCAGCGTACCCCTCTCACTTTATTTGTTTTAGGATATGGTACACCAGTAGCAATTAAGCCAGCTGATAAGTTGAGAGGTAGGGTTACGCTACAGTTAATGGGAATAATAAAAGCTATGAATAGCATGTTCATAATCATCATTTGAGCCAATTCCTAGCAGTTCAGCAATAGTGAAGTTGACTAATGCTCAAACTCCCGTTCGTTCAAATTTAAAGGTCTTAAAAAGTGCCCTAATTTCGTACATTTTACCATCATAGCTGTCACTTGGGCGTCCGGTCTACCCTGCTACTCATTTCATTAGCAAGATAAATGTATCTTACTGCTTGCTAGGCAACAACAGAGTGGCCCTCACGTCAGACAACATCTTGCATTTAGCTTTATGATGTCAGCTTGCTAGGCAACAGATTGGCCCTCATGTCAGACAACATCTTGCCTTCGCTTTATGATGTCAGATCATCACTGGTCCAATTGTCCTTGTGGAAGCGGACCACACAGGAGGATGAGATATCAGAAGTTATGCAGTAGGTTGCTATCTCTATTCATGACCGCAAGGCAAGTCGGAGGTGGAATGGCAAATACTCTGAACCACTCAAAGCACTGTGGCCTTTTTTAAAGTGGGATGCAGATACAAAAACAGAGACTATCCTTACCAACAATCCTTCTTGAATATCAGAGTCCAACATACAGAGTGCAGCGGAAGACGTTAAATGTGCTTCATTCCGTGAGAACGCAACTCTATAGTTCTACAGTGAGATAGTGCATTTCAGCCTCAAAGGAAGCAATGTCCTCAAACGGAACATTGGTGGCACCAGGATCTAAAGCAGGCTTAAGAAGCCTTGGATGCAGTCAGTCTTTTATTAACTATCATGACCGACACAATGTGATCCATAATACTTCCATTTTGGCAGAAATTACATTCAAGCACAGCCCCACACTAGAAGGTAGTGATGACATTCAGGTGCTGAAAACGTCTTTTTAATGCCTAAAGGAATGATTGTGAGCTTTACTTACCATATATATTGGTCAAATGATGCCCTATGCCGGAAGACTGTCTTTTTTTTTTTTCTTCAGTATCGGCAATGCAGAGACAATTTGTTGCGAAACACTGCCACTGCTGGTCATTCAGTATAATCTGCAGATGGAAAAGTCCACTGTTAGCACATTTACTACAAGCAATACAAAAAAATCATGATTTTTATAAAGGGTAAACAGATCAATACTATGGAGTTTGTATTATTGTGCAAATCAGCAGTTCATTAGAAAATCAAATCTCGATTTGTGTTTTTAACCTACCATACTACTCTGAATCTCATGCCTCATTTGGCAACACCCTCTAAACAACTGTAGAAGGTACATTAGGACATAGATAGAGATCTTTTTGCCATCCAAGTGGCAGCGTACCCCTCTCACTTTATTTGTTTTAGGATATGGTACACCAGTAGCAATTAAGCCAGCTGATAAGTTGAGAGGTAGGGTTACGCTACAGTTAATGGGAATAATAAAAGCTATGATTAGCATGTTCATAATCATCATTTGAGCCAATTCCTAGCAGTTCAGCAATAGTGAAGTTGACTAATGCTCAAACTCCCGTTCGTTCAAATTTAAAGGTCTTAAAAAGTGCCCTAATTTCGTACATTTTACCATCATAGCTGTCACTTGGGCGTCCGGTCTACCCTGCTACTCATTTCATTAGCAAGATAAATGTATCTTACTGCTTGCTAGGCAACAACAGAGTGGCCCTCACGTCAGACAACATCTTGCATTTAGCTTTATGATGTCAGCTTGCTAGGCAACAGATTGGCCCTCATGTCAGACAACATCTTGCCTTCGCTTTATGATGTCAGATCATCACTGGTCCAATTGTCCTTGTGGAAGCGGACCACACAGGAGGATGAGATATCTGAAGTTATGCAGTAGGTTGCTATCTCTATTCATGACCGCAAGGCAAGTCGGAGGTGGAATGGCAAATACTCTGAACCACTCAAAGCACTGTGGCCTTTTTTAAAGTGGGATGCAGATACAAAAACAGAGACTATCCTTACCAACAATCCTTCTTGAATATCAGAGTCCAACATACAGAGTGCAGCGGAAGACGTTAAATGTGCTTCATTCCGTGAGAACGCAACTCTATAGTTCTACAGTGAGATAGTGCATTTCAGCCTCAAAGGAAGCAATGTCCTCAAACGGAACATTGGTGGCACCAGGATCTAAAGCAGGCTTAAGAAGCCTTGGATGCAGTCAGTCTTTTATTAACTATCATGACCGACACAATGTGATCCATAATACTTCCATTTTGGCAGAAATTACATTCAAGCACAGGCCCCCACTAGAAGGTAGTGATGACATTCAGGTGCTGAAAACGTCATTTTAATGCCTAAAGGAATGATTGTGAGCTTTACTTACCATATATATTGGTCAAATGATGCCCTATGCCGGAAGACTGTCTTTTTTTTTTCTTCAGTATCGGCAATGCAGAGACAATTTGTTGCGAAACACTGCCACTGCTGGTCATTCAGTATAATCTGCAGATGGAAAAGTCCACTGTTAGCACATTTACTACAAGCAATACAAAAAAAATCATGATTTTTATAAAGGGTAAACAGATCAATACTATGGAGTTTGTATTATTGTGCAAATCAGCAGTTCATTAGAAAATCAAATCTCGATTTGTGTTTTTAACCTACCATACTACTCTGAATCTCATGCCTCATTTGGCAACACCCTCTAAACAACTGTAGAAGGTACATTAGGACATAGATAGAGATCTTTTTGCCATCCAAGTGGCAGCGTACCCCTCTCACTTTATTTGTTTTAGGATATGGTACACCAGTAGCAATTAAGCCAGCTGATAAGTTGAGAGGTAGGGTTACGCTACAGTTAATGGGAATAATAAAAGCTATGAATAGCATGTTCATAATCATCATTTGAGCCAATTCCTAGCAGTTCAGCAATAGTGAAGTTGACTAATGCTCAAACTCCCGTTCGTTCAAATTTAAAGGTCTTAAAAAGTGCCCTAATTTCGTACATTTTACCATCATAGCTGTCACTTGGGCGTCCGGTCTACCCTGCTACTCATTTCATTAGCAAGATAAATGTATCTTACTGCTTGCTAGGCAACAACAGAGTGGCCCTCACGTCAGACAACATCTTGCATTTAGCTTTATGATGTCAGCTTGCTAGGCAACAGATTGGCCCTCATGTCAGACAACATCTTGCCTTCGCTTTATGATGTCAGATCATCACTGGTCCAATTGTCCTTGTGGAAGCGGACCACACAGGAGGATGAGATATCAGAAGTTATGCAGTAGGTTGCTATCTCTATTCATGACCGCACGGCAAGTCGGAGGTGGAATGGCAAATACTCTGAACCACTCAAAGCACTGTGGCCTTTTTTAAAGTGGGATGCAGATACAAAAACAGAGACTATCCTTACCAACAATCCTTCTTGAATATCAGAGTCCAACATACAGAGTGCAGCGGAAGACGTTAAATGTGCTTCATTCCGTGAGAACGCAACTCTATAGTTCTACAGTGAGATAGTGCATTTCAGCCTCAAAGGAAGCAATGTCCTCAAACGGAACATTGGTGGCACCAGGATCTAAAGCAGGCTTAAGAAGCCTTGGATGCAGTCAGTCTTTTATTAACTATCATGACCGACACAATGTGATCCATAATACTTCCATTTTGGCAGAAATTACATTCAAGCACAGGCCCCCACTAGAAGGTAGTGATGACATTCAGGTGCTGAAAACGTCTTTTTAATGCCTAAAGGAAGGATTGTGAGCTTTACTTACCATATATATTGGTCAAATGATGCCCTATGCCGGAAGACTGTCTTTTTTTTTTTTCTTCAGTATCGGCAATGCAGAGACAATTTGTTGCGAAACACTGCCACTGCTGGTCATTCAGTATAATCTGCAGATGGAAAAGTCCACTGTTAGCACATTTACTACAAGCAATACAAAAAAAATCATGATTTTTATAAAGGGTAAATAGATCAATACTATGGAGTTTGTATTATTGTGCAAATCAGCAGTTCATTAGAAAATCAAATCTCGATTTGTGTTTTTAACCTACCATACTACTCTGAATCTCATGCCTCATTTGGCAACACCCTCTAAACAACTGTAGAAGGTACATTAGGACATAGATAGAGATCTTTTTGCCATCCAAGTGGCAGCGTACCCCTCTCACTTTATTTGTTTTAGGATATGGTACACCAGTAGCAATTAAGCCAGCTGATAAGTTGAGAGGTAGGGTTACGCTACAGTTAATGGGAATAATAAAAGCTATGAATAGCATGTTCATAATCATCATTTGAGCCAATTCCTAGCAGTTCAGCAATAGTGAAGTTGACTAATGCTCAAACTCCCGTTCGTTCAAATTTAAAGGTCTTAAAAAGTGCCCTAATTTCGTACATTTTACCATCATAGCTGTCACTTGGGCGTCCGGTCTACCCTGCTACTCATTTCATTAGCAAGGTAAATGTATCTTACTGCTTGCTAGGCAACAACAGAGTGGCCCTCACGTCAGACAACATCTTGCATTTAGCTTTATGATGTCAGCTTGCTAGGCAACAGATTGGCCCTCATGTCAGACAACATCTTGCCTTCGCTTTATGATGTCAGATCATCACTGGTCCAATTGTCCTTGTGGAAGCGGACCACACAGGAGGATGAGATATCAGAAGTTATGCAGTAGGTTGCTATCTCTATTCATGACCGCAAGGCAAGTCGGAGGTGGAATGGCAAATACTCTGAACCACTCAAAGCACTGTGGCCTTTTTTAAAGTGGGATGCAGATACAAAAACAGAGACTATCCTTACCAACAATCCTTCTTGAATATCAGAGTCCAACATACAGAGTGCAGCGGAAGACGTTAAATGTGCTTCATTCCGTGAGAACGCAACTCTATAGTTCTACAGTGAGATAGTGCATTTCAGCCTCAAAGGAAGCAATGTCCTCAAACGGAACATTGGTGGCACCAGGATCTAAAGCAGGCTTAAGAAGCCTTGGATGCAGTCAGTCTTTTATTAACTATCATGACCGACACAATGTGATCCATAATACTTCCATTTTGGCAGAAATTACATTCAAGCACAGGCCCCCACTAGAAGGTAGTGATGACATTCAGGTGCTGAAAACGTCTTTTTAATGCCTAAAGGAATGATTGTGAGCTTTACTTACCATATATATTGGTCAAATGATGCCCTATGCCGGAAGACTGTCTTTTTTTTTTTCTTCAGTATCGGCAATGCAGAGACAATTTGTTGCGAAACACTGCCACTGCTGGTCATTCAGTATAATCTGCAGATGGAAAAGTCCACTGTTAGCACATTTACTACAAGCAATACAAAAAAATCATGATTTTTATAAAGGGTAAACAGATCAATACTATGGAGTTTGTATTATTGTGCAAATCAGCAGTTCATTAGAAAATCAAATCTCGATTTGTGTTTTTAACCTACCATACTACTCTGAATCTCATGCCTCATTTGGCAACACCCTCTAAACAACTGTAGAAGGTACATTAGGACATAGATAGAGATCTTTTTGCCATCCAAGTGGCAGTGTACCCCTCTCACTTTATTTGTTTTAGGATGTGGTACACCAGTAGCAATTAAGCCAGCTGATAAGTTGAGAGGTAGGGTTACGCTACAGTTAATGGGAATAATAAAAGCTATGAATAGCATGTTCATAATCATCATTTGAGCCAATTCCTAGCAGTTCAGCAATAGTGAAGTTGACTAATGCTCAAACTCCCGTTCGTTCAAATTTAAAGGTCTTAAAAAGTGCCCTAATTTCGTACATTTTACCATCATAGCTGTCACTTGGGCGTCCGGTCTACCCTGCTACTCATTTCATTAGCAAGATAAATGTATCTTACTGCTTGCTAGGCAACAACAGAGTGGCCCTCACGTCAGACAACATCTTGCATTTAGCTTTATGATGTCAGCTTGATAGGCAACAGATTGGCCCTCATGTCAGACAACATCTTGCCTTCGCTTTATGATGTCAGATCATCACCGGTCCAATTGTCCTTGTGGAAGCGGACCACACAGGAGGATGAGATATCAGAAGTTATGCAGTAGGTTGCTATCTCTATTCATGACCGCAAGGCAAGTCGGAGGTGGAATGGCAAATACTCTGAACCACTCAAAGCACTGTGGCCTTTTTTAAAGTGGGATGCAGATACAAAAACAGAGACTATCCTTACCAACAATCCTTCTTGAGTATCAGAGTCCAACATACAGAGTGCAGCGGAAGACGTTAAATGTGCTTCATTCCGTGAGAACGCAACTCTATAGTTCTACAGTGAGATAGTGCATTTCAGCCTCAAAGGAAGCAATGTCCTCAAACGGAACATTGGTGGCACCAGGATCTAAAGCAGGCTTAAGAAGCCTTGGATGCAGTCAGTCTTTTATTAACTATCATGACCGACACAATGTGATCCATAATACTTCCATTTTGGCAGAAATTACATTCAAGCACAGGCCCCCACTAGAAGGTAGTGATGACATTCAGGTGCTGAAAACGTCTTTTTAATGCCTAAAGGAAGGATTGTGAGCTTTACTTACCATATATATTGGTCAAATGATGCCCTATGCCGGAAGACTGTCTTTTTTTTTTTTCTTCAGTATCGGCAATGCAGAGACAATTTGTTGCGAAACACTGCCACTGCTGGTCATTCAGTATAATCTGCAGATGGAAAAGTCCACTGTTAGCACATTTACTACAAGCAATACAAAAAAATCATGATTTTTATAAAGGGTAAATAGATCAATACTATGGAGTTTGTATTATTGTGCAAATCAGCAGTTCATTAGAAAATCAAATCTCGATTTGTGTTTTTAACCTACCATACTACTCTGAATCTCATGCCTCATTTGGCAACACCCTCTAAACAACTGTAGAAGGTACATTAGGACATAGATAGAGATCTTTTTGCCATCCAAGTGGCAGCGTACCCCTCTCACTTTATTTGTTTTAGGATATGGTACACCAGTAGCAATTAAGCCAGCTGATAAGTTGAGAGGTAGGGTTACGCTACAGTTAATGGGAATAATAAAAGCTATGAATAGCATGTTCATAATCATCATTTGAGCCAATTCCTAGCAGTTCAGCAATAGTGAAGTTGACTAATGCTCAAACTCCCGTTCGTTCAAATTTAAAGGTCTTAAAAAGTGCCCTAATTTCGTACATTTTACCATCATAGCTGTCACTTGGGCGTCCGGTCTACCCTGCTACTCATTTCATTAGCAAGATAAATGTATCTTACTGCTTGCTAGGCAACAACAGAGTGGCCCTCACGTCAGACAACATCTTGCATTTAGCTTTATGATGTCAGCTTGATAGGCAACAGATTGGCCCTCATGTCAGACAACATCTTGCCTTCGCTTTATGATGTCAGATCATCACCGGTCCAATTGTCCTTGTGGAAGCGGACCACACAGGAGGATGAGATATCAGAAGTTATGCAGTAGGTTGCTATCTCTATTCATGACCGCAAGGCAAGTCGGAGGTGGAATGGCAAATACTCTGAACCACTCAAAGCACTGTGGCCTTTTTTAAAGTGGGATGCAGATACAAAAACAGAGACTATCCTTACCAACAATCCTTTTTGAGTATCAGAGTCCAACATACAGAGTGCAGCGGAAGACGTTAAATGTGCTTCATTCCGTGAGAACGCAACTCTATAGTTCTACAGTGAGATAGTGCATTTCAGCCTCAAAGGAAGCAATGTCCTCAAACGGAACATTGGTGGCACCAGGATCTAAAGCAGGCTTAAGAAGCCTTGGATGCAGTCAGTCTTTTATTAACTATCATGACCGACACAATGTGATCCATAATACTTCCATTTTGGCAGAAATTACATTCAAGCACAGGCCCCCACTAGAAGGTAGTGATGACATTCAGGTGCTGAAAACGTCATTTTAATGCCTAAAGGAATGATTGTGAGCTTTACTTACCATATATATTGGTCAAATGATGCCCTATGCCGGAAGACTGTCTTTTTTTTTTTCTTCAGTATCGGCAATGCAGAGACAATTTGTTGCGAAACACTGCCACTGCTGGTCATTCAGTATAATCTGCAGATGGAAAAGTCCACTGTTAGCACATTTACTACAAGCAATACAAAAAAAATCATGATTTTTATAAAGGGTAAACAGATCAATACTATGGAGTTTGTATTATTGTGCAAATCAGCAGTTCATTAGAAAATCAAATCTCGATTTGTGTTTTTAACCTACCATACTACTCTGAATCTCATGCCTCATTTGGCAACACCCTCTAAACAACTGTAGAAGGTACATTAGGACATAGATAGAGATCTTTTTGCCATCCAAGTGGCAGCGTACCCCTCTCACTTTATTTGTTTTAGGATATGGTACACCAGTAGCAATTAAGCCAGCTGATAAGTTGAGAGGTAGGGTTACGCTACAGTTAATGGGAATAATAAAAGCTATGAATAGCATGTTCATAATCATCATTTGAGCCAATTCCTAGCAGTTCAGCAATAGTGAAGTTGACTAATGCTCAAACTCCCGTTCGTTCAAATTTAAAGGTCTTAAAAAGTGCCCTAATTTCGTACATTTTACCATCATAGCTGTCACTTGGGCGTCCGGTCTACCCTGCTACTCATTTCATTAGCAAGATAAATGTATCTTACTGCTTGCTAGGCAACAACAGAGTGGCCCTCACGTCAGACAACATCTTGCATTTAGCTTTATGATGTCAGCTTGCTAGGCAACAGATTGGCCCTCATGTCAGACAACATCTTGCCTTCGCTTTATGATGTCAGATCATCACTGGTCCAATTGTCCTTGTGGAAGCGGACCACACAGGAGGATGAGATATCAGAAGTTATGCAGTAGGTTGCTATCTCTATTCATGACCGCACGGCAAGTCGGAGGTGGAATGGCAAATACTCTGAACCACTCAAAGCACTGTGGCCTTTTTTAAAGTGGGATGCAGATACAAAAACAGAGACTATCCTTACCAACAATCCTTCTTGAATATCAGAGTCCAACATACAGAGTGCAGCGGAAGACGTTAAATGTGCTTCATTCCGTGAGAACGCAACTCTATAGTTCTACAGTGAGATAGTGCATTTCAGCCTCAAAGGAAGCAATGTCCTCAAACGGAACATTGGTGGCACCAGGATCTAAAGCAGGCTTAAGAAGCCTTGGATGCAGTCAGTCTTTTATTAACTATCATGACCGACACAATGTGATCCATAATACTTCCATTTTGGCAGAAATTACATTCAAGCACAGGCCCCCACTAGAAGGTAGTGATGACATTCAGGTGCTGAAAACGTCTTTTTAATGCCTAAAGGAAGGATTGTGAGCTTTACTTACCATATATATTGGTCAAATGATGCCCTATGCCGGAAGACTGTCTTTTTTTTTTTTCTTCAGTATCGGCAATGCAGAGACAATTTGTTGCGAAACACTGCCACTGCTGGTCATTCAGTATAATCTGCAGATGGAAAAGTCCACTGTTAGCACATTTACTACAAGCAATACAAAAAAATCATGATTTTTATAAAGGGTAAATAGATCAATACTATGGAGTTTGTATTATTGTGCAAATCAGCAGTTCATTAGAAAATCAAATCTCGATTTGTGTTTTTAACCTACCATACTACTCTGAATCTCATGCCTCATTTGGCAACACCCTCTAAACAACTGTAGAAGGTACATTAGGACATAGATAGAGATCTTTTTGCCATCCAAGTGGCAGCGTACCCCTCTCACTTTATTTGTTTTAGGATATGGTACACCAGTAGCAATTAAGCCAGCTGATAAGTTGAGAGGTAGGGTTACGCTACAGTTAATGGGAATAATAAAAGCTATGAATAGCATGTTCATAATCATCATTTGAGCCAATTCCTAGCAGTTCAGCAATAGTGAAGTTGACTAATGCTCAAACTCCCGTTCGTTCAAATTTAAAGGTCTTAAAAAGTGCCCTAATTTCGTACATTTTACCATCATAGCTGTCACTTGGGCGTCCGGTCTACCCTGCTACTCATTTCATTAGCAAGGTAAATGTATCTTACTGCTTGCTAGGCAACAACAGAGTGGCCCTCACGTCAGACAACATCTTGCATTTAGCTTTATGATGTCAGCTTGCTAGGCAACAGATTGGCCCTCATGTCAGACAACATCTTGCCTTCGCTTTATGATGTCAGATCATCACTGGTCCAATTGTCCTTGTGGAAGCGGACCACACAGGAGGATGAGATATCAGAAGTTATGCAGTAGGTTGCTATCTCTATTCATGACCGCAAGGCAAGTCGGAGGTGGAATGGCAAATACTCTGAACCACTCAAAGCACTGTGGCCTTTTTTAAAGTGGGATGCAGATACAAAAACAGAGACTATCCTTACCAACAATCCTTCTTGAATATCAGAGTCCAACATACAGAGTGCAGCGGAAGACGTTAAATGTGCTTCATTCCGTGAGAACGCAACTCTATAGTTCTACAGTGAGATAGTGCATTTCAGCCTCAAAGGAAGCAATGTCCTCAAACGGAACATTGGTGGCACCAGGATCTAAAGCAGGCTTAAGAAGCCTTGGATGCAGTCAGTCTTTTATTAACTATCATGACCGACACAATGTGATCCATAATACTTCCATTTTGGCAGAAATTACATTCAAGCACAGGCCCCCACTAGAAGGTAGTGATGACATTCAGGTGCTGAAAACGTCTTTTTAATGCCTAAAGGAATGATTGTGAGCTTTACTTACCATATATATTGGTCAAATGATGCCCTATGCCGGAAGACTGTCTTTTTTTTTTTCTTCAGTATCGGCAATGCAGAGACAATTTGTTGCGAAACACTGCCACTGCTGGTCATTCAGTATAATCTGCAGATGGAAAAGTCCACTGTTAGCACATTTACTACAAGCAATACAAAAAAATCATGATTTTTATAAAGGGTAAACAGATCAATACTATGGAGTTTGTATTATTGTGCAAATCAGCAGTTCATTAGAAAATCAAATCTCGATTTGTGTTTTTAACCTACCATACTACTCTGAATCTCATGCCTCATTTGGCAACACCCTCTAAACAACTGTAGAAGGTACATTAGGACATAGATAGAGATCTTTTTGCCATCCAAGTGGCAGTGTACCCCTCTCACTTTATTTGTTTTAGGATGTGGTACACCAGTAGCAATTAAGCCAGCTGATAAGTTGAGAGGTAGGGTTACGCTACAGTTAATGGGAATAATAAAAGCTATGAATAGCATGTTCATAATCATCATTTGAGCCAATTCCTAGCAGTTCAGCAATAGTGAAGTTGACTAATGCTCAAACTCCCGTTCGTTCAAATTTAAAGGTCTTAAAAAGTGCCCTAATTTCGTACATTTTACCATCATAGCTGTCACTTGGGCGTCCGGTCTACCCTGCTACTCATTTCATTAGCAAGATAAATGTATCTTACTGCTTGCTAGGCAACAACAGAGTGGCCCTCACGTCAGACAACATCTTGCATTTAGCTTTATGATGTCAGCTTGATAGGCAACAGATTGGCCCTCATGTCAGACAACATCTTGCCTTCGCTTTATGATGTCAGATCATCACCGGTCCAATTGTCCTTGTGGAAGCGGACCACACAGGAGGATGAGATATCAGAAGTTATGCAGTAGGTTGCTATCTCTATTCATGACCGCAAGGCAAGTCGGAGGTGGAATGGCAAATACTCTGAACCACTCAAAGCACTGTGGCCTTTTTTAAAGTGGGATGCAGATACAAAAACAGAGACTATCCTTACCAACAATCCTTCTTGAGTATCAGAGTCCAACATACAGAGTGCAGCGGAAGACGTTAAATGTGCTTCATTCCGTGAGAACGCAACTCTATAGTTCTACAGTGAGATAGTGCATTTCAGCCTCAAAGGAAGCAATGTCCTCAAACGGAACATTGGTGGCACCAGGATCTAAAGCAGGCTTAAGAAGCCTTGGATGCAGTCAGTCTTTTATTAACTATCATGACCGACACAATGTGATCCATAATACTTCCATTTTGGCAGAAATTACATTCAAGCACAGGCCCCCACTAGAAGGTAGTGATGACATTCAGGTGCTGAAAACGTCTTTTTAATGCCTAAAGGAAGGATTGTGAGCTTTACTTACCATATATATTGGTCAAATGATGCCCTATGCCGGAAGACTGTCTTTTTTTTTTTTCTTCAGTATCGGCAATGCAGAGACAATTTGTTGCGAAACACTGCCACTGCTGGTCATTCAGTATAATCTGCAGATGGAAAAGTCCACTGTTAGCACATTTACTACAAGCAATACAAAAAAATCATGATTTTTATAAAGGGTAAATAGATCAATACTATGGAGTTTGTATTATTGTGCAAATCAGCAGTTCATTAGAAAATCAAATCTCGATTTGTGTTTTTAACCTACCATACTACTCTGAATCTCATGCCTCATTTGGCAACACCCTCTAAACAACTGTAGAAGGTACATTAGGACATAGATAGAGATCTTTTTGCCATCCAAGTGGCAGCGTACCCCTCTCACTTTATTTGTTTTAGGATATGGTACACCAGTAGCAATTAAGCCAGCTGATAAGTTGAGAGGTAGGGTTACGCTACAGTTAATGGGAATAATAAAAGCTATGATTAGCATGTTCATAATCATCATTTGAGCCAATTCCTAGCAGTTCAGCAATAGTGAAGTTGACTAATGCTCAAACTCCCGTTCGTTCAAATTTAAAGGTCTTAAAAAGTGCCCTAATTTCGTACATTTTACCATCATAGCTGTCACTTGGGCGTCCGGTCTACCCTGCTACTCATTTCATTAGCAAGATAAATGTATCTTACTGCTTGCTAGGCAACAACAGAGTGGCCCTCACGTCAGACAACATCTTGCATTTAGCTTTATGATGTCAGCTTGCTAGGCAACAGATTGGCCCTCATGTCAGACAACATCTTGCCTTCGCTTTATGATGTCAGATCATCACTGGTCCAATTGTCCTTGTGGAAGCGGACCACACAGGAGGATGAGATATCTGAAGTTATGCAGTAGGTTGCTATCTCTATTCATGACCGCAAGGCAAGTCGGAGGTGGAATGGCAAATACTCTGAACCACTCAAAGCACTGTGGCCTTTTTTAAAGTGGGATGCAGATACAAAAACAGAGACTATCCTTACCAACAATCCTTCTTGAATATCAGAGTCCAACATACAGAGTGCAGCGGAAGACGTTAAATGTGCTTCATTCCGTGAGAACGCAACTCTATAGTTCTACAGTGAGATAGTGCATTTCAGCCTCAAAGGAAGCAATGTCCTCAAACGGAACATTGGTGGCACCAGGATCTAAAGCAGGCTTAAGAAGCCTTGGATGCAGTCAGTCTTTTATTAACTATCATGACCGACACAATGTGATCCATAATACTTCCATTTTGGCAGAAATTACATTCAAGCACAGGCCCCCACTAGAAGGTAGTGATGACATTCAGGTGCTGAAAACGTCATTTTAATGCCTAAAGGAATGATTGTGAGCTTTACTTACCATATATATTGGTCAAATGATGCCCTATGCCGGAAGACTGTCTTTTTTTTTTCTTCAGTATCGGCAATGCAGAGACAATTTGTTGCGAAACACTGCCACTGCTGGTCATTCAGTATAATCTGCAGATGGAAAAGTCCACTGTTAGCACATTTACTACAAGCAATACAAAAAAAATCATGATTTTTATAAAGGGTAAACAGATCAATACTATGGAGTTTGTATTATTGTGCAAATCAGCAGTTCATTAGAAAATCAAATCTCGATTTGTGTTTTTAACCTACCATACTACTCTGAATCTCATGCCTCATTTGGCAACACCCTCTAAACAACTGTAGAAGGTACATTAGGACATAGATAGAGATCTTTTTGCCATCCAAGTGGCAGCGTACCCCTCTCACTTTATTTGTTTTAGGATATGGTACACCAGTAGCAATTAAGCCAGCTGATAAGTTGAGAGGTAGGGTTACGCTACAGTTAATGGGAATAATAAAAGCTATGAATAGCATGTTCATAATCATCATTTGAGCCAATTCCTAGCAGTTCAGCAATAGTGAAGTTGACTAATGCTCAAACTCCCGTTCGTTCAAATTTAAAGGTCTTAAAAAGTGCCCTAATTTCGTACATTTTACCATCATAGCTGTCACTTGGGCGTCCGGTCTACCCTGCTACTCATTTCATTAGCAAGATAAATGTATCTTACTGCTTGCTAGGCAACAACAGAGTGGCCCTCACGTCAGACAACATCTTGCATTTAGCTTTATGATGTCAGCTTGCTAGGCAACAGATTGGCCCTCATGTCAGACAACATCTTGCCTTCGCTTTATGATGTCAGATCATCACTGGTCCAATTGTCCTTGTGGAAGCGGACCACACAGGAGGATGAGATATCAGAAGTTATGCAGTAGGTTGCTATCTCTATTCATGACCGCACGGCAAGTCGGAGGTGGAATGGCAAATACTCTGAACCACTCAAAGCACTGTGGCCTTTTTTAAAGTGGGATGCAGATACAAAAACAGAGACTATCCTTACCAACAATCCTTCTTGAATATCAGAGTCCAACATACAGAGTGCAGCGGAAGACGTTAAATGTGCTTCATTCCGTGAGAACGCAACTCTATAGTTCTACAGTGAGATAGTGCATTTCAGCCTCAAAGGAAGCAATGTCCTCAAACGGAACATTGGTGGCACCAGGATCTAAAGCAGGCTTAAGAAGCCTTGGATGCAGTCAGTCTTTTATTAACTATCATGACCGACACAATGTGATCCATAATACTTCCATTTTGGCAGAAATTACATTCAAGCACAGGCCCCCACTAGAAGGTAGTGATGACATTCAGGTGCTGAAAACGTCTTTTTAATGCCTAAAGGAAGGATTGTGAGCTTTACTTACCATATATATTGGTCAAATGATGCCCTATGCCGGAAGACTGTCTTTTTTTTTTTTCTTCAGTATCGGCAATGCAGAGACAATTTGTTGCGAAACACTGCCACTGCTGGTCATTCAGTATAATCTGCAGATGGAAAAGTCCACTGTTAGCACATTTACTACAAGCAATACAAAAAAATCATGATTTTTATAAAGGGTAAATAGATCAATACTATGGAGTTTGTATTATTGTGCAAATCAGCAGTTCATTAGAAAATCAAATCTCGATTTGTGTTTTTAACCTACCATACTACTCTGAATCTCATGCCTCATTTGGCAACACCCTCTAAACAACTGTAGAAGGTACATTAGGACATAGATAGAGATCTTTTTGCCATCCAAGTGGCAGCGTACCCCTCTCACTTTATTTGTTTTAGGATATGGTACACCAGTAGCAATTAAGCCAGCTGATAAGTTGAGAGGTAGGGTTACGCTACAGTTAATGGGAATAATAAAAGCTATGAATAGCATGTTCATAATCATCATTTGAGCCAATTCCTAGCAGTTCAGCAATAGTGAAGTTGACTAATGCTCAAACTCCCGTTCGTTCAAATTTAAAGGTCTTAAAAAGTGCCCTAATTTCGTACATTTTACCATCATAGCTGTCACTTGGGCGTCCGGTCTACCCTGCTACTCATTTCATTAGCAAGGTAAATGTATCTTACTGCTTGCTAGGCAACAACAGAGTGGCCCTCACGTCAGACAACATCTTGCATTTAGCTTTATGATGTCAGCTTGCTAGGCAACAGATTGGCCCTCATGTCAGACAACATCTTGCCTTCGCTTTATGATGTCAGATCATCACTGGTCCAATTGTCCTTGTGGAAGCGGACCACACAGGAGGATGAGATATCAGAAGTTATGCAGTAGGTTGCTATCTCTATTCATGACCGCAAGGCAAGTCGGAGGTGGAATGGCAAATACTCTGAACCACTCAAAGCACTGTGGCCTTTTTTAAAGTGGGATGCAGATACAAAAACAGAGACTATCCTTACCAACAATCCTTCTTGAATATCAGAGTCCAACATACAGAGTGCAGCGGAAGACGTTAAATGTGCTTCATTCCGTGAGAACGCAACTCTATAGTTCTACAGTGAGATAGTGCATTTCAGCCTCAAAGGAAGCAATGTCCTCAAACGGAACATTGGTGGCACCAGGATCTAAAGCAGGCTTAAGAAGCCTTGGATGCAGTCAGTCTTTTATTAACTATCATGACCGACACAATGTGATCCATAATACTTCCATTTTGGCAGAAATTACATTCAAGCACAGGCCCCCACTAGAAGGTAGTGATGACATTCAGGTGCTGAAAACGTCTTTTTAATGCCTAAAGGAATGATTGTGAGCTTTACTTACCATATATATTGGTCAAATGATGCCCTATGCCGGAAGACTGTCTTTTTTTTTTTCTTCAGTATCGGCAATGCAGAGACAATTTGTTGCGAAACACTGCCACTGCTGGTCATTCAGTATAATCTGCAGATGGAAAAGTCCACTGTTAGCACATTTACTACAAGCAATACAAAAAAATCATGATTTTTATAAAGGGTAAACAGATCAATACTATGGAGTTTGTATTATTGTGCAAATCAGCAGTTCATTAGAAAATCAAATCTCGATTTGTGTTTTTAACCTACCATACTACTCTGAATCTCATGCCTCATTTGGCAACACCCTCTAAACAACTGTAGAAGGTACATTAGGACATAGATAGAGATCTTTTTGCCATCCAAGTGGCAGTGTACCCCTCTCACTTTATTTGTTTTAGGATGTGGTACACCAGTAGCAATTAAGCCAGCTGATAAGTTGAGAGGTAGGGTTACGCTACAGTTAATGGGAATAATAAAAGCTATGAATAGCATGTTCATAATCATCATTTGAGCCAATTCCTAGCAGTTCAGCAATAGTGAAGTTGACTAATGCTCAAACTCCCGTTCGTTCAAATTTAAAGGTCTTAAAAAGTGCCCTAATTTCGTACATTTTACCATCATAGCTGTCACTTGGGCGTCCGGTCTACCCTGCTACTCATTTCATTAGCAAGATAAATGTATCTTACTGCTTGCTAGGCAACAACAGAGTGGCCCTCACGTCAGACAACATCTTGCATTTAGCTTTATGATGTCAGCTTGATAGGCAACAGATTGGCCCTCATGTCAGACAACATCTTGCCTTCGCTTTATGATGTCAGATCATCACCGGTCCAATTGTCCTTGTGGAAGCGGACCACACAGGAGGATGAGATATCAGAAGTTATGCAGTAGGTTGCTATCTCTATTCATGACCGCAAGGCAAGTCGGAGGTGGAATGGCAAATACTCTGAACCACTCAAAGCACTGTGGCCTTTTTTAAAGTGGGATGCAGATACAAAAACAGAGACTATCCTTACCAACAATCCTTCTTGAGTATCAGAGTCCAACATACAGAGTGCAGCGGAAGACGTTAAATGTGCTTCATTCCGTGAGAACGCAACTCTATAGTTCTACAGTGAGATAGTGCATTTCAGCCTCAAAGGAAGCAATGTCCTCAAACGGAACATTGGTGGCACCAGGATCTAAAGCAGGCTTAAGAAGCCTTGGATGCAGTCAGTCTTTTATTAACTATCATGACCGACACAATGTGATCCATAATACTTCCATTTTGGCAGAAATTACATTCAAGCACAGGCCCCCACTAGAAGGTAGTGATGACATTCAGGTGCTGAAAACGTCTTTTTAATGCCTAAAGGAAGGATTGTGAGCTTTACTTACCATATATATTGGTCAAATGATGCCCTATGCCGGAAGACTGTCTTTTTTTTTTTTCTTCAGTATCGGCAATGCAGAGACAATTTGTTGCGAAACACTGCCACTGCTGGTCATTCAGTATAATCTGCAGATGGAAAAGTCCACTGTTAGCACATTTACTACAAGCAATACAAAAAAATCATGATTTTTATAAAGGGTAAATAGATCAATACTATGGAGTTTGTATTATTGTGCAAATCAGCAGTTCATTAGAAAATCAAATCTCGATTTGTGTTTTTAACCTACCATACTACTCTGAATCTCATGCCTCATTTGGCAACACCCTCTAAACAACTGTAGAAGGTACATTAGGACATAGATAGAGATCTTTTTGCCATCCAAGTGGCAGCGTACCCCTCTCACTTTATTTGTTTTAGGATATGGTACACCAGTAGCAATTAAGCCAGCTGATAAGTTGAGAGGTAGGGTTACGCTACAGTTAATGGGAATAATAAAAGCTATGAATAGCATGTTCATAATCATCATTTGAGCCAATTCCTAGCAGTTCAGCAATAGTGAAGTTGACTAATGCTCAAACTCCCGTTCGTTCAAATTTAAAGGTCTTAAAAAGTGCCCTAATTTCGTACATTTTACCATCATAGCTGTCACTTGGGCGTCCGGTCTACCCTGCTACTCATTTCATTAGCAAGATAAATGTATCTTACTGCTTGCTAGGCAACAACAGAGTGGCCCTCACGTCAGACAACATCTTGCATTTAGCTTTATGATGTCAGCTTGATAGGCAACAGATTGGCCCTCATGTCAGACAACATCTTGCCTTCGCTTTATGATGTCAGATCATCACCGGTCCAATTGTCCTTGTGGAAGCGGACCACACAGGAGGATGAGATATCAGAAGTTATGCAGTAGGTTGCTATCTCTATTCATGACCGCAAGGCAAGTCGGAGGTGGAATGGCAAATACTCTGAACCACTCAAAGCACTGTGGCCTTTTTTAAAGTGGGATGCAGATACAAAAACAGAGACTATCCTTACCAACAATCCTTCTTGAGTATCAGAGTCCAACATACAGAGTGCAGCGGAAGACGTTAAATGTGCTTCATTCCGTGAGAACGCAACTCTATAGTTCTACAGTGAGATAGTGCATTTCAGCCTCAAAGGAAGCAATGTCCTCAAACGGAACATTGGTGGCACCAGGATCTAAAGCAGGCTTAAGAAGCCTTGGATGCAGTCAGTCTTTTATTAACTATCATGACCGACACAATGTGATCCATAATACTTCCATTTTGGCAGAAATTACATTCAAGCACAGGCCCCCACTAGAAGGTAGTGATGACATTCAGGTGCTGAAAACGTCATTTTAATGCCTAAAGGAATGATTGTGAGCTTTACTTACCATATATATTGGTCAAATGATGCCCTATGCCGGAAGACTGTCTTTTTTTTTTTCTTCAGTATCGGCAATGCAGAGACAATTTGTTGCGAAACACTGCCACTGCTGGTCATTCAGTATAATCTGCAGATGGAAAAGTCCACTGTTAGCACATTTACTACAAGCAATACAAAAAAAATCATGATTTTTATAAAGGGTAAACAGATCAATACTATGGAGTTTGTATTATTGTGCAAATCAGCAGTTCATTAGAAAATCAAATCTCGATTTGTGTTTTTAACCTACCATACTACTCTGAATCTCATGCCTCATTTGGCAACACCCTCTAAACAACTGTAGAAGGTACATTAGGACATAGATAGAGATCTTTTTGCCATCCAAGTGGCAGCGTACCCCTCTCACTTTATTTGTTTTAGGATATGGTACACCAGTAGCAATTAAGCCAGCTGATAAGTTGAGAGGTAGGGTTACGCTACAGTTAATGGGAATAATAAAAGCTATGAATAGCATGTTCATAATCATCATTTGAGCCAATTCCTAGCAGTTCAGCAATAGTGAAGTTGACTAATGCTCAAACTCCCGTTCGTTCAAATTTAAAGGTCTTAAAAAGTGCCCTAATTTCGTACATTTTACCATCATAGCTGTCACTTGGGCGTCCGGTCTACCCTGCTACTCATTTCATTAGCAAGATAAATGTATCTTACTGCTTGCTAGGCAACAACAGAGTGGCCCTCACGTCAGACAACATCTTGCATTTAGCTTTATGATGTCAGCTTGCTAGGCAACAGATTGGCCCTCATGTCAGACAACATCTTGCCTTCGCTTTATGATGTCAGATCATCACTGGTCCAATTGTCCTTGTGGAAGCGGACCACACAGGAGGATGAGATATCAGAAGTTATGCAGTAGGTTGCTATCTCTATTCATGACCGCACGGCAAGTCGGAGGTGGAATGGCAAATACTCTGAACCACTCAAAGCACTGTGGCCTTTTTTAAAGTGGGATGCAGATACAAAAACAGAGACTATCCTTACCAACAATCCTTCTTGAATATCAGAGTCCAACATACAGAGTGCAGCGGAAGACGTTAAATGTGCTTCATTCCGTGAGAACGCAACTCTATAGTTCTACAGTGAGATAGTGCATTTCAGCCTCAAAGGAAGCAATGTCCTCAAACGGAACATTGGTGGCACCAGGATCTAAAGCAGGCTTAAGAAGCCTTGGATGCAGTCAGTCTTTTATTAACTATCATGACCGACACAATGTGATCCATAATACTTCCATTTTGGCAGAAATTACATTCAAGCACAGGCCCCCACTAGAAGGTAGTGATGACATTCAGGTGCTGAAAACGTCTTTTTAATGCCTAAAGGAAGGATTGTGAGCTTTACTTACCATATATATTGGTCAAATGATGCCCTATGCCGGAAGACTGTCTTTTTTTTTTTTCTTCAGTATCGGCAATGCAGAGACAATTTGTTGCGAAACACTGCCACTGCTGGTCATTCAGTATAATCTGCAGATGGAAAAGTCCACTGTTAGCACATTTACTACAAGCAATACAAAAAAATCATGATTTTTATAAAGGGTAAATAGATCAATACTATGGAGTTTGTATTATTGTGCAAATCAGCAGTTCATTAGAAAATCAAATCTCGATTTGTGTTTTTAACCTACCATACTACTCTGAATCTCATGCCTCATTTGGCAACACCCTCTAAACAACTGTAGAAGGTACATTAGGACATAGATAGAGATCTTTTTGCCATCCAAGTGGCAGCGTACCCCTCTCACTTTATTTGTTTTAGGATATGGTACACCAGTAGCAATTAAGCCAGCTGATAAGTTGAGAGGTAGGGTTACGCTACAGTTAATGGGAATAATAAAAGCTATGAATAGCATGTTCATAATCATCATTTGAGCCAATTCCTAGCAGTTCACCAATAGTGAAGTTGACTAATGCTCAAACTCCCGTTCGTTCAAATTTAAAGGTCTTAAAAAGTGCCCTAATTTCGTACATTTTACCATCATAGCTGTCACTTGGGCGTCCGGTCTACCCTGCTACTCATTTCATTAGCAAGGTAAATGTATCTTACTGCTTGCTAGGCAACAACAGAGTGGCCCTCACGTCAGACAACATCTTGCATTTAGCTTTATGATGTCAGCTTGCTAGGCAACAGATTGGCCCTCATGTCAGACAACATCTTGCCTTCGCTTTATGATGTCAGATCATCACTGGTCCAATTGTCCTTGTGGAAGCGGACCACACAGGAGGATGAGATATCAGAAGTTATGCAGTAGGTTGCTATCTCTATTCATGACCGCAAGGCAAGTCGGAGGTGGAATGGCAAATACTCTGAACCACTCAAAGCACTGTGGCCTTTTTTAAAGTGGGATGCAGATACAAAAACAGAGACTATCCTTACCAACAATCCTTCTTGAATATCAGAGTCCAACATACAGAGTGCAGCGGAAGACGTTAAATGTGCTTCATTCCGTGAGAACGCAACTCTATAGTTCTACAGTGAGATAGTGCATTTCAGCCTCAAAGGAAGCAATGTCCTCAAACGGAACATTGGTGGCACCAGGATCTAAAGCAGGCTTAAGAAGCCTTGGATGCAGTCAGTCTTTTATTAACTATCATGACCGACACAATGTGATCCATAATACTTCCATTTTGGCAGAAATTACATTCAAGCACAGGCCCCCACTAGAAGGTAGTGATGACATTCAGGTGCTGAAAACGTCTTTTTAATGCCTAAAGGAATGATTGTGAGCTTTACTTACCATATATATTGGTCAAATGATGCCCTATGCCGGAAGACTGTCTTTTTTTTTTTCTTCAGTATCGGCAATGCAGAGACAATTTGTTGCGAAACACTGCCACTGCTGGTCATTCAGTATAATCTGCAGATGGAAAAGTCCACTGTTAGCACATTTACTACAAGCAATACAAAAAAATCATGATTTTTATAAAGGGTAAACAGATCAATACTATGGAGTTTGTATTATTGTGCAAATCAGCAGTTCATTAGAAAATCAAATCTCGATTTGTGTTTTTAACCTACCATACTACTCTGAATCTCATGCCTCATTTGGCAACACCCTCTAAACAACTGTAGAAGGTACATTAGGACATAGATAGAGATCTTTTTGCCATCCAAGTGGCAGTGTACCCCTCTCACTTTATTTGTTTTAGGATGTGGTACACCAGTAGCAATTAAGCCAGCTGATAAGTTGAGAGGTAGGGTTACGCTACAGTTAATGGGAATAATAAAAGCTATGAATAGCATGTTCATAATCATCATTTGAGCCAATTCCTAGCAGTTCAGCAATAGTGAAGTTGACTAATGCTCAAACTCCCGTTCGTTCAAATTTAAAGGTCTTAAAAAGTGCCCTAATTTCGTACATTTTACCATCATAGCTGTCACTTGGGCGTCCGGTCTACCCTGCTACTCATTTCATTAGCAAGATAAATGTATCTTACTGCTTGCTAGGCAACAACAGAGTGGCCCTCACGTCAGACAACATCTTGCATTTAGCTTTATGATGTCAGCTTGATAGGCAACAGATTGGCCCTCATGTCAGACAACATCTTGCCTTCGCTTTATGATGTCAGATCATCACCGGTCCAATTGTCCTTGTGGAAGCGGACCACACAGGAGGATGAGATATCAGAAGTTATGCAGTAGGTTGCTATCTCTATTCATGACCGCAAGGCAAGTCGGAGGTGGAATGGCAAATACTCTGAACCACTCAAAGCACTGTGGCCTTTTTTAAAGTGGGATGCAGATACAAAAACAGAGACTATCCTTACCAACAATCCTTCTTGAGTATCAGAGTCCAACATACAGAGTGCAGCGGAAGACGTTAAATGTGCTTCATTCCGTGAGAACGCAACTCTATAGTTCTACAGTGAGATAGTGCATTTCAGCCTCAAAGGAAGCAATGTCCTCAAACGGAACATTGGTGGCACCAGGATCTAAAGCAGGCTTAAGAAGCCTTGGATGCAGTCAGTCTTTTATTAACTATCATGACCGACACAATGTGATCCATAATACTTCCATTTTGGCAGAAATTACATTCAAGCACAGGCCCCCACTAGAAGGTAGTGATGACATTCAGGTGCTGAAAACGTCTTTTTAATGCCTAAAGGAAGGATTGTGAGCTTTACTTACCATATATATTGGTCAAATGATGCCCTATGCCGGAAGACTGTCTTTTTTTTTTTTCTTCAGTATCGGCAATGCAGAGACAATTTGTTGCGAAACACTGCCACTGCTGGTCATTCAGTATAATCTGCAGATGGAAAAGTCCACTGTTAGCACATTTACTACAAGCAATACAAAAAAATCATGATTTTTATAAAGGGTAAATAGATCAATACTATGGAGTTTGTATTATTGTGCAAATCAGCAGTTCATTAGAAAATCAAATCTCGATTTGTGTTTTTAACCTACCATACTACTCTGAATCTCATGCCTCATTTGGCAACACCCTCTAAACAACTGTAGAAGGTACATTAGGACATAGATAGAGATCTTTTTGCCATCCAAGTGGCAGCGTACCCCTCTCACTTTATTTGTTTTAGGATATGGTACACCAGTAGCAATTAAGCCAGCTGATAAGTTGAGAGGTAGGGTTACGCTACAGTTAATGGGAATAATAAAAGCTATGAATAGCATGTTCATAATCATCATTTGAGCCAATTCCTAGCAGTTCAGCAATAGTGAAGTTGACTAATGCTCAAACTCCCGTTCGTTCAAATTTAAAGGTCTTAAAAAGTGCCCTAATTTCGTACATTTTACCATCATAGCTGTCACTTGGGCGTCCGGTCTACCCTGCTACTCATTTCATTAGCAAGATAAATGTATCTTACTGCTTGCTAGGCAACAACAGAGTGGCCCTCACGTCAGACAACATCTTGCATTTAGCTTTATGATGTCAGCTTGATAGGCAACAGATTGGCCCTCATGTCAGACAACATCTTGCCTTCGCTTTATGATGTCAGATCATCACCGGTCCAATTGTCCTTGTGGAAGCGGACCACACAGGAGGATGAGATATCAGAAGTTATGCAGTAGGTTGCTATCTCTATTCATGACCGCAAGGCAAGTCGGAGGTGGAATGGCAAATACTCTGAACCACTCAAAGCACTGTGGCCTTTTTTAAAGTGGGATGCAGATACAAAAACAGAGACTATCCTTACCAACAATCCTTCTTGAGTATCAGAGTCCAACATACAGAGTGCAGCGGAAGACGTTAAATGTGCTTCATTCCGTGAGAACGCAACTCTATAGTTCTACAGTGAGATAGTGCATTTCAGCCTCAAAGGAAGCAATGTCCTCAAACGGAACATTGGTGGCACCAGGATCTAAAGCAGGCTTAAGAAGCCTTGGATGCAGTCAGTCTTTTATTAACTATCATGACCGACACAATGTGATCCATAATACTTCCATTTTGGCAGAAATTACATTCAAGCACAGGCCCCCACTAGAAGGTAGTGATGACATTCAGGTGCTGAAAACGTCTTTTTAATGCCTAAAGGAATGATTGTGAGCTTTACTTACCATATATATTGGTCAAATGATGCCCTATGCCGGAAGACTGTCTTTTTTTTTTTTTCTTCAGTATCGGCAATGCAGAGACAATTTGTTGCGAAACACTGCCACTGCTGGTCATTCAGTATAATCTGCAGATGGAAAAGTCCACTGTTAGCACATTTACTACAAGCAATACAAAAAAAATCATGATTTTTATAAAGGGTAAACAGATCAATACTATGGAGTTTGTATTATTGTGCAAATCAGCAGTTCATTAGAAAATCAAATCTCGATTTGTGTTTTTAACCTACCATACTACTCTGAATCTCATGCCTCATTTGGCAACACCCTCTAAACAACTGTAGAAGGTACATTAGGACATAGATAGAGATCTTTTTGCCATCCAAGTGGCAGCGTACCCCTCTCACTTTATTTGTTTTAGGATATGGTACACCAGTAGCAATTAAGCCAGCTGATAAGTTGAGAGGTAGGGTTACGCTACAGTTAATGGGAATAATAAAAGCTATGAATAGCATGTTCATAATCATCATTTGAGCCAATTCCTAGCAGTTCAGCAATAGTGAAGTTGACTAATGCTCAAACTCCCGTTCGTTCAAATTTAAAGGTCTTAAAAAGTGCCCTAATTTCGTACATTTTACCATCATAGCTGTCACTTGGGCGTCCGGTCTACCCTGCTACTCATTTCATTAGCAAGATAAATGTATCTTACTGCTTGCTAGGCAACAACAGAGTGGCCCTCACGTCAGACAACATCTTGCATTTAGCTTTATGATGTCAGCTTGCTAGGCAACAGATTGGCCCTCATGTCAGACAACATCTTGCCTTCGCTTTATGATGTCAGATCATCACTGGTCCAATTGTCCTTGTGGAAGCGGACCACACAGGAGGATGAGATATCAGAAGTTATGCAGTAGGTTGCTATCTCTATTCATGACCGCAAGGCAAGTCGGAGGTGGAATGGCAAATACTCTGAACCACTCAAAGCACTGTGGCCTTTTTTAAAGTGGGATGCAGATACAAAAACAGAGACTATCCTTACCAACAATCCTTCTTGAATATCAGAGTCCAACATACAGAGTGCAGCGGAAGACGTTAAATGTGCTTCATTCCGTGAGAACGCAACTCTATAGTTCTACAGTGAGATAGTGCATTTCAGCCTCAAAGGAAGCAATGTCCTCAAACGGAACATTGGTGGCACCAGGATCTAAAGCAGGCTTAAGAAGCCTTGGATGCAGTCAGTCTTTTATTAACTATCATGACCGACACAATGTGATCCATAATACTTCCATTTTGGCAGAAATTACATTCAAGCACAGCCCCACACTAGAAGGTAGTGATGACATTCAGGTGCTGAAAACGTCTTTTTAATGCCTAAAGGAATGATTGTGAGCTTTACTTACCATATATATTGGTCAAATGATGCCCTATGCCGGAAGACTGTCTTTTTTTTTTTTCTTCAGTATCGGCAATGCAGAGACAATTTGTTGCGAAACACTGCCACTGCTGGTCATTCAGTATAATCTGCAGATGGAAAAGTCCACTGTTAGCACATTTACTACAAGCAATACAAAAAAATCATGATTTTTATAAAGGGTAAACAGATCAATACTATGGAGTTTGTATTATTGTGCAAATCAGCAGTTCATTAGAAAATCAAATCTCGATTTGTGTTTTTAACCTACCATACTACTCTGAATCTCATGCCTCATTTGGCAACACCCTCTAAACAACTGTAGAAGGTACATTAGGACATAGATAGAGATCTTTTTGCCATCCAAGTGGCAGCGTACCCCTCTCACTTTATTTGTTTTAGGATATGGTACACCAGTAGCAATTAAGCCAGCTGATAAGTTGAGAGGTAGGGTTACGCTACAGTTAATGGGAATAATAAAAGCTATGATTAGCATGTTCATAATCATCATTTGAGCCAATTCCTAGCAGTTCAGCAATAGTAAAGTTGACTAATGCTCAAACTCCCGTTCGTTCAAATTTAAAGGTCTTAAAAAGTGCCCTAATTTCGTACATTTTACCATCATAGCTGTCACTTGGGCGTCCGGTCTACCCTGCTACTCATTTCATTAGCAAGATAAATGTATCTTACTGCTTGCTAGGCAACAACAGAGTGGCCCTCACGTCAGACAACATCTTGCATTTAGCTTTATGATGTCAGCTTGCTAGGCAACAGATTGGCCCTCATGTCAGACAACATCTTGCCTTCGCTTTATGATGTCAGATCATCACTGGTCCAATTGTCCTTGTGGAAGCGGACCACACAGGAGGATGAGATATCAGAAGTTATGCAGTAGGTTGCTATCTCTATTCATGACCGCAAGGCAAGTCGGAGGTGGAATGGCAAATACTCTGAACCACTCAAAGCACTGTGGCCTTTTTTAAAGTGGGATGCAGATACAAAAACAGAGACTATCCTTACCAACAATCCTTCTTGAATATCAGAGTCCAACATACAGAGTGCAGCGGAAGACGTTAAATGTGCTTCATTCCGTGAGAACGCAACTCTATAGTTCTACAGTGAGATAGTGCATTTCAGCCTCAAAGGAAGCAATGTCCTCAAACGGAACATTGGTGGCACCAGGATCTAAAGCAGGCTTAAGAAGCCTTGGATGCAGTCAGTCTTTTATTAACTATCATGACCGACACAATGTGATCCATATTACTTCCATTTTGGCAGAAATTACATTCAAGCACAGGCCCCCACTAGAAGGTAGTGATGACATTCAGGTGCTGAAAACGTCTTTTTAATGCCTAAAGGAATGATTGTGAGCTTTACTTACCATATATATTGGTCAAATTGTGCCCTATGCCGGAAGACTGTCTTTTTTTTTTTCTTCAGTATCGGCAATGCAGAGACAATTTGTTGCGAAACACTGCCATTGCTGGTCATTCAGTATAATCTGCAGATGGAAAAGTCCACTGTTAGCACATTTACTACAAGCAATACAAAAAAATCATGATTTTTATAAAGGGTAAGCAGATCAATACTATGGAGTTTGTATTATTGTGCAAATCAGCAGTTCATTAGAAAATCAAATCTCGATTTGTGTTTTTAACCTACCATACTACTCTGAATCTCATGCCTCATTTGGCAACACCCTCTAAACAACTGTAGAAGGTACATTAGGACATAGATAGAGATCTTTTTGCCATCCAAGTGGCAGCGTACCCCTCTCACTTTATTTGTTTTAGGATATGGTACACCAGTAGCAATTAAGCCAGCTGATAAGTTGAGAGGTAGGGTTACGCTACAGTTAATGGGAATAATAAAAGCTATGAATAGCATGTTCATAATCATCATTTGAGCCAATTCCTAGCAGTTCAGCAATAGTGAAGTTGACTAATGCTCAAACTCCCGTTCGTTCAAATTTAAAGGTCTTAAAAAGTGCCCTAATTTCGTACATTTTACCATCATAGCTGTCACTTGGGCGTCCGGTCTACCCTGCTACTCATTTCATTAGCAAGATAAATGTATCTTACTGCTTGCTAGGCAACAACAGAGTGGCCCTCACGTCAGACAACATCTTGCATTTAGCTTTATGATGTCAGCTTGCTAGGCAACAGATTGGCCCTCATGTCAGACAACATCTTGCCTTCGCTTTATGATGTCAGATCATCACTGGTCCAATTGTCCTTGTGGAAGCGGACCACACAGGAGGATGAGATATCAGAAGTTATGCAGTAGGTTGCTATCTCTATTCATGACCGCAAGGCAAGTCGGAGGTGGAATGGCAAATACTCTGAACCACTCAAAGCACTGTGGCCTTTTTTAAAGTGGGATGTAGATACAAAAACAGAGACTATCCTTACCAACAATCCTTCTTGAATATCAGAGTCCAACATACAGAGTGCAGCGGAAGACGTTAAATGTGCTTCATTCCGTGAGAACGCAACTCTATAGTTCTACAGTGAGATAGTGCATTTCAGCCTCAAAGGAAGCAATGTCCTCAAACGGAACATTGGTGGCACCAGGATCTAAAGCAGGCTTAAGAAGCCTTGGATGCAGTCAGTCTTTTATTAACTATCATGACCGACACAATGTGATCCATAATACTTCCATTTTGGCAGAAATTACATTCAAGCACAGGCCCCCACTAGAAGGTAGTGATGACATTCAGGTGCTGAAAACGTCTTTTTAATGCCTAAAGGAATGATTGTGAGCTTTACTTACCATATATATTGGTCAAATGATGCCCTATGCCGGAAGACTGTCTTTTTTTTTTTTCTTCAGTATCGGCAATGCAGAGACAATTTGTTGCGAAACACTGCCACTGCTGGTCATTCAGTATAATCTGCAGATGGAAAAGTCCACTGTTAGCACATTTACTACAAGCAATACAAAAAAATCATGATTTTTATAAAGGGTAAGCAGATCAATACTATGGAGTTTGTATTATTGTGCAAATCAGCAGTTCATTAGAAAATCAAATCTCGATTTGTGTTTTTAACCTACCATACTACTCTGAATCTCATGCCTCATTTGGTAACACCCTCTAAACAACTGTAGAAGGTACATTAGGACATAGATAGAGATCTTTTTGCCATCCAAGTGGCAGCTTACCCCTCTCACTTTATTTGTTTTAGGATATGGTACATCAGTAGCAATTAAGCCAGCTGATAAGTTGAGAGGTAGGGTTACGCTACAGTTAATGGGAATAATAAAAGCTATGAATAGCATGTTCATAATCATCATTTGAGCCAATTCCTAGCATTTAAGCAATAGTGAAGTTGACTAATGCTCAAACTCCCGTTCGTTCAAATTTAAAGGTCTTAAAAAGTGCCCTAATTTCGTACATTTTACCATCATAGCTGTCACTTGGGCGTCCGGTCTACCCTGCTACTCATTTCATTAGCAAGATAAATGTATCTTACTGCTTGCTAGGCAACAACAGAGTGGCCCTCACGTCAGACAACATCTTGCATTTAGCTTTATGATGTCAGCTTGCTAGGCAACAGATTGGCCCTCATGTCAGACAACATCTTGCCTTCGCTTTATGATGTCAGATCATCACTGGTCCAATTGTCCTTGTGGAAGCGGACCACACAGGAGGATGAGATATCAGAAGTTATGCAGTAGGTTGCTATCTCTATTCATGACCGCAAGGCAAGTCGGAGGTGGAATGGCAAATACTCTGAACCACTCAAAGCACTGTGGCCTTTTTTAAAGTGGGATGCAGATACAAAAACAGAGACTATCCTTACCAACAATCCTTCTTGAATATCAGAGTCCAACATACAGAGTGCAGCG
Organism: Lissotriton vulgaris; assembly: GCF_964263255.1. Classification (NCBI taxonomy): domain Eukaryota; kingdom Metazoa; phylum Chordata; class Amphibia; order Caudata; family Salamandridae; genus Lissotriton; species Lissotriton vulgaris. The sequence goes on along the minus strand of NC_141700.1, from coordinate 322,369,428 downwards.
GAAGACGTTAAATGTGCTTCATTCCGTGAGAACGCAACTCTATAGTTCTACAGTGAGATAGTGCATTTCAGCCTCAAAGGAAGCAATGTCCTCAAACGGAACATTGGTGGCACCAGGATCTAAAGCAGGCTTAAGAAGCCTTGGATGCAGTCAGTCTTTTATTAACTATCATGACCGACACAATGTGATCCATAATACTTCCATTTTGGCAGAAATTACATTCAAGCACAGGCCCCCACTAGAAGGTAGTGATGACATTCAGGTGCTGAAAACGTCTTTTTAATGCCTAAAGGAATGATTGTGAGCTTTACTTACCATATATATTGGTCAAATTGTGCCCTATGCCGGAAGACTGTCTTTTTTTTTTTCTTCAGTATCGGCAATGCAGAGACAATTTGTTGCGAAACACTGCCACTGCTGGTCATTCAGTATAATCTGCAGATGGAAAAGTCCACTGTTAGCACATTTACTACAAGCAATACAAAAAAATCATGATTTTTATAAAGGGTAAGCAGATCAATACTATGGAGTTTGTATTATTGTGCAAATCAGCAGTTCATTAGAAAATCAAATCTCGATTTGTGTTTTTAACCTACCATACTACTCTGAATCTCATGCCTCATTTGGCAACACCCTCTAAACAACTGTAGAAGGTACATTAGGACATAGATAGAGATCTTTTTGCCATCCAAGTGGCAGCGTACCCCTCTCACTTTATTTGTTTTAGGATATGGTACACCAGTAGCAATTAAGCCAGCTGATAAGTTGAGAGGTAGGGTTACGCTACAGTTAATGGGAATAATAAAAGCTATGAATAGCATGTTCATAATCATCATTTGAACCAATTCCTAGCAGTTCAGCAATAGTGAAGTTGACTAATGCTCAAACTCCCGTTCGTTCAAATTTAAAGGTCTTAAAAAGTGCCCTAATTTCGTACATTTTACCATCATAGCTGTCACTTGGGCGTCCGGTCTACCCTGCTACTCATTTCATTAGCAAGATAAATGTATCTTACTGCTTGCTAGGCAACAACAGAGTGGCCCTCACGTCAGACAACATCTTGCATTTAGCTTTATGATGTCAGCTTGCTAGGCAACAGATTGGCCCTCATGTCAGACAACATCTTGCCTTCGCTTTATGATGTCAGATCATCACTGGTCCAATTGTCCTTGTGGAAGCGGACCACACAGGAGGATGAGATATCAGAAGTTATGCAGTAGGTTGCTATCTCTATTCATGACCGCAAGGCAAGTCGGAGGTGGAATGGCAAATACTCTGAACCACTCAAAGCACTGTGGCCTTTTTTAAAGTGGGATGCAGATACAAAAACAGAGACTATCCTTACCAACAATCCTTCTTGAATATCAGAGTCCAACATACAGAGTGCAGCGGAAGACGTTAAATGTGCTTCATTCCGTGAGAACGCAACTCTATAGTTCTACAGTGAGATAGTGCATTTCAGCCTCAAAGGAAGCAATGTCCTCAAACGGAACATTGGTGGCACCAGGATCTAAAGCAGGCTTAAGAAGCCTTGGATGCAGTCAGTCTTTTATTAACTATCATGACCGACACAATGTGATCCATAATACTTCCATTTTGGCAGAAATTACATTCAAGCACAGGCCCCCACTAGAAGGTAGTGATGACATTCAGGTGCTGAAAACGTCTTTTTAATGCCTAAAGGAATGATTGTGAGCTTTACTTACCATATATATTGGTCAAATGATGCCCTATGCCGGAAGACTGTCTTTTTTTTTTTTCTTCAGTATCGGCAATGCAGAGACAATTTGTTGCGAAACACTGCCACTGCTGGTCATTCAGTATAATCTGCAGATGGAAAAGTCCACTGTTAGCAAATTTACTACAAGCAATACAAAAAAATCATGATTTTTATAAAGGGTAAACAGATCAATACTATGGAGTTTGTATTATTGTGCAAATCAGCAGTTCATTAGAAAATCAAATCTCGATTTGTGTTTTTAACCTACCATACTACTCTGAATCTCATGCCTCATTTGGCAACACCCTCTAAACAACTGTAGAAGGTACATTAGGACATAGATAGAGATCTTTTTGCCATCCAAGTGGCAGCGTACCCCTCTCACTTTATTTGTTTTAGGATATGGTACACCAGTAGCAATTAAGCCAGCTGATAAGTTGAGAGGTAGGGTTACGCTACAGTTAATGGGAATAATAAAAGCTATGAATAGCATGTTCATAATCATCATTTGAGCCAATTCCTAGCAGTTCAGCAATAGTGAAGTTGACTAATGCTCAAACTCCCGTTCGTTCAAATTTAAAGGTCTTAAAAAGTGCCCTAATTTCGTACATTTTACCATCATAGCTGTCACTTGGGCGTCCGGTCTACCCTGCTACTCATTTCATTAGCAAGATAAATGTATCTTACTGCTTGCTAGGCAACAACAGAGTGGCCCTCACGTCAGACAACATCTTGCATTTAGCTTTATGATGTCAGCTTGATAGGCAACAGATTGGCCCTCATGTCAGACAACATCTTGCCTTCGCTTTATGATGTCAGATCATCACCGGTCCAATTGTCCTTGTGGAAGCGGACCACACAGGAGGATGAGATATCAGAAGTTATGCAGTAGGTTGCTATCTCTATTCATGACCGCAAGGCAAGTCGGAGGTGGAATGGCAAATACTCTGAACCACTCAAAGCACTGTGGCCTTTTTTAAAGTGGGATGCAGATACAAAAACAGAGACTATCCTTACCAACAATCCTTCTTGAGTATCAGAGTCCAACATACAGAGTGCAGCGGAAGACGTTAAATGTGCTTCATTCCGTGAGAACGCAACTCTATAGTTCTACAGTGAGATAGTGCATTTCAGCCTCAAAGGAAGCAATGTCCTCAAACGGAACATTGGTGGCACCAGGATCTAAAGCAGGCTTAAGAAGCCTTGGATGCAGTCAGTCTTTTATTAACTATCATGACCGACACAATGTGATCCATAATACTTCCATTTTGGCAAAAATTACATTCAAGCACAGGCCCCCACTAGAAGGTAGTGATGACATTCAGGTGCTGAAAACGTCAAGGAATGATTGTGAGCTTTACTTACCATATATATTGGTCAAATGATGCCCTATGCCGGAAGACTGTCTTTTTTTTTTTTTCTTCAGTATCGGCAATGCAGAGACAATTTGTTGCGAAACACTGCCACTGCTGGTCATTCAGTATAATCTGCAGATGGAAAAGTCCACTGTTAGCACATTTACTACAAGCAATACAAAAAAAATCATGATTTTTATAAAGGGTAAACAGATCAATACTATGGAGTTAGTATTATTGTGCAAATCAGCAGTTCATTAGAAAATCAAATCTCGATTTGTGTTTTTAACCTACCATACTACTCTGAATCTCATGCCTCATTTGGCAACACCCTCTAAACAACTGTAGAAGGTACATTAGGACATAGATAGAGATCTTTTTGCCATCCAAGTGGCAGCGTACCCCTCTCACTTTATTTGTTTTAGGATATGGTACACCAGTAGCAATTAAGCCAGCTGATAAGTTGAGAGGTAGGGTTACGCTACAGTTAATGGGAATAATAAAAGCTATGAATAGCATGTTCATAATCATCATTTGAGCCAATTCCTAGCAGTTCAGCAATAGTGAAGTTGACTAATGCTCAAACTCCCGTTCGTTCAAATTTAAAGGTCTTAAAAAGTGCCCTAATTTCGTACATTTTACCATCATAGCTGTCACTTGGGCGTCCGGTCTACCCTGCTACTCATTTCATTAGCAAGATAAATGTATCTTACTGCTTGCTAGGCAACAACAGAGTGGCCCTCACGTCAGACAACATCTTGCATTTAGCTTTATGATGTCAGCTTGCTAGGCAACAGATTGGCCCTCATGTCAGACAACATCTTGCCTTCGCTTTATGATGTCAGATCATCACTGGTCCAATTGTCCTTGTGGAAGCGGACCACACAGGAGGATGAGATATCAGAAGTTATGCAGTAGGTTGCTATCTCTATTCATGACCGCAAGGCAAGTCGGAGGTGGAATGGCAAATACTCTGAACCACTCAAAGCACTGTGGCCTTTTTTAAAGTGGGATGCAGATACAAAAACAGAGACTATCCTTACCAACAATCCTTCTTGAATATCAGAGTCCAACATACAGAGTGCAGCGGAAGACGTTAAATGTGCTTCATTCCGTGAGAACGCAACTCTATAGTTCTACAGTGAGATAGTGCATTTCAGCCTCAAAGGAAGCAATGTCCTCAAACGGAACATTGGTGGCACCAGGATCTAAAGCAGGCTTAAGAAGCCTTGGATGCAGTCAGTCTTTTATTAACTATCATGACCGACACAATGTGATCCATAATACTTCCATTTTGGCAGAAATTACATTCAAGCACAGGCCCCCACTAGAAGGTAGTGATGACATTCAGGTGCTGAAAACGTCTTTTTAATGCCTAAAGGAATGATTGTGAGCTTTACTTACCATATATATTGGTCAAATGATGCCCTATGCCGGAAGACTGTCTTTTTTTTTTTTCTTCAGTATCGGCAATGCAGAGACAATTTGTTGCGAAACACTGCCACTGCTGGTCATTCAGTATAATCTGCAGATGGAAAAGTCCACTGTTAGCACATTTACTACAAGCAATACAAAAAAATCATGATTTTTATAAAGGGTAAACAGATCAATACTATGGAGTTTGTATTATTGTGCAAATCAGCAGTTCATTAGAAAATCAAATCTCGATTTGTGTTTTTAACCTACCATACTACTCTGAATCTCATGCCTCATTTGGCAACACCCTCTAAACAACTGTAGAAGGTACATTAGGACATAGATAGAGATCTTTTTGCCATCCAAGTGGCAGCGTACCCCTCTCACTTTATTTGTTTTAGGATATGGTACACCAGTAGCAATTAAGCCAGCTGATAAGTTGAGAGGTAGGGTTACGCTACAGTTAATGGGAATAATAAAAGCTATGATTAGCATGTTCATAATCATCATTTGAGCCAATTCCTAGCAGTTCAGCAATAGTGAAGTTGACTAATGCTCAAACTCCCGTTCGTTCAAATTTAAAGGTCTTAAAAAGTGCCCTAATTTCGTACATTTTACCATCATAGCTGTCACTTGGGCGTCCGGTCTACCCTGCTACTCATTTCATTAGCAAGATAAATGTATCTTACTGCTTGCTAGGCAACAACAGAGTGGCCCTCACGTCAGACAACATCTTGCATTTAGCTTTATGATGTCAGCTTGCTAGGCAACAGATTGGCCCTCATGTCAGACAACATCTTGCCTTCGCTTTATGATGTCAGATCATCACTGGTCCAATTGTCCTTGTGGAAGCGGACCACACAGGAGGATGAGATATCAGAAGTTATGCAGTAGGTTGCTATCTCTATTCATGACCGCAAGGCAAGTCGGAGGTGGAATGGCAAATACTCTGAACCACTCAAAGCACTGTGGCCTTTTTTAAAGTGGGATGCAGATACAAAAACAGAGACTATCCTTACCAACAATCCTTCTTGAATATCAGAGTCCAACATACAGAGTGCAGCGGAAGACGTTAAATGTGCTTCATTCCGTGAGAACGCAACTCTATAGTTCTACAGTGAGATAGTGCATTTCAGCCTCAAAGGAAGCAATGTCCTCAAACGGAACATTGGTGGCACCAGGATCTAAAGCAGGCTTAAGAAGCCTTGGATGCAGTCAGTCTTTTATTAACTATCATGACCGACACAATGTGATCCATAATACTTCCATTTTGGCAGAAATTACATTCAAGCACAGGCCCCCACTAGAAGGTAGTGATGACATTCAGGTGCTGAAAACGTCTTTTTAATGCCTAAAGGAATGATTGTGAGCTTTACTTACCATATATATTGGTCAAATTGTGCCCTATGCCGGAAGACTGTCTTTTTTTTTTTCTTCAGTATCGGCAATGCAGAGACAATTTGTTGCGAAACACTGCCACTGCTGGTCATTCAGTATAATCTGCAGATGGAAAAGTCCACTGTTAGCACATTTACTACAAGCAATACAAAAAAATCATGATTTTTATAAAGGGTAAGCAGATCAATACTATGGAGTTTGTATTATTGTGCAAATCAGCAGTTCATTAGAAAATCAAATCTCGATTTGTGTTTTTAACCTACCATACTACTCTGAATCTCATGCCTCATTTGGCAACACCCTCTAAACAACTGTAGAAGGTACATTAGGACATAGATAGAGATCTTTTTGCCATCCAAGTGGCAGCGTACCCCTCTCACTTTATTTGTTTTAGGATATGGTACACCAGTAGCAATTAAGCCAGCTGATAAGTTGAGAGGTAGGGTTACGCTACAGTTAATGGGAATAATAAAAGCTATGAATAGCATGTTCATAATCATCATTTGAACCAATTCCTAGCAGTTCAGCAATAGTGAAGTTGACTAATGCTCAAACTCCCGTTCGTTCAAATTTAAAGGTCTTAAAAAGTGCCCTAATTTCGTACATTTTACCATCATAGCTGTCACTTGGGCGTCCGGTCTACCCTGCTACTCATTTCATTAGCAAGATAAATGTATCTTACTGCTTGCTAGGCAACAACAGAGTGGCCCTCACGTCAGACAACATCTTGCATTTAGCTTTATGATGTCAGCTTGCTAGGCAACAGATTGGCCCTCATGTCAGACAACATCTTGCCTTCGCTTTATGATGTCAGATCATCACTGGTCCAATTGTCCTTGTGGAAGCGGACCACACAGGAGGATGAGATATCAGAAGTTATGCAGTAGGTTGCTATCTCTATTCATGACCGCAAGGCAAGTCGGAGGTGGAATGGCAAATACTCTGAACCACTCAAAGCACTGTGGCCTTTTTTAAAGTGGGATGCAGATACAAAAACAGAGACTATCCTTACCAACAATCCTTCTTGAATATCAGAGTCCAACATACAGAGTGCAGCGGAAGACGTTAAATGTGCTTCATTCCGTGAGAACGCAACTCTATAGTTCTACAGTGAGATAGTGCATTTCAGCCTCAAAGGAAGCAATGTCCTCAAACGGAACATTGGTGGCACCAGGATCTAAAGCAGGCTTAAGAAGCCTTGGATGCAGTCAGTCTTTTATTAACTATCATGACCGACACAATGTGATCCATAATACTTCCATTTTGGCAGAAATTACATTCAAGCACAGGCCCCCACTAGAAGGTAGTGATGACATTCAGGTGCTGAAAACGTCTTTTTAATGCCTAAAGGAATGATTGTGAGCTTTACTTACCATATATATTGGTCAAATGATGCCCTATGCCGGAAGACTGTCTTTTTTTTTTTTCTTCAGTATCGGCAATGCAGAGACAATTTGTTGCGAAACACTGCCACTGCTGGTCATTCAGTATAATCTGCAGATGGAAAAGTCCACTGTTAGCAAATTTACTACAAGCAATACAAAAAAATCATGATTTTTATAAAGGGTAAACAGATCAATACTATGGAGTTTGTATTATTGTGCAAATCAGCAGTTCATTAGAAAATCAAATCTCGATTTGTGTTTTTAACCTACCATACTACTCTGAATCTCATGCCTCATTTGGCAACACCCTCTAAACAACTGTAGAAGGTACATTAGGACATAGATAGAGATCTTTTTGCCATCCAAGTGGCAGCGTACCCCTCTCACTTTATTTGTTTTAGGATATGGTACACCAGTAGCAATTAAGCCAGCTGATAAGTTGAGAGGTAGGGTTACGCTACAGTTAATGGGAATAATAAAAGCTATGAATAGCATGTTCATAATCATCATTTGAGCCAATTCCTAGCAGTTCAGCAATAGTGAAGTTGACTAATGCTCAAACTCCCGTTCGTTCAAATTTAAAGGTCTTAAAAAGTGCCCTAATTTCGTACATTTTACCATCATAGCTGTCACTTGGGCGTCCGGTCTACCCTGCTACTCATTTCATTAGCAAGATAAATGTATCTTACTGCTTGCTAGGCAACAACAGAGTGGCCCTCACGTCAGACAACATCTTGCATTTAGCTTTATGATGTCAGCTTGATAGGCAACAGATTGGCCCTCATGTCAGACAACATCTTGCCTTCGCTTTATGATGTCAGATCATCACCGGTCCAATTGTCCTTGTGGAAGCGGACCACACAGGAGGATGAGATATCAGAAGTTATGCAGTAGGTTGCTATCTCTATTCATGACCGCAAGGCAAGTCGGAGGTGGAATGGCAAATACTCTGAACCACTCAAAGCACTGTGGCCTTTTTTAAAGTGGGATGCAGATACAAAAACAGAGACTATCCTTACCAACAATCCTTCTTGAGTATCAGAGTCCAACATACAGAGTGCAGCGGAAGACGTTAAATGTGCTTCATTCCGTGAGAACGCAACTCTATAGTTCTACAGTGAGATAGTGCATTTCAGCCTCAAAGGAAGCAATGTCCTCAAACGGAACATTGGTGGCACCAGGATCTAAAGCAGGCTTAAGAAGCCTTGGATGCAGTCAGTCTTTTATTAACTATCATGACCGACACAATGTGATCCATAATACTTCCATTTTGGCAAAAATTACATTCAAGCACAGGCCCCCACTAGAAGGTAGTGATGACATTCAGGTGCTGAAAACGTCTTTTTAATGCCTAAAGGAATGATTGTGAGCTTTACTTACCATATATATTGGTCAAATGATGCCCTATGCCGGAAGACTGTCTTTTTTTTTTTTCTTCAGTATCGGCAATGCAGAGACAATTTGTTGCGAAACACTGCCACTGCTGGTCATTCAGTATAATCTGCAGATGGAAAAGTCCACTGTTAGCACATTTACTACAAGCAATACAAAAAAAATCATGATTTTTATAAAGGGTAAACAGATCAATACTATGGAGTTAGTATTATTGTGCAAATCAGCAGTTCATTAGAAAATCAAATCTCGATTTGTGTTTTTAACCTACCATACTACTCTGAATCTCATGCCTCATTTGGCAACACCCTCTAAACAACTGTAGAAGGTACATTAGGACATAGATAGAGATCTTTTTGCCATCCAAGTGGCAGCGTACCCCTCTCACTTTATTTGTTTTAGGATATGGTACACCAGTAGCAATTAAGCCAGCTGATAAGTTGAGAGGTAGGGTTACGCTACAGTTAATGGGAATAATAAAAGCTATGAATAGCATGTTCATAATCATCATTTGAGCCAATTCCTAGCAGTTCAGCAATAGTGAAGTTGACTAATGCTCAAACTCCCGTTCGTTCAAATTTAAAGGTCTTAAAAAGTGCCCTAATTTCGTACATTTTACCATCATAGCTGTCACTTGGGCGTCCGGTCTACCCTGCTACTCATTTCATTAGCAAGATAAATGTATCTTACTGCTTGCTAGGCAACAACAGAGTGGCCCTCACGTCAGACAACATCTTGCATTTAGCTTTATGATGTCAGCTTGCTAGGCAACAGATTGGCCCTCATGTCAGACAACATCTTGCCTTCGCTTTATGATGTCAGATCATCACTGGTCCAATTGTCCTTGTGGAAGCGGACCACACAGGAGGATGAGATATCAGAAGTTATGCAGTAGGTTGCTATCTCTATTCATGACCGCAAGGCAAGTCGGAGGTGGAATGGCAAATACTCTGAACCACTCAAAGCACTGTGGCCTTTTTTAAAGTGGGATGCAGATACAAAAACAGAGACTATCCTTACCAACAATCCTTCTTGAATATCAGAGTCCAACATACAGAGTGCAGCGGAAGACGTTAAATGTGCTTCATTCCGTGAGAACGCAACTCTATAGTTCTACAGTGAGATAGTGCATTTCAGCCTCAAAGGAAGCAATGTCCTCAAACGGAACATTGGTGGCACCAGGATCTAAAGCAGGCTTAAGAAGCCTTGGATGCAGTCAGTCTTTTATTAACTATCATGACCGACACAATGTGATCCATAATACTTCCATTTTGGCAGAAATTACATTCAAGCACAGGCCCCCACTAGAAGGTAGTGATGACATTCAGGTGCTGAAAACGTCTTTTTAATGCCTAAAGGAATGATTGTGAGCTTTACTTACCATATATATTGGTCAAATGATGCCCTATGCCGGAAGACTGTCTTTTTTTTTTTTCTTCAGTATCGGCAATGCAGAGACAATTTGTTGCGAAACACTGCCACTGCTGGTCATTCAGTATAATCTGCAGATGGAAAAGTCCACTGTTAGCACATTTACTACAAGCAATACAAAAAAATCATGATTTTTATAAAGGGTAAACAGATCAATACTATGGAGTTTGTATTATTGTGCAAATCAGCAGTTCATTAGAAAATCAAATCTCGATTTGTGTTTTTAACCTACCATACTACTCTGAATCTCATGCCTCATTTGGCAACACCCTCTAAACAACTGTAGAAGGTACATTAGGACATAGATAGAGATCTTTTTGCCATCCAAGTGGCAGCGTACCCCTCTCACTTTATTTGTTTTAGGATATGGTACACCAGTAGCAATTAAGCCAGCTGATAAGTTGAGAGGTAGGGTTACGCTACAGTTAATGGGAATAATAAAAGCTATGATTAGCATGTTCATAATCATCATTTGAGCCAATTCCTAGCAGTTCAGCAATAGTGAAGTTGACTAATGCTCAAACTCCCGTTCGTTCAAATTTAAAGGTCTTAAAAAGTGCCCTAATTTCGTACATTTTACCATCATAGCTGTCACTTGGGCGTCCGGTCTACCCTGCTACTCATTTCATTAGCAAGATAAATGTATCTTACTGCTTGCTAGGCAACAACAGAGTGGCCCTCACGTCAGACAACATCTTGCATTTAGCTTTATGATGTCAGCTTGCTAGGCAACAGATTGGCCCTCATGTCAGACAACATCTTGCCTTCGCTTTATGATGTCAGATCATCACTGGTCCAATTGTCCTTGTGGAAGCGGACCACACAGGAGGATGAGATATCAGAAGTTATGCAGTAGGTTGCTATCTCTATTCATGACCGCAAGGCAAGTCGGAGGTGGAATGGCAAATACTCTGAACCACTCAAAGCACTGTGGCCTTTTTTAAAGTGGGATGCAGATACAAAAACAGAGACTATCCTTACCAACAATCCTTCTTGAATATCAGAGTCCAACATACAGAGTGCAGCGGAAGACGTTAAATGTGCTTCATTCCGTGAGAACGCAACTCTATAGTTCTACAGTGAGATAGTGCATTTCAGTCTCAAAGGAAGCAATGTCCTCAAACGGAACATTGGTGGCACCAGGATCTAAAGCAGGCTTAAGAAGCCTTGGATGCAGTCAGTCTTTTATTAACTATCATGACCGACACAATGTGATCCATAATACTTCCATTTTGGCAGAAATTACATTCAAGCACAGGCCCCCACTAGAAGGTAGTGATGACATTCAGGTGCTGAAAACGTCTTTTTAATGCCTAAAGGAATGATTGTGAGCTTTACTTACCATATATATTGGTCAAATTGTGCCCTATGCCGGAAGACTGTCTTTTTTTTTTTCTTCAGTATCGGCAATGCAGAGACAATTTGTTGCGAAACACTGCCATTGCTGGTCATTCAGTATAATCTGCAGATGGAAAAGTCCACTGTTAGCACATTTACTACAAGCAATACAAAAAAATCATGATTTTTATAAAGGGTAAGCAGATCAATACTATGGAGTTTGTATTATTGTGCAAATCAGCAGTTAATTAGAAAATCAAATCTCGATTTGTGTTTTTAACCTACCATACTACTCTGAATCTCATGCCTCATTTGGCAACACCCTCTAAACAACTGTAGAAGGTACATTAGGACATAGATAGAGATCTTTTTGCCATCCAAGTGGCAGCGTACCCCTCTCACTTTATTTCTTTTAGGATATGGTACACCAGTAGCAATTAAGCCAGCTGATAAGTTGAGAGGTAGGGTTACGCTACAGTTAATGGGAATAATAAAAGCTATGAATAGCATGTTCATAATCATCATTTGAGCCAATTCCTAGCAGTTCAGCAATAGTGAAGTTGACTAATGCTCAAACTCCCGTTCGTTCAAATTTAAAGGTCTTAAAAAGTGCCCTAATTTCGTACATTTTACCATCATAGCTGTCACTTGGGCGTCCGGTCTACCCTGCTACTCATTTCATTAGCAAGATAAATGTATCTTACTGCTTGCTAGGCAACAACAGAGTGGCCCTCACGTCAGACAACATCTTGCATTTAGCTTTATGATGTCAGCTTGATAGGCAACAGATTGGCCCTCATGTCAGACAACATCTTGCCTTCGCTTTATGATGTCAGATCATCACCGGTCCAATTGTCCTTGTGGAAGCGGACCACACAGGAGGATGAGATATCAGAAGTTATGCAGTAGGTTGCTATCTCTATTCATGACCGCAAGGCAAGTCGGAGGTGGAATGGCAAATACTCTGAACCACTCAAAGCACTGTGGCCTTTTTTAAAGTGGGATGCAGATACAAAAACAGAGACTATCCTTACCAACAATCCTTCTTGAGTATCAGAGTCCAACATACAGAGTGCAGCGGAAGACGTTAAATGTGCTTCATTCCGTGAGAACGCAACTCTATAGTTCTACAGTGAGATAGTGCATTTCAGCCTCAAAGGAAGCAATGTCCTCAAACGGAACATTGGTGGCACCAGGATCTAAAGCAGGCTTAAGAAGCCTTGGATGCAGTCAGTCTTTTATTAACTATCATGACCGACACAATGTGATCCATAATACTTCCATTTTGGCAGAAATTACATTCAAGCACAGGCCCCCACTAGAAGGTAGTGATGACATTCAGGTGCTGAAAACGTCTTTTTAATGCCTAAAGGAATGATTGTGAGCTTTACTTACCATATATATTGGTCAAATGATGCCCTATGCCGGAAGACTGTCTTTTTTTTTTTTTCTTCAGTATCGGCAATGCAGAGACAATTTGTTGCGAAACACTGCCACTGCTGGTCATTCAGTATAATCTGCAGATGGAAAAGTCCACTGTTAGCACATTTACTACAAGCAATACAAAAAAAATCATGATTTTTATAAAGGGTAAACAGATCAATACTATGGAGTTTGTATTATTGTGCAAATCAGCAGTTCATTAGAAAATCAAATCTCGATTTGTGTTTTTAACCTACCATACTACTCTGAATCTCATGCCTCATTTGGCAACACCCTCTAAACAACTGTAGAAGGTACATTAGGACATAGATAGAGATCATTTTGCCATCCAAGTGGCAGCGTACCCCTCTCACTTTATTTGTTTTAGGATATGGTACACCAGTAGCAATTAAGCCAGCTGATAAGTTGAGAGGTAGGGTTACGCTACAGTTAATGGGAATAATAAAAGCTATGAATAGCATGTTCATAATCATCATTTGAGCCAATTCCTAGCAGTTCAGCAATAGTGAAGTTGACTAATGCTCAAACTCCCGTTCGTTCAAATTTAAAGGTCTTAAAAAGTGCCCTAATTTCGTACATTTTACCATCATAGCTGTCACTTGGGCGTCCGGTCTACCCTGCTACTCATTTCATTAGCAAGATAAATGTATCTTACTGCTTGCTAGGCAACAACAGAGTGGCCCTCACGTCAGACAACATCTTGCATTTAGCTTTATGATGTCAGCTTGCTAGGCAACAGATTGGCCCTCATGTCAGACAACATCTTGCCTTCGCTTTATGATGTCAGATCATCACTGGTCCAATTGTCCTTGTGGAAGCGGACCACACAGGAGGATGAGATATCAGAAGTTATGCAGTAGGTTGCTATCTCTATTCATGACCGCAAGGCAAGTCGGAGGTGGAATGGCAAATACTCTGAACCACTCAAAGCACTGTGGCCTTTTTTAAAGTGGGATGCAGATACAAAAACAGAGACTATCCTTACCAACAATCCTTCTTGAATATCAGAGTCCAACATACAGAGTGCAGCGGAAGACGTTAAATGTGCTTCATTCCGTGAGAACGCAACTCTATAGTTCTACAGTGAGATAGTGCATTTCAGCCTCAAAGGAAGCAATGTCCTCAAACGGAACATTGGTGGCACCAGGATCTAAAGCAGGCTTAAGAAGCCTTGGATGCAGTCAGTCTTTTATTAACTATCATGACCGACACAATGTGATCCATAATACTTCCATTTTGGTAGAAATTACATTCAAGCACAGGCCCCCACTAGAAGGTAGTGATGACATTCAGGTGCTGAAAACGTCTTTTTAATGCCTAAAGGAATGATTGTGAGCTTTACTTACCATATATATTGGTCAAATTGTGCCCTATGCCGGAAGACTGTCTTTTTTTTTTCTTCAGTATCGGCAATGCAGAGACAATTTGTTGCGAAACACTGCCACTGCTGGTCATTCAGTATAATCTGCAGATGGAAAAGTCCACTGTTAGCACATTTACTACAAGCAATACAAAAAAATCATGATTTTTATAAAGGGTAAGCAGATCAATACTATGGAGTTTGTATTATTGTGCAAATCAGCAGTTCATTAGAAAATCAAATCTCGATTTGTGTTTTTAACCTACCATACTACTCTGAATCTCATGCCTCATTTGGCAACACCCTCTAAACAACTGTAGAAGGTACATTAGGACATAGATAGAGATCTTTTTGCCATCCAAGTGGCAGCGTACCCCTCTCACTTTATTTGTTTTAGGATATGGTACACCAGTAGCAATTAAGCCAGCTGATAAGTTGAGAGGTAGGGTTACGCTACAGTTAATGGGAATAATAAAAGCTATGAATAGCATGTTCATAATCATCATTTGAACCAATTCCTAGCAGTTCAGCAATAGTGAAGTTGACTAATGCTCAAACTCCCGTTCGTTCAAATTTAAAGGTCTTAAAAAGTGCCCTAATTTCGTACATTTTACCATCATAGCTGTCACTTGGGCGTCCGGTCTACCCTGCTACTCATTTCATTAGCAAGATAAATGTATCTTACTGCTTGCTAGGCAACAACAGAGTGGCCCTCACGTCAGACAACATCTTGCATTTAGCTTTATGATGTCAGCTTGCTAGGCAACAGATTGGCCCTCATGTCAGACAACATCTTGCCTTCGCTTTATGATGTCAGATCATCACTGGTCCAATTGTCCTTGTGGAAGCGGACCACACAGGAGGATGAGATATCAGAAGTTATGCAGTAGGTTGCTATCTCTATTCATGACCGCAAGGCAAGTCGGAGGTGGAATGGCAAATACTCTGAACCACTCAAAGCACTGTGGCCTTTTTTAAAGTGGGATGCAGATACAAAAACAGAGACTATCCTTACCAACAATCCTTCTTGAATATCAGAGTCCAACATACAGAGTGCAGCGGAAGACGTTAAATGTGCTTCATTCCGTGAGAACGCAACTCTATAGTTCTACAGTGAGATAGTGCATTTCAGCCTCAAAGGAAGCAATGTCCTCAAACGGAACATTGGTGGCACCAGGATCTAAAGCAGGCTTAAGAAGCCTTGGATGCAGTCAGTCTTTTATTAACTATCATGACCGACACAATGTGATCCATAATACTTCCATTTTGGCAGAAATTACATTCAAGCACAGGCCCCCACTAGAAGGTAGTGATGACATTCAGGTGCTGAAAACGTCTTTTTAATGCCTAAAGGAATGATTGTGAGCTTTACTTACCATATATATTGGTCAAATGATGCCCTATGCCGGAAGACTGTCTTTTTTTTTTTTCTTCAGTATCGGCAATGCAGAGACAATTTGTTGCGAAACACTGCCACTGCTGGTCATTCAGTATAATCTGCAGATGGAAAAGTCCACTGTTAGCACATTTACTACAAGCAATACAAAAAAATCATGATTTTTATAAAGGGTAAACAGATCAATACTATGGAGTTTGTATTATTGTGCAAATCAGCAGTTAATTAGAAAATCAAATCTCGATTTGTGTTTTTAACCTACCATACTACTCTGAATCTCATGCCTCATTTGGCAACACCCTCTAAACAACTGTAGAAGGTACATTAGGACATAGATAGAGATCTTTTTGCCATCCAAGTGGCAGCGTACCCCTCTCACTTTATTTGTTTTAGGATATGGTACACCAGTAGCAATTAAGCCAGCTGATAAGTTGAGAGGTAGGGTTACGCTACAGTTAATGGGAATAATAAAAGCTATGAATAGCATGTTCATAATCATCATTTGAGCCAATTCCTAGCAGTTCAGCAATAGTGAAGTTGACTAATGCTCAAACTCCCGTTCGTTCAAATTTAAAGGTCTTAAAAAGTGCCCTAATTTCGTACATTTTACCATCATAGCTGTCACTTGGGCGTCCGGTCTACCCTGCTACTCATTTCATTAGCAAGATAAATGTATCTTACTGCTTGCTAGGCAACAACAGAGTGGCCCTCACGTCAGACAACATCTTGCATTTAGCTTTATGATGTCAGCTTGATAGGCAACAGATTGGCCCTCATGTCAGACAACATCTTGCCTTCGCTTTATGATGTCAGATCATCACCGGTCCAATTGTCCTTGTGGAAGCGGACCACACAGGAGGATGAGATATCAGAAGTTATGCAGTAGGTTGCTATCTCTATTCATGACCGCAAGGCAAGTCGGAGGTGGAATGGCAAATACTCTGAACCACTCAAAGCACTGTGGCCTTTTTTAAAGTGGGATGCAGATACAAAAACAGAGACTATCCTTACCAACAATCCTTCTTGAGTATCAGAGTCCAACATACAGAGTGCAGCGGAAGACGTTAAATGTGCTTCATTCCGTGAGAACGCAACTCTATAGTTCTACAGTGAGATAGTGCATTTCAGCCTCAAAGGAAGCAATGTCCTCAAACGGAACATTGGTGGCACCAGGATCTAAAGCAGGCTTAAGAATCCTTGGATGCAGTCAGTCTTTTATTAACTATCATGACCGACACAATGTGATCCATAATACTTCCATTTTGGCAGAAATTACATTCAAGCACAGGCCCCCACTAGAAGGTAGTGATGACATTCAGGTGCTGAAAACGTCTTTTTAATGCCTAAAGGAATGATTGTGAGCTTTACTTACCATATATATTGGTCAAATGATGCCCTATGCCGGAAGACTGTCTTTTTTTTTTTTTCTTCAGTATCGGCAATGCAGAGACAATTTGTTGCGAAACACTGCCACTGCTGGTCATTCAGTATAATCTGCAGATGGAAAAGTCCACTGTTAGCACATTTACTACAAGCAATACAAAAAAAATCATGATTTTTATAAAGGGTAAACAGATCAATACTATGGAGTTTGTATTATTGTGCAAATCAGCAGTTCATTAGAAAATCAAATCTCGATTTGTGTTTTTAACCTACCATACTACTCTGAATCTCATGCCTCATTTGGCAACACCCTCTAAACAACTGTAGAAGGTACATTAGGACATAGATAGAGATCTTTTTGCCATCCAAGTGGCAGCGTACCCCTCTCACTTTATTTGTTTTAGGATATGGTACACCAGTAGCAATTAAGCCAGCTGATAAGTTGAGAGGTAGGGTTACGCTACAGTTAATGGGAATAATAAAAGCTATGAATAGCATGTTCATAATCATCATTTGAACCAATTCCTAGCAGTTCAGCAATAGTGAAGTTGACTAATGCTCAAACTCCCGTTCGTTCAAATTTAAAGGTCTTAAAAAGTGCCCTAATTTCGTACATTTTACCATCATAGCTGTCACTTGGGCGTCCGGTCTACCCTGCTACTCATTTCATTAGCAAGATAAATGTATCTTACTGCTTGCTAGGCAACAACAGAGTGGCCCTCACGTCAGACAACATCTTGCATTTAGCTTTATGATGTCAGCTTGCTAGGCAACAGATTGGCCCTCATGTCAGACAACATCTTGCCTTCGCTTTATGATGTCAGATCATCACTGGTCCAATTGTCCTTGTGGAAGCGGACCACACAGGAGGATGAGATATCAGAAGTTATGCAGTAGGTTGCTATCTCTATTCATGACCGCAAGGCAAGTCGGAGGTGGAATGGCAAATAGTCTGAACCACTCAAAGCACTGTGGCCTTTTTTAAAGTGGGATGCAGATACAAAAACAGAGACTATCCTTACCAACAATCCTTCTTGAATATCAGAGTCCAACATACAGAGTGCAGCGGAAGACGTTAAATGTGCTTCATTCCGTGAGAACGCAACTCTATAGTTCTACAGTGAGATAGTGCATTTCAGCCTCAAAGGAAGCAATGTCCTCAAACGGAACATTGGTGGCACCAGGATCTAAAGCAGGCTTAAGAAGCCTTGGATGCAGTCAGTCTTTTATTAACTATCATGACCGACACAATGTGATCCATAATACTTCCATTTTGGCAGAAATTACATTCAAGCACAGGCCCCCACTAGAAGGTAGTGATGACATTCAGGTGCTGAAAACGTCTTTTTAATGCCTAAAGGAATGATTGTGAGCTTTACTTACCATATATATTGGTCAAATGATGCCCTATGCCGGAAGACTGTCTTTTTTTTTTTTCTTCAGTATCGGCAATGCAGAGACAATTTGTTGCGAAACACTGCCACTGCTGGTCATTCAGTATAATCTGCAGATGGAAAAGTCCACTGTTAGCACATTTACTACAAGCAATACAAAAAAATCATGATTTTTATAAAGGGTAAACAGATCAATACTATGGAGTTTGTATTATTGTGCAAATCAGCAGTTAATTAGAAAATCAAATCTCGATTTGTGTTTTTAACCTACCATACTACTCTGAATCTCATGCCTCATTTGGCAACACCCTCTAAACAACTGTAGAAGGTACATTAGGACATAGATAGAGATCTTTTTGCCATCCAAGTGGCAGCGTACCCCTCTCACTTTATTTGTTTTAGGATATGGTACACCAGTAGCAATTAAGCCAGCTGATAAGTTGAGAGGTAGGGTTACGCTACAGTTAATGGGAATAATAAAAGCTATGAATAGCATGTTCATAATCATCATTTGAGCCAATTCCTAGCAGTTCAGCAATAGTGAAGTTGACTAATGCTCAAACTCCCGTTCGTTCAAATTTAAAGGTCTTAAAAAGTGCCCTAATTTCGTACATTTTACCATCATAGCTGTCACTTGGGCGTCCGGTCTACCCTGCTACTCATTTCATTAGCAAGATAAATGTATCTTACTGCTTGCTAGGCAACAACAGAGTGGCCCTCACGTCAGACAACATCTTGCATTTAGCTTTATGATGTCAGCTTGATAGGCAACAGATTGGCCCTCATGTCAGACAACATCTTGCCTTCGCTTTATGATGTCAGATCATCACCGGTCCAATTGTCCTTGTGGAAGCGGACCACACAGGAGGATGAGATATCAGAAGTTATGCAGTAGGTTGCTATCTCTATTCATGACCGCAAGGCAAGTCGGAGGTGGAATGGCAAATACTCTGAACCACTCAAAGCACTGTGGCCTTTTTTAAAGTGGGATGCAGATACAAAAACAGAGACTATCCTTACCAACAATCCTTCTTGAGTATCAGAGTCCAACATACAGAGTGCAGCGGAAGACGTTAAATGTGCTTCATTCCGTGAGAACGCAACTCTATAGTTCTACAGTGAGATAGTGCATTTCAGCCTCAAAGGAAGCAATGTCCTCAAACGGAACATTGGTGGCACCAGGATCTAAAGCAGGCTTAAGAAGCCTTGGATGCAGTCAGTCTTTTATTAACTATCATGACCGACACAATGTGATCCATAATACTTCCATTTTGGCAGAAATTACATTCAAGCACAGGCCCCCACTAGAAGGTAGTGATGACATTCAGGTGCTGAAAACGTCTTTTTAATGCCTAAAGGAATGATTGTGAGCTTTACTTACCATATATATTGGTCAAATGATGCCCTATGCCGGAAGACTGTCTTTTTTTTTTTTTCTTCAGTATCGGCAATGCAGAGACAATTTGTTGCGAAACACTGCCACTGCTGGTCATTCAGTATAATCTGCAGATGGAAAAGTCCACTGTTAGCACATTTACTACAAGCAATACAAAAAAAATCATGATTTTTATAAAGGGTAAACAGATCAATACTATGGAGTTTGTATTATTGTGCAAATCAGCAGTTCATTAGAAAATCAAATCTCGATTTGTGTTTTTAACCTACCATACTACTCTGAATCTCATGCCTCATTTGGCAACACCCTCTAAACAACTGTAGAAGGTACATTAGGACATAGATAGAGATCTTTTTGCCATCCAAGTGGCAGCGTACCCCTCTCACTTTATTTGTTTTAGGATATGGTACACCAGTAGCAATTAAGCCAGCTGATAAGTTGAGAGGTAGGGTTACGCTACAGTTAATGGGAATAATAAAAGCTATGAATAGCATGTTCATAATCATCATTTGAGCCAATTCCTAGCAGTTCAGCAATAGTGAAGTTGACTAATGCTCAAACTCCCGTTCGTTCAAATTTAAAGGTCTTAAAAAGTGCCCTAATTTCGTACATTTTACCATCATAGCTGTCACTTGGGCGTCCGGTCTACCCTGCTACTCATTTCATTAGCAAGATAAATGTATCTTACTGCTTGCTAGGCAACAACAGAGTGGCCCTCACGTCAGACAACATCTTGCATTTAGCTTTATGATGTCAGCTTGCTAGGCAACAGATTGGCCCTCATGTCAGACAACATCTTGCCTTCGCTTTATGATGTCAGATCATCACTGGTCCAATTGTCCTTGTGGAAGCGGACCACACAGGAGGATGAGATATCAGAAGTTATGCAGTAGGTTGCTATCTCTATTCATGACCGCAAGGCAAGTCGGAGGTGGAATGGCAAATACTCTGAACCACTCAAAGCACTGTGGCCTTTTTTAAAGTGGGATGTAGATACAAAAACAGAGACTATCCTTACCAACAATCCTTCTTGAATATCAGAGTCCAACATACAGAGTGCAGCGGAAGACGTTAAATGTGCTTCATTCCGTGAGAACGCAACTCTATAGTTCTACAGTGAGATAGTGCATTTCAGCCTCAAAGGAAGCAATGTCCTCAAACGGAACATTGGTGGCACCAGGATCTAAAGCAGGCTTAAGAAGCCTTGGATGCAGTCAGTCTTTTATTAACTATCATGACCGACACAATGTGATCCATAATACTTCCATTTTGGCAGAAATTACATTCAAGCACAGGCCCCCACTAGAAGGTAGTGATGACATTCAGGTGCTGAAAACGTCTTTTTAATGCCTAAAGGAATGATTGTGAGCTTTACTTACCATATATATTGGTCAAATGATGCCCTATGCCGGAAGACTGTCTTTTTTTTTTTTCTTCAGTATCGGCAATGCAGAGACAATTTGTTGCGAAACACTGCCACTGCTGGTCATTCAGTATAATCTGCAGATGGAAAAGTCCACTGTTAGCACATTTACTACAAGCAATACAAAAAAATCATGATTTTTATAAAGGGTAAGCAGATCAATACTATGGAGTTTGTATTATTGTGCAAATCAGCAGTTCATTAGAAAATCAAATCTCGATTTGTGTTTTTAACCTACCATACTACTCTGAATCTCATGCCTCATTTGGTAACACCCTCTAAACAACTGTAGAAGGTACATTAGGACATAGATAGAGATCTTTTTGCCATCCAAGTGGCAGCTTACCCCTCTCACTTTATTTGTTTTAGGATATGGTACATCAGTAGCAATTAAGCCAGCTGATAAGTTGAGAGGTAGGGTTACGCTACAGTTAATGGGAATAATAAAAGCTATGAATAGCATGTTCATAATCATCATTTGAGCCAATTCCTAGCATTTAAGCAATAGTGAAGTTGACTAATGCTCAAACTCCCGTTCGTTCAAATTTAAAGGTCTTAAAAAGTGCCCTAATTTCGTACATTTTACCATCATAGCTGTCACTTGGGCGTCCGGTCTACCCTGCTACTCATTTCATTAGCAAGATAAATGTATCTTACTGCTTGCTAGGCAACAACAGAGTGGCCCTCACGTCAGACAACATCTTGCATTTAGCTTTATGATGTCAGCTTGCTAGGCAACAGATTGGCCCTCATGTCAGACAACATCTTGCCTTCGCTTTATGATGTCAGATCATCACTGGTCCAATTGTCCTTGTGGAAGCGGACCACACAGGAGGATGAGATATCAGAAGTTATGCAGTAGGTTGCTATCTCTATTCATGACCGCAAGGCAAGTCGGAGGTGGAATGGCAAATACTCTGAACCACTCAAAGCACTGTGGCCTTTTTTAAAGTGGGATGCAGATACAAAAACAGAGACTATCCTTACCAACAATCCTTCTTGAATATCAGAGTCCAACATACAGAGTGCAGCGGAAGACGTTAAATGTGCTTCATTCCGTGAGAACGCAACTCTATAGTTCTACAGTGAGATAGTGCATTTCAGCCTCAAAGGAAGCAATGTCCTCAAACGGAACATTGGTGGCACCAGGATCTAAAGCAGGCTTAAGAAGCCTTGGATGCAGTCAGTCTTTTATTAACTATCATGACCGACACAATGTGATCCATAATACTTCCATTTTGGCAGAAATTACATTCAAGCACAGGCCCCCACTAGAAGGTAGTGATGACATTCAGGTGCTGAAAACGTCTTTTTAATGCCTAAAGGAATGATTGTGAGCTTTACTTACCATATATATTGGTCAAATTGTGCCCTATGCCGGAAGACTGTCTTTTTTTTTTTCTTCAGTATCGGCAATGCAGAGACAATTTGTTGCGAAACACTGCCACTGCTGGTCATTCAGTATAATCTGCAGATGGAAAAGTCCACTGTTAGCACATTTACTACAAGCAATACAAAAAAATCATGATTTTTATAAAGGGTAAGCAGATCAATACTATGGAGTTTGTATTATTGTGCAAATCAGCAGTTCATTAGAAAATCAAATCTCGATTTGTGTTTTTAACCTACCATACTACTCTGAATCTCATGCCTCATTTGGCAACACCCTCTAAACAACTGTAGAAGGTACATTAGGACATAGATAGAGATCTTTTTGCCATCCAAGTGGCAGCGTACCCCTCTCACTTTATTTGTTTTAGGATATGGTACACCAGTAGCAATTAAGCCAGCTGATAAGTTGAGAGGTAGGGTTACGCTACAGTTAATGGGAATAATAAAAGCTATGAATAGCATGTTCATAATCATCATTTGAACCAATTCCTAGCAGTTCAGCAATAGTGAAGTTGACTAATGCTCAAACTCCCGTTCGTTCAAATTTAAAGGTCTTAAAAAGTGCCCTAATTTCGTACATTTTACCATCATAGCTGTCACTTGGGCGTCCGGTCTACCCTGCTACTCATTTCATTAGCAAGATAAATGTATCTTACTGCTTGCTAGGCAACAACAGAGTGGCCCTCACGTCAGACAACATCTTGCATTTAGCTTTATGATGTCAGCTTGCTAGGCAACAGATTGGCCCTCATGTCAGACAACATCTTGCCTTCGCTTTATGATGTCAGATCATCACTGGTCCAATTGTCCTTGTGGAAGCGGACCACACAGGAGGATGAGATATCAGAAGTTATGCAGTAGGTTGCTATCTCTATTCATGACCGCAAGGCAAGTCGGAGGTGGAATGGCAAATACTCTGAACCACTCAAAGCACTGTGGCCTTTTTTAAAGTGGGATGCAGATACAAAAACAGAGACTATCCTTACCAACAATCCTTCTTGAATATCAGAGTCCAACATACAGAGTGCAGCGGAAGACGTTAAATGTGCTTCATTCCGTGAGAACGCAACTCTATAGTTCTACAGTGAGATAGTGCATTTCAGCCTCAAAGGAAGCAATGTCCTCAAACGGAACATTGGTGGCACCAGGATCTAAAGCAGGCTTAAGAAGCCTTGGATGCAGTCAGTCTTTTATTAACTATCATGACCGACACAATGTGATCCATAATACTTCCATTTTGGCAGAAATTACATTCAAGCACAGGCCCCCACTAGAAGGTAGTGATGACATTCAGGTGCTGAAAACGTCTTTTTAATGCCTAAAGGAATGATTGTGAGCTTTACTTACCATATATATTGGTCAAATGATGCCCTATGCCGGAAGACTGTCTTTTTTTTTTTTCTTCAGTATCGGCAATGCAGAGACAATTTGTTGCGAAACACTGCCACTGCTGGTCATTCAGTATAATCTGCAGATGGAAAAGTCCACTGTTAGCACATTTACTACAAGCAATACAAAAAAATCATGATTTTTATAAAGGGTAAACAGATCAATACTATGGAGTTTGTATTATTGTGCAAATCAGCAGTTAATTAGAAAATCAAATCTCGATTTGTGTTTTTAACCTACCATACTACTCTGAATCTCATGCCTCATTTGGCAACACCCTCTAAACAACTGTAGAAGGTACATTAGGACATAGATAGAGATCTTTTTGCCATCCAAGTGGCAGCGTACCCCTCTCACTTTATTTGTTTTAGGATATGGTACACCAGTAGCAATTAAGCCAGCTGATAAGTTGAGAGGTAGGGTTACGCTACAGTTAATGGGAATAATAAAAGCTATGAATAGCATGTTCATAATCATCATTTGAGCCAATTCCTAGCAGTTCAGCAATAGTGAAGTTGACTAATGCTCAAACTCCCGTTCGTTCAAATTTAAAGGTCTTAAAAAGTGCCCTAATTTCGTACATTTTACCATCATAGCTGTCACTTGGGCGTCCGGTCTACCCTGCTACTCATTTCATTAGCAAGATAAATGTATCTTACTGCTTGCTAGGCAACAACAGAGTGGCCCTCACGTCAGACAACATCTTGCATTTAGCTTTATGATGTCAGCTTGATAGGCAACAGATTGGCCCTCATGTCAGACAACATCTTGCCTTCGCTTTATGATGTCAGATCATCACCGGTCCAATTGTCCTTGTGGAAGCGGACCACACAGGAGGATGAGATATCAGAAGTTATGCAGTAGGTTGCTATCTCTATTCATGACCGCAAGGCAAGTCGGAGGTGGAATGGCAAATACTCTGAACCACTCAAAGCACTGTGGCCTTTTTTAAAGTGGGATGCAGATACAAAAACAGAGACTATCCTTACCAACAATCCTTCTTGAGTATCAGAGTCCAACATACAGAGTGCAGCGGAAGACGTTAAATGTGCTTCATTCCGTGAGAACGCAACTCTATAGTTCTACAGTGAGATAGTGCATTTCAGCCTCAAAGGAAGCAATGTCCTCAAACGGAACATTGGTGGCACCAGGATCTAAAGCAGGCTTAAGAAGCCTTGGATGCAGTCAGTCTTTTATTAACTATCATGACCGACACAATGTGATCCATAATACTTCCATTTTGGCAGAAATTACATTCAAGCACAGGCCCCCACTAGAAGGTAGTGATGACATTCAGGTGCTGAAAACGTCTTTTTAATGCCTAAAGGAATGATTGTGAGCTTTACTTACCATATATATTGGTCAAATGATGCCCTATGCCGGAAGACTGTCTTTTTTTTTTTTTCTTCAGTATCGGCAATGCAGAGACAATTTGTTGCGAAACACTGCCACTGCTGGTCATTCAGTATAATCTGCAGATGGAAAAGTCCACTGTTAGCACATTTACTACAAGCAATACAAAAAAAATCATGATTTTTATAAAGGGTAAACAGATCAATACTATGGAGTTTGTATTATTGTGCAAATCAGCAGTTCATTAGAAAATCAAATCTCGATTTGTGTTTTTAACCTACCATACTACTCTGAATCTCATGCCTCATTTGGCAACACCCTCTAAACAACTGTAGAAGGTACATTAGGACATAGATAGAGATCTTTTTGCCATCCAAGTGGCAGCGTACCCCTCTCACTTTATTTGTTTTAGGATATGGTACACCAGTAGCAATTAAGCCAGCTGATAAGTTGAGAGGTAGGGTTACGCTACAGTTAATGGGAATAATAAAAGCTATGAATAGCATGTTCATAATCATCATTTGAGCCAATTCCTAGCAGTTCAGCAATAGTGAAGTTGACTAATGCTCAAACTCCCGTTCGTTCAAATTTAAAGGTCTTAAAAAGTGCCCTAATTTCGTACATTTTACCATCATAGCTGTCACTTGGGCGGCCGTCCGGTCTACCCTGCTACTCATTTCATTAGCAAGATAAATGTATCTTACTGCTTGCTAGGCAACAACAGAGTGGCCCTCACGTCAGACAACATCTTGCATTTAGCTTTATGATGTCAGCTTGCTAGGCAACAGATTGGCCCTCATGTCAGACAACATCTTGCCTTCGCTTTATGATGTCAGATCATCACTGGTCCAATTGTCCTTGTGGAAGCGGACCACACAGGAGGATGAGATATCAGAAGTTATGCAGTAGGTTGCTATCTCTATTCATGACCGCAAGGCAAGTCGGAGGTGGAATGGCAAATACTCTGAACCACTCAAAGCACTGTGGCCTTTTTTAAAGTGGGATGTAGATACAAAAACAGAGACTATCCTTACCAACAATCCTTCTTGAATATCAGAGTCCAACATACAGAGTGCAGCGGAAGACGTTAAATGTGCTTCATTCCGTGAGAACGCAACTCTATAGTTCTACAGTGAGATAGTGCATTTCAGCCTCAAAGGAAGCAATGTCCTCAAACGGAACATTGGTGGCACCAGGATCTAAAGCAGGCTTAAGAAGCCTTGGATGCAGTCAGTCTTTTATTAACTATCATGACCGACACAATGTGATCCATAATACTTCCATTTTGGCAGAAATTACATTCAAGCACAGGCCCCCACTAGAAGGTAGTGATGACATTCAGGTGCTGAAAACGTCTTTTTAATGCCTAAAGGAATGATTGTGAGCTTTACTTACCATATATATTGGTCAAATGATGCCCTATGCCGGAAGACTGTCTTTTTTTTTTTTCTTCAGTATCGGCAATGCAGAGACAATTTGTTGCGAAACACTGCCACTGCTGGTCATTCAGTATAATCTGCAGATGGAAAAGTCCACTGTTAGCACATTTACTACAAGCAATACAAAAAAATCATGATTTTTATAAAGGGTAAGCAGATCAATACTATGGAGTTTGTATTATTGTGCAAATCAGCAGTTCATTAGAAAATCAAATCTCGATTTGTGTTTTTAACCTACCATACTACTCTGAATCTCATGCCTCATTTGGTAACACCCTCTAAACAACTGTAGAAGGTACATTAGGACATAGATAGAGATCTTTTTGCCATCCAAGTGGCAGCTTACCCCTCTCACTTTATTTGTTTTAGGATATGGTACATCAGTAGCAATTAAGCCAGCTGATAAGTTGAGAGGTAGGGTTACGCTACAGTTAATGGGAATAATAAAAGCTATGAATAGCATGTTCATAATCATCATTTGAGCCAATTCCTAGCATTTAAGCAATAGTGAAGTTGACTAATGCTCAAACTCCCGTTCGTTCAAATTTAAAGGTCTTAAAAAGTGCCCTAATTTCGTACATTTTACCATCATAGCTGTCACTTGGGCGTCCGGTCTACCCTGCTACTCATTTCATTAGCAAGATAAATGTATCTTACTGCTTGCTAGGCAACAACAGAGTGGCCCTCACGTCAGACAACATCTTGCATTTAGCTTTATGATGTCAGCTTGCTAGGCAACAGATTGGCCCTCATGTCAGACAACATCTTGCCTTCGCTTTATGATGTCAGATCATCACTGGTCCAATTGTCCTTGTGGAAGCGGACCACACAGGAGGATGAGATATCAGAAGTTATGCAGTAGGTTGCTATCTCTATTCATGACCGCAAGGCAAGTCGGAGGTGGAATGGCAAATACTCTGAACCACTCAAAGCACTGTGGCCTTTTTTAAAGTGGGATGCAGATACAAAAACAGAGACTATCCTTACCAACAATCCTTCTTGAATATCAGAGTCCAACATACAGAGTGCAGCGGAAGACGTTAAATGTGCTTCATTCCGTGAGAACGCAACTCTATAGTTCTACAGTGAGATAGTGCATTTCAGCCTCAAAGGAAGCAATGTCCTCAAACGGAACATTGGTGGCACCAGGATCTAAAGCAGGCTTAAGAAGCCTTGGATGCAGTCAGTCTTTTATTAACTATCATGACCGACACAATGTGATCCATAATACTTCCATTTTGGCAGAAATTACATTCAAGCACAGGCCCCCACTAGAAGGTAGTGATGACATTCAGGTGCTGAAAACGTCTTTTTAATGCCTAAAGGAATGATTGTGAGCTTTACTTACCATATATATTGGTCAAATTGTGCCCTATGCCGGAAGACTGTCTTTTTTTTTTTCTTCAGTATCGGCAATGCAGAGACAATTTGTTGCGAAACACTGCCACTGCTGGTCATTCAGTATAATCTGCAGATGGAAAAGTCCACTGTTAGCAAATTTACTACAAGCAATACAAAAAAATCATGATTTTTATAAAGGGTAAACAGATCAATACTATGGAGTTTGTATTATTGTGCAAATCAGCAGTTCATTAGAAAATCAAATCTCGATTTGTGTTTTTAACCTACCATACTACTCTGAATCTCATGCCTCATTTGGCAACACCCTCTAAACAACTGTAGAAGGTACATTAGGACATAGATAGAGATCTTTTTGCCATCCAAGTGGCAGCGTACCCCTCTCACTTTATTTGTTTTAGGATATGGTACACCAGTAGCAATTAAGCCAGCTGATAAGTTGAGAGGTAGGGTTACGCTACAGTTAATGGGAATAATAAAAGCTATGAATAGCATGTTCATAATCATCATTTGAGCCAATTCCTAGTAGTTCAGCAATAGTGAAGTTGACTAATGCTCAAACTCCCGTTCGTTCAAATTTAAAGGTCTTAAAAAGTGCCCTAATTTCGTACATTTTACCATCATAGCTGTCACTTGGGCGTCCGGTCTACCCTGCTACTCATTTCATTAGCAAGATAAATGTATCTTACTGCTTGCTAGGCAACAACAGAGTGGCCCTCACGTCAGACAACATCTTGCATTTAGCTTTATGATGTCAGCTTGATAGGCAAAAGATTGGCCCTCATGTCAGACAACATCTTGCCTTCGCTTTATGATGTCAGATCATCACCGGTCCAATTGTCCTTGTGGAAGCGGACCACACAGGAGGATGAGATATCAGAAGTTATGCAGTAGGTTGCTATCTCTATTCATGACCTCAAGGCAAGTCGGAGGTGGAATGGCAAATACTCTGAACCACTCAAAGCACTGTGGCCTTTTTTAAAGTGGGATGCAGATACAAAAACACAGACTATCCTTACCAACAATCCTTCTTGAGTATCAGAGTCCAACATACAGAGTGCAGCGGAAGACGTTAAATGTGCTTCATTCCGTGAGAACGCAACTCTATAGTTCTACAGTGAGATAGTGCATTTCAGCCTCAAAGGAAGCAATGTCCTCAAACGGAACATTGGTGGCACCAGGATCTAAAGCAGGCTTAAGAAGCCTTGGATGCAGTCAGTCTTTTATTAACTATCATGACCGACACAATGTGATCCATAATACTTCCATTTTGGCAGAAATTACATTCAAGCACAGGCCCCCACTAGAAGGTAGTGATGACATTCAGGTGCTGAAAACGTCTTTTTAATGCCTAAAGGAATGATTGTGAGCTTTACTTACCATATATATTGGTCAAATGATGCCCTATGCCGGAAGACTGTCTTTTTTTTTTTTTCTTCAGTATCGGCAATGCAGAGACAATTTGTTGCGAAACACTGCCACTGCTGGTCATTCAGTATAATCTGCAGATGGAAAAGTCCACTGTTAGCACATTTACTACAAGCAATACAAAAAAAATCATGATTTTTATAAAGGGTAAACAGATCAATACTATGGAGTTAGTATTATTGTGCAAATCAGCAGTTCATTAGAAAATCAAATCTCGATTTGTGTTTTTAACCTACCATACTACTCTGAATCTCATGCCTCATTTGGCAACACCCTCTAAACAACTGTAGAAGGTACATTAGGACATAGATAGAGATCTTTTTGCCATCCAAGTGGCAGCGTACCCCTCTCACTTTATTTGTTTTAGGATATGGTACACCAGTAGCAATTAAGCCAGCTGATAAGTTGAGAGGTAGGGTTACGCTACAGTTAATGGGAATAATAAAAGCTATGAATAGCATGTTCATAATCATCATTTGAGCCAATTCCTAGCAGTTCAGCAATAGTGAAGTTGACTAATGCTCAAACTCCCGTTCGTTCAAATTTAAAGGTCTTAAAAAGTGCCCTAATTTCGTACATTTTACCATCATAGCTGTCACTTGGGCGTCCGGTCTACCCTGCTACTCATTTCATTAGCAAGATAAATGTATCTTACTGCTTGCTAGGCAACAACAGAGTGGCCCTCACGTCAGACAACATCTTGCATTTAGCTTTATGATGTCAGCTTGCTAGGCAACAGGTTGGCCCTCATGTCAGACAACATCTTGCCTTCGCTTTATGATGTCAGATCATCACTGGTCCAATTGTCCTTGTGGAAGCGGACCACACAGGAGGATGAGATATCAGAAGTTATGCAGTAGGTTGCTATCTCTATTCATGACTGCAAGGCAAGTCGGAGGTGGAATGGCAAATACTCTGAACCACTCAAAGCACTGTGGCCTTTTTTAAAGTGGGATGCAGATACAAAAACAGAGACTATCCTTACCAACAATCCTTCTTGAATATCAGAGTCCAACATACAGAGTGCAGCGGAAGACGTTAAATGTGCTTCATTCCGTGAGAACGCAACTCTATAGTTCTACAGTGAGATAGTGCATTTCAGCCTCAAAGGAAGCAATGTCCTCAAACGGAACATTGGTGGCACCAGGATCTAAAGCAGGCTTAAGAAGCCTTGGATGCAGTCAGTCTTTTATTAACTATCATGACCGACACAATGTGATCCATAATACTTCCATTTTGGCAGAAATTACATTCAAGCACAGGCCCCCACTAGAAGGTAGTGATGACATTCAGGTGCTGAAAACGTCTTTTTAATGCCTAAAGGAATGATTGTGAGCTTTACTTACCATATATATTGGTCAAATGATGCCCTATGCCGGAAGACTGTCTTTTTTTTTTTTCTTCAGTATCGGCAATGCAGAGACAATTTGTTGCGAAACACTGCCACTGCTGGTCATTCAGTATAATCTGCAGATGGAAAAGTCCACTGTTAGCACATTTACTACAAGCAATACAAAAAAATCATGATTTTTATAAAGGGTAAACAGATCAATACTATGGAGTTTGTATTATTGTGCAAATCAGCAGTTCATTAGAAAATCAAATCTCGATTTGTGTTTTTAACCTACCATACTACTCTGAATCTCATGCCTCATTTGGCAACACCCTCTAAACAACTGTAGAAGGTACATTAGGACATAGATAGAGATCTTTTTGCCATCCAAGTGGCAGCGTACCCCTCTCACTTTATTTGTTTTAGGATATGGTACACCAGTAGCAATTAAGCCAGCTGATAAGTTGAGAGGTAGGGTTACGCTACAGTTAATGGGAATAATAAAAGCTATGAATAGCATGTTCATAATCATCATTTGAGCCAATTCCTAGCAGTTCAGCAATAGTGAAGTTGACTAATGCTCAAACTCCCGTTCGTTCAAATTTAAAGGTCTTAAAAAGTGCCCTAATTTCGTACATTTTACCATCATAGCTGTCACTTGGGCGGCCGTCCGGTCTACCCTGCTACTCATTTCATTAGCAAGATAAATGTATCTTACTGCTTGCTAGGCAACAACAGAGTGGCCCTCACGTCAGACAACATCTTGCATTTAGCTTTATGATGTCAGCTTGCTAGGCAACAGATTGGCCCTCATGTCAGACAACATCTTGCCTTCGCTTTATGATGTCAGATCATCACTGGTCCAATTGTCCTTGTGGAAGCGGACCACACAGGAGGATGAGATATCAGAAGTTATGCAGTAGGTTGCTATCTCTATTCATGACCGCAAGGCAAGTCGGAGGTGGAATGGCAAATACTCTGAACCACTCAAAGCACTGTGGCCTTTTTTAAAGTGGGATGTAGATACAAAAACAGAGACTATCCTTACCAACAATCCTTCTTGAATATCAGAGTCCAACATACAGAGTGCAGCGGAAGACGTTAAATGTGCTTCATTCCGTGAGAACGCAACTCTATAGTTCTACAGTGAGATAGTGCATTTCAGCCTCAAAGGAAGCAATGTCCTCAAACGGAACATTGGTGGCACCAGGATCTAAAGCAGGCTTAAGAAGCCTTGGATGCAGTCAGTCTTTTATTAACTATCATGACCGACACAATGTGATCCATAATACTTCCATTTTGGCAGAAATTACATTCAAGCACAGGCCCCCACTAGAAGGTAGTGATGACATTCAGGTGCTGAAAACGTCTTTTTAATGCCTAAAGGAATGATTGTGAGCTTTACTTACCATATATATTGGTCAAATGATGCCCTATGCCGGAAGACTGTCTTTTTTTTTTTTCTTCAGTATCGGCAATGCAGAGACAATTTGTTGCGAAACACTGCCACTGCTGGTCATTCAGTATAATCTGCAGATGGAAAAGTCCACTGTTAGCACATTTACTACAAGCAATACAAAAAAATCATGATTTTTATAAAGGGTAAGCAGATCAATACTATGGAGTTTGTATTATTGTGCAAATCAGCAGTTCATTAGAAAATCAAATCTCGATTTGTGTTTTTAACCTACCATACTACTCTGAATCTCATGCCTCATTTGGTAACACCCTCTAAACAACTGTAGAAGGTACATTAGGACATAGATAGAGATCTTTTTGCCATCCAAGTGGCAGCTTACCCCTCTCACTTTATTTGTTTTAGGATATGGTACATCAGTAGCAATTAAGCCAGCTGATAAGTTGAGAGGTAGGGTTACGCTACAGTTAATGGGAATAATAAAAGCTATGAATAGCATGTTCATAATCATCATTTGAGCCAATTCCTAGCATTTAAGCAATAGTGAAGTTGACTAATGCTCAAACTCCCGTTCGTTCAAATTTAAAGGTCTTAAAAAGTGCCCTAATTTCGTACATTTTACCATCATAGCTGTCACTTGGGCGTCCGGTCTACCCTGCTACTCATTTCATTAGCAAGATAAATGTATCTTACTGCTTGCTAGGCAACAACAGAGTGGCCCTCACGTCAGACAACATCTTGCATTTAGCTTTATGATGTCAGCTTGCTAGGCAACAGATTGGCCCTCATGTCAGACAACATCTTGCCTTCGCTTTATGATGTCAGATCATCACTGGTCCAATTGTCCTTGTGGAAGCGGACCACACAGGAGGATGAGATATCAGAAGTTATGCAGTAGGTTGCTATCTCTATTCATGACCGCAAGGCAAGTCGGAGGTGGAATGGCAAATACTCTGAACCACTCAAAGCACTGTGGCCTTTTTTAAAGTGGGATGCAGATACAAAAACAGAGACTATCCTTACCAACAATCCTTCTTGAATATCAGAGTCCAACATACAGAGTGCAGCGGAAGACGTTAAATGTGCTTCATTCCGTGAGAACGCAACTCTATAGTTCTACAGTGAGATAGTGCATTTCAGCCTCAAAGGAAGCAATGTCCTCAAACGGAACATTGGTGGCACCAGGATCTAAAGCAGGCTTAAGAAGCCTTGGATGCAGTCAGTCTTTTATTAACTATCATGACCGACACAATGTGATCCATAATACTTCCATTTTGGCAGAAATTACATTCAAGCACAGGCCCCCACTAGAAGGTAGTGATGACATTCAGGTGCTGAAAACGTCTTTTTAATGCCTAAAGGAATGATTGTGAGCTTTACTTACCATATATATTGGTCAAATTGTGCCCTATGCCGGAAGACTGTCTTTTTTTTTTTCTTCAGTATCGGCAATGCAGAGACAATTTGTTGCGAAACACTGCCACTGCTGGTCATTCAGTATAATCTGCAGATGGAAAAGTCCACTGTTAGCAAATTTACTACAAGCAATACAAAAAAATCATGATTTTTATAAAGGGTAAACAGATCAATACTATGGAGTTTGTATTATTGTGCAAATCAGCAGTTCATTAGAAAATCAAATCTCGATTTGTGTTTTTAACCTACCATACTACTCTGAATCTCATGCCTCATTTGGCAACACCCTCTAAACAACTGTAGAAGGTACATTAGGACATAGATAGAGATCTTTTTGCCATCCAAGTGGCAGCGTACCCCTCTCACTTTATTTGTTTTAGGATATGGTACACCAGTAGCAATTAAGCCAGCTGATAAGTTGAGAGGTAGGGTTACGCTACAGTTAATGGGAATAATAAAAGCTATGAATAGCATGTTCATAATCATCATTTGAGCCAATTCCTAGTAGTTCAGCAATAGTGAAGTTGACTAATGCTCAAACTCCCGTTCGTTCAAATTTAAAGTTCTTAAAAAGTGCCCTAATTTCGTACATTTTACCATCATAGCTGTCACTTGGGCGTCCGGTCTACCCTGCTACTCATTTCATTAGCAAGATAAATGTATCTTACTGCTTGCTAGGCAACAACAGAGTGGCCCTCACGTCAGACAACATCTTGCATTTAGCTTTATGATGTCAGCTTGATAGGCAAAAGATTGGCCCTCATGTCAGACAACATCTTGCCTTCGCTTTATGATGTCAGATCATCACCGGTCCAATTGTCCTTGTGGAAGCGGACCACACAGGAGGATGAGATATCAGAAGTTATGCAGTAGGTTGCTATCTCTATTCATGACCTCAAGGCAAGTCGGAGGTGGAATGGCAAATACTCTGAACCACTCAAAGCACTGTGGCCTTTTTTAAAGTGGGATGCAGATACAAAAACACAGACTATCCTTACCAACAATCCTTCTTGAGTATCAGAGTCCAACATACAGAGTGCAGCGGAAGACGTTAAATGTGCTTCATTCCGTGAGAACGCAACTCTATAGTTCTACAGTGAGATAGTGCATTTCAGCCTCAAAGGAAGCAATGTCCTCAAACGGAACATTGGTGGCACCAGGATCTAAAGCAGGCTTAAGAAGCCTTGGATGCAGTCAGTCTTTTATTAACTATCATGACCGACACAATGTGATCCATAATACTTCCATTTTGGCAGAAATTACATTCAAGCACAGGCCCCCACTAGAAGGTAGTGATGACATTCAGGTGCTGAAAACGTCTTTTTAATGCCTAAAGGAATGATTGTGAGCTTTACTTACCATATATATTGGTCAAATGATGCCCTATGCCGGAAGACTGTCTTTTTTTTTTTTTCTTCAGTATCGGCAATGCAGAGACAATTTGTTGCGAAACACTGCCACTGCTGGTCATTCAGTATAATCTGCAGATGGAAAAGTCCACTGTTAGCACATTTACTACAAGCAATACAAAAAAAATCATGATTTTTATAAAGGGTAAACAGATCAATACTATGGAGTTAGTATTATTGTGCAAATCAGCAGTTCATTAGAAAATCAAATCTCGATTTGTGTTTTTAACCTACCATACTACTCTGAATCTCATGCCTCATTTGGCAACACCCTCTAAACAACTGTAGAAGGTACATTAGGACATAGATAGAGATCTTTTTGCCATCCAAGTGGCAGCGTACCCCTCTCACTTTATTTGTTTTAGGATATGGTACACCAGTAGCAATTAAGCCAGCTGATAAGTTGAGAGGTAGGGTTACGCTACAGTTAATGGGAATAATAAAAGCTATGAATAGCATGTTCATAATCATCATTTGAGCCAATTCCTAGCAGTTCAGCAATAGTGAAGTTGACTAATGCTCAAACTCCCGTTCGTTCAAATTTAAAGGTCTTAAAAAGTGCCCTAATTTCGTACATTTTACCATCATAGCTGTCACTTGGGCGTCCGGTCTACCCTGCTACTCATTTCATTAGCAAGATAAATGTATCTTACTGCTTGCTAGGCAACAACAGAGTGGCCCTCACGTCAGACAACATCTTGCATTTAGCTTTATGATGTCAGCTTGCTAGGCAACAGGTTGGCCCTCATGTCAGACAACATCTTGCCTTCGCTTTATGATGTCAGATCATCACTGGTCCAATTGTCCTTGTGGAAGCGGACCACACAGGAGGATGAGATATCAGAAGTTATGCAGTAGGTTGCTATCTCTATTCATGACTGCAAGGCAAGTCGGAGGTGGAATGGCAAATACTCTGAACCACTCAAAGCACTGTGGCCTTTTTTAAAGTGGGATGCAGATACAAAAACAGAGACTATCCTTACCAACAATCCTTCTTGAATATCAGAGTCCAACATACAGAGTGCAGCGGAAGACGTTAAATGTGCTTCATTCCGTGAGAACGCAACTCTATAGTTCTACAGTGAGATAGTGCATTTCAGCCTCAAAGGAAGCAATGTCCTCAAACGGAACATTGGTGGCACCAGGATCTAAAGCAGGCTTAAGAAGCCTTGGATGCAGTCAGTCTTTTATTAACTATCATGACCGACACAATGTGATCCATAATACTTCCATTTTGGCAGAAATTACATTCAAGCACAGGCCCCCACTAGAAGGTAGTGATGACATTCAGGTGCTGAAAACGTCTTTTTAATGCCTAAAGGAATGATTGTGAGCTTTACTTACCATATATATTGGTCAAATGATGCCCTATGCCGGAAGACTGTCTTTTTTTTTTTTCTTCAGTATCGGCAATGCAGAGACAATTTGTTGCGAAACACTGCCACTGCTGGTCATTCAGTATAATCTGCAGATGGAAAAGTCCACTGTTAGCACATTTACTACAAGCAATACAAAAAAATCATGATTTTTATAAAGGGTAAACAGATCAATACTATGGAGTTTGTATTATTGTGCAAATCAGCAGTTCATTAGAAAATCAAATCTCGATTTGTGTTTTTAACCTACCATACTTCTCTGAATCTCATGCCTCATTTGGCAACACCCTCTAAACAACTGTAGAAGGTACATTAGGACATAGATAGAGATCTTTTTGCCATCCAAGTGGCAGCTTACCCCTCTCACTTTATTTGTTTTAGGATATGGTACATCAGTAGCAATTAAGCCAGCTGATAAGTTGAGAGGTAGGGTTACGCTACAGTTAATGGGAATAATAAAAGCTATGAATAGCATGTTCATAATCATCATTTGAGCCAATTCCTAGCATTTAAGCAATAGTGAAGTTGACTAATGCTCAAACTCCCGTTCGTTCAAATTTAAAGGTCTTAAAAAGTGCCCTAATTTCGTACATTTTACCATCATAGCTGTCACTTGGGCGTCCGGTCTACCCTGCTACTCATTTCATTAGCAAGATAAATGTATCTTACTGCTTGCTAGGCAACAACAGAGTGGCCCTCACGTCAGACAACATCTTGCATTTAGCTTTATGATGTCAGCTTGCTAGGCAACAGATTGGCCCTCATGTCAGACAACATCTTGCCTTCGCTTTATGATGTCAGATCATCACTGGTCCAATTGTCCTTGTGGAAGCGGACCACACAGGAGGATGAGATATCAGAAGTTATGCAGTAGGTTGCTATCTCTATTCATGACCGCAAGGCAAGTCGGAGGTGGAATGGCAAATACTCTGAACCACTCAAAGCACTGTGGCCTTTTTTAAAGTGGGATGCAGATACAAAAACAGAGACTATCCTTACCAACAATCCTTCTTGAATATCAGAGTCCAACATACAGAGTGCAGCGGAAGACGTTAAATGTGCTTCATTCCGTGAGAACGCAACTCTATAGTTCTACAGTGAGATAGTGCATTTCAGCCTCAAAGGAAGCAATGTCCTCAAACGGAACATTGGTGGCACCAGGATCTAAAGCAGGCTTAAGAAGCCTTGGATGCAGTCAGTCTTTTATTAACTATCATGACCGACACAATGTGATCCATAATACTTCCATTTTGGCAGAAATTACATTCAAGCACAGGCCCCCACTAGAAGGTAGTGATGACATTCAGGTGCTGAAAACGTCTTTTTAATGCCTAAAGGAATGATTGTGAGCTTTACTTACCATATATATTGGTCAAATTGTGCCCTATGCCGGAAGACTGTCTTTTTTTTTTTCTTCAGTATCGGCAATGCAGAGACAATTTGTTGCGAAACACTGCCACTGCTGGTCATTCAGTATAATCTGCAGATGGAAAAGTCCACTGTTAGCACATTTACTACAAGCAATACAAAAAAATCATGATTTTTATAAAGGGTAAGCAGATCAATACTATGGAGTTTGTATTATTGTGCAAATCAGCAGTTCATTAGAAAATCAAATCTCGATTTGTGTTTTTAACCTACCATACTACTCTGAATCTCATGCCTCATTTGGCAACACCCTCTAAACAACTGTAGAAGGTACATTAGGACATAGATAGAGATCTTTTTGCCATCCAAGTGGCAGCGTACCCCTCTCACTTTATTTGTTTTAGGATATGGTACACCAGTAGCAATTAAGCCAGCTGATAAGTTGAGAGGTAGGGTTACGCTACAGTTAATGGGAATAATAAAAGCTATGAATAGCATGTTCATAATCAT
Organism: Lissotriton vulgaris; assembly: GCF_964263255.1. Taxonomy (NCBI): domain Eukaryota; kingdom Metazoa; phylum Chordata; class Amphibia; order Caudata; family Salamandridae; genus Lissotriton; species Lissotriton vulgaris. The sequence goes on along the minus strand of NC_141700.1, from coordinate 322,331,009 downwards.
CATTTGAGCCAATTCCTAGCAGTTCAGCAATAGTGAAGTTGACTAATGCTCAAACTCCCGTTCGTTCAAATTTAAAGGTCTTAAAAAGTGCCCTAATTTCGTACATTTTACCATCATAGCTGTCACTTGGGCGTCCAGTCTACCCTGCTACTCATTTCATTAGCAAGATAAATGTATCTTACTGCTTGCTAGGCAACAACAGAGTGGCCCTCACGTCAGACAACATCTTGCATTTAGCTTTATGATGTCAGCTTGCTAGGCAACAGATTGGCCCTCATGTCAGACAACATCTTGCCTTCGCTTTATGATGTCAGATCATCACTGGTCCAATTGTCCTTGTGGAAGCGGACCACACAGGAGGATGAGATATCAGAAGTTATGCAGTAGGTTGCTATCTCTATTCATGACCGCAAGGCAAGTCGGAGGTGGAATGGCAAATACTCTGAACCACTCAAAGCACTGTGGCCTTTTTTAAAGTGGGATGCAGATACAAAAACAGAGACTATCCTTACCAACAATCCTTCTTGAATATCAGAGTCCAACATACAGAGTGCAGCGGAAGACGTTAAATGTGCTTCATTCCGTGAGAACGCAACTCTATAGTTCTACAGTGAGATAGTGCATTTCAGCCTCAAAGGAAGCAATGTCCTCAAACGGAACATTGGTGGCACCAGGATCTAAAGCAGGCTTAAGAAGCCTTGGATGCAGTCAGTCTTTTATTAACTATCATGACCGACACAATGTGATCCATAATACTTCCATTTTGGCAGAAATTACATTCAAGCACAGGCCCCCACTAGAAGGTAGTGATGACATTCAGGTGCTGAAAACGTCTTTTTAATGCCTAAAGGAATGATTGTGAGCTTTACTTACCATATATATTGGTCAAATGATGCCCTATGCCGGAAGACTGTCTTTTTTTTTTTTCTTCAGTATCGGCAATGCAGAGACAATTTGTTGCGAAACACTGCCACTGCTGGTCATTCAGTATAATCTGCAGATGGAAAAGTCCACTGTTAGCACATTTACTACAAGCAATACAAAAAAATCATGATTTTTATAAAGGGTAAACAGATCAATACTATGGAGTTTGTATTATTGTGCAAATCAGCAGTTCATTAGAAAATCAAATCTCGATTTGTGTTTTTAACCTACCATACTACTCTGAATCTCATGCCTCATTTGGCAACACCCTCTAAACAACTGTAGAAGGTACATTAGGACATAGATAGAGATCTTTTTGCCATCCAAGTGGCAGCGTACCCCTCTCACTTTATTTGTTTTAGGATATGGTACACCAGTAGCAATTAAGCCAGCTGATAAGTTGAGAGGTAGGGTTACGCTACAGTTAATGGGAATAATAAAAGCTATGAATAGCATGTTCATAATCATCATTTGAGCCAATTCCTAGCAGTTCAGCAATAGTGAAGTTGACTAATGCTCAAACTCCTGTTCGTTCAAATTTAAAGGTCTTAAAAAGTGCCCTAATTTCGTACATTTTACCATCATAGCTGTCACTTGGGCGTCCGGTCTACCCTGCTACTCATTTCATTAGCAAGATAAATGTATCTTACTGCTTGCTAGGCAACAACAGAGTGGCCCTCACGTCAGACAACATCTTGCATTTAGCTTTATGATGTCAGCTTGCTAGGCAACAGATTGGCCCTCATGTCAGACAACATCTTGCCTTCGCTTTATGATGTCAGATCATCACTGGTCCAATTGTCCTTGTGGAAGCGGACCACACAGGAGGATGAGATATCAGAAGTTATGCAGTAGGTTGCTATCTCTATTCATGACCGCAAGGCAAGTCGGAGGTGGAATGGCAAATACTCTGAACCACTCAAAGCACTGTGGCCTTTTTTAAAGTGGGATGCAGATACAAAAACAGAGACTATCCTTACCAACAATCCTTCTTGAATATCAGAGTCCAACATACAGAGTGCAGCGGAAGACGTTAAATGTGCTTCATTCCGTGAGAACGCAACTCTATAGTTCTACAGTGAGATAGTGCATTTCAGCCTCAAAGGAAGCAATGTCCTCAAACGGAACATTGGTGGCACCAGGATCTAAAGCAGGCTTAAGAAGCCTTGGATGCAGTCAGTCTTTTATTAACTATCATGACCGACACAATGTGATCCATAATACTTCCATTTTGGCAGAAATTACATTCAAGCACAGGCCCCCACTAGAAGGTAGTGATGACATTCAGGTGCTGAAAACGTCTTTTTAATGCCTAAAGGAATGATTGTGAGCTTTACTTACCATATATATTGGTCAAATGATGCCCTATGCCGGAAGACTGTCTTTTTTTTTTTTCTTCAGTATCGGCAATGCAGAGACAATTTGTTGCGAAACACTGCCACTGCTGGTCATTCAGTATAATCTGCAGATGGAAAAGTCCACTGTTAGCACATTTACTACAAGCAATACAAAAAAATCATGATTTTTATAAAGGGTAAACAGATCAATACTATGGAGTTTGTATTATTGTGCAAATCAGCAGTTCATTAGAAAATCAAATCTCGATTTGTGTTTTTAACCTACCATACTACTCTGAATCTCATGCCTCATTTGGCAACACCCTCTAAACAACTGTAGAAGGTACATTAGGACATAGATAGAGATCTTTTTGCCATCCAAGTGGCAGCGTACCCCTCTCACTTTATTTGTTTTAGGATATGGTACACCAGTAGCAATTAAGCCAGCTGATAAGTTGAGAGGTAGGGTTACGCTACAGTTAATGGGAATAATAAAAGCTATGAATAGCATGTTCATAATCATCATTTGAGCCAATTCCTAGCAGTTCAGCAATAGTGAAGTTGACTAATGCTCAAACTCCCGTTCGTTCAAATTTAAAGGTCTTAAAAAGTGCCCTAATTTCGTACATTTTACCATCATAGCTGTCACTTGGGCGTCCGGTCTACCCTGCTACTCATTTCATTAGCAAGATAAATGTATCTTACTGCTTGCTAGGCAACAACAGAGTGGCCCTCACGTCAGACAACATCTTGCATTTAGCTTTATGATGTCAGCTTGCTAGGCAACAGATTGGCCCTCATGTCAGACAACATCTTGCCTTCGCTTTATGATGTCAGATCATCACTGGTCCAATTGTCCTTGTGGAAGCGGACCACACAGGAGGATGAGATATCAGAAGTTATGCAGTAGGTTGCTATCTCTATTCATGACCGCAAGGCAAGTCGGAGGTGGAATGGCAAATACTCTGAACCACTCAAAGCACTGTGGCCTTTTTTAAAGTGGGATGCAGATACAAAAACAGAGACTATCCTTACCAACAATCCTTCTTGAATATCAGAGTCCAACATACAGAGTGCAGCGGAAGACGTTAAATGTGCTTCATTCCGTGAGAACGCAACTCTATAGTTCTACAGTGAGATAGTGCATTTCAGCCTCAAAGGAAGCAATGTCCTCAAACGGAACATTGGTGGCACCAGGATCTAAAGCAGGCTTAAGAAGCCTTGGATGCAGTCAGTCTTTTATTAACTATCATGACCGACACAATGTGATCCATAATACTTCCATTTTGGCAGAAATTACATTCAAGCACAGGCCCCCACTAGAAGGTAGTGATGACATTCAGGTGCTGAAAACGTCTTTTTAATGCCTAAAGGAATGATTGTGAGCTTTACTTACCATATATATTGGTCAAATGATGCCCTATGCCGGAAGACTGTCTCTTTTTTTTTTCTTCAGTATCGGCAATGCAGAGACAATTTGTTGCGAAACACTGCCACTGCTGGTCATTCAGTATAATCTGCAGATGGAAAAGTCCACTGTTAGCACATTTACTACAAGCAATACAAAAAAATCATGATTTTTATAAAGGGTAAACAGATCAATACTATGGAGTTTGTATTATTGTGCAAATCAGCAGTTCATTAGAAAATCAAATCTCGATTTGTGTTTTTAACCTACCATACTACTCTGAATCTCATGCCTCATTTGGCAACACCCTCTAAACAACTGTAGAAGGTACATTAGGACATAGATAGAGATCTTTTTGCCATCCAAGTGGCAGCGTACCCCTCTCACTTTATTTGTTTTTAGGATATGGTACACCAGTAGCAATTAAGCCAGCTGATAAGTTGAGAGGTAGGGTTACGCTACAGTTAATGGGAATAATAAAAGCTATGAATAGCATGTTCATAATCATCATTTGAGCCAATTCCTAGCAGTTCAGCAATAGTGAAGTTGACTAATGCTCAAACTCCCGTTCGTTCAAATTTAAAGGTCTTAAAAAGTGCCCTAATTTCGTACATTTTACCATCATAGCTGTCACTTGGGCGTCCGGTCTACCCTGCTACTCATTTCATTAGCAAGATAAATGTATCTTACTGCTTGCTAGGCAACAACAGAGTGGCCCTCACGTCAGACAACATCTTGCATTTAGCTTTATGATGTCAGCTTGCTAGGCAACAGATTGGCCCTCATGTCAGACAACATCTTGCCTTCGCTTTATGATGTCAGATCATCACTGGTCCAATTGTCCTTGTGGAAGCGGACCACACAGGAGGATGAGATATCAGAAGTTATGCAGTAGGTTGCTATCTCTATTCATGACCGCAAGGCAAGTCGGAGGTGGAATGGCAAATACTCTGAACCACTCAAAGCACTGTGGCCTTTTTTAAAGTAGGATGCAGATACAAAAACAGAGACTATCCTTACCAACAATCCTTCTTGAATATCAGAGTCCAACATACAGAGTGCAGCGGAAGACGTTAAATGTGCTTCATTCCGTGAGAACGCAACTCTATAGTTCTACAGTGAGATAGTGCATTTCAGCCTCAAAGGAAGCAATGTCCTCAAACGGAACATTGGTGGCACCAGGATCTAAAGCAGGCTTAAGAAGCCTTGGATGCAGTCAGTCTTTTATTAACTATCATGACCGACACAATGTGATCCATAATACTTCCATTTTGGCAGAAATTACATTCAAGCACAGGCCCCCACTAGAAGGTAGTGATGACATTCAGGTGCTGAAAACGTCTTTTTAATGCCTAAAGGAATGATTGTGAGCTTACTTACCATATATATTGGTCAAATGATGCCCTATGCCGGAAGACTGTCTTTTTTTTTTTCTTCAGTATCGGCAATGCAGAGACAATTTGTTGCGAAACACTGCCACTGCTGGTCATTCAGTATAATCTGCAGATGGAAAAGTCCACTGTTAGCACATTTACTACAAGCAATACAAAAAAATCATGATTTTTATAAAGGGTAAGCAGATCAATACTATGGAGTTTGTATTATTGTGCAAATCAGCAGTTCATTAGAAAATCAAATCTCGATTTGTGTTTTTAACCTACCATACTACTCTGAATCTCATGCCTCATTTGGCAACACCCTCTAAACAACTGTAGAAGGTACATTAGGACATAGATAGAGATCTTTTTGCCATCCAAGTGGCAGCGTACCCCTCTCACTTTGTTTGTTTTAGGATATGGTACACCAGTAGCAATTAAGCCAGCTGATAAGTTGAGAGGTAGGGTTACGCTACAGTTAATGGGAATAATAAAAGCTATGAATAGCATGTTCATAATCATCATTTGAGCCAATTCCTAGCAGTTCAGCAATAGTGAAGTTGACTAATGCTCAAACTCCCGTTCGTTCAAATTTAAAGGTCTTAAAAAGTGCCCTAATTTCGTACATTTTACCATCATAGCTGTCACTTGGGCGTCCGGTCTACCCTGCTACTCATTTCATTAGCAAGATAAATGTATCTTACTGCTTGCTAGGCAACAACAGAGTGGCCCTCACGTCAGACAACATCTTGCATTTAGCTTTATGATGTCAGCTTGCTAGGCAACAGATTGGCCCTCATGTCAGACAACATCTTGCCTTCGCTTTATGATGTCAGATCATCACTGGTCCAATTGTCCTTGTGGAAGCGGACCACACAGGAGGATGAGATATCAGAAGTTATGCAGTAGGTTGCTATCTCTATTCATGACCGCAAGGCAAGTCGGAGGTGGAATGGCAAATACTCTGAACCACTCAAAGCACTGTGGCCTTTTTTAAAGTGGGATGCAGATACAAAAACAGAGACTATCCTCACCAACAATCCTTCTTGAATATCAGAGTCCAACATACAGAGTGCAGCGGAAGACGTTAAATGTGCTTCATTCCGTGAGAACGCAACTCTATAGTTCTACAGTGAGATAGTGCATTTCAGCCTCAAAGGAAGCAATGTCCTCAAACGGAACATTGGTGGCACCAGGATCTAAAGCAGGCTTAAGAAGCCTTGGATGCAGTCAGTCTTTTATTAACTATCATGACCGACACAATGTGATCCATAATACTTCCATTTTGGCAGAAATTACATTCAAGCACAGGCCCCCACTAGAAGGTAGTGATGACATTCAGGTGCTGAAAACGTCTTTTTAATGCCTAAAGGAATGATTGTGAGCTTTACTTACCATATATATTGGTCAAATGATGCCCTATGCCGGAAGACTGTCTTTTTTTTTTTTCTTCAGTATCGGCAATGCAGAGACAATTTGTTGCGAAACACTGCCACTGCTGGTCATTCAGTATAATCTGCAGATGGAAAAGTCCACTGTTAGCACATTTACTACAAGCAATACAAAAAAATCATGATTTTTATAAAGGGTAAACAGATCAATACTATGGAGTTTGTATTATTGTGCAAATCAGCAGTTCATTAGAAAATCAAATCTCGATTTGTGTTTTTAACCTACCATACTACTCTGAATCTCATGCCTCATTTGGCAACACCCTCTAAACAACTGTAGAAGGTACATTAGGACATAGATAGAGATCTTTTTGCCATCCAAGTGGCAGCGTACCCCTCTCACTTTATTTGTTTTAGGATATGGTACACCAGTAGCAATTAAGCCAGCTGATAAGTTGAGAGGTAGGGTTACGCTACAGTTAATGGGAATAATAAAAGCTATGAATAGCATGTTCATAATCATCATTTGAGCCAATTCCTAGCAGTTCAGCAATAGTGAAGTTGACTAATGCTCAAACTCCCGTTCGTTCAAATTTAAAGGTCTTAAAAAGTGCCCTAATTTCGTACATTTTACCATCATAGCTGTCACTTGGGCGTCCGGTCTACCCTGCTACTCATTTCATTAGCAAGATAAATGTATCTTACTGCTTGCTAGGCAACAACAGAGTGGCCCTCACGTCAGACAACATCTTGCATTTAGCTTTATGATGTCAGCTTGATAGGCAACAGATTGGCCCTCATGTCAGACAACATCTTGCCTTCGCTTTATGATGTCAGATCATCACCGGTCCAATTGTCCTTGTGGAAGCGGACCACACAGGAGGATGAGATATCAGAAGTTATGCAGTAGGTTGCTATCTCTATTCATGACCGCAAGGCAAGTCGGAGGTGGAATGGCAAATACTCTGAACCACTCAAAGCACTGTGGCCTTTTTTAAAGTGGGATGCAGATACAAAAACAGAGACTATCCTTACCAACAATCCTTCTTGAGTATCAGAGTCCAACATACAGAGTGCAGCGGAAGACGTTAAATGTGCTTCATTCCGTGAGAACGCAACTCTATAGTTCTACAGTGAGATAGTGCATTTCAGCCTCAAAGGAAGCAATGTCCTCAAACGGAACATTGGTGGCACCAGGATCTAAAGCAGGCTTAAGAAGCCTTGGATGCAGTCAGTCTTTTATTAACTATCATGACCGACACAATGTGATCCATAATACTTCCATTTTGGCAGAAATTACATTCAAGCACAGGCCCCCACTAGAAGGTAGTGATGACATTCAGGTGCTGAAAACGTCTTTTTAATGCCTAAAGGAATGATTGTGAGCTTTACTTACCATATATATTGGTCAAATGATGCCCTATGCCGGAAGACTGTCTTTTTTTTTTTTTCTTCAGTATCGGCAATGCAGAGACAATTTGTTGCGAAACACTGCCACTGCTGGTCATTCAGTATAATCTGCAGATGGAAAAGTCCACTGTTAGCACATTTACTACAAGCAATACAAAAAAAATCATGATTTTTATAAAGGGTAAACAGATCAATACTATGGAGTTTGTATTATTGTGCAAATCAGCAGTTCATTAGAAAATCAAATCTCGATTTGTGTTTTTAACCTACCATACTACTCTGAATCTCATGCCTCATTTGGCAACACCCTCTAAACAACTGTAGAAGGTACATTAGGACATAGATAGAGATCTTTTTGCCATCCAAGTGGCAGCGTACCCCTCTCACTTTATTTGTTTTAGGATATGGTACACCAGTAGCAATTAAGCCAGCTGATAAGTTGAGAGGTAGGGTTACGCTACAGTTAATGGGAATAATAAAAGCTATGAATAGCATGTTCATAATCATCATTTGAGCCAATTCCTAGCAGTTCAGCAATAGTGAAGTTGACTAATGCTCAAACTCCCGTTCGTTCAAATTTAAAGGTCTTAAAAAGTGCCCTAATTTCGTACATTTTACCATCATAGCTGTCACTTGGGCGTCCGGTCTACCCTGCTACTCATTTCATTAGCAAGATAAATGTATCTTACTGCTTGCTAGGCAACAACAGAGTGGCCCTCACGTCAGACAACATCTTGCATTTAGCTTTATGATGTCAGCTTGCTAGGCAACAGATTGGCCCTCATGTCAGACAACATCTTGCCTTCGCTTTATGATGTCAGATCATCACTGGTCCAATTGTCCTTGTGGAAGCGGACCACACAGGAGGATGAGATATCAGAAGTTATGCAGTAGGTTGCTATCTCTATTCATGACCGCAAGGCAAGTCGGAGGTGGAATGGCAAATACTCTGAACCACTCAAAGCACTGTGGCCTTTTTTAAAGTGGGATGTAGATACAAAAACAGAGACTATCCTTACCAACAATCCTTCTTGAATATCAGAGTCCAACATACAGAGTGCAGCGGAAGACGTTAAATGTGCTTCATTCCGTGAGAACGCAACTCTATAGTTCTACAGTGAGATAGTGCATTTCAGCCTCAAAGGAAGCAATGTCCTCAAACGGAACATTGGTGGCACCAGGATCTAAAGCAGGCTTAAGAAGCCTTGGATGCAGTCAGTCTTTTATTAACTATCATGACCGACACAATGTGATCCATAATACTTCCATTTTGGCAGAAATTACATTCAAGCACAGGCCCCCACTAGAAGGTAGTGATGACATTCAGGTGCTGAAAACGTCTTTTTAATGCCTAAAGGAATGATTGTGAGCTTTACTTACCATATATATTGGTCAAATGATGCCCTATGCCGGAAGACTGTCTTTTTTTTTTTTCTTCAGTATCGGCAATGCAGAGACAATTTGTTGCGAAACACTGCCACTGCTGGTCATTCAGTATAATCTGCAGATGGAAAAGTCCACTGTTAGCACATTTACTACAAGCAATACAAAAAAATCATGATTTTTATAAAGGGTAAGCAGATCAATACTATGGAGTTTGTATTATTGTGCAAATCAGCAGTTCATTAGAAAATCAAATCTCGATTTGTGTTTTTAACCTACCATACTACTCTGAATCTCATGCCTCATTTGGTAACACCCTCTAAACAACTGTAGAAGGTACATTAGGACATAGATAGAGATCTTTTTGCCATCCAAGTGGCAGCTTACCCCTCTCACTTTATTTGTTTTAGGATATGGTACATCAGTAGCAATTAAGCCAGCTGATAAGTTGAGAGGTAGGGTTACGCTACAGTTAATGGGAATAATAAAAGCTATGAATAGCATGTTCATAATCATCATTTGAGCCAATTCCTAGCATTTAAGCAATAGTGAAGTTGACTAATGCTCAAACTCCCGTTCGTTCAAATTTAAAGGTCTTAAAAAGTGCCCTAATTTCGTACATTTTACCATCATAGCTGTCACTTGGGCGTCCGGTCTACCCTGCTACTCATTTCATTAGCAAGATAAATGTATCTTACTGCTTGCTAGGCAACAACAGAGTGGCCCTCACGTCAGACAACATCTTGCATTTAGCTTTATGATGTCAGCTTGATAGGCAAAAGATTGGCCCTCATGTCAGACAACATCTTGCCTTCGCTTTATGATGTCAGATCATCACCGGTCCAATTGTCCTTGTGGAAGCGGACCACACAGGAGGATGAGATATCAGAAGTTATGCAGTAGGTTGCTATCTCTATTCATGACCTCAAGGCAAGTCGGAGGTGGAATGGCAAATACTCTGAACCACTCAAAGCACTGTGGCCTTTTTTAAAGTGGGATGCAGATACAAAAACACAGACTATCCTTACCAACAATCCTTCTTGAGTATCAGAGTCCAACATACAGAGTGCAGCGGAAGACGTTAAATGTGCTTCATTCCGTGAGAACGCAACTCTATAGTTCTACAGTGAGATAGTGCATTTCAGCCTCAAAGGAAGCAATGTCCTCAAACGGAACATTGGTGGCACCAGGATCTAAAGCAGGCTTAAGAAGCCTTGGATGCAGTCAGTCTTTTATTAACTATCATGACCGACACAATGTGATCCATAATACTTCCATTTTGGCAGAAATTACATTCAAGCACAGGCCCCCACTAGAAGGTAGTGATGACATTCAGGTGCTGAAAACGTCTTTTTAATGCCTAAAGGAATGATTGTGAGCTTTACTTACCATATATATTGGTCAAATGATGCCCTATGCCGGAAGACTGTCTTTTTTTTTTTTTCTTCAGTATCGGCAATGCAGAGACAATTTGTTGCGAAACACTGCCACTGCTGGTCATTCAGTATAATCTGCAGATGGAAAAGTCCACTGTTAGCACATTTACTACAAGCAATACAAAAAAAATCATGATTTTTATAAAGGGTAAACAGATCAATACTATGGAGTTAGTATTATTGTGCAAATCAGCAGTTCATTAGAAAATCAAATCTCGATTTGTGTTTTTAACCTACCATACTACTCTGAATCTCATGCCTCATTTGGCAACACCCTCTAAACAACTGTAGAAGGTACATTAGGACATAGATAGAGATCTTTTTGCCATCCAAGTGGCAGCGTACCCCTCTCACTTTATTTGTTTTAGGATATGGTACACCAGTAGCAATTAAGCCAGCTGATAAGTTGAGAGGTAGGGTTACGCTACAGTTAATGGGAATAATAAAAGCTATGAATAGCATGTTCATAATCATCATTTGAGCCAATTCCTAGCAGTTCAGCAATAGTGAAGTTGACTAATGCTCAAACTCCCGTTCGTTCAAATTTAAAGGTCTTAAAAAGTGCCCTAATTTCGTACATTTTACCATCATAGCTGTCACTTGGGCGTCCGGTCTACCCTGCTACTCATTTCATTAGCAAGATAAATGTATCTTACTGCTTGCTAGGCAACAACAGAGTGGCCCTCACGTCAGACAACATCTTGCATTTAGCTTTATGATGTCAGCTTGCTAGGCAACAGGTTGGCCCTCATGTCAGACAACATCTTGCCTTCGCTTTATGATGTCAGATCATCACTGGTCCAATTGTCCTTGTGGAAGCGGACCACACAGGAGGATGAGATATCAGAAGTTATGCAGTAGGTTGCTATCTCTATTCATGACTGCAAGGCAAGTCGGAGGTGGAATGGCAAATACTCTGAACCACTCAAAGCACTGTGGCCTTTTTTAAAGTGGGATGCAGATACAAAAACAGAGACTATCCTTACCAACAATCCTTCTTGAATATCAGAGTCCAACATACAGAGTGCAGCGGAAGACGTTAAATGTGCTTCATTCCGTGAGAACGCAACTCTATAGTTCTACAGTGAGATAGTGCATTTCAGCCTCAAAGGAAGCAATGTCCTCAAACGGAACATTGGTGGCACCAGGATCTAAAGCAGGCTTAAGAAGCCTTGGATGCAGTCAGTCTTTTATTAACTATCATGACCGACACAATGTGATCCATAATACTTCCATTTTGGCAGAAATTACATTCAAGCACAGGCCCCCACTAGAAGGTAGTGATGACATTCAGGTGCTGAAAACGTCTTTTTAATGCCTAAAGGAATGATTGTGAGCTTTACTTACCATATATATTGGTCAAATGATGCCCTATGCCGGAAGACTGTCTTTTTTTTTTTTCTTCAGTATCGGCAATGCAGAGACAATTTGTTGCGAAACACTGCCACTGCTGGTCATTCAGTATAATCTGCAGATGGAAAAGTCCACTGTTAGCACATTTACTACAAGCAATACAAAAAAATCATGATTTTTATAAAGGGTAAACAGATCAATACTATGGAGTTTGTATTATTGTGCAAATCAGCAGTTCATTAGAAAATCAAATCTCGATTTGTGTTTTTAACCTACCATACTACTCTGAATCTCATGCCTCATTTGGCAACACCCTCTAAACAACTGTAGAAGGTACATTAGGACATAGATAGAGATCTTTTTGCCATCCAAGTGGCAGCGTACCCCTCTCACTTTATTTGTTTTAGGATATGGTACACCAGTAGCAATTAAGCCAGCTGATAAGTTGAGAGGTAGGGTTACGCTACAGTTAATGGGAATAATAAAAGCTATGAATAGCATGTTCATAATCATCATTTGAGCCAATTCCTAGCAGTTCAGCAATAGTGAAGTTGACTAATGCTCAAACTCCCGTTCGTTCAAATTTAAAGGTCTTAAAAAGTGCCCTAATTTCGTACATTTTACCATCATAGCTGTCACTTGGGCGGCCGTCCGGTCTACCCTGCTACTCATTTCATTAGCAAGATAAATGTATCTTACTGCTTGCTAGGCAACAACAGAGTGGCCCTCACGTCAGACAACATCTTGCATTTAGCTTTATGATGTCAGCTTGCTAGGCAACAGATTGGCCCTCATGTCAGACAACATCTTGCCTTCGCTTTATGATGTCAGATCATCACTGGTCCAATTGTCCTTGTGGAAGCGGACCACACAGGAGGATGAGATATCAGAAGTTATGCAGTAGGTTGCTATCTCTATTCATGACCGCAAGGCAAGTCGGAGGTGGAATGGCAAATACTCTGAACCACTCAAAGCACTGTGGCCTTTTTTAAAGTGGGATGTAGATACAAAAACAGAGACTATCCTTACCAACAATCCTTCTTGAATATCAGAGTCCAACATACAGAGTGCAGCGGAAGACGTTAAATGTGCTTCATTCCGTGAGAACGCAACTCTATAGTTCTACAGTGAGATAGTGCATTTCAGCCTCAAAGGAAGCAATGTCCTCAAACGGAACATTGGTGGCACCAGGATCTAAAGCAGGCTTAAGAAGCCTTGGATGCAGTCAGTCTTTTATTAACTATCATGACCGACACAATGTGATCCATAATACTTCCATTTTGGCAGAAATTACATTCAAGCACAGGCCCCCACTAGAAGGTAGTGATGACATTCAGGTGCTGAAAACGTCTTTTTAATGCCTAAAGGAATGATTGTGAGCTTTACTTACCATATATATTGGTCAAATGATGCCCTATGCCGGAAGACTGTCTTTTTTTTTTTTCTTCAGTATCGGCAATGCAGAGACAATTTGTTGCGAAACACTGCCACTGCTGGTCATTCAGTATAATCTGCAGATGGAAAAGTCCACTGTTAGCACATTTACTACAAGCAATACAAAAAAATCATGATTTTTATAAAGGGTAAGCAGATCAATACTATGGAGTTTGTATTATTGTGCAAATCAGCAGTTCATTAGAAAATCAAATCTCGATTTGTGTTTTTAACCTACCATACTACTCTGAATCTCATGCCTCATTTGGTAACACCCTCTAAACAACTGTAGAAGGTACATTAGGACATAGATAGAGATCTTTTTGCCATCCAAGTGGCAGCTTACCCCTCTCACTTTATTTGTTTTAGGATATGGTACATCAGTAGCAATTAAGCCAGCTGATAAGTTGAGAGGTAGGGTTACGCTACAGTTAATGGGAATAATAAAAGCTATGAATAGCATGTTCATAATCATCATTTGAGCCAATTCCTAGCATTTAAGCAATAGTGAAGTTGACTAATGCTCAAACTCCCGTTCGTTCAAATTTAAAGGTCTTAAAAAGTGCCCTAATTTCGTACATTTTACCATCATAGCTGTCACTTGGGCGTCCGGTCTACCCTGCTACTCATTTCATTAGCAAGATAAATGTATCTTACTGCTTGCTAGGCAACAACAGAGTGGCCCTCACGTCAGACAACATCTTGCATTTAGCTTTATGATGTCAGCTTGCTAGGCAACAGATTGGCCCTCATGTCAGACAACATCTTGCCTTCGCTTTATGATGTCAGATCATCACTGGTCCAATTGTCCTTGTGGAAGCGGACCACACAGGAGGATGAGATATCAGAAGTTATGCAGTAGGTTGCTATCTCTATTCATGACCGCAAGGCAAGTCGGAGGTGGAATGGCAAATACTCTGAACCACTCAAAGCACTGTGGCCTTTTTTAAAGTGGGATGCAGATACAAAAACAGAGACTATCCTTACCAACAATCCTTCTTGAATATCAGAGTCCAACATACAGAGTGCAGCGGAAGACGTTAAATGTGCTTCATTCCGTGAGAACGCAACTCTATAGTTCTACAGTGAGATAGTGCATTTCAGCCTCAAAGGAAGCAATGTCCTCAAACGGAACATTGGTGGCACCAGGATCTAAAGCAGGCTTAAGAAGCCTTGGATGCAGTCAGTCTTTTATTAACTATCATGACCGACACAATGTGATCCATAATACTTCCATTTTGGCAGAAATTACATTCAAGCACAGGCCCCCACTAGAAGGTAGTGATGACATTCAGGTGCTGAAAACGTCTTTTTAATGCCTAAAGGAATGATTGTGAGCTTTACTTACCATATATATTGGTCAAATTGTGCCCTATGCCGGAAGACTGTCTTTTTTTTTTTCTTCAGTATCGGCAATGCAGAGACAATTTGTTGCGAAACACTGCCACTGCTGGTCATTCAGTATAATCTGCAGATGGAAAAGTCCACTGTTAGCAAATTTACTACAAGCAATACAAAAAAATCATGATTTTTATAAAGGGTAAACAGATCAATACTATGGAGTTTGTATTATTGTGCAAATCAGCAGTTCATTAGAAAATCAAATCTCGATTTGTGTTTTTAACCTACCATACTACTCTGAATCTCATGCCTCATTTGGCAACACCCTCTAAACAACTGTAGAAGGTACATTAGGACATAGATAGAGATCTTTTTGCCATCCAAGTGGCAGCGTACCCCTCTCACTTTATTTGTTTTAGGATATGGTACACCAGTAGCAATTAAGCCAGCTGATAAGTTGAGAGGTAGGGTTACGCTACAGTTAATGGGAATAATAAAAGCTATGAATAGCATGTTCATAATCATCATTTGAGCCAATTCCTAGTAGTTCAGCAATAGTGAAGTTGACTAATGCTCAAACTCCCGTTCGTTCAAATTTAAAGGTCTTAAAAAGTGCCCTAATTTCGTACATTTTACCATCATAGCTGTCACTTGGGCGTCCGGTCTACCCTGCTACTCATTTCATTAGCAAGATAAATGTATCTTACTGCTTGCTAGGCAACAACAGAGTGGCCCTCACGTCAGACAACATCTTGCATTTAGCTTTATGATGTCAGCTTGATAGGCAAAAGATTGGCCCTCATGTCAGACAACATCTTGCCTTCGCTTTATGATGTCAGATCATCACCGGTCCAATTGTCCTTGTGGAAGCGGACCACACAGGAGGATGAGATATCAGAAGTTATGCAGTAGGTTGCTATCTCTATTCATGACCTCAAGGCAAGTCGGAGGTGGAATGGCAAATACTCTGAACCACTCAAAGCACTGTGGCCTTTTTTAAAGTGGGATGCAGATACAAAAACACAGACTATCCTTACCAACAATCCTTCTTGAGTATCAGAGTCCAACATACAGAGTGCAGCGGAAGACGTTAAATGTGCTTCATTCCGTGAGAACGCAACTCTATAGTTCTACAGTGAGATAGTGCATTTCAGCCTCAAAGGAAGCAATGTCCTCAAACGGAACATTGGTGGCACCAGGATCTAAAGCAGGCTTAAGAAGCCTTGGATGCAGTCAGTCTTTTATTAACTATCATGACCGACACAATGTGATCCATAATACTTCCATTTTGGCAGAAATTACATTCAAGCACAGGCCCCCACTAGAAGGTAGTGATGACATTCAGGTGCTGAAAACGTCTTTTTAATGCCTAAAGGAATGATTGTGAGCTTTACTTACCATATATATTGGTCAAATGATGCCCTATGCCGGAAGACTGTCTTTTTTTTTTTTTCTTCAGTATCGGCAATGCAGAGACAATTTGTTGCGAAACACTGCCACTGCTGGTCATTCAGTATAATCTGCAGATGGAAAAGTCCACTGTTAGCACATTTACTACAAGCAATACAAAAAAAATCATGATTTTTATAAAGGGTAAACAGATCAATACTATTGAGTTAGTATTATTGTGCAAATCAGCAGTTCATTAGAAAATCAAATCTCGATTTGTGTTTTTAACCTACCATACTACTCTGAATCTCATGCCTCATTTGGCAACACCCTCTAAACAACTGTAGAAGGTACATTAGGACATAGATAGAGATCTTTTTGCCATCCAAGTGGCAGCGTACCCCTCTCACTTTATTTGTTTTAGGATATGGTACACCAGTAGCAATTAAGCCAGCTGATAAGTTGAGAGGTAGGGTTACGCTACAGTTAATGGGAATAATAAAAGCTATGAATAGCATGTTCATAATCATCATTTGAGCCAATTCCTAGCAGTTCAGCAATAGTGAAGTTGACTAATGCTCAAACTCCCGTTCGTTCAAATTTAAAGGTCTTAAAAAGTGCCCTAATTTCGTACATTTTACCATCATAGCTGTCACTTGGGCGTCCGGTCTACCCTGCTACTCATTTCATTAGCAAGATAAATGTATCTTACTGCTTGCTAGGCAACAACAGAGTGGCCCTCACGTCAGACAACATCTTGCATTTAGCTTTATGATGTCAGCTTGCTAGGCAACAGGTTGGCCCTCATGTCAGACAACATCTTGCCTTCGCTTTATGATGTCAGATCATCACTGGTCCAATTGTCCTTGTGGAAGCGGACCACACAGGAGGATGAGATATCAGAAGTTATGCAGTAGGTTGCTATCTCTATTCATGACTGCAAGGCAAGTCGGAGGTGGAATGGCAAATACTCTGAACCACTCAAAGCACTGTGGCCTTTTTTAAAGTGGGATGCAGATACAAAAACAGAGACTATCCTTACCAACAATCCTTCTTGAATATCAGAGTCCAACATACAGAGTGCAGCGGAAGACGTTAAATGTGCTTCATTCCGTGAGAACGCAACTCTATAGTTCTACAGTGAGATAGTGCATTTCAGCCTCAAAGGAAGCAATGTCCTCAAACGGAACATTGGTGGCACCAGGATCTAAAGCAGGCTTAAGAAGCCTTGGATGCAGTCAGTCTTTTATTAACTATCATGACCGACACAATGTGATCCATAATACTTCCATTTTGGCAGAAATTACATTCAAGCACAGGCCCCCACTAGAAGGTAGTGATGACATTCAGGTGCTGAAAACGTCTTTTTAATGCCTAAAGGAATGATTGTGAGCTTTACTTACCATATATATTGGTCAAATGATGCCCTATGCCGGAAGACTGTCTTTTTTTTTTTTCTTCAGTATCGGCAATGCAGAGACAATTTGTTGCGAAACACTGCCACTGCTGGTCATTCAGTATAATCTGCAGATGGAAAAGTCCACTGTTAGCACATTTACTACAAGCAATACAAAAAAATCATGATTTTTATAAAGGGTAAACAGATCAATACTATGGAGTTTGTATTATTGTGCAAATCAGCAGTTCATTAGAAAATCAAATCTCGATTTGTGTTTTTAACCTACCATACTTCTCTGAATCTCATGCCTCATTTGGCAACACCCTCTAAACAACTGTAGAAGGTACATTAGGACATAGATAGAGATCTTTTTGCCATCCAAGTGGCAGCTTACCCCTCTCACTTTATTTGTTTTAGGATATGGTACATCAGTAGCAATTAAGCCAGCTGATAAGTTGAGAGGTAGGGTTACGCTACAGTTAATGGGAATAATAAAAGCTATGAATAGCATGTTCATAATCATCATTTGAGCCAATTCCTAGCATTTAAGCAATAGTGAAGTTGACTAATGCTCAAACTCCCGTTCGTTCAAATTTAAAGGTCTTAAAAAGTGCCCTAATTTCGTACATTTTACCATCATAGCTGTCACTTGGGCGTCCGGTCTACCCTGCTACTCATTTCATTAGCAAGATAAATGTATCTTACTGCTTGCTAGGCAACAACAGAGTGGCCCTCACGTCAGACAACATCTTGCATTTAGCTTTATGATGTCAGCTTGCTAGGCAACAGATTGGCCCTCATGTCAGACAACATCTTGCCTTCGCTTTATGATGTCAGATCATCACTGGTCCAATTGTCCTTGTGGAAGCGGACCACACAGGAGGATGAGATATCAGAAGTTATGCAGTAGGTTGCTATCTCTATTCATGACCGCAAGGCAAGTCGGAGGTGGAATGGCAAATACTCTGAACCACTCAAAGCACTGTGGCCTTTTTTAAAGTGGGATGCAGATACAAAAACAGAGACTATCCTTACCAACAATCCTTCTTGAATATCAGAGTCCAACATACAGAGTGCAGCGGAAGACGTTAAATGTGCTTCATTCCGTGAGAACGCAACTCTATAGTTCTACAGTGAGATAGTGCATTTCAGCCTCAAAGGAAGCAATGTCCTCAAACGGAACATTGGTGGCACCAGGATCTAAAGCAGGCTTAAGAAGCCTTGGATGCAGTCAGTCTTTTATTAACTATCATGACCGACACAATGTGATCCATAATACTTCCATTTTGGCAGAAATTACATTCAAGCACAGGCCCCCACTAGAAGGTAGTGATGACATTCAGGTGCTGAAAACGTCTTTTTAATGCCTAAAGGAATGATTGTGAGCTTTACTTACCATATATATTGGTCAAATTGTGCCCTATGCCGGAAGACTGTCTTTTTTTTTTTCTTCAGTATCGGCAATGCAGAGACAATTTGTTGCGAAACACTGCCACTGCTGGTCATTCAGTATAATCTGCAGATGGAAAAGTCCACTGTTAGCACATTTACTACAAGCAATACAAAAAAATCATGATTTTTATAAAGGGTAAGCAGATCAATACTATGGAGTTTGTATTATTGTGCAAATCAGCAGTTCATTAGAAAATCAAATCTCGATTTGTGTTTTTAACCTACCATACTACTCTGAATCTCATGCCTCATTTGGCAACACCCTCTAAACAACTGTAGAAGGTACATTAGGACATAGATAGAGATCTTTTTGCCATCCAAGTGGCAGCGTACCCCTCTCACTTTATTTGTTTTAGGATATGGTACACCAGTAGCAATTAAGCCAGCTGATAAGTTGAGAGGTAGGGTTACGCTACAGTTAATGGGAATAATAAAAGCTATGAATAGCATGTTCATAATCATCATTTGAGCCAATTCCTAGCAGTTCAGCAATAGTGAAGTTGACTAATGCTCAAACTCCCGTTCGTTCAAATTTAAAGGTCTTAAAAAGTGCCCTAATTTCGTACATTTTACCATCATAGCTGTCACTTGGGCGTCCAGTCTACCCTGCTACTCATTTCATTAGCAAGATAAATGTATCTTACTGCTTGCTAGGCAACAACAGAGTGGCCCTCACGTCAGACAACATCTTGCATTTAGCTTTATGATGTCAGCTTGCTAGGCAACAGATTGGCCCTCATGTCAGACAACATCTTGCCTTCGCTTTATGATGTCAGATCATCACTGGTCCAATTGTCCTTGTGGAAGCGGACCACACAGGAGGATGAGATATCAGAAGTTATGCAGTAGGTTGCTATCTCTATTCATGACCGCAAGGCAAGTCGGAGGTGGAATGGCAAATACTCTGAACCACTCAAAGCACTGTGGCCTTTTTTAAAGTGGGATGCAGATACAAAAACAGAGACTATCCTTACCAACAATCCTTCTTGAATATCAGAGTCCAACATACAGAGTGCAGCGGAAGACGTTAAATGTGCTTCATTCCGTGAGAACGCAACTCTATAGTTCTACAGTGAGATAGTGCATTTCAGCCTCAAAGGAAGCAATGTCCTCAAACGGAACATTGGTGGCACCAGGATCTAAAGCAGGCTTAAGAAGCCTTGGATGCAGTCAGTCTTTTATTAACTATCATGACCGACACAATGTGATCCATAATACTTCCATTTTGGCAGAAATTACATTCAAGCACAGGCCCCCACTAGAAGGTAGTGATGACATTCAGGTGCTGAAAACGTCTTTTTAATGCCTAAAGGAATGATTGTGAGCTTTACTTACCATATATATTGGTCAAATGATGCCCTATGCCGGAAGACTGTCTTTTTTTTTTTTCTTCAGTATCGGCAATGCAGAGACAATTTGTTGCGAAACACTGCCACTGCTGGTCATTCAGTATAATCTGCAGATGGAAAAGTCCACTGTTAGCACATTTACTACAAGCAATACAAAAAAATCATGATTTTTATAAAGGGTAAACAGATCAATACTATGGAGTTTGTATTATTGTGCAAATCAGCAGTTCATTAGAAAATCAAATCTCGATTTGTGTTTTTAACCTACCATACTACTCTGAATCTCATGCCTCATTTGGCAACACCCTCTAAACAACTGTAGAAGGTACATTAGGACATAGATAGAGATCTTTTTGCCATCCAAGTGGCAGCGTACCCCTCTCACTTTATTTGTTTTAGGATATGGTACACCAGTAGCAATTAAGCCAGCTGATAAGTTGAGAGGTAGGGTTACGCTACAGTTAATGGGAATAATAAAAGCTATGAATAGCATGTTCATAATCATCATTTGAGCCAATTCCTAGCAGTTCAGCAATAGTGAAGTTGACTAATGCTCAAACTCCTGTTCGTTCAAATTTAAAGGTCTTAAAAAGTGCCCTAATTTCGTACATTTTACCATCATAGCTGTCACTTGGGCGTCCGGTCTACCCTGCTACTCATTTCATTAGCAAGATAAATGTATCTTACTGCTTGCTAGGCAACAACAGAGTGGCCCTCACGTCAGACAACATCTTGCATTTAGCTTTATGATGTCAGCTTGCTAGGCAACAGATTGGCCCTCATGTCAGACAACATCTTGCCTTCGCTTTATGATGTCAGATCATCACTGGTCCAATTGTCCTTGTGGAAGCGGACCACACAGGAGGATGAGATATCAGAAGTTATGCAGTAGGTTGCTATCTCTATTCATGACCGCAAGGCAAGTCGGAGGTGGAATGGCAAATACTCTGAACCACTCAAAGCACTGTGGCCTTTTTTAAAGTGGGATGCAGATACAAAAACAGAGACTATCCTTACCAACAATCCTTCTTGAATATCAGAGTCCAACATACAGAGTGCAGCGGAAGACGTTAAATGTGCTTCATTCCGTGAGAACGCAACTCTATAGTTCTACAGTGAGATAGTGCATTTCAGCCTCAAAGGAAGCAATGTCCTCAAACGGAACATTGGTGGCACCAGGATCTAAAGCAGGCTTAAGAAGCCTTGGATGCAGTCAGTCTTTTATTAACTATCATGACCGACACAATGTGATCCATAATACTTCCATTTTGGCAGAAATTACATTCAAGCACAGGCCCCCACTAGAAGGTAGTGATGACATTCAGGTGCTGAAAACGTCTTTTTAATGCCTAAAGGAATGATTGTGAGCTTTACTTACCATATATATTGGTCAAATGATGCCCTATGCCGGAAGACTGTCTTTTTTTTTTTTCTTCAGTATCGGCAATGCAGAGACAATTTGTTGCGAAACACTGCCACTGCTGGTCATTCAGTATAATCTGCAGATGGAAAAGTCCACTGTTAGCACATTTACTACAAGCAATACAAAAAAATCATGATTTTTATAAAGGGTAAACAGATCAATACTATGGAGTTTGTATTATTGTGCAAATCAGCAGTTCATTAGAAAATCAAATCTCGATTTGTGTTTTTAACCTACCATACTACTCTGAATCTCATGCCTCATTTGGCAACACCCTCTAAACAACTGTAGAAGGTACATTAGGACATAGATAGAGATCTTTTTGCCATCCAAGTGGCAGCGTACCCCTCTCACTTTATTTGTTTTAGGATATGGTACACCAGTAGCAATTAAGCCAGCTGATAAGTTGAGAGGTAGGGTTACGCTACAGTTAATGGGAATAATAAAAGCTATGAATAGCATGTTCATAATCATCATTTGAGCCAATTCCTAGCAGTTCAGCAATAGTGAAGTTGACTAATGCTCAAACTCCCGTTCGTTCAAATTTAAAGGTCTTAAAAAGTGCCCTAATTTCGTACATTTTACCATCATAGCTGTCACTTGGGCGTCCGGTCTACCCTGCTACTCATTTCATTAGCAAGATAAATGTATCTTACTGCTTGCTAGGCAACAACAGAGTGGCCCTCACGTCAGACAACATCTTGCATTTAGCTTTATGATGTCAGCTTGCTAGGCAACAGATTGGCCCTCATGTCAGACAACATCTTGCCTTCGCTTTATGATGTCAGATCATCACTGGTCCAATTGTCCTTGTGGAAGCGGACCACACAGGAGGATGAGATATCAGAAGTTATGCAGTAGGTTGCTATCTCTATTCATGACCGCAAGGCAAGTCGGAGGTGGAATGGCAAATACTCTGAACCACTCAAAGCACTGTGGCCTTTTTTAAAGTGGGATGCAGATACAAAAACAGAGACTATCCTTACCAACAATCCTTCTTGAATATCAGAGTCCAACATACAGAGTGCAGCGGAAGACGTTAAATGTGCTTCATTCCGTGAGAACGCAACTCTATAGTTCTACAGTGAGATAGTGCATTTCAGCCTCAAAGGAAGCAATGTCCTCAAACGGAACATTGGTGGCACCAGGATCTAAAGCAGGCTTAAGAAGCCTTGGATGCAGTCAGTCTTTTATTAACTATCATGACCGACACAATGTGATCCATAATACTTCCATTTTGGCAGAAATTACATTCAAGCACAGGCCCCCACTAGAAGGTAGTGATGACATTCAGGTGCTGAAAACGTCTTTTTAATGCCTAAAGGAATGATTGTGAGCTTTACTTACCATATATATTGGTCAAATGATGCCCTATGCCGGAAGACTGTCTCTTTTTTTTTTCTTCAGTATCGGCAATGCAGAGACAATTTGTTGCGAAACACTGCCACTGCTGGTCATTCAGTATAATCTGCAGATGGAAAAGTCCACTGTTAGCACATTTACTACAAGCAATACAAAAAAATCATGATTTTTATAAAGGGTAAACAGATCAATACTATGGAGTTTGTATTATTGTGCAAATCAGCAGTTCATTAGAAAATCAAATCTCGATTTGTGTTTTTAACCTACCATACTACTCTGAATCTCATGCCTCATTTGGCAACACCCTCTAAACAACTGTAGAAGGTACATTAGGACATAGATAGAGATCTTTTTGCCATCCAAGTGGCAGCGTACCCCTCTCACTTTATTTGTTTTTAGGATATGGTACACCAGTAGCAATTAAGCCAGCTGATAAGTTGAGAGGTAGGGTTACGCTACAGTTAATGGGAATAATAAAAGCTATGAATAGCATGTTCATAATCATCATTTGAGCCAATTCCTAGCAGTTCAGCAATAGTGAAGTTGACTAATGCTCAAACTCCCGTTCGTTCAAATTTAAAGGTCTTAAAAAGTGCCCTAATTTCGTACATTTTACCATCATAGCTGTCACTTGGGCGTCCGGTCTACCCTGCTACTCATTTCATTAGCAAGATAAATGTATCTTACTGCTTGCTAGGCAACAACAGAGTGGCCCTCACGTCAGACAACATCTTGCATTTAGCTTTATGATGTCAGCTTGCTAGGCAACAGATTGGCCCTCATGTCAGACAACATCTTGCCTTCGCTTTATGATGTCAGATCATCACTGGTCCAATTGTCCTTGTGGAAGCGGACCACACAGGAGGATGAGATATCAGAAGTTATGCAGTAGGTTGCTATCTCTATTCATGACCGCAAGGCAAGTCGGAGGTGGAATGGCAAATACTCTGAACCACTCAAAGCACTGTGGCCTTTTTTAAAGTAGGATGCAGATACAAAAACAGAGACTATCCTTACCAACAATCCTTCTTGAATATCAGAGTCCAACATACAGAGTGCAGCGGAAGACGTTAAATGTGCTTCATTCCGTGAGAACGCAACTCTATAGTTCTACAGTGAGATAGTGCATTTCAGCCTCAAAGGAAGCAATGTCCTCAAACGGAACATTGGTGGCACCAGGATCTAAAGCAGGCTTAAGAAGCCTTGGATGCAGTCAGTCTTTTATTAACTATCATGACCGACACAATGTGATCCATAATACTTCCATTTTGGCAGAAATTACATTCAAGCACAGGCCCCCACTAGAAGGTAGTGATGACATTCAGGTGCTGAAAACGTCTTTTTAATGCCTAAAGGAATGATTGTGAGCTTACTTACCATATATATTGGTCAAATGATGCCCTATGCCGGAAGACTGTCTTTTTTTTTTTCTTCAGTATCGGCAATGCAGAGACAATTTGTTGCGAAACACTGCCACTGCTGGTCATTCAGTATAATCTGCAGATGGAAAAGTCCACTGTTAGCACATTTACTACAAGCAATACAAAAAAATCATGATTTTTATAAAGGGTAAGCAGATCAATACTATGGAGTTTGTATTATTGTGCAAATCAGCAGTTCATTAGAAAATCAAATCTCGATTTGTGTTTTTAACCTACCATACTACTCTGAATCTCATGCCTCATTTGGCAACACCCTCTAAACAACTGTAGAAGGTACATTAGGACATAGATAGAGATCTTTTTGCCATCCAAGTGGCAGCGTACCCCTCTCACTTTGTTTGTTTTAGGATATGGTACACCAGTAGCAATTAAGCCAGCTGATAAGTTGAGAGGTAGGGTTACGCTACAGTTAATGGGAATAATAAAAGCTATGAATAGCATGTTCATAATCATCATTTGAGCCAATTCCTAGCAGTTCAGCAATAGTGAAGTTGACTAATGCTCAAACTCCCGTTCGTTCAAATTTAAAGGTCTTAAAAAGTGCCCTAATTTCGTACATTTTACCATCATAGCTGTCACTTGGGCGTCCGGTCTACCCTGCTACTCATTTCATTAGCAAGATAAATGTATCTTACTGCTTGCTAGGCAACAACAGAGTGGCCCTCACGTCAGACAACATCTTGCATTTAGCTTTATGATGTCAGCTTGCTAGGCAACAGATTGGCCCTCATGTCAGACAACATCTTGCCTTCGCTTTATGATGTCAGATCATCACTGGTCCAATTGTCCTTGTGGAAGCGGACCACACAGGAGGATGAGATATCAGAAGTTATGCAGTAGGTTGCTATCTCTATTCATGACCGCAAGGCAAGTCGGAGGTGGAATGGCAAATACTCTGAACCACTCAAAGCACTGTGGCCTTTTTTAAAGTGGGATGCAGATACAAAAACAGAGACTATCCTCACCAACAATCCTTCTTGAATATCAGAGTCCAACATACAGAGTGCAGCGGAAGACGTTAAATGTGCTTCATTCCGTGAGAACGCAACTCTATAGTTCTACAGTGAGATAGTGCATTTCAGCCTCAAAGGAAGCAATGTCCTCAAACGGAACATTGGTGGCACCAGGATCTAAAGCAGGCTTAAGAAGCCTTGGATGCAGTCAGTCTTTTATTAACTATCATGACCGACACAATGTGATCCATAATACTTCCATTTTGGCAGAAATTACATTCAAGCACAGGCCCCCACTAGAAGGTAGTGATGACATTCAGGTGCTGAAAACGTCTTTTTAATGCCTAAAGGAATGATTGTGAGCTTTACTTACCATATATATTGGTCAAATGATGCCCTATGCCGGAAGACTGTCTTTTTTTTTTTTCTTCAGTATCGGCAATGCAGAGACAATTTGTTGCGAAACACTGCCACTGCTGGTCATTCAGTATAATCTGCAGATGGAAA
Organism: Lissotriton vulgaris; assembly: GCF_964263255.1. Classification (NCBI taxonomy): domain Eukaryota; kingdom Metazoa; phylum Chordata; class Amphibia; order Caudata; family Salamandridae; genus Lissotriton; species Lissotriton vulgaris. Next base: position 322,304,940 of record NC_141700.1, on the reverse strand, counting down.
AGTCCACTGTTAGCACATTTACTACAAGCAATACAAAAAAATCATGATTTTTATAAAGGGTAAACAGATCAATACTATGGAGTTTGTATTATTGTGCAAATCAGCAGTTCATTAGAAAATCAAATCTCGATTTGTGTTTTTAACCTACCATACTACTCTGAATCTCATGCCTCATTTGGCAACACCCTCTAAACAACTGTAGAAGGTACATTAGGACATAGATAGAGATCTTTTTGCCATCCAAGTGGCAGCGTACCCCTCTCACTTTATTTGTTTTAGGATATGGTACACCAGTAGCAATTAAGCCAGCTGATAAGTTGAGAGGTAGGGTTACGCTACAGTTAATGGGAATAATAAAAGCTATGAATAGCATGTTCATAATCATCATTTGAGCCAATTCCTAGCAGTTCAGCAATAGTGAAGTTGACTAATGCTCAAACTCCCGTTCGTTCAAATTTAAAGGTCTTAAAAAGTGCCCTAATTTCGTACATTTTACCATCATAGCTGTCACTTGGGCGTCCGGTCTACCCTGCTACTCATTTCATTAGCAAGATAAATGTATCTTACTGCTTGCTAGGCAACAACAGAGTGGCCCTCACGTCAGACAACATCTTGCATTTAGCTTTATGATGTCAGCTTGATAGGCAACAGATTGGCCCTCATGTCAGACAACATCTTGCCTTCGCTTTATGATGTCAGATCATCACCGGTCCAATTGTCCTTGTGGAAGCGGACCACACAGGAGGATGAGATATCAGAAGTTATGCAGTAGGTTGCTATCTCTATTCATGACCGCAAGGCAAGTCGGAGGTGGAATGGCAAATACTCTGAACCACTCAAAGCACTGTGGCCTTTTTTAAAGTGGGATGCAGATACAAAAACAGAGACTATCCTTACCAACAATCCTTCTTGAGTATCAGAGTCCAACATACAGAGTGCAGCGGAAGACGTTAAATGTGCTTCATTCCGTGAGAACGCAACTCTATAGTTCTACAGTGAGATAGTGCATTTCAGCCTCAAAGGAAGCAATGTCCTCAAACGGAACATTGGTGGCACCAGGATCTAAAGCAGGCTTAAGAAGCCTTGGATGCAGTCAGTCTTTTATTAACTATCATGACCGACACAATGTGATCCATAATACTTCCATTTTGGCAGAAATTACATTCAAGCACAGGCCCCCACTAGAAGGTAGTGATGACATTCAGGTGCTGAAAACGTCTTTTTAATGCCTAAAGGAATGATTGTGAGCTTTACTTACCATATATATTGGTCAAATGATGCCCTATGCCGGAAGACTGTCTTTTTTTTTTTTTCTTCAGTATCGGCAATGCAGAGACAATTTGTTGCGAAACACTGCCACTGCTGGTCATTCAGTATAATCTGCAGATGGAAAAGTCCACTGTTAGCACATTTACTACAAGCAATACAAAAAAAATCATGATTTTTATAAAGGGTAAACAGATCAATACTATGGAGTTTGTATTATTGTGCAAATCAGCAGTTCATTAGAAAATCAAATCTCGATTTGTGTTTTTAACCTACCATACTACTCTGAATCTCATGCCTCATTTGGCAACACCCTCTAAACAACTGTAGAAGGTACATTAGGACATAGATAGAGATCTTTTTGCCATCCAAGTGGCAGCGTACCCCTCTCACTTTATTTGTTTTAGGATATGGTACACCAGTAGCAATTAAGCCAGCTGATAAGTTGAGAGGTAGGGTTACGCTACAGTTAATGGGAATAATAAAAGCTATGAATAGCATGTTCATAATCATCATTTGAGCCAATTCCTAGCAGTTCAGCAATAGTGAAGTTGACTAATGCTCAAACTCCCGTTCGTTCAAATTTAAAGGTCTTAAAAAGTGCCCTAATTTCGTACATTTTACCATCATAGCTGTCACTTGGGCGTCCGGTCTACCCTGCTACTCATTTCATTAGCAAGATAAATGTATCTTACTGCTTGCTAGGCAACAACAGAGTGGCCCTCACGTCAGACAACATCTTGCATTTAGCTTTATGATGTCAGCTTGCTAGGCAACAGATTGGCCCTCATGTCAGACAACATCTTGCCTTCGCTTTATGATGTCAGATCATCACTGGTCCAATTGTCCTTGTGGAAGCGGACCACACAGGAGGATGAGATATCAGAAGTTATGCAGTAGGTTGCTATCTCTATTCATGACCGCAAGGCAAGTCGGAGGTGGAATGGCAAATACTCTGAACCACTCAAAGCACTGTGGCCTTTTTTAAAGTGGGATGTAGATACAAAAACAGAGACTATCCTTACCAACAATCCTTCTTGAATATCAGAGTCCAACATACAGAGTGCAGCGGAAGACGTTAAATGTGCTTCATTCCGTGAGAACGCAACTCTATAGTTCTACAGTGAGATAGTGCATTTCAGCCTCAAAGGAAGCAATGTCCTCAAACGGAACATTGGTGGCACCAGGATCTAAAGCAGGCTTAAGAAGCCTTGGATGCAGTCAGTCTTTTATTAACTATCATGACCGACACAATGTGATCCATAATACTTCCATTTTGGCAGAAATTACATTCAAGCACAGGCCCCCACTAGAAGGTAGTGATGACATTCAGGTGCTGAAAACGTCTTTTTAATGCCTAAAGGAATGATTGTGAGCTTTACTTACCATATATATTGGTCAAATGATGCCCTATGCCGGAAGACTGTCTTTTTTTTTTTTCTTCAGTATCGGCAATGCAGAGACAATTTGTTGCGAAACACTGCCACTGCTGGTCATTCAGTATAATCTGCAGATGGAAAAGTCCACTGTTAGCACATTTACTACAAGCAATACAAAAAAATCATGATTTTTATAAAGGGTAAGCAGATCAATACTATGGAGTTTGTATTATTGTGCAAATCAGCAGTTCATTAGAAAATCAAATCTCGATTTGTGTTTTTAACCTACCATACTACTCTGAATCTCATGCCTCATTTGGTAACACCCTCTAAACAACTGTAGAAGGTACATTAGGACATAGATAGAGATCTTTTTGCCATCCAAGTGGCAGCTTACCCCTCTCACTTTATTTGTTTTAGGATATGGTACATCAGTAGCAATTAAGCCAGCTGATAAGTTGAGAGGTAGGGTTACGCTACAGTTAATGGGAATAATAAAAGCTATGAATAGCATGTTCATAATCATCATTTGAGCCAATTCCTAGCATTTAAGCAATAGTGAAGTTGACTAATGCTCAAACTCCCGTTCGTTCAAATTTAAAGGTCTTAAAAAGTGCCCTAATTTCGTACATTTTACCATCATAGCTGTCACTTGGGCGTCCGGTCTACCCTGCTACTCATTTCATTAGCAAGATAAATGTATCTTACTGCTTGCTAGGCAACAACAGAGTGGCCCTCACGTCAGACAACATCTTGCATTTAGCTTTATGATGTCAGCTTGCTAGGCAACAGATTGGCCCTCATGTCAGACAACATCTTGCCTTCGCTTTATGATGTCAGATCATCACTGGTCCAATTGTCCTTGTGGAAGCGGACCACACAGGAGGATGAGATATCAGAAGTTATGCAGTAGGTTGCTATCTCTATTCATGACCGCAAGGCAAGTCGGAGGTGGAATGGCAAATACTCTGAACCACTCAAAGCACTGTGGCCTTTTTTAAAGTGGGATGCAGATACAAAAACAGAGACTATCCTTACCAACAATCCTTCTTGAATATCAGAGTCCAACATACAGAGTGCAGCGGAAGACGTTAAATGTGCTTCATTCCGTGAGAACGCAACTCTATAGTTCTACAGTGAGATAGTGCATTTCAGCCTCAAAGGAAGCAATGTCCTCAAACGGAACATTGGTGGCACCAGGATCTAAAGCAGGCTTAAGAAGCCTTGGATGCAGTCAGTCTTTTATTAACTATCATGACCGACACAATGTGATCCATAATACTTCCATTTTGGCAGAAATTACATTCAAGCACAGGCCCCCACTAGAAGGTAGTGATGACATTCAGGTGCTGAAAACGTCTTTTTAATGCCTAAAGGAATGATTGTGAGCTTTACTTACCATATATATTGGTCAAATTGTGCCCTATGCCGGAAGACTGTCTTTTTTTTTTTCTTCAGTATCGGCAATGCAGAGACAATTTGTTGCGAAACACTGCCACTGCTGGTCATTCAGTATAATCTGCAGATGGAAAAGTCCACTGTTAGCACATTTACTACAAGCAATACAAAAAAATCATGATTTTTATAAAGGGTAAGCAGATCAATACTATGGAGTTTGTATTATTGTGCAAATCAGCAGTTCATTAGAAAATCAAATCTCGATTTGTGTTTTTAACCTACCATACTACTCTGAATCTCATGCCTCATTTGGCAACACCCTCTAAACAACTGTAGAAGGTACATTAGGACATAGATAGAGATCTTTTTGCCATCCAAGTGGCAGCGTACCCCTCTCACTTTATTTGTTTTAGGATATGGTACACCAGTAGCAATTAAGCCAGCTGATAAGTTGAGAGGTAGGGTTACGCTACAGTTAATGGGAATAATAAAAGCTATGAATAGCATGTTCATAATCATCATTTGAACCAATTCCTAGCAGTTCAGCAATAGTGAAGTTGACTAATGCTCAAACTCCCGTTCGTTCAAATTTAAAGGTCTTAAAAAGTGCCCTAATTTCGTACATTTTACCATCATAGCTGTCACTTGGGCGTCCGGTCTACCCTGCTACTCATTTCATTAGCAAGATAAATGTATCTTACTGCTTGCTAGGCAACAACAGAGTGGCCCTCACGTCAGACAACATCTTGCATTTAGCTTTATGATGTCAGCTTGATAGGCAACAGATTGGCCCTCATGTCAGACAACATCTTGCCTTCGCTTTATGATGTCAGATCATCACCGGTCCAATTGTCCTTGTGGAAGCGGACCACACAGGAGGATGAGATATCAGAAGTTATGCAGTAGGTTGCTATCTCTATTCATGACCGCAAGGCAAGTCGGAGGTGGAATGGCAAATACTCTGAACCACTCAAAGCACTGTGGCCTTTTTTAAAGTGGGATGCAGATACAAAAACAGAGACTATCCTTACCAACAATCCTTCTTGAATATCAGAGTCCAACATACAGAGTGCAGCGGAAGACGTTAAATGTGCTTCATTCCGTGAGAACGCAACTCTATAGTTCTACAGTGAGATAGTGCATTTCAGCCTCAAAGGAAGCAATGTCCTCAAACGGAACATTGGTGGCACCAGGATCTAAAGCAGGCTTAAGAAGCCTTGGATGCAGTCAGTCTTTTATTAACTATCATGACCGACACAATGTGATCCATAATACTTCCATTTTGGCAGAAATTACATTCAAGCACAGGCCCCCACTAGAAGGTAGTGATGACATTCAGGTGCTGAAAACGTCTTTTTAATGCCTAAAGGAATGATTGTGAGCTTTACTTACCATATATATTGGTCAAATTGTGCCCTATGCCGGAAGACTGTCTTTTTTTTTTTCTTCAGTATCGGCAATGCAGAGACAATTTGTTGCGAAACACTGCCACTGCTGGTCATTCAGTATAATCTGCAGATGGAAAAGTCCACTGTTAGCACATTTACTACAAGCAATACAAAAAAATCATGATTTTTATAAAGGGTAAGCAGATCAATACTATGGAGTTTGTATTATTGTGCAAATCAGCAGTTCATTAGAAAATCAAATCTCGATTTGTGTTTTTAACCTACCATACTACTCTGAATCTCATGCCTCATTTGGCAACACCCTCTAAACAACTGTAGAAGGTACATTAGGACATAGATAGAGATCTTTTTGCCATCCAAGTGGCAGCGTACCCCTCTCACTTTATTTGTTTTAGGATATGGTACACCAGTAGCAATTAAGCCAGCTGATAAGTTGAGAGGTAGGGTTACGCTACAGTTAATGGGAATAATAAAAGCTATGAATAGCATGTTCATAATCATCATTTGAACCAATTCCTAGCAGTTCAGCAATAGTGAAGTTGACTAATGCTCAAACTCCCGTTCGTTCAAATTTAAAGGTCTTAAAAAGTGCCCTAATTTCGTACATTTTACCATCATAGCTGTCACTTGGGCGTCCGGTCTACCCTGCTACTCATTTCATTAGCAAGATAAATGTATCTTACTGCTTGCTAGGCAACAACAGAGTGGCCCTCACGTCAGACAACATCTTGCATTTAGCTTTATGATGTCAGCTTGATAGGCAACAGATTGGCCCTCATGTCAGACAACATCTTGCCTTCGCTTTATGATGTCAGATCATCACCGGTCCAATTGTCCTTGTGGAAGCGGACCACACAGGAGGATGAGATATCAGAAGTTATGCAGTAGGTTGCTATCTCTATTCATGACCGCAAGGCAAGTCGGAGGTGGAATGGCAAATACTCTGAACCACTCAAAGCACTGTGGCCTTTTTTAAAGTGGGATGCAGATACAAAAACAGAGACTATCCTTACCAACAATCCTTCTTGAGTATCAGAGTCCAACATACAGAGTGCAGCGGAAGACGTTAAATGTGCTTCATTCCGTGAGAACGCAACTCTATAGTTCTACAGTGAGATAGTGCATTTCAGCCTCAAAGGAAGCAATGTCCTCAAACGGAACATTGGTGGCACCAGGATCTAAAGCAGGCTTAAGAAGCCTTGGATGCAGTCAGTCTTTTATTAACTATCATGACCGACACAATGTGATCCATAATACTTCCATTTTGGCAGAAATTACATTCAAGCACAGGCCCCCACTAGAAGGTAGTGATGACATTCAGGTGCTGAAAACGTCTTTTTAATGCCTAAAGGAATGATTGTGAGCTTTACTTACCATATATATTGGTCAAATGATGCCCTATGCCGGAAGACTGTCTTTTTTTTTTTTCTTCAGTATCGGCAATGCAGAGACAATTTGTTGCGAAACACTGCCACTGCTGGTCATTCAGTATAATCTGCAGATGGAAAAGTCCACTGTTAGCACATTTACTACAAGCAATACAAAAAAATCATGATTTTTATAAAGGGTAAACAGATCAATACTATGGAGTTTGTATTATTGTGCAAATCAGCAGTTCATTAGAAAATCAAATCTCGATTTGTGTTTTTAACCTACCATACTACTCTGAATCTCATGCCTCATTTGGCAACACCCTCTAAACAACTGTAGAAGGTACATTAGGACATAGATAGAGATCTTTTTGCCATCCAAGTGGCAGCGTACCCCTCTCACTTTATTTGTTTTAGGATATGGTACACCAGTAGCAATTAAGCCAGCTGATAAGTTGAGAGGTAGGGTTACGCTACAGTTAATGGGAATAATAAAAGCTATGATTAGCATGTTCATAATCATCATTTGAGCCAATTCCTAGCAGTTCAGCAATAGTGAAGTTGACTAATGCTCAAACTCCCGTTCGTTCAAATTTAAAGGTCTTAAAAAGTGCCCTAATTTCGTACATTTTACCATCATAGCTGTCACTTGGGCGTCCGGTCTACCCTGCTACTCATTTCATTAGCAAGATAAATGTATCTTACTGCTTGCTAGGCAACAACAGAGTGGCCCTCACGTCAGACAACATCTTGCATTTAGCTTTATGATGTCAGCTTGCTAGGCAACAGATTGGCCCTCATGTCAGACAACATCTTGCCTTCGCTTTATGATGTCAGATCATCACTGGTCCAATTGTCCTTGTGGAAGCGGACCACACAGGAGGATGAGATATCAGAAGTTATGCAGTAGGTTGCTATCTCTATTCATGACCGCAAGGCAAGTCGGAGGTGGAATGGCAAATACTCTGAACCACTCAAAGCACTGTGGCCTTTTTTAAAGTGGGATGCAGATACAAAAACAGAGACTATCCTTACCAACAATCCTTCTTGAATATCAGAGTCCAACATACAGAGTGCAGCGGAAGACGTTAAATGTGCTTCATTCCGTGAGAACGCAACTCTATAGTTCTACAGTGAGATAGTGCATTTCAGTCTCAAAGGAAGCAATGTCCTCAAACGGAACATTGGTGGCACCAGGATCTAAAGCAGGCTTAAGAAGCCTTGGATGCAGTCAGTCTTTTATTAACTATCATGACCGACACAATGTGATCCATAATACTTCCATTTTGGCAGAAATTACATTCAAGCACAGGCCCCCACTAGAAGGTAGTGATGACATTCAGGTGCTGAAAACGTCTTTTTAATGCCTAAAGGAATGATTGTGAGCTTTACTTACCATATATATTGGTCAAATTGTGCCCTATGCCGGAAGACTGTCTTTTTTTTTTTCTTCAGTATCGGCAATGCAGAGACAATTTGTTGCGAAACACTGCCATTGCTGGTCATTCAGTATAATCTGCAGATGGAAAAGTCCACTGTTAGCACATTTACTACAAGCAATACAAAAAAATCATGATTTTTATAAAGGGTAAGCAGATCAATACTATGGAGTTTGTATTATTGTGCAAATCAGCAGTTAATTAGAAAATCAAATCTCGATTTGTGTTTTTAACCTACCATACTACTCTGAATCTCATGCCTCATTTGGCAACACCCTCTAAACAACTGTAGAAGGTACATTAGGACATAGATAGAGATCTTTTTGCCATCCAAGTGGCAGCGTACCCCTCTCACTTTATTTGTTTTAGGATATGGTACACCAGTAGCAATTAAGCCAGCTGATAAGTTGAGAGGTAGGGTTACGCTACAGTTAATTTGAATAATAAAAGCTATGAATAGCATGTTCATAATCATCATTTGAGCCAATTCCTAGCAGTTCAGCAATAGTGAAGTTGACTAATGCTCAAACTCCCGTTCGTTCAAATTTAAAGGTCTTAAAAAGTGCCCTAATTTCGTACATTTTACCATCATAGCTGTCACTTGGGCGTCCGGTCTACCCTGCTACTCATTTCATTAGCAAGATAAATGTATCTTACTGCTTGCTAGGCAACAACAGAGTGGCCCTCACGTAAGACAACATCTTGCATTTAGCTTTATGATGTCAGCTTGATAGGCAACAGATTGGCCCTCATGTCAGACAACATCTTGCCTTCGCTTTATGATGTCAGATCATCACCGGTCCAATTGTCCTTGTGGAAGCGGACCACACAGGAGGATGAGATATCAGAAGTTATGCAGTAGGTTGCTATCTCTATTCATGACCGCAAGGCAAGTCGGAGGTGGAATGGCAAATACTCTGAACCACTCAAAGCACTGTGGCCTTTTTTAAAGTGGGATGCAGATACAAAAACAGAGACTATCCTTACCAACAATCCTTCTTGAGTATCAGAGTCCAACATACAGAGTGCAGCGGAAGACGTTAAATGTGCTTCATTCCGTGAGAACGCAACTCTATAGTTCTACAGTGAGATAGTGCATTTCAGCCTCAAAGGAAGCAATGTCCTCAAACGGAACATTGGTGGCACCAGGATCTAAAGCAGGCTTAAGAAGCCTTGGATGCAGTCAGTCTTTTATTAACTATCATGACCGACACAATGTGATCCATAATACTTCCATTTTGGCAGAAATTACATTCAAGCACAGGCCCCCACTAGAAGGTAGTGATGACATTCAGGTGCTGAAAACGTCTTTTTAATGCCTAAAGGAATGATTGTGAGCTTTACTTACCATATATATTGGTCAAATGATGCCCTATGCCGGAAGACTGTCTTTTTTTTTTTTTCTTCAGTATCGGCAATGCAGAGACAATTTGTTGCGAAACACTGCCACTGCTGGTCATTCAGTATAATCTGCAGATGGAAAAGTCCACTGTTAGCACATTTACTACAAGCAATACAAAAAAAATCATGATTTTTATAAAGGGTAAACAGATCAATACTATGGAGTTTGTATTATTGTGCAAATCAGCAGTTCATTAGAAAATCAAATCTCGATTTGTGTTTTTAACCTACCATACTACTCTGAATCTCATGCCTCATTTGGCAACACCCTCTAAACAACTGTAGAAGGTACATTAGGACATAGATAGAGATCTTTTTGCCATCCAAGTGGCAGCGTACCCCTCTCACTTTATTTGTTTTAGGATATGGTACACCAGTAGCAATTAAGCCAGCTGATAAGTTGAGAGGTAGGGTTACGCTACAGTTAATGGGAATAATAAAAGCTATGAATAGCATGTTCATAATCATCATTTGAGCCAATTCCTAGCAGTTCAGCAATAGTGAAGTTGACTAATGCTCAAACTCCCGTTCGTTCAAATTTAAAGGTCTTAAAAAGTGCCCTAATTTCGTACATTTTACCATCATAGCTGTCACTTGGGCGTCCGGTCTACCCTGCTACTCATTTCATTAGCAAGATAAATGTATCTTACTGCTTGCTAGGCAACAACAGAGTGGCCCTCACGTCAGACAACATCTTGCATTTAGCTTTATGATGTCAGCTTGCTAGGCAACAGATTGGCCCTCATGTCAGACAACATCTTGCCTTCGCTTTATGATGTCAGATCATCACTGGTCCAATTGTCCTTGTGGAAGCGGACCACACAGGAGGATGAGATATCAGAAGTTATGCAGTAGGTTGCTATCTCTATTCATGACCGCAAGGCAAGTCGGAGGTGGAATGGCAAATACTCTGAACCACTCAAAGCACTGTGGCCTTTTTTAAAGTGGGATGTAGATACAAAAACAGAGACTATCCTTACCAACAATCCTTCTTGAATATCAGAGTCCAACATACAGAGTGCAGCGGAAGACGTTAAATGTGCTTCATTCCGTGAGAACGCAACTCTATAGTTCTACAGTGAGATAGTGCATTTCAGCCTCAAAGGAAGCAATGTCCTCAAACGGAACATTGGTGGCACCAGGATCTAAAGCAGGCTTAAGAAGCCTTGGATGCAGTCAGTCTTTTATTAACTATCATGACTGACACAATGTGATCCATAATACTTCCATTTTGGCAGAAATTACATTCAAGCACAGGCCCCCACTAGAAGGTAGTGATGACATTCAGGTGCTGAAAACGTCTTTTTAATGCCTAAAGGAATGATTGTGAGCTTTACTTACCATATATATTGGTCAAATGATGCCCTATGCCGGAAGACTGTCTTTTTTTTTTTTCTTCAGTATCGGCAATGCAGAGACAATTTGTTGCGAAACACTGCCACTGCTGGTCATTCAGTATAATCTGCAGATGGAAAAGTCCACTGTTAGCACATTTACTACAAGCAATACAAAAAAATCATGATTTTTATAAAGGGTAAGCAGATCAATACTATGGAGTTTGTATTATTGTGCAAATCAGCAGTTCATTAGAAAATCAAATCTCGATTTGTGTTTTTAACCTACCATACTACTCTGAATCTCATGCCTCATTTGGTAACACCCTCTAAACAACTGTAGAAGGTACATTAGGACATAGATAGAGATCTTTTTGCCATCCAAGTGGCAGCTTACCCCTCTCACTTTATTTGTTTTAGGATATGGTACATCAGTAGCAATTAAGCCAGCTGATAAGTTGAGAGGTAGGGTTACGCTACAGTTAATGGGAATAATAAAAGCTATGAATAGCATGTTCATAATCATCATTTGAGCCAATTCCTAGCATTTAAGCAATAGTGAAGTTGACTAATGCTCAAACTCCCGTTCGTTCAAATTTAAAGGTCTTAAAAAGTGCCCTAATTTCGTACATTTTACCATCATAGCTGTCACTTGGGCGTCCGGTCTACCCTGCTACTCATTTCATTAGCAAGATAAATGTATCTTACTGCTTGCTAGGCAACAACAGAGTGGCCCTCACGTCAGACAACATCTTGCATTTAGCTTTATGATGTCAGCTTGCTAGGCAACAGATTGGCCCTCATGTCAGACAACATCTTGCCTTCGCTTTATGATGTCAGATCATCACTGGTCCAATTGTCCTTGTGGAAGCGGACCACACAGGAGGATGAGATATCAGAAGTTATGCAGTAGGTTGCTATCTCTATTCATGACCGCAAGGCAAGTCGGAGGTGGAATGGCAAATACTCTGAACCACTCAAAGCACTGTGGCCTTTTTTAAAGTGGGATGCAGATACAAAAACAGAGACTATCCTTACCAACAATCCTTCTTGAATATCAGAGTCCAACATACAGAGTGCAGCGGAAGACGTTAAATGTGCTTCATTCCGTGAGAACGCAACTCTATAGTTCTACAGTGAGATAGTGCATTTCAGCCTCAAAGGAAGCAATGTCCTCAAACGGAACATTGGTGGCACCAGGATCTAAAGCAGGCTTAAGAAGCCTTGGATGCAGTCAGTCTTTTATTAACTATCATGACCGACACAATGTGATCCATAATACTTCCATTTTGGCAGAAATTACATTCAAGCACAGGCCCCCACTAGAAGGTAGTGATGACATTCAGGTGCTGAAAACGTCTTTTTAATGCCTAAAGGAATGATTGTGAGCTTTACTTACCATATATATTGGTCAAATTGTGCCCTATGCCGGAAGACTGTCTTTTTTTTTTTCTTCAGTATCGGCAATGCAGAGACAATTTGTTGCGAAACACTGCCACTGCTGGTCATTCAGTATAATCTGCAGATGGAAAAGTCCACTGTTAGCACATTTACTACAAGCAATACAAAAAAATCATGATTTTTATAAAGGGTAAGCAGATCAATACTATGGAGTTTGTATTATTGTGCAAATCAGCAGTTCATTAGAAAATCAAATCTCGATTTGTGTTTTTAACCTACCATACTACTCTGAATCTCATGCCTCATTTGGCAACACCCTCTAAACAACTGTAGAAGGTACATTAGGACATAGATAGAGATCTTTTTGCCATCCAAGTGGCAGCGTACCCCTCTCACTTTATTTGTTTTAGGATATGGTACACCAGTAGCAATTAAGCCAGCTGATAAGTTGAGAGGTAGGGTTACGCTACAGTTAATGGGAATAATAAAAGCTATGAATAGCATGTTCATAATCATCATTTGAACCAATTCCTAGCAGTTCAGCAATAGTGAAGTTGACTAATGCTCAAACTCCCGTTCGTTCAAATTTAAAGGTCTTAAAAAGTGCCCTAATTTCGTACATTTTACCATCATAGCTGTCACTTGGGCGTCCGGTCTACCCTGCTACTCATTTCATTAGCAAGATAAATGTATCTTACTGCTTGCTAGGCAACAACAGAGTGGCCCTCACGTCAGACAACATCTTGCATTTAGCTTTATGATGTCAGCTTGCTAGGCAACAGATTGGCCCTCATGTCAGACAACATCTTGCCTTCGCTTTATGATGTCAGATCATCACTGGTCCAATTGTCCTTGTGGAAGCGGACCACACAGGAGGATGAGATATCAGAAGTTATGCAGTAGGTTGCTATCTCTATTCATGACCGCAAGGCAAGTCGGAGGTGGAATGGCAAATACTCTGAACCACTCAAAGCACTGTGGCCTTTTTTAAAGTGGGATGCAGATACAAAAACAGAGACTATCCTTACCAACAATCCTTCTTGAATATCAGAGTCCAACATACAGAGTGCAGCGGAAGACGTTAAATGTGCTTCATTCCGTGAGAACGCAACTCTATAGTTCTACAGTGAGATAGTGCATTTCAGCCTCAAAGGAAGCAATGTCCTCAAACGGAACATTGGTGGCACCAGGATCTAAAGCAGGCTTAAGAAGCCTTGGATGCAGTCAGTCTTTTATTAACTATCATGACCGACACAATGTGATCCATAATACTTCCATTTTGGCAGAAATTACATTCAAGCACAGGCCCCCACTAGAAGGTAGTGATGACATTCAGGTGCTGAAAACGTCTTTTTAATGCCTAAAGGAATGATTGTGAGCTTTACTTACCATATATATTGGTCAAATGATGCCCTATGCCGGAAGACTGTCTTTTTTTTTTTTCTTCAGTATCGGCAATGCAGAGACAATTTGTTGCGAAACACTGCCACTGCTGGTCATTCAGTATAATCTGCAGATGGAAAAGTCCACTGTTAGCACATTTACTACAAGCAATACAAAAAAATCATGATTTTTATAAAGGGTAAACAGATCAATACTATGGAGTTTGTATTATTGTGCAAATCAGCAGTTAATTAGAAAATCAAATCTCGATTTGTGTTTTTAACCTACCATACTACTCTGAATCTCATGCCTCATTTGGCAACACCCTCTAAACAACTGTAGAAGGTACATTAGGACATAGATAGAGATCTTTTTGCCATCCAAGTGGCAGCGTACCCCTCTCACTTTATTTGTTTTAGGATATGGTACACCAGTAGCAATTAAGCCAGCTGATAAGTTGAGAGGTAGGGTTACGCTACAGTTAATGGGAATAATAAAAGCTATGAATAGCATGTTCATAATCATCATTTGAGCCAATTCCTAGCAGTTCAGCAATAGTGAAGTTGACTAATGCTCAAACTCCCGTTCGTTCAAATTTAAAGGTCTTAAAAAGTGCCCTAATTTCGTACATTTTACCATCATAGCTGTCACTTGGGCGTCCGGTCTACCCTGCTACTCATTTCATTAGCAAGATAAATGTATCTTACTGCTTGCTAGGCAACAACAGAGTGGCCCTCACGTCAGACAACATCTTGCATTTAGCTTTATGATGTCAGCTTGATAGGCAACAGATTGGCCCTCATGTCAGACAACATCTTGCCTTCGCTTTATGATGTCAGATCATCACCGGTCCAATTGTCCTTGTGGAAGCGGACCACACAGGAGGATGAGATATCAGAAGTTATGCAGTAGGTTGCTATCTCTATTCATGACCGCAAGGCAAGTCGGAGGTGGAATGGCAAATACTCTGAACCACTCAAAGCACTGTGGCCTTTTTTAAAGTGGGATGCAGATACAAAAACAGAGACTATCCTTACCAACAATCCTTCTTGAGTATCAGAGTCCAACATACAGAGTGCAGCGGAAGACGTTAAATGTGCTTCATTCCGTGAGAACGCAACTCTATAGTTCTACAGTGAGATAGTGCATTTCAGCCTCAAAGGAAGCAATGTCCTCAAACGGAACATTGGTGGCACCAGGATCTAAAGCAGGCTTAAGAAGCCTTGGATGCAGTCAGTCTTTTATTAACTATCATGACCGACACAATGTGATCCATAATACTTCCATTTTGGCAGAAATTACATTCAAGCACAGGCCCCCACTAGAAGGTAGTGATGACATTCAGGTGCTGAAAACGTCTTTTTAATGCCTAAAGGAATGATTGTGAGCTTTACTTACCATATATATTGGTCAAATGATGCCCTATGCCGGAAGACTGTCTTTTTTTTTTTTTCTTCAGTATCGGCAATGCAGAGACAATTTGTTGCGAAACACTGCCACTGCTGGTCATTCAGTATAATCTGCAGATGGAAAAGTCCACTGTTAGCACATTTACTACAAGCAATACAAAAAAAATCATGATTTTTATAAAGGGTAAACAGATCAATACTATGGAGTTTGTATTATTGTGCAAATCAGCAGTTCATTAGAAAATCAAATCTCGATTTGTGTTTTTAACCTACCATACTACTCTGAATCTCATGCCTCATTTGGCAACACCCTCTAAACAACTGTAGAAGGTACATTAGGACATAGATAGAGATCTTTTTGCCATCCAAGTGGCAGCGTACCCCTCTCACTTTATTTGTTTTAGGATATGGTACACCAGTAGCAATTAAGCCAGCTGATAAGTTGAGAGGTAGGGTTACGCTACAGTTAATGGGAATAATAAAAGCTATGAATAGCATGTTCATAATCATCATTTGAGCCAATTCCTAGCAGTTCAGCAATAGTGAAGTTGACTAATGCTCAAACTCCCGTTCGTTCAAATTTAAAGGTCTTAAAAAGTGCCCTAATTTCGTACATTTTACCATCATAGCTGTCACTTGGGCGGCCGTCCGGTCTACCCTGCTACTCATTTCATTAGCAAGATAAATGTATCTTACTGCTTGCTAGGCAACAACAGAGTGGCCCTCACGTCAGACAACATCTTGCATTTAGCTTTATGATGTCAGCTTGCTAGGCAACAGATTGGCCCTCATGTCAGACAACATCTTGCCTTCGCTTTATGATGTCAGATCATCACTGGTCCAATTGTCCTTGTGGAAGCGGACCACACAGGAGGATGAGATATCAGAAGTTATGCAGTAGGTTGCTATCTCTATTCATGACCGCAAGGCAAGTCGGAGGTGGAATGGCAAATACTCTGAACCACTCAAAGCACTGTGGCCTTTTTTAAAGTGGGATGTAGATACAAAAACAGAGACTATCCTTACCAACAATCCTTCTTGAATATCAGAGTCCAACATACAGAGTGCAGCGGAAGACGTTAAATGTGCTTCATTCCGTGAGAACGCAACTCTATAGTTCTACAGTGAGATAGTGCATTTCAGCCTCAAAGGAAGCAATGTCCTCAAACGGAACATTGGTGGCACCAGGATCTAAAGCAGGCTTAAGAAGCCTTGGATGCAGTCAGTCTTTTATTAACTATCATGACCGACACAATGTGATCCATAATACTTCCATTTTGGCAGAAATTACATTCAAGCACAGGCCCCCACTAGAAGGTAGTGATGACATTCAGGTGCTGAAAACGTCTTTTTAATGCCTAAAGGAATGATTGTGAGCTTTACTTACCATATATATTGGTCAAATGATGCCCTATGCCGGAAGACTGTCTTTTTTTTTTTTCTTCAGTATCGGCAATGCAGAGACAATTTGTTGCGAAACACTGCCACTGCTGGTCATTCAGTATAATCTGCAGATGGAAAAGTCCACTGTTAGCACATTTACTACAAGCAATACAAAAAAATCATGATTTTTATAAAGGGTAAGCAGATCAATACTATGGAGTTTGTATTATTGTGCAAATCAGCAGTTCATTAGAAAATCAAATCTCGATTTGTGTTTTTAACCTACCATACTACTCTGAATCTCATGCCTCATTTGGTAACACCCTCTAAACAACTGTAGAAGGTACATTAGGACATAGATAGAGATCTTTTTGCCATCCAAGTGGCAGCTTACCCCTCTCACTTTATTTGTTTTAGGATATGGTACATCAGTAGCAATTAAGCCAGCTGATAAGTTGAGAGGTAGGGTTACGCTACAGTTAATGGGAATAATAAAAGCTATGAATAGCATGTTCATAATCATCATTTGAGCCAATTCCTAGCATTTAAGCAATAGTGAAGTTGACTAATGCTCAAACTCCCGTTCGTTCAAATTTAAAGGTCTTAAAAAGTGCCCTAATTTCGTACATTTTACCATCATAGCTGTCACTTGGGCGTCCGGTCTACCCTGCTACTCATTTCATTAGCAAGATAAATGTATCTTACTGCTTGCTAGGCAACAACAGAGTGGCCCTCACGTCAGACAACATCTTGCATTTAGCTTTATGATGTCAGCTTGCTAGGCAACAGATTGGCCCTCATGTCAGACAACATCTTGCCTTCGCTTTATGATGTCAGATCATCACTGGTCCAATTGTCCTTGTGGAAGCGGACCACACAGGAGGATGAGATATCAGAAGTTATGCAGTAGGTTGCTATCTCTATTCATGACCGCAAGGCAAGTCGGAGGTGGAATGGCAAATACTCTGAACCACTCAAAGCACTGTGGCCTTTTTTAAAGTGGGATGCAGATACAAAAACAGAGACTATCCTTACCAACAATCCTTCTTGAATATCAGAGTCCAACATACAGAGTGCAGCGGAAGACGTTAAATGTGCTTCATTCCGTGAGAACGCAACTCTATAGTTCTACAGTGAGATAGTGCATTTCAGCCTCAAAGGAAGCAATGTCCTCAAACGGAACATTGGTGGCACCAGGATCTAAAGCAGGCTTAAGAAGCCTTGGATGCAGTCAGTCTTTTATTAACTATCATGACCGACACAATGTGATCCATAATACTTCCATTTTGGCAGAAATTACATTCAAGCACAGGCCCCCACTAGAAGGTAGTGATGACATTCAGGTGCTGAAAACGTCTTTTTAATGCCTAAAGGAATGATTGTGAGCTTTACTTACCATATATATTGGTCAAATTGTGCCCTATGCCGGAAGACTGTCTTTTTTTTTTCTTCAGTATCGGCAATGCAGAGACAATTTGTTGCGAAACACTGCCACTGCTGGTCATTCAGTATAATCTGCAGATGGAAAAGTCCACTGTTAGCAAATTTACTACAAGCAATACAAAAAAATCATGATTTTTATAAAGGGTAAACAGATCAATACTATGGAGTTTGTATTATTGTGCAAATCAGCAGTTCATTAGAAAATCAAATCTCGATTTGTGTTTTTAACCTACCATACTACTCTGAATCTCATGCCTCATTTGGCAACACCCTCTAAACAACTGTAGAAGGTACATTAGGACATAGATAGAGATCTTTTTGCCATCCAAGTGGCAGCGTACCCCTCTCACTTTATTTGTTTTAGGATATGGTACACCAGTAGCAATTAAGCCAGCTGATAAGTTGAGAGGTAGGGTTACGCTACAGTTAATGGGAATAATAAAAGCTATGAATAGCATGTTCATAATCATCATTTGAGCCAATTCCTAGTAGTTCAGCAATAGTGAAGTTGACTAATGCTCAAACTCCCGTTCGTTCAAATTTAAAGGTCTTAAAAAGTGCCCTAATTTCGTACATTTTACCATCATAGCTGTCACTTGGGCGTCCGGTCTACCCTGCTACTCATTTCATTAGCAAGATAAATGTATCTTACTGCTTGCTAGGCAACAACAGAGTGGCCCTCACGTCAGACAACATCTTGCATTTAGCTTTATGATGTCAGCTTGATAGGCAAAAGATTGGCCCTCATGTCAGACAACATCTTGCCTTCGCTTTATGATGTCAGATCATCACCGGTCCAATTGTCCTTGTGGAAGCGGACCACACAGGAGGATGAGATATCAGAAGTTATGCAGTAGGTTGCTATCTCTATTCATGACCGCAAGGCAAGTCGGAGGTGGAATGGCAAATACTCTGAACCACTCAAAGCACTGTGGCCTTTTTTAAAGTGGGATGCAGATACAAAAACACAGACTATCCTTACCAACAATCCTTCTTGAGTATCAGAGTCCAACATACAGAGTGCAGCGGAAGACGTTAAATGTGCTTCATTCCGTGAGAACGCAACTCTATAGTTCTACAGTGAGATAGTGCATTTCAGCCTCAAAGGAAGCAATGTCCTCAAACGGAACATTGGTGGCACCAGGATCTAAAGCAGGCTTAAGAAGCCTTGGATGCAGTCAGTCTTTTATTAACTATCATGACCGACACAATGTGATCCATAATACTTCCATTTTGGCAGAAATTACATTCAAGCACAGGCCCCCACTAGAAGGTAGTGATGACATTCAGGTGCTGAAAACGTCTTTTTAATGCCTAAAGGAATGATTGTGAGCTTTACTTACCATATATATTGGTCAAATGATGCCCTATGCCGGAAGACTGTCTTTTTTTTTTTTTCTTCAGTATCGGCAATGCAGAGACAATTTGTTGCGAAACACTGCCACTGCTGGTCATTCAGTATAATCTGCAGATGGAAAAGTCCACTGTTAGCACATTTACTACAAGCAATACAAAAAAAATCATGATTTTTATAAAGGGTAAACAGATCAATACTATGGAGTTAGTATTATTGTGCAAATCAGCAGTTCATTAGAAAATCAAATCTCGATTTGTGTTTTTAACCTACCATACTACTCTGAATCTCATGCCTCATTTGGCAACACCCTCTAAACAACTGTAGAAGGTACATTAGGACATAGATAGAGATCTTTTTGCCATCCAAGTGGCAGCGTACCCCTCTCACTTTATTTGTTTTAGGATATGGTACACCAGTAGCAATTAAGCCAGCTGATAAGTTGAGAGGTAGGGTTACGCTACAGTTAATGGGAATAATAAAAGCTATGAATAGCATGTTCATAATCATCATTTGAGCCAATTCCTAGCAGTTCAGCAATAGTGAAGTTGACTAATGCTCAAACTCCCGTTCGTTCAAATTTAAAGGTCTTAAAAAGTGCCCTAATTTCGTACATTTTACCATCATAGCTGTCACTTGGGCGTCCGGTCTACCCTGCTACTCATTTCATTAGCAAGATAAATGTATCTTACTGCTTGCTAGGCAACAACAGAGTGGCCCTCACGTCAGACAACATCTTGCATTTAGCTTTATGATGTCAGCTTGCTAGGCAACAGGTTGGCCCTCATGTCAGACAACATCTTGCCTTCGCTTTATGATGTCAGATCATCACTGGTCCAATTGTCCTTGTGGAAGCGGACCACACAGGAGGATGAGATATCAGAAGTTATGCAGTAGGTTGCTATCTCTATTCATGACTGCAAGGCAAGTCGGAGGTGGAATGGCAAATACTCTGAACCACTCAAAGCACTGTGGCCTTTTTTAAAGTGGGATGCAGATACAAAAACAGAGACTATCCTTACCAACAATCCTTCTTGAATATCAGAGTCCAACATACAGAGTGCAGCGGAAGACGTTAAATGTGCTTCATTCCGTGAGAACGCAACTCTATAGTTCTACAGTGAGATAGTGCATTTCAGCCTCAAAGGAAGCAATGTCCTCAAACGGAACATTGGTGGCACCAGGATCTAAAGCAGGCTTAAGAAGCCTTGGATGCAGTCAGTCTTTTATTAACTATCATGACCGACACAATGTGATCCATAATACTTCCATTTTGGCAGAAATTACATTCAAGCACAGGCCCCCACTAGAAGGTAGTGATGACATTCAGGTGCTGAAAACGTCTTTTTAATGCCTAA
This sequence comes from Lissotriton vulgaris, assembly GCF_964263255.1. Taxonomy (NCBI): domain Eukaryota; kingdom Metazoa; phylum Chordata; class Amphibia; order Caudata; family Salamandridae; genus Lissotriton; species Lissotriton vulgaris. Next base: position 322,284,213 of record NC_141700.1, on the reverse strand, counting down.
AGGAATGATTGTGAGCTTTACTTACCATATATATTGGTCAAATGATGCCCTATGCCGGAAGACTGTCTTTTTTTTTTTTCTTCAGTATCGGCAATGCAGAGACAATTTGTTGCGAAACACTGCCACTGCTGGTCATTCAGTATAATCTGCAGATGGAAAAGTCCACTGTTAGCACATTTACTACAAGCAATACAAAAAAATCATGATTTTTATAAAGGGTAAACAGATCAATACTATGGAGTTTGTATTATTGTGCAAATCAGCAGTTCATTAGAAAATCAAATCTCGATTTGTGTTTTTAACCTACCATACTTCTCTGAATCTCATGCCTCATTTGGCAACACCCTCTAAACAACTGTAGAAGGTACATTAGGACATAGATAGAGATCTTTTTGCCATCCAAGTGGCAGCTTACCCCTCTCACTTTATTTGTTTTAGGATATGGTACATCAGTAGCAATTAAGCCAGCTGATAAGTTGAGAGGTAGGGTTACGCTACAGTTAATGGGAATAATAAAAGCTATGAATAGCATGTTCATAATCATCATTTGAGCCAATTCCTAGCATTTAAGCAATAGTGAAGTTGACTAATGCTCAAACTCCCGTTCGTTCAAATTTAAAGGTCTTAAAAAGTGCCCTAATTTCGTACATTTTACCATCATAGCTGTCACTTGGGCGTCCGGTCTACCCTGCTACTCATTTCATTAGCAAGATAAATGTATCTTACTGCTTGCTAGGCAACAACAGAGTGGCCCTCACGTCAGACAACATCTTGCATTTAGCTTTATGATGTCAGCTTGCTAGGCAACAGATTGGCCCTCATGTCAGACAACATCTTGCCTTCGCTTTATGATGTCAGATCATCACTGGTCCAATTGTCCTTGTGGAAGCGGACCACACAGGAGGATGAGATATCAGAAGTTATGCAGTAGGTTGCTATCTCTATTCATGACCGCAAGGCAAGTCGGAGGTGGAATGGCAAATACTCTGAACCACTCAAAGCACTGTGGCCTTTTTTAAAGTGGGATGCAGATACAAAAACAGAGACTATCCTTACCAACAATCCTTCTTGAATATCAGAGTCCAACATACAGAGTGCAGCGGAAGACGTTAAATGTGCTTCATTCCGTGAGAACGCAACTCTATAGTTCTACAGTGAGATAGTGCATTTCAGCCTCAAAGGAAGCAATGTCCTCAAACGGAACATTGGTGGCACCAGGATCTAAAGCAGGCTTAAGAAGCCTTGGATGCAGTCAGTCTTTTATTAACTATCATGACCGACACAATGTGATCCATAATACTTCCATTTTGGCAGAAATTACATTCAAGCACAGGCCCCCACTAGAAGGTAGTGATGACATTCAGGTGCTGAAAACGTCTTTTTAATGCCTAAAGGAATGATTGTGAGCTTTACTTACCATATATATTGGTCAAATTGTGCCCTATGCCGGAAGACTGTCTTTTTTTTTTTCTTCAGTATCGGCAATGCAGAGACAATTTGTTGCGAAACACTGCCACTGCTGGTCATTCAGTATAATCTGCAGATGGAAAAGTCCACTGTTAGCACATTTACTACAAGCAATACAAAAAAATCATGATTTTTATAAAGGGTAAGCAGATCAATACTATGGAGTTTGTATTATTGTGCAAATCAGCAGTTCATTAGAAAATCAAATCTCGATTTGTGTTTTTAACCTACCATACTACTCTGAATCTCATGCCTCATTTGGCAACACCCTCTAAACAACTGTAGAAGGTACATTAGGACATAGATAGAGATCTTTTTGCCATCCAAGTGGCAGCGTACCCCTCTCACTTTATTTGTTTTAGGATATGGTACACCAGTAGCAATTAAGCCAGCTGATAAGTTGAGAGGTAGGGTTACGCTACAGTTAATGGGAATAATAAAAGCTATGAATAGCATGTTCATAATCATCATTTGAACCAATTCCTAGCAGTTCAGCAATAGTGAAGTTGACTAATGCTCAAACTCCCGTTCGTTCAAATTTAAAGGTCTTAAAAAGTGCCCTAATTTCGTACATTTTACCATCATAGCTGTCACTTGGGCGTCCGGTCTACCCTGCTACTCATTTCATTAGCAAGATAAATGTATCTTACTGCTTGCTAGGCAACAACAGAGTGGCCCTCACGTCAGACAACATCTTGCATTTAGCTTTATGATGTCAGCTTGCTAGGCAACAGATTGGCCCTCATGTCAGACAACATCTTGCCTTCGCTTTATGATGTCAGATCATCACTGGTCCAATTGTCCTTGTGGAAGCGGACCACACAGGAGGATGAGATATCAGAAGTTATGCAGTAGGTTGCTATCTCTATTCATGACCGCAAGGCAAGTCGGAGGTGGAATGGCAAATACTCTGAACCACTCAAAGCACTGTGGCCTTTTTTAAAGTGGGATGCAGATACAAAAACAGAGACTATCCTTACCAACAATCCTTCTTGAATATCAGAGTCCAACATACAGAGTGCAGCGGAAGACGTTAAATGTGCTTCATTCCGTGAGAACGCAACTCTATAGTTCTACAGTGAGATAGTGCATTTCAGCCTCAAAGGAAGCAATGTCCTCAAACGGAACATTGGTGGCACCAGGATCTAAAGCAGGCTTAAGAAGCCTTGGATGCAGTCAGTCTTTTATTAACTATCATGACCGACACAATGTGATCCATAATACTTCCATTTTGGCAGAAATTACATTCAAGCACAGGCCCCCACTAGAAGGTAGTGATGACATTCAGGTGCTGAAAACGTCTTTTTAATGCCTAAAGGAATGATTGTGAGCTTTACTTACCATATATATTGGTCAAATGATGCCCTATGCCGGAAGACTGTCTTTTTTTTTTTTCTTCAGTATCGGCAATGCAGAGACAATTTGTTGCGAAACACTGCCACTGCTGGTCATTCAGTATAATCTGCAGATGGAAAAGTCCACTGTTAGCAAATTTACTACAAGCAATACAAAAAAATCATGATTTTTATAAAGGGTAAACAGATCAATACTATGGAGTTTGTATTATTGTGCAAATCAGCAGTTCATTAGAAAATCAAATCTCGATTTGTGTTTTTAACCTACCATACTACTCTGAATCTCATGCCTCATTTGGCAACACCCTCTAAACAACTGTAGAAGGTACATTAGGACATAGATAGAGATCTTTTTGCCATCCAAGTGGCAGCGTACCCCTCTCACTTTATTTGTTTTAGGATATGGTACACCAGTAGCAATTAAGCCAGTTGATAAGTTGAGAGGTAGGGTTACGCTACAGTTAATGGGAATAATAAAAGCTATGAATAGCATGTTCATAATCATCATTTGAGCCAATTCCTAGCAGTTCAGCAATAGTGAAGTTGACTAATGCTCAAACTCCCGTTCGTTCAAATTTAAAGGTCTTAAAAAGTGCCCTAATTTCGTACATTTTACCATCATAGCTGTCACTTGGGCGTCCGGTCTACCCTGCTACTCATTTCATTAGCAAGATAAATGTATCTTACTGCTTGCTAGGCAACAACAGAGTGGCCCTCACGTCAGACAACATCTTGCATTTAGCTTTATGATGTCAGCTTGATAGGCAACAGATTGGCCCTCATGTCAGACAACATCTTGCCTTCGCTTTATGATGTCAGATCATCACCGGTCCAATTGTCCTTGTGGAAGCGGACCACACAGGAGGATGAGATATCAGAAGTTATGCAGTAGGTTGCTATCTCTATTCATGACCGCAAGGCAAGTCGGAGGTGGAATGGCAATTACTCTGAACCACTCAAAGCACTGTGGCCTTTTTTAAAGTGGGATGCAGATACAAAAACAGAGACTATCCTTACCAACAATCCTTCTTGAGTATCAGAGTCCAACATACAGAGTGCAGCGGAAGACGTTAAATGTGCTTCATTCCGTGAGAACGCAACTCTATAGTTCTACAGTGAGATAGTGCATTTCAGCCTCAAAGGAAGCAATGTCCTCAAACGGAACATTGGTGGCACCAGGATCTAAAGCAGGCTTAAGAAGCCTTGGATGCAGTCAGTCTTTTATTAACTATCATGACCGACACAATGTGATCCATAATACTTCCATTTTGGCAAAAATTACATTCAAGCACAGGCCCCCACTAGAAGGTAGTGATGACATTCAGGTGCTGAAAACGTCTTTTTAATGCCTAAAGGAATGATTGTGAGCTTTACTTACCATATATATTGGTCAAATGATGCCCTATGCCGGAAGACTGTCTTTTTTTTTTTTTCTTCAGTATCGGCAATGCAGAGACAATTTGTTGCGAAACACTGCCACTGCTGGTCATTCAGTATAATCTGCAGATGGAAAAGTCCACTGTTAGCACATTTACTACAAGCAATACAAAAAAAATCATGATTTTTATAAAGGGTAAACAGATCAATACTATGGAGTTAGTATTATTGTGCAAATCAGCAGTTCATTAGAAAATCAAATCTCGATTTGTGTTTTTAACCTACCATACTACTCTGAATCTCATGCCTCATTTGGCAACACCCTCTAAACAACTGTAGAAGGTACATTAGGACATAGATAGAGATCTTTTTGCCATCCAAGTGGCAGCGTACCCCTCTCACTTTATTTGTTTTAGGATATGGTACACCAGTAGCAATTAAGCCAGCTGATAAGTTGAGAGGTAGGGTTACGCTACAGTTAATGGGAATAATAAAAGCTATGAATAGCATGTTCATAATCATCATTTGAGCCAATTCCTAGCAGTTCAGCAATAGTGAAGTTGACTAATGCTCAAACTCCCGTTCGTTCAAATTTAAAGGTCTTAAAAAGTGCCCTAATTTCGTACATTTTACCATCATAGCTGTCACTTGGGCGTCCGGTCTACCCTGCTACTCATTTCATTAGCAAGATAAATGTATCTTACTGCTTGCTAGGCAACAACAGAGTGGCCCTCACGTCAGACAACATCTTGCATTTAGCTTTATGATGTCAGCTTGCTAGGCAACAGATTGGCCCTCATGTCAGACAACATCTTGCCTTCGCTTTATGATGTCAGATCATCACTGGTCCAATTGTCCTTGTGGAAGCGGACCACACAGGAGGATGAGATATCAGAAGTTATGCAGTAGGTTGCTATCTCTATTCATGACCGCAAGGCAAGTCGGAGGTGGAATGGCAAATACTCTGAACCACTCAAAGCACTGTGGCCTTTTTTAAAGTGGGATGCAGATACAAAAACAGAGACTATCCTTACCAACAATCCTTCTTGAATATCAGAGTCCAACATACAGAGTGCAGCGGAAGACGTTAAATGTGCTTCATTCCGTGAGAACGCAACTCTATAGTTCTACAGTGAGATAGTGCATTTCAGCCTCAAAGGAAGCAATGTCCTCAAACGGAACATTGGTGGCACCAGGATCTAAAGCAGGCTTAAGAAGCCTTGGATGCAGTCAGTCTTTTATTAACTATCATGACCGACACAATGTGATCCATAATACTTCCATTTTGGCAGAAATTACATTCAAGCACAGGCCCCCACTAGAAGGTAGTGATGACATTCAGGTGCTGAAAACGTCTTTTTAATGCCTAAAGGAATGATTGTGAGCTTTACTTACCATATATATTGGTCAAATGATGCCCTATGCCGGAAGACTGTCTTTTTTTTTTTTCTTCAGTATCGGCAATGCAGAGACAATTTGTTGCGAAACACTGCCACTGCTGGTCATTCAGTATAATCTGCAGATGGAAAAGTCCACTGTTAGCACATTTACTACAAGCAATACAAAAAAATCATGATTTTTATAAAGGGTAAACAGATCAATACTATGGAGTTTGTATTATTGTGCAAATCAGCAGTTCATTAGAAAATCAAATCTCGATTTGTGTTTTTAACCTACCATACTACTCTGAATCTCATGCCTCATTTGGCAACACCCTCTAAACAACTGTAGAAGGTACATTAGGACATAGATAGAGATCTTTTTGCCATCCAAGTGGCAGCGTACCCCTCTCACTTTATTTGTTTTAGGATATGGTACACCAGTAGCAATTAAGCCAGCTGATAAGTTGAGAGGTAGGGTTACGCTACAGTTAATGGGAATAATAAAAGCTATGATTAGCATGTTCATAATCATCATTTGAGCCAATTCCTAGCAGTTCAGCAATAGTGAAGTTGACTAATGCTCAAACTCCCGTTCGTTCAAATTTAAAGGTCTTAAAAAGTGCCCTAATTTCGTACATTTTACCATCATAGCTGTCACTTGGGCGTCCGGTCTACCCTGCTACTCATTTCATTAGCAAGATAAATGTATCTTACTGCTTGCTAGGCAACAACAGAGTGGCCCTCACGTCAGACAACATCTTGCATTTAGCTTTATGATGTCAGCTTGCTAGGCAACAGATTGGCCCTCATGTCAGACAACATCTTGCCTTCGCTTTATGATGTCAGATCATCACTGGTCCAATTGTCCTTGTGGAAGCGGACCACACAGGAGGATGAGATATCAGAAGTTATGCAGTAGGTTGCTATCTCTATTCATGACCGCAAGGCAAGTCGGAGGTGGAATGGCAAATACTCTGAACCACTCAAAGCACTGTGGCCTTTTTTAAAGTGGGATGCAGATACAAAAACAGAGACTATCCTTACCAACAATCCTTCTTGAATATCAGAGTCCAACATACAGAGTGCAGCGGAAGACGTTAAATGTGCTTCATTCCGTGAGAACGCAACTCTATAGTTCTACAGTGAGATAGTGCATTTCAGTCTCAAAGGAAGCAATGTCCTCAAACGGAACATTGGTGGCACCAGGATCTAAAGCAGGCTTAAGAAGCCTTGGATGCAGTCAGTCTTTTATTAACTATCATGACCGACACAATGTGATCCATAATACTTCCATTTTGGCAGAAATTACATTCAAGCACAGGCCCCCACTAGAAGGTAGTGATGACATTCAGGTGCTGAAAACGTCTTTTTAATGCCTAAAGGAATGATTGTGAGCTTTACTTACCATATATATTGGTCAAATTGTGCCCTATGCCGGAAGACTGTCTTTTTTTTTTTCTTCAGTATCGGCAATGCAGAGACAATTTGTTGCGAAACACTGCCATTGCTGGTCATTCAGTATAATCTGCAGATGGAAAAGTCCACTGTTAGCACATTTACTACAAGCAATACAAAAAAATCATGATTTTTATAAAGGGTAAGCAGATCAATACTATGGAGTTTGTATTATTGTGCAAATCAGCAGTTAATTAGAAAATCAAATCTCGATTTGTGTTTTTAACCTACCATACTACTCTGAATCTCATGCCTCATTTGGCAACACCCTCTAAACAACTGTAGAAGGTACATTAGGACATAGATAGAGATCTTTTTGCCATCCAAGTGGCAGCGTACCCCTCTCACTTTATTTGTTTTAGGATATGGTACACCAGTAGCAATTAAGCCAGCTGATAAGTTGAGAGGTAGGGTTACGCTACAGTTAATGGGAATAATAAAAGCTATGAATAGCATGTTCATAATCATCATTTGAGCCAATTCCTAGCAGTTCAGCAATAGTGAAGTTGACTAATGCTCAAACTCCCGTTCGTTCAAATTTAAAGGTCTTAAAAAGTGCCCTAATTTCGTACATTTTACCATCATAGCTGTCACTTGGGCGTCCGGTCTACCCTGCTACTCATTTCATTAGCAAGATAAATGTATCTTACTGCTTGCTAGGCAACAACAGAGTGGCCCTCACGTCAGACAACATCTTGCATTTAGCTTTATGATGTCAGCTTGATAGGCAACAGATTGGCCCTCATGTCAGACAACATCTTGCCTTCGCTTTATGATGTCAGATCATCACCGGTCCAATTGTCCTTGTGGAAGCGGACCACACAGGAGGATGAGATATCAGAAGTTATGCAGTAGGTTGCTATCTCTATTCATGACCGCAAGGCAAGTCGGAGGTGGAATGGCAAATACTCTGAACCACTCAAAGCACTGTGGCCTTTTTTAAAGTGGGATGCAGATACAAAAACAGAGACTATCCTTACCAACAATCCTTCTTGAGTATCAGAGTCCAACATACAGAGTGCAGCGGAAGACGTTAAATGTGCTTCATTCCGTGAGAACGCAACTCTATAGTTCTACAGTGAGATAGTGCATTTCAGCCTCAAAGGAAGCAATGTCCTCAAACGGAACATTGGTGGCACCAGGATCTAAAGCAGGCTTAAGAAGCCTTGGATGCAGTCAGTCTTTTATTAACTATCATGACCGACACAATGTGATCCATAATACTTCCATTTTGGCAGAAATTACATTCAAGCACAGGCCCCCACTAGAAGGTAGTGATGACATTCAGGTGCTGAAAACGTCTTTTTAATGCCTAAAGGAATGATTGTGAGCTTTACTTACCATATATATTGGTCAAATGATGCCCTATGCCGGAAGACTGTCTTTTTTTTTTTTTCTTCAGTATCGGCAATGCAGAGACAATTTGTTGCGAAACACTGCCACTGCTGGTCATTCAGTATAATCTGCAGATGGAAAAGTCCACTGTTAGCACATTTACTACAAGCAATACAAAAAAAATCATGATTTTTATAAAGGGTAAACAGATCAATACTATGGAGTTTGTATTATTGTGCAAATCAGCAGTTCATTAGAAAATCAAATCTCGATTTGTGTTTTTAACCTACCATACTACTCTGAATCTCATGCCTCATTTGGCAACACCCTCTAAACAACTGTAGAAGGTACATTAGGACATAGATAGAGATCTTTTTGCCATCCAAGTGGCAGCGTACCCCTCTCACTTTATTTGTTTTAGGATATGGTACACCAGTAGCAATTAAGCCAGCTGATAAGTTGAGAGGTAGGGTTACGCTACAGTTAATGGGAATAATAAAAGCTATGAATAGCATGTTCATAATCATCATTTGAGCCAATTCCTAGCAGTTCAGCAATAGTGAAGTTGACTAATGCTCAAACTCCCGTTCGTTCAAATTTAAAGGTCTTAAAAAGTGCCCTAATTTCGTACATTTTACCATCATAGCTGTCACTTGGGCGTCCGGTCTACCCTGCTACTCATTTCATTAGCAAGATAAATGTATCTTACTGCTTGCTAGGCAACAACAGAGTGGCCCTCACGTCAGACAACATCTTGCATTTAGCTTTATGATGTCAGCTTGCTAGGCAACAGATTGGCCCTCATGTCAGACAACATCTTGCCTTCGCTTTATGATGTCAGATCATCACTGGTCCAATTGTCCTTGTGGAAGCGGACCACACAGGAGGATGAGATATCAGAAGTTATGCAGTAGGTTGCTATCTCTATTCATGACCGCAAGGCAAGTCGGAGGTGGAATGGCAAATACTCTGAACCACTCAAAGCACTGTGGCCTTTTTTAAAGTGGGATGTAGATACAAAAACAGAGACTATCCTTACCAACAATCCTTCTTGAATATCAGAGTCCAACATACAGAGTGCAGCGGAAGACGTTAAATGTGCTTCATTCCGTGAGAACGCAACTCTATAGTTCTACAGTGAGATAGTGCATTTCAGCCTCAAAGGAAGCAATGTCCTCAAACGGAACATTGGTGGCACCAGGATCTAAAGCAGGCTTAAGAAGCCTTGGATGCAGTCAGTCTTTTATTAACTATCATGACCGACACAATGTGATCCATAATACTTCCATTTTGGCAGAAATTACATTCAAGCACAGGCCCCCACTAGAAGGTAGTGATGACATTCAGGTGCTGAAAACGTCTTTTTAATGCCTAAAGGAATGATTGTGAGCTTTACTTACCATATATATTGGTCAAATGATGCCCTATGCCGGAAGACTGTCTTTTTTTTTTTTCTTCAGTATCGGCAATGCAGAGACAATTTGTTGCGAAACACTGCCACTGCTGGTCATTCAGTATAATCTGCAGATGGAAAAGTCCACTGTTAGCACATTTACTACAAGCAATACAAAAAAATCATGATTTTTATAAAGGGTAAGCAGATCAATACTATGGAGTTTGTATTATTGTGCAAATCAGCAGTTCATTAGAAAATCAAATCTCGATTTGTGTTTTTAACCTACCATACTACTCTGAATCTCATGCCTCATTTGGTAACACCCTCTAAACAACTGTAGAAGGTACATTAGGACATAGATAGAGATCTTTTTGCCATCCAAGTGGCAGCTTACCCCTCTCACTTTATTTGTTTTAGGATATGGTACATCAGTAGCAATTAAGCCAGCTGATAAGTTGAGAGGTAGGGTTACGCTACAGTTAATGGGAATAATAAAAGCTATGAATAGCATGTTCATAATCATCATTTGAGCCAATTCCTAGCATTTAAGCAATAGTGAAGTTGACTAATGCTCAAACTCCCGTTCGTTCAAATTTAAAGGTCTTAAAAAGTGCCCTAATTTCGTACATTTTACCATCATAGCTGTCACTTGGGCGTCCGGTCTACCCTGCTACTCATTTCATTAGCAAGATAAATGTATCTTACTGCTTGCTAGGCAACAACAGAGTGGCCCTCACGTCAGACAACATCTTGCATTTAGCTTTATGATGTCAGCTTGCTAGGCAACAGATTGGCCCTCATGTCAGACAACATCTTGCCTTCGCTTTATGATGTCAGATCATCACTGGTCCAATTGTCCTTGTGGAAGCGGACCACACAGGAGGATGAGATATCAGAAGTTATGCAGTAGGTTGCTATCTCTATTCATGACCGCAAGGCAAGTCGGAGGTGGAATGGCAAATACTCTGAACCACTCAAAGCACTGTGGCCTTTTTTAAAGTGGGATGCAGATACAAAAACAGAGACTATCCTTACCAACAATCCTTCTTGAATATCAGAGTCCAACATACAGAGTGCAGCGGAAGACGTTAAATGTGCTTCATTCCGTGAGAACGCAACTCTATAGTTCTACAGTGAGATAGTGCATTTCAGCCTCAAAGGAAGCAATGTCCTCAAACGGAACATTGGTGGCACCAGGATCTAAAGCAGGCTTAAGAAGCCTTGGATGCAGTCAGTCTTTTATTAACTATCATGACCGACACAATGTGATCCATAATACTTCCATTTTGGCAGAAATTACATTCAAGCACAGGCCCCCACTAGAAGGTAGTGATGACATTCAGGTGCTGAAAACGTCTTTTTAATGCCTAAAGGAATGATTGTGAGCTTTACTTACCATATATATTGGTCAAATTGTGCCCTATGCCGGAAGACTGTCTTTTTTTTTTTCTTCAGTATCGGCAATGCAGAGACAATTTGTTGCGAAACACTGCCACTGCTGGTCATTCAGTATAATCTGCAGATGGAAAAGTCCACTGTTAGCACATTTACTACAAGCAATACAAAAAAATCATGATTTTTATAAAGGGTAAGCAGATCAATACTATGGAGTTTGTATTATTGTGCAAATCAGCAGTTCATTAGAAAATCAAATCTCGATTTGTGTTTTTAACCTACCATACTACTCTGAATCTCATGCCTCATTTGGCAACACCCTCTAAACAACTGTAGAAGGTACATTAGGACATAGATAGAGATCTTTTTGCCATCCAAGTGGCAGCGTACCCCTCTCACTTTATTTGTTTTAGGATATGGTACACCAGTAGCAATTAAGCCAGCTGATAAGTTGAGAGGTAGGGTTACGCTACAGTTAATGGGAATAATAAAAGCTATGAATAGCATGTTCATAATCATCATTTGAACCAATTCCTAGCAGTTCAGCAATAGTGAAGTTGACTAATGCTCAAACTCCCGTTCGTTCAAATTTAAAGGTCTTAAAAAGTGCCCTAATTTCGTACATTTTACCATCATAGCTGTCACTTGGGCGTCCGGTCTAACCTGCTACTCATTTCATTAGCAAGATAAATGTATCTTACTGCTTGCTAGGCAACAACAGAGTGGCCCTCACGTCAGACAACATCTTGCATTTAGCTTTATGATGTCAGCTTGCTAGGCAACAGATTGGCCCTCATGTCAGACAACATCTTGCCTTCGCTTTATGATGTCAGATCATCACTGGTCCAATTGTCCTTGTGGAAGCGGACCACACAGGAGGATGAGATATCAGAAGTTATGCAGTAGGTTGCTATCTCTATTCATGACCGCAAGGCAAGTCGGAGGTGGAATGGCAAATACTCTGAACCACTCAAAGCACTGTGGCCTTTTTTAAAGTGGGATGCAGATACAAAAACAGAGACTATCCTTACCAACAATCCTTCTTGAATATCAGAGTCCAACATACAGAGTGCAGCGGAAGACGTTAAATGTGCTTCATTCCGTGAGAACGCAACTCTATAGTTCTACAGTGAGATAGTGCATTTCAGCCTCAAAGGAAGCAATGTCCTCAAACGGAACATTGGTGGCACCAGGATCTAAAGCAGGCTTAAGAAGCCTTGGATGCAGTCAGTCTTTTATTAACTATCATGACCGACACAATGTGATCCATAATACTTCCATTTTGGCAGAAATTACATTCAAGCACAGGCCCCCACTAGAAGGTAGTGATGACATTCAGGTGCTGAAAACGTCTTTTTAATGCCTAAAGGAATGATTGTGAGCTTTACTTACCATATATATTGGTCAAATGATGCCCTATGCCGGAAGACTGTCTTTTTTTTTTTTCTTCAGTATCGGCAATGCAGAGACAATTTGTTGCGAAACACTGCCACTGCTGGTCATTCAGTATAATCTGCAGATGGAAAAGTCCACTGTTAGCAAATTTACTACAAGCAATACAAAAAAATCATGATTTTTATAAAGGGTAAACAGATCAATACTATGGAGTTTGTATTATTGTGCAAATCAGCAGTTCATTAGAAAATCAAATCTCGATTTGTGTTTTTAACCTACCATACTACTCTGAATCTCATGCCTCATTTGGCAACACCCTCTAAACAACTGTAGAAGGTACATTAGGACATAGATAGAGATCTTTTTGCCATCCAAGTGGCAGCGTACCCCTCTCACTTTATTTGTTTTAGGATATGGTACACCAGTAGCAATTAAGCCAGCTGATAAGTTGAGAGGTAGGGTTACGCTACAGTTAATGGGAATAATAAAAGCTATGAATAGCATGTTCATAATCATCATTTGAGCCAATTCCTAGCAGTTCAGCAATAGTGAAGTTGACTAATGCTCAAACTCCCGTTCGTTCAAATTTAAAGGTCTTAAAAAGTGCCCTAATTTCGTACATTTTACCATCATAGCTGTCACTTGGGCGTCCGGTCTACCCTGCTACTCATTTCATTAGCAAGATAAATGTATCTTACTGCTTGCTAGGCAACAACAGAGTGGCCCTCACGTCAGACAACATCTTGCATTTAGCTTTATGATGTCAGCTTGATAGGCAACAGATTGGCCCTCATGTCAGACAACATCTTGCCTTCGCTTTATGATGTCAGATCATCACCGGTCCAATTGTCCTTGTGGAAGCGGACCACACAGGAGGATGAGATATCAGAAGTTATGCAGTAGGTTGCTATCTCTATTCATGACCGCAAGGCAAGTCGGAGGTGGAATGGCAAATACTCTGAACCACTCAAAGCACTGTGGCCTTTTTTAAAGTGGGATGCAGATACAAAAACAGAGACTATCCTTACCAACAATCCTTCTTGAGTATCAGAGTCCAACATACAGAGTGCAGCGGAAGACGTTAAATGTGCTTCATTCCGTGAGAACGCAACTCTATAGTTCTACAGTGAGATAGTGCATTTCAGCCTCAAAGGAAGCAATGTCCTCAAACGGAACATTGGTGGCACCAGGATCTAAAGCAGGCTTAAGAAGCCTTGGATGCAGTCAGTCTTTTATTAACTATCATGACCGACACAATGTGATCCATAATACTTCCATTTTGGCAGAAATTACATTCAAGCACAGGCCCCCACTAGAAGGTAGTGATGACATTCAGGTGCTGAAAACGTCTTTTTAATGCCTAAAGGAATGATTGTGAGCTTTACTTACCATATATATTGGTCAAATGATGCCCTATGCCGGAAGACTGTCTTTTTTTTTTTTTCTTCAGTATCGGCAATGCAGAGACAATTTGTTGCGAAACACTGCCACTGCTGGTCATTCAGTATAATCTGCAGATGGAAAAGTCCACTGTTAGCACATTTACTACAAGCAATACAAAAAAAATCATGATTTTTATAAAGGGTAAACAGATCAATACTATGGAGTTAGTATTATTGTGCAAATCAGCAGTTCATTAGAAAATCAAATCTCGATTTGTGTTTTTAACCTACCATACTACTCTGAATCTCATGCCTCATTTGGCAACACCCTCTAAACAACTGTAGAAGGTACATTAGGACATAGATAGAGATCTTTTTGCCATCCAAGTGGCAGCGTACCCCTCTCACTTTATTTGTTTTAGGATATGGTACACCAGTAGCAATTAAGCCAGCTGATAAGTTGAGAGGTAGGGTTACGCTACAGTTAATGGGAATAATAAAAGCTATGAATAGCATGTTCATAATCATCATTTGAGCCAATTCCTAGCAGTTCAGCAATAGTGAAGTTGACTAATGCTCAAACTCCCGTTCGTTCAAATTTAAAGGTCTTAAAAAGTGCCCTAATTTCGTACATTTTACCATCATAGCTGTCACTTGGGCGTCCGGTCTACCCTGCTACTCATTTCATTAGCAAGATAAATGTATCTTACTGCTTGCTAGGCAACAACAGAGTGGCCCTCACGTCAGACAACATCTTGCATTTAGCTTTATGATGTCAGCTTGCTAGGCAACAGGTTGGCCCTCATGTCAGACAACATCTTGCCTTCGCTTTATGATGTCAGATCATCACTGGTCCAATTGTCCTTGTGGAAGCGGACCACACAGGAGGATGAGATATCAGAAGTTATGCAGTAGGTTGCTATCTCTATTCATGACCGCAAGGCAAGTCGGAGGTGGAATGGCAAATACTCTGAACCACTCAAAGCACTGTGGCCTTTTTTAAAGTGGGATGCAGATACAAAAACAGAGACTATCCTTACCAACAATCCTTCTTGAATATCAGAGTCCAACATACAGAGTGCAGCGGAAGACGTTAAATGTGCTTCATTCCGTGAGAACGCAACTCTATAGTTCTACAGTGAGATAGTGCATTTCAGCCTCAAAGGAAGCAATGTCCTCAAACGGAACATTGGTGGCACCAGGATCTAAAGCAGGCTTAAGAAGCCTTGGATGCAGTCAGTCTTTTATTAACTATCATGACCGACACAATGTGATCCATAATACTTCCATTTTGGCAGAAATTACATTCAAGCACAGGCCCCCACTAGAAGGTAGTGATGACATTCAGGTGCTGAAAACGTCTTTTTAATGCCTAAAGGAATGATTGTGAGCTTTACTTACCATATATATTGGTCAAATGATGCCCTATGCCGGAAGACTGTCTTTTTTTTTTTTTCTTCAGTATCGGCAATGCAGAGACAATTTGTTGCGAAACACTGCCACTGCTGGTCATTCAGTATAATCTGCAGATGGAAAAGTCCACTGTTAGCACATTTACTACAAGCAATACAAAAAAAATCATGATTTTTATAAAGGGTAAACAGATCAATACTATGGAGTTTGTATTATTGTGCAAATCAGCAGTTCATTAGAAAATCAAATCTCGATTTGTGTTTTTAACCTACCATACTACTCTGAATCTCATGCCTCATTTGGCAACA
Organism: Lissotriton vulgaris; assembly: GCF_964263255.1. Classification (NCBI taxonomy): domain Eukaryota; kingdom Metazoa; phylum Chordata; class Amphibia; order Caudata; family Salamandridae; genus Lissotriton; species Lissotriton vulgaris. The sequence goes on along the minus strand of NC_141700.1, from coordinate 322,268,553 downwards.
CCCTCTAAACAACTGTAGAAGGTACATTAGGACATAGATAGAGATCTTTTTGCCATCCAAGTGGCAGCGTACCCCTCTCACTTTATTTGTTTTAGGATATGGTACACCAGTAGCAATTAAGCCAGCTGATAAGTTGAGAGGTAGGGTTACGCTACAGTTAATGGGAATAATAAAAGCTATGAATAGCATGTTCATAATCATCATTTGAGCCAATTCCTAGCAGTTCAGCAATAGTGAAGTTGACTAATGCTCAAACTCCCGTTCGTTCAAATTTAAAGGTCTTAAAAAGTGCCCTAATTTCGTACATTTTACCATCATAGCTGTCACTTGGGCGTCCGGTCTACCCTGCTACTCATTTCATTAGCAAGATAAATGTATCTTACTGCTTGCTAGGCAACAACAGAGTGGCCCTCACGTCAGACAACATCTTGCATTTAGCTTTATGATGTCAGCTTGCTAGGCAACAGATTGGCCCTCATGTCAGACAACATCTTGCCTTCGCTTTATGATGTCAGATCATCACTGGTCCAATTGTCCTTGTGGAAGCGGACCACACAGGAGGATGAGATATCAGAAGTTATGCAGTAGGTTGCTATCTCTATTCATGACCGCAAGGCAAGTCGGAGGTGGAATGGCAAATACTCTGAACCACTCAAAGCACTGTGGCCTTTTTTAAAGTGGGATGTAGATACAAAAACAGAGACTATCCTTACCAACAATCCTTCTTGAATATCAGAGTCCAACATACAGAGTGCAGCGGAAGACGTTAAATGTGCTTCATTCCGTGAGAACGCAACTCTATAGTTCTACAGTGAGATAGTGCATTTCAGCCTCAAAGGAAGCAATGTCCTCAAACGGAACATTGGTGGCACCAGGATCTAAAGCAGGCTTAAGAAGCCTTGGATGCAGTCAGTCTTTTATTAACTATCATGACCGACACAATGTGATCCATAATACTTCCATTTTGGCAGAAATTACATTCAAGCACAGGCCCCCACTAGAAGGTAGTGATGACATTCAGGTGCTGAAAACGTCTTTTTAATGCCTAAAGGAATGATTGTGAGCTTTACTTACCATATATATTGGTCAAATGATGCCCTATGCCGGAAGACTGTCTTTTTTTTTTTTCTTCAGTATCGGCAATGCAGAGACAATTTGTTGCGAAACACTGCCACTGCTGGTCATTCAGTATAATCTGCAGATGGAAAAGTCCACTGTTAGCACATTTACTACAAGCAATACAAAAAAATCATGATTTTTATAAAGGGTAAGCAGATCAATACTATGGAGTTTGTATTATTGTGCAAATCAGCAGTTCATTAGAAAATCAAATCTCGATTTGTGTTTTTAACCTACCATACTACTCTGAATCTCATGCCTCATTTGGTAACACCCTCTAAACAACTGTAGAAGGTACATTAGGACATAGATAGAGATCTTTTTGCCATCCAAGTGGCAGCTTACCCCTCTCACTTTATTTGTTTTAGGATATGGTACATCAGTAGCAATTAAGCCAGCTGATAAGTTGAGAGGTAGGGTTACGCTACAGTTAATGGGAATAATAAAAGCTATGAATAGCATGTTCATAATCATCATTTGAGCCAATTCCTAGCATTTAAGCAATAGTGAAGTTGACTAATGCTCAAACTCCCGTTCGTTCAAATTTAAAGGTCTTAAAAAGTGCCCTAATTTCGTACATTTTACCATCATAGCTGTCACTTGGGCGTCCGGTCTACCCTGCTACTCATTTCATTAGCAAGATAAATGTATCTTACTGCTTGCTAGGCAACAACAGAGTGGCCCTCACGTCAGACAACATCTTGCATTTAGCTTTATGATGTCAGCTTGCTAGGCAACAGATTGGCCCTCATGTCAGACAACATCTTGCCTTCGCTTTATGATGTCAGATCATCACTGGTCCAATTGTCCTTGTGGAAGCGGACCACACAGGAGGATGAGATATCAGAAGTTATGCAGTAGGTTGCTATCTCTATTCATGACCGCAAGGCAAGTCGGAGGTGGAATGGCAAATACTCTGAACCACTCAAAGCACTGTGGCCTTTTTTAAAGTGGGATGCAGATACAAAAACAGAGACTATCCTTACCAACAATCCTTCTTGAATATCAGAGTCCAACATACAGAGTGCAGCGGAAGACGTTAAATGTGCTTCATTCCGTGAGAACGCAACTCTATAGTTCTACAGTGAGATAGTGCATTTCAGCCTCAAAGGAAGCAATGTCCTCAAACGGAACATTGGTGGCACCAGGATCTAAAGCAGGCTTAAGAAGCCTTGGATGCAGTCAGTCTTTTATTAACTATCATGACCGACACAATGTGATCCATAATACTTCCATTTTGGCAGAAATTACATTCAAGCACAGGCCCCCACTAGAAGGTAGTGATGACATTCAGGTGCTGAAAACGTCTTTTTAATGCCTAAAGGAATGATTGTGAGCTTTACTTACCATATATATTGGTCAAATTGTGCCCTATGCCGGAAGACTGTCTTTTTTTTTTTCTTCAGTATCGGCAATGCAGAGACAATTTGTTGCGAAACACTGCCACTGCTGGTCATTCAGTATAATCTGCAGATGGAAAAGTCCACTGTTAGCACATTTACTACAAGCAATACAAAAAAATCATGATTTTTATAAAGGGTAAGCAGATCAATACTATGGAGTTTGTATTATTGTGCAAATCAGCAGTTCATTAGAAAATCAAATCTCGATTTGTGTTTTTAACCTACCATACTACTCTGAATCTCATGCCTCATTTGGCAACACCCTCTAAACAACTGTAGAAGGTACATTAGGACATAGATAGAGATCTTTTTGCCATCCAAGTGGCAGCGTACCCCTCTCACTTTATTTGTTTTAGGATATGGTACACCAGTAGCAATTAAGCCAGCTGATAAGTTGAGAGGTAGGGTTACGCTACAGTTAATGGGAATAATAAAAGCTATGAATAGCATGTTCATAATCATCATTTGAACCAATTCCTAGCAGTTCAGCAATAGTGAAGTTGACTAATGCTCAAACTCCCGTTCGTTCAAATTTAAAGGTCTTAAAAAGTGCCCTAATTTCGTACATTTTACCATCATAGCTGTCACTTGGGCGTCCGGTCTAACCTGCTACTCATTTCATTAGCAAGATAAATGTATCTTACTGCTTGCTAGGCAACAACAGAGTGGCCCTCACGTCAGACAACATCTTGCATTTAGCTTTATGATGTCAGCTTGCTAGGCAACAGATTGGCCCTCATGTCAGACAACATCTTGCCTTCGCTTTATGATGTCAGATCATCACTGGTCCAATTGTCCTTGTGGAAGCGGACCACACAGGAGGATGAGATATCAGAAGTTATGCAGTAGGTTGCTATCTCTATTCATGACCGCAAGGCAAGTCGGAGGTGGAATGGCAAATACTCTGAACCACTCAAAGCACTGTGGCCTTTTTTAAAGTGGGATGCAGATACAAAAACAGAGACTATCCTTACCAACAATCCTTCTTGAATATCAGAGTCCAACATACAGAGTGCAGCGGAAGACGTTAAATGTGCTTCATTCCGTGAGAACGCAACTCTATAGTTCTACAGTGAGATAGTGCATTTCAGCCTCAAAGGAAGCAATGTCCTCAAACGGAACATTGGTGGCACCAGGATCTAAAGCAGGCTTAAGAAGCCTTGGATGCAGTCAGTCTTTTATTAACTATCATGACCGACACAATGTGATCCATAATACTTCCATTTTGGCAGAAATTACATTCAAGCACAGGCCCCCACTAGAAGGTAGTGATGACATTCAGGTGCTGAAAACGTCTTTTTAATGCCTAAAGGAATGATTGTGAGCTTTACTTACCATATATATTGGTCAAATGATGCCCTATGCCGGAAGACTGTCTTTTTTTTTTTTCTTCAGTATCGGCAATGCAGAGACAATTTGTTGCGAAACACTGCCACTGCTGGTCATTCAGTATAATCTGCAGATGGAAAAGTCCACTGTTAGCAAATTTACTACAAGCAATACAAAAAAATCATGATTTTTATAAAGGGTAAACAGATCAATACTATGGAGTTTGTATTATTGTGCAAATCAGCAGTTCATTAGAAAATCAAATCTCGATTTGTGTTTTTAACCTACCATACTACTCTGAATCTCATGCCTCATTTGGCAACACCCTCTAAACAACTGTAGAAGGTACATTAGGACATAGATAGAGATCTTTTTGCCATCCAAGTGGCAGCGTACCCCTCTCACTTTATTTGTTTTAGGATATGGTACACCAGTAGCAATTAAGCCAGCTGATAAGTTGAGAGGTAGGGTTACGCTACAGTTAATGGGAATAATAAAAGCTATGAATAGCATGTTCATAATCATCATTTGAGCCAATTCCTAGCAGTTCAGCAATAGTGAAGTTGACTAATGCTCAAACTCCCGTTCGTTCAAATTTAAAGGTCTTAAAAAGTGCCCTAATTTCGTACATTTTACCATCATAGCTGTCACTTGGGCGTCCGGTCTACCCTGCTACTCATTTCATTAGCAAGATAAATGTATCTTACTGCTTGCTAGGCAACAACAGAGTGGCCCTCACGTCAGACAACATCTTGCATTTAGCTTTATGATGTCAGCTTGATAGGCAACAGATTGGCCCTCATGTCAGACAACATCTTGCCTTCGCTTTATGATGTCAGATCATCACCGGTCCAATTGTCCTTGTGGAAGCGGACCACACAGGAGGATGAGATATCAGAAGTTATGCAGTAGGTTGCTATCTCTATTCATGACCGCAAGGCAAGTCGGAGGTGGAATGGCAAATACTCTGAACCACTCAAAGCACTGTGGCCTTTTTTAAAGTGGGATGCAGATACAAAAACAGAGACTATCCTTACCAACAATCCTTCTTGAGTATCAGAGTCCAACATACAGAGTGCAGCGGAAGACGTTAAATGTGCTTCATTCCGTGAGAACGCAACTCTATAGTTCTACAGTGAGATAGTGCATTTCAGCCTCAAAGGAAGCAATGTCCTCAAACGGAACATTGGTGGCACCAGGATCTAAAGCAGGCTTAAGAAGCCTTGGATGCAGTCAGTCTTTTATTAACTATCATGACCGACACAATGTGATCCATAATACTTCCATTTTGGCAGAAATTACATTCAAGCACAGGCCCCCACTAGAAGGTAGTGATGACATTCAGGTGCTGAAAACGTCTTTTTAATGCCTAAAGGAATGATTGTGAGCTTTACTTACCATATATATTGGTCAAATGATGCCCTATGCCGGAAGACTGTCTTTTTTTTTTTTTCTTCAGTATCGGCAATGCAGAGACAATTTGTTGCGAAACACTGCCACTGCTGGTCATTCAGTATAATCTGCAGATGGAAAAGTCCACTGTTAGCACATTTACTACAAGCAATACAAAAAAAATCATGATTTTTATAAAGGGTAAACAGATCAATACTATGGAGTTAGTATTATTGTGCAAATCAGCAGTTCATTAGAAAATCAAATCTCGATTTGTGTTTTTAACCTACCATACTACTCTGAATCTCATGCCTCATTTGGCAACACCCTCTAAACAACTGTAGAAGGTACATTAGGACATAGATAGAGATCTTTTTGCCATCCAAGTGGCAGCGTACCCCTCTCACTTTATTTGTTTTAGGATATGGTACACCAGTAGCAATTAAGCCAGCTGATAAGTTGAGAGGTAGGGTTACGCTACAGTTAATGGGAATAATAAAAGCTATGAATAGCATGTTCATAATCATCATTTGAGCCAATTCCTAGCAGTTCAGCAATAGTGAAGTTGACTAATGCTCAAACTCCCGTTCGTTCAAATTTAAAGGTCTTAAAAAGTGCCCTAATTTCGTACATTTTACCATCATAGCTGTCACTTGGGCGTCCGGTCTACCCTGCTACTCATTTCATTAGCAAGATAAATGTATCTTACTGCTTGCTAGGCAACAACAGAGTGGCCCTCACGTCAGACAACATCTTGCATTTAGCTTTATGATGTCAGCTTGCTAGGCAACAGGTTGGCCCTCATGTCAGACAACATCTTGCCTTCGCTTTATGATGTCAGATCATCACTGGTCCAATTGTCCTTGTGGAAGCGGACCACACAGGAGGATGAGATATCAGAAGTTATGCAGTAGGTTGCTATCTCTATTCATGACCGCAAGGCAAGTCGGAGGTGGAATGGCAAATACTCTGAACCACTCAAAGCACTGTGGCCTTTTTTAAAGTGGGATGCAGATACAAAAACAGAGACTATCCTTACCAACAATCCTTCTTGAATATCAGAGTCCAACATACAGAGTGCAGCGGAAGACGTTAAATGTGCTTCATTCCGTGAGAACGCAACTCTATAGTTCTACAGTGAGATAGTGCATTTCAGCCTCAAAGGAAGCAATGTCCTCAAACGGAACATTGGTGGCACCAGGATCTAAAGCAGGCTTAAGAAGCCTTGGATGCAGTCAGTCTTTTATTAACTATCATGACCGACACAATGTGATCCATAATACTTCCATTTTGGCAGAAATTACATTCAAGCACAGGCCCCCACTAGAAGGTAGTGATGACATTCAGGTGCTGAAAACGTCTTTTTAATGCCTAAAGGAATGATTGTGAGCTTTACTTACCATATATATTGGTCAAATTGTGCCCTATGCCGGAAGACTGTCTTTTTTTTTTTCTTCAGTATCGGCAATGCAGAGACAATTTGTTGCGAAACACTGCCACTGCTGGTCATTCAGTATAATCTGCAGATGGAAAAGTCCACTGTTAGCACATTTACTACAAGCAATACAAAAAAATCATGATTTTTATAAAGGGTAAGCAGATCAATACTATGGAGTTTGTATTATTGTGCAAATCAGCAGTTCATTAGAAAATCAAATCTCGATTTGTGTTTTTAACCTACCATACTACTCTGAATCTCATGCCTCATTTGGCAACACCCTCTAAACAACTGTAGAAGGTACATTAGGACATAGATAGAGATCTTTTTGCCATCCAAGTGGCAGCGTACCCCTCTCACTTTATTTGTTTTAGGATATGGTACACCAGTAGCAATTAAGCCAGCTGATAAGTTGAGAGGTAGGGTTACGCTACAGTTAATGGGAATAATAAAAGCTATGAATAGCATGTTCATAATCATCATTTGAACCAATTCCTAGCAGTTCAGCAATAGTGAAGTTGACTAATGCTCAAACTCCCGTTCGTTCAAATTTAAAGGTCTTAAAAAGTGCCCTAATTTCGTACATTTTACCATCATAGCTGTCACTTGGGCGTCCGGTCTAACCTGCTACTCATTTCATTAGCAAGATAAATGTATCTTACTGCTTGCTAGGCAACAACAGAGTGGCCCTCACGTCAGACAACATCTTGCATTTAGCTTTATGATGTCAGCTTGCTAGGCAACAGATTGGCCCTCATGTCAGACAACATCTTGCCTTCGCTTTATGATGTCAGATCATCACTGGTCCAATTGTCCTTGTGGAAGCGGACCACACAGGAGGATGAGATATCAGAAGTTATGCAGTAGGTTGCTATCTCTATTCATGACCGCAAGGCAAGTCGGAGGTGGAATGGCAAATACTCTGAACCACTCAAAGCACTGTGGCCTTTTTTAAAGTGGGATGCAGATACAAAAACAGAGACTATCCTTACCAACAATCCTTCTTGAATATCAGAGTCCAACATACAGAGTGCAGCGGAAGACGTTAAATGTGCTTCATTCCGTGAGAACGCAACTCTATAGTTCTACAGTGAGATAGTGCATTTCAGCCTCAAAGGAAGCAATGTCCTCAAACGGAACATTGGTGGCACCAGGATCTAAAGCAGGCTTAAGAAGCCTTGGATGCAGTCAGTCTTTTATTAACTATCATGACCGACACAATGTGATCCATAATACTTCCATTTTGGCAGAAATTACATTCAAGCACAGGCCCCCACTAGAAGGTAGTGATGACATTCAGGTGCTGAAAACGTCTTTTTAATGCCTAAAGGAATGATTGTGAGCTTTACTTACCATATATATTGGTCAAATGATGCCCTATGCCGGAAGACTGTCTTTTTTTTTTTTCTTCAGTATCGGCAATGCAGAGACAATTTGTTGCGAAACACTGCCACTGCTGGTCATTCAGTATAATCTGCAGATGGAAAAGTCCACTGTTAGCAAATTTACTACAAGCAATACAAAAAAATCATGATTTTTATAAAGGGTAAACAGATCAATACTATGGAGTTTGTATTATTGTGCAAATCAGCAGTTCATTAGAAAATCAAATCTCGATTTGTGTTTTTAACCTACCATACTACTCTGAATCTCATGCCTCATTTGGCAACACCCTCTAAACAACTGTAGAAGGTACATTAGGACATAGATAGAGATCTTTTTGCCATCCAAGTGGCAGCGTACCCCTCTCACTTTATTTGTTTTAGGATATGGTACACCAGTAGCAATTAAGCCAGCTGATAAGTTGAGAGGTAGGGTTACGCTACAGTTAATGGGAATAATAAAAGCTATGAATAGCATGTTCATAATCATCATTTGAGCCAATTCCTAGCAGTTCAGCAATAGTGAAGTTGACTAATGCTCAAACTCCCGTTCGTTCAAATTTAAAGGTCTTAAAAAGTGCCCTAATTTCGTACATTTTACCATCATAGCTGTCACTTGGGCGTCCGGTCTACCCTGCTACTCATTTCATTAGCAAGATAAATGTATCTTACTGCTTGCTAGGCAACAACAGAGTGGCCCTCACGTCAGACAACATCTTGCATTTAGCTTTATGATGTCAGCTTGATAGGCAACAGATTGGCCCTCATGTCAGACAACATCTTGCCTTCGCTTTATGATGTCAGATCATCACTGGTCCAATTGTCCTTGTGGAAGCGGACCACACAGGAGGATGAGATATCAGAAGTTATGCAGTAGGTTGCTATCTCTATTCATGACCGCAAGGCAAGTCGGAGGTGGAATGGCAAATACTCTGAACCACTCAAAGCACTGTGGCCTTTTTTAAAGTGGGATGCAGATACAAAAACAGAGACTATCCTTACCAACAATCCTTCTTGAATATCAGAGTCCAACATACAGAGTGCAGCGGAAGACGTTAAATGTGCTTCATTCCGTGAGAACGCAACTCTATAGTTCTACAGTGAGATAGTGCATTTCAGCCTCAAAGGAAGCAATGTCCTCAAACGGAACATTGGTGGCACCAGGATCTAAAGCAGGCTTAAGAAGCCTTGGATGCAGTCAGTCTTTTATTAACTATCATGACCGACACAATGTGATCCATAATACTTCCATTTTGGCAGAAATTACATTCAAGCACAGGCCCCCACTAGAAGGTAGTGATGACATTCAGGTGCTGAAAACGTCTTTTTAATGCCTAAAGGAATGATTGTGAGCTTTACTTACCATATATATTGGTCAAATGATGCCCTATGCCGGAAGACTGTCTTTTTTTTTTTTCTTCAGTATCGGCAATGCAGAGACAATTTGTTGCGAAACACTGCCACTGCTGGTCATTCAGTATAATCTGCAGATGGAAAAGTCCACTGTTAGCAAATTTACTACAAGCAATACAAAAAAATCATGATTTTTATAAAGGGTAAACAGATCAATACTATGGAGTTTGTATTATTGTGCAAATCAGCAGTTCATTAGAAAATCAAATCTCGATTTGTGTTTTTAACCTACCATACTACTCTGAATCTCATGCCTCATTTGGCAACACCCTCTAAACAACTGTAGAAGGTACATTAGGACATAGATAGAGATCTTTTTGCCATCCAAGTGGCAGCGTACCCCTCTCACTTTATTTGTTTTAGGATATGGTACACCAGTAGCAATTAAGCCAGCTGATAAGTTGAGAGGTAGGGTTACGCTACAGTTAATGGGAATAATAAAAGCTATGAATAGCATGTTCATAATCATCATTTGAGCCAATTCCTAGCAGTTCAGCAATAGTGAAGTTGACTAATGCTCAAACTCCCGTTCGTTCAAATTTAAAGGTCTTAAAAAGTGCCCTAATTTCGTACATTTTACCATCATAGCTGTCACTTGGGCGTCCGGTCTACCCTGCTACTCATTTCATTAGCAAGATAAATGTATCTTACTGCTTGCTAGGCAACAACAGAGTGGCCCTCACGTCAGACAACATCTTGCATTTAGCTTTATGATGTCAGCTTGATAGGCAACAGATTGGCCCTCATGTCAGACAACATCTTGCCTTCGCTTTATGATGTCAGATCATCACCGGTCCAATTGTCCTTGTGGAAGCGGACCACACAGGAGGATGAGATATCAGAAGTTATGCAGTAGGTTGCTATCTCTATTCATGACCGCAAGGCAAGTCGGAGGTGGAATGGCAAATACTCTGAACCACTCAAAGCACTGTGGCCTTTTTTAAAGTGGGATGCAGATACAAAAACAGAGACTATCCTTACCAACAATCCTTCTTGAGTATCAGAGTCCAACATACAGAGTGCAGCGGAAGACGTTAAATGTGCTTCATTCCGTGAGAACGCAACTCTATAGTTCTACAGTGAGATAGTGCATTTCAGCCTCAAAGGAAGCAATGTCCTCAAACGGAACATTGGTGGCACCAGGATCTAAAGCAGGCTTAAGAAGCCTTGGATGCAGTCAGTCTTTTATTAACTATCATGACCGACACAATGTGATCCATAATACTTCCATTTTGGCAGAAATTACATTCAAGCACAGGCCCCCACTAGAAGGTAGTGATGACATTCAGGTGCTGAAAACGTCTTTTTAATGCCTAAAGGAATGATTGTGAGCTTTACTTACCATATATATTGGTCAAATGATGCCCTATGCCGGAAGACTGTCTTTTTTTTTTTTTCTTCAGTATCGGCAATGCAGAGACAATTTGTTGCGAAACACTGCCACTGCTGGTCATTCAGTATAATCTGCAGATGGAAAAGTCCACTGTTAGCACATTTACTACAAGCAATACAAAAAAAATCATGATTTTTATAAAGGGTAAACAGATCAATACTATGGAGTTAGTATTATTGTGCAAATCAGCAGTTCATTAGAAAATCAAATCTCGATTTGTGTTTTTAACCTACCATACTACTCTGAATCTCATGCCTCATTTGGCAACACCCTCTAAACAACTGTAGAAGGTACATTAGGACATAGATAGAGATCTTTTTGCCATCCAAGTGGCAGCGTACCCCTCTCACTTTATTTGTTTTAGGATATGGTACACCAGTAGCAATTAAGCCAGCTGATAAGTTGAGAGGTAGGGTTACGCTACAGTTAATGGGAATAATAAAAGCTATGAATAGCATGTTCATAATCATCATTTGAGCCAATTCCTAGCAGTTCAGCAATAGTGAAGTTGACTAATGCTCAAACTCCCGTTCGTTCAAATTTAAAGGTCTTAAAAAGTGCCCTAATTTCGTACATTTTACCATCATAGCTGTCACTTGGGCGTCCGGTCTACCCTGCTACTCATTTCATTAGCAAGATAAATGTATCTTACTGCTTGCTAGGCAACAACAGAGTGGCCCTCACGTCAGACAACATCTTGCATTTAGCTTTATGATGTCAGCTTGCTAGGCAACAGGTTGGCCCTCATGTCAGACAACATCTTGCCTTCGCTTTATGATGTCAGATCATCACTGGTCCAATTGTCCTTGTGGAAGCGGACCACACAGGAGGATGAGATATCAGAAGTTATGCAGTAGGTTGCTATCTCTATTCATGACCGCAAGGCAAGTCGGAGGTGGAATGGCAAATACTCTGAACCACTCAAAGCACTGTGGCCTTTTTTAAAGTGGGATGCAGATACAAAAACAGAGACTATCCTTACCAACAATCCTTCTTGAATATCAGAGTCCAACATACAGAGTGCAGCGGAAGACGTTAAATGTGCTTCATTCCGTGAGAACGCAACTCTATAGTTCTACAGTGAGATAGTGCATTTCAGCCTCAAAGGAAGCAATGTCCTCAAACGGAACATTGGTGGCACCAGGATCTAAAGCAGGCTTAAGAAGCCTTGGATGCAGTCAGTCTTTTATTAACTATCATGACCGACACAATGTGATCCATAATACTTCCATTTTGGCAGAAATTACATTCAAGCACAGGCCCCCACTAGAAGGTAGTGATGACATTCAGGTGCTGAAAACGTCTTTTTAATGCCTAAAGGAATGATTGTGAGCTTTACTTACCATATATATTGGTCAAATTGTGCCCTATGCCGGAAGACTGTCTTTTTTTTTTTCTTCAGTATCGGCAATGCAGAGACAATTTGTTGCGAAACACTGCCACTGCTGGTCATTCAGTATAATCTGCAGATGGAAAAGTCCACTGTTAGCACATTTACTACAAGCAATACAAAAAAATCATGATTTTTATAAAGGGTAAGCAGATCAATACTATGGAGTTTGTATTATTGTGCAAATCAGCAGTTCATTAGAAAATCAAATCTCGATTTGTGTTTTTAACCTACCATACTACTCTGAATCTCATGCCTCATTTGGCAACACCCTCTAAACAACTGTAGAAGGTACATTAGGACATAGATAGAGATCTTTTTGCCATCCAAGTGGCAGCGTACCCCTCTCACTTTATTTGTTTTAGGATATGGTACACCAGTAGCAATTAAGCCAGCTGATAAGTTGAGAGGTAGGGTTACGCTACAGTTAATGGGAATAATAAAAGCTATGAATAGCATGTTCATAATCATCATTTGAGCCAATTCCTAGCAGTTCAGCAATAGTGAAGTTGACTAATGCTCAAACTCCCGTTCGTTCAAATTTAAAGGTCTTAAAAAGTGCCCTAATTTCGTACATTTTACCATCATAGCTGTCACTTGGGCGTCCGGTCTACCCTGCTACTCATTTCATTAGCAAGATAAATGTATCTTACTGCTTGCTAGGCAACAACAGAGTGGCCCTCACGTCAGACAACATCTTGCATTTAGCTTTATGATGTCAGCTTGATAGGCAACAGATTGGCCCTCATGTCAGACAACATCTTGCCTTCGCTTTATGATGTCAGATCATCACCGGTCCAATTGTCCTTGTGGAAGCGGACCACACAGGAGGATGAGATATCAGAAGTTATGCAGTAGGTTGCTATCTCTATTCATGACCGCAAGGCAAGTCGGAGGTGGAATGGCAAATACTCTGAACCACTCAAAGCACTGTGGCCTTTTTTAAAGTGGGATGCAGATACAAAAACAGAGACTATCCTTACCAACAATCCTTCTTGAGTATCAGAGTCCAACATACAGAGTGCAGCGGAAGACGTTAAATGTGCTTCATTCCGTGAGAACGCAACTCTATAGTTCTACAGTGAGATAGTGCATTTCAGCCTCAAAGGAAGCAATGTCCTCAAACGGAACATTGGTGGCACCAGGATCTAAAGCAGGCTTAAGAAGCCTTGGATGCAGTCAGTCTTTTATTAACTATCATGACCGACACAATGTGATCCATAATACTTCCATTTTGGCAGAAATTACATTCAAGCACAGGCCCCCACTAGAAGGTAGTGATGACATTCAGGTGCTGAAAACGTCTTTTTAATGCCTAAAGGAATGATTGTGAGCTTTACTTACCATATATATTGGTCAAATGATGCCCTATGCCGGAAGACTGTCTTTTTTTTTTTTTCTTCAGTATCGGCAATGCAGAGACAATTTGTTGCGAAACACTGCCACTGCTGGTCATTCAGTATAATCTGCAGATGGAAAAGTCCACTGTTAGCACATTTACTACAAGCAATACAAAAAAAATCATGATTTTTATAAAGGGTAAACAGATCAATACTATGGAGTTAGTATTATTGTGCAAATCAGCAGTTCATTAGAAAATCAAATCTCGATTTGTGTTTTTAACCTACCATACTACTCTGAATCTCATGCCTCATTTGGCAACACCCTCTAAACAACTGTAGAAGGTACATTAGGACATAGATAGAGATCTTTTTGCCATCCAAGTGGCAGCGTACCCCTCTCACTTTATTTGTTTTAGGATATGGTACACCAGTAGCAATTAAGCCAGCTGATAAGTTGAGAGGTAGGGTTACGCTACAGTTAATGGGAATAATAAAAGCTATGAATAGCATGTTCATAATCATCATTTGAGCCAATTCCTAGCAGTTCAGCAATAGTGAAGTTGACTAATGCTCAAACTCCCGTTCGTTCAAATTTAAAGGTCTTAAAAAGTGCCCTAATTTCGTACATTTTACCATCATAGCTGTCACTTGGGCGTCCGGTCTACCCTGCTACTCATTTCATTAGCAAGATAAATGTATCTTACTGCTTGCTAGGCAACAACAGAGTGGCCCTCACGTCAGACAACATCTTGCATTTAGCTTTATGATGTCAGCTTGCTAGGCAACAGATTGGCCCTCATGTCAGACAACATCTTGCCTTCGCTTTATGATGTCAGATCATCACTGGTCCAATTGTCCTTGTGGAAGCGGACCACACAGGAGGATGAGATATCAGAAGTTATGCAGTAGGTTGCTATCTCTATTCATGACCGCAAGGCAAGTCGGAGGTGGAATGGCAAATACTCTGAACCACTCAAAGCACTGTGGCCTTTTTTAAAGTGGGATGCAGATACAAAAACAGAGACTATCCTTACCAACAATCCTTCTTGAATATCAGAGTCCAACATACAGAGTGCAGCGGAAGACGTTAAATGTGCTTCATTCCGTGAGAACGCAACTCTATAGTTCTACAGTGAGATAGTGCATTTCAGCCTCAAAGGAAGCAATGTCCTCAAACGGAACATTGGTGGCACCAGGATCTAAAGCAGGCTTAAGAAGCCTTGGATGCAGTCAGTCTTTTATTAACTATCATGACCGACACAATGTGATCCATAATACTTCCATTTTGGCAGAAATTACATTCAAGCACAGGCCCCCACTAGAAGGTAGTGATGACATTCAGGTGCTGAAAACGTCTTTTTAATGCCTAAAGGAATGATTGTGAGCTTTACTTACCATATATATTGGTCAAATTGTGCCCTATGCCGGAAGACTGTCTTTTTTTTTTTCTTCAGTATCGGCAATGCAGAGACAATTTGTTGCGAAACACTGCCACTGCTGGTCATTCAGTATAATCTGCAGATGGAAAAGTCCACTGTTAGCACATTTACTACAAGCAATACAAAAAAATCATGATTTTTATAAAGGGTAAGCAGATCAATACTATGGAGTTTGTATTATTGTGCAAATCAGCAGTTCATTAGAAAATCAAATCTCGATTTGTGTTTTTAACCTACCATACTACTCTGAATCTCATGCCTCATTTGGCAACACCCTCTAAACAACTGTAGAAGGTACATTAGGACATAGATAGAGATCTTTTTGCCATCCAAGTGGCAGCGTACCCCTCTCACTTTATTTGTTTTAGGATATGGTACACCAGTAGCAATTAAGCCAGCTGATAAGTTGAGAGGTAGGGTTACGCTACAGTTAATGGGAATAATAAAAGCTATGAATAGCATGTTCATAATCATCATTTGAGCCAATTCCTAGCAGTTCAGCAATAGTGAAGTTGACTAATGCTCAAACTCCCGTTCGTTCAAATTTAAAGGTCTTAAAAAGTGCCCTAATTTCGTACATTTTACCATCATAGCTGTCACTTGGGCGTCCGGTCTACCCTGCTACTCATTTCATTAGCAAGATAAATGTATCTTACTGCTTGCTAGGCAACAACAGAGTGGCCCTCACGTCAGACAACATCTTGCATTTAGCTTTATGATGTCAGCTTGATAGGCAACAGATTGGCCCTCATGTCAGACAACATCTTGCCTTCGCTTTATGATGTCAGATCATCACCGGTCCAATTGTCCTTGTGGAAGCGGACCACACAGGAGGATGAGATATCAGAAGTTATGCAGTAGGTTGCTATCTCTATTCATGACCGCAAGGCAAGTCGGAGGTGGAATGGCAAATACTCTGAACCACTCAAAGCACTGTGGCCTTTTTTAAAGTGGGATGCAGATACAAAAACAGAGACTATCCTTACCAACAATCCTTCTTGAGTATCAGAGTCCAACATACAGAGTGCAGCGGAAGACGTTAAATGTGCTTCATTCCGTGAGAACGCAACTCTATAGTTCTACAGTGAGATAGTGCATTTCAGCCTCAAAGGAAGCAATGTCCTCAAACGGAACATTGGTGGCACCAGGATCTAAAGCAGGCTTAAGAAGCCTTGGATGCAGTCAGTCTTTTATTAACTATCATGACCGACACAATGTGATCCATAATACTTCCATTTTGGCAGAAATTACATTCAAGCACAGGCCCCCACTAGAAGGTAGTGATGACATTCAGGTGCTGAAAACGTCTTTTTAATGCCTAAAGGAATGATTGTGAGCTTTACTTACCATATATATTGGTCAAATGATGCCCTATGCCGGAAGACTGTCTTTTTTTTTTTTTCTTCAGTATCGGCAATGCAGAGACAATTTGTTGCGAAACACTGCCACTGCTGGTCATTCAGTATAATCTGCAGATGGAAAAGTCCACTGTTAGCACATTTACTACAAGCAATACAAAAAAAATCATGATTTTTATAAAGGGTAAACAGATCAATACTATGGAGTTAGTATTATTGTGCAAATCAGCAGTTCATTAGAAAATGAAATCTCGATTTGTGTTTTTAACCTACCATACTACTCTGAATCTCATGCCTCATTTGGCAACACCCTCTAAACAACTGTAGAAGGTACATTAGGACATAGATAGAGATCTTTTTGCCATCCAAGTGGCAGCGTACCCCTCTCACTTTATTTGTTTTAGGATATGGTACACCAGTAGCAATTAAGCCAGCTGATAAGTTGAGAGGTAGGGTTACGCTACAGTTAATGGGAATAATAAAAGCTATGAATAGCATGTTCATAATCATCATTTGAGCCAATTCCTAGCAGTTCAGCAATAGTGAAGTTGACTAATGCTCAAACTCCCGTTCGTTCAAATTTAAAGGTCTTAAAAAGTGCCCTAATTTCGTACATTTTACCATCATAGCTGTCACTTGGGCGTCCGGTCTACCCTGCTACTCATTTCATTAGCAAGATAAATGTATCTTACTGCTTGCTAGGCAACAACAGAGTGGCCCTCACGTCAGACAACATCTTGCATTTAGCTTTATGATGTCAGCTTGCTAGGCAACAGGTTGGCCCTCATGTCAGACAACATCTTGCCTTCGCTTTATGATGTCAGATCATCACTGGTCCAATTGTCCTTGTGGAAGCGGACCACACAGGAGGATGAGATATCAGAAGTTATGCAGTAGGTTGCTATCTCTATTCATGACCGCAAGGCAAGTCGGAGGTGGAATGGCAAATACTCTGAACCACTCAAAGCACTGTGGCCTTTTTTAAAGTGGGATGCAGATACAAAAACAGAGACTATCCTTACCAACAATCCTTCTTGAATATCAGAGTCCAACATACAGAGTGCAGCGGAAGACGTTAAATGTGCTTCATTCCGTGAGAACGCAACTCTATAGTTCTACAGTGAGATAGTGCATTTCAGCCTCAAAGGAAGCAATGTCCTCAAACGGAACATTGGTGGCACCAGGATCTAAAGCAGGCTTAAGAAGCCTTGGATGCAGTCAGTCTTTTATTAACTATCATGACCGACACAATGTGATCCATAATACTTCCATTTTGGCAGAAATTACATTCAAGCACAGGCCCCCACTAGAAGGTAGTGATGACATTCAGGTGCTGAAAACGTCTTTTTAATGCCTAAAGGAATGATTGTGAGCTTTACTTACCATATATATTGGTCAAATGATGCCCTATGCCGGAAGACTGTCTTTTTTTTTTTTCTTCAGTATCGGCAATGCAGAGACAATTTGTTGCGAAACACTGCCACTGCTGGTCATTCAGTATAATCTGCAGATGGAAAAGTCCACTGTTAGCACATTTACTACAAGCAATACAAAAAAATCATGATTTTTATAAAGGGTAAACAGATCAATACTATGGAGTTTGTATTATTGTGCAAATCAGCAGTTCATTAGAAAATCAAATCTCGATTTGTGTTTTTAACCTACCATACTTCTCTGAATCTCATGCCTCATTTGGCAACACCCTCTAAACAACTGTAGAAGGTACATTAGGACATAGATAGAGATCTTTTTGCCATCCAAGTGGCAGCGTACCCCTCTCACTTTATTTGTTTTAGGATATGGTACACCAGTAGCAATTAAGCCAGCTGATAAGTTGAGAGGTAGGGTTACGCTACAGTTAATGGGAATAATAAAAGCTATGATTAGCATGTTCATAATCATCATTTGAGCCAATTCCTAGCAGTTCAGCAATAGTGAAGTTGACTAATGCTCAAACTCCCGTTCGTTCAAATTTAAAGGTCTTAAAAAGTGCCCTAATTTCGTACATTTTACCATCATAGCTGTCACTTGGGCGTCCGGTCTACCCTGCTACTCATTTCATTAGCAAGATAAATGTATCTTACTGCTTGCTAGGCAACAACAGAGTGGCCCTCACGTCAGACAACATCTTGCATTTAGCTTTATGATGTCAGCTTGCTAGGCAACAGATTGGCCCTCATGTCAGACAACATCTTGCCTTCGCTTTATGATGTCAGATCATCACTGGTCCAATTGTCCTTGTGGAAGCGGACCACACAGGAGGATGAGATATCAGAAGTTATGCAGTAGGTTGCTATCTCTATTCATGACCGCAAGGCAAGTCGGAGGTGGAATGGCAAATACTCTGAACCACTCAAAGCACTGTGGCCTTTTTTAAAGTGGGATGCAGATACAAAAACAGAGACTATCCTTACCAACAATCCTTCTTGAATATCAGAGTCCAACATACAGAGTGCAGCGGAAGACGTTAAATGTGCTTCATTCCGTGAGAACGCAACTCTATAGTTCTACAGTGAGATAGTGCATTTCAGCCTCAAAGGAAGCAATGTCCTCAAACGGAACATTGGTGGCACCAGGATCTAAAGCAGGCTTAAGAAGCCTTGGATGCAGTCAGTCTTTTATTAACTATCATGACCGACACAATGTGATCCATAATACTTCCATTTTGGCAGAAATTACATTCAAGCACAGGCCCCCACTAGAAGGTAGTGATGACATTCAGGTGCTGAAAACGTCTTTTTAATGCCTAAAGGAATGATTGTGAGCTTTACTTACCATATATATTGGTCAAATGATGCCCTATGCCGGAAGACTGTCTTTTTTTTTTTCTTCAGTATCGGCAATGCAGAGACAATTTGTTGCGAAACACTGCCACTGCTGGTCATTCAGTATAATCTGCAGATGGAAAAGTCCACTGTTAGCACATTTACTACAAGCAATACAAAAAAATCATGATTTTTATAAAGGGTAAACAGATCAATACTATGGAGTTTGTATTATTGTGCAAATCAGCAGTTCATTAGAAAATCAAATCTCGATTTGTGTTTTTAACCTACCATACTACTCTGAATCTCATGCCTCATTTGGCAACACCCTCTAAACAACTGTAGAAGGTACATTAGGACATAGATAGAGATCTTTTTGCCATCCAAGTGGCAGCGTACCCCTCTCACTTTATTTGTTTTAGGATATGGTACACCAGTAGCAATTAAGCCAGCTGATAAGTTGAGAGGTAGGGTTACGCTACAGTTAATGGGAATAATAAAAGCTATGAATAGCATGTTCATAATCATCATTTGAGCCAATTCCTAGCAGTTCAGCAATAGTGAAGTTGACTAATGCTCAAACTCCCGTTCGTTCAAATTTAAAGGTCTTAAAAAGTGCCCTAATTTCGTACATTTTACCATCATAGCTGTCACTTGGGCGTCCGGTCTACCCTGCTACTCATTTCATTAGCAAGATAAATGTATCTTACTGCTTGCTAGGCAACAACAGAGTGGCCCTCACGTCAGACAACATCTTGCATTTAGCTTTATGATGTCAGCTTGCTAGGCAACAGATTGGCCCTCATGTCAGACAACATCTTGCCTTCGCTTTATGATGTCAGATCATCACTGGTCCAATTGTCCTTGTGGAAGCGGACCACACAGGAGGATGAGATATCAGAAGTTATGCAGTAGGTTGCTATCTCTATTCATGACCGCAAGGCAAGTCGGAGGTGGAATGGCAAATACTCTGAACCACTCAAAGCACTGTGGCCTTTTTTAAAGTGGGATGCAGATACAAAAACAGAGACTATCCTTACCAACAATCCTTCTTGAATATCAGAGTCCAACATACAGAGTGCAGCGGAAGACGTTAAATGTGCTTCATTCCGTGAGAACGCAACTCTATAGTTCTACAGTGAGATAGTGCATTTCAGCCTCAAAGGAAGCAATGTCCTCAAACGGAACATTGGTGGCACCAGGATCTAAAGCAGGCTTAAGAAGCCTTGGATGCAGTCAGTCTTTTATTAACTATCATGACCGACACAATGTGATCCATAATACTTCCATTTTGGCAGAAATTACATTCAAGCACAGGCCCCCACTAGAAGGTAGTGATGACATTCAGGTGCTGAAAACGTCTTTTTAATGCCTAAAGGAATGATTGTGAGCTTTACTTACCATATATATTGGTCAAATGATGCCCTATGCCGGAAGACTGTCTTTTTTTTTTTTCTTCAGTATCGGCAATGCAGAGACAATTTGTTGCGAAACACTGCCACTGCTGGTCATTCAGTATAATCTGCAGATGGAAAAGTCCACTGTTAGCAAATTTACTACAAGCAATACAAAAAAATCATGATTTTTATAAAGGGTAAACAGATCAATACTATGGAGTTTGTATTATTGTGCAAATCAGCAGTTCATTAGAAAATCAAATCTCGATTTGTGTTTTTAACCTACCATACTACTCTGAATCTCATGCCTCATTTGGCAACACCCTCTAAACAACTGTAGAAGGTACATTAGGACATAGATAGAGATCTTTTTGCCATCCAAGTGGCAGCGTACCCCTCTCACTTTATTTGTTTTAGGATATGGTACACCAGTAGCAATTAAGCCAGCTGATAAGTTGAGAGGTAGGGTTACGCTACAGTTAATGGGAATAATAAAAGCTATGAATAGCATGTTCATAATCATCATTTGAGCCAATTCCTAGCAGTTCAGCAATAGTGAAGTTGACTAATGCTCAAACTCCCGTTCGTTCAAATTTAAAGGTCTTAAAAAGTGCCCTAATTTCGTACATTTTACCATCATAGCTGTCACTTGGGCGTCCGGTCTACCCTGCTACTCATTTCATTAGCAAGATAAATGTATCTTACTGCTTGCTAGGCAACAACAGAGTGGCCCTCACGTCAGACAACATCTTGCATTTAGCTTTATGATGTCAGCTTGATAGGCAACAGATTGGCCCTCATGTCAGACAACATCTTGCCTTCGCTTTATGATGTCAGATCATCACCGGTCCAATTGTCCTTGTGGAAGCGGACCACACAGGAGGATGAGATATCAGAAGTTATGCAGTAGGTTGCTATCTCTATTCATGACCGCAAGGCAAGTCGGAGGTGGAATGGCAAATACTCTGAACCACTCAAAGCACTGTGGCCTTTTTTAAAGTGGGATG
The DNA here is from genome assembly GCF_964263255.1 of Lissotriton vulgaris. Taxonomy (NCBI): domain Eukaryota; kingdom Metazoa; phylum Chordata; class Amphibia; order Caudata; family Salamandridae; genus Lissotriton; species Lissotriton vulgaris. The sequence goes on along the minus strand of NC_141700.1, from coordinate 322,246,985 downwards.
CAGATACAAAAACAGAGACTATCCTTACCAACAATCCTTCTTGAGTATCAGAGTCCAACATACAGAGTGCAGCGGAAGACGTTAAATGTGCTTCATTCCGTGAGAACGCAACTCTATAGTTCTACAGTGAGATAGTGCATTTCAGCCTCAAAGGAAGCAATGTCCTCAAACGGAACATTGGTGGCACCAGGATCTAAAGCAGGCTTAAGAAGCCTTGGATGCAGTCAGTCTTTTATTAACTATCATGACCGACACAATGTGATCCATAATACTTCCATTTTGGCAGAAATTACATTCAAGCACAGGCCCCCACTAGAAGGTAGTGATGACATTCAGGTGCTGAAAACGTCTTTTTAATGCCTAAAGGAATGATTGTGAGCTTTACTTACCATATATATTGGTCAAATGATGCCCTATGCCGGAAGACTGTCTTTTTTTTTTTTTCTTCAGTATCGGCAATGCAGAGACAATTTGTTGCGAAACACTGCCACTGCTGGTCATTCAGTATAATCTGCAGATGGAAAAGTCCACTGTTAGCACATTTACTACAAGCAATACAAAAAAATCATGATTTTTATAAAGGGTAAGCAGATCAATACTATGGAGTTTGTATTATTGTGCAAATCAGCAGTTCATTAGAAAATCAAATCTCGATTTGTGTTTTTAACCTACCATACTACTCTGAATCTCATGCCTCATTTGGCAACACCCTCTAAACAACTGTAGAAGGTACATTAGGACATAGATAGAGATCTTTTTGCCATCCAAGTGGCAGCGTACCCCTCTCACTTTATTTGTTTTAGGATATGGTACACCAGTAGCAATTAAGCCAGCTGATAAGTTGAGAGGTAGGGTTACGCTACAGTTAATGGGAATAATAAAAGCTATGAATAGCATGTTCATAATCATCATTTGAACCAATTCCTAGCAGTTCAGCAATAGTGAAGTTGACTAATGCTCAAACTCCCGTTCGTTCAAATTTAAAGGTCTTAAAAAGTGCCCTAATTTCGTACATTTTACCATCATAGCTGTCACTTGGGCGTCCGGTCTAACCTGCTACTCATTTCATTAGCAAGATAAATGTATCTTACTGCTTGCTAGGCAACAACAGAGTGGCCCTCACGTCAGACAACATCTTGCATTTAGCTTTATGATGTCAGCTTGCTAGGCAACAGATTGGCCCTCATGTCAGACAACATCTTGCCTTCGCTTTATGATGTCAGATCATCACTGGTCCAATTGTCCTTGTGGAAGCGGACCACACAGGAGGATGAGATATCAGAAGTTATGCAGTAGGTTGCTATCTCTATTCATGACCGCAAGGCAAGTCGGAGGTGGAATGGCAAATACTCTGAACCACTCAAAGCACTGTGGCCTTTTTTAAAGTGGGATGCAGATACAAAAACAGAGACTATCCTTACCAACAATCCTTCTTGAATATCAGAGTCCAACATACAGAGTGCAGCGGAAGACGTTAAATGTGCTTCATTCCGTGAGAACGCAACTCTATAGTTCTACAGTGAGATAGTGCATTTCAGCCTCAAAGGAAGCAATGTCCTCAAACGGAACATTGGTGGCACCAGGATCTAAAGCAGGCTTAAGAAGCCTTGGATGCAGTCAGTCTTTTATTAACTATCATGACCGACACAATGTGATCCATAATACTTCCATTTTGGCAGAAATTACATTCAAGCACAGGCCCCCACTAGAAGGTAGTGATGACATTCAGGTGCTGAAAACGTCTTTTTAATGCCTAAAGGAATGATTGTGAGCTTTACTTACCATATATATTGGTCAAATGATGCCCTATGCCGGAAGACTGTCTTTTTTTTTTTTCTTCAGTATCGGCAATGCAGAGACAATTTGTTGCGAAACACTGCCACTGCTGGTCATTCAGTATAATCTGCAGATGGAAAAGTCCACTGTTAGCAAATTTACTACAAGCAATACAAAAAAATCATGATTTTTATAAAGGGTAAACAGATCAATACTATGGAGTTTGTATTATTGTGCAAATCAGCAGTTCATTAGAAAATCAAATCTCGATTTGTGTTTTTAACCTACCATACTACTCTGAATCTCATGCCTCATTTGGCAACACCCTCTAAACAACTGTAGAAGGTACATTAGGACATAGATAGAGATCTTTTTGCCATCCAAGTGGCAGCGTACCCCTCTCACTTTATTTGTTTTAGGATATGGTACACCAGTAGCAATTAAGCCAGCTGATAAGTTGAGAGGTAGGGTTACGCTACAGTTAATGGGAATAATAAAAGCTATGAATAGCATGTTCATAATCATCATTTGAGCCAATTCCTAGCAGTTCAGCAATAGTGAAGTTGACTAATGCTCAAACTCCCGTTCGTTCAAATTTAAAGGTCTTAAAAAGTGCCCTAATTTCGTACATTTTACCATCATAGCTGTCACTTGGGCGTCCGGTCTACCCTGCTACTCATTTCATTAGCAAGATAAATGTATCTTACTGCTTGCTAGGCAACAACAGAGTGGCCCTCACGTCAGACAACATCTTGCATTTAGCTTTATGATGTCAGCTTGATAGGCAACAGATTGGCCCTCATGTCAGACAACATCTTGCCTTCGCTTTATGATGTCAGATCATCACTGGTCCAATTGTCCTTGTGGAAGCGGACCACACAGGAGGATGAGATATCAGAAGTTATGCAGTAGGTTGCTATCTCTATTCATGACCGCAAGGCAAGTCGGAGGTGGAATGGCAAATACTCTGAACCACTCAAAGCACTGTGGCCTTTTTTAAAGTGGGATGCAGATACAAAAACAGAGACTATCCTTACCAACAATCCTTCTTGAATATCAGAGTCCAACATACAGAGTGCAGCGGAAGACGTTAAATGTGCTTCATTCCGTGAGAACGCAACTCTATAGTTCTACAGTGAGATAGTGCATTTCAGCCTCAAAGGAAGCAATGTCCTCAAACGGAACATTGGTGGCACCAGGATCTAAAGCAGGCTTAAGAAGCCTTGGATGCAGTCAGTCTTTTATTAACTATCATGACCGACACAATGTGATCCATAATACTTCCATTTTGGCAGAAATTACATTCAAGCACAGGCCCCCACTAGAAGGTAGTGATGACATTCAGGTGCTGAAAACGTCTTTTTAATGCCTAAAGGAATGATTGTGAGCTTTACTTACCATATATATTGGTCAAATGATGCCCTATGCCGGAAGACTGTCTTTTTTTTTTTCTTCAGTATCGGCAATGCAGAGACAATTTGTTGCGAAACACTGCCACTGCTGGTCATTCAGTATAATCTGCAGATGGAAAAGTCCACTGTTAGCACATTTACTACAAGCAATACAAAAAAATCATGATTTTTATAAAGGGTAAACAGATCAATACTATGGAGTTTGTATTATTGTGCAAATCAGCAGTTCATTAGAAAATCAAATCTCGATTTGTGTTTTTAACCTACCATACTACTCTGAATCTCATGCCTCATTTGGCAACACCCTCTAAACAACTGTAGAAGGTACATTAGGACATAGATAGAGATCTTTTTGCCATCCAAGTGGCAGCGTACCCCTCTCACTTTATTTGTTTTAGGATATGGTACACCAGTAGCAATTAAGCCAGCTGATAAGTTGAGAGGTAGGGTTACGCTACAGTTAATGGGAATAATAAAAGCTATGAATAGCATGTTCATAATCATCATTTGAGCCAATTCCTAGCAGTTCAGCAATAGTGAAGTTGACTAATGCTCAAACTCCCGTTCGTTCAAATTTAAAGGTCTTAAAAAGTGCCCTAATTTCGTACATTTTACCATCATAGCTGTCACTTGGGCGTCCGGTCTACCCTGCTACTCATTTCATTAGCAAGATAAATGTATCTTACTGCTTGCTAGGCAACAACAGAGTGGCCCTCACGTCAGACAACATCTTGCATTTAGCTTTATGATGTCAGCTTGCTAGGCAACAGATTGGCCCTCATGTCAGACAACATCTTGCCTTCGCTTTATGATGTCAGATCATCACTGGTCCAATTGTCCTTGTGGAAGCGGACCACACAGGAGGATGAGATATCAGAAGTTATGCAGTAGGTTGCTATCTCTATTCATGACCGCAAGGCAAGTCGGAGGTGGAATGGCAAATACTCTGAACCACTCAAAGCACTGTGGCCTTTTTTAAAGTGGGATGTAGATACAAAAACAGAGACTATCCTTACCAACAATCCTTCTTGAATATCAGAGTCCAACATACAGAGTGCAGCGGAAGACGTTAAATGTGCTTCATTCCGTGAGAACGCAACTCTATAGTTCTACAGTGAGATAGTGCATTTCAGCCTCAAAGGAAGCAATGTCCTCAAACGGAACATTGGTGGCACCAGGATCTAAAGCAGGCTTAAGAAGCCTTGGATGCAGTCAGTCTTTTATTAACTATCATGACCGACACAATGTGATCCATAATACTTCCATTTTGGCAGAAATTACATTCAAGCACAGGCCCCCACTAGAAGGTAGTGATGACATTCAGGTGCTGAAAACGTCTTTTTAATGCCTAAAGGAATGATTGTGAGCTTTACTTACCATATATATTGGTCAAATGATGCCCTATGCCGGAAGACTGTCTTTTTTTTTTTTCTTCAGTATCGGCAATGCAGAGACAATTTGTTGCGAAACACTGCCACTGCTGGTCATTCAGTATAATCTGCAGATGGAAAAGTCCACTGTTAGCACATTTACTACAAGCAATACAAAAAAATCATGATTTTTATAAAGGGTAAGCAGATCAATACTATGGAGTTTGTATTATTGTGCAAATCAGCAGTTCATTAGAAAATCAAATCTCGATTTGTGTTTTTAACCTACCATACTACTCTGAATCTCATGCCTCATTTGGTAACACCCTCTAAACAACTGTAGAAGGTACATTAGGACATAGATAGAGATCTTTTTGCCATCCAAGTGGCAGCTTACCCCTCTCACTTTATTTGTTTTAGGATATGGTACATCAGTAGCAATTAAGCCAGCTGATAAGTTGAGAGGTAGGGTTACGCTACAGTTAATGGGAATAATAAAAGCTATGAATAGCATGTTCATAATCATCATTTGAGCCAATTCCTAGCATTTAAGCAATAGTGAAGTTGACTAATGCTCAAACTCCCGTTCGTTCAAATTTAAAGGTCTTAAAAAGTGCCCTAATTTCGTACATTTTACCATCATAGCTGTCACTTGGGCGTCCGGTCTACCCTGCTACTCATTTCATTAGCAAGATAAATGTATCTTACTGCTTGCTAGGCAACAACAGAGTGGCCCTCACGTCAGACAACATCTTGCATTTAGCTTTATGATGTCAGCTTGCTAGGCAACAGATTGGCCCTCATGTCAGACAACATCTTGCCTTCGCTTTATGATGTCAGATCATCACTGGTCCAATTGTCCTTGTGGAAGCGGACCACACAGGAGGATGAGATATCAGAAGTTATGCAGTAGGTTGCTATCTCTATTCATGACCGCAAGGCAAGTCGGAGGTGGAATGGCAAATACTCTGAACCACTCAAAGCACTGTGGCCTTTTTTAAAGTGGGATGCAGATACAAAAACAGAGACTATCCTTACCAACAATCCTTCTTGAATATCAGAGTCCAACATACAGAGTGCAGCGGAAGACGTTAAATGTGCTTCATTCCGTGAGAACGCAACTCTATAGTTCTACAGTGAGATAGTGCATTTCAGCCTCAAAGGAAGCAATGTCCTCAAACGGAACATTGGTGGCACCAGGATCTAAAGCAGGCTTAAGAAGCCTTGGATGCAGTCAGTCTTTTATTAACTATCATGACCGACACAATGTGATCCATAATACTTCCATTTTGGCAGAAATTACATTCAAGCACAGGCCCCCACTAGAAGGTAGTGATGACATTCAGGTGCTGAAAACGTCTTTTTAATGCCTAAAGGAATGATTGTGAGCTTTACTTACCATATATATTGGTCAAATTGTGCCCTATGCCGGAAGACTGTCTTTTTTTTTTTCTTCAGTATCGGCAATGCAGAGACAATTTGTTGCGAAACACTGCCACTGCTGGTCATTCAGTATAATCTGCAGATGGAAAAGTCCACTGTTAGCACATTTACTACAAGCAATACAAAAAAATCATGATTTTTATAAAGGGTAAGCAGATCAATACTATGGAGTTTGTATTATTGTGCAAATCAGCAGTTCATTAGAAAATCAAATCTCGATTTGTGTTTTTAACCTACCATACTACTCTGAATCTCATGCCTCATTTGGCAACACCCTCTAAACAACTGTAGAAGGTACATTAGGACATAGATAGAGATCTTTTTGCCATCCAAGTGGCAGCGTACCCCTCTCACTTTATTTGTTTTAGGATATGGTACACCAGTAGCAATTAAGCCAGCTGATAAGTTGAGAGGTAGGGTTACGCTACAGTTAATGGGAATAATAAAAGCTATGAATAGCATGTTCATAATCATCATTTGAACCAATTCCTAGCAGTTCAGCAATAGTGAAGTTGACTAATGCTCAAACTCCCGTTCGTTCAAATTTAAAGGTCTTAAAAAGTGCCCTAATTTCGTACATTTTACCATCATAGCTGTCACTTGGGCGTCCGGTCTACCCTGCTACTCATTTCATTAGCAAGATAAATGTATCTTACTGCTTGCTAGGCAACAACAGAGTGGCCCTCACGTCAGACAACATCTTGCATTTAGCTTTATGATGTCAGCTTGCTAGGCAACAGATTGGCCCTCATGTCAGACAACATCTTGCCTTCGCTTTATGATGTCAGATCATCACTGGTCCAATTGTCCTTGTGGAAGCGGACCACACAGGAGGATGAGATATCAGAAGTTATGCAGTAGGTTGCTATCTCTATTCATGACCGCAAGGCAAGTCGGAGGTGGAATGGCAAATACTCTGAACCACTCAAAGCACTGTGGCCTTTTTTAAAGTGGGATGCAGATACAAAAACAGAGACTATCCTTACCAACAATCCTTCTTGAATATCAGAGTCCAACATACAGAGTGCAGCGGAAGACGTTAAATGTGCTTCATTCCGTGAGAACGCAACTCTATAGTTCTACAGTGAGATAGTGCATTTCAGCCTCAAAGGAAGCAATGTCCTCAAACGGAACATTGGTGGCACCAGGATCTAAAGCAGGCTTAAGAAGCCTTGGATGCAGTCAGTCTTTTATTAACTATCATGACCGACACAATGTGATCCATAATACTTCCATTTTGGCAGAAATTACATTCAAGCACAGGCCCCCACTAGAAGGTAGTGATGACATTCAGGTGCTGAAAACGTCTTTTTAATGCCTAAAGGAATGATTGTGAGCTTTACTTACCATATATATTGGTCAAATGATGCCCTATGCCGGAAGACTGTCTTTTTTTTTTTTCTTCAGTATCGGCAATGCAGAGACAATTTGTTGCGAAACACTGCCACTGCTGGTCATTCAGTATAATCTGCAGATGGAAAAGTCCACTGTTAGCAAATTTACTACAAGCAATACAAAAAAATCATGATTTTTATAAAGGGTAAACAGATCAATACTATGGAGTTTGTATTATTGTGCAAATCAGCAGTTCATTAGAAAATCAAATCTCGATTTGTGTTTTTAACCTACCATACTACTCTGAATCTCATGCCTCATTTGGCAACACCCTCTAAACAACTGTAGAAGGTACATTAGGACATAGATAGAGATCTTTTTGCCATCCAAGTGGCAGCGTACCCCTCTCACTTTATTTGTTTTAGGATATGGTACACCAGTAGCAATTAAGCCAGCTGATAAGTTGAGAGGTAGGGTTACGCTACAGTTAATGGGAATAATAAAAGCTATGAATAGCATGTTCATAATCATCATTTGAGCCAATTCCTAGCAGTTCAGCAATAGTGAAGTTGACTAATGCTCAAACTCCCGTTCGTTCAAATTTAAAGGTCTTAAAAAGTGCCCTAATTTCGTACATTTTACCATCATAGCTGTCACTTGGGCGTCCGGTCTACCCTGCTACTCATTTCATTAGCAAGATAAATGTATCTTACTGCTTGCTAGGCAACAACAGAGTGGCCCTCACGTCAGACAACATCTTGCATTTAGCTTTATGATGTCAGCTTGATAGGCAACAGATTGGCCCTCATGTCAGACAACATCTTGCCTTCGCTTTATGATGTCAGATCATCACCGGTCCAATTGTCCTTGTGGAAGCGGACCACACAGGAGGATGAGATATCAGAAGTTATGCAGTAGGTTGCTATCTCTATTCATGACCGCAAGGCAAGTCGGAGGTGGAATGGCAAATACTCTGAACCACTCAAAGCACTGTGGCCTTTTTTAAAGTGGGATGCAGATACAAAAACAGAGACTATCCTTACCAACAATCCTTCTTGAGTATCAGAGTCCAACATACAGAGTGCAGCGGAAGACGTTAAATGTGCTTCATTCCGTGAGAACGCAACTCTATAGTTCTACAGTGAGATAGTGCATTTCAGCCTCAAAGGAAGCAATGTCCTCAAACGGAACATTGGTGGCACCAGGATCTAAAGCAGGCTTAAGAAGCCTTGGATGCAGTCAGTCTTTTATTAACTATCATGACCGACACAATGTGATCCATAATACTTCCATTTTGGCAGAAATTACATTCAAGCACAGGCCCCCACTAGAAGGTAGTGATGACATTCAGGTGCTGAAAACGTCTTTTTAATGCCTAAAGGAATGATTGTGAGCTTTACTTACCATATATATTGGTCAAATGATGCCCTATGCCGGAAGACTGTCTTTTTTTTTTTTTCTTCAGTATCGGCAATGCAGAGACAATTTGTTGCGAAACACTGCCACTGCTGGTCATTCAGTATAATCTGCAGATGGAAAAGTCCACTGTTAGCACATTTACTACAAGCAATACAAAAAAAATCATGATTTTTATAAAGGGTAAACAGATCAATACTATGGAGTTAGTATTATTGTGCAAATCAGCAGTTCATTAGAAAATCAAATCTCGATTTGTGTTTTTAACCTACCATACTACTCTGAATCTCATGCCTCATTTGGCAACACCCTCTAAACAACTGTAGAAGGTACATTAGGACATAGATAGAGATCTTTTTGCCATCCAAGTGGCAGCGTACCCCTCTCACTTTATTTGTTTTAGGATATGGTACACCAGTAGCAATTAAGCCAGCTGATAAGTTGAGAGGTAGGGTTACGCTACAGTTAATGGGAATAATAAAAGCTATGAATAGCATGTTCATAATCATCATTTGAGCCAATTCCTAGCAGTTCAGCAATAGTGAAGTTGACTAATGCTCAAACTCCCGTTCGTTCAAATTTAAAGGTCTTAAAAAGTGCCCTAATTTCGTACATTTTACCATCATAGCTGTCACTTGGGCGTCCGGTCTACCCTGCTACTCATTTCATTAGCAAGATAAATGTATCTTACTGCTTGCTAGGCAACAACAGAGTGGCCCTCACGTCAGACAACATCTTGCATTTAGCTTTATGATGTCAGCTTGCTAGGCAACAGGTTGGCCCTCATGTCAGACAACATCTTGCCTTCGCTTTATGATGTCAGATCATCACTGGTCCAATTGTCCTTGTGGAAGCGGACCACACAGGAGGATGAGATATCAGAAGTTATGCAGTAGGTTGCTATCTCTATTCATGACCGCAAGGCAAGTCGGAGGTGGAATGGCAAATACTCTGAACCACTCAAAGCACTGTGGCCTTTTTTAAAGTGGGATGCAGATACAAAAACAGAGACTATCCTTACCAACAATCCTTCTTGAATATCAGAGTCCAACATACAGAGTGCAGCGGAAGACGTTAAATGTGCTTCATTCCGTGAGAACGCAACTCTATAGTTCTACAGTGAGATAGTGCATTTCAGCCTCAAAGGAAGCAATGTCCTCAAACGGAACATTGGTGGCACCAGGATCTAAAGCAGGCTTAAGAAGCCTTGGATGCAGTCAGTCTTTTATTAACTATCATGACCGACACAATGTGATCCATAATACTTCCATTTTGGCAGAAATTACATTCAAGCACAGGCCCCCACTAGAAGGTAGTGATGACATTCAGGTGCTGAAAACGTCTTTTTAATGCCTAAAGGAATGATTGTGAGCTTTACTTACCATATATATTGGTCAAATGATGCCCTATGCCGGAAGACTGTCTTTTTTTTTTTCTTCAGTATCGGCAATGCAGAGACAATTTGTTGCGAAACACTGCCACTGCTGGTCATTCAGTATAATCTGCAGATGGAAAAGTCCACTGTTAGCACATTTACTACAAGCAATACAAAAAAATCATGATTTTTATAAAGGGTAAACAGATCAATACTATGGAGTTTGTATTATTGTGCAAATCAGCAGTTCATTAGAAAATCAAATCTCGATTTGTGTTTTTAACCTACCATACTACTCTGAATCTCATGCCTCATTTGGCAACACCCTCTAAACAACTGTAGAAGGTACATTAGGACATAGATAGAGATCTTTTTGCCATCCAAGTGGCAGCGTACCCCTCTCACTTTATTTGTTTTAGGATATGGTACACCAGTAGCAATTAAGCCAGCTGATAAGTTGAGAGGTAGGGTTATGCTACAGTTAATGGGAATAATAAAAGCTATGAATAGCATGTTCATAATCATCATTTGAGCCAATTCCTAGCAGTTCAGCAATAGTGAAGTTGACTAATGCTCAAACTCCCGTTCGTTCAAATTTAAAGGTCTTAAAAAGTGCCCTAATTTCGTACATTTTACCATCATAGCTGTCACTTGGGCGTCCGGTCTACCCTGCTACTCATTTCATTAGCAAGATAAATGTATCTTACTGCTTGCTAGGCAACAACAGAGTGGCCCTCACGTCAGACAACATCTTGCATTTAGCTTTATGATGTCAGCTTGCTAGGCAACAGATTGGCCCTCATGTCAGACAACATCTTGCCTTCGCTTTATGATGTCAGATCATCACTGGTCCAATTGTCCTTGTGGAAGCGGACCACACAGGAGGATGAGATATCAGAAGTTATGCAGTAGGTTGCTATCTCTATTCATGACCGCAAGGCAAGTCGGAGGTGGAATGGCAAATACTCTGAACCACTCAAAGCACTGTGGCCTTTTTTAAAGTGGGATGTAGATACAAAAACAGAGACTATCCTTACCAACAATCCTTCTTGAATATCAGAGTCCAACATACAGAGTGCAGCGGAAGACGTTAAATGTGCTTCATTCCGTGAGAACGCAACTCTATAGTTCTACAGTGAGATAGTGCATTTCAGCCTCAAAGGAAGCAATGTCCTCAAACGGAACATTGGTGGCACCAGGATCTAAAGCAGGCTTAAGAAGCCTTGGATGCAGTCAGTCTTTTATTAACTATCATGACCGACACAATGTGATCCATAATACTTCCATTTTGGCAGAAATTACATTCAAGCACAGGCCCCCACTAGAAGGTAGTGATGACATTCAGGTGCTGAAAACGTCTTTTTAATGCCTAAAGGAATGATTGTGAGCTTTACTTACCATATATATTGGTCAAATGATGCCCTATGCCGGAAGACTGTCTTTTTTTTTTTTCTTCAGTATCGGCAATGCAGAGACAATTTGTTGCGAAACACTGCCACTGCTGGTCATTCAGTATAATCTGCAGATGGAAAAGTCCACTGTTAGCACATTTACTACAAGCAATACAAAAAAATCATGATTTTTATAAAGGGTAAGCAAATCAATACTATGGAGTTTGTATTATTGTGCAAATCAGCAGTTCATTAGAAAATCAAATCTCGATTTGTGTTTTTAACCTACCATACTACTCTGAATCTCATGCCTCATTTGGTAACACCCTCTAAACAACTGTAGAAGGTACATTAGGACATAGATAGAGATCTTTTTGCCATCCAAGTGGCAGCTTACCCCTCTCACTTTATTTGTTTTAGGATATGGTACATCAGTAGCAATTAAGCCAGCTGATAAGTTGAGAGGTAGGGTTACGCTACAGTTAATGGGAATAATAAAAGCTATGAATAGCATGTTCATAATCATCATTTGAGCCAATTCCTAGCATTTAAGCAATAGTGAAGTTGACTAATGCTCAAACTCCCGTTCGTTCAAATTTAAAGGTCTTAAAAAGTGCCCTAATTTCGTACATTTTACCATCATAGCTGTCACTTGGGCGTCCGGTCTACCCTGCTACTCATTTCATTAGCAAGATAAATGTATCTTACTGCTTGCTAGGCAACAACAGAGTGGCCCTCACGTCAGACAACATCTTGCATTTAGCTTTATGATGTCAGCTTGCTAGGCAACAGATTGGCCCTCATGTCAGACAACATCTTGCCTTCGCTTTATGATGTCAGATCATCACTGGTCCAATTGTCCTTGTGGAAGCGGACCACACAGGAGGATGAGATATCAGAAGTTATGCAGTAGGTTGCTATCTCTATTCATGACCGCAAGGCAAGTCGGAGGTGGAATGGCAAATACTCTGAACCACTCAAAGCACTGTGGCCTTTTTTAAAGTGGGATGCAGATACAAAAACAGAGACTATCCTTACCAACAATCCTTCTTGAATATCAGAGTCCAACATACAGAGTGCAGCGGAAGACGTTAAATGTGCTTCATTCCGTGAGAACGCAACTCTATAGTTCTACAGTGAGATAGTGCATTTCAGCCTCAAAGGAAGCAATGTCCTCAAACGGAACATTGGTGGCACCAGGATCTAAAGCAGGCTTAAGAAGCCTTGGATGCAGTCAGTCTTTTATTAACTATCATGACCGACACAATGTGATCCATAATACTTCCATTTTGGCAGAAATTACATTCAAGCACAGGCCCCCACTAGAAGGTAGTGATGACATTCAGGTGCTGAAAACGTCTTTTTAATGCCTAAAGGAATGATTGTGAGCTTTACTTACCATATATATTGGTCAAATTGTGCCCTATGCCGGAAGACTGTCTTTTTTTTTTTCTTCAGTATCGGCAATGCAGAGACAATTTGTTGCGAAACACTGCCACTGCTGGTCATTCAGTATAATCTGCAGATGGAAAAGTCCACTGTTAGCACATTTACTACAAGCAATACAAAAAAATCATGATTTTTATAAAGGGTAAGCAGATCAATACTATGGAGTTTGTATTATTGTGCAAATCAGCAGTTCATTAGAAAATCAAATCTCGATTTGTGTTTTTAACCTACCATACTACTCTGAATCTCATGCCTCATTTGGCAACACCCTCTAAACAACTGTAGAAGGTACATTAGGACATAGATAGAGATCTTTTTGCCATCCAAGTGGCAGCGTACCCCTCTCACTTTATTTGTTTTAGGATATGGTACACCAGTAGCAATTAAGCCAGCTGATAAGTTGAGAGGTAGGGTTACGCTACAGTTAATGGGAATAATAAAAGCTATGAATAGCATGTTCATAATCATCATTTGAACCAATTCCTAGCAGTTCAGCAATAGTGAAGTTGACTAATGCTCAAACTCCCGTTCGTTCAAATTTAAAGGTCTTAAAAAGTGCCCTAATTTCGTACATTTTACCATCATAGCTGTCACTTGGGCGTCCGGTCTACCCTGCTACTCATTTCATTAGCAAGATAAATGTATCTTACTGCTTGCTAGGCAACAACAGAGTGGCCCTCACGTCAGACAACATCTTGCATTTAGCTTTATGATGTCAGCTTGCTAGGCAACAGATTGGCCCTCATGTCAGACAACATCTTGCCTTCGCTTTATGATGTCAGATCATCACTGGTCCAATTGTCCTTGTGGAAGCGGACCACACAGGAGGATGAGATATCAGAAGTTATGCAGTAGGTTGCTATCTCTATTCATGACCGCAAGGCAAGTCGGAGGTGGAATGGCAAATACTCTGAACCACTCAAAGCACTGTGGCCTTTTTTAAAGTGGGATGCAGATACAAAAACAGAGACTATCCTTACCAACAATCCTTCTTGAATATCAGAGTCCAACATACAGAGTGCAGCGGAAGACGTTAAATGTGCTTCATTCCGTGAGAACGCAACTCTATAGTTCTACAGTGAGATAGTGCATTTCAGCCTCAAAGGAAGCAATGTCCTCAAACGGAACATTGGTGGCAGCAGGATCTAAAGCAGGCTTAAGAAGCCTTGGATGCAGTCAGTCTTTTATTAACTATCATGACCGACACAATGTGATCCATAATACTTCCATTTTGGCAGAAATTACATTCAAGCACAGGCCCCCACTAGAAGGTAGTGATGACATTCAGGTGCTGAAAACGTCTTTTTAATGCCTAAAGGAATGATTGTGAGCTTTACTTACCATATATATTGGTCAAATGATGCCCTATGCCGGAAGACTGTCTTTTTTTTTTTTTCTTCAGTATCGGCAATGCAGAGACAATTTGTTGCGAAACACTGCCACTGCTGGTCATTCAGTATAATCTGCAGATGGAAAAGTCCACTGTTAGCACATTTACTACAAGCAATACAAAAAAAATCATGATTTTTATAAAGGGTAAACAGATCAATACTATGGAGTTAGTATTATTGTGCAAATCAGCAGTTCATTAGAAAATCAAATCTCGATTTGTGTTTTTAACCTACCATACTACTCTGAATCTCATGCCTCATTTGGCAACACCCTCTAAACAACTGTAGAAGGTACATTAGGACATAGATAGAGATCTTTTTGCCATCCAAGTGGCAGCGTACCCCTCTCACTTTATTTGTTTTAGGATATGGTACACCAGTAGCAATTAAGCCAGCTGATAAGTTGAGAGGTAGGGTTACGCTACAGTTAATGGGAATAATAAAAGCTATGAATAGCATGTTCATAATCATCATTTGAGCCAATTCCTAGCAGTTCAGCAATAGTGAAGTTGACTAATGCTCAAACTCCCGTTCGTTCAAATTTAAAGGTCTTAAAAAGTGCCCTAATTTTGTACATTTTACCATCATAGCTGTCACTTGGGCGTCCGGTCTACCCTGCTACTCATTTCATTAGCAAGATAAATGTATCTTACTGCTTGCTAGGCAACAACAGAGTGGCCCTCACGTCAGACAACATCTTGCATTTAGCTTTATGATGTCAGCTTGCTAGGCAACAGGTTGGCCCTCATGTCAGACAACATCTTGCCTTCGCTTTATGATGTCAGATCATCACTGGTCCAATTGTCCTTGTGGAAGCGGACCACACAGGAGGATGAGATATCAGAAGTTATGCAGTAGGTTGCTATCTCTATTCATGACCGCAAGGCAAGTCGGAGGTGGAATGGCAAATACTCTGAACCACTCAAAGCACTGTGGCCTTTTTTAAAGTGGGATGCAGATACAAAAACAGAGACTATCCTTACCAACAATCCTTCTTGAATATCAGAGTCCAACATACAGAGTGCAGCGGAAGACGTTAAATGTGCTTCATTCCGTGAGAACGCAACTCTATAGTTCTACAGTGAGATAGTGCATTTCAGCCTCAAAGGAAGCAATGTCCTCAAACGGAACATTGGTGGCACCAGGATCTAAAGCAGGCTTAAGAAGCCTTGGATGCAGTCAGTCTTTTATTAACTATCATGACCGACACAATGTGATCCATAATACTTCCATTTTGGCAGAAATTACATTCAAGCACAGGCCCCCACTAGAAGGTAGTGATGACATTCAGGTGCTGAAAACGTCTTTTTAATGCCTAAAGGAATGATTGTGAGCTTTACTTACCATATATATTGGTCAAATGATGCCCTATGCCGGAAGACTGTCTTTTTTTTTTTTCTTCAGTATCGGCAATGCAGAGACAATTTGTTGCGAAACACTGCCACTGCTGGTCATTCAGTATAATCTGCAGATGGAAAAGTCCACTGTTAGCACATTTACTTCAAGCAATACAAAAAAATCATGATTTTTATAAAGGGTAAACAGATCAATACTATGGAGTTTGTATTATTGTGCAAATCAGCAGTTCATTAGAAAATCAAATCTCGATTTGTGTTTTTAACCTACCATACTTCTCTGAATCTCATGCCTCATTTGGCAACACCCTCTAAACAACTGTAGAAGGTACATTAGGACATAGATAGAGATCTTTTTGCCATCCAAGTGGCAGCGTACCCCTCTCACTTTATTTGTTTTAGGATATGGTACACCAGTAGCAATTAAGCCAGCTGATAAGTTGAGAGGTAGGGTTACGCTACAGTTAATGGGAATAATAAAAGCTATGATTAGCATGTTCATAATCATCATTTGAGCCAATTCCTAGCAGTTCAGCAATAGTGAAGTTGACTAATGCTCAAACTCCCGTTCGTTCAAATTTAAAGGTCTTAAAAAGTGCCCTAATTTCGTACATTTTACCATCATAGCTGTCACTTGGGCGTCCGGTCTACCCTGCTACTCATTTCATTAGCAAGATAAATGTATCTTACTGCTTGCTAGGCAACAACAGAGTGGCCCTCACGTCAGACAACATCTTGCATTTAGCTTTATGATGTCAGCTTGCTAGGCAACAGATTGGCCCTCATGTCAGACAACATCTTGCCTTCGCTTTATGATGTCAGATCATCACTGGTCCAATTGTCCTTGTGGAAGCGGACCACACAGGAGGATGAGATATCAGAAGTTATGCAGTAGGTTGCTATCTCTATTCATGACCGCAAGGCAAGTCGGAGGTGGAATGGCAAATACTCTGAACCACTCAAAGCACTGTGGCCTTTTTTAAAGTGGGATGCAGATACAAAAACAGAGACTATCCTTACCAACAATCCTTCTTGAATATCAGAGTCCAACATACAGAGTGCAGCGGAAGACGTTAAATGTGCTTCATTCCGTGAGAACGCAACTCTATAGTTCTACAGTGAGATAGTGCATTTCAGCCTCAAAGGAAGCAATGTCCTCAAACGGAACATTGGTGGCACCAGGATCTAAAGCAGGCTTAAGAAGCCTTGGATGCAGTCAGTCTTTTATTAACTATCATGACCGACACAATGTGATCCATAATACTTCCATTTTGGCAGAAATTACATTCAAGCACAGGCCCCCACTAGAAGGTAGTGATGACATTCAGGTGCTGAAAACGTCTTTTTAATGCCTAAAGGAATGATTGTGAGCTTTACTTACCATATATATTGGTCAAATGATGCCCTATGCCGGAAGACTGTCTTTTTTTTTTTCTTCAGTATCGGCAATGCAGAGACAATTTGTTGCGAAACACTGCCACTGCTGGTCATTCAGTATAATCTGCAGATGGAAAAGTCCACTGTTAGCACATTTACTACAAGCAATACAAAAAAATCATGATTTTTATAAAGGGTAAACAGATCAATACTATGGAGTTTGTATTATTGTGCAAATCAGCAGTTCATTAGAAAATCAAATCTCGATTTGTGTTTTTAACCTACCATACTACTCTGAATCTCATGCCTCATTTGGCAACACCCTCTAAACAACTGTAGAAGGTACATTAGGACATAGATAGAGATCTTTTTGCCATCCAAGTGGCAGCGTACCCCTCTCACTTTATTTGTTTTAGGATATGGTACACCAGTAGCAATTAAGCCAGCTGATAAGTTGAGAGGTAGGGTTACGCTACAGTTAATGGGAATAATAAAAGCTATGAATAGCATGTTCATAATCATCATTTGAGCCAATTCCTAGCAGTTCAGCAATAGTGAAGTTGACTAATGCTCAAACTCCCGTTCGTTCAAATTTAAAGGTCTTAAAAAGTGCCCTAATTTCGTACATTTTACCATCATAGCTGTCACTTGGGCGTCCGGTCTACCCTGCTACTCATTTCATTAGCAAGATAAATGTATCTTACTGCTTGCTAGGCAACAACAGAGTGGCCCTCACGTCAGACAACATCTTGCATTTAGCTTTATGATGTCAGCTTGATAGGCAACAGATTGGCCCTCATGTCAGACAACATCTTGCCTTCGCTTTATGATGTCAGATCATCACCGGTCCAATTGTCCTTGTGGAAGCGGACCACACAGGAGGATGAGATATCAGAAGTTATGCAGTAGGTTGCTATCTCTATTCATGACCGCAAGGCAAGTCGGAGGTGGAATGGCAAATACTCTGAACCACTCAAAGCACTGTGGCCTTTTTTAAAGTGGGATGCAGATACAAAAACAGAGACTATCCTTACCAACAATCCTTCTTGAGTATCAGAGTCCAACATACAGAGTGCAGCGGAAGACGTTAAATGTGCTTCATTCCGTGAGAACGCAACTCTATAGTTCTACAGTGAGATAGTGCATTTCAGCCTCAGAGGAAGCAATGTCCTCAAACGGAACATTGGTGGCACCAGGATCTAAAGCAGGCTTAAGAAGCCTTGGATGCAGTCAGTCTTTTATTAACTATCATGACCGACACAATGTGATCCATAATACTTCCATTTTGGCAGAAATTACATTCAAGCACAGGCCCCCACTAGAAGGTAGTGATGACATTCAGGTGCTGAAAACGTCTGTTTAATGCCTAAAGGAATGATTGTGAGCTTTACTTACCATATATATTGGTCAAATGATGCCCTATGCCGGAAGACTGTCTTTTTTTTTTTTCTTCAGTATCGGCAATGCAGAGACAATTTGTTGCGAAACACTGCCACTGCTGGTCATTCAGTATAATCTGCAGATGGAAAAGTCCACTGTTAGCACATTTACTACAAGCAATACAAAAAAATCATGATTTTTATAAAGGGTAAGCAGATCAATACTATGGAGTTTGTATTATTGTGCAAATCAGCAGTTCATTAGAAAATCAAATCTCGATTTGTGTTTTTAACCTACCATACTACTCTGAATCTCATGCCTCATTTGGTAACACCCTCTAAACAACTGTAGAAGGTACATTAGGACATAGATAGAGATCTTTTTGCCATCCAAGTGGCAGCTTACCCCTCTCACTTTATTTGTTTTAGGATATGGTACATCAGTAGCAATTAAGCCAGCTGATAAGTTGAGAGGTAGGGTTACGCTACAGTTAATGGGAATAATAAAAGCTATGAATAGCATGTTCATAATCATCATTTGAGCCAATTCCTAGCATTTAAGCAATAGTGAAGTTGACTAATGCTCAAACTCCCGTTCGTTCAAATTTAAAGGTCTTAAAAAGTGCCCTAATTTCGTACATTTTACCATCATAGCTGTCACTTGGGCGTCCGGTCTACCCTGCTACTCATTTCATTAGCAAGATAAATGTATCTTACTGCTTGCTAGGCAACAACAGAGTGGCCCTCACGTCAGACAACATCTTGCATTTAGCTTTATGATGTCAGCTTGCTAGGCAACAGATTGGCCCTCATGTCAGACAACATCTTGCCTTCGCTTTATGATGTCAGATCATCACTGGTCCAATTGTCCTTGTGGAAGCGGACCACACAGGAGGATGAGATATCAGAAGTTATGCAGTAGGTTGCTATCTCTATTCATGACCGCAAGGCAAGTCGGAGGTGGAATGGCAAATACTCTGAACCACTCAAAGCACTGTGGCCTTTTTTAAAGTGGGATGCAGATACAAAAACAGAGACTATCCTTACCAACAATCCTTCTTGAATATCAGAGTCCAACATACAGAGTGCAGCGGAAGACGTTAAATGTGCTTCATTCCGTGAGAACGCAACTCTATAGTTCTACAGTGAGATAGTGCATTTCAGCCTCAAAGGAAGCAATGTCCTCAAACGGAACATTGGTGGCACCAGGATCTAAAGCAGGCTTAAGAAGCCTTGGATGCAGTCAGTCTTTTATTAACTATCATGACCGACACAATGTGATCCATAATACTTCCATTTTGGCAGAAATTACATTCAAGCACAGGCCCCCACTAGAAGGTAGTGATGACATTCAGGTGCTGAAAACGTCTTTTTAATGCCTAAAGGAATGATTGTGAGCTTTACTTACCATATATATTGGTCAAATTGTGCCCTATGCCGGAAGACTGTCTTTTTTTTTTTCTTCAGTATCGGCAATGCAGAGACAATTTGTTGCGAAACACTGCCACTGCTGGTCATTCAGTATAATCTGCAGATGGAAAAGTCCACTGTTAGCACATTTACTACAAGCAATACAAAAAAATCATGATTTTTATAAAGGGTAAGCAGATCAATACTATGGAGTTTGTATTATTGTGCAAATCAGCAGTTCATTAGAAAATCAAATCTCGATTTGTGTTTTTAACCTACCATACTACTCTGAATCTCATGCCTCATTTGGCAACACCCTCTAAACAACTGTAGAAGGTACATTAGGACATAGATAGAGATCTTTTTGCCATCCAAGTGGCAGCGTACCCCTCTCACTTTATTTGTTTTAGGATATGGTACACCAGTAGCAATTAAGCCAGCTGATAAGTTGAGAGGTAGGGTTACGCTACAGTTAATGGGAATAATAAAAGCTATGAATAGCATGTTCATAATCATCATTTGAGCCAATTCCTAGCAGTTCAGCAATAGTGAAGTTGACTAATGCTCAAACTCCCGTTCGTTCAAATTTAAAGGTCTTAAAAAGTGCCCTAATTTCGTACATTTTACCATCATAGCTGTCACTAGGGCGTCCGGTCTACCCTGCTACTCATTTCATTAGCAAGATAAATGTATCTTACTGCTTGCTAGGCAACAACAGAGTGGCCCTCACGTCAGACAACATCTTGCATTTAGCTTTATGATGTCAGCTTGCTAGGCAACAGATTGGCCCTCATGTCAGACAACATCTTGCCTTCGCTTTATGATGTCAGATCATCACTGGTCCAATTGTCCTTGTGGAAGCGGACCACACAGGAGGATGAGATATCAGAAGTTATGCAGTAGGTTGCTATCTCTATTCATGACCGCAAGGCAAGTCGGAGGTGGAATGGCAAATACTCTGAACCACTCAAAGCACTGTGGCCTTTTTTAAAGTGGGATGCAGATACAAAAACAGAGACTATCCTTACCAACAATCCTTCTTGAATATCAGAGTCCAACATACAGAGTGCAGCGGAAGACGTTAAATGTGCTTCATTCCGTGAGAACGCAACTCTATAGTTCTACAGTGAGATAGTGCATTTCAGCCTCAAAGGAAGCAATGTCCTCAAACGGAACATTGGTGGCACCAGGATCTAAAGCAGGCTTAAGAAGCCTTGGATGCAGTCAGTCTTTTATTAACTATCATGACCGACACAATGTGATCCATAATACTTCCATTTTGGCAGAAATTACATTCAAGCACAGGCCCCCACTAGAAGGTAGTGATGACATTCAGGTGCTGAAAACGTCTTTTTAATGCCTAAAGGAATGATTGTGAGCTTTACTTACCATATATATTGGTCAAATGATGCCCTATGCCGGAAGACTGTCTTTTTTTTTTTTCTTCAGTATCGGCAATGCAGAGACAATTTGTTGCGAAACACTGCCACTGCTGGTCATTCAGTATAATCTGCAGATGGAAAAGTCCACTGTTAGCAAATTTACTACAAGCAATACAAAAAAATCATGATTTTTATAAAGGGTAAACAGATCAATACTATGGAGTTTGTATTATTGTGCAAATCAGCAGTTCATTAGAAAATCAAATCTCGATTTGTGTTTTTAACCTACCATACTACTCTGAATCTCATGCCTCATTTGGCAACACCCTCTAAACAACTGTAGAAGGTACATTAGGACATAGATAGAGATCTTTTTGCCATCCAAGTGGCAGCGTACCCCTCTCACTTTATTTGTTTTAGGATATGGTACACCAGTAGCAATTAAGCCAGCTGATAAGTTGAGAGGTAGGGTTACGCTACAGTTAATGGGAATAATAAAAGCTATGAATAGCATGTTCATAATCATCATTTGAGCCAATTCCTAGCAGTTCAGCAA
This sequence comes from Lissotriton vulgaris, assembly GCF_964263255.1. Classification (NCBI taxonomy): domain Eukaryota; kingdom Metazoa; phylum Chordata; class Amphibia; order Caudata; family Salamandridae; genus Lissotriton; species Lissotriton vulgaris. Next base: position 322,225,168 of record NC_141700.1, on the reverse strand, counting down.
TAGTGAAGTTGACTAATGCTCAAACTCCCGTTCGTTCAAATTTAAAGGTCTTAAAAAGTGCCCTAATTTCGTACATTTTACCATCATAGCTGTCACTTGGGCGTCCGGTCTACCCTGCTACTCATTTCATTAGCAAGATAAATGTATCTTACTGCTTGCTAGGCAACAACAGAGTGGCCCTCACGTCAGACAACATCTTGCATTTAGCTTTATGATGTCAGCTTGATAGGCAACAGATTGGCCCTCATGTCAGACAACATCTTGCCTTCGCTTTATGATGTCAGATCATCACTGGTCCAATTGTCCTTGTGGAAGCGGACCACACAGGAGGATGAGATATCAGAAGTTATGCAGTAGGTTGCTATCTCTATTCATGACCGCAAGGCAAGTCGGAGATGGAATGGCAAATACTCTGAACCACTCAAAGCACTGTGGCCTTTTTTAAAGTGGGATGCAGATACAAAAACAGAGACTATCCTTACCAACAATCCTTCTTGAATATCAGAGTCCAACATACAGAGTGCAGCGGAAGACGTTAAATGTGCTTCATTCCGTGAGAACGCAACTCTATAGTTCTACAGTGAGATAGTGCATTTCAGCCTCAAAGGAAGCAATGTCCTCAAACGGAACATTGGTGGCACCAGGATCTAAAGCAGGCTTAAGAAGCCTTGGATGCAGTCAGTCTTTTATTAACTATCATGACCGACACAATGTGATCCATAATACTTCCATTTTGGCAGAAATTACATTCAAGCACAGGCCCCCACTAGAAGGTAGTGATGACATTCAGGTGCTGAAAACGTCTTTTTAATGCCTAAAGGAATGATTGTGAGCTTTACTTACCATATATATTGGTCAAATGATGCCCTATGCCGGAAGACTGTCTTTTTTTTTTTTCTTCAGTATCGGCAATGCAGAGACAATTTGTTGCGAAACACTGCCACTGCTGGTCATTCAGTATAATCTGCAGATGGAAAAGTCCACTGTTAGCACATTTACTACAAGCAATACAAAAAAATCATGATTTTTATAAAGGGTAAACAGATCAATACTATGGAGTTTGTATTATTGTGCAAATCAGCAGTTCATTAGAAAATCAAATCTCGATTTGTGTTTTTAACCTACCATACTACTCTGAATCTCATGCCTCATTTGGCAACACCCTCTAAACAACTGTAGAAGGTACATTAGGACATAGATAGAGATCTTTTTGCCATCCAAGTGGCAGCGTACCCCTCTCACTTTATTTGTTTTAGGATATGGTACACCAGTAGCAATTAAGCCAGCTGATAAGTTGAGAGGTAGGGTTACGCTACAGTTAATGGGAATAATAAAAGCTATGAATAGCATGTTCATAATCATCATTTGAGCCAATTCCTAGCAGTTCAGCAATAGTGAAGTTGACTAATGCTCAAACTCCCGTTCGTTCAAATTTAAAGGTCTTAAAAAGTGCCCTAATTTCGTACATTTTACCATCATAGCTGTCACTTGGGCGTCCGGTCTACCCTGCTACTCATTTCATTAGCAAGATAAATGTATCTTACTGCTTGCTAGGCAACAACAGAGTGGCCCTCACGTCAGACAACATCTTGCATTTAGCTTTATGATGTCAGCTTGCTAGGCAACAGATTGGCCCTCATGTCAGACAACATCTTGCCTTCGCTTTATGATGTCAGATCATCACTGGTCCAATTGTCCTTGTGGAAGCGGACCACACAGGAGGATGAGATATCAGAAGTTATGCAGTAGGTTGCTATCTCTATTCATGACCGCAAGGCAAGTCAGAGGTGGAATGGCAAATACTCTGAACCACTCAAAGCACTGTGGCCTTTTTTAAAGTGGGATGTAGATACAAAAACAGAGACTATCCTTACCAACAATCCTTCTTGAATATCAGAGTCCAACATACAGAGTGCAGCGGAAGACGTTAAATGTGCTTCATTCCGTGAGAACGCAACTCTATAGTTCTACAGTGAGATAGTGCATTTCAGCCTCAAAGGAAGCAATGTCCTCAAACGGAACATTGGTGGCACCAGGATCTAAAGCAGGCTTAAGAAGCCTTGGATGCAGTCAGTCTTTTATTAACTATCATGACCGACACAATGTGATCCATAATACTTCCATTTTGGCAGAAATTACATTCAAGCACAGGCCCCCACTAGAAGGTAGTGATGACATTCAGGTGCTGAAAACGTCTTTTTAATGCCTAAAGGAATGATTGTGAGCTTTACTTACCATATATATTGGTCAAATGATGCCCTATGCCGGAAGACTGTCTTTTTTTTTTTTCTTCAGTATCGGCAATGCAGAGACAATTTGTTGCGAAACACTGCCACTGCTGGTCATTCAGTATAATCTGCAGATGGAAAAGTCCACTGTTAGCACATTTACTACAAGCAATACAAAAAAATCATGATTTTTATAAAGGGTAAGCAGATCAATACTATGGAGTTTGTATTATTGTGCAAATCAGCAGTTCATTAGAAAATCAAATCTCGATTTGTGTTTTTAACCTACCATACTACTCTGAATCTCATGCCTCATTTGGTAACACCCTCTAAACAACTGTAGAAGGTACATTAGGACATAGATAGAGATCTTTTTGCCATCCAAGTGGCAGCTTACCCCTCTCACTTTATTTGTTTTAGGATATGGTACATCAGTAGCAATTAAGCCAGCTGATAAGTTGAGAGGTAGGGTTACGCTACAGTTAATGGGAATAATAAAAGCTATGAATAGCATGTTCATAATCATCATTTGAGCCAATTCCTAGCATTTAAGCAATAGTGAAGTTGACTAATGCTCAAACTCCCGTTCGTTCAAATTTAAAGGTCTTAAAAAGTGCCCTAATTTCGTACATTTTACCATCATAGCTGTCACTTGGGCGTCCGGTCTACCCTGCTACTCATTTCATTAGCAAGATAAATGTATCTTACTGCTTGCTAGGCAACAACAGAGTGGCCCTCACGTCAGACAACATCTTGCATTTAGCTTTATGATGTCAGCTTGCTAGGCAACAGATTGGCCCTCATGTCAGACAACATCTTGCCTTCGCTTTATGATGTCAGATCATCACTGGTCCAATTGTCCTTGTGGAAGCGGACCACACAGGAGGATGAGATATCAGAAGTTATGCAGTAGGTTGCTATCTCTATTCATGACCGCAAGGCAAGTCGGAGGTGGAATGGCAAATACTCTGAACCACTCAAAGCACTGTGGCCTTTTTTAAAGTGGGATGCAGATACAAAAACAGAGACTATCCTTACCAACAATCCTTCTTGAATATCAGAGTCCAACATACAGAGTGCAGCGGAAGACGTTAAATGTGCTTCATTCCGTGAGAACGCAACTCTATAGTTCTACAGTGAGATAGTGCATTTCAGCCTCAAAGGAAGCAATGTCCTCAAACGGAACATTGGTGGCACCAGGATCTAAAGCAGGCTTAAGAAGCCTTGGATGCAGTCAGTCTTTTATTAACTATCATGACCGACACAATGTGATCCATAATACTTCCATTTTGGCAGAAATTACATTCAAGCACAGGCCCCCACTAGAAGGTAGTGATGACATTCAGGTGCTGAAAACGTCTTTTTAATGCCTAAAGGAATGATTGTGAGCTTTACTTACCATATATATTGGTCAAATTGTGCCCTATGCCGGAAGACTGTCTTTTTTTTTTTCTTCAGTATCGGCAATGCAGAGACAATTTGTTGCGAAACACTGCCACTGCTGGTCATTCAGTATAATCTGCAGATGGAAAAGTCCACTGTTAGCACATTTACTACAAGCAATACAAAAAATCATGATTTTTATAAAGGGTAAGCAGATCAATACTATGGAGTTTGTATTATTGTGCAAATCAGCAGTTCATTAGAAAATCAAATCTCGATTTGTGTTTTTAACCTACCATACTACTCTGAATCTCATGCCTCATTTGGCAACACCCTCTAAACAACTGTAGAAGGTACATTAGGACATAGATAGAGATCTTTTTGCCATCCAAGTGGCAGCGTACCCCTCTCACTTTATTTGTTTTAGGATATGGTACACCAGTAGCAATTAAGCCAGCTGATAAGTTGAGAGGTAGGGTTACGCTACAGTTAATGGGAATAATAAAAGCTATGAATAGCATGTTCATAATCATCATTTGAACCAATTCCTAGCAGTTCAGCAATAGTGAAGTTGACTAATGCTCAAACTCCCGTTCGTTCAAATTTAAAGGTCTTAAAAAGTGCCCTAATTTCGTACATTTTACCATCATAGCTGTCACTTGGGCGTCCGGTCTACCCTGCTACTCATTTCATTAGCAAGATAAATGTATCTTACTGCTTGCTAGGCAACAACAGAGTGGCCCTCACGTCAGACAACATCTTGCATTTAGCTTTATGATGTCAGCTTGCTAGGCAACAGATTGGCCCTCATGTCAGACAACATCTTGCCTTCGCTTTATGATGTCAGATCATCACTGGTCCAATTGTCCTTGTGGAAGCGGACCACACAGGAGGATGAGATATCAGAAGTTATGCAGTAGGTTGCTATCTCTATTCATGACCGCAAGGCAAGTCGGAGGTGGAATGGCAAATACTCTGAACCACTCAAAGCACTGTGGCCTTTTTTAAAGTGGGATGCAGATACAAAAACAGAGACTATCCTTACCAACAATCCTTCTTGAATATCAGAGTCCAACATACAGAGTGCAGCGGAAGACGTTAAATGTGCTTCATTCCGTGAGAACGCAACTCTATAGTTCTACAGTGAGATAGTGCATTTCAGCCTCAAAGGAAGCAATGTCCTCAAACGGAACATTGGTGGCACCAGGATCTAAAGCAGGCTTAAGAAGCCTTGGATGCAGTCAGTCTTTTATTAACTATCATGACCGACACAATGTGATCCATAATACTTCCATTTTGGCAGAAATTACATTCAAGCACAGGCCCCCACTAGAAGGTAGTGATGACATTCAGGTGCTGAAAACGTCTTTTTAATGCCTAAAGGAATGATTGTGAGCTTTACTTACCATATATATTGGTCAAATGATGCCCTATGCCGGAAGACTGTCTTTTTTTTTTTTCTTCAGTATCGGCAATGCAGAGACAATTTGTTGCGAAACACTGCCACTGCTGGTCATTCAGTATAATCTGCAGATGGAAAAGTCCACTGTTAGCAAATTTACTACAAGCAATACAAAAAAATCATGATTTTTATAAAGGGTAAACAGATCAATACTATGGAGTTTGTATTATTGTGCAAATCAGCAGTTCATTAGAAAATCAAATCTCGATTTGTGTTTTTAACCTACCATACTACTCTGAATCTCATGCCTCATTTGGCAACACCCTCTAAACAACTGTAGAAGGTACATTAGGACATAGATAGAGATCTTTTTGCCATCCAAGTGGCAGCGTACCCCTCTCACTTTATTTGTTTTAGGATATGGTACACCAGTAGCAATTAAGCCAGCTGATAAGTTGAGAGGTAGGGTTACGCTACAGTTAATGGGAATAATAAAAGCTATGAATAGCATGTTCATAATCATCATTTGAGCCAATTCCTAGCAGTTCAGCAATAGTGAAGTTGACTAATGCTCAAACTCCCGTTCGTTCAAATTTAAAGGTCTTAAAAAGTGCCCTAATTTCGTACATTTTACCATCATAGCTGTCACTTGGGCGTCCGGTCTACCCTGCTACTCATTTCATTAGCAAGATAAATGTATCTTACTGCTTGCTAGGCAACAACAGAGTGGCCCTCACGTCAGACAACATCTTGCATTTAGCTTTATGATGTCAGCTTGATAGGCAACAGATTGGCCCTCATGTCAGACAACATCTTGCCTTCGCTTTATGATGTCAGATCATCACCGGTCCAATTGTCCTTGTGGAAGCGGACCACACAGGAGGATGAGATATCAGAAGTTATGCAGTAGGTTGCTATCTCTATTCATGACCGCAAGGCAAGTCGGAGGTGGAATGGCAAATACTCTGAACCACTCAAAGCACTGTGGCCTTTTTTAAAGTGGGATGCAGATACAAAAACAGAGACTATCCTTACCAACAATCCTTCTTGAGTATCAGAGTCCAACATACAGAGTGCAGCGGAAGACGTTAAATGTGCTTCATTCCGTGAGAACGCAACTCTATAGTTCTACAGTGAGATAGTGCATTTCAGCCTCAAAGGAAGCAATGTCCTCAAACGGAACATTGGTGGCACCAGGATCTAAAGCAGGCTTAAGAAGCCTTGGATGCAGTCAGTCTTTTATTAACTATCATGACCGACACAATGTGATCCATAATACTTCCATTTTGGCAGAAATTACATTCAAGCACAGGCCCCCACTAGAAGGTAGTGATGACATTCAGGTGCTGAAAACGTCTTTTTAATGCCTAAAGGAATGATTGTGAGCTTTACTTACCATATATATTGGTCAAATGATGCCCTATGCCGGAAGACTGTCTTTTTTTTTTTTTCTTCAGTATCGGCAATGCAGAGACAATTTGTTGCGAAACACTGCCACTGCTGGTCATTCAGTATAATCTGCAGATGGAAAAGTCCACTGTTAGCACATTTACTACAAGCAATACAAAAAAAATCATGATTTTTATAAAGGGTAAACAGATCAATACTATGGAGTTAGTATTATTGTGCAAATCAGCAGTTCATTAGAAAATCAAATCTCGATTTGTGTTTTTAACCTACCATACTACTCTGAATCTCATGCCTCATTTGGCAACACCCTCTAAACAACTGTAGAAGGTACATTAGGACATAGATAGAGATCTTTTTGCCATCCAAGTGGCAGCGTACCCCTCTCACTTTATTTGTTTTAGGATATGGTACACCAGTAGCAATTAAGCCAGCTGATAAGTTGAGAGGTAGGGTTACGCTACAGTTAATGGGAATAATAAAAGCTATGAATAGCATGTTCATAATCATCATTTGAGCCAATTCCTAGCAGTTCAGCAATAGTGAAGTTGACTAATGCTCAAACTCCCGTTCGTTCAAATTTAAAGGTCTTAAAAAGTGCCCTAATTTCGTACATTTTACCATCATAGCTGTCACTTGGGCGTCCGGTCTACCCTGCTACTCATTTCATTAGCAAGATAAATGTATCTTACTGCTTGCTAGGCAACAACAGAGTGGCCCTCACGTCAGACAACATCTTGCATTTAGCTTTATGATGTCAGCTTGCTAGGCAACAGGTTGGCCCTCATGTCAGACAACATCTTGCCTTCGCTTTATGATGTCAGATCATCACTGGTCCAATTGTCCTTGTGGAAGCGGACCACACAGGAGGATGAGATATCAGAAGTTATGCAGTAGGTTGCTATCTCTATTCATGACCGCAAGGCAAGTCGGAGGTGGAATGGCAAATACTCTGAACCACTCAAAGCACTGTGGCCTTTTTTAAAGTGGGATGCAGATACAAAAACAGAGACTATCCTTACCAACAATCCTTCTTGAATATCAGAGTCCAACATACAGAGTGCAGCGGAAGACGTTAAATGTGCTTCATTCCGTGAGAACGCAACTCTATAGTTCTACAGTGAGATAGTGCATTTCAGCCTCAAAGGAAGCAATGTCCTCAAACGGAACATTGGTGGCACCAGGATCTAAAGCAGGCTTAAGAAGCCTTGGATGCAGTCAGTCTTTTATTAACTATCATGACCGACACAATGTGATCCATAATACTTCCATTTTGGCAGAAATTACATTCAAGCACAGGCCCCCACTAGAAGGTAGTGATGACATTCAGGTGCTGAAAACGTCTTTTTAATGCCTAAAGGAATGATTGTGAGCTTTACTTACCATATATATTGGTCAAATGATGCCCTATGCCGGAAGACTGTCTTTTTTTTTTTCTTCAGTATCGGCAATGCAGAGACAATTTGTTGCGAAACACTGCCACTGCTGGTCATTCAGTATAATCTGCAGATGGAAAAGTCCACTGTTAGCACATTTACTACAAGCAATACAAAAAAATCATGATTTTTATAAAGGGTAAACAGATCAATACTATGGAGTTTGTATTATTGTGCAAATCAGCAGTTCATTAGAAAATCAAATCTCGATTTGTGTTTTTAACCTACCATACTACTCTGAATCTCATGCCTCATTTGGCAACACCCTCTAAACAACTGTAGAAGGTACATTAGGACATAGATAGAGATCTTTTTGCCATCCAAGTGGCAGCGTACCCCTCTCACTTTATTTGTTTTAGGATATGGTACACCAGTAGCAATTAAGCCAGCTGATAAGTTGAGAGGTAGGGTTACGCTACAGTTAATGGGAATAATAAAAGCTATGAATAGCATGTTCATAATCATCATTTGAGCCAATTCCTAGCAGTTCAGCAATAGTGAAGTTGACTAATGCTCAAACTCCCGTTCGTTCAAATTTAAAGGTCTTAAAAAGTGCCCTAATTTCGTACATTTTACCATCATAGCTGTCACTTGGGCGTCCGGTCTACCCTGCTACTCATTTCATTAGCAAGATAAATGTATCTTACTGCTTGCTAGGCAACAACAGAGTGGCCCTCACGTCAGACAACATCTTGCATTTAGCTTTATGATGTCAGCTTGCTAGGCAACAGATTGGCCCTCATGTCAGACAACATCTTGCCTTCGCTTTATGATGTCAGATCATCACTGGTCCAATTGTCCTTGTGGAAGCGGACCACACAGGAGGATGAGATATCAGAAGTTATGCAGTAGGTTGCTATCTCTATTCATGACCGCAAGGCAAGTCGGAGGTGGAATGGCAAATACTCTGAACCACTCAAAGCACTGTGGCCTTTTTTAAAGTGGGATGTAGATACAAAAACAGAGACTATCCTTACCAACAATCCTTCTTGAATATCAGAGTCCAACATACAGAGTGCAGCGGAAGACGTTAAATGTGCTTCATTCCGTGAGAACGCAACTCTATAGTTCTACAGTGAGATAGTGCATTTCAGCCTCAAAGGAAGCAATGTCCTCAAACGGAACATTGGTGGCACCAGGATCTAAAGCAGGCTTAAGAAGCCTTGGATGCAGTCAGTCTTTTATTAACTATCATGACCGACACAATGTGATCCATAATACTTCCATTTTGGCAGAAATTACATTCAAGCACAGGCCCCCACTAGAAGGTAGTGATGACATTCAGGTGCTGAAAACGTCTTTTTAATGCCTAAAGGAATGATTGTGAGCTTTACTTACCATATATATTGGTCAAATGATGCCCTATGCCGGAAGACTGTCTTTTTTTTTTTTCTTCAGTATCGGCAATGCAGAGACAATTTGTTGCGAAACACTGCCACTGCTGGTCATTCAGTATAATCTGCAGATGGAAAAGTCCACTTTTAGCACATTTACTACAAGCAATACAAAAAAATCATGATTTTTATAAAGGGTAAGCAAATCAATACTATGGAGTTTGTATTATTGTGCAAATCAGCAGTTCATTAGAAAATCAAATCTCGATTTGTGTTTTTAACCTACCATACTACTCTGAATCTCATGCCTCATTTGGTAACACCCTCTAAACAACTGTAGAAGGTACATTAGGACATAGATAGAGATCTTTTTGCCATCCAAGTGGCAGCTTACCCCTCTCACTTTATTTGTTTTAGGATATGGTACATCAGTAGCAATTAAGCCAGCTGATAAGTTGAGAGGTAGGGTTACGCTACAGTTAATGGGAATAATAAAAGCTATGAATAGCATGTTCATAATCATCATTTGAGCCAATTCCTAGCATTTAAGCAATAGTGAAGTTGACTAATGCTCAAACTCCCGTTCGTTCAAATTTAAAGGTCTTAAAAAGTGCCCTAATTTCGTACATTTTACCATCATAGCTGTCACTTGGGCGTCCGGTCTACCCTGCTACTCATTTCATTAGCAAGATAAATGTATCTTACTGCTTGCTAGGCAACAACAGAGTGGCCCTCACGTCAGACAACATCTTGCATTTAGCTTTATGATGTCAGCTTGCTAGGCAACAGATTGGCCCTCATGTCAGACAACATCTTGCCTTCGCTTTATGATGTCAGATCATCACTGGTCCAATTGTCCTTGTGGAAGCGGACCACACAGGAGGATGAGATATCAGAAGTTATGCAGTAGGTTGCTATCTCTATTCATGACCGCAAGGCAAGTCGGAGGTGGAATGGCAAATACTCTGAACCACTCAAAGCACTGTGGCCTTTTTTAAAGTGGGATGCAGATACAAAAACAGAGACTATCCTTACCAACAATCCTTCTTGAATATCAGAGTCCAACATACAGAGTGCAGCGGAAGACGTTAAATGTGCTTCATTCCGTGAGAACGCAACTCTATAGTTCTACAGTGAGATAGTGCATTTCAGCCTCAAAGGAAGCAATGTCCTCAAACGGAACATTGGTGGCACCAGGATCTAAAGCAGGCTTAAGAAGCCTTGGATGCAGTCAGTCTTTTATTAACTATCATGACCGACACAATGTGATCCATAATACTTCCATTTTGGCAGAAATTACATTCAAGCACAGGCCCCCACTAGAAGGTAGTGATGACATTCAGGTGCTGAAAACGTCTTTTTAATGCCTAAAGGAATGATTGTGAGCTTTACTTACCATATATATTGGTCAAATTGTGCCCTATGCCGGAAGACTGTCTTTTTTTTTTTCTTCAGTATCGGCAATGCAGAGACAATTTGTTGCGAAACACTGCCACTGCTGGTCATTCAGTATAATCTGCAGATGGAAAAGTCCACTGTTAGCACATTTACTACAAGCAATACAAAAAAATCATGATTTTTATAAAGGGTAAGCAGATCAATACTATGGAGTTTGTATTATTGTGCAAATCAGCAGTTCATTAGAAAATCAAATCTCGATTTGTGTTTTTAACCTACCATACTACTCTGAATCTCATGCCTCATTTGGCAACACCCTCTAAACAACTGTAGAAGGTACATTAGGACATAGATAGAGATCTTTTTGCCATCCAAGTGGCAGCGTACCCCTCTCACTTTATTTGTTTTAGGATATGGTACACCAGTAGCAATTAAGCCAGCTGATAAGTTGAGAGGTAGGGTTACGCTACAGTTAATGGGAATAATAAAAGCTATGAATAGCATGTTCATAATCATCATTTGAACCAATTCCTAGCAGTTCAGCAATAGTGAAGTTGACTAATGCTCAAACTCCCGTTCGTTCAAATTTAAAGGTCTTAAAAAGTGCCCTAATTTCGTACATTTTACCATCATAGCTGTCACTTGGGCGTCCGGTCTACCCTGCTACTCATTTCATTAGCAAGATAAATGTATCTTACTGCTTGCTAGGCAACAACAGAGTGGCCCTCACGTCAGACAACATCTTGCATTTAGCTTTATGATGTCAGCTTGCTAGGCAACAGATTGGCCCTCATGTCAGACAACATCTTGCCTTCGCTTTATGATGTCAGATCATCACTGGTCCAATTGTCCTTGTGGAAGCGGACCACACAGGAGGATGAGATATCAGAAGTTATGCAGTAGGTTGCTATCTCTATTCATGACCGCAAGGCAAGTCGGAGGTGGAATGGCAAATACTCTGAACCACTCAAAGCACTGTGGCCTTTTTTAAAGTGGGATGCAGATACAAAAACAGAGACTATCCTTACCAACAATCCTTCTTGAATATCAGAGTCCAACATACAGAGTGCAGCGGAAGACGTTAAATGTGCTTCATTCCGTGAGAACGCAACTCTATAGTTCTACAGTGAGATAGTGCATTTCAGCCTCAAAGGAAGCAATGTCCTCAAACGGAACATTGGTGGCAGCAGGATCTAAAGCAGGCTTAAGAAGCCTTGGATGCAGTCAGTCTTTTATTAACTATCATGACCGACACAATGTGATCCATAATACTTCCATTTTGGCAGAAATTACATTCAAGCACAGGCCCCCACTAGAAGGTAGTGATGACATTCAGGTGCTGAAAACGTCTTTTTAATGCCTAAAGGAATGATTGTGAGCTTTACTTACCATATATATTGGTCAAATGATGCCCTATGCCGGAAGACTGTCTTTTTTTTTTTTTCTTCAGTATCGGCAATGCAGAGACAATTTGTTGCGAAACACTGCCACTGCTGGTCATTCAGTATAATCTGCAGATGGAAAAGTCCACTGTTAGCACATTTACTACAAGCAATACAAAAAAAATCATGATTTTTATAAAGGGTAAACAGATCAATACTATGGAGTTAGTATTATTGTGCAAATCAGCAGTTCATTAGAAAATCAAATCTCGATTTGTGTTTTTAACCTACCATACTACTCTGAATCTCATGCCTCATTTGGCAACACCCTCTAAACAACTGTAGAAGGTACATTAGGACATAGATAGAGATCTTTTTGCCATCCAAGTGGCAGCGTACCCCTCTCACTTTATTTGTTTTAGGATATGGTACACCAGTAGCAATTAAGCCAGCTGATAAGTTGAGAGGTAGGGTTACGCTACAGTTAATGGGAATAATAAAAGCTATGAATAGCATGTTCATAATCATCATTTGAGCCAATTCCTAGCAGTTCAGCAATAGTGAAGTTGACTAATGCTCAAACTCCCGTTCGTTCAAATTTAAAGGTCTTAAAAAGTGCCCTAATTTTGTACATTTTACCATCATAGCTGTCACTTGGGCGTCCGGTCTACCCTGCTACTCATTTCATTAGCAAGATAAATGTATCTTACTGCTTGCTAGGCAACAACAGAGTGGCCCTCACGTCAGACAACATCTTGCATTTAGCTTTATGATGTCAGCTTGCTAGGCAACAGGTTGGCCCTCATGTCAGACAACATCTTGCCTTCGCTTTATGATGTCAGATCATCACTGGTCCAATTGTCCTTGTGGAAGCGGACCACACAGGAGGATGAGATATCAGAAGTTATGCAGTAGGTTGCTATCTCTATTCATGACCGCAAGGCAAGTCGGAGGTGGAATGGCAAATACTCTGAACCACTCAAAGCACTGTGGCCTTTTTTAAAGTGGGATGCAGATACAAAAACAGAGACTATCCTTACCAACAATCCTTCTTGAATATCAGAGTCCAACATACAGAGTGCAGCGGAAGACGTTAAATGTGCTTCATTCCGTGAGAACGCAACTCTATAGTTCTACAGTGAGATAGTGCATTTCAGCCTCAAAGGAAGCAATGTCCTCAAACGGAACATTGGTGGCACCAGGATCTAAAGCAGGCTTAAGAAGCCTTGGATGCAGTCAGTCTTTTATTAACTATCATGACCGACACAATGTGATCCATAATACTTCCATTTTGGCAGAAATTACATTCAAGCACAGGCCCCCACTAGAAGGTAGTGATGACATTCAGGTGCTGAAAACGTCTTTTTAATGCCTAAAGGAATGATTGTGAGCTTTACTTACCATATATATTGGTCAAATGATGCCCTATGCCGGAAGACTGTCTTTTTTTTTTTTCTTCAGTATCGGCAATGCAGAGACAATTTGTTGCGAAACACTGCCACTGCTGGTCATTCAGTATAATCTGCAGATGGAAAAGTCCACTGTTAGCACATTTACTTCAAGCAATACAAAAAAATCATGATTTTTATAAAGGGTAAACAGATCAATACTATGGAGTTTGTATTATTGTGCAAATCAGCAGTTCATTAGAAAATCAAATCTCGATTTGTGTTTTTAACCTACCATACTTCTCTGAATCTCATGCCTCATTTGGCAACACCCTCTAAACAACTGTAGAAGGTACATTAGGACATAGATAGAGATCTTTTTGCCATCCAAGTGGCAGCGTACCCCTCTCACTTTATTTGTTTTAGGATATGGTACACCAGTAGCAATTAAGCCAGCTGATAAGTTGAGAGGTAGGGTTACGCTACAGTTAATGGGAATAATAAAAGCTATGATTAGCATGTTCATAATCATCATTTGAGCCAATTCCTAGCAGTTCAGCAATAGTGAAGTTGACTAATGCTCAAACTCCCGTTCGTTCAAATTTAAAGGTCTTAAAAAGTGCCCTAATTTCGTACATTTTACCATCATAGCTGTCACTTGGGCGTCCGGTCTACCCTGCTACTCATTTCATTAGCAAGATAAATGTATCTTACTGCTTGCTAGGCAACAACAGAGTGGCCCTCACGTCAGACAACATCTTGCATTTAGCTTTATGATGTCAGCTTGCTAGGCAACAGATTGGCCCTCATGTCAGACAACATCTTGCCTTCGCTTTATGATGTCAGATCATCACTGGTCCAATTGTCCTTGTGGAAGCGGACCACACAGGAGGATGAGATATCAGAAGTTATGCAGTAGGTTGCTATCTCTATTCATGACCGCAAGGCAAGTCGGAGGTGGAATGGCAAATACTCTGAACCACTCAAAGCACTGTGGCCTTTTTTAAAGTGGGATGCAGATACAAAAACAGAGACTATCCTTACCAACAATCCTTCTTGAATATCAGAGTCCAACATACAGAGTGCAGCGGAAGACGTTAAATGTGCTTCATTCCGTGAGAACGCAACTCTATAGTTCTACAGTGAGATAGTGCATTTCAGCCTCAAAGGAAGCAATGTCCTCAAACGGAACATTGGTGGCACCAGGATCTAAAGCAGGCTTAAGAAGCCTTGGATGCAGTCAGTCTTTTATTAACTATCATGACCGACACAATGTGATCCATAATACTTCCATTTTGGCAGAAATTACATTCAAGCACAGGCCCCCACTAGAAGGTAGTGATGACATTCAGGTGCTGAAAACGTCTTTTTAATGCCTAAAGGAATGATTGTGAGCTTTACTTACCATATATATTGGTCAAATGATGCCCTATGCCGGAAGACTGTCTTTTTTTTTTTCTTCAGTATCGGCAATGCAGAGACAATTTGTTGCGAAACACTGCCACTGCTGGTCATTCAGTATAATCTGCAGATGGAAAAGTCCACTGTTAGCACATTTACTACAAGCAATACAAAAAAATCATGATTTTTATAAAGGGTAAACAGATCAATACTATGGAGTTTGTATTATTGTGCAAATCAGCAGTTCATTAGAAAATCAAATCTCGATTTGTGTTTTTAACCTACCATACTACTCTGAATCTCATGCCTCATTTGGCAACACCCTCTAAACAACTGTAGAAGGTACATTAGGACATAGATAGAGATCTTTTTGCCATCCAAGTGGCAGCGTACCCCTCTCACTTTATTTGTTTTAGGATATGGTACACCAGTAGCAATTAAGCCAGCTGATAAGTTGAGAGGTAGGGTTACGCTACAGTTAATGGGAATAATAAAAGCTATGAATAGCATGTTCATAATCATCATTTGAGCCAATTCCTAGCAGTTCAGCAATAGTGAAGTTGACTAATGCTCAAACTCCCGTTCGTTCAAATTTAAAGGTCTTAAAAAGTGCCCTAATTTCGTACATTTTACCATCATAGCTGTCACTTGGGCGTCCGGTCTACCCTGCTACTCATTTCATTAGCAAGATAAATGTATCTTACTGCTTGCTAGGCAACAACAGAGTGGCCCTCACGTCAGACAACATCTTGCATTTAGCTTTATGATGTCAGCTTGATAGGCAACAGATTGGCCCTCATGTCAGACAACATCTTGCCTTCGCTTTATGATGTCAGATCATCACCGGTCCAATTGTCCTTGTGGAAGCGGACCACACAGGAGGATGAGATATCAGAAGTTATGCAGTAGGTTGCTATCTCTATTCATGACCGCAAGGCAAGTCGGAGGTGGAATGGCAAATACTCTGAACCACTCAAAGCACTGTGGCCTTTTTTAAAGTGGGATGCAGATACAAAAACAGAGACTATCCTTACCAACAATCCTTCTTGAGTATCAGAGTCCAACATACAGAGTGCAGCGGAAGACGTTAAATGTGCTTCATTCCGTGAGAACGCAACTCTATAGTTCTACAGTGAGATAGTGCATTTCAGCCTCAGAGGAAGCAATGTCCTCAAACGGAACATTGGTGGCACCAGGATCTAAAGCAGGCTTAAGAAGCCTTGGATGCAGTCAGTCTTTTATTAACTATCATGACCGACACAATGTGATCCATAATACTTCCATTTTGGCAGAAATTACATTCAAGCACAGGCCCCCACTAGAAGGTAGTGATGACATTCAGGTGCTGAAAACGTCTGTTTAATGCCTAAAGGAATGATTGTGAGCTTTACTTACCATATATATTGGTCAAATGATGCCCTATGCCGGAAGACTGTCTTTTTTTTTTTTCTTCAGTATCGGCAATGCAGAGACAATTTGTTGCGAAACACTGCCACTGCTGGTCATTCAGTATAATCTGCAGATGGAAAAGTCCACTGTTAGCACATTTACTACAAGCAATACAAAAAAATCATGATTTTTATAAAGGGTAAGCAGATCAATACTATGGAGTTTGTATTATTGTGCAAATCAGCAGTTCATTAGAAAATCAAATCTCGATTTGTGTTTTTAACCTACCATACTACTCTGAATCTCATGCCTCATTTGGTAACACCCTCTAAACAACTGTAGAAGGTACATTAGGACATAGATAGAGATCTTTTTGCCATCCAAGTGGCAGCTTACCCCTCTCACTTTATTTGTTTTAGGATATGGTACATCAGTAGCAATTAAGCCAGCTGATAAGTTGAGAGGTAGGGTTACGCTACAGTTAATGGGAATAATAAAAGCTATGAATAGCATGTTCATAATCATCATTTGAGCCAATTCCTAGCATTTAAGCAATAGTGAAGTTGACTAATGCTCAAACTCCCGTTCGTTCAAATTTAAAGGTCTTAAAAAGTGCCCTAATTTCGTACATTTTACCATCATAGCTGTCACTTGGGCGTCCGGTCTACCCTGCTACTCATTTCATTAGCAAGATAAATGTATCTTACTGCTTGCTAGGCAACAACAGAGTGGCCCTCACGTCAGACAACATCTTGCATTTAGCTTTATGATGTCAGCTTGCTAGGCAACAGATTGGCCCTCATGTCAGACAACATCTTGCCTTCGCTTTATGATGTCAGATCATCACTGGTCCAATTGTCCTTGTGGAAGCGGACCCCACAGGAGGATGAGATATCAGAAGTTATGCAGTAGGTTGCTATCTCTATTCATGACCGCAAGGCAAGTCGGAGGTGGAATGGCAAATACTCTGAACCACTCAAAGCACTGTGGCCTTTTTTAAAGTGGGATGCAGATACAAAAACAGAGACTATCCTTACCAACAATCCTTCTTGAATATCAGAGTCCAACATACAGAGTGCAGCGGAAGACGTTAAATGTGCTTCATTCCGTGAGAACGCAACTCTATAGTTCTACAGTGAGATAGTGCATTTCAGCCTCAAAGGAAGCAATGTCCTCAAACGGAACATTGGTGGCACCAGGATCTAAAGCAGGCTTAAGAAGCCTTGGATGCAGTCAGTCTTTTATTAACTATCATGACCGACACAATGTGATCCATAATACTTCCATTTTGGCAGAAATTACATTCAAGCACAGGCCCCCACTAGAAGGTAGTGATGACATTCAGGTGCTGAAAACGTCTTTTTAATGCCTAAAGGAATGATTGTGAGCTTTACTTACCATATATATTGGTCAAATTGTGCCCTATGCCGGAAGACTGTCTTTTTTTTTTTCTTCAGTATCGGCAATGCAGAGACAATTTGTTGCGAAACACTGCCACTGCTGGTCATTCAGTATAATCTGCAGATGGAAAAGTCCACTGTTAGCACATTTACTACAAGCAATACAAAAAAATCATGATTTTTATAAAGGGTAAGCAGATCAATACTATGGAGTTTGTATTATTGTGCAAATCAGCAGTTCATTAGAAAATCAAATCTCGATTTGTGTTTTTAACCTACCATACTACTCTGAATCTCATGCCTCATTTGGCAACACCCTCTAAACAACTGTAGAAGGTACATTAGGACATAGATAGAGATCTTTTTGCCATCCAAGTGGCAGCGTACCCCTCTCACTTTATTTGTTTTAGGATATGGTACACCAGTAGCAATTAAGCCAGCTGATAAGTTGAGAGGTAGGGTTACGCTACAGTTAATGGGAATAATAAAAGCTATGAATAGCATGTTCATAATCATCATTTGAGCCAATTCCTAGCAGTTCAGCAATAGTGAAGTTGACTAATGCTCAAACTCCCGTTCGTTCAAATTTAAAGGTCTTAAAAAGTGCCCTAATTTCGTACATTTTACCATCATAGCTGTCACTAGGGCGTCCGGTCTACCCTGCTACTCATTTCATTAGCAAGATAAATGTATCTTACTGCTTGCTAGGCAACAACAGAGTGGCCCTCACGTCAGACAACATCTTGCATTTAGCTTTATGATGTCAGCTTGCTAGGCAACAGATTGGCCCTCATGTCAGACAACATCTTGCCTTCGCTTTATGATGTCAGATCATCACTGGTCCAATTGTCCTTGTGGAAGCGGACCACACAGGAGGATGAGATATCAGAAGTTATGCAGTAGGTTGCTATCTCTATTCATGACCGCAAGGCAAGTCGGAGGTGGAATGGCAAATACTCTGAACCACTCAAAGCACTGTGGCCTTTTTTAAAGTGGGATGCAGATACAAAAACAGAGACTATCCTTACCAACAATCCTTCTTGAATATCAGAGTCCAACATACAGAGTGCAGCGGAAGACGTTAAATGTGCTTCATTCCGTGAGAACGCAACTCTATAGTTCTACAGTGAGATAGTGCATTTCAGCCTCAAAGGAAGCAATGTCCTCAAACGGAACATTGGTGGCACCAGGATCTAAAGCAGGCTTAAGAAGCCTTGGATGCAGTCAGTCTTTTATTAACTATCATGACCGACACAATGTGATCCATAATACTTCCATTTTGGCAGAAATTACATTCAAGCACAGGCCCCCACTAGAAGGTAGTGATGACATTCAGGTGCTGAAAACGTCTTTTTAATGCCTAAAGGAATGATTGTGAGCTTTACTTACCATATATATTGGTCAAATGATGCCCTATGCCGGAAGACTGTCTTTTTTTTTTTTCTTCAGTATCGGCAATGCAGAGACAATTTGTTGCGAAACACTGCCACTGCTGGTCATTCAGTATAATCTGCAGATGGAAAAGTCCACTGTTAGCACATTTACTACAAGCAATACAAAAAAATCATGATTTTTATAAAGGGTAAGCAGATCAATACTATGGAGTTTGTATTATTGTGCAAATCAGCAGTTCATTAGAAAATCAAATCTCGATTTGTGTTTTTAACCTACCATACTACTCTGAATCTCATGCCTCATTTGGTAACACCCTCTAAACAACTGTAGAAGGTACATTAGGACATAGATAGAGATCTTTTTGCCATCCAAGTGGCAGCTTACCCCTCTCACTTTATTTGTTTTAGGATATGGTACACCAGTAGCAATTAAGCCAGCTGATAAGTTGAGAGGTAGGGTTACGCTACAGTTAATGGGAATAATAAAAGCTATGAATAGCATGTTCATAATCATCATTTGAGCCAATTCCTAGCAGTTCAGCAATAGTGAAGTTGACTAATGCTCAAACTCCTGTTCGTTCAAATTTAAAGGTCTTAAAAAGTGCCCTAATTTCGTACATTTTACCATCATAGCTGTCACTTGGGCGTCCGGTCTACCCTGCTACTCATTTCATTAGCAAGATAAATGTATCTTACTGCTTGCTAGGCAACAACAGAGTGGCCCTCACGTCAGACAACATCTTGCATTTAGCTTTATGATGTCAGCTTGATAGGCAACAGATTGGCCCTCATGTCAGACAACATCTTGCCTTCGCTTTATGATGTCAGATCATCACCGGTCCAATTGTCCTTGTGGAAGCGGACCACACAGGAGGATGAGATATCAGAAGTTATGCAGTAGGTTGCTATCTCTATTCATGACCGCAAGGCAAGTCGGAGGTGGAATGGCAAATACTCTGAACCACTCAAAGCACTGTGGCCTTTTTTAAAGTGGGATGCAGATACAAAAACAGAGACTATCCTTACCAACAATCCTTCTTGAGTATCAGAGTCCAACATACAGAGTGCAGCGGAAGACGTTAAATGTGCTTCATTCCGTGAGAACGCAACTCTATAGTTCTACAGTGAGATAGTGCATTTCAGCCTCAGAGGAAGCAATGTCCTCAAACGGAACATTGGTGGCACCAGGATCTAAAGCAGGCTTAAGAAGCCTTGGATGCAGTCAGTCTTTTATTAACTATCATGACCGACACAATGTGATCCATAATACTTCCATTTTGGCAGAAATTACATTCAAGCACAGGCCCCCACTAGAAGGTAGTGATGACATTCAGGTGCTGAAAACGTCTGTTTAATGCCTAAAGGAATGATTGTGAGCTTTACTTACCATATATATTGGTCAAATGATGCCCTATGCCGGAAGACTGTCTTTTTTTTTTTTCTTCAGTATCGGCAATGCAGAGACAATTTGTTGCGAAACACTGCCACTGCTGGTCATTCAGTATAATCTGCAGATGGAAAAGTCCACTGTTAGCACATTTACTACAAGCAATATAAAAAAAATCATGATTTTTATAAAGGGTAAACAGATCAATACTATGGAGTTTGTATTATTGTGCAAATCAGCAGTTCATTAGAAAATCAAATCTCGATTTGTGTTTTTAACCTACCATACTACTCTGAATCTCATGCCTCATTTTGCAACACCCTCTAAACAACTGTAGAAGGTACATTAGGACATAGATAGAGATCTTTTTGCCATCCAAGTGGCAGCGTACCCCTCTCACTTTATTTGTTTTTAGGATATGGTACACCAGTAGCAATTAAGCCAGCTGATAAGTTGAGAGGTAGGGTTACACTACAGTTAATGGGAATAATAAAAGCTATGAATAGCATGTTCATAATCATCATTTGAGCCAATTCCTAGCAGTTCAGCAATAGTGAAGTTGACTAATGCTCAAACTCCCGTTCGTTCAAATTTAAAGGTCTTAAAAAGTGCCCTAATTTCGTACATTTTACCATCATAGCTGTCACTTGGGCGTCCGGTCTACCCTGCTACTCATTTCATTAGCAAGATAAATGTATCTTACTGCTTGCTAGGCAACAACAGAGTGGCCCTCACGTCAGACAACATCTTGCATTTAGCTTTATGATGTCAGCTTGCTAGGCAACAGATTGGCCCTCATGTCAGACAACATCTTGCCTTCGCTTTATGATGTCAGATCATCACTGGTCCAATTGTCCTTGTGGAAGCGGACCACACAGGAGGATGAGATATCAGAAGTTATGCAGTAGGTTGCTATCTCTATTCATGACCGCAAGGCAAGTCGGAGGTGGAATGGCAAATACTCTGAACCACTCAAAGCACTGTGGCCTTTTTTAAAGTGGGATGCAGATACAAAAACAGAGACTATCCTTACCAACAATCCTTCTTGAATATCAGAGTCCAACATACAGAGTGCAGCGGAAGACGTTAAATGTGCTTCATTCCGTGAGAACGCAACTCTATAGTTCTACAGTGAGATAGTGCATTTCAGCCTCAAAGGAAGCAATGTCCTCAAACGGAACATTGGTGGCACCAGGATCTAAAGCAGGCTTAAGAAGCCTTGGATGCAGTCAGTCTTTTATTAACTATCATGACCGACACAATGTGATCCATAATACTTCCATTTTGGCAGAAATTACATTCAAGCACAGGCCCCCACTAGAAGGTAGTGATGACATTCAGGTGCTGAAAACGTCTTTTTAATGCCTAAAGGAATGATTGTGAGCTTACTTACCATATATATTGGTCAAATGATGCCCTATGCCGGAAGACTGTCTTTTTTTTTTTCTTCAGTATCGGCAATGCAGAGACAATTTGTTGCGAAACACTGCCACTGCTGGTCATTCAGTATAATCTGCAGATGGAAAAGTCCACTGTTAGCACATTTACTACAAGCAATACAAAAAAATCATGATTTTTATAAAGGGTAAGCAGATCAATACTATGGAGTTTGTATTATTGTGCAAATCAGCAGTTCATTAGAAAATCAAATCTCGATTTGTGTTTTTAACCTACCATACTACTCTGAATCTCATGCCTCATTTGGCAACACCCTCTAAACAACTGTAGAAGGTACATTAGGACATAGATAGAGATCTTTTTGCCATCCAAGTGGCAGCGTACCCCTCTCACTTTGTTTGTTTTAGGATATGGTACACCAGTAGCAATTAAGCCAGCTGATAAGTTGAGAGGTAGGGTTACGCTACAGTTAATGGGAATAATAAAAGCTATGAATAGCATGTTCATAATCATCATTTGAGCCAATTCCTAGCAGTTCAGCAATAGTGAAGTTGACTAATGCTCAAACTCCCGTTCGTTCAAATTTAAAGGTCTTAAAAAGTGCCCTAATTTCGTACATTTTACCATCATAGCTGTCACTTGGGCGTCCGGTCTACCCTGCTACTCATTTCATTAGCAAGATAAATGTATCTTACTGCTTGCTAGGCAACAACAGAGTGGCCCTCACGTCAGACAACATCTTGCATTTAGCTTTATGATGTCAGCTTGCTAGGCAACAGATTGGCCCTCATGTCAGACAACATCTTGCCTTCGCTTTATGATGTCAGATCATCACTGGTCCAATTGTCCTTGTGGAAGCGGACCACACAGGAGGATGAGATATCAGAAGTTATGCAGTAGGTTGCTATCTCTATTCATGACCGCAAGGCAAGTCGGAGGTGGAATGGCAAATACTCTGAACCACTCAAAGCACTGTGGCCTTTTTTAAAGTGGGATGCAGATACAAAAACAGAGACTATCCTTACCAACAATCCTTCTTGAATATCAGAGTCCAACATACAGAGTGCAGCGGAAGACGTTAAATGTGCTTCATTCCGTGAGAACACAACTCTATAGTTCTACAGTGAGATAGTGCATTTCAGCCTCAAAGGAAGCAATGTCCTCAAACGGAACATTGGTGGCACCAGGATCTAAAGCAGGCTTAAGAAGCCTTGGATGCAGTCAGTCTTTTATTAACTATCATGACCGACACAATGTGATCCATAATACTTCCATTTTGGCAGAAATTACATTCAAGCACAGGCCCCCACTAGAAGGTAGTGATGACATTCAGGTGCTGAAAACGTCTTTTTAATGCCTAAAGGAATGATTGTGAGCTTACTTACCATATATATTGGTCAAATGATGCCCTATGCCGGAAGACTGTCTTTTTTTTTTTCTTCAGTATCGGCAATGCAGAGACAATTTGTTGCGAAACACTGCCACTGCTGGTCATTCAGTATAATCTGCAGATGGAAAAGTCCACTGTTAGCACATTTACTACAAGCAATACAAAAAAATCATGATTTTTATAAAGGGTAAGCAGATCAATACTATGGAGTTTGTATTATTGTGCAAATCAGCAGTTCATTAGAAAATCAAATCTCGATTTGTGTTTTTAACCTACCATACTACTCTGAATCTCATGCCTCATTTGGCAACACCCTCTAAACAACTGTAGAAGGTACATTAGGACATAGATAGAGATCTTTTTGCCATCCAAGTGGCAGCGTACCCCTCTCACTTTGTTTGTTTTAGGATATGGTACACCAGTAGCAATTAAGCCAGCTGATAAGTTGAGAGGTAGGGTTACGCTACAGTTAATGGGAATAATAAAAGCTATGAATAGCATGTTCATAATCATCATTTGAGCCAATTCCTAGCAGTTCAGCAATAGTGAAGTTGACTAATGCTCAAACTCCCGTTCGTTCAAATTTAAAGGTCTTAAAAAGTGCCCTAATTTCGTACATTTTACCATCATAGCTGTCACTTGGGCGTCCGGTCTACCCTGCTACTCATTTCATTAGCAAGATAAATGTATCTTACTGCTTGCTAGGCAACAACAGAGTGGCCCTCACGTCAGACAACATCTTGCATTTAGCTTTATGATGTCAGCTTGCTAGGCAACAGATTGGCCCTCATGTCAGACAACATCTTGCCTTCGCTTTATGATGTCAGATCATCACTGGTCCAATTGTCCTTGTGGAAGCGGACCACACAGGAGGATGAGATATCAGAAGTTATGCAGTAGGTTGCTATCTCTATTCATGACTGCAAGGCAAGTCGGAGGTGGAATGGCAAATACTCTGAACCACTCAAAGCACTGTGGCCTTTTTTAAAGTGGGATGCAGATACAAAAACAGAGACTATCCTTACCAACAATCCTTCTTGAATATCAGAGTCCAACATACAGAGTGCAGCGGAAGACGTTAAATGTGCTTCATTCCGTGAGAACGCAACTCTATAGTTCTACAGTGAGATAGTGCATTTCAGCCTCAAAGGAAGCAATGTCCTCAAACGGAACATTGGTGGCACCAGGATCTAAAGCAGGCTTAAGAAGCCTTGGATGCAGTCAGTCTTTTATTAACTATCATGACCGACACAATGTGATCCATAATACTTCCATTTTGGCAGAAATTACATTCAAGCACAGGCCCCCACTAGAAGGTAGTGATGACATTCAGGTGCTGAAAACGTCTTTTTAATGCCTAAAGGAATGATTGTGAGCTTTACTTACCATATATATTGGTCAAATGATGCCCTATGCCGGAAGACTGTCTTTTTTTTTTTTCTTCAGTATCGGCAATGCAGAGACAATTTGTTGCGAAACACTGCCACTGCTGGTCATTCAGTATAATCTGCAGATGGAAAAGTCCACTGTTAGCACATTTACTACAAGCAATACAAAAAAATCATGATTTTTATAAAGGGTAAACAGATCAATACTATGGAGTTTGTATTATTGTGCAAATCAGCAGTTCATTAGAAAATAAAATCTCGATTTGTGTTTTTAACCTACCATACTACTCTGAATCTCATGCCTCATTTGGCAACACCCTCTAAACAACTGTAGAAGGTACATTAGGACATAGATAGAGATCTTTTTGCCATCCAAGTGGCAGCGTACCCCTCTCACTTTGTTTGTTTTAGGATATGGTACACCAGTAGCAATTAAGCCAGCTGATAAGTTGAGAGGTAGGGTTACGCTACAGTTAATGGGAATAATAAAAGCTATGAATAGCATGTTCATAATCATCATTTGAGCCAATTCCTAGCAGTTCAGCAATAGTGAAGTTGACTAATGCTCAAACTCCCGTTCGTTCAAATTTAAAGGTCTTAAAAAGTGCCCTAATTTCGTACATTTTACCATCATAGCTGTCACTTGGGCGTCCGGTCTACCCTGCTACTCATTTCATTAGCAAGATAAATGTATCTTACTGCTTGCTAGGCAACAACAGAGTGGCCCTCACGTCAGACAACATCTTGCATTTAGCTTTATGATGTCAGCTTGCTAGGCAACAGATTGGCCCTCATGTCAGACAACATCTTGCCTTCGCTTTATGATGTCAGATCATCACTGGTCCAATTGTCCTTGTGGAAGCGGACCACACAGGAGGATGAGATATCAGAAGTTATGCAGTAGGTTGCTATCTCTATTCATGACCGCAAGGCAAGTCGGAGGTGGAATGGCAAATACTCTGAACCACTCAAAGCACTGTGGCCTTTTTTAAAGTGGGATGCAGATACAAAAACAGAGACTATCCTTACCAACAATCCTTCTTGAATATCAGAGTCCAACATACAGAGTGCAGCGGAAGACGTTAAATGTGCTTCATTCCGTGAGAACGCAACTCTATAGTTCTACAGTGAGATAGTGCATTTCAGCCTCAAAGGAAGCAATGTCCTCAAACGGAACATTGGTGGCACCAGGATCTAAAGCAGGCTTAAGAAGCCTTGGATGCAGTCAGTCTTTTATTAACTATCATGACCGACACAATGTGATCCATAATACTTCCATTTTGGCAGAAATTACATTCAAGCACAGGCCCCCACTAGAAGGTAGTGATGACATTCAGGTGCTGAAAACGTCTTTTTAATGCCTAAAGGAATGATTGTGAGCTTACTTACCATATATATTGGTCAAATGATGCCCTATGCCGGAAGACTGTCTTTTTTTTTTTCTTCAGTATCGGCAATGCAGAGACAATTTGTTGCGAAACACTGCCACTGCTGGTCATTCAGTATAATCTGCAGATGGAAAAGTCCACTGTTAGCACATTTACTACAAGCAATACAAAAAAATCATGATTTTTATAAAGGGTAAGCAGATCAATACTATGGAGTTTGTATTATTGTGCAAATCAGCAGTTCATTAGAAAATCAAATCTCGATTTGTGTTTTTAACCTACCATACTACTCTGAATCTCATGCCTCATTTGGCAACACCCTCTAAACAACTGTAGAAGGTACATTAGGACATAGATAGAGATCTTTTTGCCATCCAAGTGGCAGCGTACCCCTCTCACTTTGTTTGTTTTAGGATATGGTACACCAGTAGCAATTAAGCCAGCTGATAAGTTGAGAGGTAGGGTTACGCTACAGTTAATGGGAATAATAAAAGCTATGAATAGCATGTTCATAATCATCATTTGAGCCAATTCCTAGCAGTTCAGCAATAGTGAAGTTGACTAATGCTCAAACTCCCGTTCGTTCAAATTTAAAGGTCTTAAAAAGTGCCCTAATTTCGTACATTTTACCATCATAGCTGTCACTTGGGCGTCCGGTCTACCCTGCTACTCATTTCATTAGCAAGATAAATGTATCTTACTGCTTGCTAGGCAACAACAGAGTGGCCCTCACGTCAGACAACATCTTGCATTTAGCTTTATGATGTCAGCTTGCTAGGCAACAGATTGGCCCTCATGTCAGACAACATCTTGCCTTCGCTTTATGATGTCAGATCATCACTGGTCCAATTGTCCTTGTGGAAGCGGACCACACAGGAGGATGAGATATCAGAAGTTATGCAGTAGGTTGCTATCTCTATTCATGACTGCAAGGCAAGTCGGAGGTGGAATGGCAAATACTCTGAACCACTCAAAGCACTGTGGCCTTTTTTAAAGTGGGATGCAGATACAAAAACAGAGACTATCCTTACCAACAATCCTTCTTGAATATCAGAGTCCAACATACAGAGTGCAGCGGAAGACGTTAAATGTGCTTCATTCCGTGAGAACGCAACTCTATAGTTCTACAGTGAGATAGTGCATTTCAGCCTCAAAGGAAGCAATGTCCTCAAACGGAACATTGGTGGCACCAGGATCTAAAGCAGGCTTAAGAAGCCTTGGATGCAGTCAGTCTTTTATTAACTATCATGACCGACACAATGTGATCCATAATACTTCCATTTTGGCAGAAATTACATTCAAGCACAGGCCCCCACTAGAAGGTAGTGATGACATTCAGGTGCTGAAAACGTCTTTTTAATGCCTAAAGGAATGATTGTGAGCTTTACTTACCATATATATTGGTCAAATGATGCCCTATGCCGGAAGACTGTCTTTTTTTTTTTTCTTCAGTATCGGCAATGCAGAGACAATTTGTTGCGAAACACTGCCACTGCTGGTCATTCAGTATAATCTGCAGATGGAAAAGTCCACTGTTAGCACATTTACTACAAGCAATACAAAAAAATCATGATTTTTATAAAGGGTAAACAGATCAATACTATGGAGTTTGTATTATTGTGCAAATCAGCAGTTCATTAGAAAATAAAATCTCGATTTGTGTTTTTAACCTACCATACTACTCTGAATCTCATGCCTCATTTGGCAACACCCTCTAAACAACTGTAGAAGGTACATTAGGACATAGATAGAGATCTTTTTGCCATCCAAGTGGCAGCGTACCCCTCTCACTTTATTTGTTTTAGGATATGGTACACCAGTAGCAATTAAGCCAGCTGATAAGTTGAGAGGTAGGGTTACGCTACAGTTAATGGGAATAATAAAAGCTATGAATAGCATGTTCATAATCATCATTTGAGCCAATTCCTAGCAGTTCAGCAATAGTGAAGTTGACTAATGCTCAAACTCCCGTTCGTTCAAATTTAAAGGTCTTAAAAAGTGCCCTAATTTCGTACATTTTACCATCATAGCTGTCACTTGGGCGTCCGGTCTACCCTGCTACTCATTTCATTAGCAAGATAAATGTATCTTACTGCTTGCTAGGCAACAACAGAGTGGCCCTCACGTCAGACAACATCTTGCATTTAGCTTTATGATGTCAGCTTGCTAGGCAACAGATTGGCCCTCATGTCAGACAACATCTTGCCTTCGCTTTATGATGTCAGATCATCACTGGTCCAATTGTCCTTGTGGAAGCGGACCACACAGGAGGATGAGATATCAGAAGTTATGCAGTAGGTTGCTATCTCTATTCATGACCGCAAGGCAAGTCGGAGGTGGAATGGCAAATACTCTGAACCACTCAAAGCACTGTGGCCTTTTTTAAAGTGGGATGCAGATACAAAAACAGAGACTATCCTTACCAACAATCCTTCTTGAATATCAGAGTCCAACATACAGAGTGCAGCGGAAGACGTTAAATGTGCTTCATTCCGTGAGAACGCAACTCTATAGTTCTACAGTGAGATAGTGCATTTCAGCCTCAAAGGAAGCAATGTCCTCAAACGGAACATTGGTGGCACCAGGATCTAAAGCAGGCTTAAGAAGCCTTGGATGCAGTCAGTCTTTTATTAACTATCATGACCGACACAATGTGATCCATAATACTTCCATTTTGGCAGAAATTACATTCAAGCACAAGCCCCCACTAGAAGGTAGTGATGACATTCAGGTGCTGAAAACGTCTTTTTAATGCCTAAAGGAATGATTGTGAGCTTTACTTACCATATATATTGGTCAAATGATGCCCTATGCCGGAAGACTGTCTTTTTTTTTTTTTCTTCAGTATCGGCAATGCAGAGACAATTTGTTGCGAAACACTGCCACTGCTGGTCATTCAGTATAATCTGCAGATGGAAAAGTCCACTGTTAGCACATTTACTACAAGCAATACAAAAAAAATCATGATTTTTATAAAGGGTAAACAGATCAATACTATGGAGTTTGTATTATTGTGCAAATCAGCAGTTCATTAGAAAATCAAATCTCGATTTGTGTTTTTAACCTACCATACTACTCTGAATCTCATGCCTCATTTGGCAACACCCTCTAAACAACTGTAGAAGGTACATTAGGACATAGATAGAGATATTTTTGCCATCCAAGTGGCAGCGTACCCCTCTCACTTTATTTGTTTTAGGATATGGTACACCAGTAGCAATTAAGCCAGCTGATAAGTTGAGAGGTAGGGTTACGCTACAGTTAATGGGAATAATAAAAGCTATGAATAGCATGTTCATAATCATCATTTGAGCCAATTCCTAGCAGTTCAGCAATAGTGAAGTTGACTAATGCTCAAACTCCCGTTCGTTCAAATTTAAAGGTCCTAAAAAGTGCCCTAATTTCGTACATTTTACCATCATAGCTGTCACTTGGGCGTCCGGTCTACCCTGCTACTCATTTCATTAGCAAGATAAATGTATCTTACTGCTTGCTAGGCAACAACAGAGTGGCCCTCACGTCAGACAACATCTTGCATTTAGCTTTATGATGTCAGCTTGCTAGGCAACAGATTGGCCCTCATGTCAGACAACATCTTGCCTTCGCTTTATGATGTCAGATCATCACTGGTCCAATTGTCCTTGTGGAAGCGGACCACACAGGAGGATGAGATATCAGAAGTTATGCAGTAGGTTGCTATCTCTATTCATGACCGCAAGGCAAGTCGGAGGTGGAATGGCAAATACTCTGAACCACTCAAAGCACTGTGGCCTTTTTTAAAGTGGGATGCAGATACAAAAACAGAGACTATCCTTACCAACAATCCTTCTTGAATATCAGAGTCCAACATACAGAGTGCAGCGGAAGACGTTAAATGTGCTTCATTCCGTGAGAACGCAACTCTATAGTTCTACAGTGAGATAGTGCATTTCAGCCTCAAAGGAAGCAATGTCCTCAAACGGAACATTGGTGGCACCAGGATCTAAAGCAGGCTTAAGAAGCCTTGGATGCAGTCAGTCTTTTATTAACTATCATGACCGACACAATGTGATCCATAATACTTCCATTTTGGCAGAAATTACATTCAAGCACAGGCCCCCACTAGAAGGTAGTGATGACATTCAGGTGCTGAAAACGTCTTTTTAATGCCTAAAGGAATGATTGTGAGCTTTACTTACCAAATATATTGGTCAAATGATGCCCTATGCCGGAAGACTGTCTTTTTTTTTTTTCTTCAGTATCGGCAATGCAGAGACAATTTGTTGCGAAACACTGCCACTGCTGGTCATTCAGTATAATCTGCAGATGGAAAAGTCCACTGTTAGCACATTTACTACAAGCAATACAAAAAAATCATGATTTTTATAAAGGGTAAACAGATCAATACTATGGAGTTTGTATTATTGTGCAAATCAGCAGTTCATTAGAAAATCAAATCTCGATTTGTGTTTTTAACCTACCATACTACTCTGAATCTCATGCCTCATTTGGCAACACCCTCTAAACAACTGTAGAAGGTACATTAGGACATAGATAGAGATCTTTTTGCCATCCAAGTGGCAGCGTACCCCTCTCACTTTATTTGTTTTTAGGATATGGTACACCAGTAGCAATTAAGCCAGCTGATAAGTTGAGAGGTAGGGTTACGCTACAGTTAATGGGAATAATAAAAGCTATGAATAGCATGTTCATAATCATCATTTGAGCCAATTCCTAGCAGTTCAGAAATAGTGAAGTTGACTAATGCTCAAACTCCCGTTCGTTCAAATTTAAAGGTCTTAAAAAGTGCCCTAGTTTCGTACATTTTACCATCATAGCTGTCACTTGGGCGTCCGGTCTACCCTGCTACTCATTTCATTAGCAAGATAAATGTATCTTACTGCTTGCTAGGCAACAACAGAGTGGCCCTCACGTCAGACAACATCTTGCATTTAGCTTTATGATGTCAGCTTGCTAGGCAACAGATTGGCCCTCATGTCAGACAACATCTTGCCTTCGCTTTATGATGTCAGATCATCACTGGTCCAATTGTCCTTGTGGAAGCGGACCACACAGGAGGATGAGATATCAGAAGTTATGCAGTAGGTTGCTATCTCTATTCATGACCGCAAGGCAAGTCGGAGGTGGAATGGCAAATACTCTGAACCACTCAAAGCACTGTGGCCTTTTTTAAAGTGGGATGCAGATACAAAAACAGAGACTATCCTTACCAACAATCCTTCTTGAATATCAGAGTCCAACATACAGAGTGCAGCGGAAGACGTTAAATGTGCTTCATTCCGTGAGAACGCAACTCTATAGTTCTACAGTGAGATAGTGCATTTCAGCCTCAAAGGAAGCAATGTCCTCAAACGGAACATTGGTGGCACCAGGATCTAAAGCAGGCTTAAGAAGCCTTGGATGCAGTCAGTCTTTTATTAACTATCATGACCGACACAATGTGATCCATAATACTTCCATTTTGGCAGAAATTACATTCAAGCACAGGCCCCCACTAGAAGGTAGTGATGACATTCAGGTGCTGAAAACGTCTTTTTAATGCCTAAAGGAATGATTGTGAGCTTTACTTACCAAATATATTGGTCAAATGATGCCCTATGCCGGAAGACTGTCTTTTTTTTTTTCTTCAGTATCGGCAATGCAGAGACAATTTGTTGCGAAACACTGCCACTGCTGGTCATTCAGTATAATCTGCAGATGGAAAAGTCCACTGTTAGCACATTTACTACAAGCAATACAAAAAAATCATGATTTTTATAAAGGGTAAACAGATCAATACTATGGAGTTTGTATTATTGTGCAAATCAGCAGTTCATTAGAAAATCAAATCTCGATTTTTGTTTTTAACCTACCATACTACTCTGAATCTCATGCCTCATTTGGCAACACCCTCTAAACAACTGTAGAAGGTACATTAGGACATAGATAGAGATCTTTTTGCCATCCAAGTGGCAGCGTACCCCTCTCACTTTATTTGTTTTTAGGATATGGTACACCAGTAGCAATTAAGCCAGCTGATAAGTTGAGAGGTAGGGTTACGCTACAGTTAATGGGAATAATAAAAGCTATGAATAGCATGTTCATAATCATCATTTGAGCCAATTCCTAGCAGTTCAGCAATAGTGAAGTTGACTAATGCTCAAACTCCCGTTCGTTCAAATTTAAAGGTCTTAAAAAGTGCCCTAGTTTCGTACATTTTACCATCATAGCTGTCACTTGGGCGTCCGGTCTACCCTGCTACTCATTTCATTAGCAAGATAAATGTATCTTACTGCTTGCTAGGCAACAACAGAGTGGCCCTCACGTCAGACAACATCTTGCATTTAGCTTTATGATGTCAGCTTGCTAGGCAACAGATTGGCCCTCATGTCAGACAACATCTTGCCTTCGCTTTATGATGTCAGATCATCACTGGTCCAATTGTCCTTGTGGAAGCGGACCACACAGGAGGATGAGATATCAGAAGTTATGCAGTAGGTTGCTATCTCTATTCATGACCGCAAGGCAAGTCGGAGGTGGAATGGCAAATACTCTGAACCACTCAAAGCACTGTGGCCTTTTTTAAAGTGGGATGCAGATACAAAAACAGAGACTATCCTTACCAACAATCCTTCTTGAATATCAGAGTCCAACATACAGAGTGCAGCGGAAGACGTTAAATGTGCTTCATTCCGTGAGAACGCAACTCTATAGTTCTACAGTGAGATAGTGCATTTCAGCCTCAAAGGAAGCAATGTCCTCAAACGGAACATTGGTGGCACCAGGATCTAAAGCAGGCTTAAGAAGCCTTGGATGCAGTCAGTCTTTTATTAACTATCATGACCGACACAATGTGATCCATAATACTTCCATTTTGGCAGAAATTACATTCAAGCACAGGCCCCCACTAGAAGGTAGTGATGACATTCAGGTGCTGAAAACGTCTTTTTAATGCCTAAAGGAATGATTGTGAGCTTTACTTACCATATATATTGGTCAAATGATGCCCTATGCCGGAAGACTGTTTTTTTTTTTTTTCTTCAGTATCGGCAATGCAGAGACAATTTGTTGCGAAACACTGCCACTGCTGGTCATTCAGTATAATCTGCAGATGGAAAAGTCCACTGTTAGCACATTTACTACAAGCAATACAAAAAAATCATGATTTTTATAAAGGGTAAACAGATCAATACTATGGAGTTTGTATTATTGTGCAAATCAGCAGTTCATTAGAAAATCAAATCTCGATTTGTGTTTTTAACCTACCATACTACTCTGAATCTCATGCCTCATTTGGCAACACCCTCTAAACAACTGTAGAAGGTACATTAGGACATAGATAGAGATCTTTTTGCCATCCAAGTGGCAGCGTACCCCTCTCACTTTATTTGTTTTTAGGATATGGTACACCAGTAGCAATTAAGCCAGCTGATAAGTTGAGAGGTAGGGTTACGCTACAGTTAATGGGAATAATAAAAGCTATGAATAGCATGTTCATAATCATCATTTGAGCCAATTCCTAGCAGTTCAGCAATAGTGAAGTTGACTAATGCTCAAACTCCCGTTCGTTCAAATTTAAAGGTCTTAAAAAGTGCCCTAGTTTCGTACATTTTACCATCATAGCTGTCACTTGGGCGTCCGGTCTACCCTGCTACTCATTTCATTAGCAAGATAAATGTATCTTACTGCTTGCTAGGCAACAACAGAGTGGCCCTCACGTCAGACAACATCTTGCATTTAGCTTTATGATGTCAGCTTGCTAGGCAACAGATTGGCCCTCATGTCAGACAACATCTTGCCTTCGCTTTATGATGTCAGATCATCACTGGTCCAATTGTCCTTGTGGAAGCGGACCACACAGGAGGATGAGATATCAGAAGTTATGCAGTAGGTTGCTATCTCTATTCATGACCGCAAGGCAAGTCGGAGGTGGAATGGCAAATACTCTGAACCACTCAAAGCACTGTGGCCTTTTTTAAAGTGGGATGCAGATACAAAAACAGAGACTATCCTTACCAACAATCCTTCTTGAATATCAGAGTCCAACATACAGAGTGCAGCGGAAGACGTTAAATGTGCTTCATTCCGTGAGAACGCAACTCTATAGTTCTACAGTGAGATAGTGCATTTCAGCCTCAAAGGAAGCAATGTCCTCAAACGGAACATTGGTGGCACCAGGATCTAAAGCAGGCTTAAGAAGCCTTGGATGCAGTCAGTCTTTTATTAACTATCATGACCGACACAATGTGATCCATAATACTTCCATTTTGGCAGAAATTACATTCAAGCACAGGCCCCCACTAGAAGGTAGTGATGACATTCAGGTGCTGAAAACGTCTTTTTAATGCCTAAAGGAATGATTGTGAGCTTTACTTACCAAATATATTGGTCAAATGATGCCCTATGCCGGAAGACTGTCTTTTATTTTTTTTCTTCAGTATCGGCAATGCAGAGACAATTTGTTGCGAAACACTGCCACTGCTGGTCATTCAGTATAATCTGCAGATGGAAAAGTCCACTGTTAGCACATTTACTACAAGCAATACAAAAAAATCATGATTTTTATAAAGGGTAAACAGATCAATACTATGGAGTTTGTATTATTGTGCAAATCAGCAGTTCATTAGAAAATCAAATCTCGATTTGTGTTTTTAACCTACCATACTACTCTGAATCTCATGCCTCATTTGGCAACACCCTCTAAACAACTGTAGAAGGTACATTAGGACATAGATAGAGATCTTTTTGCCATCCAAGTGGCAGCGTACCCCTCTCACTTTATTTGTTTTTAGGATATGGTACACCAGTAGCAATTAAGCCAGCTGATAAGTTGAGAGGTAGGGTTACGCTACAGTTAATGGGAATAATAAAAGCTATGAATAGCATGTTCATAATCATCATTTGAGCCAATTCCTAGCAGTTCAGCAATAGTGAAGTTGACTAATGCTCAAACTCCCGTTCGTTCAAATTTAAAGGTCTTAAAAAGTGCCCTAATTTCGTACATTTTACCATCATAGCTGTCACTTGGGCGTCCGGTCTACCCTGCTACTCATTTCATTAGCAAGATAAATGTATCTTACTGCTTGCTAGGCAACAACAGAGTGGCCCTCACGTCAGACAACATCTTGCATTTAGCTTTATGATGTCAGCTTGCTAGGCAACAGATTGGCCCTCATGTCAGACAACATCTTGCCTTCGCTTTATGATGTCAGATCATCACTGGTCCAATTGTCCTTGTGGAAGCGGACCACACAGGAGGATGAGATATCAGAAGTTATGCAGTAGGTTGCTATCTCTATTCATGACCGCAAGGCAAGTCGGAGGTGGAATGGCAAATACTCTGAACCACTCAAAGCACTGTGGCCTTTTTTAAAGTGGGATGCAGATACAAAAACAGAGACTATCCTTACCAACAATCCTTCTTGAATATCAGAGTCCAACATACAGAGTGCAGCGGAAGACGTTAAATGTGCTTCATTCCGTGAGAACGCAACTCTATAGTTCTACAGTGAGATAGTGCATTTCAGCCTCAAAGGAAGCAATGTCCTCAAACGGAACATTGGTGGCACCAGGATCTAAAGCAGGCTTAAGAAGCCTTGGATGCAGTCAGTCTTTTATTAACTATCATGACCGACACAATGTGATCCATAATACTTCCATTTTGGCAGAAATTACATTCAAGCACAGGCCCCCACTAGAAGGTAGTGATGACATTCAGGTGCTGAAAACGTCTTTTTAATGCCTAAAGGAATGATTGTGAGCTTTACTTACCATATATATTGGTCAAATGATGCCCTATGCCGGAAGACTGTTTTTTTTTTTTTTCTTCAGTATCGGCAATGCAGAGACAATTTGTTGCGAAACACTGCCACTGCTGGTCATTCAGTATAATCTGCAGATGGAAAAGTCCACTGTTAGCACATTTACTACAAGCAATACAAAAAAATCATGATTTTTATAAAGGGTAAGCAGATCAATACTATGGAGTTTGTATTATTGTGCAAATCAGCAGTTCATTAGAAAATCAAATCTCGATTTGTGTTTTTAACCTACCATACTACTCTGAATCTCATGCCTCATTTGGTAACACCCTCTAAACAACTGTAGAAGGTACATTAGGACATAGATAGAGATCTTTTTGCCATCCAAGTGGCAGCTTACCCCTCTCACTTTATTTGTTTTAGGATATGGTACATCAGTAGCAATTAAGCCAGCTGATAAGTTGAGAGGTAGGGTTACGCTACAGTTAATGGGAATAATAAAAGCTATGAATAGCATGTTCATAATCATCATTTGAGCCAATTCCTAGCATTTAAGCAATAGTGAAGTTGACTAATGCTCAAACTCCCGTTCGTTCAAATTTAAAGGTCTTAAAAAGTGCCCTAATTTCGTACATTTTACCATCATAGCTGTCACTTGGGCGTCCGGTCTACCCTGCTACTCATTTCATTAGCAAGATAAATGTATCTTACTGCTTGCTAGGCAACAACAGAGTGGCCCTCACGTGAGACAACATCTTGCATTTAGCTTTATGATGTCAGCTTGCTAGGCAACAGATTGGCCCTCATGTCAGACAACATCTTGCCTTCGCTTTATGATGTCAGATCATCACTGGTCCAATTGTCCTTGTGGAAGCGGACCACACAGGAGGATGAGATATCAGAAGTTATGCAGTAGGTTGCTATCTCTATTCATGACCGCAAGGCAAGTCGGAGGTGGAATGGCAAATACTCTGAACCACTCAAAGCACTGTGGCCTTTTTTAAAGTGGGATGCAGATACAAAAACAGAGACTATCCTTACCAACAATCCTTCTTGAATATCAGAGTCCAACATACAGAGTGCAGCGGAAGACGTTAAATGTGCTTCATTCCGTGAGAACGCAACTCTATAGTTCTACAGTGAGATAGTGCATTTCAGCCTCAGAGGAAGCAATGTCCTCAAACGGAACATTGGTGGCACCAGGATCTAAAGCAGGCTTAAGAAGCCTTGGATGCAGTCAGTCTTTTATTAACTATCATGACCGACACAATGTGATCCATAATACTTCCATTTTGGCAGAAATTACATTCAAGCACAGGCCCCCACTAGAAGGTAGTGATGACATTCAGGTGCTGAAAACGTCTTTTTAATGCCTAAAGGAATGATTGTGAGCTTTACTTACCATATATATTGGTCAAATGATGCCCTATGCCGGAAGACTGTCTTTTTTTTTTTTTCTTCAGTATCGGCAATGCAGAGACAATTTGTTGCGAAACACTGCCACTGCTGGTCATTCAGTATAATCTGCAGATGGAAAAGTCCACTGTTAGCACATTTACTACAAGCAATATAAAAAAAATCATGATTTTTATAAAGGGTAAACAGATCAATACTATGGAGTTTGTATTATTGTGCAAATCAGCAGTTCATTAGAAAATCAAATCTCGATTTGTGTTTTTAACCTACCATACTACTCTGAATCTCATGCCTCATTTTGCAACACCCTCTAAACAACTGTAGAAGGTACATTAGGACATAGATAGAGATCTTTTTGCCATCCAAGTGGCAGCGTACCCCTCTCACTTTATTTGTTTTTAGGATATGGTACACCAGTAGCAATTAAGCCAGCTGATAAGTTGAGAGGTAGGGTTACACTACAGTTAATGGGAATAATAAAAGCTATGAATAGCATGTTCATAATCATCATTTGAGCCAATTCCTAGCAGTTCAGCAATAGTGAAGTTGACTAATGCTCAAACTCCCGTTCGTTCAAATTTAAAGGTCTTAAAAAGTGCCCTAATTTCGTACATTTTACCATCATAGCTGTCACTTGGGCGTCCGGTCTACCCTGCTACTCATTTCATTAGCAAGATAAATGTATCTTACTGCTTGCTAGGCAACAACAGAGTGGCCCTCACGTCAGACAACATCTTGCATTTAGCTTTATGATGTCAGCTTGCTAGGCAACAGATTGGCCCTCATGTCAGACAACATCTTGCCTTCGCTTTATGATGTCAGATCATCACTGGTCCAATTGTCCTTGTGGAAGCGGACCACACAGGAGGATGAGATATCAGAAGTTATGCAGTAGGTTGCTATCTCTATTCATGACCGCAAGGCAAGTCGGAGGTGGAATGGCAAATACTCTGAACCACTCAAAGCACTGTGGCCTTTTTTAAAGTGGGATGCAGATACAAAAACAGAGACTATCCTTACCAACAATCCTTCTTGAATATCAGAGTCCAACATACAGAGTGCAGCGGAAGACGTTAAATGTGCTTCATTCCGTGAGAACGCAACTCTATAGTTCTACAGTGAGATAGTGCATTTCAGCCTCAAAGGAAGCAATGTCCTCAAACGGAACATTGGTGGCACCAGGATCTAAAGCAGGCTTAAGAAGCCTTGGATGCAGTCAGTCTTTTATTAACTATCATGACCGACACAATGTGATCCATAATACTTCCATTTTGGCAGAAATTACATTCAAGCACAGGCCCCCACTAGAAAGTAGTGATGACATTCAGGTGCTGAAAACGTCTTTTTAATGCCTAAAGGAATGATTGTGAGCTTTACTTACCAAATATATTGGTCAAATGATGCCCTATGCCGGAAGACTGTCTTTTTTTTTTTTCTTCAGTATCGGCAATGCAGAGACAATTTGTTGCGAAACACTGCCACTGCTGGTCATTCAGTATAATCTGCAGATGGAAAAGTCCACTGTTAGCACATTTACTACAAGCAATACAAAAAAATCATGATTTTTATAAAGGGTAAACAGATCAATACTATGGAGTTTGTATTATTGTGCAAATCAGCAGTTCATTAGAAAATCAAATCTCGATTTGTGTTTTTAACCTACCATACTACTCTGAATCTCATGCCTCATTTGGCAACACCCTCTAAACAACTGTAGAAGGTACATTAGGACATAGATAGAGATCTTTTTGCCATCCAAGTGGCAGCGTACCCCTCTCACTTTATTTGTTTTTAGGATATGGTACACCAGTAGCAATTAAGCCAGCTGATAAGTTGAGAGGTAGGGTTACGCTACAGTTAATGGGAATAATAAAAGCTATGAATAGCATGTTCATAATCATCATTTGAGCCAATTCCTAGCAGTTCAGCAATAGTGAAGTTGACTAATGCTCAAACTCCCGTTCGTTCAAATTTAAAGGTCTTAAAAAGTGCCCTAGTTTCGTACATTTTACCATCATAGCTGTCACTTGGGCGTCCGGTCTACCCTGCTACTCATTTCATTAGCAAGATAAATGTATCTTACTGCTTGCTAGGCAACAACAGAGTGGCCCTCACGTCAGACAACATCTTGCATTTAGCTTTATGATGTCAGCTTGCTAGGCAACAGATTGGCCCTCATGTCAGACAACATCTTGCCTTCGCTTTATGATGTCAGATCATCACTGGTCCAATTGTCCTTGTGGAAGCGGACCACACAGGAGGATGAGATATCAGAAGTTATGCAGTAGGTTGCTATCTCTATTCATGACCGCAAGGCAAGTCGGAGGTGGAATGGCAAATACTCTGAACCACTCAAAGCACTGTGGCCTTTTTTAAAGTGGGATGCAGATACAAAAACAGAGACTATCCTTACCAACAATCCTTCTTGAATATCAGAGTCCAACATACAGAGTGCAGCGGAAGACGTTAAATGTGCTTCATTCCGTGAGAACGCAACTCTATAGTTCTACAGTGAGATAGTGCATTTCAGCCTCAAAGGAAGCAATGTCCTCAAACGGAACATTGGTGGCACCAGGATCTAAAGCAGGCTTAAGAAGCCTTGGATGCAGTCAGTCTTTTATTAACTATCATGACCGACACAATGTGATCCATAATACTTCCATTTTGGCAGAAATTACATTCAAGCACAGGCCCCCACTAGAAGGTAGTGATGACATTCAGGTGCTGAAAACGTCTTTTTAATGCCTAAAGGAATGATTGTGAGCTTACTTACCATATATATTGGTCAAATGATGCCCTATGCCGGAAGACTGTCTTTTTTTTTTTCTTCAGTATCGGCAATGCAGAGACAATTTGTTGCGAAACACTGCCACTGCTGGTCATTCAGTATAATCTGCAGATGGAAAAGTCCACTGTTAGCACATTTACTACAAGCAATACAAAAAAATCATGATTTTTATAAAGGGTAAGCAGATCAATACTATGGAGTTTGTATTATTGTGCAAATCAGCAGTTCATTAGAAAATCAAATCTCGATTTGTGTTTTTAACCTACCATACTACTCTGAATCTCATGCCTCATTTGGCAACACCCTCTAAACAACTGTAGAAGGTACATTAGGACATAGATAGAGATCTTTTTGCCATCCAAGTGGCAGCGTACCCCTCTCACTTTGTTTGTTTTAGGATATGGTACACCAGTAGCAATTAAGCCAGCTGATAAGTTGAGAGGTAGGGTTACGCTACAGTTAATGGGAATAATAAAAGCTATGAATAGCATGTTCATAATCATCATTTGAGCCAATTCCTAGCAGTTCAGCAATAGTGAAGTTGACTAATGCTCAAACTCCCGTTCGTTCAAATTTAAAGGTCTTAAAAAGTGCCCTAATTTCGTACATTTTACCATCATAGCTGTCACTTGGGCGTCCGGTCTACCCTGCTACTCATTTCATTAGCAAGATAAATGTATCTTACTGCTTGCTAGGCAACAACAGAGTGGCCCTCACGTCAGACAACATCTTGCATTTAGCTTTATGATGTCAGCTTGCTAGGCAACAGATTGGCCCTCATGTCAGACAACATCTTGCCTTCGCTTTATGATGTCAGATCATCACTGGTCCAATTGTCCTTGTGGAAGCGGACCACACAGGAGGATGAGATATCAGAAGTTATGCAGTAGGTTGCTATCTCTATTCATGACCGCAAGGCAAGTCGGAGGTGGAATGGCAAATACTCTGAACCACTCAAAGCACTGTGGCCTTTTTTAAAGTGGGATGCAGATACAAAAACAGAGACTATCCTTACCAACAATCCTTCTTGAATATCAGAGTCCAACATACAGAGTGCAGCGGAAGACGTTAAATGTGCTTCATTCCGTGAGAACGCAACTCTATAGTTCTACAGTGAGATAGTGCATTTCAGCCTCAAAGGAAGCAATGTCCTCAAACGGAACATTGGTGGCACCAGGATCTAAAGCAGGCTTAAGAAGCCTTGGATGCAGTCAGTCTTTTATTAACTATCATGACCGACACAATGTGATCCATAATACTTCCATTTTGGCAGAAATTACATTCAAGCACAGGCCCCCACTAGAAGGTAGTGATGACATTCAGGTGCTGAAAACGTCTTTTTAATGCCTAAAGGAATGATTGTGAGCTTTACTTACCATATATATTGGTCAAATGATGCCCTATGCCGGAAGACTGTCTTTTTTTTTTTTCTTCAGTATCGGCAATGCAGAGACAATTTGTTGCGAAACACTGCCACTGCTGGTCATTCAGTATAATCTGCAGATGGAAAAGTCCACTGTTAGCACATTTACTACAAGCAATACAAAAAAATCATGATTTTTATAAAGGGTAAGCAGATCAATACTATGGAGTTTGTATTATTGTGCAAATCAGCAGTTCATTAGAAAATCAAATCTCGATTTGTGTTTTTAACCTACCATACTACTCTGAATCTCATGCCTCATTTGGCAACACCCTCTAAACAACTGTAGAAGGTACATTAGGACATAGATAGAGATCTTTTTGCCATCCAAGTGGCAGCGTACCCCTCTCACTTTATTTGTTTTAGGATATGGTACACCAGTAGCAATTAAGCCAGCTGATAAGTTGAGAGGTAGGGTTACGCTACAGTTAATGGGAATAATAAAAGCTATGAATAGCATGTTCATAATCATCATTTGAGCCAATTCCTAGCAGTTCAGCAATAGTGAAGTTGACTAATGCTCAAACTCCCGTTCGTTCAAATTTAAAGGTCTTAAAAAGTGCCCTAATTTCGTACATTTTACCATCATAGCTGTCACTTGGGCGTCCGGTCTACCCTGCTACTCATTTCATTAGCAAGATAAATGTATCTTACTGCTTGCTAGGCAACAACAGAGTGGCCCTCACGTCAGACAACATCTTGCATTTAGCTTTATGATGTCAGCTTGATAGGCAACAGATTGGCCCTCATGTCAGACAACATCTTGCCTTCGCTTTATGATGTCAGATCATCACCGGTCCAATTGTCCTTGTGGAAGCGGACCACACAGGAGGATGAGATATCAGAAGTTATGCAGTAGGTTGCTATCTCTATTCATGACCGCAAGGCAAGTCGGAGGTGGAATGGCAAATACTCTGAACCACTCAAAGCACTGTGGCCTTTTTTAAAGTGGGATGCAGATACAAAAACAGAGACTATCCTTACCAACAATCCTTCTTGAGTATCAGAGTCCAACATACAGAGTGCAGCGGAAGACGTTAAATGTGCTTCATTCCGTGAGAACGCAACTCTATAGTTCTACAGTGAGATAGTGCATTTCAGCCTCAGAGGAAGCAATGTCCTCAAACGGAACATTGGTGGCACCAGGATCTAAAGCAGGCTTAAGAAGCCTTGGATGCAGTCAGTCTTTTATTAACTATCATGACCGACACAATGTGATCCATAATACTTCCATTTTGGCAGAAATTACATTCAAGCACAGGCCCCCACTAGAAGGTAGTGATGACATTCAGGTGCTGAAAACGTCTTTTTAATGCCTAAAGGAATGATTGTGAGCTTTACTTACCATATATATTGGTCAAATGATGCCCTATGCCGGAAGACTGTCTTTTTTTTTTTTTCTTCAGTATCGGCAATGCAGAGACAATTTGTTGCGAAACACTGCCACTGCTGGTCATTCAGTATAATCTGCAGATGGAAAAGTCCACTGTTAGCACATTTACTACAAGCAATATAAAAAAAATCATGATTTTTATAAAGGGTAAACAGATCAATACTATGGAGTTTGTATTATTGTGCAAATCAGCAGTTCATTAAAATATCAAATCTCGATTTGTGTTTTTAACCTACCATACTACTCTGAATCTCATGCCTCATTTTGCAACACCCTCTAAACAACTGTAGAAGGTACATTAGGACATAGATAGAGATCTTTTTGCCATCCAAGTGGCAGCGTACCCCTCTCACTTTATTTGTTTTTAGGATATGGTACACCAGTAGCAATTAAGCCAGCTGATAAGTTGAGAGGTAGGGTTACACTACAGTTAATGGGAATAATAAAAGCTATGAATAGCATGTTCATAATCATCATTTGAGCCAATTCCTAGCAGTTCAGCAATAGTGAAGTTGACTAATGCTCAAACTCCCGTTCGTTCAAATTTAAAGGTCTTAAAAAGTGCCCTAATTTCGTACATTTTACCATCATAGCTGTCACTTGGGCGTCCGGTCTACCCTGCTACTCATTTCATTAGCAAGATAAATGTATCTTACTGCTTGCTAGGCAACAACAGAGTGGCCCTCACGTCAGACAACATCTTGCATTTAGCTTTATGATGTCAGCTTGCTAGGCAACAGATTGGCCCTCATGTCAGACAACATCTTGCCTTCGCTTTATGATGTCAGATCATCACTGGTCCAATTGTCCTTGTGGAAGCGGACCACACAGGAGGATGAGATATCAGAAGTTATGCAGTAGGTTGCTATCTCTATTCATGACCGCAAGGCAAGTCGGAG
The DNA here is from genome assembly GCF_964263255.1 of Lissotriton vulgaris. Classification (NCBI taxonomy): domain Eukaryota; kingdom Metazoa; phylum Chordata; class Amphibia; order Caudata; family Salamandridae; genus Lissotriton; species Lissotriton vulgaris. The sequence continues at coordinate 322,181,616 of NC_141700.1, read as the reverse complement.
GTGGAATGGCAAATACTCTGAACCACTCAAAGCACTGTGGCCTTTTTTAAAGTGGGATGCAGATACAAAAACAGAGACTATCCTTACCAACAATCCTTCTTGAATATCAGAGTCCAACATACAGAGTGCAGCGGAAGACGTTAAATGTGCTTCATTCCGTGAGAACGCAACTCTATAGTTCTACAGTGAGATAGTGCATTTCAGCCTCAAAGGAAGCAATGTCCTCAAACGGAACATTGGTGGCACCAGGATCTAAAGCAGGCTTAAGAAGCCTTGGATGCAGTCAGTCTTTTATTAACTATCATGACCGACACAATGTGATCCATAATACTTCCATTTTGGCAGAAATTACATTCAAGCACAGGCCCCCACTAGAAGGTAGTGATGACATTCAGGTGCTGAAAACGTCTTTTTAATGCCTAAAGGAATGATTGTGAGCTTTACTTACCAAATATATTGGTCAAATGATGCCCTATGCCGGAAGACTGTCTTTTTTTTTTTTCTTCAGTATCGGCAATGCAGAGACAATTTGTTGCGAAACACTGCCACTGCTGGTCATTCAGTATAATCTGCAGATGGAAAAGTCCACTGTTAGCACATTTACTACAAGCAATACAAAAAAATCATGATTTTTATAAAGGGTAAACAGATCAATACTATGGAGTTTGTATTATTGTGCAAATCAGCAGTTCATTAGAAAATCAAATCTCGATTTGTGTTTTTAACCTACCATACTACTCTGAATCTCATGCCTCATTTGGCAACACCCTCTAAACAACTGTAGAAGGTACATTAGGACATAGATAGAGATCTTTTTGCCATCCAAGTGGCAGCGTACCCCTCTCACTTTATTTGTTTTTAGGATATGGTACACCAGTAGCAATTAAGCCAGCTGATAAGTTGAGAGGTAGGGTTACGCTACAGTTAATGGGAATAATAAAAGCTATGAATAGCATGTTCATAATCATCATTTGAGCCAATTCCTAGCAGTTCAGCAATAGTGAAGTTGACTAATGCTCAAACTCCCGTTCGTTCAAATTTAAAGGTCTTAAAAAGTGCCCTAGTTTCGTACATTTTACCATCATAGCTGTCACTTGGGCGTCCGGTCTACCCTGCTACTCATTTCATTAGCAAGATAAATGTATCTTACTGCTTGCTAGGCAACAACAGAGTGGCCCTCACGTCAGACAACATCTTGCATTTAGCTTTATGATGTCAGCTTGCTAGGCAACAGATTGGCCCTCATGTCAGACAACATCTTGCCTTCGCTTTATGATGTCAGATCATCACTGGTCCAATTGTCCTTGTGGAAGCGGACCACACAGGAGGATGAGATATCAGAAGTTATGCAGTAGGTTGCTATCTCTATTCATGACCGCAAGGCAAGTCGGAGGTGGAATGGCAAATACTCTGAACCACTCAAAGCACTGTGGCCTTTTTTAAAGTGGGATGCAGATACAAAAACAGAGACTATCCTTACCAACAATCCTTCTTGAATATCAGAGTCCAACATACAGAGTGCAGCGGAAGACGTTAAATGTGCTTTATTCCGTGAGAACGCAACTCTATAGTTCTACAGTGAGATAGTGCATTTCAGCCTCAAAGGAAGCAATGTCCTCAAACGGAACATTGGTGGCACCAGGATCTAAAGCAGGCTTAAGAAGCCTTGGATGCAGTCAGTCTTTTATTAACTATCATGACCAACACAATGTGATCCATAATACTTCCATTTTGGCAGAAATTACATTCAAGCACAGGCCCCCACTAGAAGGTAGTGATGACATTCAGGTGCTGAAAACGTCTTTTTAATGCCTAAAGGAATGATTGTGAGCTTACTTACCATATATATTGGTCAAATGATGCCCTATGCCGGAAGACTGTCTTTTTTTTTTTTCTTCAGTATCGGCAATGCAGAGACAATTTGTTGCGAAACACTGCCACTGCTGGTCATTCAGTATAATCTGCAGATGGAAAAGTCCACTGTTAGCACATTTACTACAAGCAATACAAAAAAATCATGATTTTTATAAAGGGTAAGCAGATCAATACTATGGAGTTTGTATTATTGTGCAAATCAGCAGTTCATTAGAAAATCAAATCTCGATTTGTGTTTTTAACCTACCATACTACTCTGAATCTCATGCCTCATTTGGCAACACCCTCTAAACAACTGTAGAAGGTACATTAGGACATAGATAGAGATCTTTTTGCCATCCAAGTGGCAGCGTACCCCTCTCACTTTGTTTGTTTTAGGATATGGTACACCAGTAGCAATTAAGCCAGCTGATAAGTTGAGAGGTAGGGTTACGCTACAGTTAATGGGAATAATAAAAGCTATGAATAGCATGTTCATAATCATCATTTGAGCCAATTCCTAGCAGTTCAGCAATAGTGAAGTTGACTAATGCTCAAACTCCCGTTCGTTCAAATTTAAAGGTCTTAAAAAGTGCCCTAATTTCGTACATTTTACCATCATAGCTGTCACTTGGGCGTCCGGTCTACCCTGCTACTCATTTCATTAGCAAGATAAATGTATCTTACTGCTTGCTAGGCAACAACAGAGTGGCCCTCACGTCAGACAACATCTTGCATTTAGCTTTATGATGTCAGCTTGCTAGGCAACAGATTGGCCCTCATGTCAGACAACATCTTGCCTTCGCTTTATGATGTCAGATCATCACTGGTCCAATTGTCCTTGTGGAAGCGGACCACACAGGAGGATGAGATATCAGAAGTTATGCAGTAGGTTGCTATCTCTATTCATGACCGCAAGGCAAGTCGGAGGTGGAATGGCAAATACTCTGAACCACTCAAAGCACTGTGGCCTTTTTTAAAGTGGGATGCAGATACAAAAACAGAGACTATCCTTACCAACAATCCTTCTTGAATATCAGAGTCCAACATACAGAGTGCAGCGGAAGACGTTAAATGTGCTTCATTCCGTGAGAACGCAACTCTATAGTTCTACAGTGAGATAGTGCATTTCAGCCTCAAAGGAAGCAATGTCCTCAAACGGAACATTGGTGGCACCAGGATCTAAAGCAGGCTTAAGAAGCCTTGGATGCAGTCAGTCTTTTATTAACTATCATGACCGACACAATGTGATCCATAATACTTCCATTTTGGCAGAAATTACATTCAAGCACAGGCCCCCACTAGAAGGTAGTGATGACATTCAGGTGCTGAAAACGTCTTTTTAATGCCTAAAGGAATGATTGTGAGCTTTACTTACCATATATATTGGTCAAATGATGCCCTATGCCGGAAGACTGTCTTTTTTTTTTTCTTCAGTATCGGCAATGCAGAGACAATTTGTTGCGAAACACTGCCACTGCTGGTCATTCAGTATAATCTGCAGATGGAAAAGTCCACTGTTAGCACATTTACTACAAGCAATACAAAAAAATCATGATTTTTATAAAGGGTAAACAGATCAATACTATGGAGTTTGTATTATTGTGCAAATCAGCAGTTCATTAGAAAATCAAATCTCGATTTGTGTTTTTAACCTACCATACTACTCTGAATCTCATGCCTCATTTGGCAACACCCTCTAAACAACTGTAGAAGGTACATTAGGACATAGATAGAGATCTTTTTGCCATCCAAGTGGCAGCGTACCCCTCTCACTTTATTTGTTTTTAGGATATGGTACACCAGTAGCAATTAAGCCAGCTGATAAGTTGAGAGGTAGGGTTACGCTACAGTTAATGGGAATAATAAAAGCTATGAATAGCATGTTCATAATCATCATTTGAGCCAATTCCTAGCAGTTCAGCAATAGTGAAGTTGACTAATGCTCAAACTCCCGTTCGTTCAAATTTAAAGGTCTTAAAAAGTGCCCTAGTTTCGTACATTTTACCATCATAGCTGTCACTTGGGCGTCCGGTCTACCCTGCTACTCATTTCATTAGCAAGATAAATGTATCTTACTGCTTGCTAGGCAACAACAGAGTGGCCCTCACGTCAGACAACATCTTGCATTTAGCTTTATGATGTCAGCTTGCTAGGCAACAGATTGGCCCTCATGTCAGACAACATCTTGCCTTCGCTTTATGATGTCAGATCATCACTGGTCCAATTGTCCTTGTGGAAGCGGACCACACAGGAGGATGAGATATCAGAAGTTATGCAGTAGGTTGCTATCTCTATTCATGACCGCAAGGCAAGTCGGAGGTGGAATGGCAAATACTCTGAACCACTCAAAGCACTGTGGCCTTTTTTAAAGTGGGATGCAGATACAAAAACAGAGACTATCCTTACCAACAATCCTTCTTGAATATCAGAGTCCAACATACAGAGTGCAGCGGAAGACGTTAAATGTGCTTCATTCCGTGAGAACGCAACTCTATAGTTCTACAGTGAGATAGTGCATTTCAGCCTCAAAGGAAGCAATGTCCTCAAACGGAACATTGGTGGCACCAGGATCTAAAGCAGGCTTAAGAAGCCTTGGATGCAGTCAGTCTTTTATTAACTATCATGACCAACACAATGTGATCCATAATACTTCCATTTTGGCAGAAATTACATTCAAGCACAGGCCCCCACTAGAAGGTAGTGATGACATTCAGGTGCTGAAAACGTCTTTTTAATGCCTAAAGGAATGATTGTGAGCTTACTTACCATATATATTGGTCAAATGATGCCCTATGCCGGAAGACTGTCTTTTTTTTTTTTCTTCAGTATCGGCAATGCAGAGACAATTTGTTGCGAAACACTGCCACTGCTGGTCATTCAGTATAATCTGCAGATGGAAAAGTCCACTGTTAGCACATTTACTACAAGCAATACAAAAAAATCATGATTTTTATAAAGGGTAAGCAGATCAATACTATGGAGTTTGTATTATTGTGCAAATCAGCAGTTCATTAGAAAATCAAATCTCGATTTGTGTTTTTAACCTACCATACTACTCTGAATCTCATGCCTCATTTGGCAACACCCTCTAAACAACTGTAGAAGGTACATTAGGACATAGATAGAGATCTTTTTGCCATCCAAGTGGCAGCGTACCCCTCTCACTTTGTTTGTTTTAGGATATGGTACACCAGTAGCAATTAAGCCAGCTGATAAGTTGAGAGGTAGGGTTACGCTACAGTTAATGGGAATAATAAAAGCTATGAATAGCATGTTCATAATCATCATTTGAGCCAATTCCTAGCAGTTCAGCAATAGTGAAGTTGACTAATGCTCAAACTCCCGTTCGTTCAAATTTAAAGGTCTTAAAAAGTGCCCTAATTTCGTACATTTTACCATCATAGCTGTCACTTGGGCGTCCGGTCTACCCTGCTACTCATTTCATTAGCAAGATAAATGTATCTTACTGCTTGCTAGGCAACAACAGAGTGGCCCTCACGTCAGACAACATCTTGCATTTAGCTTTATGATGTCAGCTTGCTAGGCAACAGATTGGCCCTCATGTCAGACAACATCTTGCCTTCGCTTTATGATGTCAGATCATCACTGGTCCAATTGTCCTTGTGGAAGCGGACCACACAGGAGGATGAGATATCAGAAGTTATGCAGTAGGTTGCTATCTCTATTCATGACCGCAAGGCAAGTCGGAGGTGGAATGGCAAATACTCTGAACCACTCAAAGCACTGTGGCCTTTTTTAAAGTGGGATGCAGATACAAAAACAGAGACTATCCTTACCAACAATCCTTCTTGAATATCAGAGTCCAACATACAGAGTGCAGCGGAAGACGTTAAATGTGCTTCATTCCGTGAGAACGCAACTCTATAGTTCTACAGTGAGATAGTGCATTTCAGCCTCAAAGGAAGCAATGTCCTCAAACGGAACATTGGTGGCACCAGGATCTAAAGCAGGCTTAAGAAGCCTTGGATGCAGTCAGTCTTTTATTAACTATCATGACCGACACAATGTGATCCATAATACTTCCATTTTGGCAGAAATTACATTCAAGCACAGGCCCCCACTAGAAGGTAGTGATGACATTCAGGTGCTGAAAACGTCTTTTTAATGCCTAAAGGAATGATTGTGAGCTTTACTTACCATATATATTGGTCAAATGATGCCCTATGCCGGAAGACTGTCTTTTTTTTTTTCTTCAGTATCGGCAATGCAGAGACAATTTGTTGCAAAACACTGCCACTGCTGGTCATTCAGTATAATCTGCAGATGGAAAAGTCCACTGTTAGCACATTTACTACAAGCAATACAAAAAAAATCATGATTTTTATAAAGGGTAAACAGATCAATACTATGGAGTTTGTATTATTGTGCAAATCAGCAGTTCATTAGAAAATCAAATCTCGATTTGTGTTTTTAACCTACCATACTACTCTGAATCTCATGCCTCATTTGGCAACACCCTCTAAACAACTGTAGAAGGTACATTAGGACATAGATAGAGATCTTTTTGCCATCCAAGTGGCAGCGTACCCCTCTCACTTTATTTGTTTTAGGATATGGTACACCAGTAGCAATTAAGCCAGCTGATAAGTTGAGAGGTAGGGTTACGCTACAGTTAATGGGAATAATAAAAGCTATGAATAGCATGTTCATAATCATCATTTGAGCCAATTCCTAGCAGTTCAGCAATAGTGAAGTTGACTAATGCTCAAACTCCCGTTCGTTCAAATTTAAAGGTCTTAAAAAGTGCCCTAATTTCGTACATTTTACCATCATAGCTGTCACTTGGGCGTCCGGTCTACCCTGCTACTCATTTCATTAGCAAGATAAATGTATCTTACTGCTTGCTAGGCAACAACAGAGTGGCCCTCACGTCAGACAACATCTTGCATTTAGCTTTATGATGTCAGCTTGCTAGGCAACAGATTGGCCCTCATGTCAGACAACATCTTGCCTTCGCTTTATGATGTCAGATCATCACTGGTCCAATTGTCCTTGTGGAAGCGGACCACACAGGAGGATGAGATATCAGAAGTTATGCAGTAGGTTGCTATCTCTATTCATGACCGCAAGGCAAGTCGGAGGTGGAATGGCAAATACTCTGAACCACTCAAAGCACTGTGGCCTTTTTTAAAGTGGGATGCAGATACAAAAACAGAGACTATCCTTACCAACAATCCTTCTTGAATATCAGAGTCCAACATACAGAGTGCAGCGGAAGACGTTAAATGTGCTTCATTCCGTGAGAACGCAACTCTATAGTTCTACAGTGAGATAGTGCATTTCAGCCTCAAAGGAAGCAATGTCCTCAAACGGAACATTGGTGGCACCAGGATCTAAAGCAGGCTTAAGAAGCCTTGGATGCAGTCAGTCTTTTATTAACTATCATGACCGACACAATGTGATCCATAATACTTCCATTTTGGCAGAAATTACATTCAAGCACAGGCCCCCACTAGAAGGTAGTGATGACATTCAGGTGCTGAAAACGTCTTTTTAATGCCTAAAGGAATGATTGTGAGCTTTACTTACCATATATATTGGTCAAATGATGCCCTATGCCGGAAGACTGTCTTTTTTTTTTTTCTTCAGTATCGGCAATGCAGAGACAATTTGTTGCGAAACACTGCCACTGCTGGTCATTCAGTATAATCTGCAGATGGAAAAGTCCACTGTTAGCACATTTACTACAAGCAATACAAAAAAAATCATGATTTTTATAAAGGGTAAACAGATCAATACTATGGAGTTTGTATTATTGTGCAAATCAGCAGTTCATTAGAAAATCAAATCTCGATTTGTGTTTTTAACCTACCATACTACTCTGAATCTCATGCCTCATTTGGCAACACCCTCTAAACAACTGTAGAAGGTACATTAGGACATAGATAGAGATCTTTTTGCCATCCAAGTGGCAGCGTACCCCTCTCACTTTATTTGTTTTAGGATATGGTACACCAGTAGCAATTAAGCCAGCTGATAAGTTGAGAGGTAGGGTTACGCTACAGTTAATGGGAATAATAAAAGCTATGAATAGCATGTTCATAATCATCATTTGAGCCAATTCCTAGCAGTTCAGCAATAGTGAAGTTGACTAATGCTCAAACTCCCGTTCGTTCAAATTTAAAGGTCTTAAAAAGTGCCCTAATTTCGTACATTTTACCATCATAGCTGTCACTTGGGCGTCCGGTCTACCCTGCTACTCATTTCATTAGCAAGATAAATGTATCTTACTGCTTGCTAGGCAACAACAGAGTGGCCCTCACGTCAGACAACATCTTGCATTTAGCTTTATGATGTCAGCTTGCTAGGCAACAGATTGGCCCTCATGTCAGACAACATCTTGCCTTCGCTTTATGATGTCAGATCATCACTGGTCCAATTGTCCTTGTGGAAGCGGACCACACAGGAGGATGAGATATCAGAAGTTATGCAGTAGGTTGCTATCTCTATTCATGACCGCAAGGCAAGTCGGAGGTGGAATGGCAAATACTCTGAACCACTCAAAGCACTGTGGCCTTTTTTAAAGTGGGATGCAGATACAAAAACAGAGACTATCCTTACCAACAATCCTTCTTGAATATCAGAGTCCAACATACAGAGTGCAGCGGAAGACGTTAAATGTGCTTCATTCCGTGAGAACGCAACTCTATAGTTCTACAGTGAGATAGTGCATTTCAGCCTCAAAGGAAGCAATGTCCTCAAACGGAACATTGGTGGCACCAGGATCTAAAGCAGGCTTAAGAAGCCTTGGATGCAGTCAGTCTTTTATTAACTATCATGACCGACACAATGTGATCCATAATACTTCCATTTTGGCAGAAATTACATTCAAGCACAGGCCCCCACTAGAAGGTAGTGATGACATTCAGGTGCTGAAAACGTCTTTTTAATGCCTAAAGGAATGATTGTGAGCTTTACTTACCAAATATATTGGTCAAATGATGCCCTATGCCGGAAGACTGTCTTTTTTTTTTTTCTTCAGTATCGGCAATGCAGAGACAATTTGTTGCGAAACACTGCCACTGCTGGTCATTCAGTATAATCTGCAGATGGAAAAGTCCACTGTTAGCACATTTACTACAAGCAATACAAAAAAATCATGATTTTTATAAAGGGTAAACAGATCAATACTATGGAGTTTGTATTATTGTGCAAATCAGCAGTTCATTAGAAAATCAAATCTCGATTTGTGTTTTTAACCTACCATACTACTCTGAATCTCATGCCTCATTTGGCAACACCCTCTAAACAACTGTAGAAGGTACATTAGGACATAGATAGAGATCTTTTTGCCATCCAAGTGGCAGCGTACCCCTCTCACTTTATTTGTTTTTAGGATATGGTACACCAGTAGCAATTAAGCCAGCTGATAAGTTGAGAGGTAGGGTTACGCTACAGTTAATGGGAATAATAAAAGCTATGAATAGCATGTTCATAATCATCATTTGAGCCAATTCCTAGCAGTTCAGCAATAGTGAAGTTGACTAATGCTCAAACTCCCGTTCGTTCAAATTTAAAGGTCTTAAAAAGTGCCCTAGTTTCGTACATTTTACCATCATAGCTGTCACTTGGGCGTCCGGTCTACCCTGCTACTCATTTCATTAGCAAGATAAATGTATCTTACTGCTTGCTAGGCAACAACAGAGTGGCCCTCACGTCAGACAACATCTTGCATTTAGCTTTATGATGTCAGCTTGCTAGGCAACAGATTGGCCCTCATGTCAGACAACATCTTGCCTTCGCTTTATGATGTCAGATCATCACTGGTCCAATTGTCCTTGTGGAAGCGGACCACACAGGAGGATGAGATATCAGAAGTTATGCAGTAGGTTGCTATCTCTATTCATGACCGCAAGGCAAGTCGGAGGTGGAATGGCAAATACTCTGAACCACTCAAAGCACTGTGGCCTTTTTTAAAGTGGGATGCAGATACAAAAACAGAGACTATCCTTACCAACAATCCTTCTTGAATATCAGAGTCCAACATACAGAGTGCAGCGGAAGACGTTAAATGTGCTTCATTCCGTGAGAACGCAACTCTATAGTTCTACAGTGAGATAGTGCATTTCAGCCTCAAAGGAAGCAATGTCCTCAAACGGAACATTGGTGGCACCAGGATCTAAAGCAGGCTTAAGAAGCCTTGGATGCAGTCAGTCTTTTATTAACTATCATGACCAACACAATGTGATCCATAATACTTCCATTTTGGCAGAAATTACATTCAAGCACAGGCCCCCACTAGAAGGTAGTGATGACATTCAGGTGCTGAAAACGTCTTTTTAATGCCTAAAGGAATGATTGTGAGCTTACTTACCATATATATTGGTCAAATGATGCCCTATGCCGGAAGACTGTCTTTTTTTTTTTTCTTCAGTATCGGCAATGCAGAGACAATTTGTTGCGAAACACTGCCACTGCTGGTCATTCAGTATAATCTGCAGATGGAAAAGTCCACTGTTAGCACATTTACTACAAGCAATACAAAAAAATCATGATTTTTATAAAGGGTAAGCAGATCAATACTATGGAGTTTGTATTATTGTGCAAATCAGCAGTTCATTAGAAAATCAAATCTCGATTTGTGTTTTTAACCTACCATACTACTCTGAATCTCATGCCTCATTTGGCAACACCCTCTAAACAACTGTAGAAGGTACATTAGGACATAGATAGAGATCTTTTTGCCATCCAAGTGGCAGCGTACCCCTCTCACTTTGTTTGTTTTAGGATATGGTACACCAGTAGCAATTAAGCCAGCTGATAAGTTGAGAGGTAGGGTTACGCTACAGTTAATGGGAATAATAAAAGCTATGAATAGCATGTTCATAATCATCATTTGAGCCAATTCCTAGCAGTTCAGCAATAGTGAAGTTGACTAATGCTCAAACTCCCGTTCGTTCAAATTTAAAGGTCTTAAAAAGTGCCCTAATTTCGTACATTTTACCATCATAGCTGTCACTTGGGCGTCCGGTCTACCCTGCTACTCATTTCATTAGCAAGATAAATGTATCTTACTGCTTGCTAGGCAACAACAGAGTGGCCCTCACGTCAGACAACATCTTGCATTTAGCTTTATGATGTCAGCTTGCTAGGCAACAGATTGGCCCTCATGTCAGACAACATCTTGCCTTCGCTTTATGATGTCAGATCATCACTGGTCCAATTGTCCTTGTGGAAGCGGACCACACAGGAGGATGAGATATCAGAAGTTATGCAGTAGGTTGCTATCTCTATTCATGACCGCAAGGCAAGTCGGAGGTGGAATGGCAAATACTCTGAACCACTCAAAGCACTGTGGCCTTTTTTAAAGTGGGATGCAGATACAAAAACAGAGACTATCCTTACCAACAATCCTTCTTGAATATCAGAGTCCAACATACAGAGTGCAGCGGAAGACGTTAAATGTGCTTCATTCCGTGAGAACGCAACTCTATAGTTCTACAGTGAGATAGTGCATTTCAGCCTCAAAGGAAGCAATGTCCTCAAACGGAACATTGGTGGCACCAGGATCTAAAGCAGGCTTAAGAAGCCTTGGATGCAGTCAGTCTTTTATTAACTATCATGACCGACACAATGTGATCCATAATACTTCCATTTTGGCAGAAATTACATTCAAGCACAGGCCCCCACTAGAAGGTAGTGATGACATTCAGGTGCTGAAAACGTCTTTTTAATGCCTAAAGGAATGATTGTGAGCTTTACTTACCAAATATATTGGTCAAATGATGCCCTATGCCGGAAGACTGTCTTTTTTTTTTTTCTTCAGTATCGGCAATGCAGAGACAATTTGTTGCGAAACACTGCCACTGCTGGTCATTCAGTATAATCTGCAGATGGAAAAGTCCACTGTTAGCACATTTACTACAAGCAATACAAAAAAATCATGATTTTTATAAAGGGTAAACAGATCAATACTATGGAGTTTGTATTATTGTGCAAATCAGCAGTTCATTAGAAAATCAAATCTCGATTTGTGTTTTTAACCTACCATACTACTCTGAATCTCATGCCTCATTTGGCAACACCCTCTAAACAACTGTAGAAGGTACATTAGGACATAGATAGAGATCTTTTTGCCATCCAAGTGGCAGCGTACCCCTCTCACTTTATTTGTTTTTAGGATATGGTACACCAGTAGCAATTAAGCCAGCTGATAAGTTGAGAGGTAGGGTTACGCTACAGTTAATGGGAATAATAAAAGCTATGAATAGCATGTTCATAATCATCATTTGAGCCAATTCCTAGCAGTTCAGCAATAGTGAAGTTGACTAATGCTCAAACTCCCGTTCGTTCAAATTTAAAGGTCTTAAAAAGTGCCCTAGTTTCGTACATTTTACCATCATAGCTGTCACTTGGGCGTCCGGTCTACCCTGCTACTCATTTCATTAGCAAGATAAATGTATCTTACTGCTTGCTAGGCAACAACAGAGTGGCCCTCACGTCAGACAACATCTTGCATTTAGCTTTATGATGTCAGCTTGCTAGGCAACAGATTGGCCCTCATGTCAGACAACATCTTGCCTTCGCTTTATGATGTCAGATCATCACTGGTCCAATTGTCCTTGTGGAAGCGGACCACACAGGAGGATGAGATATCAGAAGTTATGCAGTAGGTTGCTATCTCTATTCATGACCGCAAGGCAAGTCGGAGGTGGAATGGCAAATACTCTGAACCACTCAAAGCACTGTGGCCTTTTTTAAAGTGGGATGCAGATACAAAAACAGAGACTATCCTTACCAACAATCCTTCTTGAATATCAGAGTCCAACATACAGAGTGCAGCGGAAGACGTTAAATGTGCTTCATTCCGTGAGAACGCAACTCTATAGTTCTACAGTGAGATAGTGCATTTCAGCCTCAAAGGAAGCAATGTCCTCAAACGGAACATTGGTGGCACCAGGATCTAAAGCAGGCTTAAGAAGCCTTGGATGCAGTCAGTCTTTTATTAACTATCATGACCAACACAATGTGATCCATAATACTTCCATTTTGGCAGAAATTACATTCAAGCACAGGCCCCCACTAGAAGGTAGTGATGACATTCAGGTGCTGAAAACGTCTTTTTAATGCCTAAAGGAATGATTGTGAGCTTACTTACCATATATATTGGTCAAATGATGCCCTATGCCGGAAGACTGTCTTTTTTTTTTTTCTTCAGTATCGGCAATGCAGAGACAATTTGTTGCGAAACACTGCCACTGCTGGTCATTCAGTATAATCTGCAGATGGAAAAGTCCACTGTTAGCACATTTACTACAAGCAATACAAAAAAATCATGATTTTTATAAAGGGTAAGCAGATCAATACTATGGAGTTTGTATTATTGTGCAAATCAGCAGTTCATTAGAAAATCAAATCTCGATTTGTGTTTTTAACCTACCATACTACTCTGAATCTCATGCCTCATTTGGCAACACCCTCTAAACAACTGTAGAAGGTACATTAGGACATAGATAGAGATCTTTTTGCCATCCAAGTGGCAGCGTACCCCTCTCACTTTGTTTGTTTTAGGATATGGTACACCAGTAGCAATTAAGCCAGCTGATAAGTTGAGAGGTAGGGTTACGCTACAGTTAATGGGAATAATAAAAGCTATGAATAGCATGTTCATAATCATCATTTGAGCCAATTCCTAGCAGTTCAGCAATAGTGAAGTTGACTAATGCTCAAACTCCCGTTCGTTCAAATTTAAAGGTCTTAAAAAGTGCCCTAATTTCGTACATTTTACCATCATAGCTGTCACTTGGGCGTCCGGTCTACCCTGCTACTCATTTCATTAGCAAGATAAATGTATCTTACTGCTTGCTAGGCAACAACAGAGTGGCCCTCACGTCAGACAACATCTTGCATTTAGCTTTATGATGTCAGCTTGCTAGGCAACAGATTTGCCCTCATGTCAGACAACATCTTGCCTTCGCTTTATGATGTCAGATCATCACTGGTCCAATTGTCCTTGTGGAAGCGGACCACACAGGAGGATGAGATATCAGAAGTTATGCAGTAGGTTGCTATCTCTATTCATGACCGCAAGGCAAGTCGGAGGTGGAATGGCAAATACTCTGAACCACTCAAAGCACTGTGGCCTTTTTTAAAGTGGGATGCAGATACAAAAACAGAGACTATCCTTACCAACAATCCTTCTTGAATATCAGAGTCCAACATACAGAGTGCAGCGGAAGACGTTAAATGTGCTTCATTCCGTGAGAACGCAACTCTATAGTTCTACAGTGAGATAGTGCATTTCAGCCTCAAAGGAAGCAATGTCCTCAAACGGAACATTGGTGGCACCAGGATCTAAAGCAGGCTTAAGAAGCCTTGGATGCAGTCAGTCTTTTATTAACTATCATGACCGACAAAATGTGATCCATAATACTTCCATTTTGGCAGAAATTACATTCAAGCACAGGCCCCCACTAGAAGGTAGTGATGACATTCAGGTGCTGAAAACGTCTTTTTAATGCCTAAAGGAATGATTGTGAGCTTTACTTACCATATATATTGGTCAAATGATGCCCTATGCCGGAAGACTGTCTTTTTTTTTTTCTTCAGTATCGGCAATGCAGAGACAATTTGTTGCGAAACACTGCCACTGCTGGTCATTCAGTATAATCTGCAGATGGAAAAGTCCACTGTTAGCACATTTACTACAAGCAATACAAAAAAATCATGATTTTTATAAAGGGTAAACAGATCAATACTATGGAGTTTGTATTATTGTGCAAATCAGCAGTTCATTAGAAAATCAAATCTCGATTTGTGTTTTTAACCTACCATACTACTCTGAATCTCATGCCTCATTTGGCAACACCCTCTAAACAACTGTAGAAGGTACATTAGGACATAGATAGAGATCTTTTTGCCATCCAAGTGGCAGCGTACCCCTCTCACTTTATTTGTTTTTAGGATATGGTACACCAGTAGCAATTAAGCCAGCTGATAAGTTGAGAGGTAGGGTTACGCTACAGTTAATGGGAATAATAAAAGCTATGAATAGCATGTTCATAATCATCATTTGAGCCAATTCCTAGCAGTTCAGCAATAGTGAAGTTGACTAATGCTCAAACTCCCGTTCGTTCAAATTTAAAGGTCTTAAAAAGTGCCCTAGTTTCGTACATTTTACCATCATAGCTGTCACTTGGGCGTCCGGTCTACCCTGCTACTCATTTCATTAGCAAGATAAATGTATCTTACTGCTTGCTAGGCAACAACAGAGTGGCCCTCACGTCAGACAACATCTTGCATTTAGCTTTATGATGTCAGCTTGCTAGGCAACAGATTGGCCCTCATGTCAGACAACATCTTGCCTTCGCTTTATGATGTCAGATCATCACTGGTCCAATTGTCCTTGTGGAAGCGGACCACACAGGAGGATGAGATATCAGAAGTTATGCAGTAGGTTGCTATCTCTATTCATGACCGCAAGGCAAGTCGGAGGTGGAATGGCAAATACTCTGAACCACTCAAAGCACTGTGGCCTTTTTTAAAGTGGGATGCAGATACAAAAACAGAGACTATCCTTACCAACAATCCTTCTTGAATATCAGAGTCCAACATACAGAGTGCAGCGGAAGACGTTAAATGTGCTTCATTCCGTGAGAACGCAACTCTATAGTTCTACAGTGAGATAGTGCATTTCAGCCTCAAAGGAAGCAATGTCCTCAAACGGAACATTGGTGGCACCAGGATCTAAAGCAGGCTTAAGAAGCCTTGGATGCAGTCAGTCTTTTATTAACTATCATGACCAACACAATGTGATCCATAATACTTCCATTTTGGCAGAAATTACATTCAAGCACAGGCCCCCACTAGAAGGTAGTGATGACATTCAGGTGCTGAAAACGTCTTTTTAATGCCTAAAGGAATGATTGTGAGCTTACTTACCATATATATTGGTCAAATGATGCCCTATGCCGGAAGACTGTCTTTTTTTTTTTTCTTCAGTATCGGCAATGCAGAGACAATTTGTTGCGAAACACTGCCACTGCTGGTCATTCAGTATAATCTGCAGATGGAAAAGTCCACTGTTAGCACATTTACTACAAGCAATACAAAAAAATCATGATTTTTATAAAGGGTAAGCAGATCAATACTATGGAGTTTGTATTATTGTGCAAATCAGCAGTTCATTAGAAAATCAAATCTCGATTTGTGTTTTTAACCTACCATACTACTCTGAATCTCATGCCTCATTTGGCAACACCCTCTAAACAACTGTAGAAGGTACATTAGGACATAGATAGAGATCTTTTTGCCATCCAAGTGGCAGCGTACCCCTCTCACTTTGTTTGTTTTAGGATATGGTACACCAGTAGCAATTAAGCCAGCTGATAAGTTGAGAGGTAGGGTTACGCTACAGTTAATGGGAATAATAAAAGCTATGAATAGCATGTTCATAATCATCATTTGAGCCAATTCCTAGCAGTTCAGCAATAGTGAAGTTGACTAATGCTCAAACTCCCGTTCGTTCAAATTTAAAGGTCTTAAAAAGTGCCCTAATTTCGTACATTTTACCATCATAGCTGTCACTTGGGCGTCCGGTCTACCCTGCTACTCATTTCATTAGCAAGATAAATGTATCTTACTGCTTGCTAGGCAACAACAGAGTGGCCCTCACGTCAGACAACATCTTGCATTTAGCTTTATGATGTCAGCTTGCTAGGCAACAGATTGGCCCTCATGTCAGACAACATCTTGCCTTCGCTTTATGATGTCAGATCATCACTGGTCCAATTGTCCTTGTGGAAGCGGACCACACAGGAGGATGAGATATCAGAAGTTATGCAGTAGGTTGCTATCTCTATTCATGACCGCAAGGCAAGTCGGAGGTGGAATGGCAAATACTCTGAACCACTCAAAGCACTGTGGCCTTTTTTAAAGTGGGATGCAGATACAAAAACAGAGACTATCCTTACCAACAATCCTTCTTGAATATCAGAGTCCAACATACAGAGTGCAGCGGAAGACGTTAAATGTGCTTCATTCCGTGAGAACGCAACTCTATAGTTCTACAGTGAGATAGTGCATTTCAGCCTCAAAGGAAGCAATGTCCTCAAACGGAACATTGGTGGCACCAGGATCTAAAGCAGGCTTAAGAAGCCTTGGATGCAGTCAGTCTTTTATTAACTATCATGACCGACACAATGTGATCCATAATACTTCCATTTTGGCAGAAATTACATTCAAGCACAGGCCCCCACTAGAAGGTAGTGATGACATTCAGGTGCTGAAAACGTCTTTTTAATGCCTAAAGGAATGATTGTGAGCTTTACTTACCATATATATTGGTCAAATGATGCCCTATGCCGGAAGACTGTCTTTTTTTTTTTCTTCAGTATCGGCAATGCAGAGACAATTTGTTGCGAAACACTGCCACTGCTGGTCATTCAGTATAATCTGCAGATGGAAAAGTCCACTGTTAGCACATTTACTACAAGCAATACAAAAAAAATCATGATTTTTATAAAGGGTAAACAGATCAATACTATGGAGTTTGTATTATTGTGCAAATCAGCAGTTCATTAGAAAATCAAATCTCGATTTGTGTTTTTAACCTACCATACTACTCTGAATCTCATGCCTCATTTGGCAACACCCTCTAAACAACTGTAGAAGGTACATTAGGACATAGATAGAGATCTTTTTGCCATCCAAGTGGCAGCGTACCCCTCTCACTTTATTTGTTTTAGGATATGGTACACCAGTAGCAATTAAGCCAGCTGATAAGTTGAGAGGTAGGGTTACGCTACAGTTAATGGGAATAATAAAAGCTATGAATAGCATGTTCATAATCATCATTTGAGCCAATTCCTAGCAGTTCAGCAATAGTGAAGTTGACTAATGCTCAAACTCCCGTTCGTTCAAATTTAAAGGTCTTAAAAAGTGCCCTAATTTCGTACATTTTACCATCATAGCTGTCACTTGGGCGTCCGGTCTACCCTGCTACTCATTTCATTAGCAAGATAAATGTATCTTACTGCTTGCTAGGCAACAACAGAGTGGCCCTCACGTCAGACAACATCTTGCATTTAGCTTTATGATGTCAGCTTGCTAGGCAACAGATTGGCCCTCATGTCAGACAACATCTTGCCTTCGCTTTATGATGTCAGATCATCACTGGTCCAATTGTCCTTGTGGAAGCGGACCACACAGGAGGATGAGATATCAGAAGTTATGCAGTAGGTTGCTATCTCTATTCATGACCGCAAGGCAAGTCGGAGGTGGAATGGCAAATACTCTGAACCACTCAAAGCACTGTGGCCTTTTTTAAAGTGGGATGCAGATACAAAAACAGAGACTATCCTTACCAACAATCCTTCTGGAATATCAGAGTCCAACATACAGAGTGCAGCGGAAGACGTTAAATGTGCTTCATTCCGTGAGAACGCAACTCTATAGTTCTACAGTGAGATAGTGCATTTCAGCCTCAAAGGAAGCAATGTCCTCAAACGGAACATTGGTGGCACCAGGATCTAAAGCAGGCTTAAGAAGCCTTGGATGCAGTCAGTCTTTTATTAACTATCATGACCGACACAATGTGATCCATAATACTTCCATTTTGGCAGAAATTACATTCAAGCACAGGCCCCCACTAGAAGGTAGTGATGACATTCAGGTGCTGAAAACGTCTTTTTAATGCCTAAAGGAATGATTGTGAGCTTTACTTACCATATATATTGGTCAAATGATGCCCTATGCCGGAAGACTGTCTTTTTTTTTTTTTCTTCAGTATCGGCAATGCAGAGACAATTTGTTGCGAAACACTGCCACTGCTGGTCATTCAGTATAATCTGGAGATGGAAAAATCCACTGTTAGCACATTTACTACAAGCAATACAAAAAAAATCATGATTTTTATAAAGGGTAAACAGATCAATACTATGGAGTTTGTATTATTGTGCAAATCAGCAGTTCATTAGAAAATCAAATCTCGATTTGTGTTTTTAACCTACCATACTACTCTGAATCTCATGCCTCATTTGGCAACACCCTCTAAACAACTGTAGAAGGTACATTAGGACATAGATAGAGATCTTTTTGCCATCCAAGTGGCAGCGTACCCCTCTCACTTTATTTGTTTTAGGATATGGTACACCAGTAGCAATTAAGCCAGCTGATAAGTTGAGAGGTAGGGTTACGCTACAGTTAATGGGAATAATAAAAGCTATGAATAGCATGTTCATAATCATCATTTGAGCCAATTCCGAGCAGTTCAGCAATAGTGAAGTTGACTAATGCTCAAACTCCCGTTCGTTCAAATTTAAAGGTCTTAAAAAGTGCCCTAATTTCGTACATTTTACCATCATAGCTGTCACTTGGGCGTCCGGTCTACCCTGCTACTCATTTCATTAGCAAGATAAATGTATCTTACTGCTTGCTAGGCAACAACAGAGTGGCCCTCACGTCAGACAACATCTTGCATTTAGCTTTATGATGTCAGCTTGCTAGGCAACAGATTGGCCCTCATGTCAGACAACATCTTGCCTTCGCTTTATGATGTCAGATCATCACTGGTCCAATTGTCCTTGTGGAAGCGGACCACACAGGAGGATGAGATATCAGAAGTTATGCAGTAGGTTGCTATCTCTATTCATGACCGCAAGGCAAGTCGGAGGTGGAATGGCAAATACTCTGAACCACTCAAAGCACTGTGGCCTTTTTTAAAGTGGGATGCAGATACAAAAACAGAGACTATCCTTACCAACAATCCTTCTTGAATATCAGAGTCCAACATACAGAGTGCAGCGGAAGACGTTAAATGTGCTTCATTCCGTGAGAACGCAACTCTATAGTTCTACAGTGAGATAGTGCATTTCAGCCTCAAAGGAAGCAATGTCCTCAAACGGAACATTGGTGGCACCAGGATCTAAAGCAGGCTTAAGAAGCCTTGGATGCAGTCAGTCTTTTATTAACTATCATGACCGACACAATGTGATCCATAATACTTCCATTTTGGCAGAAATTACATTCAAGCACAGGCCCCCACTAGAAGGTAGTGATGACATTCAGGTGCTGAAAACGTCTTTTTAATGCCTAAAGGAATGATTGTGAGCTTTACTTACCATATATATTGGTCAAATGATGCCCTATGCCGGAAGACTGTCTTTTTTTTTTTTTCTTCAGTATCGGCAATGCAGAGACAATTTGTTGCGAAACACTGCCACTGCTGGTCATTCAGTATAATCTGGAGATGGAAAAATCCACTGTTAGCACATTTACTACAAGCAATACAAAAAAAATCATGATTTTTATAAAGGGTAAACAGATCAATACTATGGAGTTTGTATTATTGTGCAAATCAGCAGTTCATTAGAAAATCAAATCTCGATTTGTGTTTTTAACCTACCATACTACTCTGAATCTCATGCCTCATTTGGCAACACCCTCTAAACAACTGTAGAAGGTACATTAGGACATAGATAGAGATCTTTTTGCCATCCAAGTGGCAGCGTACCCCTCTCACTTTATTTGTTTTAGGATATGGTACACCAGTAGCAATTAAGCCAGCTGATAAGTTGAGAGGTAGGGTTACGCTACAGTTAATGGGAATAATAAAAGCTATGAATAGCATGTTCATAATCATCATTTGAGCCAATTCCTAGCAGTTCAGCAATAGTGAAGTTGACTAATGCTCAAACTCCCGTTCGTTCAAATTTAAAGGTCTTAAAAAGTGCCCTAATTTCGTACATTTTACCATCATAGCTGTCACTTGGGCGTCCGGTCTACCCTGCTACTCATTTCATTAGCAAGATAAATGTATCTTACTGCTTGCTAGGCAACAACAGAGTGGCCCTCACGTCAGACAACATCTTGCATTTAGCTTTATGATGTCAGCTTGCTAGGCAACAGATTGGCCCTCATGTCAGACAACATCTTGCCTTCGCTTTATGATGTCAGATCATCACTGGTCCAATTGTCCTTGTGGAAGCGGACCACACAGGAGGATGAGATATCAGAAGTTATGCAGTAGGTTGCTATCTCTATTCATGACCGCAAGGCAAGTCGGAGGTGGAATGGCAAATACTCTGAACCACTCAAAGCACTGTGGCCTTTTTTAAAGTGGGATGCAGATACAAAAACAGAGACTATCCTTACCAACAATCCTTCTTGAATATCAGAGTCCAACATACAGAGTGCAGCGGAAGACGTTAAATGTGCTTCATTCCGTGAGAACGCAACTCTATAGTTCTACAGTGAGATAGTGCATTTCAGCCTCAAAGGAAGCAATGTCCTCAAACGGAACATTGGTGGCACCAGGATCTAAAGCAGGCTTAAGAAGCCTTGGATGCAGTCAGTCTTTTATTAACTATCATGACCGACACAATGTGATCCATAATACTTCCATTTTGGCAGAAATTACATTCAAGCACAGGCCCCCACTAGAAGGTAGTGATGACATTCAGGTGCTGAAAACGTCTTTTTAATGCCTAAAGGAATGATTGTGAGCTTTACTTACCATATAAATTGGTCAAATGATGCCCTATGCCGGAAGACTGTCTTTTTTTTTTTTCTTCAGTATCGGCAATGCAGAGACAATTTGTTGCGAAACACTGCCACTGCTGGTCATTCAGTATAATCTGCAGATGGAAAAGTCCACTGTTAGCACATTTACTACAAGCAATACAAAAAAATCATGATTTTTATAAAGGGTAAGCAGATCAATACTATGGAGTTTGTATTATTGTGCAAATCAGCAGTTCATTAGAAAATCAAATCTCGATTTGTGTTTTTAACCTACCATACTACTCTGAATCTCATGCCTCATTTGGTAACACCCTCTAAACAACTGTAGAAGGTACATTAGGACATAGATAGAGATCTTTTTGCCATCCAAGTGGCAGCTTACCCCTCTCACTTTATTTGTTTTAGGATATGGTACATCAGTAGCAATTAAGCCAGCTGATAAGTTGAGAGGTAGGGTTACGCTACAGTTAATGGGAATAATAAAAGCTATGAATAGCATGTTCATAATCATCATTTGAGCCAATTCCTAGCATTTAAGCAATAGTGAAGTTGACTAATGCTCAAACTCCCGTTCGTTCAAATTTAAAGGTCTTAAAAAGTGCCCTAATTTCGTACATTTTACCATCATAGCTGTCACTTGGGCGTCCGGTCTACCCTGCTACTCATTTCATTAGCAAGATAAATGTATCTTACTGCTTGCTAGGCAACAACAGAGTGGCCCTCACGTCAGACAACATCTTGCATTTAGCTTTATGATGTCAGCTTGCTAGGCAACAGATTGGCCCTCATGTCAGACAACATCTTGCCTTCGCTTTATGATGTCAGATCATCACTGGTCCAATTGTCCTTGTGGAAGCGGACCACACAGGAGGATGAGATATCAGAAGTTATGCAGTAGGTTGCTATCTCTATTCATGACCGCAAGGCAAGTCGGAGGTGGAATGGCAAATACTCTGAACCACTCAAAGCACTGTGGCCTTTTTTAAAGTGGGATGCAGATACAAAAACAGAGACTATCCTTACCAACAATCCTTCTTGAATATCAGAGTCCAACATACAGAGTGCAGCGGAAGACGTTAAATGTGCTTCATTCCGTGAGAACGCAACTCTATAGTTCTACAGTGAGATAGTGCATTTCAGCCTCAAAGGAAGCAATGTCCTCAAACGGAACATTGGTGGCACCAGGATCTAAAGCAGGCTTAAGAAGCCTTGGATGCAGTCAGTCTTTTATTAACTATCATGACCGACACAATGTGATCCATAATACTTCCATTTTGGCAGAAATTACATTCAAGCACAGGCCCCCACTAGAAGGTAGTGATGACATTCAGGTGCTGAAAACGTCTTTTTAATGCCTAAAGGAATGATTGTGAGCTTTACTTACCATATATATTGGTCAAATGATGCCCTATGCCGGAAGACTGTCTTTTTTTTTTTTCTTCAGTATCGGCAATGCAGAGACAATTTGTTGCGAAACACTGCCACTGCTGGTCATTCAGTATAATCTGCAGATGGAAAAGTCCACTGTTAGCACATTTACTACAAGCAATACAAAAAAATCATGATTTTTATAAAGGGTAAACAGATCAATACTATGGAGTTTGTATTATTGTGCAAATCAGCAGTTCATTAGAAAATCAAATCTCGATTTGTGTTTTTAACCTACCATACTACTCTGAATCTCATGCCTCATTTGGCAACACCCTCTAAACAACTGTAGAAGGTACATTAGGACATAGATAGAGATCTTTTTGCCATCCAAGTGGCAGCGTACCCCTCTCACTTTATTTGTTTTAGGATATGGTACACCAGTAGCAATTAAGCCAGCTGATAAGTTGAGAGGTAGGGTTACGCTACAGTTAATGGGAATAATAAAAGCTATGAATAGCATGTTCATAATCATCATTTGAGCCAATTCCTAGCAGTTCAGCAATAGTGAAGTTGACTAATGCTCAAACTCCCGTTCGTTCAAATTTAAAGGTCTTAAAAAGTGCCCTAATTTCGTACATTTTACCATCATAGCTGTCACTTGGGCGTCCGGTCTACCCTGCTACTCATTTCATTAGCAAGATAACTGTATCTTACTGCTTGCTAGGCAACAACAGAGTGGCCCTCACGTCAGACAACATCTTGCATTTAGCTTTATGATGTCAGCTTGCTAGGCAACAGATTGGCCCTCATGTCAGACAACATCTTGCCTTCGCTTTATGATGTCAGATCATCACTGGTCCAATTGTCCTTGTGGAAGCGGACCACACAGGAGGATGAGATATCAGAAGTTATGCAGTAGGTTGCTATCTCTATTCATGACCGCAAGGCAAGTCGGAGGTGGAATGGCAAATACTCTGAACCACTCAAAGCACTGTGGCCTTTTTTAAAGTGGGATGCAGATACAAAAACAGAGACTATCCTTACCAACAATCCTTCTTGAATATCAGAGTCCAACATACAGAGTGCAGCGGAAGACGTTAAATGTGCTTCATTCCGTGAGAACGCAACTCTATAGTTCTACAGTGAGATAGTGCATTTCAGCCTCAAAGGAAGCAATGTCCTCAAACGGAACATTGGTGGCACCAGGATCTAAAGCAGGCTTAAGAAGCCTTGGATGCAGTCAGTCTTTTATTAACTATCATGACCAACACAATGTGATCCATAATACTTCCATTTTGGCAGAAATTACATTCAAGCACAGGCCCCCACTAGAAGGTAGTGATGACATTCAGGTGCTGAAAACGTCTTTTTAATGCCTAAAGGAATGATTGTGAGCTTTACTTACCATATATATTGGTCAAATGATGCCCTATGCCGGAAGACTGTCTTTTTTTTTTTTTCTTCAGTATCGGCAATGCAGAGACAATTTGTTGCGAAACACTGCCACTGCTGGTCATTCAGTATAATCTGCAGATGGAAAAGTCCACTGTTAGCACATTTACTACAAGCAATACAAAAAAAATCATGATTTTTATAAAGGGTAAACAGATCAATACTATGGAGTTTGTATTATTGTGCAAATCAGCAGTTCATTAGAAAATCAAATCTCGATTTGTGTTTTTAACCTACCATACTACTCTGAATCTCATGCCTCATTTGGCAACACCCTCTAAACAACTGTAGAAGGTACATTAGGACATAGATAGAGATCTTTTTGCCATCCAAGTGGCAGCGTACCCCTCTCACTTTATTTGTTTTAGGATATGCTACACCAGTAGCAATTAAGCCAGCTGATAAGTTGAGAGGTAGGGTTACGCTACAGTTAATGGGAATAATAAAAGCTATGAATAGCATGTTCATAATCATCATTTGAGCCAATTCCTAGCAGTTCAGCAATAGTGAAGTTGACTAATGCTCAAACTCCCGTTCGTTCAAATTTAAAGGTCTTAAAAAGTGCCCTAATTTCGTACATTTTACCATCATAGCTGTCACTTGGGCGTCCGGTCTACCCTGCTACTCATTTCATTAGCAAGATAAATGTATCTTACTGCTTGCTAGGCAACAACAGAGTGGCCCTCACGTCAGACAACATCTTGCATTTAGCTTTATGATGTCAGCTTGCTAGGCAACAGATTGGCCCTCATGTCAGACAACATCTTGCCTTCGCTTTATGATGTCAGATCATCACTGGTCCAATTGTCCTTGTGGAAGCGGACCACACAGGAGGATGAGATATCAGAAGTTATGCAGTAGGTTGCTATCTCTATTCATGACCGCAAGGCAAGTCGGAGGTGGAATGGCAAATACTCTGAACCACTCAAAGCACTGTGGCCTTTTTTAAAGTGGGATGCAGATACAAAAACAGAGACTATCCTTACCAACAATCCTTCTTGAATATCAGAGTCCAACATACAGAGTGCAGCGGAAGACGTTAAATGTGCTTCATTCCGTGAGAACGCAACTCTATAGTTCTACAGTGAGATAGTGCATTTCAGCCTCAAAGGAAGCAATGTCCTCAAACGGAACATTGGTGGCACCAGGATCTAAAGCAGGCTTAAGAAGCCTTGGATGCAGTCAGTCTTTTATTAACTATCATGACCAACACAATGTGATCCATAATACTTCCATTTTGGCAGAAATTACATTCAAGCACAGGCCCCCACTAGAAGGTAGTGATGACATTCAGGTGCTGAAAACGTCTTTTTAATGCCTAAAGGAATGATTGTGAGCTTTACTTACCATATATATTGGTCAAATGATGCCCTATGCCGGAAGACTGTCTTTTTTTTTTTTTCTTCAGTATCGGCAATGCAGAGACAATTTGTTGCGAAACACTGCCACTGCTGGTCATTCAGTATAATCTGCAGATGGAAAAGTCCACTGTTAGCACATTTACTACAAGCAATACAAAAAAAATCATGATTTTTATAAAGGGTAAACAGATCAATACTATGGAGTTTGTATTATTGTGCAAATCAGCAGTTCATTAGAAAATCAAATCTCGATTTGTGTTTTTAACCTACCATACTACTCTGAATCTCATGCCTCATTTGGCAACACCCTCTAAACAACTGTAGAAGGTACATTAGGACATAGATAGAGATCTTTTTGCCATCCAAGTGGCAGCGTACCCCTCTCACTTTATTTGTTTTAGGATATGCTACACCAGTAGCAATTAAGCCAGCTGATAAGTTGAGAGGTAGGGTTACGCTACAGTTAATGGGAATAATAAAAGCTATGAATAGCATGTTCATAATCATCATTTGAGCCAATTCCTAGCAGTTCAGCAATAGTGAAGTTGACTAATGCTCAAACTCCCGTTCGTTCAAATTTAAAGGTCTTAAAAAGTGCCCTAATTTCGTACATTTTACCATCATAGCTGTCACTTGGGCGTCCGGTCTACCCTGCTACTCATTTCATTAGCAAGATAAATGTATCTTACTGCTTGCTAGGCAACAACAGAGTGGCCCTCACGTCAGACAACATCTTGCATTTAGCTTTATGATGTCAGCTTGCTAGGCAACAGATTGGCCCTCATGTCAGACAACATCTTGCCTTCGCTTTATGATGTCAGATCATCACTGGTCCAATTGTCCTTGTGGAAGCGGACCACACAGGAGGATGAGATATCAGAAGTTATGCAGTAGGTTGCTATCTCTATTCATGACCACAAGGCAAGTCGGAGGTGGAATGGCAAATACTCTGAACCACTCAAAGCACTGTGGCCTTTTTTAAAGTGGGATGCAGATACAAAAACAGAGACTATCCTTACCAACAATCCTTCTTGAATATCAGAGTCCAACATACAGAGTGCAGCGGAAGACGTTAAATGTGCTTCATTCCGTGAGAACGCAACTCTATAGTTCTACAGTGAGATAGTGCATTTCAGCCTCAAAGGAAGCAATGTCCTCAAACGGAACATTGGTGGCACCAGGATCTAAAGCAGGCTTAAGAAGCCTTGGATGCAGTCAGTCTTTTATTAACTATCATGACCGACACAATGTGATCCATAATACTTCCATTTTGGCAGAAATTACATTCAAGCACAGGCCCCCACTAGAAGGTAGTGATGACATTCAGGTGCTGAAAACGTCTTTTTAATGCCTAAAGGAATGATTGTGAGCTTTACTTACCATATATATTGGTCAAATGATGCCCTATGCCGGAAGACTGTCTTTTTTTTTTTTTCTTCAGTATCGGCAATGCAGAGACAATTTGTTGCGAAACACTGCCACTGCTGGTCATTCAGTGTAATCTGCAGATGGAAAAGTCCACTGTTAGCACATTTACTACAAGCAATACAAAAAAAATCATGATTTTTATAAAGGGTAAACAGATCAATACTATGGAGTTTGTATTATTGTGCAAATCAGCAGTTCATTAGAAAATCAAATCTCGATTTGTGTTTTTAACCTACCATACTACTCTGAATCTCATGCCTCATTTGGCAACACCCTCTAAACAACTGTAGAAGGTACATTAGGACATAGATAGAGATCTTTTTGCCATCCAAGTGGCAGCGTACCCCTCTCACTTTATTTGTTTTAGGATATGGTACACCAGTAGCAATTAAGCCAGCTGATAAGTTGAGAGGTAGGGTTACGCTACAGTTAATGGGAATAATAAAAGCTATGAATAGCATGTTCATAATCATCATTTGAGCCAATTCCTAGCAGTTCAGCAATAGTGAAGTTGACTAATGCTCAAACTCCCGTTCGTTCAAATTTAAAGGTCTTAAAAAGTGCCCTAATTTCGTACATTTTACCATCATAGCTGTCACTTGGGCGTCCGGTCTACCCTGCTACTCATTTCATTAGCAAGATAAATGTATCTTACTGCTTGCTAGGCAACAACAGAGTGGCCCTCACGTCAGACAACATCTTGCATTTAGCTTATGATGTCAGCTTGCTAGGCAACAGATTGGCCCTCATGTCAGACAACATCTTGCCTTCGCTTTATGATGTCAGATCATCACTGGTCCAATTGTCCTTGTGGAAGCGGACCACACAGGAGGATGAGATATCAGAAGTTATGCAGTAGGTTGCTATCTCTATTCATGACCGCAAGGCAAGTCGGAGGTGGAATGGCAAATACTCTGAACCACTCAAAGCACTGTGGCCTTTTTTAAAGTGGGATGCAGATACAAAAACAGAGACTATCCTTACCAACAATCCTTCTTGAATATCAGAGTCCAACATACAGAGTGCAGCGGAAGACGTTAAATGTGCTTCATTCCGTGAGAACGCAACTCTATAGATCTACAGTGAGATAGTGCATTTCAGCCTCAAAGGAATCAATGTCCTCAAACGGAACATTGGTGGCACCAGGATCTAAAGCAGGCTTAAGAAGCCTTGGATGCAGTCAGTCTTTTATTAACTATCATGACCAACACAATGTGATCCATAATACTTCCATTTTGGCAAAAATTACATTCAAGCACAGGCCCCCACTAGAAGGTAGTGATGACATTCAGGTGCTGAAAACGTCTTTTTAATGCCTAAAGGAATGATTGTGAGCTTTACTTACCATATATATTGGTCAAATGATGCCCTATGCCGGAAGACTGTCTTTTTTTTTTTTTCTTCAGTATCGGCAATGCAGAGACAATTTGTTGCGAAACACTGCCACTGCTGGTCATTCAGTATAATCTGCAGATGGAAAAGTCCACTGTTAGCACATTTACTACAAGCAATACAAAAAAAATCATGATTTTTATAAAGGGTAAACAGATCAATACTATGGAGTTTGTATTATTGTGCAAATCAGCAGTTCATTAGAAAATCAAATCTCGATTTGTGTTTTTAACCTACCATACTACTCTGAATCTCATGCCTCATTTGGCAACACCCTCTAAACAACTGTAGAAGGTACATTAGGACATAGATAGAGATCTTTTTGCCATCCAAGTGGCAGCGTACCCCTCTCACTTTATTTGTTTTAGGATATGCTACACCAGTAGCAATTAAGCCAGCTGATAAGTTGAGAGGTAGGGTTACGCTACAGTTAATGGGAATAATAAAAGCTATGAATAGCATGTTCATAATCATCATTTGAGCCAATTCCTAGCAGTTCAGCAATAGTGAAGTTGACTAATGCTCAAACTCCCGTTCGTTCAAATTTAAAGGTCTTAAAAAGTGCCCTAATTTCGTACATTTTACCATCATAGCTGTCACTTGGGCGTCCGGTCTACCCTGCTACTCATTTCATTAGCAAGATAAATGTATCTTACTGCTTGCTAGGCAACAACAGAGTGGCCCTCACGTCAGACAACATCTTGCATTTAGCTTTATGATGTCAGCTTGCTAGGCAACAGATTGGCCCTCATGTCAGACAACATCTTGCCTTCGCTTTATGATGTCAGATCATCACTGGTCCAATTGTCCTTGTGGAAGCGGACCACACAGGAGGATGAGATATCAGAAGTTATGCAGTAGGTTGCTATCTCTATTCATGACCGCAAGGCAAGTCGGAGGTGGAATGGCAAATACTCTGAACCACTCAAAGCACTGTGGCCTTTTTTAAAGTGGGATGCAGATACAAAAACAGAGACTATCCTTACCAACAATCCTTCTTGAATATCAGAGTCCAACATACAGAGTGCAGCGGAAGACGTTAAATGTGCTTCATTCCGTGAGAACGCAACTCTATAGTTCTACAGTGAGATAGTGCATTTCAGCCTCAAAGGAAGCAATGTCCTCAAACGGAACATTGGTGGCACCAGGATCTAAAGCAGGCTTAAGAAGCCTTGGATGCAGTCAGTCTTTTATTAACTATCATGACCGACACAATGTGATCCATAATACTTCCATTTTGGCAGAAATTACATTCAAGCACAGGCCCCCACTAGAAGGTAGTGATGACATTCAGGTGCTGAAAACGTCTTTTTAATGCCTAAAGGAATGATTGTGAGCTTTACTTACCATATATATTGGTCAAATGATGCCCTATGCCGGAAGACTGTCTTTTTTTTTTTTCTTCAGTATCGGCAATGCAGAGACAATTTGTTGCGAAACACTGCCACTGCTGGTCATTCAGTATAATCTGCAGATGGAAAAGTCCACTGTTAGCACATTTACTACAAGCAATACAAAAAAATCATGATTTTTATAAAGGGTAAGCAGATCAATACTATGGAGTTTGTATTATTGTGCAAATCAGCAGTTCATTAGAAAATCAAATCTCGATTTGTGTTTTTAACCTACCATACTACTCTGAATCTCATGCCTCATTTGGTAACACCCTCTAAACAACTGTAGAAGGTACATTAGGACATAGATAGAGATCTTTTTGCCATCTAAGTGGCAGCTTACCCCTCTCACTTTATTTGTTTTAGGATATGGTACATCAGTAGCAATTAAGCCAGCTGATAAGTTGAGAGGTAGGGTTACGCTACAGTTAATGGGAATAATAAAAGCTATGAATAGCATGTTCATAATCATCATTTGAGCCAATTCCTAGCATTTAAGCAATAGTGAAGTTGACTAATCCTCAAACTCCCGTTCGTTCAAATTTAAAGGTCTTAAAAAGTGCCCTAATTTCGTACATTTTACCATCATAGCTGTCACTTGGGCGTCCGGTCTACCCTGCTACTCATTTCATTAGCAAGATAAATGTATCTTACTGCTTGCTAGGCAACAACAGAGTGGCCCTCACGTCAGACAACATCTTGCATTTAGCTTTATGATGTCAGCTTGCTAGGCAACAGATTGGCCCTCATGTCAGACAACATCTTGCCTTCGCTTTATGATGTCAGATCATCACTGGTCCAATTGTCCTTGTGGAAGCGGACCACACAGGAGGATGAGATATCAGAAGTTATGCAGTAGGTTGCTATCTCTATTCATGACCGCAAGGCAAGTCGGAGGTGGAATGGCAAATACTCTGAACCACTCAAAGCACTGTGGCCTTTTTTAAAGTGGGATGCAGATACAAAAACAGAGACTATCCTTACCAACAATCCTTCTTGAATATCAGAGTCCAACATACAGAGTGCAGCGGAAGACGTTAAATGTGCTTCATTCCGTGAGAACGCAACTCTATAGTTCTACAGTGAGATAGTGCATTTCAGCCTCAAAGGAAGCAATGTCCTCAAACGGAACATTGGTGGCACCAGGATCTAAAGCAGGCTTAAGAAGCCTTGGATGCAGTCAGTCTTTTATTAACTATCATGACCGACACAATGTGATCCATAATACTTCCATTTTGGCAGAAATTACATTCAAGCACAGGCCCCCACTAGAAGGTAGTGATGACATTCAGGTGCTGAAAACGTCTTTTTAATGCCTAAAGGAATGATTGTGAGCTTTACTTACCATATATATTGGTCAAATGATGCCCTATGCCGGAAGACTGTCTTTTTTTTTTTTCTTCAGTATCGGCAATGCAGAGACAATTTGTTGCGAAACACTGCCACTGCTGGTCATTCAGTATAATCTGCAGATGGAAAAGTCCACTGTTAGCACATTTACTACAAGCAATACAAAAAAATCATGATTTTTATAAAGGGTAAGCAGATCAATACTATGGAGTTTGTATTATTGTGCAAATCAGCAGTTCATTAGAAAATCAAATCTCGATTTGTGTTTTTAACCTACCATACTACTCTGAATCTCATGCCTCATTTGGTAACACCCTCTAAACAACTGTAGAAGGTACATTAGGACATAGATAGAGATCTTTTTGCCATCCAAGTGGCAGCTTACCCCTCTCACTTTATTTGTTTTAGGATATGGTACATCAGTAGCAATTAAGCCAGCTGATAAGTTGAGAGGTAGGGTTACGCTACAGTTAATGGGAATAATAAAAGCTATGAATAGCATGTTCATAATCATCATTTGAGCCAATTCCTAGCATTTAAGCAATAGTGAAGTTGACTAATGCTCCAACTCCCGTTCGTTCAAATTTAAAGGTCTTAAAAAGTGCCCTAATTTCGTACATTTTACCATCATAGCTGTCACTTGGGCGTCCGGTCTACCCTGCTACTCATTTCATTAGCAAGATAAATGTATCTTACTGCTTGCTAGGCAACAACAGAGTGGCCCTCACGTCAGACAACATCTTGCATTTAGCTTTATGATGTCAGCTTGCTAGGCAACAGATTGGCCCTCATGTCAGACAACATCTTGCCTTCGCTTTATGATGTCAGATCATCACTGGTCCAATTGTCCTTGTGGAAGCGGACCACACAGGAGGATGAGATATCAGAAGTTATGCAGTAGGTTGCTATCTCTATTCATGACCGCAAGGCAAGTCGGAGGTGGAATGGCAAATACTCTGAACCACTCAAAGCACTGTGGCCTTTTTTAAAGTGGGATGCAGATACAAAAACAGAGACTATCCTTACCAACAATCCTTCTTGAATATCAGAGTCCAACATACAGAGTGCAGCGGAAGACGTTAAATGTGCTTCATTCCGTGAGAACGCAACTCTATAGTTCTACAGTGAGATAGTGCATTTCAGCCTCAAAGGAAGCAATGTCCTCAAACGGAACATTGGTGGCACCAGGATCTAAAGCAGGCTTAAGAAGCCTTGGATGCAGTCAGTCTTTTATTAACTATCATGACCGACACAATGTGATCCATAATACTTCCATTTTGGCAGAAATTACATTCAAGCACAGGCCCCCACTAGAAGGTAGTGATGACATTCAGGTGCTGAAAACGTCTTTTTAATGCCTAAAGGAATGATTGTGAGCTTTACTTACCATATATATTGGTCAAATGATGCCCTATGCCGGAATACTGTCTTTTTTTTTTTTCTTCAGTATCGGCAATGCAGAGACAATTTGTTGCGAAACACTGCCACTGCTGGTCATTCAGTATAATCTGCAGATGGAAAAGTCCACTGTTAGCACATTTACTACAAGCAATACAAAAAAATCATGATTTTTATAAAGGGTAAGCAGATCAATACTATGGAGTTTGTATTATTGTGCAAATCAGCAGTTCATTAGAAAATCAAATCTCGATTTGTGTTTTTAACCTACCATACTACTCTGAATCTCATGCCTCATTTGGTAACACCCTCTAAACAACTGTAGAAGGTACATTAGGACATAGATAGAGATCTTTTTGCCATCCAAGTGGCAGCTTACCCCTCTCACTTTATTTGTTTTAGGATATGGTACATCAGTAGCAATTAAGCCAGCTGATAAGTTGAGAGGTAGGGTTACGCTACAGTTAGTGGGAATAATAAAAGCTATGAATAGCATGTTCATAATCATCATTTGAGCCAATTCCTAGCATTTAAGCAATAGTGAAGTTGACTAATGCTCAAACTCCCGTTCGTTCAAATTTAAAGGTCTTAAAAAGTGCCCTAATTTCGTACATTTTACCATCATAGCTGTCACTTGGGCGTCCGGTCTACCCTGCTACTCATTTCATTAGCAAGATAAATGTATCTTACTGCTTGCTAGGCAACAACAGAGTGGCCCTCACGTCAGACAACATCTTGCATTTAGCTTTATGATGTCAGCTTGCTAGGCAACAGATTGGCCCTCATGTCAGACAACATCTTGCCTTCGCTTTATGATGTCAGATCATCACTGGTCCAATTGTCCTTGTGGAAGCGGACCACACAAGAGGATGAGATATCAGAAGTTATGCAGTAGGTTGCTATCTCTATTCATGACCGCAAGGCAAGTCGGAGGTGGAATGGCAAATACTCTGAACCACTCAAAGCACTGTGGCCTTTTTTAAAGTGGGATGCAGATACAAAAACAGAGACTATCCTTACCAACAATCCTTCTTGAATATCAGAGTCCAACATACAGAGTGCAGCGGAAGACGTTAAATGTGCTTCATTCCGTGAGAACGCAACTCTATAGTTCTACAGTGAGATAGTGCATTTCAGCCTCAAAGGAAGCAATGTCCTCAAACGGAACATTGGTGGCACCAGGATCTAAAGCAGGCTTAAGAAGCCTTGGATGCAGTCAGTCTTTTATTAACTATCATGACCGACACAATGTGATCCATAATACTTCCATTTTGGCAGAAATTACATTCAAGCACAGGCCCCCACTAGAAGGTAGTGATGACATTCAGGTGCTGAAAACGTCTTTTTAATGCCTAAAGGAATGATTGTGAGCTTTACTTACCATATATATTGGTCAAATGATGCCCTATGCCGGAAGACTGTCTTTTTTTTTTTCTTCAGTATCGGCAATGCAGAGACAATTTGTTGCGAAACACTGCCACTGCTGGTCATTCAGTATAATCTGCAGATGGAAAAGTCCACTGTTAGCACATTTACTACAAGCAATACAAAAAAATCATGATTTTTATAAAGGGTAAACAGATCAATACTATGGAGTTTGTATTATTGTGCAAATCAGCAGTTCATTAGAAAATCAAATCTCGATTTGTGTTTTTAACCTACCATACTACTCTGAATCTCATGCCTCATTTGGCAACACCCTCTAAACAACTGTAGAAGGTACATTAGGACATAGATAGAGATCTTTTTGCCATCCAAGTGGCAGCGTACCCCTCTCACTTTATTTGTTTTAGGATATGGTACACCAGTAGCAATTAAGCCAGCTGATAAGTTGAGAGGTAGGGTTACGCTACAGTTAATGGGAATAATAAAAGCTATGAATAGCATGTTCATAATCATCATTTGAGCCAATTCCTAGCAGTTCAGCAATAGTGAAGTTGACTAATGCTCAAACTCCCGTTCGTTCAAATTTAAAGGTCTTAAAAAGTGCACTAATTTCGTACATTTTACCATCATAGCTGTCACTTGGGCGTCCGGTCTACCCTGCTACTCATTTCATTAGCAAGATAAATGTATCTTACTGCTTGCTAGGCAACAACAGAGTGGCCCTCACGTCAGACAACATCTTGCATTTAGCTTTATGATGTCAGCTTGATAGGCAACAGATTGGCCCTCATGTCAGACAACATCTTGCCTTCGCTTTATGATGTCAGATCATCACCGGTCCAATTGTCCTTGTGGAAGCGGACCACACAGGAGGATGAGATATCAGAAGTTATGCAGTGGGTTGCTATCTCTATTCATGACCGCAAGGCAAGTCGGAGGTGGAATGGCAAATACTCTGAACCACTCAAAGCACTGTGGCCTTTTTTAAAGTGGGATGCAGATACAAAAACAGAGACTATCCTTACCAACAATCCTTCTTGAGTATCAGAGTCCAACATACAGAGTGCAGCGGAAGACGTTAAATGTGCTTCATTCCGTGAGAACGCAACTCTATAGTTCTACAGTGAGATAGTGCATTTCAGCCTCAAAGGAAGCAATGTCCTCAAACGGAACATTGGTGGCACCATGATCTAAAGCAGGCTTAAGAAGCCTTGGATGCAGTCAGTCTTTTATTAACTATCATGACCGACACAATGTGATCCATAATACTTCCATTTTGGCAGAAATTACATTCAAGCACAGGCCCCCACTAGAAGGTAGTGATGACATTCAGGTGCTGAAAACGTCTTTTTAATGCCTAAAGGAATGATTGTGAGCTTTACTTACCATATATATTGGTCAAATGATGCCCTATGCCGGAAGACTGTCTTTTTTTTTTTTTCTTCAGTATCGGCAATGCAGAGACAATTTGTTGCGAAACACTGCCACTGCTGGTCATTCAGTATAATCTGCAGATGGAAAAGTCCACTGTTAGCACATTTACTACAAGCAATACAAAAAAAAATCATGATTTTTATAAAGGGTAAACAGATCAATACTATGGAGTTTGTATTATTGTGCAAATCAGCAGTTCATTAGAAAATCAAATCTCGATTTGTGTTTTTAACCTACCATACTACTCTGAATCTCATGCCTCATTTGGCAACACCCTCTAAACAACTGTAGAAGGTACATTAGGACATAGATAGAGATCTTTTTGCCATCCAAGTGGCAGCGTACCCCTCTCACTTTATTTGTTTTAGGATATGGTACACCAGTAGCAATTAAGCCAGCTGATAAGTTGAGAGGTAGGGTTACACTACAGTTAATGGGAATAATAAAAGCTATGAATAGCATGTTCATAATCATCATTTGAGCCAATTCCTAGCAGTTCAGCAATAGTGAAGTTGACTAATGCTCAAACTCCCGTTCGTTCAAATTTAAAGGTCTTAAAAAGTGCCCTAATTTCGTACATTTTACCATCATAGCTGTCACTTGGGCGTCCGGTCTACCCTGCTACTCATTTCATTAGCAAGATAAATGTATCTTACTGCTTGCTAGGCAACAACAGAGTGGCCCTCACGTCAGACAACATCTTGCATTTAGCTTTATGATGTCAGCTTGCTAGGCAACAGATTGGCCCTCATGTCAGACAACATCTTGCCTTCGCTTTATGATGTCAGATCATCACTGGTCCAATTGTCCTTGTGGAAGCGGACCACACAGGAGGATGAGATATCAGAAGTTATGCAGTAGGTTGCTATCTCTATTCATGACCGCAAGGCAAGTCGGAGGTGGAATGGCAAATACTCTGAACCACTCAAAGCACTGTGGCCTTTTTTAAAGTGGGATGCAGATACAAAAACAGAGACTATCCTTACCAACAATCCTTCTTGAATATCAGAGTCCAACATACAGAGTGCAGCGGAAGACGTTAAATGTGCTTCATTCCGTGAGAACGCAACTCTATAGTTCTACAGTGAGATAGTGCATTTCAGCCTCAAAGGAAGCAATGTCCTCAAACGGAACATTGGTGGCACCAGGATCTAAAGCAGGCTTAAGAAGCCTTGGATGCAGTCAGTCTTTTATTAACTATCATGACCGACACAATGTGATCCATAATACTTCCATTTTGGCAGAAATTACATTCAAGCACAGGCCCCCACTAGAAGGTAGTGATGACATTCAGGTGCTGAAAACGTCTTTTTAATGCCTAAAGGAATGATTGTGAGCTTTACTTACCATATATATTGGTCAAATGATGCCCTATGCCGGAAGACTGTCTTTTTTTTTTTCTTCAGTATCGGCAATGCAGAGACAATTTGTTGCGAAACACTGCCACTGCTGGTCATTCAGTATAATCTGCAGATGGAAAAGTCCACTGTTAGCACATTTACTACAAGCAATACAAAAAAATCATGATTTTTATAAAGGGTAAGCAGATCAATACTATGGAGTTTGTATTATTGTGCAAATCAGCAGTTCATTAGAAAATCAAATCTCGATTTGTGTTTTTAACCTACCATACTACTCTGAATCTCATGCCTCATTTGGTAACACCCTCTAAACAACTGTAGAAGGTACATTAGGACATAGATAGAGATCTTTTTGCCATCCAAGTGGCAGCGTACCCCTCTCACTTTATTTGTTTTAGGATATGGTACACCAGTAGCAATTAAGCCAGCTGATAAGTTGAGAGGTAGGGTTACGCTACAGTTAATGGGAATAATAAAAGCTATGAATAGCATGTTCATAATCATCATTTGAGCCAATTCCTAGCAGTTCAGCAATAGTGAAGTTGACTAATGCTCAAACTCCCGTTCGTTCAAATTTAAAGGTCTTAAAAAGTGCCCTAATTTCGTACATTTTACCATCATAGCTGTCACTTGGGCGTCCGGTCTACCCTGCTACTCATTTCATTAGCAAGATAAATGTATCTTACTGCTTGCTAGGCAACAACAGAGTGGCCCTCACGTCAGACAACATCTTGCATTTAGCTTTATGATGTCAGCTTGATAGGCAACAGATTGGCCCTCATGTCAGACAACATCTTGCCTTCGCTTTATGATGTCAGATCATCACCGGTCCAATTGTCCTTGTGGAAGCGGACCACACAGGAGGATGAGATATCAGAAGTTATGCAGTAGGTTGCTATCTCTATTCATGACCGCAAGGCAAGTCGGAGGTGGAATGGCAAATACTCTGAACCACTCAAAGCACTGTGGCCTTTTTTAAAGTGGGATGCAGATACAAAAACAGAGACTATCCTTACCAACAATCCTTCTTGAGTATCAGAGTCCAACATACAGAGTGCAGCGGAAGACGTTAAATGTGCTTCATTCCGTGAGAACGCAACTCTATAGTTCTACAGTGAGATAGTGCATTTCAGCCTCAGAGGAAGCAATGTCCTCAAACGGAACATTGGTGGCACCAGGATCTAAAGCAGGCTTAAGAAGCCTTGGATGCAGTCAGTCTTTTATTAACTATCATGACCGACACAATGTGATCCATAATACTTCCATTTTGGCAGAAATTACATTCAAGCACAGGCCCCCACTAGAAGGTAGTGATGACATTCAGGTGCTGAAAACGTCTTTTTAATGCCTAAAGGAATGATTGTGAGCTTTACTTACCGTATATATTGGTCAAATGATGCCCTATGCCGGAAGACTGTCTTTTTTTTTTTTTCTTCAGTATCGGCAATGCAGAGACAATTTGTTGCGAAACACTGCCACTGCTGGTCATTCAGTATAATCTGCAGATGGAAAAGTCCACTGTTAGCACATTTACTACAAGCAATATAAAAAAAATCATGATTTTTATAAAGGGTAAACAGATCAATACTATGGAGTTTGTATTATTGTGCAAATCAGCAGTTCATTAGAAAATCAAATCTCGATTTGTGTTTTTAACCTACCATACTACTCTGAATCTCATGCCTCATTTGGCAACACCCTCTAAACAACTGTAGAAGGTACATTAGGACATAGATAGAGATCTTTTTGCCATCCAAGTGGCAGCGTACCCCTCTCACTTTATTTGTTTTTAGGATATGGTACACCAGTAGCAATTAAGCCAGCTGATAAGTTGAGAGGTAGGGTTACGCTACAGTTAATGGGAATAATAAAAGCTATGAATAGCATGTTCATAATCATCATTTGAGCCAATTCCTAGCAGTTCAGCAATAGTGAAGTTGACTAATGCTCAAACTCCCGTTCGTTCAAATTTAAAGGTCTTAAAAAGTGCCCTAATTTCGTACATTTTACCATCATAGCTGTCACTTGGGCGTCCGGTCTACCCTGCTACTCATTTCATTAGCAAGATAAATGTATCTTACTGCTTGCTAGGCAACAACAGAGTGGCCCTCACGTCAGACAACATCTTGCATTTAGCTTTATGATGTCAGCTTGATAGGCAACAGATTGGCCCTCATGTCAGAGAACATCTTGCCTTCGCTTTATGATGTCAGATCATCACCGGTCCAATTGTCCTTGTGGAAGCGGACCACACAGGAGGATGAGATATCAGAAGTTATGCAGTAGGTTGCTATCTCTATTCATGACCGCAAGGCAAGTCGGAGGTGGAATGGCAAATACTCTGAACCACTCAAAGCACTGTGGCCTTTTTTAAAGTGGGATGCAGATACAAAAACAGAGACTATCCTTACCAACAATCCTTCTTGAGTATCAGAGTCCAACATACAGAGTGCAGCGGAAGACGTTAAATGTGCTTCATTCCGTGAGAACGCAACTCTATAGTTCTACAGTGAGATAGTGCATTTCAGCCTCAGAGGAAGCAATGTCCTCAAACGGAACATTGGTGGCACCAGGATCTAAAGCAGGCTTAAGAAGCCTTGGATGCAGTCAGTCTTTTATTAACTATCATGACCGACACAATGTGATCCATAATACTTCCATTTTGGCAGAAATTACATTCAAGCACAGGCCCCCACTAGAAGGTAGTGATGACATTCAGGTGCTGAAAACGTCTTTTTAATGCCTAAAGGAATGATTGTGAGCTTTACTTACCATATATATTGGTCAAATGATGCCCTATGCCGGAAGACTGTCTTTTTTTTTTTTTCTTCAGTATCGGCAATGCAGAGACAATTTGTTGCGAAACACTGCCACTGCTGGTCATTCAGTATAATCTGCAGATGGAAAAGTCCACTGTTAGCACATTTACTACAAGCAATACAAAAAAATCATGATTTTTATAAAGGGTAAACAGATCAATACTATGGAGTTTGTATTATTGTGCAAATCAGCAGTTCATTAGAAAATCAAATCTCGATTTGTGTTTTTAACCTACCATACTACTCTGAATCTCATGCCTCATTTGGCAACACCCTCTAAACAACTGTAGAAGGTACATTAGGACATAGATAGAGATCTTTTTGCCATCCAAGTGGCAGCGTACCCCTCTCACTTTATTTGTTTTAGGATATGGTACACCAGTAGCAATTAAGCCAGCTGATAAGTTGAGAGGTAGGGTTACGCTACAGTTAATGGGAATAATAAAAGCTATGAATAGCATGTTCATAATCATCATTTGAGCCAATTCCTAGCAGTTCAGCAATAGTGAAGTTGACTAATGCTCAAACTCCCGTTCGTTCAAATTTAAAGGTCTTAAAAAGTGCCCTAATTTCGTACATTTTACCATCATAGCTGTCACTTGGGCGTCCGGTCTACCCTGCTACTCATTTCATTAGCAAGATAAATGTATCTTACTGCTTGCTAGGCAACAACAGAGTGGCCCTCACGTCAGACAACATCTTGCATTTAGCTTTATGATGTCAGCTTGATAGGCAACAGATTGGCCCTCATGTCAGACAACATCTTGCCTTCGCTTTATGATGTCAGATCATCACCGGTCCAATTGTCCTTGTGGAAGCGGACCACACAGGAGGATGAGATATCAGAAGTTATGCAGTAGGTTGCTATCTCTATTCATGACCGCAAGGCAAGTCGGAGGTGGAATGGCAAATACTCTGAACCACTCAAAGCACTGTGGCCTTTTTTAAAGTGGGATGCAGATACAAAAACAGAGACTATCCTTACCAACAATCCTTCTTGAGTATCAGAGTCCAACATACAGAGTGCAGCGGAAGACGTTAAATGTGCTTCATTCCGTGAGAACGCAACTCTATAGTTCTACAGTGAGATAGTGCATTTCAGCCTCAGAGGAAGCAATGTCCTCAAACGGAACATTGGTGGCACCAGGATCTAAAGCAGGCTTAAG
Organism: Lissotriton vulgaris; assembly: GCF_964263255.1. NCBI lineage: Eukaryota > Metazoa > Chordata > Amphibia > Caudata > Salamandridae > Lissotriton > Lissotriton vulgaris. Next base: position 322,140,965 of record NC_141700.1, on the reverse strand, counting down.
AAGCCTTGGATGCAGTCAGTCTTTTATTAACTATCATGACCGACACAATGTGATCCATAATACTTCCATTTTGGCAGAAATTACATTCAAGCACAGGCCCCCACTAGAAGGTAGTGATGACATTCAGGTGCTGAAAACGTCTTTTTAATGCCTAAAGGAATGATTGTGAGCTTTACTTACCATATATATTGGTCAAATGATGCCATATGCCGGAAGACTGTCTTTTTTTTTTTTTCTTCAGTATCGGCAATGCAGAGACAATTTGTTGCGAAACACTGCCACTGCTGGTCATTCAGTATAATCTGCAGATGGAAAAGTCCACTGTTAGCACATTTACTACAAGCAATATAAAAAAAATCATGATTTTTATAAAGGGTAAACAGATCAATACTATGGAGTTTGTATTATTGTGCAAATCAGCAGTTCATTAGAAAATCAAATCTCGATTTGTGTTTTTAACCTACCATACTACTCTGAATCTCATGCCTCATTTGGCAACACCCTCTAAACAACTGTAGAAGGTACATTAGGACATAGATAGAGATCTTTTTGCCATCCAAGTGGCAGCGTACCCCTCTCACTTTATTTGTTTTTAGGATATGGTACACCAGTAGCAATTAAGCCAGCTGATAAGTTGAGAGGTAGGGTTACGCTACAGTTAATGGGAATAATAAAAGCTATGAATAGCATGTTCATAATCATCATTTGAGCCAATTCCTAGCTGTTCAGCAATAGTGAAGTTGACTAATGCTCAAACTCCCGTTCGTTCAAATTTAAAGGTCTTAAAAAGTGCCCTAATTTCGTACATTTTACCATCATAGCTGTCACTTGGGCGTCCGGTCTACCCTGCTACTCATTTCATTAGCAAGATAAATGTATCTTACTGCTTGCTAGGCAACAACAGAGTGGCCCTCACGTCAGACAACATCTTGCATTTAGCTTTATGATGTCAGCTTGCTAGGCAACAGAGTGGCCCTCATGTCAGACAACATCTTGCCTTCGCTTTATGATGTCAGATCATCACTGGTCCAATTGTCCTTGTGGAAGCGGACCACACAGGAGGATGAGATATCAGAAGTTATGCAGTAGGTTGCTATCTCTATTCATGACCGCAAGGCAAGTCGGAGGTGGAATGGCAAATACTCTGAACCACTCAAAGCACTGTGGCCTTTTTTAAAGTGGGATGCAGATACAAAAACAGAGACTATCCTTACCAACAATCCTTCTTGAATATCAGAGTCCAACATACAGAGTGCAGCGGAAGACGTTAAATGTGCTTCATTCCGTGAGAACGCAACTCTATAGTTCTACAGTGAGATAGTGCATTTCAGCCTCAAAGGAAGCAATGTCCTCAAACGGAACATTGGTGGCACCAGGATCTAAAGCAGGCTTAAGAAGCCTTGGATGCAGTCAGTCTTTTATTAACTATCATGACCGACACAATGTGATCCATAATACTTCCATTTTGGCAGAAATTACATTCAAGCACAGGCCCCCACTAGAAGGTAGTGATGACATTCAGGTGCTGAAAACGTCTTTTTAATGCCTAAAGGAATGATTGTGAGCTTTACTTACCATATATATTGGTCAAATGATGCCCTATGCCGGAAGACTGTCTTTTTTTTTTTCTTCAGTATCGGCAATGCAGAGACAATTTGTTGCGAAACACTGCCACTGCTGGTCATTCAGTATAATCTGCAGATGGAAAAGTCCACTGTTAGCACATTTACTACAAGCAATACAAAAAAATCATGATTTTTATAAAGGGTAAACAGATCAATACTATGGAGTTTGTATTATTGTGCAAATCAGCAGTTCATTAGAAAATCAAATCTCGATTTGTGTTTTTAACCTACCATACTACTCTGAATCTCATGCCTCATTTGGCAACACCCTCTAAACAACTGTAGAAGGTACATTAGGACATAGATAGAGATCTTTTTGCCATCCAAGTGGCAGCGTACCCCTCTCACTTTATTTGTTTTTAGGATATGGTACACCAGTAGCAATTAAGCCAGCTGATAAGTTGAGAGGTAGGGTTACGCTACAGTTAATGGGAATAATAAAAGCTATGAATAGCATGTTCATAATCATCATTTGAGCCAATTCCTAGCAGTTCAGCAATAGTGAAGTTGACTAATGCTCAAACTCCCGTTCGTTCAAATTTAAAGGTCTTAAAAAGTGCCCTAATTTCGTACATTTTACCATCATAGCTGTCACTTGGGCGTCCGGTCTACCCTGCTACTCATTTCATTAGCAAGATAAATGTATCTTACTGCTTGCTAGGCAACAACAGAGTGGCCCTCACGTCAGACAACATCTTGCATTTAGCTTTATGATGTCAGCTTGATAGGCAACAGATTGGCCCTCATGTCAGACAACATCTTGCCTTCGCTTTATGATGTCAGATCATCACCGGTCCAATTGTCCTTGTGGAAGCGGACCACACAGGAGGATGAGATATCAGAAGTTATGCAGTAGGTTGCTATCTCTATTCATGACCGCAAGGCAAGTCGGAGGTGGAATGGCAAATACTCTGAACCACTCAAAGCACTGTGGCCTTTTTTAAAGTGGGATGCAGATACAAAAACAGAGACTATCCTTACCAACAATCCTTCTTGAGTATCAGAGTCCAACATACAGAGTGCAGCGGAAGACGTTAAATGTGCTTCATTCCGTGAGAACGCAACTCTATAGTTCTACAGTGAGATAGTGCATTTCAGCCTCAAAGGAAGCAATGTCCTCAAACGGAACATTGGTGGCACCAGGATCTAAAGCAGGCTTAAGAAGCCTTGGATGCAGTCAGTCTTTTATTAACTATCATGACCGACACAATGTGATCCATAATACTTCCATTTTGGCAGAAATTACATTCAAGCACAGGCCCCCACTAGAAGGTAGTGATGACATTCAGGTGCTGAAAACGTCTTTTTAATGCCTAAAGGAATGATTGTGAGCTTTACTTACCATATATATTGGTCAAATGATGCCCTATGCCGGAAGACTGTCTTTTTTTTTTTTCTTCAGTATCGGCAATGCAGAGACAATTTGTTGCGAAACACTGCCACTGCTGGTCATTCAGTATAATCTGCAGATGGAAAAGTCCACTGTTAGCACATTTACTACAAGCAATACAAAAAAAATCATGATTTTTATAAAGGGTAAACAGATCAATACTATGGAGTTTGTATTATTGTGCAAATCAGCAGTTCATTAGAAAATCAAATCTCGATTTGTGTTTTTAACCTACCATACTACTCTGAATCTCATGCCTCATTTGGCAACACCCTCTAAACAACTGTAGAAGGTACATTAGGACATAGATAGAGATCTTTTTGCCATCCAAGTGGCAGCGTACCCCTCTCACTTTATTTGTTTTAGGATATGGTACACCAGTAGCAATTAAGCCAGCTGATAAGTTGAGAGGTAGGGTTACGCTACAGTTAATGGGAATAATAAAAGCTATGATTAGCATGTTCATAATCATCATTTGAGCCAATTCCTAGCAGTTCAGCAATAGTGAAGTTGACTAATGATCAAACTCCCGTTCGTTCAAATTTAAAGGTCTTAAAAAGTGCCCTAATTTCATACATTTTACCATCATAGCTGTCACTTGGGCGTCCGGTCTACCCTGCTACTCATTTCATTAGCAAGATAAATGAATCTTACTGCTTGCTAGGCAACAACAGAGTGGCCCTCACGTCAGACAACATCTTGCATTTAGCTTTATGATGTCAGCTTGCTAGGCAACAGATTGGCCCTCATGTCAGACAACATCTTGCCTTCGCTTTATGATGTCAGATCATCACTGGTCCAATTGTCCTTGTGGAAGCGGACCACACAGGAGGATGAGATATCAGAAGTTATGCAGTAGGTTGCTATCTCTATTCATGACCGCAAGGCAAGTCGGAGGTGGAATGGCAAATACTCTGAACCACTCAAAGCACTGTGGCCTTTTTTAAAGTGGGATGCAGATACAAAAACAGAGACTATCCTTACCAACAATCCTTCTTGAATATCAGAGTCCAACATACAGAGTGCAGCGGAAGACGTTAAATGTGCTTCATTCCGTGAGAACGCAACTCTATAGTTCTACAGTGAGATAGTGCATTTCAGCCTCAAAGGAAGCAATGTCCTCAAACGGAACATTGGTGGCACCAGGATCTAAAGCAGGCTTAAGAAGCCTTGGATGCAGTCAGTCTTTTATTAACTATCATGACCGACACAATGTGATCCATAATACTTCCATTTTGGCAGAAATTACATTCAAGCACAGGCCCCCACTAGAAGGTAGTGATGACATTCAGGTGCTGAAAACGTCTTTTTAATGCCTAAAGGAATGATTGTGAGCTTTACTTACCATATATATTGGTCAAATGATGCCCTATGCCGGAAGACTGTCTTTTTTTTTTTCTTCAGTATCGGCAATGCAGAGACAATTTGTTGCGAAACACTGCCACTGCTGGTCATTCAGTATAATCTGCAGATGGAAAAGTCCACTGTTAGCACATTTACTACAAGCAATACAAAAAAATCATGATTTTTATAAAGGGTAAACAGATCAATACTATGGAGTTTGTATTATTGTGCAAATCAGCAGTTCATTAGAAAATCAAATCTCGATTTGTGTTTTTAACCTACCATACTACTCTGAATCTCATGCCTCATTTGGCAACACCCTCTAAACAACTGTAGATGGTACATTAGGACATAGATAGAGATCTTTTTGCCATCCAAGTGGCAGCGTACCCCTCTCACTTTATTTGTTTTAGGATATGGTACACCAGTAGCAATTAAGCCAGCTGATAAGTTGAGAGGTAGGGTTACGCTACAGTTAATGGGAATAATAAAAGCTATGAATAGCATGTTCATAATCATCATTTGAGCCAATTCCTAGCAGTTCAGCAATAGTGAAGTTGACTAATGCTCAAACTCCCGTTCGTTCAAATTTAAAGGTCTTAAAAAGTGCCCTAATTTCGTACATTTTACCATCATAGCTGTCACTTGGGCGTCCGGTCTACCCTGCTACTCATTTCATTAGCAAGATAAATGTATCTTACTGCTTGCTAGGCAACAACAGAGTGGCCCTCACGTCAGACAACATCTTGCATTTAGCTTTATGATGTCAGCTTGATAGGCAACAGATTGGCCCTCATGTCAGACAACATCTTGCCTTCGCTTTATGATGTCAGATCATCACCGGTCCAATTGTCCTTGTGGAAGCGGACCACACAGGAGGATGAGATATCAGAAGTTATGCAGTAGGTTGCTATCTCTATTCATGACCGCAAGGCAAGTCGGAGGTGGAATGGCAAATACTCTGAATCACTCAAAGCACTGTGGCCTTTTTTAAAGTGGGATGCAGATACAAAAACAGAGACTATCCTTACCAACAATCCTTCTTGAGTATCAGAGTCCAACATACAGAGTGCAGCGGAAGACGTTAAATGTGCTTCATTCCGTGAGAACGCAACTCTATAGTTCTACAGTGAGATAGTGCATTTCAGCCTCAGAGGAAGCAATGTCCTCAAACGGAACATTGGTGGCACCAGGATCTAAAGCAGGCTTAAGAAGCCTTGGATGCAGTCAGTCTTTTATTAACTATCATGACCGACACAATGTGATCCATAATACTTCCATTTTGGCAGAAATTACATTCAAGCACAGGCCCCCACTAGAAGGTAGTGATGACATTCAGGTGCTGAAAACGTCTTTTTAATGCCTAAAGGAATGATTGTGAGCTTTACTTACCATATATATTGGTCAAATGATGCCCTATGCCGGAAGACTGTCTTTTTTTTTTTTTCTTCAGTATCGGCAATGCAGAGACAATTTGTTGCGAAACACTGCCACTGCTGGTCATTCAGTATAATCTGCAGATGGAAAAGTCCACTGTTAGCACATTTACTACAAGCAATATAAAAAAAATCATGATTTTTATAAAGGGTAAACAGATCAATACTATGGAGTTTGTATTATTGTGCAAATCAGCAGTTCATTAGAAAATCAAATCTCGATTTGTGTTTTTAACCTACCATACTACTCTGAATCTCATGCCTCATTTGGCAACACCCTCTAAACAACTGTAGAAGGTACATTAGGACATAGATAGAGATCTTTTTGCCATCCAAGTGGCAGCGTACCCCTCTCACTTTATTTGTTTTTAGGATATGGTACACCAGTAGCAATTAAGCCAGCTGATAAGTTGAGAGGTAGGGTTACGCTACAGTTAATGGGAATAATAAAAGCTATGAATAGCATGTTCATAATCATCATTTGAGCCAATTCCTAGCAGTTCAGCAATAGTGAAGTTGACTAATGCTCAAACTCCCGTTCGTTCAAATTTAAAGGTCTTAAAAAGTGCCCTAATTTCGTACATTTTACCATCATAGCTGTCACTTGGGCGTCCGGTCTACCCTGCTACTCATTTCATTAGCAAGATAAATGTATCTTACTGCTTGCTAGGCAACAACAGAGTGGCCCTCACGTCAGACAACATCTTGCATTTAGCTTTATGATGTCAGCTTGGTAGGCAACAGATTGGCCCTCATGTCAGACAACATCTTGCCTTCGCTTTATGATGTCAGATCATCACTGGTCCAATTGTCCTTGTGGAAGCGGACCACACAGGAGGATGAGATATCAGAAGTTATGCAGTAGGTTGCTATCTCTATTCATGACCGCAAGGCAAGTCGGAGGTGGAATGGCAAATACTCTGAACCACTCAAAGCACTGTGGCCTTTTTTAAAGTGGGATGCAGATACAAAAACAGAGACTATCCTTACCAACAATCCTTCTTGAGTATCAGAGTCCAACATACAGAGTGCAGCGGAAGACGTTAAATGTGCTTCATTCCGTGAGAACGCAACTCTATAGTTCTACAGTGAGATAGTGCATTTCAGCCTCAAAGGAAGCAATGTCCTCAAACGGAACATTGGTGGCACCAGGATCTAAAGCAGGCTTAAGAAGCCTTGGATGCAGTCAGTCTTTTATTAACTATCATGACCGACACAATGTGATCCATAATACTTCCATTTTGGCAGAAATTACATTCAAGCACAGGCCCCCACTAGAAGGTAGTGATGACATTCAGGTGCTGAAAACGTCTTTTTAATGCCTAAAGGAATGATTGTGAGCTTTACTTACCATATATATTGGTCAAATGATGCCCTATGCCGGAAGACTGTCTTTTTTTTTTTTCTTCAGTATCGGCAATGCAGAGACAATTTGTTGCGAAACACTGCCACTGCTGGTCATTCAGTATAATCTGCAGATGGAAAAGTCCACTGTTAGCACATTTACTACAAGCAATACAAAAAAATCATGATTTTTATAAAGGGTAAACAGATCAATACTATGGAGTTTGTATTATTGTGCAAATCAGCAGTTCATTAGAAAATCAAATCTCGATTTGTGTTTTTAACCTACCATACTACTCTGAATCTCATGCCTCATTTGGCAACACCCTCTAAACAACTGTAGAAGGTACATTAGGACATAGATAGAGATCTTTTTGCCATCCAAGTGGCAGCGTACCCCTCTCACTTTATTTGTTTTAGGATATGGTACACCAGTAGCAATTAAGCCAGCTGATAAGTTGAGAGGTAGGGTTACGCTACAGTTAATGGGAATAATAAAAGCTATGATTAGCATGTTCATAATCATCATTTGAGCCAATTCCTAGCAGTTCAGCAATAGTGAAGTTGACTAATGCTCAAACTCCCGTTCGTTCAAATTTAAAGGTCTTAAAAAGTGCCCTAATTTCGTACATTTTACCATCATAGCTGTCACTTGGGCGTCCGGTCTACCCTGCTACTCATTTCATTAGCAAGATAAATGAATCTTACTGCTTGCTAGGCAACAACAGAGTGGCCCTCACGTCAGACAACATCTTGCATTTAGCTTTATGATGTCAGCTTGCTAGGCAACAGATTGGCCCTCATGTCAGACAACATCTTGCCTTCGCTTTATGATGTCAGATCATCACTGGTCCAATTGTCCTTGTGGAAGCGGACCACACAGGAGGATGAGATATCAGAAGTTATGCAGTAGGTTGCTATCTCTATTCATGACCGCAAGGCAAGTCGGAGGTGGAATGGCAAATACTCTGAACCACTCAAAGCACTGTGGCCTTTTTTAAAGTGGGATGCAGATACAAAAACAGAGACTATCCTTACCAACAATCCTTCTTGAATATCAGAGTCCAACATACAGAGTGCAGCGGAAGACGTTAAATGTGCTTCATTCCGTGAGAACGCAACTCTATAGTTCTACAGTGAGATAGTGCATTTCAGCCTCAAAGGAAGCAATGTCCTCAAACGGAACATTGGTGGCACCAGGATCTAAAGCAGGCTTAAGAAGCCTTGGATGCAGTCAGTCTTTTATTAACTATCATGACCGACACAATGTGATCCATAATACTTCCATTTTGGCAGAAATTACATTCAAGCACAGGCCCCCACTAGAAGGTAGTGATGACATTCAGGTGCTGAAAACGTCTTTTTAATGCCTAAAGGAATGATTGTGAGCTTTACTTACCATATATATTGGTCAAATGATGCCCTATGCCGGAAGACTGTCTTTTTTTTTTTCTTCAGTATCGGCAATGCAGAGACAATTTGTTGCGAAACACTGCCACTGCTGGTCATTCAGTATAATCTGCAGATGGAAAAGTCCACTGTTAGCACATTTACTACAAGCAATACAAAAAAATCATGATTTTTATAAAGGGTAAACAGATCAATACTATGGAGTTTGTATTATTGTGCAAATCAGCAGTTCATTAGAAAATCAAATCTCGATTTGTGTTTTTAACCTACCATACTACTCTGAATCTCATGCCTCATTTGGCAACACCCTCTAAACAACTGTAGAAGGTACATTAGGACATAGATAGAGATCTTTTTGCCATCCAAGTGGCAGCGTACCCCTCTCACTTTATTTGTTTTAGGATATGGTACACCAGTAGCAATTAAGCCAGCTGATAAGTTGAGAGGTAGGGTTACGCTACAGTTAATGGGAATAATAAAAGCTATGAATAGCATGTTCATAATCATCATTTGAGCCAATTCCTAGCAGTTCAGCAATAGTGAAGTTGACTAATGCTCAAACTCCCGTTCGTTCAAATTTAAAGGTCTTAAAAAGTGCCCTAATTTCGTACATTTTACCATCATAGCTGTCACTTGGGCGTCCGGTCTACCCTGCTACTCATTTCATTAGCAAGATAAATGTATCTTACTGCTTGCTAGGCAACAACAGAGTGGCCCTCACGTCAGACAACATCTTGCATTTAGCTTTATGATGTCAGCTTGATAGGCAACAGATTGGCCCTCATGTCAGACAACATCTTGCCTTCGCTTTATGATGTCAGATCATCACCGGTCCAATTGTCCTTGTGGAAGCGGACCACACAGGAGGATGAGATATCAGAAGTTATGCAGTAGGTTGCTATCTCTATTCATGACCGCAAGGCAAGTCGGAGGTGGAATGGCAAATACTCTGAATCACTCAAAGCACTGTGGCCTTTTTTAAAGTGGGATGCAGATACAAAAACAGAGACTATCCTTACCAACAATCCTTCTTGAGTATCAGAGTCCAACATACAGAGTGCAGCGGAAGACGTTAAATGTGCTTCATTCCGTGAGAACGCAACTCTATAGTTCTACAGTGAGATAGTGCATTTCAGCCTCAGAGGAAGCAATGTCCTCAAACGGAACATTGGTGGCACCAGGATCTAAAGCAGGCTTAAGAAGCCTTGGATGCAGTCAGTCTTTTATTAACTATCATGACCGACACAATGTGATCCATAATACTTCCATTTTGGCAGAAATTACATTCAAGCACAGGCCCCCACTAGAAGGTAGTGATGACATTCAGGTGCTGAAAACGTCTTTTTAATGCCTAAAGGAATGATTGTGAGCTTTACTTACCATATATATTGGTCAAATGATGCCCTATGCCGGAAGACTGTCTTTTTTTTTTTTCTTCAGTATCGGCAATGCAGAGACAATTTGTTGCGAAACACTGCCACTGCTGGTCATTCAGTATAATCTGCAGATGGAAAAGTCCACTGTTAGCACATTTACTACAAGCAATATAAAAAAAATCATGATTTTTATAAAGGGTAAACAGATCAATACTATGGAGTTTGTATTATTGTGCAAATCAGCAGTTCATTAGAAAATCAAATCTCGATTTGTGTTTTTAACCTACCATACTACTCTGAATCTCATGCCTCATTTGGCAACACCCTCTAAACAACTGTAGAAGGTACATTAGGACATAGATAGAGATCTTTTTGCCATCCAAGTGGCAGCGTACCCCTCTCACTTTATTTGTTTTTAGGATATGGTACACCAGTAGCAATTAAGCCAGCTGATAAGTTGAGAGGTAGGGTTACGCTACAGTTAATGGGAATAATAAAAGCTATGAATAGCATGTTCATAATCATCATTTGAGCCAATTCCTAGCAGTTCAGCAATAGTGAAGTTGACTAATGCTCAAACTCCCGTTCGTTCAAATTTAAAGGTCTTAAAAAGTGCCCTAATTTCGTACATTTTACCATCATAGCTGTCACTTGGGCGTCCGGTCTACCCTGCTACTCATTTCATTAGCAAGATAAATGTATCTTACTGCTTGCTAGGCAACAACAGAGTGGCCCTCACGTCAGACAACATCTTGCATTTAGCTTTATGATGTCAGCTTGCTAGGCAACAGATTGGCCCTCATGTCAGACAACATCTTGCCTTCGCTTTATGATGTCAGATCATCACTGGTCCAATTGTCCTTGTGGAAGCGGACCACACAGGAGGATGAGATATCAGAAGTTATGCAGTAGGTTGCTATCTCTATTCATGACCGCAAGGCAAGTCGGAGGTGGAATGGCAAATACTCTGAACCACTCAAAGCACTGTGGCCTTTTTTAAAGTGGGATGCAGATACAAAAACAGAGACTATCCTTACCAACAATCCTTCTTGAATATCAGAGTCCAACATACAGAGTGCAGCGGAAGACGTTAAATGTGCTTCATTCCGTGAGAACGCAACTCTATAGTTCTACAGTGAGATAGTGCATTTCAGCCTCAAAGGAAGCAATGTCCTCAAACGGAACATTGGTGGCACCAGGATCTAAAGCAGGCTTAAGAAGCCTTGGATGCAGTCAGTCTTTTATTAACTATCATGACCGACACAATGTGATCCATAATACTTCCATTTTGGCAGAAATTACATTCAAGCACAGGCCCCCACTAGAAGGTAGTGATGACATTCAGGTGCTGAAAACGTCTTTTTAATGCCTAAAGGAATGATTGTGAGCTTTACTTACCATATATATTGGTCAAATGATGCCCTATGCCGGAAGACTGTCTTTTTTTTTTTCTTCAGTATCGGCAATGCAGAGACAATTTGTTGCGAAACACTGCCACTGCTGGTCATTCAGTATAATCTGCAGATGGAAAAGTCCACTGTTAGCACATTTACTACAAGCAATACAAAAAAATCATGATTTTTATAAAGGGTAAACAGATCAATACTATGGAGTTTGTATTATTGTGCAAATCAGCAGTTCATTAGAAAATCAAATCTCGATTTGTGTTTTTAACCTACCATACTACTCTGAATCTCATGCCTCATTTGGCAACACCCTCTAAACAACTGTAGAAGGTACATTAGGACATAGATAGAGATCTTTTTGCCATCCAAGTGGCAGCGTACCCCTCTCACTTTATTTGTTTTAGGATATGGTACACCAGTAGCAATTAAGCCAGCTGATAAGTTGAGAGGTAGGGTTACGCTACAGTTAATGGGAATAATAAAAGCTATGAATAGCATGTTCATAATCATCATTTGAGCCAATTCCTAGCAGTTCAGCAATAGTGAAGTTGACTAATGCTCAAACTCCCGTTCGTTCAAATTTAAAGGTCTTAAAAAGTGCCCTAATTTCGTACATTTTACCATCATAGCTGTCACTTGGGCGTCCGGTCTACCCTGCTACTCATTTCATTAGCAAGATAAATGTATCTTACTGCTTGCTAGGCAACAACAGAGTGGCCCTCACGTCAGACAACATCTTGCATTTAGCTTTATGATGTCAGCTTGATAGGCAACAGATTGGCCCTCATGTCAGACAACATCTTGCCTTCGCTTTATGATGTCAGATCATCACCGGTCCAATTGTCCTTGTGGAAGCGGACCACACAGGAGGATGAGATATCAGAAGTTATGCAGTAGGTTGCTATCTCTATTCATGACCGCAAGGCAAGTCGGAGGTGGAATGGCAAATACTCTGAACCACTCAAAGCACTGTGGCCTTTTTTAAAGTGGGATGCAGATACAAAAACAGAGACTATCCTTACCAACAATCCTTCTTGAGTATCAGAGTCCAACATACAGAGTGCAGCGGAAGACGTTAAATGTGCTTCATTCCGTGAGAACGCAACTCTATAGTTCTACAGTGAGATAGTGCATTTCAGCCTCAGAGGAAGCAATGTCCTCAAACGGAACATTGGTGGCACCAGGATCTAAAGCAGGCTTAAGAAGCCTTGGATGCAGTCAGTCTTTTATTAACTATCATGACCGACACAATGTGATCCATAATACTTCCATTTTGGCAGAAATTACATTCAAGCACAGGCCCCCACTAGAAGGTAGTGATGACATTCAGGTGCTGAAAACGTCTTTTTAATGCCTAAAGGAATGATTGTGAGCTTTACTTACCATATATATTGGTCAAATGATGCCCTATGCCGGAAGACTGTCTTTTTTTTTTTTTCTTCAGTATCGGCAATGCAGAGACAATTTGTTGCGAAACACTGCCACTGCTGGTCATTCAGTATAATCTGCAGATGGAAAAGTCCACTGTTAGCACATTTACTACAAGCAATATAAAAAAAATCATGATTTTTATAAAGGGTAAACAGATCAATACTATGGAGTTTGTATTATTGTGCAAATCAGCAGTTCATTAGAAAATCAAATCTCGATTTGTGTTTTTAACCTACCATACTACTCTGAATCTCATGCCTCATTTGGCAACACCCTCTAAACAACTGTAGAAGGTACATTAGGACATAGATAGAGATCTTTTTGCCATCCAAGTGGCAGCGTACCCCTCTCACTTTATTTGTTTTAGGATATGGTACACCAGTAGCAATTAAGCCAGCTGATAAGTTGAGAGGTAGGGTTACGCTACAGTTAATGGGAATAATAAAAGCTATGAATAGCATGTTCATAATCATCATTTGAGCCAATTCCTAGCAGTTCAGCAATAGTGAAGTTGACTAATGCTCAAACTCCCGTTCGTTCAAATTTAAAGGTCTTAAAAAGTGCCCTAATTTCGTACATTTTACCATCATAGCTGTCACTTGGGCGTCCGGTCTACCCTGCTACTCATTTCATTAGCAAGATAAATGTATCTTACTGCTTGCTAGGCAACAACAGAGTGGCCCTCACGTCAGACAACATCTTGCATTTAGCTTTATGATGTCAGCTTGCTAGGCAACAGATTGGCCCTCATGTCAGACAACATCTTGCCTTCGCTTTATGATGTCAGATCATCACTGGTCCAATTGTCCTTGTGGAAGCGGACCACACAGGAGGATGAGCTATCAGAAGTTATGCAGTAGGTTGCTATCTCTATTCATGACCGCAAGGCAAGTCGGAGGTGGAATGGCAAATACTCTGAACCACTCAAAGCACTGTGGCCTTTTTTAAAGTGGGATGCAGATACAAAAACAGAGACTATCCTTACCAACAATCCTTCTTGAATATCAGAGTCCAACATACAGAGTGCAGCGGAAGACGTTAAATGTGCTTCATTCCGTGAGAACGCAACTCTATAGTTCTACAGTGAGATAGTGCATTTCAGCCTCAAAGGAAGCAATGTCCTCAAACGGAACATTGGTGGCACCAGGATCTAAAGCAGGCTTAAGAAGCCTTGGATGCAGTCAGTCTTTTATTAACTATCATGACCGACACAATGTGATCCATAATACTTCCATTTTGGCAGAAATTACATTCAAGCACAGGCCCCCACTAGAAGGTAGTGATGACATTCAGGTGCTGAAAACGTCTTTTTAATGCCTAAAGGAATGATTGTGAGCTTTACTTACCATATATATTGGTCAAATGATGCCCTATGCCGGAAGACTGTCTTTTTTTTTTTCTTCAGTATCGGCAATGCAGAGACAATTTGTTGCGAAACACTGCCACTGCTGGTCATTCAGTATAATCTGCAGATGGAAAAGTCCACTGTTAGCACATTTACTACAAGCAATACAAAAAAATCATGATTTTTATAAAGGGTAAACAGATCAATACTATGGAGTTTGTATTATTGTGCAAATCAGCAGTTCATTAGAAAATCAAATCTCGATTTGTGTTTTTAACCTATCATACTACTCTGAATCTCATGCCTCATTTGGCAACACCCTCTAAACAACTGTAGAAGGTACATTAGGACATAGATAGAGATCTTTTTGCCATCCAAGTGGCAGCGTACCCCTCTCACTTTATTTGTTTTAGGATATGGTACACCAGTAGCAATTAAGCCAGCTGATAAGTTGAGAGGTAGGGTTACGCTACAGTTAATGGGAATAATAAAAGCTATGAATAGCATGTTCATAATCATCATTTGAGCCAATTCCTAGCAGTTCAGCAATAGTGAAGTTGACTAATGCTCAAACTCCCGTTCGTTCAAATTTAAAGGTCTTAAAAAGTGCCCTAATTTCGTACATTTTACCATCATAGCTGTCACTTGGGCGTCCGGTCTACCCTGCTACTCATTTCATTAGCAAGATAAATGTATCTTACTGCTTGCTAGGCAACAACAGAGTGGCCCTCACGTCAGACAACATCTTGCATTTAGCTTTATGATGTCAGCTTGATAGGCAACAGATTGGCCCTCATGTCAGACAACATCTTGCCTTCGCTTTATGATGTCAGATCATCACCGGTCCAATTGTCCTTGTGGAAGCGGACCACACAGGAGGATGAGATATCAGAAGTTATGCAGTAGGTTGCTATCTCTATTCATGACCGCAAGGCAAGTCGGAGGTGGAATGGCAAATACTCTGAACCACTCAAAGCACTGTGGCCTTTTTTAAAGTGGGATGCAGATACAAAAACAGAGACTATCCTTACCAACAATCCTTCTTGAGTATCAGAGTCCAACATACAGAGTGCAGCGGAAGACGTTAAATGTGCTTCATTCCGTGAGAACGCAACTCTATAGTTCTACAGTGAGATAGTGCATTTCAGCCTCAGAGGAAGCAATGTCCTCAAACGGAACATTGGTGGCACCAGGATCTAAAGCAGGCTTAAGAAGCCTTGGATGCAGTCAGTCTTTTATTAACTATCATGACCGACACAATGTGATCCATAATACTTCCATTTTGGCAGAAATTACATTCAAGCACAGGCCCCCACTAGAAGGTAGTGATGACTTCCAGGTGCTGAAAACGTCTTTTTAATGCCTAAAGGAATGATTGTGAGCTTTACTTACCATATATATTGGTCAAATGATGCCCTATGCCGGAAGACTGTCTTTTTTTTTTTTTCTTCAGTATCGGCAATGCAGAGACAATTTGTTGCGAAACACTGCCACTGCTGGTCATTCAGTATAATCTGCAGATGGAAAAGTCCACTGTTAGCACATTTACTACAAGCAATATAAAAAAAATCATGATTTTTATAAAGGGTAAACAGATCAATACTATGGAGTTTGTATTATTGTGCAAATCAGCAGTTCATTAGAAAATCAAATCTCGATTTGTGTTTTTAACCTACCATACTACTCTGAATCTCATGCCTCATTTGGCAACACCCTCTAAACAACTGTAGAAGGTACATTAGGACATAGATAGAGATCTTTTTGCCATCCAAGTGGCAGCGTACCCCTCTCACTTTATTTGTTTTTAGGATATGGTACACCAGTAGCAATTAAGCCAGCTGATAAGTTGAGAGGTAGGGTTACGCTACAGTTAATGGGAATAATAAAAGCTATGAATAGCATGTTCATAATCATCATTTGAGCCAATTCCTAGCAGTTCAGCAATAGTGAAGTTGACTAATGCTCAAACTCCCGTTCGTTCAAATTTAAAGGACTTAAAAAGTGCCCTAATTTCGTACATTTTACCATCATAGCTGTCACTTGGGCGTCCGGTCTACCCTGCTACTCATTTCATTAGCAAGATAAATGTATCTTACTGCTTGCTAGGCAACAACAGAGTGGCCCTCACGTCAGACAACATCTTGCATTTAGCTTTATGATGTCAGCTTGCTAGGCAACAGATTGGCCCTCATGTCAGACAACATCTTGCCTTCGCTTTATGATGTCAGATCATCACTGGTCCAATTGTCCTTGTGGAAGCGGACCACACAGGAGGATGAGATATCAGAAGTTATGCAGTAGGTTGCTATCTCTATTCATGACCGCAAGGCAAGTCGGAGGTGGAATGGCAAATACTCTGAACCACTCAAAGCACTGTGGCCTTTTTTAAAGTGGGATGCAGATACAAAAACAGAGACTATCCTTACCAACAATCCTTCTTGAATATCAGAGTCCAACATACAGAGTGCAGCGGAAGACGTTAAATGTGCTTCATTCCGTGAGAACGCAACTCTATAGTTCTACAGTGAGATAGTGCATTTCAGCCTCAAAGGAAGCAATGTCCTCAAACGGAACATTGGTGGCACCAGGATCTAAAGCAGGCTTAAGAAGCCTTGGATGCAGTCAGTCTTTTATTAACTATCATGACCGACACAATGTGATCCATAATACTTCCATTTTGGCAGAAATTACATTCAAGCACAGGCCCCCACTAGAAGGTAGTGATGACATTCAGGTGCTGAAAACGTCTTTTTAATGCCTAAAGGAATGATTGTGAGCTTTACTTACCAAATATATTGGTCAAATGATGCCCTATGCCGGAAGACTGTCTTTTTTTTTTTTCTTCAGTATCGGCAATGCAGAGACAATTTGTTGCGAAACACTGCCACTGCTGGTCATTCAGTATAATCTGCAGATGGAAAAGTCCACTGTTAGCACATTTACTACAAGCAATACAAAAAAATCATGATTTTTATAAAGGGTAAACAGATCAATACTATGGAGTTTGTATTATTGTGCAAATCAGCAGTTCATTAGAAAATCAAATCTCGATTTGTGTTTTTAACCTACCATACTACTCTGAATCTCATGCCTCATTTGGCAACACCCTCTAAACAACTGTAGAAGGTACATTAGGACATAGATAGAGATCTTTTTGCCATCCAAGTGGCAGCGTACCCCTCTCACTTTATTTGTTTTTAGGATATGGTACACCAGTAGCAATTAAGCCAGCTGATAAGTTGAGAGGTAGGGTTACGCTACAGTTAATGGGAATAATAAAAGCTATGAATAGCATGTTCATAATCATCATTTGAGCCAATTCCTAGCAGTTCAGCAATAGTGAAGTTGACTAATGCTCAAACTCCCGTTCGTTCAAATTTAAAGGTCTTAAAAAGTGCCCTAATTTCGTACATTTTACCATCATAGCTGTCACTTGGGCGTCCGGTCTACCCTGCTACTCATTTCATTAGCAAGATAAATGTATCTTACTGCTTGCTAGGCAACAACAGAGTGGCCCTCACGTCAGACAACATCTTGCATTTAGCTTTATGATGTCAGCTTGCTAGGCAACAGATTGGCCCTCATGTCAGACAACATCTTGCCTTCGCTTTATGATGTCAGATCATCACCGGTCCAATTGTCCTTGTGGAAGCGGACCACACAGGAGGATGAGATATCAGAAGTTATGCAGTAGGTTGCTATCTCTATTCATGACCGCAAGGCAAGTCGGAGGTGGAATGGCAAATACTCTGAACCACTCAAAGCACTGTGGCCTTTTTTAAAGTGGGATGCAGATACAAAAACAGAGACTATCCTTACCAACAATCCTTCTTGAGTATCAGAGTCCAACATACAGAGTGCAGCGGAAGACGTTAAATGTGCTTCATTCCGTGAGAACGCAACTCTATAGTTCTACAGTGAGATAGTGCATTTCAGCCTCAAAGGAAGCAATGTCCTCAAACGGAACATTGGTGGCACCAGGATCTAAAGCAGGCTTAAGAAGCCTTGGATGCAGTCAGTCTTTTATTAACTATCATGACCGACACAATGTGATCCATAATACTTCCATTTTGGCAGAAATTACATTCAAGCACAGGCCCCCACTAGAAGGTAGTGATGACATTCAGGTGCTGAAAACGTCTTTTTAATGCCTAAAGGAATGATTGTGAGCTTTACTTACCATATATATTGGTCAAATGATGCCCTATGCCGGAAGACTGTCTTTTTTTTTTTTTCTTCAGTATCGGCAATGCAGAGACAATTTGTTGCGAAACACTGCCACTGCTGGTCATTCAGTATAATCTGCAGATGGAAAAGTCCACTGTTAGCACATTTACTACAAGCAATATAAAAAAAATCATGATTTTTATAAAGGGTAAACAGATCAATACTATGGAGTTTGTATTATTGTGCAAATCAGCAGTTCATTAGAAAATCAAATCTCGATTTGTGTTTTTAACCTACCATACTACTCTGAATCTCATGCCTCATTTGGCAACACCCTCTAAACAACTGTAGAAGGTACATTAGGACATAGATAGAGATCTTTTTGCCATCCAAGTGGCAGCGTACCCCTCTCACTTTATTTGTTTTAGGATATGGTACACCAGTAGCAATTAAGCCAGCTGATAAGTTGAGAGGTAGGGTTACGCTACAGTTAATGGGAATAATAAAAGCTATGAATAGCATGTTCATAATCATCATTTGAGCCAATTCCTAGCAGTTCAGCAATAGTGAAGTTGACTAATGCTCAAACTCCCGTTCGTTCAAATTTAAAGGTCTTAAAAAGTGCCCTAATTTCGTACATTTTACCATCATAGCTGTCACTTGGGCGTCCGGTCTACCCTGCTACTCATTTCATTAGCAAGATAAATGTATCTTACTGCTTGCTAGGCAACAACAGAGTGGCCCTCACGTCAGACAACATCTTGCATTTAGCTTTATGATGTCAGCTTGATAGGCAACAGATTGGCCCTCATGTCAGACAACATCTTGCCTTCGCTTTATGATGTCAGATCATCACTGGTCCAATTGTCCTTGTGGAAGCGGACCACACAGGAGGATGAGCTATCAGAAGTTATGCAGTAGGTTGCTATCTCTATTCATGACCGCAAGGCAAGTCGGAGGTGGAATGGCAAATACTCTGAACCACTCAAAGCACTGTGGCCTTTTTTAAAGTGGGATGCAGATACAAAAACAGAGACTATCCTTACCAACAATCCTTCTTGAATATCAGAGTCCAACATACAGAGTGCAGCGGAAGACGTTAAATGTGCTTCATTCCGTGAGAACGCAACTCTATAGTTCTACAGTGAGATAGTGCATTTCAGCCTCAAAGGAAGCAATGTCCTCAAACGGAACATTGGTGGCACCAGGATCTAAAGCAGGCTTAAGAAGCCTTGGATGCAGTCAGTCTTTTATTAACTATCATGACCGACACAATGTGATCCATAATACTTCCATTTTGGCAGAAATTACATTCAAGCACAGGCCCCCACTAGAAGGTAGTGATGACATTCAGGTGCTGAAAACGTCTTTTTAATGCCTAAAGGAATGATTGTGAGCTTTACTTACCATATATATTGGTCAAATGATGCCCTATGCCGGAAGACTGTCTTTTTTTTTCTTCAGTATCGGCAATGCAGAGACAATTTGTTGCGAAACACTGCCACTGCTGGTCATTCAGTATAATCTGCAGATGGAAAAGTCCACTGTTAGCACATTTACTACAAGCAATACAAAAAAATCATGATTTTTATAAAGGGTAAACAGATCAATACTATGGAGTTTGTATTATTGTGCAAATCAGCAGTTCATTAGAAAATCAAATCTCGATTTGTGTTTTTAACCTACCATACTACTCTGAATCTCATGCCTCATTTGGCAACACCCTCTAAACAACTGTAGAAGGTACATTAGGACATAGATAGAGATCTTTTTGCCATCCAAGTGGCAGCGTACCCCTCTCACTTTATTTGTTTTAGGATATGGTACACCAGTAGCAATTAAGCCAGCTGATAAGTTGAGAGGTAGGGTTACGCTACAGTTAATGGGAATAATAAAAGCTATGAATAGCATGTTCATAATCATCATTTGAGCCAATTCCTAGCAGTTCAGCAATAGTGAAGTTGACTAATGCTCAAACTCCCGTTCGTTCAAATTTAAAGGTCTTAAAAAGTGCCCTAATTTCGTACATTTTACCATCATAGCTGTCACTTGGGCGTCCGGTCTACCCTGCTACTCATTTCATTAGCAAGATAAATGTATCTTACTGCTTGCTAGGCAACAACAGAGTGGCCCTCACGTCAGACAACATCTTGCATTTAGCTTTATGATGTCAGCTTGATAGGCAACAGATTGGCCCTCATGTCAGACAACATCTTGCCTTCGCTTTATGATGTCAGATCATCACCGGTCCAATTGTCCTTGTGGAAGCGGACCACACGGGAGGATGAGATATCAGAAGTTATGCAGTAGGTTGCTATCTCTATTCATGACCGCAAGGCAAGTCGGAGGTGGAATGGCAAATACTCTGAACCACTCAAAGCACTGTGGCCTTTTTTAAAGTGGGATGCAGATACAAAAACAGAGACTATCCTTACCAACAATCCTTCTTGAGTATCAGAGTCCAACATACAGAGTGCAGCGGAAGACGTTAAATGTGCTTCATTCCGTGAGAACGCAACTCTATAGTTCTACAGTGAGATAGTGCATTTCAGCCTCAGAGGAAGCAATGTCCTCAAACGGAACATTGGTGGCACCAGGATCTAAAGCAGGCTTAAGAAGCCTTGGATGCAGTCAGTCTTTTATTAACTATCATGACCGACACAATGTGATCCATAATACTTCCATTTTGGCAGAAATTACATTCAAGCACAGGCCCCCACTAGAAGGTAGTGATGACATTCAGGTGCTGAAAACGTCTTTTTAATGCCTAAAGGAATGATTGTGAGCTTTACTTACCATATATATTGGTCAAATGATGCCCTATGCCGGAAGACTGTCTTTTTTTTTTTTTCTTCAGTATCGGCAATGCAGAGACAATTTGTTGCGAAACACTGCCACTGCTGGTCATTCAGTATAATCTGCAGATGGAAAAGTCCACTGTTAGCACATTTACTACAAGCAATATAAAAAAAATCATGATTTTTATAAAGGGTAAACAGATCAATACTATGGAGTTTGTATTATTGTGCAAATCAGCAGTTCATTAGAAAATCAAATCTCGATTTGTGTTTTTAACCTACCATACTACTCTGAATCTCATGCCTCATTTGGCAACACCCTCTAAACAACTGTAGAAGGTACATTAGGACATAGATAGAGATCTTTTTGCCATCCAAAGTGGCAGCGTACCCCTCTCACTTTATTTGTTTTTAGGATATGGTACACCAGTAGCAATTAAGCCAGCTGATAAGTTGAGAGGTAGGGTTACGCTACAGTTAATGGGAATAATAAAAGCTATGAATAGCATGTTCATAATCATCATTTGAGCCAATTCCTAGCAGTTCAGCAATAGTGAAGTTGACTAATGCTCAAACTCCCGTTCGTTCAAATTTAAAGGTCTTAAAAAGTGCCCTAATTTCGTACATTTTACCATCATAGCTGTCACTTGGGCGTCCGGTCTACCCTGCTACTCATTTCATTAGCAAGATAAATGTATCTTACTGCTTGCTAGGCAACAACAGAGTGGCCCTCACGTCAGACAACATCTTGCATTTAGCTTTATGATGTCAGCTTGCTAGGCAACAGATTGGCCCTCATGTCAGACAACATCTTGCCTTCGCTTTATGATGTCAGATCATCACTGGTCCAATTGTCCTTGTGGAAGCGGACCACACAGGAGGATGAGATATCAGAAGTTATGCAGTAGGTTGCTATCTCTATTCATGACCGCAAGGCAAGTCGGAGGTGGAATGGCAAATACTCTGAACCACTCAAAGCACTGTGGCCTTTTTTAAAGTGGGATGCAGATACAAAAACAGAGACTATCCTTACCAACAATCCTTCTTGAATATCAGAGTCCAACATACAGAGTGCAGCGGAAGACGTTAAATGTGCTTCATTCCGTGAGAACGCAACTCTATAGTTCTACAGTGAGATAGTGCATTTCAGCCTCAAAGGAAGCAATGTCCTCAAACGGAACATTGGTGGCACCAGGATCTAAAGCAGGCTTAAGAAGCCTTGGATGCAGTCAGTCTTTTATTAACTATCATGACCGACACAATGTGATCCATAATACTTCCATTTTGGCAGAAATTACATTCAAGCACAGGCCCCCACTAGAAGGTAGTGATGACATTCAGGTGCTGAAAACGTCTTTTTAATGCCTAAAGGAATGATTGTGAGCTTTACTTACCAAATATATTGGTCAAATGATGCCCTATGCCGGAAGACTGTCTTTTTTTTTTTCTTCAGTATCGGCAATGCAGAGACAATTTGTTGCGAAACACTGCCACTGCTGGTCATTCAGTATAATCTGCAGATGGAAAAGTCCACTGTTAGCACATTTACTACAAGCAATACAAAAAAATCATGATTTTTATAAAGGGTAAACAGATCAATACTATGGAGTTTGTATTATTGTGCAAATCAGCAGTTCATTAGAAAATCAAATCTCGATTTGTGTTTTTAACCTACCATACTACTCTGAATCTCATGCCTCATTTGGCAACACCCTCTAAACAACTGTAGAAGGTACATTAGGACATAGATAGAGATCTTTTTGCCATCCAAGTGGCAGCGTACCCCTCTCACTTTATTTGTTTTTAGGATATGGTACACCAGTAGCAATTAAGCCAGCTGATAAGTTGAGAGGTAGGGTTACGCTACAGTTAATGGGAATAATAAAAGCTATGAATAGCATGTTCATAATCATCATTTGAGCCAATTCCTAGCAGTTCAGCAATAGTGAAGTTGACTAATGCTCAAACTCCCGTTCGTTCAAATTTAAAGGTCTTAAAAAGTGCCCTAATTTCGTACATTTTACCATCATAGCTGTCACTTGGGCGTCCGGTCTACCCTGCTACTCATTTCATTAGCAAGATAAATGTATCTTACTGCTTGCTAGGCAACAACAGAGTGGCCCTCACGTCAGACAACATCTTGCATTTAGCTTTATGATGTCAGCTTGCTAGGCAACAGATTGGCCCTCATGTCAGACAACATCTTGCCTTCGCTTTATGATGTCAGATCATCACCGGTCCAATTGTCCTTGTGGAAGCGGACCACACAGGAGGATGAGATATCAGAAGTTATGCAGTAGGTTGCTATCTCTATTCATGACCGCAAGGCAAGTCGGAGGTGGAATGGCAAATACTCTGAACCACTCAAAGCACTGTGGCCTTTTTTAAAGTGGGATGCAGATACAAAAACAGAGACTATCCTTACCAACAATCCTTCTTGAGTATCAGAGTCCAACATACAGAGTGCAGCGGAAGACGTTAAATGTGCTTCATTCCGTGAGAACGCAACTCTATAGTTCTACAGTGAGATAGTGCATTTCAGCCTCAAAGGAAGCAATGTCCTCAAACGGAACATTGGTGGCACCAGGATCTAAAGCAGGCTTAAGAAGCCTTGGATGCAGTCAGTCTTTTATTAACTATCATGACCGACACAATGTGATCCATAATACTTCCATTTTGGCAGAAATTACATTCAAGCACAGGCCCCCACTAGAAGGTAGTGATGACATTCAGGTGCTGAAAACGTCTTTTTAATGCCTAAAGGAATGATTGTGAGCTTTACTTACCATATATATTGGTCAAATGATGCCCTATGCCGGAAGACTGTCTTTTTTTTTTTTTCTTCAGTATCGGCAATGCAGAGACAATTTGTTGCGAAACACTGCCACTGCTGGTCATTCAGTATAATCTGCAGATGGAAAAGTCCACTGTTAGCACATTTACTACAAGCAATATAAAAAAAATCATGATTTTTATAAAGGGTAAACAGATCAATACTATGGAGTTTGTATTATTGTGCAAATCAGCAGTTCATTAGAAAATCAAATCTCGATTTGTGTTTTTAACCTACCATACTACTCTGAATCTCATGCCTCATTTGGCAACACCCTCTAAACAACTGTAGAAGGTACATTAGGACATAGATAGAGATCTTTTTGCCATCCAAGTGGCAGCGTACCCCTCTCACTTTGTTTGTTTTTAGGATATGGTACACCAGTAGCAATTAAGCCAGCTGATAAGTTGAGAGGTAGGGTTACGCTACAGTTAATGGGAATAATAAAAGCTATGAATAGCATGTTCATAATCATCATTTGAGCCAATTCCTAGCAGTTCAGCAATAGTGAAGTTGACTAATGCTCAAACTCCCGTTCGTTCAAATTTAAAGGTCTTAAAAAGTGCCCTAATTTCGTACATTTTACCATCATAGCTGTCACTTGGGCGTCCGGTCTACCCTGCTACTCATTTCATTAGCAAGATAAATGTATCTTACTGCTTGCTAGGCAACAACAGAGTGGCCCTCACGTCAGACAACATCTTGCATTTAGCTTTATGATGTCAGCTGGCTAGGCAACAGATTGGCCCTCATGTCAGACAACATCTTGCCTTCGCTTTATGATGTCAGATCATCACTGGTCCAATTGTCCTTGTGGAAGCGGACCACACAGGAGGATGAGATATCAGAAGTTATGCAGTAGGTTGCTATCTCTATTCATGACAGCAAGGCAAGTCGGAGGTGGAATGGCAAATACTCTGAACCACTCAAAGCACTGTGGCCTTTTTTAAAGTGGGATGCAGATACAAAAACAGAGACTATCCTTACCAACAATCCTTCTTGAATATCAGAGTCCAACATACAGAGTGCAGCGGAAGACGTTAAATGTGCTTCATTCCGTGAGAACGCAACTCTATAGTTCTACAGTGAGATAGTGCATTTCAGCCTCAAAGGAAGCAATGTCCTCAAACGGAACATTGGTGGCACCAGGATCTAAAGCAGGCTTAAGAAGCCTTGGATGCAGTCAGTCTTTTATTAACTATCATGACCGACACAATGTGATCCATAATACTTCCATTTTGGCAGAAATTACATTCAAGCACAGGCCCCCACTAGAAGGTAGTGATGACATTCAGGTGCTGAAAACGTCTTTTTAATGCCTAAAGGAATGATTGTGAGCTTTACTTACCATATATATTGGTCAAATGATGCCCTATGCCGGAAGACTGTCTTTTTTTTTTTCTTCAGTATCGGCAATGCAGAGACAATTTGTTGCGAAACACTGCCACTGCTGGTCATTCAGTATAATCTGCAGATGGAAAAGTCCACTGTTAGCACATTTACTACAAGCAATACAAAAAAATCATGATTTTTATAAAGGGTAAACAGATCAATACTATGGAGTTTGTATTATTGTGCAAATCAGCAGTTCATTAGAAAATCAAATCTCGATTTGTGTTTTTAACCTACCATACTACTCTGAATCTCATGCCTCATTTGGCAACACCCTCTAAACAACTGTAGAAGGTACATTAGGACATAGATAGAGATCTTTTTGCCATCCAAGTGGCAGCGTACCCCTCTCACTTTATTTGTTTTAGGATATGGTACACCAGTAGCAATTAAGCCAGCTGATAAGTTGAGAGGTAGGGTTACGCTACAGTTAATGGGAATAATAAAAGCTATGAATAGCATGTTCATAATCATCATTTGAGCCAATTCCTAGCAGTTCAGCAATAGTGAAGTTGACTAATGCTCAAACTCCCGTTCGTTCAAATTTAAAGGTCTTAAAAAGTGCCCTAATTTCGTACATTTTACCATCATAGCTGTCACTTGGGCGTCCGGTCTACCCTGCTACTCATTTCATTAGCAAGATAAATGTATCTTACTGCTTGCTAGGCAACAACAGAGTGGCCCTCACGTCAGACAACATCTTGCATTTAGCTTTATGATGTCAGCTTGATAGGCAACAGATTGGCCCTCATGTCAGACAACATCTTGCCTTCGCTTTATGATGTCAGATCATCACTGGTCCAATTGTCCTTGTGGAAGCGGACCACACAGGAGGATGAGCTATCAGAAGTTATGCAGTAGGTTGCTATCTCTATTCATGACCGCAAGGCAAGTCGGAGGTGGAATGGCAAATACTCTGAACCACTCAAAGCACTGTGGCCTTTTTTAAAGTGGGATGCAGATACAAAAACAGAGACTATCCTTACCAACAATCCTTCTTGAATATCAGAGTCCAACATACAGAGTGCAGCGGAAGACGTTAAATGTGCTTCATTCCGTGAGAACGCAACTCTATAGTTCTACAGTGAGATAGTGCATTTCAGCCTCAAAGGAAGCAATGTCCTCAAACGGAACATTGGTGGCACCAGGATCTAAAGCAGGCTTAAGAAGCCTTGGATGCAGTCAGTCTTTTATTAACTATCATGACCGACACAATGTGATCCATAATACTTCCATTTTGGCAGAAATTACATTCAAGCACAGGCCCCCACTAGAAGGTAGTGATGACATTCAGGTGCTGAAAACGTCTTTTTAATGCCTAAAGGAATGATTGTGAGCTTTACTTACCATATATATTGGTCAAATGATGCCCTATGCCGGAAGACTGTCTTTTTTTTTCTTCAGTATCGGCAATGCAGAGACAATTTGTTGCGAAACACTGCCACTGCTGGTCATTCAGTATAATCTGCAGATGGAAAAGTCCACTGTTAGCACATTTACTACAAGCAATACAAAAAAATCATGATTTTTATAAAGGGTAAACAGATCAATACTATGGAGTTTGTATTATTGTGCAAATCAGCAGTTCATTAGAAAATCAAATCTCGATTTGTGTTTTTAACCTACCATACTACTCTGAATCTCATGCCTCATTTGGCAACACCCTCTAAACAACTGTAGAAGGTACATTAGGACATAGATAGAGATCTTTTTGCCATCCAAGTGGCAGCGTACCCCTCTCACTTTATTTGTTTTAGGATATGGTACACCAGTAGCAATTAAGCCAGCTGATAAGTTGAGAGGTAGGGTTACGCTACAGTTAATGGGAATAATAAAAGCTATGAATAGCATGTTCATAATCATCATTTGAGCCAATTCCTAGCAGTTCAGCAATAGTGAAGTTGACTAATGCTCAAACTCCCGTTCGTTCAAATTTAAAGGTCTTAAAAAGTGCCCTAATTTCGTACATTTTACCATCATAGCTGTCACTTGGGCGTCCGGTCTACCCTGCTACTCATTTCATTAGCAAGATAAATGTATCTTACTGCTTGCTAGGCAACAACAGAGTGGCCCTCACGTCAGACAACATCTTGCATTTAGCTTTATGATGTCAGCTTGATAGGCAACAGATTGGCCCTCATGTCAGACAACATCTTGCCTTCGCTTTATGATGTCAGATCATCACCGGTCCAATTGTCCTTGTGGAAGCGGACCACACGGGAGGATGAGATATCAGAAGTTATGCAGTAGGTTGCTATCTCTATTCATGACCGCAAGGCAAGTCGGAGGTGGAATGGCAAATACTCTGAACCACTCAAAGCACTGTGGCCTTTTTTAAAGTGGGATGCAGATACAAAAACAGAGACTATCCTTACCAACAATCCTTCTTGAGTATCAGAGTCCAACATACAGAGTGCAGCGGAAGACGTTAAATGTGCTTCATTCCGTGAGAACGCAACTCTATAGTTCTACAGTGAGATAGTGCATTTCAGCCTCAGAGGAAGCAATGTCCTCAAACGGAACATTGGTGGCACCAGGATCTAAAGCAGGCTTAAGAAGCCTTGGATGCAGTCAGTCTTTTATTAACTATCATGACCGACACAATGTGATCCATAATACTTCCATTTTGGCAGAAATTACATTCAAGCACAGGCCCCCACTAGAAGGTAGTGATGACATTCAGGTGCTGAAAACGTCTTTTTAATGCCTAAAGGAATGATTGTGAGCTTTACTTACCATATATATTGGTCAAATGATGCCCTATGCCGGAAGACTGTCTTTTTTTTTTTTTCTTCAGTATCGGCAATGCAGAGACAATTTGTTGCGAAACACTGCCACTGCTGGTCATTCAGTATAATCTGCAGATGGAAAAGTCCACTGTTAGCACATTTACTACAAGCAATACAAAAAAATCATGATTTTTATAAAGGGTAAACAGATCAATACTATGGAGTTTGTATTATTGTGCAAATCAGCAGTTCATTAGAAAATCAAATCTCGATTTGTGTTTTTAACCTACCATACTACTCTGAATCTCATGCCTCATTTGGCAACACCCTCTAAACAACTGTAGAAGGTACATTAGGACATAGATAGAGATCTTTTTGCCATCCAAGTGGCAGCGTACCCCTCTCACTTTATTTGTTTTTAGGATATGGTACACCAGTAGCAATTAAGCCAGCTGATAAGTTGAGAGGTAGGGTTACGCTACAGTTAATGGGAATAATAAAAGCTATGAATAGCATGTTCATAATCATCATTTGAGCCAATTCCTAGCAGTTCAGCAATAGTGAAGTTGACTAATGCTCAAACTCCCGTTCGTTCAAATTTAAAGGTCTTAAAAAGTGCCCTAATTTCGTACATTTTACCATCATAGCTGTCACTTGGGCGTCCGGTCTACCCTGCTACTCATTTCATTAGCAAGATAAATGTATCTTACTGCTTGCTAGGCAACAACAGAGTGGCCCTCACGTCAGACAACATCTTGCATTTAGCTTTATGATGTCAGCTTGCTAGGCAACAGATTGGCCCTCATGTCAGACAACATCTTGCCTTCGCTTTATGATGTCAGATCATCACCGGTCCAATTGTCCTTGTGGAAGCGGACCACACAGGAGGATGAGATATCAGAAGTTATGCAGTAGGTTGCTATCTCTATTCATGACCGCAAGGCAAGTCGGAGGTGGAATGGCAAATACTCTGAACCACTCAAAGCACTGTGGCCTTTTTTAAAGTGGGATGCAGATACAAAAACAGAGACTATCCTTACCAACAATCCTTCTTGAGTATCAGAGTCCAACATACAGAGTGCAGCGGAAGACGTTAAATGTGCTTCATTCCGTGAGAACGCAACTCTATAGTTCTACAGTGAGATAGTGCATTTCAGCCTCAAAGGAAGCAATGTCCTCAAACGGAACATTGGTGGCACCAGGATCTAAAGCAGGCTTAAGAAGCCTTGGATGCAGTCAGTCTTTTATTAACTATCATGACCGACACAATGTGATCCATAATACTTCCATTTTGGCAGAAATTACATTCAAGCACAGGCCCCCACTAGAAGGTAGTGATGACATTCAGGTGCTGAAAACGTCTTTTTAATGCCTAAAGGAATGATTGTGAGCTTTACTTACCATATATATTGGTCAAATGATGCCCTATGCCGGAAGACTGTCTTTTTTTTTTTTTCTTCAGTATCGGCAATGCAGAGACAATTTGTTGCGAAACACTGCCACTGCTGGTCATTCAGTATAATCTGCAGATGGAAAAGTCCACTGTTAGCACATTTACTACAAGCAATATAAAAAAAATCATGATTTTTATAAAGGGTAAACAGATCAATACTATGGAGTTTGTATTATTGTGCAAATCAGCAGTTCATTAGAAAATCAAATCTCGATTTGTGTTTTTAACCTACCATACTACTCTGAATCTCATGCCTCATTTGGCAACACCCTCTAAACAACTGTAGAAGGTACATTAGGACATAGATAGAGATCTTTTTGCCATCCAAGTGGCAGCGTACCCCTCTCACTTTGTTTGTTTTTAGGATATGGTACACCAGTAGCAATTAAGCCAGCTGATAAGTTGAGAGGTAGGGTTACGCTACAGTTAATGGGAATAATAAAAGCTATGAATAGCATGTTCATAATCATCATTTGAGCCAATTCCTAGCAGTTCAGCAATAGTGAAGTTGACTAATGCTCAAACTCCCGTTCGTTCAAATTTAAAGGTCTTAAAAAGTGCCCTAATTTCGTACATTTTACCATCATAGCTGTCACTTGGGCGTCCGGTCTACCCTGCTACTCATTTCATTAGCAAGATAAATGTATCTTACTGCTTGCTAGGCAACAACAGAGTGGCCCTCACGTCAGACAACATCTTGCATTTAGCTTTATGATGTCAGCTGGCTAGGCAACAGATTGGCCCTCATGTCAGACAACATCTTGCCTTCGCTTTATGATGTCAGATCATCACTGGTCCAATTGTCCTTGTGGAAGCGGACCACACAGGAGGATGAGATATCAGAAGTTATGCAGTAGGTTGCTATCTCTATTCATGACAGCAAGGCAAGTCGGAGGTGGAATGGCAAATACTCTGAACCACTCAAAGCACTGTGGCCTTTTTTAAAGTGGGATGCAGATACAAAAACAGAGACTATCCTTACCAACAATCCTTCTTGAATATCAGAGTCCAACATACAGAGTGCAGCGGAAGACGTTAAATGTGCTTCATTCCGTGAGAACGCAACTCTATAGTTCTACAGTGAGATAGTGCATTTCAGCCTCAAAGGAAGCAATGTCCTCAAACGGAACATTGGTGGCACCAGGATCTAAAGCAGGCTTAAGAAGCCTTGGATGCAGTCAGTCTTTTATTAACTATCATGACCGACACAATGTGATCCATAATACTTCCATTTTGGCAGAAATTACATTCAAGCACAGGCCCCCACTAGAAGGTAGTGATGACATTCAGGTGCTGAAAACGTCTTTTTAATGCCTAAAGGAATGATTGTGAGCTTTACTTACCATATATATTGGTCAAATGATGCCCTATGCCGGAAGACTGTCTTTTTTTTTTTCTTCAGTATCGGCAATGCAGAGACAATTTGTTGCGAAACACTGCCACTGCTGGTCATTCAGTATAATCTGCAGATGGAAAAGTCCACTGTTAGCACATTTACTACAAGCAATACAAAAAAATCATGATTTTTATAAAGGGTAAACAGATCAATACTATGGAGTTTGTATTATTGTGCAAATCAGCAGTTCATTAGAAAATCAAATCTCGATTTGTGTTTTTAACCTACCATACTACTCTGAATCTCATGCCTCATTTGGCAACACCCTCTAAACAACTGTAGAAGGTACATTAGGACATAGATAGAGATCTTTTTGCCATCCAAGTGGCAGCGTACCCCTCTCACTTTATTTGTTTTAGGATATGGTACACCAGTAGCAATTAAGCCAGCTGATAAGTTGAGAGGTAGGGTTACGCTACAGTTAATGGGAATAATAAAAGCTATGAATAGCATGTTCATAATCATCATTTGAGCCAATTCCTAGCAGTTCAGCAATAGTGAAGTTGACTAATGCTCAAACTCCCGTTCGTTCAAATTTAAAGGTCTTAAAAAGTGCCCTAATTTCGTACATTTTACCATCATAGCTGTCACTTGGGCGTCCGGTCTACCCTGCTACTCATTTCATTAGCAAGATAAATGTATCTTACTGCTTGCTAGGCAACAACAGAGTGGCCCTCACGTCAGACAACATCTTGCATTTAGCTTTATGATGTCAGCTTGATAGGCAACAGATTGGCCCTCATGTCAGACAACATCTTGCCTTCGCTTTATGATGTCAGATCATCACTGGTCCAATTGTCCTTGTGGAAGCGGACCACACAGGAGGATGAGCTATCAGAAGTTATGCAGTAGGTTGCTATCTCTATTCATGACCGCAAGGCAAGTCGGAGGTGGAATGGCAAATACTCTGAACCACTCAAAGCACTGTGGCCTTTTTTAAAGTGGGATGCAGATACAAAAACAGAGACTATCCTTACCAACAATCCTTCTTGAATATCAGAGTCCAACATACAGAGTGCAGCGGAAGACGTTAAATGTGCTTCATTCCGTGAGAACGCAACTCTATAGTTCTACAGTGAGATAGTGCATTTCAGCCTCAAAGGAAGCAATGTCCTCAAACGGAACATTGGTGGCACCAGGATCTAAAGCAGGCTTAAGAAGCCTTGGATGCAGTCAGTCTTTTATTAACTATCATGACCGACACAATGTGATCCATAATACTTCCATTTTGGCAGAAATTACATTCAAGCACAGGCCCCCACTAGAAGGTAGTGATGACATTCAGGTGCTGAAAACGTCTTTTTAATGCCTAAAGGAATGATTGTGAGCTTTACTTACCATATATATTGGTCAAATGATGCCCTATGCCGGAAGACTGTCTTTTTTTTTCTTCAGTATCGGCAATGCAGAGACAATTTGTTGCGAAACACTGCCACTGCTGGTCATTCAGTATAATCTGCAGATGGAAAAGTCCACTGTTAGCACATTTACTACAAGCAATACAAAAAAATCATGATTTTTATAAAGGGTAAACAGATCAATACTATGGAGTTTGTATTATTGTGCAAATCAGCAGTTCATTAGAAAATCAAATCTCGATTTGTGTTTTTAACCTACCATACTACTCTGAATCTCATGCCTCATTTGGCAACACCCTCTAAACAACTGTAGAAGGTACATTAGGACATAGATAGAGATCTTTTTGCCATCCAAGTGGCAGCGTACCCCTCTCACTTTATTTGTTTTAGGATATGGTACACCAGTAGCAATTAAGCCAGCTGATAAGTTGAGAGGTAGGGTTACGCTACAGTTAATGGGAATAATAAAAGCTATGAATAGCATGTTCATAATCATCATTTGAGCCAATTCCTAGCAGTTCAGCAATAGTGAAGTTGACTAATGCTCAAACTCCCGTTCGTTCAAATTTAAAGGTCTTAAAAAGTGCCCTAATTTCGTACATTTTACCATCATAGCTGTCACTTGGGCGTCCGGTCTACCCTGCTACTCATTTCATTAGCAAGATAAATGTATCTTACTGCTTGCTAGGCAACAACAGAGTGGCCCTCACGTCAGACAACATCTTGCATTTAGCTTTATGATGTCAGCTTGATAGGCAACAGATTGGCCCTCATGTCAGACAACATCTTGCCTTCGCTTTATGATGTCAGATCATCACCGGTCCAATTGTCCTTGTGGAAGCGGACCACACGGGAGGATGAGATATCAGAAGTTATGCAGTAGGTTGCTATCTCTATTCATGACCGCAAGGCAAGTCGGAGGTGGAATGGCAAATACTCTGAACCACTCAAAGCACTGTGGCCTTTTTTAAAGTGGGATGCAGATACAAAAACAGAGACTATCCTTACCAACAATCCTTCTTGAGTATCAGAGTCCAACATACAGAGTGCAGCGGAAGACGTTAAATGTGCTTCATTCCGTGAGAACGCAACTCTATAGTTCTACAGTGAGATAGTGCATTTCAGCCTCAGAGGAAGCAATGTCCTCAAACGGAACATTGGTGGCACCAGGATCTAAAGCAGGCTTAAGAAGCCTTGGATGCAGTCAGTCTTTTATTAACTATCATGACCGACACAATGTGATCCATAATACTTCCATTTTGGCAGAAATTACATTCAAGCACAGGCCCCCACTAGAAGGTAGTGATGACATTCAGGTGCTGAAAACGTCTTTTTAATGCCTAAAGGAATGATTGTGAGCTTTACTTACCATATATATTGGTCAAATGATGCCCTATGCCGGAAGACTGTCTTTTTTTTTTTTTCTTCAGTATCGGCAATGCAGAGACAATTTGTTGCGAAACACTGCCACTGCTGGTCATTCAGTATAATCTGCAGATGGAAAAGTCCACTGTTAGCACATTTACTACAAGCAATACAAAAAAATCATGATTTTTATAAAGGGTAAACAGATCAATACTATGGAGTTTGTATTATTGTGCAAATCAGCAGTTCATTAGAAAATCAAATCTCGATTTGTGTTTTTAACCTACCATACTACTCTGAATCTCATGCCTCATTTGGCAACACCCTCTAAACAACTGTAGAAGGTACATTAGGACATAGATAGAGATCTTTTTGCCATCCAAGTGGCAGCGTACCCCTCTCACTTTATTTGTTTTAGGATATGGTACACCAGTAGCAATTAAGCCAGCTGATAAGTTGAGAGGTAGGGTTACGCTACAGTTAATGGGAATAATAAAAGCTATGAATAGCATGTTCATAATCATCATTTGAGCCAATTCCTAGCAGTTCAGCAATAGTGAAGTTGACTAATGCTCAAACTCCCGTTCGTTCAAATTTAAAGGTCTTAAAAAGTGCCCTAATTTCGTACATTTTACCATCATAGCTGTCACTTGGGCGTCCGGTCTACCCTGCTACTCATTTCATTAGCAAGATAAATGTATCTTACTGCTTGCTAGGCAACAACAGAGTGGCCCTCACGTCAGACAACATCTTGCATTTAGCTTTATGATGTCAGCTTGATAGGCAACAGATTGGCCCTCATGTCAGACAACATCTTGCCTTCGCTTTATGATGTCAGATCATCACTGGTCCAATTGTCCTTGTGGAAGCGGACCACACAGGAGGATGAGCTATCAGAAGTTATGCAGTAGGTTGCTATCTCTATTCATGACCGCAAGGCAAGTCGGAGGTGGAATGGCAAATACTCTGAACCACTCAAAGCACTGTGGCCTTTTTTAAAGTGGGATGCAGATACAAAAACAGAGACTATCCTTACCAACAATCCTTCTTGAATATCAGAGTCCAACATACAGAGTGCAGCGGAAGACGTTAAATGTGCTTCATTCCGTGAGAACGCAACTCTATAGTTCTACAGTGAGATAGTGCATTTCAGCCTCAAAGGAAGCAATGTCCTCAAACGGAACATTGGTGGCACCAGGATCTAAAGCAGGCTTAAGAAGCCTTGGATGCAGTCAGTCTTTTATTAACTATCATGACCGACACAATGTGATCCATAATACTTCCATTTTGGCAGAAATTACATTCAAGCACAGGCCCCCACTAGAAGGTAGTGATGACATTCAGGTGCTGAAAACGTCTTTTTAATGCCTAAAGGAATGATTGTGAGCTTTACTTACCATATATATTGGTCAAATGATGCCCTATGCCGGAAGACTGTCTTTTTTTTTCTTCAGTATCGGCAATGCAGAGACAATTTGTTGCGAAACACTGCCACTGCTGGTCATTCAGTATAATCTGCAGATGGAAAAGTCCACTGTTAGCACATTTACTACAAGCAATACAAAAAAATCATGATTTTTATAAAGGGTAAACAGATCAATACTATGGAGTTTGTATTATTGTGCAAATCAGCAGTTCATTAGAAAATCAAATCTCGATTTGTGTTTTTAACCTACCATACTACTCTGAATCTCATGCCTCATTTGGCAACACCCTCTAAACAACTGTAGAAGGTACATTAGGACATAGATAGAGATCTTTTTGCCATCCAAGTGGCAGCGTACCCCTCTCACTTTATTTGTTTTAGGATATGGTACACCAGTAGCAATTAAGCCAGCTGATAAGTTGAGAGGTAGGGTTACGCTACAGTTAATGGGAATAATAAAAGCTATGAATAGCATGTTCATAATCATCATTTGAGCCAATTCCTAGCAGTTCAGCAATAGTGAAGTTGACTAATGCTCAAACTCCCGTTCGTTCAAATTTAAAGGTCTTAAAAAGTGCCCTAATTTCGTACATTTTACCATCATAGCTGTCACTTGGGCGTCCGGTCTACCCTGCTACTCATTTCATTAGCAAGATAAATGTATCTTACTGCTTGCTAGGCAACAACAGAGTGGCCCTCACGTCAGACAACATCTTGCATTTAGCTTTATGATGTCAGCTTGATAGGCAACAGATTGGCCCTCATGTCAGACAACATCTTGCCTTCGCTTTATGATGTCAGATCATCACCGGTCCAATTGTCCTTGTGGAAGCGGACCACACGGGAGGATGAGATATCAGAAGTTATGCAGTAGGTTGCTATCTCTATTCATGACCGCAAGGCAAGTCGGAGGTGGAATGGCAAATACTCTGAACCACTCAAAGCACTGTGGCCTTTTTTAAAGTGGGATGCAGATACAAAAACAGAGACTATCCTTACCAACAATCCTTCTTGAGTATCAGAGTCCAACATACAGAGTGCAGCGGAAGACGTTAAATGTGCTTCATTCCGTGAGAACGCAACTCTATAGTTCTACAGTGAGATAGTGCATTTCAGCCTCAGAGGAAGCAATGTCCTCAAACGGAACATTGGTGGCACCAGGATCTAAAGCAGGCTTAAGAAGCCTTGGATGCAGTCAGTCTTTTATTAACTATCATGACCGACACAATGTGATCCATAATACTTCCATTTTGGCAGAAATTACATTCAAGCACAGGCCCCCACTAGAAGGTAGTGATGACATTCAGGTGCTGAAAACGTCTTTTTAATGCCTAAAGGAATGATTGTGAGCTTTACTTACCATATATATTGGTCAAATGATGCCCTATGCCGGAAGACTGTCTTTTTTTTTTTTTCTTCAGTATCGGCAATGCAGAGACAATTTGTTGCGAAACACTGCCACTGCTGGTCATTCAGTATAATCTGCAGATGGAAAAGTCCACTGTTAGCACATTTACTACAAGCAATATAAAAAAAATCATGATTTTTATAAAGGGTAAACAGATCAATACTATGGAGTTTGTATTATTGTGCAAATCAGCAGTTCATTAGAAAATCAAATCTCGATTTGTGTTTTTAACCTACCATACTACTCTGAATCTCATGCCTCATTTGGCAACACCCTCTAAACAACTGTAGAAGGTACATTAGGACATAGATAGAGATCTTTTTGCCATCCAAGTGGCAGCGTACCCCTCTCACTTTATTTGTTTTTAGGATATGGTACACCAGTAGCAATTAAGCCAGCTGATAAGTTGAGAGGTAGGGTTACGCTACAGTTAATGGGAATAATAAAAGCTATGAATAGCATGTTCATAATCATCATTTGAGCCAATTCCTAGCAGTTCAGCAATAGTGAAGTTGACTAATGCTCAAACTCCCGTTCGTTCAAATTTAAAGGTCTTAAAAAGTGCCCTAATTTCGTACATTTTACCATCATAGCTGTCACTTGGGCGTCCGGTCTACCCTGCTACTCATTTCATTAGCAAGATAAATGTATCTTACTGCTTGCTAGGCAACAACAGAGTGGCCCTCACGTCAGACAACATCTTGCATTTAGCTTTATGATGTCAGCTTGCTAGGCAACAGATTGGCCCTCATGTCAGACAACATCTTGCCTTCGCTTTATGATGTCAGATCATCACTGGTCCAATTGTCCTTGTGGAAGCGGACCACACAGGAGGATGAGATATCAGAAGTTATGCAGTAGGTTGCTATCTCTATTCATGACCGCAAGGCAAGTCGGAGGTGGAATGGCAAATACTCTGAACCACTCAAAGCACTGTGGCCTTTTTTAAAGTGGGATGCAGATACAAAAACAGAGACTATCCTTACCAACAATCCTTCTTGAATATCAGAGTCCAACATACAGAGTGCAGCGGAAGACGTTAAATGTGCTTCATTCCGTGAGAACGCAACTCTATAGTTCTACAGTGAGATAGTGCATTTCAGCCTCAAAGGAAGCAATGTCCTCAAACGGAACATTGGTGGCACCAGGATCTAAAGCAGGCTTAAGAAGCCTTGGATGCAGTCAGTCTTTTATTAACTATCATGACCGACACAATGTGATCCATAATACTTCCATTTTGGCAGAAATTACATTCAAGCACAGGCCCCCACTAGAAGGTAGTGATGACATTCAGGTGCTGAAAACGTCTTTTTAATGCCTAAAGGAATGATTGTGAGCTTTACTTACCAAATATATTGGTCAAATGATGCCCTATGCCGGAAGACTGTCTTTTTTTTTTTCTTCAGTATCGGCAATGCAGAGACAATTTGTTGCGAAACACTGCCACTGCTGGTCATTCAGTATAATCTGCAGATGTAAAAGTCCACTGTTAGCACATTTACTACAAGCAATACAAAAAAATCATGATTTTTATAAAGGGTAAACAGATCAATACTATGGAGTTTGTATTATTGTGCAAATCAGCAGTTCATTAGAAAATCAAATCTCGATTTGTGTTTTTAACCTACCATACTACTCTGAATCTCATGCCTCATTTGGCAACACCCTCTAAACAACTGTAGAAGGTACATTAGGACATAGATAGAGATCTTTTTGCCATCCAAGTGGCAGCGTACCCCTCTCACTTTATTTGTTTTTAGGATATGGTACACCAGTAGCAATTAAGCCAGCTGATAAGTTGAGAGGTAGGGTTACGCTACAGTTAATGGGAATAATAAAAGCTATGAATAGCATGTTCATAATCATCATTTGAGCCAATTCCTAGCAGTTCAGCAATAGTGAAGTTGACTAATGCTCAAACTCCCGTTCGTTCAAATTTAAAGGTCTTAAAAAGTGCCCTAATTTCGTACATTTTACCATCATAGCTGTCACTTGGGCGTCCGGTCTACCCTGCTACTCATTTCATTAGCAAGATAAATGTATCTTACTGCTTGCTAGGCAACAACAGAGTGGCCCTCACGTCAGACAACATCTTGCATTTAGCTTTATGATGTCAGCTTGCTAGGCAACAGATTGGCCCTCATGTCAGACAACATCTTGCCTTCGCTTTATGATGTCAGATCATCACTGGTCCAATTGTCCTTGTGGAAGCGGACCACACAGGAGGATGAGATATCAGAAGTTATGCAGTAGGTTGCTATCTCTATTCATGACCGCAAGGCAAGTCGGAGGTGGAATGGCAAATACTCTGAACCACTCAAAGCACTGTGGCCTTTTTTAAAGTGGGATGCAGATACAAAAACAGAGACTATCCTTACCAACAATCCTTCTTGAATATCAGAGTCCAACATACAGAGTGCAGCGGAAGACGTTAAATGTGCTTCATTCCGTGAGAACGCAACTCTATAGTTCTACAGTGAGATAGTGCATTTCAGCCTCAAAGGAAGCAATGTCCTCAAACGGAACATTGGTGGCACCAGGATCTAAAGCAGGCTTAAGAAGCCTTGGATGCAGTCAGTCTTTTATTAACTATCATGACCGACACAATGTGATCCATAATACTTCCATTTTGGCAGAAATTACATTCAAGCACAGGCCCCCACTAGAAGGTAGTGATGACATTCAGGTGCTGAAAACGTCTTTTTAATGCCTAAAGGAATGATTGTGAGCTTTACTTACCATATATATTGGTCAAATGATGCCCTATGCCGGAAGACTGTCTTTTTTTTTTTTCTTCAGTATCGGCAATGCAGAGACAATTTGTTGCGAAACACTGCCACTGCTGGTCATTCAGTATAATCTGCAGATGGAAAAGTCCACTGTTAGCACATTTACTACAAGCAATACAAAAAAATCATGATTTTTATAAAGGGTAAACAGATCAATACTATGGAGTTTGTATTATTGTGCAAATCAGCAGTTCATTAGAAAATCAAATCTCGATTTGTGTTTTTAACCTACCATACTACTCTGAATCTCATGCCTCATTTGGCAACACCCTCTAAACAACTGTAGAAGGTACATTAGGACATAGATAGAGATCTTTTTGCCATCCAAGTGGCAGCGTACCCCTCTCACTTTATTTGTTTTAGGATATGGTACACCAGTAGCAATTAAGCCAGCTGATAAGTTGAGAGGTAGGGTTACGCTACAGTTAATGGGAATAATAAAAGCTATGAATAGCATGTTCATAATCATCATTTGAGCCAATTCCTAGCAGTTCAGCAATAGTGAAGTTGACTAATGCTCAAACTCCCGTTCGTTCAAATTTAAAGGTCTTAAAAAGTGCCCTAATTTCGTACATTTTACCATCATAGCTGTCACTTGGGCGTCCGGTCTACCCTGCTACTCATTTCATTAGCAAGATAAATGTATCTTACTGCTTGCTAGGCAACAACAGAGTGGCCCTCACGTCAGACAACATCTTGCATTTAGCTTTATGATGTCAGCTTGATAGGCAACAGATTGGCCCTCATGTCAGACAACATCTTGCCTTCGCTTTATGATGTCAGATCATCACCGGTCCAATTGTCCTTGTGGAAGCGGACCACACAGGAGGATGAGATATCAGAAGTTATGCAGTAGGTTGCTATCTCTATTCATGACCGCAAGGCAAGTCGGAGGTGGAATGGCAAATACTCTGAACCACTCAAAGCACTGTGGCCTTTTTTAAAGTGGGATGCAGATACAAAAACAGAGACTATCCTTACCAACAATCCTTCTTGAGTATCAGAGTCCAACATACAGAGTGCAGCGGAAGACGTTAAATGTGCTTCATTCCGTGAGAACGCAACTCTATAGTTCTACAGTGAGATAGTGCATTTCAGCCTCAAAGGAAGCAATGTCCTCAAACGGAACATTGGTGGCACCAGGATCTAAAGCAGGCTTAAGAAGCCTTGGATGCAGTCAGTCTTTTATTAACTATCATGACCGACACAATGTGATCCATAATACTTCCATTTTGGCAGAAATTACATTCAAGCACAGGCCCCCACTAGAAGGTAGTGATGACATTCAGGTGCTGAAAACGTCTTTTTAATGCCTAAAGGAATGATTGTGAGCTTTACTTACCATATATATTGGTCAAATGATGCCCTATGCCGGAAGACTGTCTTTTTTTTTTTTCTTCAGTATCGGCAATGCAGAGACAATTTGTTGCGAAACACTGCCACTGCTGGTCATTCAGTATAATCTGCAGATGGAAAAGTCCACTGTTAGCACATTTACTACAAGCAATACAAAAAAAATCATGATTTTTATAAAGGGTAAACAGATCAATACTATGGAGTTTGTATTATTGTGCAAATCAGCAGTTCATTAGAAAATCAAATCTCGATTTGTGTTTTTAACCTACCATACTACTCTGAATCTCATGCCTCATTTGGCAACACCCTCTAAACAACTGTAGAAGGTACATT
Source organism: Lissotriton vulgaris (assembly GCF_964263255.1). Lineage (NCBI taxonomy): Eukaryota > Metazoa > Chordata > Amphibia > Caudata > Salamandridae > Lissotriton > Lissotriton vulgaris. The sequence continues at coordinate 322,100,055 of NC_141700.1, read as the reverse complement.
AGGACATAGATAGAGATCTTTTTGCCATCCAAGTGGCAGCGTACCCCTCTCACTTTATTTGTTTTAGGATATGGTACACCAGTAGCAATTAAGCCAGCTGATAAGTTGAGAGGTAGGGTTACGCTACAGTTAATGGGAATAATAAAAGCTATGAATAGCATGTTCATAATCATCATTTGAGCCAATTCCTAGCAGTTCAGCAATAGTGAAGTTGACTAATGCTCAAACTCCCGTTCGTTCAAATTTAAAGGTCTTAAAAAGTGCCCTAATTTCGTACATTTTACCATCATAGCTGTCACTTGGGCGTCCGGTCTACCCTGCTACTCATTTCATTAGCAAGATAAATGTATCTTACTGCTTGCTAGGCAACAACAGAGTGGCCCTCACGTCAGACAACATCTTGCATTTAGCTTTATGATGTCAGCTTGCTAGGCAACAGATTGGCCCTCATGTCAGACAACATCTTGCCTTCGCTTTATGATGTCAGATCATCACTGGTCCAATTGTCCTTGTGGAAGCGGACCACACAGGAGGATGAGATATCAGAAGTTATGCAGTAGGTTGCTATCTCTATTCATGACCGCAAGGCAAGTCGGAGGTGGAATGGCAAATACTCTGAACCACTCAAAGCACTGTGGCCTTTTTTAAAGTGGGATGCAGATACAAAAACAGAGACTATCCTTACCAACAATCCTTCTTGAGTATCAGAGTCCAACATACAGAGTGCAGCGGAAGACGTTAAATGTGCTTCATTCCGTGAGAACGCAACTCTATAGTTCTACAGTGAGATAGTGCATTTCAGCCTCAAAGGAAGCAATGTCCTCAAACGGAACATTGGTGGCACCAGGATCTAAAGCAGGCTTAAGAAGCCTTGGATGCAGTCAGTCTTTTATTAACTATCATGACCGACACAATGTGATCCATAATACTTCCATTTTGGCAGAAATTACATTCAAGCACAGGCCCCCACTAGAAGGTAGTGATGACATTCAGGTGCTGAAAACGTCTTTTTAATGCCTAAAGGAATGATTGTGAGCTTTACTTACCATATATATTGGTCAAATGATGCCCTATGCCGGAAGACTGTCTTTTTTTTTTTTCTTCAGTATCGGCAATGCAGAGACAATTTGTTGCGAAACACTGCCACTGCTGGTCATTCAGTATAATCTGCAGATGGAAAAGTCCACTGTTAGCACATTTACTACAAGCAATACAAAAAAATCATGATTTTTATAAAGGGTAAACAGATCAATACTATGGAGTTTGTATTATTGTGCAAATCAGCAGTTCATTAGAAAATCAAATCTCGATTTGTGTTTTTAACCTACCATACTACTCTGAATCTCATGCCTCATTTGGCAACACCCTCTAAACAACTGTAGAAGGTACATTAGGACATAGATAGAGATCTTTTTGCCATCCAAGTGGCAGCGTACCCCTCTCACTTTATTTGTTTTAGGATATGGTACACCAGTAGCAATTAAGCCAGCTGATAAGTTGAGAGGTAGGGTTACGCTACAGTTAATGGGAATAATAAAAGCTATGATTAGCATGTTCATAATCATCATTTGAGCCAATTCCTAGCAGTTCAGCAATAGTGAAGTTGACTAATGCTCAAACTCCCGTTCGTTCAAATTTAAAGGTCTTAAAAAGTGCCCTAATTTCGTACATTTTACCATCATAGCTGTCACTTGGGCGTCCGGTCTACCCTGCTACTCATTTCATTAGCAAGATAAATGAATCTTACTGCTTGCTAGGCAACAACAGAGTGGCCCTCACGTCAGACAACATCTTGCATTTAGCTTTATGATGTCAGCTTGCTAGGCAACAGATTGGCCCTCATGTCAGACAACATCTTGCCTTCGCTTTATGATGTCAGATCATCACTGGTCCAATTGTCCTTGTGGAAGCGGACCACACAGGAGGATGAGATATCAGAAGTTATGCAGTAGGTTGCTATCTCTATTCATGACCGCAAGGCAAGTCGGAGGTGGAATGGCAAATACTCTGAACCACTCAAAGCACTGTGGCCTTTTTTAAAGTGGGATGCAGATACAAAAACAGAGACTATCCTTACCAACAATCCTTCTTGAATATCAGAGTCCAACATACAGAGTGCAGCGGAAGACGTTAAATGTGCTTCATTCCGTGAGAACGCAACTCTATAGTTCTACAGTGAGATAGTGCATTTCAGCCTCAAAGGAAGCAATGTCCTCAAACGGAACATTGGTGGCACCAGGATCTAAAGCAGGCTTAAGAAGCCTTGGATGCAGTCAGTCTTTTATTAACTATCATGACCGACACAATGTGATCCATAATACTTCCATTTTGGCAGAAATTACATTCAAGCACAGGCCCCCACTAGAAGGTAGTGATGACATTCAGGTGCTGAAAACATCTTTTTAATGCCTAAAGGAATGATTGTGAGCTTTACTTACCATATATATTGGTCAAATGATGCCCTATGCCGGAAGACTGTCTTTTTTTTTTTCTTCAGTATCGGCAATGCAGAGACAATTTGTTGCGAAACACTGCCACTGCTGGTCATTCAGTATAATCTGCAGATGGAAAAGTCCACTGTTAGCACATTTACTACAAGCAATACAAAAAAATCATGATTTTTATAAAGGGTAAACAGATCAATACTATGGAGTTTGTATTATTGTGCAAATCAGCAGTTCATTAGAAAATCAAATCTCGATTTGTGTTTTTAACCTACCATACTACTCTGAATCTCATGCCTCATTTGGCAACACCCTCTAAACAACTGTAGAAGGTACATTAGGACATAGATAGAGATCTTTTTGCCATCCAAGTGGCAGCGTACCCCTCTCACTTTATTTGTTTTAGGATATGGTACACCAGTAGCAATTAAGCCAGCTGATAAGTTGAGAGGTAGGGTTACGCTACAGTTAATGGGAATAATAAAAGCTATGAATAGCATGTTCATAATCATCATTTGAGCCAATTCCTAGCAGTTCAGCAATAGTGAAGTTGACTAATGCTCAAACTCCCGTTCGTTCAAATTTAAAGGTCTTAAAAAGTGCCCTAATTTCGTACATTTTACCATCATAGCTGTCACTTGGGCGTCCGGTCTACCCTGCTACTCATTTCATTAGCAAGATAAATGTATCTTACTGCTTGCTAGGCAACAACAGAGTGGCCCTCACGTCAGACAACATCTTGCATTTAGCTTTATGATGTCAGCTTGATAGGCAACAGATTGGCCCTCATGTCAGACAACATCTTGCCTTCGCTTTATGATGTCAGATCATCACCGGTCCAATTGTCCTTGTGGAAGCGGACCACACAGGAGGATGAGATATCAGAAGTTATGCAGTAGGTTGCTATCTCTATTCATGACCGCAAGGCAAGTCGGAGGTGGAATGGCAAATACTCTGAATCACTCAAAGCACTGTGGCCTTTTTTAAAGTGGGATGCAGATACAAAAACAGAGACTATCCTTACCAACAATCCTTCTTGAGTATCAGAGTCCAACATACAGAGTGCAGCGGAAGACGTTAAATGTGCTTCATTCCGTGAGAACGCAACTCTATAGTTCTACAGTGAGATAGTGCATTTCAGCCTCAGAGGAAGCAATGTCCTCAAACGGAACATTGGTGGCACCAGGATCTAAAGCAGGCTTAAGAAGCCTTGGATGCAGTCAGTCTTTTATTAACTATCATGACCGACACAATGTGATCCATAATACTTCCATTTTGGCAGAAATTACATTCAAGCACAGGCCCCCACTAGAAGGTAGTGATGACATTCAGGTGCTGAAAACGTCTTTTTAATGCCTAAAGGAATGATTGTGAGCTTTACTTACCATATATATTGGTCAAATGATGCCCTATGCCGGAAGACTGTCTTTTTTTTTTTTTCTTCAGTATCGGCAATGCAGAGACAATTTGTTGCGAAACACTGCCACTGCTGGTCATTCAGTATAATCTGCAGATGGAAAAGTCCACTGTTAGCACATTTACTACAAGCAATATAAAAAAAATCATGATTTTTATAAAGGGTAAACAGATCAATACTATGGAGTTTGTATTATTGTGCAAATCAGCAGTTCATTAGAAAATCAAATCTCGATTTGTGTTTTTAACCTACCATACTACTCTGAATCTCATGCCTCATTTGGCAACACCCTCTAAACAACTGTAGAAGGTACATTAGGACATAGATAGAGATCTTTTTGCCATCCAAGTGGCAGCGTACCCCTCTCACTTTATTTGTTTTTAGGATATGGTACACCAGTAGCAATTAAGCCAGCTGATAAGTTGAGAGGTAGGGTTACGCTACAGTTAATGGGAATAATAAAAGCTATGAATAGCATGTTCATAATCATCATTTGAGCCAATTCCTAGCAGTTCAGCAATAGTGAAGTTGACTAATGCTCAAACTCCCGTTCGTTCAAATTTAAAGGTCTTAAAAAGTGCCCTAATTTCGTACATTTTACCATCATAGCTGTCACTTGGGCGTCCGGTCTACCCTGCTACTCATTTCATTAGCAAGATAAATGTATCTTACTGCTTGCTAGGCAACAACAGAGTGGCCCTCACGTCAGACAACATCTTGCATTTAGCTTTATGATGTCAGCTTGCTAGGCAACAGATTGGCCCTCATGTCAGACAACATCTTGCCTTCGCTTTATGATGTCAGATCATCACTGGTCCAATTGTCCTTGTGGAAGCGGACCACACAGGAGGATGAGATATCAGAAGTTATGCAGTAGGTTGCTATCTCTATTCATGACCGCAAGGCAAGTCGGAGGTGGAATGGCAAATACTCTGAACCACTCAAAGCACTGTGGCCTTTTTTAAAGTGGGATGCAGATACAAAAACAGAGACTATCCTTACCAACAATCCTTCTTGAATATCAGAGTCCAACATACAGAGTGCAGCGGAAGACGTTAAATGTGCTTCATTCCGTGAGAACGCAACTCTATAGTTCTACAGTGAGATAGTGCATTTCAGCCTCAAAGGAAGCAATGTCCTCAAACGGAACATTGGTGGCACCAGGATCTAAAGCAGGCTTAAGAAGCCTTGGATGCAGTCAGTCTTTTATTAACTATCATGACCGACACAATGTGATCCATAATACTTCCATTTTGGCAGAAATTACATTCAAGCACAGGCCCCCACTAGAAGGTAGTGATGACATTCAGGTGCTGAAAACGTCTTTTTAATGCCTAAAGGAATGATTGTGAGCTTTACTTACCATATATATTGGTCAAATGATGCCCTATGCCGGAAGACTGTCTTTTTTTTTTTCTTCAGTATCGGCAATGCAGAGACAATTTGTTGCGAAACACTGCCACTGCTGGTCATTCAGTATAATCTGCAGATGGAAAAGTCCACTGTTAGCACATTTACTACAAGCAATACAAAAAAATCATGATTTTTATAAAGGGTAAACAGATCAATACTATGGAGTTTGTATTATTGTGCAAATCAGCAGTTCATTAGAAAATCAAATCTCGATTTGTGTTTTTAACCTACCATACTACTCTGAATCTCATGCCTCATTTGGCAACACCCTCTAAACAACTGTAGAAGGTACATTAGGACATAGATAGAGATCTTTTTGCCATCCAAGTGGCAGCGTACCCCTCTCACTTTATTTGTTTTAGGATATGGTACACCAGTAGCAATTAAGCCAGCTGATAAGTTGAGAGGTAGGGTTACGCTACAGTTAATGGGAATAATAAAAGCTATGAATAGCATGTTCATAATCATCATTTGAGCCAATTCCTAGCAGTTCAGCAATAGTGAAGTTGACTAATGCTCAAACTCCCGTTCGTTCAAATTTAAAGGTCTTAAAAAGTGCCCTAATTTCGTACATTTTACCATCATAGCTGTCACTTGGGCGTCCGGTCTACCCTGCTACTCATTTCATTAGCAAGATAAATGTATCTTACTGCTTGCTAGGCAACAACAGAGTGGCCCTCACGTCAGACAACATCTTGCATTTAGCTTTATGATGTCAGCTTGATAGGCAACAGATTGGCCCTCATGTCAGACAACATCTTGCCTTCGCTTTATGATGTCAGATCATCACTGGTCCAATTGTCCTTGTGGAAGCGGACCACACAGGAGGATGAGATATCAGAAGTTATGCAGTAGGTTGCTATCTCTATTCATGACCGCAAGGCAAGTCGGAGGTGGAATGGCAAATACTCTGAACCACTCAAAGCACTGTGGCCTTTTTTAAAGTGGGATGCAGATACAAAAACAGAGACTATCCTTACCAACAATCCTTCTTGAATATCAGAGTCCAACATACAGAGTGCAGCGGAAGACGTTAAATGTGCTTCATTCCGTGAGAACGCAACTCTATAGTTCTACAGTGAGATAGTGCATTTCAGCCTCAAAGGAAGCAATGTCCTCAAACGGAACATTGGTGGCACCAGGATCTAAAGCAGGCTTAAGAAGCCTTGGATGCAGTCAGTCTTTTATTAACTATCATGACCGACACAATGTGATCCATAATACTTCCATTTTGGCAGAAATTACATTCAAGCACAGGCCCCCACTAGAAGGTAGTGATGACATTCAGGTGCTGAAAACGTCTTTTTAATGCCTAAAGGAATGATTGTGAGCTTTACTTACCATATATATTGGTCAAATGATGCCCTATGCCGGAAGACTGTCTTTTTTTTTTTTCTTCAGTATCGGCAATGCAGAGACAATTTGTTGCGAAACACTGCCACTGCTGGTCATTCAGTATAATCTGCAGATGGAAAAGTCCACTGTTAGCACATTTACTACAAGCAATACAAAAAAATCATGATTTTTATAAAGGGTAAACAGATCAATACTATGGAGTTTGTATTATTGTGCAAATCAGCAGTTCATTAGAAAATCAAATCTCGATTTGTGTTTTTAACCTACCATACTACTCTGAATCTCATGCCTCATTTGGCAACACCCTCTAAACAACTGTAGAAGGTACATTAGGACATAGATAGAGATCTTTTTGCCATCCAAGTGGCAGCGTACCCCTCTCACTTTATTTGTTTTAGGATATGGTACACCAGTAGCAATTAAGCCAGCTGATAAGTTGAGAGGTAGGGTTACGCTACAGTTAATGGGAATAATAAAAGCTATGAATAGCATGTTCATAATCATCATTTGAGCCAATTCCTAGCAGTTCAGCAATAGTGAAGTTGACTAATGCTCAAACTCCCGTTCGTTCAAATTTAAAGGTCTTAAAAAGTGCCCTAATTTCGTACATTTTACCATCATAGCTGTCACTTGGGCGTCCGGTCTACCCTGCTACTCATTTCATTAGCAAGATAAATGTATCTTACTGCTTGCTAGGCAACAACAGAGTGGCCCTCACGTCAGACAACATCTTGCATTTAGCTTTATGATGTCAGCTTGATAGGCAACAGATTGGCCCTCATGTCAGACAACATCTTGCCTTCGCTTTATGATGTCAGATCATCACCGGTCCAATTGTCCTTGTGGAAGCGGACCACACAGGAGGATGAGATATCAGAAGTTATGCAGTAGGTTGCTATCTCTATTCATGACCGCAAGGCAAGTCGGAGGTGGAATGGCAAATACTCTGAACCACTCAAAGCACTGTGGCCTTTTTTAAAGTGGGATGCAGATACAAAAACAGAGACTATCCTTACCAACAATCCTTCTTGAGTATCAGAGTCCAACATACAGAGTGCAGCGGAAGACGTTAAATGTGCTTCATTCCGTGAGAACGCAACTCTATAGTTCTACAGTGAGATAGTGCATTTCAGCCTCAAAGGAAGCAATGTCCTCAAACGGAACATTGGTGGCACCAGGATCTAAAGCAGGCTTAAGAAGCCTTGGATGCAGTCAGTCTTTTATTAACTATCATGACCGACACAATGTGATCCATAATACTTCCATTTTGGCAGAAATTACATTCAAGCACAGGCCCCCACTAGAAGGTAGTGATGACATTCAGGTGCTGAAAACGTCTTTTTAATGCCTAAAGGAATGATTGTGAGCTTTACTTACCATATATATTGGTCAAATGATGCCCTATGCCGGAAGACTGTCTTTTTTTTTTTTCTTCAGTATCGGCAATGCAGAGACAATTTGTTGCGAAACACTGCCACTGCTGGTCATTCAGTATAATCTGCAGATGGAAAAGTCCACTGTTAGCACATTTACTACAAGCAATACAAAAAAAATCATGATTTTTATAAAGGGTAAACAGATCAATACTATGGAGTTTGTATTATTGTGCAAATCAGCAGTTCATTAGAAAATCAAATCTCGATTTGTGTTTTTAACCTACCATACTACTCTGAATCTCATGCCTCATTTGGCAACACCCTCTAAACAACTGTAGAAGGTACATTAGGACATAGATAGAGATCTTTTTGCCATCCAAGTGGCAGCGTACCCCTCTCACTTTATTTGTTTTAGGATATGGTACACCAGTAGCAATTAAGCCAGCTGATAAGTTGAGAGGTAGGGTTACGCTACAGTTAATGGGAATAATAAAAGCTATGAATAGCATGTTCATAATCATCATTTGAGCCAATTCCTAGCAGTTCAGCAATAGTGAAGTTGACTAATGCTCAAACTCCCGTTCGTTCAAATTTAAAGGTCTTAAAAAGTGCCCTAATTTCGTACATTTTACCATCATAGCTGTCACTTGGGCGTCCGGTCTACCCTGCTACTCATTTCATTAGCAAGATAAATGTATCTTACTGCTTGCTAGGCAACAACAGAGTGGCCCTCACGTCAGACAACATCTTGCATTTAGCTTTATGATGTCAGCTTGCTAGGCAACAGATTGGCCCTCATGTCAGACAACATCTTGCCTTCGCTTTATGATGTCAGATCATCACTGGTCCAATTGTCCTTGTGGAAGCGGACCACACAGGAGGATGAGATATCAGAAGTTATGCAGTAGGTTGCTATCTCTATTCATGACCGCAAGGCAAGTCGGAGGTGGAATGGCAAATACTCTGAACCACTCAAAGCACTGTGGCCTTTTTTAAAGTGGGATGCAGATACAAAAACAGAGACTATCCTTACCAACAATCCTTCTTGAGTATCAGAGTCCAACATACAGAGTGCAGCGGAAGACGTTAAATGTGCTTCATTCCGTGAGAACGCAACTCTATAGTTCTACAGTGAGATAGTGCATTTCAGCCTCAAAGGAAGCAATGTCCTCAAACGGAACATTGGTGGCACCAGGATCTAAAGCAGGCTTAAGAAGCCTTGGATGCAGTCAGTCTTTTATTAACTATCATGACCGACACAATGTGATCCATAATACTTCCATTTTGGCAGAAATTACATTCAAGCACAGGCCCCCACTAGAAGGTAGTGATGACATTCAGGTGCTGAAAACGTCTTTTTAATGCCTAAAGGAATGATTGTGAGCTTTACTTACCATATATATTGGTCAAATGATGCCCTATGCCGGAAGACTGTCTTTTTTTTTTTTCTTCAGTATCGGCAATGCAGAGACAATTTGTTGCGAAACACTGCCACTGCTGGTCATTCAGTATAATCTGCAGATGGAAAAGTCCACTGTTAGCACATTTACTACAAGCAATACAAAAAAATCATGATTTTTATAAAGGGTAAACAGATCAATACTATGGAGTTTGTATTATTGTGCAAATCAGCAGTTCATTAGAAAATCAAATCTCGATTTGTGTTTTTAACCTACCATACTACTCTGAATCTCATGCCTCATTTGGCAACACCCTCTAAACAACTGTAGAAGGTACATTAGGACATAGATAGAGATCTTTTTGCCATCCAAGTGGCAGCGTACCCCTCTCACTTTATTTGTTTTAGGATATGGTACACCAGTAGCAATTAAGCCAGCTGATAAGTTGAGAGGTAGGGTTACGCTACAGTTAATGGGAATAATAAAAGCTATGATTAGCATGTTCATAATCATCATTTGAGCCAATTCCTAGCAGTTCAGCAATAGTGAAGTTGACTAATGCTCAAACTCCCGTTCGTTCAAATTTAAAGGTCTTAAAAAGTGCCCTAATTTCGTACATTTTACCATCATAGCTGTCACTTGGGCGTCCGGTCTACCCTGCTACTCATTTCATTAGCAAGATAAATGAATCTTACTGCTTGCTAGGCAACAACAGAGTGGCCCTCACGTCAGACAACATCTTGCATTTAGCTTTATGATGTCAGCTTGCTAGGCAACAGATTGGCCCTCATGTCAGACAACATCTTGCCTTCGCTTTATGATGTCAGATCATCACTGGTCCAATTGTCCTTGTGGAAGCGGACCACACAGGAGGATGAGATATCAGAAGTTATGCAGTAGGTTGCTATCTCTATTCATGACCGCAAGGCAAGTCGGAGGTGGAATGGCAAATACTCTGAACCACTCAAAGCACTGTGGCCTTTTTTAAAGTGGGATGCAGATACAAAAACAGAGACTATCCTTACCAACAATCCTTCTTGAATATCAGAGTCCAACATACAGAGTGCAGCGGAAGACGTTAAATGTGCTTCATTCCGTGAGAACGCAACTCTATAGTTCTACAGTGAGATAGTGCATTTCAGCCTCAAAGGAAGCAATGTCCTCAAACGGAACATTGGTGGCACCAGGATCTAAAGCAGGCTTAAGAAGCCTTGGATGCAGTCAGTCTTTTATTAACTATCATGACCGACACAATGTGATCCATAATACTTCCATTTTGGCAGAAATTACATTCAAGCACAGGCCCCCACTAGAAGGTAGTGATGACATTCAGGTGCTGAAAACATCTTTTTAATGCCTAAAGGAATGATTGTGAGCTTTACTTACCATATATATTGGTCAAATGATGCCCTATGCCGGAAGACTGTCTTTTTTTTTTTCTTCAGTATCGGCAATGCAGAGACAATTTGTTGCGAAACACTGCCACTGCTGGTCATTCAGTATAATCTGCAGATGGAAAAGTCCACTGTTAGCACATTTACTACAAGCAATACAAAAAAATCATGATTTTTATAAAGGGTAAACAGATCAATACTATGGAGTTTGTATTATTGTGCAAATCAGCAGTTCATTAGAAAATCAAATCTCGATTTGTGTTTTTAACCTACCATACTACTCTGAATCTCATGCCTCATTTGGCAACACCCTCTAAACAACTGTAGAAGGTACATTAGGACATAGATAGAGATCTTTTTGCCATCCAAGTGGCAGCGTACCCCTCTCACTTTATTTGTTTTAGGATATGGTACACCAGTAGCAATTAAGCCAGCTGATAAGTTGAGAGGTAGGGTTACGCTACAGTTAATGGGAATAATAAAAGCTATGAATAGCATGTTCATAATCATCATTTGAGCCAATTCCTAGCAGTTCAGCAATAGTGAAGTTGACTAATGCTCAAACTCCCGTTCGTTCAAATTTAAAGGTCTTAAAAAGTGCCCTAATTTCGTACATTTTACCATCATAGCTGTCACTTGGGCGTCCGGTCTACCCTGCTACTCATTTCATTAGCAAGATAAATGTATCTTACTGCTTGCTAGGCAACAACAGAGTGGCCCTCACGTCAGACAACATCTTGCATTTAGCTTTATGATGTCAGCTTGATAGGCAACAGATTGGCCCTCATGTCAGACAACATCTTGCCTTCGCTTTATGATGTCAGATCATCACCGGTCCAATTGTCCTTGTGGAAGCGGACCACACAGGAGGATGAGATATCAGAAGTTATGCAGTAGGTTGCTATCTCTATTCATGACCGCAAGGCAAGTCGGAGGTGGAATGGCAAATACTCTGAATCACTCAAAGCACTGTGGCCTTTTTTAAAGTGGGATGCAGATACAAAAACAGAGACTATCCTTACCAACAATCCTTCTTGAGTATCAGAGTCCAACATACAGAGTGCAGCGGAAGACGTTAAATGTGCTTCATTCCGTGAGAACGCAACTCTATAGTTCTACAGTGAGATAGTGCATTTCAGCCTCAGAGGAAGCAATGTCCTCAAACGGAACATTGGTGGCACCAGGATCTAAAGCAGGCTTAAGAAGCCTTGGATGCAGTCAGTCTTTTATTAACTATCATGACCGACACAATGTGATCCATAATACTTCCATTTTGGCAGAAATTACATTCAAGCACAGGCCCCCACTAGAAGGTAGTGATGACATTCAGGTGCTGAAAACGTCTTTTTAATGCCTAAAGGAATGATTGTGAGCTTTACTTACCATATATATTGGTCAAATGATGCCCTATGCCGGAAGACTGTCTTTTTTTTTTTTTCTTCAGTATCGGCAATGCAGAGACAATTTGTTGCGAAACACTGCCACTGCTGGTCATTCAGTATAATCTGCAGATGGAAAAGTCCACTGTTAGCACATTTACTACAAGCAATATAAAAAAAATCATGATTTTTATAAAGGGTAAACAGATCAATACTATGGAGTTTGTATTATTGTGCAAATCAGCAGTTCATTAGAAAATCAAATCTCGATTTGTGTTTTTAACCTACCATACTACTCTGAATCTCATGCCTCATTTGGCAACACCCTCTAAACAACTGTAGAAGGTACATTAGGACATAGATAGAGATCTTTTTGCCATCCAAGTGGCAGCGTACCCCTCTCACTTTATTTGTTTTTAGGATATGGTACACCAGTAGCAATTAAGCCAGCTGATAAGTTGAGAGGTAGGGTTACGCTACAGTTAATGGGAATAATAAAAGCTATGAATAGCATGTTCATAATCATCATTTGAGCCAATTCCTAGCAGTTCAGCAATAGTGAAGTTGACTAATGCTCAAACTCCCGTTCGTTCAAATTTAAAGGTCTTAAAAAGTGCCCTAATTTCGTACATTTTACCATCATAGCTGTCACTTGGGCGTCCGGTCTACCCTGCTACTCATTTCATTAGCAAGATAAATGTATCTTACTGCTTGCTAGGCAACAACAGAGTGGCCCTCACGTCAGACAACATCTTGCATTTAGCTTTATGATGTCAGCTTGCTAGGCAACAGATTGGCCCTCATGTCAGACAACATCTTGCCTTCGCTTTATGATGTCAGATCATCACTGGTCCAATTGTCCTTGTGGAAGCGGACCACACAGGAGGATGAGATATCAGAAGTTATGCAGTAGGTTGCTATCTCTATTCATGACCGCAAGGCAAGTCGGAGGTGGAATGGCAAATACTCTGAACCACTCAAAGCACTGTGGCCTTTTTTAAAGTGGGATGCAGATACAAAAACAGAGACTATCCTTACCAACAATCCTTCTTGAATATCAGAGTCCAACATACAGAGTGCAGCGGAAGACGTTAAATGTGCTTCATTCCGTGAGAACGCAACTCTATAGTTCTACAGTGAGATAGTGCATTTCAGCCTCAAAGGAAGCAATGTCCTCAAACGGAACATTGGTGGCACCAGGATCTAAAGCAGGCTTAAGAAGCCTTGGATGCAGTCAGTCTTTTATTAACTATCATGACCGACACAATGTGATCCATAATACTTCCATTTTGGCAGAAATTACATTCAAGCACAGGCCCCCACTAGAAGGTAGTGATGACATTCAGGTGCTGAAAACGTCTTTTTAATGCCTAAAGGAATGATTGTGAGCTTTACTTACCATATATATTGGTCAAATGATGCCCTATGCCGGAAGACTGTCTTTTTTTTTTTCTTCAGTATCGGCAATGCAGAGACAATTTGTTGCGAAACACTGCCACTGCTGGTCATTCAGTATAATCTGCAGATGGAAAAGTCCACTGTTAGCACATTTACTACAAGCAATACAAAAAAATCATGATTTTTATAAAGGGTAAACAGATCAATACTATGGAGTTTGTATTATTGTGCAAATCAGCAGTTCATTAGAAAATCAAATCTCGATTTGTGTTTTTAACCTACCATACTACTCTGAATCTCATGCCTCATTTGGCAACACCCTCTAAACAACTGTAGAAGGTACATTAGGACATAGATAGAGATCTTTTTGCCATCCAAGTGGCAGCGTACCCCTCTCACTTTATTTGTTTTAGGATATGGTACACCAGTAGCAATTAAGCCAGCTGATAAGTTGAGAGGTAGGGTTACGCTACAGTTAATGGGAATAATAAAAGCTATGAATAGCATGTTCATAATCATCATTTGAGCCAATTCCTAGCAGTTCAGCAATAGTGAAGTTGACTAATGCTCAAACTCCCGTTCGTTCAAATTTAAAGGTCTTAAAAAGTGCCCTAATTTCGTACATTTTACCATCATAGCTGTCACTTGGGCGTCCGGTCTACCCTGCTACTCATTTCATTAGCAAGATAAATGTATCTTACTGCTTGCTAGGCAACAACAGAGTGGCCCTCACGTCAGACAACATCTTGCATTTAGCTTTATGATGTCAGCTTGATAGGCAACAGATTGGCCCTCATGTCAGACAACATCTTGCCTTCGCTTTATGATGTCAGATCATCACCGGTCCAATTGTCCTTGTGGAAGCGGACCACACAGGAGGATGAGATATCAGAAGTTATGCAGTAGGTTGCTATCTCTATTCATGACCGCAAGGCAAGTCGGAGGTGGAATGGCAAATACTCTGAACCACTCAAAGCACTGTGGCCTTTTTTAAAGTGGGATGCAGATACAAAAACAGAGACTATCCTTACCAACAATCCTTCTTGAGTATCAGAGTCCAACATACAGAGTGCAGCGGAAGACGTTAAATGTGCTTCATTCCGTGAGAACGCAACTCTATAGTTCTACAGTGAGATAATGCATTTCAGCCTCAGAGGAAGCAATGTCCTCAAACGGAACATTGGTGGCACCAGGATCTAAAGCAGGCTTAAGAAGCCTTGGATGCAGTCAGTCTTTTATTAACTATCATGACCGACACAATGTGATCCATAATACTTCCATTTTGGCAGAAATTACATTCAAGCACAGGCCCCCACTAGAAGGTAGTGATGACATTCAGGTGCTGAAAACGTCTTTTTAATGCCTAAAGGAATGATTGTGAGCTTTACTTACCATATATATTGGTCAAATGATGCCCTATGCCGGAAGACTGTCTTTTTTTTTTTTTCTTCAGTATCGGCAATGCAGAGACAATTTGTTGCGAAACACTGCCACTGCTGGTCATTCAGTATAATCTGCAGATGGAAAAGTCCACTGTTAGCACATTTACTACAAGCAATATAAAAAAAATCATGATTTTTATAAAGGGTAAACAGATCAATACTATGGAGTTTGTATTATTGTGCAAATCAGCAGTTCATTAGAAAATCAAATCTCGATTTGTGTTTTTAACCTACCATACTACTCTGAATCTCATGCCTCATTTGGCAACACCCTCTAAACAACTGTAGAAGGTACATTAGGACATAGATAGAGATCTTTTTGCCATCCAAGTGGCAGCGTACCCCTCTCACTTTATTTGTTTTAGGATATGGTACACCAGTAGCAATTAAGCCAGCTGATAAGTTGAGAGGTAGGGTTACGCTACAGTTAATGGGAATAATAAAAGCTATGAATAGCATGTTCATAATCATCATTTGAGCCAATTCCTAGCAGTTCAGCAATAGTGAAGTTGACTAATGCTCAAACTCCCGTTCGTTCAAATTTAAAGGTCTTAAAAAGTGCCCTAATTTCGTACATTTTACCATCATAGCTGTCACTTGGGCGTCCGGTCTACCCTGCTACTCATTTCATTAGCAAGATAAATGTATCTTACTGCTTGCTAGGCAACAACAGAGTGGCCCTCACGTCAGACAACATCTTGCATTTAGCTTTATGATGTCAGCTTGATAGGCAACAGATTGGCCCTCATGTCAGACAACATCTTGCCTTCGCTTTATGATGTCAGATCATCACCGGTCCAATTGTCCTTGTGGAAGCGGACCACACAGGAGGATGAGATATCAGAAGTTATGCAGTAGGTTGCTATCTCTATTCATGACCGCAAGGCAAGTCGGAGGTGGAATGGCAAATACTCTGAACCACTCAAAGCACTGTGGCCTTTTTTAAAGTGGGATGCAGATACAAAAACAGAGACTATCCTTACCAACAATCCTTCTTGAATATCAGAGTCCAACATACAGAGTGCAGCGGAAGACGTTAAATGTGCTTCATTCCGTGAGAACGCAACTCTATAGTTCTACAGTGAGATAGTGCATTTCAGCCTCAAAGGAAGCAATGTCCTCAAACGGAACATTGGTGGCACCAGGATCTAAAGCAGGCTTAAGAAGCCTTGGATGCAGTCAGTCTTTTATTAACTATCATGACCGACACAATGTGATCCATAATACTTCCATTTTGGCAGAAATTACATTCAAGCACAGGCCCCCACTAGAAGGTAGTGATGACATTCAGGTGCTGAAAACGTCTTTTTAATGCCTAAAGGAATGATTGTGAGCTTTACTTACCATATATATTGGTCAAATGATGCCCTATGCCGGAAGACTGTCTTTTTTTTTTTCTTCAGTATCGGCAATGCAGAGACAATTTGTTGCGAAACACTGCCACTGCTGGTCATTCAGTATAATCTGCAGATGGAAAAGTCCACTGTTAGCACATTTACTACAAGCAATACAAAAAAATCATGATTTTTATAAAGGGTAAACAGATCAATACTATGGAGTTTGTATTATTGTGCAAATCAGCAGTTCATTAGAAAATCAAATCTCGATTTGTGTTTTTAACCTACCATACTACTCTGAATCTCATGCCTCATTTGGCAACATCCTCTAAACAACTGTAGAAGGTACATTAGGACATAGATAGAGATCTTTTTGCCATCCAAGTGGCAGCGTACCCCTCTCACTTTATTTGTTTTAGGATATGGTACACCAGTAGCAATTAAGCCAGCTGATAAGTTGAGAGGTAGGGTTACGCTACAGTTAATGGGAATAATAAAAGCTATGAATAGCATGTTCATAATCATCATTTGAGCCAATTCCTAGCAGTTCAGCAATAGTGAAGTTGACTAATGCTCAAACTCCCGTTCGTTCAAATTTAAAGGTCTTAAAAAGTGCCCTAATTTCGTACATTTTACCATCATAGCTGTCACTTGGGCGTCCGGTCTACCCTGCTACTCATTTCATTAGCAAGATAAATGTATCTTACTGCTTGCTAGGCAACAACAGAGTGGCCCTCACGTCAGACAACATCTTGCATTTAGCTTTATGATGTCAGCTTGCTAGGCAACAGATTGGCCCTCATGTCAGACAACATCTTGCCTTCGCTTTATGATGTCAGATCATCACTGGTCCAATTGTCCTTGTGGAAGCGGACCACACAGGAGGATGAGCTATCAGAAGTTATGCAGTAGGTTGCTATCTCTATTCATGACCGCAAGGCAAGTCGGAGGTGGAATGGCAAATACTCTGAACCACTCAAAGCACTGTGGCCTTTTTTAAAGTGGGATGCAGATACAAAAACAGAGACTATCCTTACCAACAATCCTTCTTGAATATCAGAGTCCAACATACAGAGTGCAGCGGAAGACGTTAAATGTGCTTCATTCCGTGAGAACGCAACTCTATAGTTCTACAGTGAGATAGTGCATTTCAGCCTCAAAGGAAGCAATGTCCTCAAACGGAACATTGGTGGCACCAGGATCTAAAGCAGGCTTAAGAAGCCTTGGATGCAGTCAGTCTCTTATTAACTATCATGACCGACACAATGTGATCCATAATACTTCCATTTTGGCAGAAATTACATTCAAGCACAGGCCCCCACTAGAAGGTAGTGATGACATTCAGGTGCTGAAAACGTCTTTTTAATGCCTAAAGGAATGATTGTGAGCTTTACTTACCATATATATTGGTCAAATGATGCCCTATGCCGGAAGACTGTCTTTTTTTTTTTCTTCAGTATCGGCAATGCAGAGACAATTTGTTGCGAAACACTGCCACTGCTGGTCATTCAGTATAATCTGCAGATGGAAAAGTCCACTGTTAGCACATTTACTACAAGCAATACAAAAAAATCATGATTTTTATAAAGGGTAAACAGATCAATACTATGGAGTTTGTATTATTGTGCAAATCAGCAGTTCATTAGAAAATCAAATCTCGATTTGTGTTTTTAACCTACCATACTACTCTGAATCTCATGCCTCATTTGGCAACACCCTCTAAACAACTGTAGAAGGTACATTAGGACATAGATAGAGATCTTTTTGCCATCCAAGTGGCAGCGTACCCCTCTCACTTTATTTGTTTTAGGATATGGTACACCAGTAGCAATTAAGCCAGCTGATAAGTTGAGAGGTAGGGTTACGCTACAGTTAATGGGAATAATAAAAGCTATGAATAGCATGTTCATAATCATCATTTGAGCCAATTCCTAGCAGTTCAGCAATAGTGAAGTTGACTAATGCTCAAACTCCCGTTCGTTCAAATTTAAAGGTCTTAAAAAGTGCCCTAATTTCGTACATTTTACCATCATAGCTGTCACTTGGGCGTCCGGTCTACCCTGCTACTCATTTCATTAGCAAGATAAATGTATCTTACTGCTTGCTAGGCAACAACAGAGTGGCCCTCACGTCAGACAACATCTTGCATTTAGCTTTATGATGTCAGCTTGATAGGCAACAGATTGGCCCTCATGTCAGACAACATCTTGCCTTCGCTTTATGATGTCAGATCATCACCGGTCCAATTGTCCTTGTGGAAGCGGACCACACAGGAGGATGAGATATCAGAAGTTATGCAGTAGGTTGCTATCTCTATTCATGACCGCAAGGCAAGTCGGAGGTGGAATGGCAAATACTCTGAACCACTCAAAGCACTGTGGCCTTTTTTAAAGTGGGATGCAGATACAAAAACAGAGACTATCCTTACCAACAATCCTTCTTGAGTATCAGAGTCCAACATACAGAGTGCAGCGGAAGACGTTAAATGTGCTTCATTCCGTGAGAACGCAACTCTATAGTTCTACAGTGAGATAGTGCATTTCAGCCTCAGAGGAAGCAATGTCCTCAAACGGAACATTGGTGGCACCAGGATCTAAAGCAGGCTTAAGAAGCCTTGGATGCAGTCAGTCTTTTATTAACTATCATGACCGACACAATGTGATCCATAATACTTCCATTTTGGCAGAAATTACATTCAAGCACAGGCCCCCACTAGAAGGTAGTGATGACATTCAGGTGCTGAAAACGTCTTTTTAATGCCTAAAGGAATGATTGTGAGCTTTACTTACCATATATATTGGTCAAATGATGCCCTATGCCGGAAGACTGTCTTATTTTTTTTTTCTTCAGTATCGGCAATGCAGAGACAATTTGTTGCGAAACACTGCCACTGCTGGTCATTCAGTATAATCTGCAGATGGAAAAGTCCACTGTTAGCACATTTACTACAAGCAATACAAAAAAATCATGATTTTTATAAAGGGTAAACAGATCAATACTATGGAGTTTGTATTATTGTGCAAATCAGCAGTTCATTAGAAAATCAAATCTCGATTTGTGTTTTTAACCTACCATACTACTCTGAATCTCATGCCTCATTTGGCAACACCCTCTAAACAACTGTAGAAGGTACATTAGGACATAGATAGAGATCTTTTTGCCATCCAAGTGGCAGCGTACCCCTCTCACTTTATTTGTTTTTAGGATATGGTACACCAGTAGCAATTAAGCCAGCTGATAAGTTGAGAGGTAGGGTTACGCTACAGTTAATGGGAATAATAAAAGCTATGAATAGCATGTTCATAATCATCATTTGAGCCAATTCCTAGCAGTTCAGCAATAGTGAAGTTGACTAATGCTCAAACTCCCGTTCGTTCAAATTTAAAGGTCTTAAAAAGTGCCCTAATTTCGTACATTTTACCATCATAGCTGTCACTTGGGCGTCCGGTCTACCCTGCTACTCATTTCATTAGCAAGATAAATGTATCTTACTGCTTGCTAGGCAACAACAGAGTGGCCCTCACGTCAGACAACATCTTGCATTTAGCTTTATGATGTCAGCTTGCTAGGCAACAGATTGGCCCTCATGTCAGACAACATCTTGCCTTCGCTTTATGATGTCAGATCATCACTGGTCCAATTGTCCTTGTGGAAGCGGACCACACAGGAGGATGAGATATCAGAAGTTATGCAGTAGGTTGCTATCTCTATTCATGACCGCAAGGCAAGTCGGAGGTGGAATGGCAAATACTCTGAACCACTCAAAGCACTGTGGCCTTTTTTAAAGTGGGATGCAGATACAAAAACAGAGACTATCCTTACCAACAATCCTTCTTGAATATCAGAGTCCAACATACAGAGTGCAGCGGAAGACGTTAAATGTGCTTCATTCCGTGAGAACGCAACTCTATAGTTCTACAGTGAGATAGTGCATTTCAGCCTCAAAGGAAGCAATGTCCTCAAACGGAACATTGGTGGCACCAGGATCTAAAGCAGGCTTAAGAAGCCTTGGATGCAGTCAGTCTTTTATTAACTATCATGACCGACACAATGTGATCCATAATACTTCCATTTTGGCAGAAATTACATTCAAGCACAGGCCCCCACTAGAAGGTAGTGATGACATTCAGGTGCTGAAAACGTCTTTTTAATGCCTAAAGGAATGATTGTGAGCTTACTTACCATATATATTGGTCAAATGATGCCCTATGCCGGAAGACTGTCTTTTTTTTTTTCTTCAGTATCGGCAATGCAGAGACAATTTGTTGCGAAACACTGCCACTGCTGGTCATTCAGTATAATCTGCAGATGGAAAAGTCCACTGTTAGCACATTTACTACAAGCAATACAAAAAAATCATGATTTTTATAAAGGGTAAACAGATCAATACTATGGAGTTTGTATTATTGTGCAAATCAGCAGTTCATTAGAAAATCAAATCTCGATTTGTGTTTTTAACCTACCATACTACTCTGAATCTCATGCCTCATTTGGCAACATCCTCTAAACAACTGTAGAAGGTACATTAGGACATAGATAGAGATCTTTTTGCCATCCAAGTGGCAGCGTACCCCTCTCACTTTATTTGTTTTAGGATATGGTACACCAGTAGCAATTAAGCCAGCTGATAAGTTGAGAGGTAGGGTTACGCTACAGTTAATGGGAATAATAAAAGCTATGAATAGCATGTTCATAATCATCATTTGAGCCAATTCCTAGCAGTTCAGCAATAGTGAAGTTGACTAATGCTCAAACTCCCGTTCGTTCAAATTTAAAGGTCTTAAAAAGTGCCCTAATTTCGTACATTTTACCATCATAGCTGTCACTTGGGCGTCCGGTCTACCCTGCTACTCATTTCATTAGCAAGATAAATGTATCTTACTGCTTGCTAGGCAACAACAGAGTGGCCCTCACGTCAGACAACATCTTGCATTTAGCTTTATGATGTCAGCTTGATAGGCAACAGATTGGCCCTCATGTCAGACAACATCTTGCCTTCGCTTTATGATGTCAGATCATCACCGGTCCAATTGTCCTTGTGGAAGCGGACCACACAGGAGGATGAGATATCAGAAGTTATGCAGTAGGTTGCTATCTCTATTCATGACCGCAAGGCAAGTCGGAGGTGGAATGGCAAATACTCTGAACCACTCAAAG
Source organism: Lissotriton vulgaris (assembly GCF_964263255.1). Classification (NCBI taxonomy): domain Eukaryota; kingdom Metazoa; phylum Chordata; class Amphibia; order Caudata; family Salamandridae; genus Lissotriton; species Lissotriton vulgaris. The sequence continues at coordinate 322,078,542 of NC_141700.1, read as the reverse complement.
CACTGTGGCCTTTTTTAAAGTGGGATGCAGATACAAAAACAGAGACTATCCTTACCAACAATCCTTCTTGAGTATCAGAGTCCAACATACAGAGTGCAGCGGAAGACGTTAAATGTGCTTCATTCCGTGAGAACGCAACTCTATAGTTCTACAGTGAGATAGTGCATTTCAGCCTCAGAGGAAGCAATGTCCTCAAACGGAACATTGGTGGCACCAGGATCTAAAGCAGGCTTAAGAAGCCTTGGATGCAGTCAGTCTTTTATTAACTATCATGACCGACACAATGTGATCCATAATACTTCCATTTTGGCAGAAATTACATTCAAGCACAGGCCCCCACTAGAAGGTAGTGATGACATTCAGGTGCTGAAAACGTCTTTTTAATGCCTAAAGGAATGATTGTGAGCTTTACTTACCATATATATTGGTCAAATGATGCCCTATGCCGGAAGACTGTCTTTTTTTTTTTTTCTTCAGTATCGGCAATGCAGAGACAATTTGTTGCGAAACACTGCCACTGCTGGTCATTCAGTATAATCTGCAGATGGAAAAGTCCACTGTTAGCACATTTACTACAAGCAATATAAAAAAAATCATGATTTTTATAAAGGGTAAACAGATCAATACTATGGAGTTTGTATTATTGTGCAAATCAGCAGTTCATTAGAAAATCAAATCTCGATTTGTGTTTTTAACCTACCATACTACTCTGAATCTCATGCCTCATTTGGCAACACCCTCTAAACAACTGTAGAAGGTACATTAGGACATAGATAGAGATCTTTTTGCCATCCAAGTGGCAGCGTACCCCTCTCACTTTATTTGTTTTAGGATATGGTACACCAGTAGCAATTAAGCCAGCTGATAAGTTGAGAGGTAGGGTTACGCTACAGTTAATGGGAATAATAAAAGCTATGAATAGCATGTTCATAATCATCATTTGAGCCAATTCCTAGCAGTTCAGCAATAGTGAAGTTGACTAATGCTCAAACTCCCGTTCGTTCAAATTTAAAGGTCTTAAAAAGTGCCCTAATTTCGTACATTTTACCATCATAGCTGTCACTTGGGCGTCCGGTCTACCCTGCTACTCATTTCATTAGCAAGATAAATGTATCTTACTGCTTGCTAGGCAACAACAGAGTGGCCCTCACGTCAGACAACATCTTGCATTTAGCTTTATGATGTCAGCTTGCTAGGCAACAGATTGGCCCTCATGTCAGACAACATCTTGCCTTCGCTTTATGATGTCAGATCATCACTGGTCCAATTGTCCTTGTGGAAGCGGACCACACAGGAGGATGAGCTATCAGAAGTTATGCAGTAGGTTGCTATCTCTATTCATGACCGCAAGGCAAGTCGGAGGTGGAATGGCAAATACTCTGAACCACTCAAAGCACTGTGGCCTTTTTTAAAGTGGGATGCAGATACAAAAACAGAGACTATCCTTACCAACAATCCTTCTTGAATATCAGAGTCCAACATACAGAGTGCAGCGGAAGACGTTAAATGTGCTTCATTCCGTGAGAACGCAACTCTATAGTTCTACAGTGAGATAGTGCATTTCAGCCTCAAAGGAAGCAATGTCCTCAAACGGAACATTGGTGGCACCAGGATCTAAAGCAGGCTTAAGAAGCCTTGGATGCAGTCAGTCTTTTATTAACTATCATGACCGACACAATGTGATCCATAATACTTCCATTTTGGCAGAAATTACATTCAAGCACAGGCCCCCACTAGAAGGTAGTGATGACATTCAGGTGCTGAAAACGTCTTTTTAATGCCTAAAGGAATGATTGTGAGCTTTACTTACCATATATATTGGTCAAATGATGCCCTATGCCGGAAGACTGTCTTTTTTTTTTTCTTCAGTATCGGCAATGCAGAGACAATTTGTTGCGAAACACTGCCACTGCTGGTCATTCAGTATAATCTGCAGATGGAAAAGTCCACTGTTAGCACATTTACTACAAGCAATACAAAAAAATCATGATTTTTATAAAGGGTAAACAGATCAATACTATGGAGTTTGTATTATTGTGCAAATCAGCAGTTCATTAGAAAATCAAATCTCGATTTGTGTTTTTAACCTACCATACTACTCTGAATCTCATGCCTCATTTGGCAACACCCTCTAAACAACTGTAGAAGGTACATTAGGACATAGATAGAGATCTTTTTGCCATCCAAGTGGCAGCGTACCCCTCTCACTTTATTTGTTTTAGGATATGGTACACCAGTAGCAATTAAGCCAGCTGATAAGTTGAGAGGTAGGGTTACGCTACAGTTAATGGGAATAATAAAAGCTATGAATAGCATGTTCATAATCATCATTTGAGCCAATTCCTAGCAGTTCAGCAATAGTGAAGTTGACTAATGCTCAAACTCCCGTTCGTTCAAATTTAAAGGTCTTAAAAAGTGCCCTAATTTCGTACATTTTACCATCATAGCTGTCACTTGGGCGTCCGGTCTACCCTGCTACTCATTTCATTAGCAAGATAAATGTATCTTACTGCTTGCTAGGCAACAACAGAGTGGCCCTCACGTCAGACAACATCTTGCATTTAGCTTTATGATGTCAGCTTGATAGGCAACAGATTGGCCCTCATGTCAGACAACATCTTGCCTTCGCTTTATGATGTCAGATCATCACCGGTCCAATTGTCCTTGTGGAAGCGGACCACACAGGAGGATGAGATATCAGAAGTTATGCAGTAGGTTGCTATCTCTATTCATGACCGCAAGGCAAGTCGGAGGTGGAATGGCAAATACTCTGAACCACTCAAAGCACTGTGGCCTTTTTTAAAGTGGGATGCAGATACAAAAACAGAGACTATCCTTACCAACAATCCTTCTTGAGTATCAGAGTCCAACATACAGAGTGCAGCGGAAGACGTTAAATGTGCTTCATTCCGTGAGAACGCAACTCTATAGTTCTACAGTGAGATAGTGCATTTCAGCCTCAGAGGAAGCAATGTCCTCAAACGGAACATTGGTGGCACCAGGATCTAAAGCAGGCTTAAGAAGCCTTGGATGCAGTCAGTCTTTTATTAACTATCATGACCGACACAATGTGATCCATAATACTTCCATTTTGGCAGAAATTACATTCAAGCACAGGCCCCCACTAGAAGGTAGTGATGACATTCAGGTGCTGAAAACGTCTTTTTAATGCCTAAAGGAATGATTGTGAGCTTTACTTACCATATATATTGGTCAAATGATGCCCTATGCCGGAAGACTGTCTTATTTTTTTTTTCTTCAGTATCGGCAATGCAGAGACAATTTGTTGCGAAACACTGCCACTGCTGGTCATTCAGTATAATCTGCAGATGGAAAAGTCCACTGTTAGCACATTTACTACAAGCAATATAAAAAAAATCATGATTTTTATAAAGGGTAAACAGATCAATACTATGGAGTTTGTATTATTGTGCAAATCAGCAGTTCATTAGAAAATCAAATCTCGATTTGTGTTTTTAACCTACCATACTACTCTGAATCTCATGCCTCATTTGGCAACACCCTCTAAACAACTGTAGAAGGTACATTAGGACATAGATAGAGATCTTTTTGCCATCCAAGTGGCAGCGTACCCCTCTCACTTTATTTGTTTTTAGGATATGGTACACCAGTAGCAATTAAGCCAGCTGATAAGTTGAGAGGTAGGGTTACGCTACAGTTAATGGGAATAATAAAAGCTATGAATAACATGTTCATAATCATCATTTGAGCCAATTCCTAGCAGTTCAGCAATAGTGAAGTTGACTAATGCTCAAACTCCCGTTCGTTCAAATTTAAAGGTCTTAAAAAGTGCCCTAATTTCGTACATTTTACCATCATAGCTGTCACTTGGGCGTCCGGTCTACCCTGCTACTCATTTCATTAGCAAGATAAATGTATCTTACTGCTTGCTAGGCAACAACAGAGTGGCCCTCACGTCAGACAACATCTTGCATTTAGCTTTATGATGTCAGCTTGCTAGGCAACAGATTGGCCCTCATGTCAGACAACATCTTGCCTTCGCTTTATGATGTCAGATCATCACTGGTCCAATTGTCCTTGTGGAAGCGGACCACACAGGAGGATGAGATATCAGAAGTTATGCAGTAGGTTGCTATCTCTATTCATGACCGCAAGGCAAGTCGGAGGTGGAATGGCAAATACTCTGAACCACTCAAAGCACTGTGGCCTTTTTTAAAGTGGGATGCAGATACAAAAACAGAGACTATCCTTACCAACAATCCTTCTTGAATATCAGAGTCCAACATACAGAGTGCAGCGGAAGACGTTAAATGTGCTTCATTCCGTGAGAACGCAACTCTATAGTTCTACAGTGAGATAGTGCATTTCAGCCTCAAAGGAAGCAATGTCCTCAAACGGAACATTGGTGGCACCAGGATCTAAAGCAGGCTTAAGAAGCCTTGGATGCAGTCAGTCTTTTATTAACTATCATGACCGACACAATGTGATCCATAATACTTCCATTTTGGCAGAAATTACATTCAAGCACAGGCCCCCACTAGAAGGTAGTGATGACATTCAGGTGCTGAAAACGTCTTTTTAATGCCTAAAGGAATGATTGTGAGCTTTACTTACCAAATATATTGGTCAAATGATGCCCTATGCCGGAAGACTGTCTTTTTTTTTTTTCTTCAGTATCGGCAATGCAGAGACAATTTGTTGCGAAACACTGCCACTGCTGGTCATTCAGTATAATCTGCAGATGGAAAAGTCCACTGTTAGCACATTTACTACAAGCAATATAAAAAAAATCATGATTTTTATAAAGGGTAAACAGATCAATACTATGGAGTTTGTATTATTGTGCAAATCAGCAGTTCATTAGAAAATCAAATCTCGATTTGTGTTTTTAACCTACCATACTACTCTGAATCTCATGCCTCATTTGGCAACACCCTCTAAACAACTGTAGAAGGTACATTAGGACATAGATAGAGATCTTTTTGCCATCCAAGTGGCAGCGTACCCCTCTCACTTTATTTGTTTTAGGATATGGTACACCAGTAGCAATTAAGCCAGCTGATAAGTTGAGAGGTAGGGTTACGCTACAGTTAATGGGAATAATAAAAGCTATGAATAGCATGTTCATAATCATCATTTGAGCCAATTCCTAGCAGTTCAGCAATAGTGAAGTTGACTAATGCTCAAACTCCCGTTCGTTCAAATTTAAAGGTCTTAAAAAGTGCCCTAATTTCGTACATTTTACCATCATAGCTGTCACTTGGGCGTCCGGTCTACCCTGCTACTCATTTCATTAGCAAGATAAATGTATCTTACTGCTTGCTAGGCAACAACAGAGTGGCCCTCACGTCAGACAACATCTTGCATTTAGCTTTATGATGTCAGCTTGATAGGCAACAGATTGGCCCTCATGTCAGACAACATCTTGCCTTCGCTTTATGATGTCAGATCATCACCGGTCCAATTGTCCTTGTGGAAGCGGACCACACAGGAGGATGAGATATCAGAAGTTATGCAGTAGGTTGCTATCTCTATTCATGACCGCAAGGCAAGTCGGAGGTGGAATGGCAAATACTCTGAACCACTCAAAGCACTGTGGCCTTTTTTAAAGTGGGATGCAGATACAAAAACAGAGACTATCCTTACCAACAATCCTTCTTGAGTATCAGAGTCCAACATACAGAGTGCAGCGGAAGACGTTAAATGTGCTTCATTCCTTGAGAACGCAACTCTATAGTTCTACAGTGAGATAGTGCATTTCAGCCTCAGAGGAAGCAATGTCCTCAAACGGAACATTGGTGGCACCAGGATCTAAAGCAGGCTTAAGAAGCCTTGGATGCAGTCAGTCTTTTATTAACTATCATGACCGACACAATGTGATCCATAATACTTCCATTTTGGCAGAAATTACATTCAAGCACAGGCCCCCACTAGAAGGTAGTGATGACATTCAGGTGCTGAAAACGTCTTTTTAATGCCTAAAGGAATGATTGTGAGCTTTACTTACCATATATATTGGTCAAATGATGCCCTATGCCGGAAGACTGTCTTTTTTTTTTTTTCTTCAGTATCGGCAATGCAGAGACAATTTGTTGCGAAACACTGCCACTGCTGGTCATTCAGTATAATCTGCAGATGGAAAAGTCCACTGTTAGCACATTTACTACAAGCAATATAAAAAAAATCATGATTTTTATAAAGGGTAAACAGATCAATACTATGGAGTTTGTATTATTGTGCAAATCAGCAGTTCATTAGAAAATCAAATCTCGATTTGTGTTTTTAACCTACCATACTACTCTGAATCTCATGCCTCATTTGGCAACACCCTCTAAACAACTGTAGAAGGTACATTAGGACATAGATAGAGATCTTTTTGCCATCCAAGTGGCAGCGTACCCCTCTCACTTTATTTGTTTTTAGGATATGGTACACCAGTAGCAATTAAGCCAGCTGATAAGTTGAGAGGTAGGGTTACGCTACAGTTAATGGGAATAATAAAAGCTATGAATAGCATGTTCATAATCATCATTTGAGCCAATTCCTAGCAGTTCAGCAATAGTGAAGTTGACTAATGCTCAAACTCCCGTTCGTTCAAATTTAAAGGTCTTAAAAAGTGCCCTAATTTCGTACATTTTACCATCATAGCTGTCACTTGGGCGTCCGGTCTACCCTGCTACTCATTTCATTAGCAAGATAAATGTATCTTACTGCTTGCTAGGCAACAACAGAGTGGCCCTCACGTCAGACAACATCTTGCATTTAGCTTTATGATGTCAGCTTGCTAGGCAACAGATTGGCCCTCATGTCAGACAACATCTTGCCTTCGCTTTATGATGTCAGATCATCACTGGTCCAATTGTCCTTGTGGAAGCGGACCACACAGGAGGATGAGATATCAGAAGTTATGCAGTAGGTTGCTATCTCTATTCATGACCGCAAGGCAAGTCGGAGGTGGAATGGCAAATACTCTGAACCACTCAAAGCACTGTGGCCTTTTTTAAAGTGGGATGCAGATACAAAAACAGAGACTATCCTTACCAACAATCCTTCTTGAATATCAGAGTCCAACATACAGAGTGCAGCGGAAGACGTTAAATGTGCTTCATTCCGTGAGAACGCAACTCTATAGTTCTACAGTGAGATAGTGCATTTCAGCCTCAAAGGAAGCAATGTCCTCAAACGGAACATTGGTGGCACCAGGATCTAAAGCAGGCTTAAGAAGCCTTGGATGCAGTCAGTCTTTTATTAACTATCATGACCGACACAATGTGATCCATAATACTTCCATTTTGGCAGAAATTACATTCAAGCACAGGCCCCCACTAGAAGGTAGTGATGACATTCAGGTGCTGAAAACGTCTTTTTAATGCCTAAAGGAATGATTGTGAGCTTTACTTACCAAATATATTGGTCAAATGATGCCCTATGCCGGAAGACTGTCTTTTTTTTTTTTCTTCAGTATCGGCAATGCAGAGACAATTTGTTGCGAAACACTGCCACTGCTGGTCATTCAGTATAATCTGCAGATGGAAAAGTCCACTGTTAGCACATTTACTACAAGCAATACAAAAAAATCATGATTTTTATAAAGGGTAAACAGATCAATACTATGGAGTTTGTATTATTGTGCAAATCAGCAGTTCATTAGAAAATCAAATCTCGATTTGTGTTTTTAACCTACCATACTACTCTGAATCTCATGCCTCATTTGGCAACACCCTCTAAACAACTGTAGAAGGTACATTAGGACATAGATAGAGATCTTTTTGCCATCCAAGTGGCAGCGTACCCCTCTCACTTTATTTGTTTTTAGGATATGGTACACCAGTAGCAATTAAGCCAGCTGATAAGTTGAGAGGTAGGGTTACGCTACAGTTAATGGGAATAATAAAAGCTATGAATAGCATGTTCATAATCATCATTTGAGCCAATTCCTAGCAGTTCAGCAATAGTGAAGTTGACTAATGCTCAAACTCCCGTTCGTTCAAATTTAAAGGTCTTAAAAAGTGCCCTAATTTCGTACATTTTACCATCATAGCTGTCACTTGGGCGTCCGGTCTACCCTGCTACTCATTTCATTAGCAAGATAAATGTATCTTACTGCTTGCTAGGCAACAACAGAGTGGCCCTCACGTCAGACAACATCTTGCATTTAGCTTTATGATGTCAGCTTGCTAGGCAACAGATTGGCCCTCATGTCAGACAACATCTTGCCTTCGCTTTATGATGTCAGATCATCACTGGTCCAATTGTCCTTGTGGAAGCGGACCACACAGGAGGATGAGATATCAGAAGTTATGCAGTAGGTTGCTATCTCTATTCATGACCGCAAGGCAAGTCGGAGGTGGAATGGCAAATACTCTGAACCACTCAAAGCACTGTGGCCTTTTTTAAAGTGGGATGCAGATACAAAAACAGAGACTATCCTTACCAACAATCCTTCTTGAATATCAGAGTCCAACATACAGAGTGCAGCGGAAGACGTTAAATGTGCTTCATTCCGTGAGAACGCAACTCTATAGTTCTACAGTGAGATAGTGCATTTCAGCCTCAAAGGAAGCAATGTCCTCAAACGGAACATTGGTGGCACCAGGATCTAAAGCAGGCTTAAGAAGCCTTGGATGCAGTCAGTCTTTTATTAACTATCATGACCGACACAATGTGATCCATAATACTTCCATTTTGGCAGAAATTACATTCAAGCACAGGCCCCCACTAGAAGGTAGTGATGACATTCAGGTGCTGAAAACGTCTTTTTAATGCCTAAAGGAATGATTGTGAGCTTACTTACCATATATATTGGTCAAATGATGCCCTATGCCGGAAGACTGTCTTTTTTTTTTTCTTCAGTATCGGCAATGCAGAGACAATTTGTTGCGAAACACTGCCACTGCTGGTCATTCAGTATAATCTGCAGATGGAAAAGTCCACTGTTAGCACATTTACTACAAGCAATACAAAAAAATCATGATTTTTATAAAGGGTAAGCAGATCAATACTATGGAGTTTGTATTATTGTGCAAATCAGCAGTTCATTAGAAAATCAAATCTCGATTTGTGTTTTTAACCTACCATACTACTCTGAATCTCATGCCTCATTTGGCAACACCCTCTAAACAACTGTAGAAGGTACATTAGGACATAGATAGAGATCTTTTTGCCATCCAAGTGGCAGCGTACCCCTCTCACTTTATTTGTTTTAGGATATGGTACACCAGTAGCAATTAAGCCAGCTGATAAGTTGAGAGGTAGGGTTACGCTACAGTTAATGGGAATAATAAAAGCTATGAATAGCATGTTCATAATCATCATTTGAGCCAATTCCTAGCAGTTCAGCAATAGTGAAGTTGACTAATGCTCAAACTCCCGTTCGTTCAAATTTAAAGGTCTTAAAAAGTGCCCTAATTTCGTACATTTTACCATCATAGCTGTCACTTGGGCGTCCGGTCTACCCTGCTACTCATTTCATTAGCAAGATAAATGTATCTTACTGCTTGCTAGGCAACAACAGAGTGGCCCTCACGTCAGACAACATCTTGCATTTAGCTTTATGATGTCAGCTTGATAGGCAACAGATTGGCCCTCATGTCAGACAACATCTTGCCTTCGCTTTATGATGTCAGATCATCACCGGTCCAATTGTCCTTGTGGAAGCGGACCACACAGGAGGATGAGATATCAGAAGTTATGCAGTAGGTTGCTATCTCTATTCATGACCGCAAGGCAAGTCGGAGGTGGAATGGCAAATACTCTGAACCACTCAAAGCACTGTGGCCTTTTTTAAAGTGGGATGCAGATACAAAAACAGAGACTATCCTTACCAACAATCCTTCTTGAGTATCAGAGTCCAACATACAGAGTGCAGCGGAAGACGTTAAATGTGCTTCATTCCTTGAGAACGCAACTCTATAGTTCTACAGTGAGATAGTGCATTTCAGCCTCAGAGGAAGCAATGTCCTCAAACGGAACATTGGTGGCACCAGGATCTAAAGCAGGCTTAAGAAGCCTTGGATGCAGTCAGTCTTTTATTAACTATCATGACCGACACAATGTGATCCATAATACTTCCATTTTGGCAGAAATTACATTCAAGCACAGGCCCCCACTAGAAGGTAGTGATGACATTCAGGTGCTGAAAACGTCTTTTTAATGCCTAAAGGAATGATTGTGAGCTTTACTTACCATATATATTGGTCAAATGATGCCCTATGCCGGAAGACTGTCTTTTTTTTTTTTTCTTCAGTATCGGCAATGCAGAGACAATTTGTTGCGAAACACTGCCACTGCTGGTCATTCAGTATAATCTGCAGATGGAAAAGTCCACTGTTAGCACATTTACTACAAGCAATATAAAAAAAATCATGATTTTTATAAAGGGTAAACAGATCAATACTATGGAGTTTGTATTATTGTGCAAATCAGCAGTTCATTAGAAAATCAAATCTCGATTTGTGTTTTTAACCTACCATACTACTCTGAATCTCATGCCTCATTTGGCAACACCCTCTAAACAACTGTAGAAGGTACATTAGGACATAGATAGAGATCTTTTTGCCATCCAAGTGGCAGCGTACCCCTCTCACTTTATTTGTTTTTAGGATATGGTACACCAGTAGCAATTAAGCCAGCTGATAAGTTGAGAGGTAGGGTTACGCTACAGTTAATGGGAATAATAAAAGCTATGAATAGCATGTTCATAATCATCATTTGAGCCAATTCCTAGCAGTTCAGCAATAGTGAAGTTGACTAATGCTCAAACTCCCGTTCGTTCAAATTTAAAGGTCTTAAAAAGTGCCCTAATTTCGTACATTTTACCATCATAGCTGTCACTTGGGCGTCCGGTCTACCCTGCTACTCATTTCATTAGCAAGATAAATGTATCTTACTGCTTGCTAGGCAACAACAGAGTGGCCCTCACGTCAGACAACATCTTGCATTTAGCTTTATGATGTCAGCTTGCTAGGCAACAGATTGGCCCTCATGTCAGACAACATCTTGCCTTCGCTTTATGATGTCAGATCATCACTGGTCCAATTGTCCTTGTGGAAGCGGACCACACAGGAGGATGAGATATCAGAAGTTATGCAGTAGGTTGCTATCTCTATTCATGACCGCAAGGCAAGTCGGAGGTGGAATGGCAAATACTCTGAACCACTCAAAGCACTGTGGCCTTTTTTAAAGTGGGATGCAGATACAAAAACAGAGACTATCCTTACCAACAATCCTTCTTGAATATCAGAGTCCAACATACAGAGTGCAGCGGAAGACGTTAAATGTGCTTCATTCCGTGAGAACGCAACTCTATAGTTCTACAGTGAGATAGTGCATTTCAGCCTCAAAGGAAGCAATGTCCTCAAACGGAACATTGGTGGCACCAGGATCTAAAGCAGGCTTAAGAAGCCTTGGATGCAGTCAGTCTTTTATTAACTATCATGACCGACACAATGTGATCCATAATACTTCCATTTTGGCAGAAATTACATTCAAGCACAGGCCCCCACTAGAAGGTAGTGATGACATTCAGGTGCTGAAAACGTCTTTTTAATGCCTAAAGGAATGATTGTGAGCTTTACTTACCAAATATATTGGTCAAATGATGCCCTATGCCGGAAGACTGTCTTTTTTTTTTTTCTTCAGTATCGGCAATGCAGAGACAATTTGTTGCGAAACACTGCCACTGCTGGTCATTCAGTATAATCTGCAGATGGAAAAGTCCACTGTTAGCACATTTACTACAAGCAATACAAAAAAATCATGATTTTTATAAAGGGTAAACAGATCAATACTATGGAGTTTGTATTATTGTGCAAATCAGCAGTTCATTAGAAAATCAAATCTCGATTTGTGTTTTTAACCTACCATACTACTCTGAATCTCATGCCTCATTTGGCAACACCCTCTAAACAACTGTAGAAGGTACATTAGGACATAGATAGAGATCTTTTTGCCATCCAAGTGGCAGCGTACCCCTCTCACTTTATTTGTTTTTAGGATATGGTACACCAGTAGCAATTAAGCCAGCTGATAAGTTGAGAGGTAGGGTTACGCTACAGTTAATGGGAATAATAAAAGCTATGAATAGCATGTTCATAATCATCATTTGAGCCAATTCCTAGCAGTTCAGCAATAGTGAAGTTGACTAATGCTCAAACTCCCGTTCGTTCAAATTTAAAGGTCTTAAAAAGTGCCCTAATTTCGTACATTTTACCATCATAGCTGTCACTTGGGCGTCCAGTCTACCCTGCTACTCATTTCATTAGCAAGATAAATGTATCTTACTGCTTGCTAGGCAACAACAGAGTGGCCCTCACGTCAGACAACATCTTGCATTTAGCTTTATGATGTCAGCTTGCTAGGCAACAGATTGGCCCTCATGTCAGACAACATCTTGCCTTCGCTTTATGATGTCAGATCATCACTGGTCCAATTGTCCTTGTGGAAGCGGACCACACAGGAGGATGAGATATCAGAAGTTATGCAGTAGGTTGCTATCTCTATTCATGACCGCAAGGCAAGTCGGAGGTGGAATGGCAAATACTCTGAACCACTCAAAGCACTGTGGCCTTTTTTAAAGTGGGATGCAGATACAAAAACAGAGACTATCCTTACCAACAATCCTTCTTGAATATCAGAGTCCAACATACAGAGTGCAGCGGAAGACGTTAAATGTGCTTCATTCCGTGAGAACGCAACTCTATAGTTCTACAGTGAGATAGTGCATTTCAGCCTCAAAGGAAGCAATGTCCTCAAACGGAACATTGGTGGCACCAGGATCTAAAGCAGGCTTAAGAAGCCTTGGATGCAGTCAGTCTTTTATTAACTATCATGACCGACACAATGTGATCCATAATACTTCCATTTTGGCAGAAATTACATTCAAGCACAGGCCCCCACTAGAAGGTAGTGATGACATTCAGGTGCTGAAAACGTCTTTTTAATGCCTAAAGGAATGATTGTGAGCTTACTTACCATATATATTGGTCAAATGATGCCCTATGCCGGAAGACTGTCTTTTTTTTTTTCTTCAGTATCGGCAATGCAGAGACAATTTGTTGCGAAACACTGCCACTGCTGGTCATTCAGTATAATCTGCAGATGGAAAAGTCCACTGTTAGCACATTTACTACAAGCAATACAAAAAAATCATGATTTTTATAAAGGGTAAGCAGATCAATACTATGGAGTTTGTATTATTGTGCAAATCAGCAGTTCATTAGAAAATCAAATCTCGATTTGTGTTTTTAACCTACCATACTACTCTGAATCTCATGCCTCATTTGGCAACACCCTCTAAACAACTGTAGAAGGTACATTAGGACATAGATAGAGATCTTTTTGCCATCCAAGTGGCAGCGTACCCCTCTCACTTTGTTTGTTTTAGGATATGGTACACCAGTAGCAATTAAGCCAGCTGATAAGTTGAGAGGTAGGGTTACGCTACAGTTAATGGGAATAATAAAAGCTATGAATAGCATGTTCATAATCCTCATTTGAGCCAATTCCTAGCAGTTCAGCAATAGTGAAGTTGACTAATGCTCAAACTCCCGTTCGTTCAAATTTAAAGGTCTTAAAAAGTGCCCTAATTTCGTACATTTTACCATCATAGCTGTCACTTGGGCGTCCGGTCTACCCTGCTACTCATTTCATTAGCAAGATAAATGTATCTTACTGCTTGCTAGGCAACAACAGAGTGGCCCTCACGTCAGACAACATCTTGCATTTAGCTTTATGATGTCAGCTTGCTAGGCAACAGATTGGCCCTCATGTCAGACAACATCTTGCCTTCGCTTTATGATGTCAGATCATCACTGGTCCAATTGTCCTTGTGGAAGCGGACCACACAGGAGGATGAGATATCAGAAGTTATGCAGTAGGTTGCTATCTCTATTCATGACCGCAAGGCAAGTCGGAGGTGGAATGGCAAATACTCTGAACCACTCAAAGCACTGTGGCCTTTTTTAAAGTGGGATGCAGATACAAAAACAGAGACTATCCTTACCAACAATCCTTCTTGAATATCAGAGTCCAACATACAGAGTGCAGCGGAAGACGTTAAATGTGCTTCATTCCGTGAGAACGCAACTCTATAGTTCTACAGTGAGATAGTGCATTTCAGCCTCAAAGGAAGCAATGTCCTCAAACGGAACATTGGTGGCACCAGGATCTAAAGCAGGCTTAAGAAGCCTTGGATGCAGTCAGTCTTTTATTAACTATCATGACCGACACAATGTGATCCATAATACTTCCATTTTGGCAGAAATTACATTCAAGCACAGGCCCCCACTAGAAGGTAGTGATGACATTCAGGTGCTGAAAACGTCTTTTTAATGCCTAAAGGAATGATTGTGAGCTTTACTTACCATATATATTGGTCAAATGATGCCCTATGCCGGAAGACTGTCTTTTTTTTTTTTCTTCAGTATCGGCAATGCAGAGACAATTTGTTGCGAAACACTGCCACTGCTGGTCATTCAGTATAATCTGCAGATGGAAAAGTCCACTGTTAGCACATTTACTACAAGCAATACAAAAAAATCATGATTTTTATAAAGGGTAAACAGATCAATACTATGGAGTTTGTATTATTGTGCAAATCAGCAGTTCATTAGAAAATCAAATCTCGATTTGTGTTTTTAACCTACCATACTACTCTGAATCTCATGCCTCATTTGGCAACACCCTCTAAACAACTGTAGAAGGTACATTAGGACATAGATAGAGATCTTTTTGCCATCCAAGTGGCAGCGTACCCCTCTCACTTTATTTGTTTTAGGATATGGTACACCAGTAGCAATTAAGCCAGCTGATAAGTTGAGAGGTAGGGTTACGCTACAGTTAATGGGAATAATAAAAGCTATGAATAGCATGTTCATAATCATCATTTGAGCCAATTCCTAGCAGTTCAGCAATAGTGAAGTTGACTAATGCTCAAACTCCCGTTCGTTCAAATTTAAAGGTCTTAAAAAGTGCCCTAATTTCGTACATTTTACCATCATAGCTGTCACTTGGGCGTCCGGTCTACCCTGCTACTCATTTCATTAGCAAGATAAATGTATCTTACTGCTTGCTAGGCAACAACAGAGTGGCCCTCACGTCAGACAACATCTTGCATTTAGCTTTATGATGTCAGCTTGATAGGCAACAGATTGGCCCTCATGTCAGACAACATCTTGCCTTCGCTTTATGATGTCAGATCATCACCGGTCCAATTGTCCTTGTGGAAGCGGACCACACAGGAGGATGAGATATCAGAAGTTATGCAGTAGGTTGCTATCTCTATTCATGACCGCAAGGCAAGTCGGAGGTGGAATGGCAAATACTCTGAACCACTCAAAGCACTGTGGCCTTTTTTAAAGTGGGATGCAGATACAAAAACAGAGACTATCCTTACCAACAATCCTTCTTGAGTATCAGAGTCCAACATACAGAGTGCAGCGGAAGACGTTAAATGTGCTTCATTCCGTGAGAACGCAACTCTATAGTTCTACAGTGAGATAGTGCATTTCAGCCTCAGAGGAAGCAATGTCCTCAAACGGAACATTGGTGGCACCAGGATCTAAAGCAGGCTTAAGAAGCCTTGGATGCAGTCAGTCTTTTATTAACTATCATGACCGACACAATGTGATCCATAATACTTCCATTTTGGCAGAAATTACATTCAAGCACAGGCCCCCACTAGAAGGTAGTGATGACATTCAGGTGCTGAAAACGTCTTTTTAATGCCTAAAGGAATGATTGTGAGCTTTACTTACCATATATATTGGTCAAATGATGCCCTATGCCGGAAGACTGTCTTTTTTTTTTTTTCTTCAGTATCGGCAATGCAGAGACAATTTGTTGCGAAACACTGCCACT
Organism: Lissotriton vulgaris; assembly: GCF_964263255.1. Taxonomy (NCBI): domain Eukaryota; kingdom Metazoa; phylum Chordata; class Amphibia; order Caudata; family Salamandridae; genus Lissotriton; species Lissotriton vulgaris. The sequence continues at coordinate 322,062,702 of NC_141700.1, read as the reverse complement.
GCTGGTCATTCAGTATAATCTGCAGATGGAAAAGTCCACTGTTAGCACATTTACTACAAGCAATATAAAAAAAATCATGATTTTTATAAAGGGTAAACAGATCAATACTATGGAGTTTGTATTATTGTGCAAATCAGCAGTTCATTAGAAAATCAAATCTCGATTTGTGTTTTTAACCTACCATACTACTCTGAATCTCATGCCTCATTTGGCAACACCCTCTAAACAACTGTAGAAGGTACATTAGGACATAGATAGAGATCTTTTTGCCATCCAAGTGGCAGCGTACCCCTCTCACTTTATTTGTTTTAGGATATGGTACACCAGTAGCAATTAAGCCAGCTGATAAGTTGAGAGGTAGGGTTACGCTACAGTTAATGGGAATAATAAAAGCTATGAATAGCATGTTCATAATCATCATTTGAGCCAATTCCTAGCAGTTCAGCAATAGTGAAGTTGACTAATGCTCAAACTCCCGTTCGTTCAAATTTAAAGGTCTTAAAAAGTGCCCTAATTTCGTACATTTTACCATCATAGCTGTCACTTGGGCGTCCGGTCTACCCTGCTACTCATTTCATTAGCAAGATAAATGTATCTTACTGCTTGCTAGGCAACAACAGAGTGGCCCTCACGTCAGACAACATCTTGCATTTAGCTTTATGATGTCAGCTTGCTAGGCAACAGATTGGCCCTCATGTCAGACAACATCTTGCCTTCGCTTTATGATGTCAGATCATCACTGGTCCAATTGTCCTTGTGGAAGCGGACCACACAGGAGGATGAGCTATCAGAAGTTATGCAGTAGGTTGCTATCTCTATTCATGACCGCAAGGCAAGTCGGAGGTGGAATGGCAAATACTCTGAACCACTCAAAGCACTGTGGCCTTTTTTAAAGTGGGATGCAGATACAAAAACAGAGACTATCCTTACCAACAATCCTTCTTGAATATCAGAGTCCAACATACAGAGTGCAGCGGAAGACGTTAAATGTGCTTCATTCCGTGAGAACGCAACTCTATAGTTCTACAGTGAGATAGTGCATTTCAGCCTCAAAGGAAGCAATGTCCTCAAACGGAACATTGGTGGCACCAGGATCTAAAGCAGGCTTAAGAAGCCTTGGATGCAGTCAGTCTTTTATTAACTATCATGACCGACACAATGTGATCCATAATACTTCCATTTTGGCAGAAATTACATTCAAGCACAGGCCCCCACTAGAAGGTAGTGATGACATTCAGGTGCTGAAAACGTCTTTTTAATGCCTAAAGGAATGATTGTGAGCTTTACTTACCATATATATTGGTCAAATGATGCCCTATGCCGGAAGACTGTCTTTTTTTTTTTCTTCAGTATCGGCAATGCAGAGACAATTTGTTGCGAAACACTGCCACTGCTGGTCATTCAGTATAATCTGCAGATGGAAAAGTCCACTGTTAGCACATTTACTACAAGCAATACAAAAAAATCATGATTTTTATAAAGGGTAAACAGATCAATACTATGGAGTTTGTATTATTGTGCAAATCAGCAGTTCATTAGAAAATCAAATCTCGATTTGTGTTTTTAACCTACCATACTACTCTGAATCTCATGCCTCATTTGGCAACACCCTCTAAACAACTGTAGAAGGTACATTAGGACATAGATAGAGATCTTTTTGCCATCCAAGTGGCAGCGTACCCCTCTCACTTTATTTGTTTTAGGATATGGTACACCAGTAGCAATTAAGCCAGCTGATAAGTTGAGAGGTAGGGTTACGCTACAGTTAATGGGAATAATAAAAGCTATGAATAGCATGTTCATAATCATCATTTGAGCCAATTCCTAGCAGTTCAGCAATAGTGAAGTTGACTAATGCTCAAACTCCCGTTCGTTCAAATTTAAAGGTCTTAAAAAGTGCCCTAATTTCGTACATTTTACCATCATAGCTGTCACTTGGGCGTCCGGTCTACCCTGCTACTCATTTCATTAGCAAGATAAATGTATCTTACTGCTTGCTAGGCAACAACAGAGTGGCCCTCACGTCAGACAACATCTTGCATTTAGCTTTATGATGTCAGCTTGATAGGCAACAGATTGGCCCTCATGTCAGACAACATCTTGCCTTCGCTTTATGATGTCAGATCATCACCGGTCCAATTGTCCTTGTGGAAGCGGACCACACAGGAGGATGAGATATCAGAAGTTATGCAGTAGGTTGCTATCTCTATTCATGACCGCAAGGCAAGTCGGAGGTGGAATGGCAAATACTCTGAACCACTCAAAGCACTGTGGCCTTTTTTAAAGTGGGATGCAGATACAAAAACAGAGACTATCCTTACCAACAATCCTTCTTGAGTATCAGAGTCCAACATACAGAGTGCAGCGGAAGACGTTAAATGTGCTTCATTCCGTGAGAACGCAACTCTATAGTTCTACAGTGAGATAGTGCATTTCAGCCTCAGGAGGAAGCAATGTCCTCAAACGGAACATTGGTGGCACCAGGATCTAAAGCAGGCTTAAGAAGCCTTGGATGCAGTCAGTCTTTTATTAACTATCATGACCGACACAATGTGATCCATAATACTTCCATTTTGGCAGAAATTACATTCAAGCACAGGCCCCCACTAGAAGGTAGTGATGACATTCAGGTGCTGAAAACGTCTTTTTAATGCCTAAAGGAATGATTGTGAGCTTTACTTACCATATATATTGGTCAAATGATGCCCTATGCCGGAAGACTGTCTTTTTTTTTTTTTCTTCAGTATCGGCAATGCAGAGACAATTTGTTGCGAAACACTGCCACTGCTGGTCATTCAGTATAATCTGCAGATGGAAAAGTCCACTGTTAGCACATTTACTACAAGCAATATAAAAAAAATCATGATTTTTATAAAGGGTAAACAGATCAATACTATGGAGTTTGTATTATTGTGCAAATCAGCAGTTCATTAGAAAATCAAATCTCGATTTGTGTTTTTAACCTACCATACTACTCTGAATCTCATGCCTCATTTGGCAACACCCTCTAAACAACTGTAGAAGGTACATTAGGACATAGATAGAGATCTTTTTGCCATCCAAGTGGCAGCGTACCCCTCTCACTTTATTTGTTTTTAGGATATGGTACACCAGTAGCAATTAAGCCAGCTGATAAGTTGAGAGGTAGGGTTACGCTACAGTTAATGGGAATAATAAAAGCTATGAATAGCATGTTCATAATCCTCATTTGAGCCAATTCCTAGCAGTTCAGCAATAGTGAAGTTGACTAATGCTCAAACTCCCGTTCGTTCAAATTTAAAGGTCTTAAAAAGTGCCCTAATTTCGTACATTTTACCATCATAGCTGTCACTTGGGCGTCCGGTCTACCCTGCTACTCATTTCATTAGCAAGATAAATGTATCTTACTGCTTGCTAGGCAACAACAGAGTGGCCCTCACGTCAGACAACATCTTGCATTTAGCTTTATGATGTCAGCTTGCTAGGCAACAGATTGGCCCTCATGTCAGACAACATCTTGCCTTCGCTTTATGATGTCAGATCATCACTGGTCCAATTGTCCTTGTGGAAGCGGACCACACAGGAGGATGAGATATCAGAAGTTATGCAGTAGGTTGCTATCTCTATTCATGACCGCAAGGCAAGTCGGAGGTGGAATGGCAAATACTCTGAACCACTCAAAGCACTGTGGCCTTTTTTAAAGTGGGATGCAGATACAAAAACAGAGACTATCCTTACCAACAATCCTTCTTGAATATCAGAGTCCAACATACAGAGTGCAGCGGAAGACGTTAAATGTGCTTCATTCCGTGAGAACGCAACTCTATAGTTCTACAGTGAGATAGTGCATTTCAGCCTCAAAGGAAGCAATGTCCTCAAACGGAACATTGGTGGCACCAGGATCTAAAGCAGGCTTAAGAAGCCTTGGATGCAGTCAGTCTTTTATTAACTATCATGACCGACACAATGTGATCCATAATACTTCCATTTTGGCAGAAATTACATTCAAGCACAGGCCCCCACTAGAAGGTAGTGATGACATTCAGGTGCTGAAAACGTCTTTTTAATGCCTAAAGGAATGATTGTGAGCTTTACTTACCATATATATTGGTCAAATGATGCCCTATGCCGGAAGACTGTCTTTTTTTTTTTTCTTCAGTATCGGCAATGCAGAGACAATTTGTTGCGAAACACTGCCACTGCTGGTCATTCAGTATAATCTGCAGATGGAAAAGTCCACTGTTAGCACATTTACTACAAGCAATACAAAAAAATCATGATTTTTATAAAGGGTAAACAGATCAATACTATGGAGTTTGTATTATTGTGCAAATCAGCAGTTCATTAGAAAATCAAATCTCGATTTGTGTTTTTAACCTACCATACTACTCTGAATCTCATGCCTCATTTGGCAACACCCTCTAAACAACTGTAGAAGGTACATTAGGACATAGATAGAGATCTTTTTGCCATCCAAGTGGCAGCGTACCCCTCTCACTTTATTTGTTTTAGGATATGGTACACCAGTAGCAATTAAGCCAGCTGATAAGTTGAGAGGTAGGGTTACGCTACAGTTAATGGGAATAATAAAAGCTATGAATAGCATGTTCATAATCATCATTTGAGCCAATTCCTAGCAGTTCAGCAATAGTGAAGTTGACTAATGCTCAAACTCCCGTTCGTTCAAATTTAAAGGTCTTAAAAAGTGCCCTAATTTCGTACATTTTACCATCATAGCTGTCACTTGGGCGTCCGGTCTACCCTGCTACTCATTTCATTAGCAAGATAAATGTATCTTACTGCTTGCTAGGCAACAACAGAGTGGCCCTCACGTCAGACAACATCTTGCATTTAGCTTTATGATGTCAGCTTGATAGGCAACAGATTGGCCCTCATGTCAGACAACATCTTGCCTTCGCTTTATGATGTCAGATCATCACCGGTCCAATTGTCCTTGTGGAAGCGGACCACACAGGAGGATGAGATATCAGAAGTTATGCAGTAGGTTGCTATCTCTATTCATGACCGCAAGGCAAGTCGGAGGTGGAATGGCAAATACTCTGAACCACTCAAAGCACTGTGGCCTTTTTTAAAGTGGGATGCAGATACAAAAACAGAGACTATCCTTACCAACAATCCTTCTTGAGTATCAGAGTCCAACATACAGAGTGCAGCGGAAGACGTTAAATGTGCTTCATTCCGTGAGAACGCAACTCTATAGTTCTACAGTGAGATAGTGCATTTCAGCCTCAGAGGAAGCAATGTCCTCAAACGGAACATTGGTGGCACCAGGATCTAAAGCAGGCTTAAGAAGCCTTGGATGCAGTCAGTCTTTTATTAACTATCATGACCGACACAATGTGATCCATAATACTTCCATTTTGGCAGAAATTACATTCAAGCACAGGCCCCCACTAGAAGGTAGTGATGACATTCAGGTGCTGAAAACGTCTTTTTAATGCCTAAAGGAATGATTGTGAGCTTTACTTACCATATATATTGGTCAAATGATGCCCTATGCCGGAAGACTGTCTTTTTTTTTTTTTCTTCAGTATCGGCAATGCAGAGACAATTTGTTGCGAAACACTGCCACTGCTGGTCATTCAGTATAATCTGCAGATGGAAAAGTCCACTGTTAGCACATTTACTACAAGCAATATAAAAAAAATCATGATTTTTATAAAGGGTAAACAGATCAATACTATGGAGTTTGTATTATTGTGCAAATCAGCAGTTCATTAGAAAATCAAATCTCGATTTGTGTTTTTAACCTACCATACTACTCTGAATCTCATGCCTCATTTGGCAACACCCTCTAAACAACTGTAGAAGGTACATTAGGACATAGATAGAGATCTTTTTGCCATCCAAGTGGCAGCGTACCCCTCTCACTTTATTTGTTTTAGGATATGGTACACCAGTAGCAATTAAGCCAGCTGATAAGTTGAGAGGTAGGGTTACGCTACAGTTAATGGGAATAATAAAAGCTATGAATAGCATGTTCATAATCATCATTTGAGCCAATTCCTAGCAGTTCAGCAATAGTGAAGTTGACTAATGCTCAAACTCCCGTTCGTTCAAATTTAAAGGTCTTAAAAAGTGCCCTAATTTCGTACATTTTACCATCATAGCTGTCACTTGGGCGTCCGGTCTACCCTGCTACTCATTTCATTAGCAAGATAAATGTATCTTACTGCTTGCTAGGCAACAACAGAGTGGCCCTCACGTCAGACAACATCTTGCATTTAGCTTTATGATGTCAGCTTGCTAGGCAACAGATTGGCCCTCATGTCAGACAACATCTTGCCTTCGCTTTATGATGTCAGATCATCACTGGTCCAATTGTCCTTGTGGAAGCGGACCACACAGGAGGATGAGCTATCAGAAGTTATGCAGTAGGTTGCTATCTCTATTCATGACCGCAAGGCAAGTCGGAGGTGGAATGGCAAATACTCTGAACCACTCAAAGCACTGTGGCCTTTTTTAAAGTGGGATGCAGATACAAAAACAGAGACTATCCTTACCAACAATCCTTCTTGAATATCAGAGTCCAACATACAGAGTGCAGCGGAAGACGTTAAATGTGCTTCATTCCGTGAGAACGCAACTCTATAGTTCTACAGTGAGATAGTGCATTTCAGCCTCAAAGGAAGCAATGTCCTCAAACGGAACATTGGTGGCACCAGGATCTAAAGCAGGCTTAAGAAGCCTTGGATGCAGTCAGTCTTTTATTAACTATCATGACCGACACAATGTGATCCATAATACTTCCATTTTGGCAGAAATTACATTCAAGCACAGGCCCCCACTAGAAGGTAGTGATGACATTCAGGTGCTGAAAACGTCTTTTTAATGCCTAAAGGAATGATTGTGAGCTTTACTTACCATATATATTGGTCAAATGATGCCCTATGCCGGAAGACTGTCTTTTTTTTTTTCTTCAGTATCGGCAATGCAGAGACAATTTGTTGCGAAACACTGCCACTGCTGGTCATTCAGTATAATCTGCAGATGGAAAAGTCCACTGTTAGCACATTTACTACAAGCAATACAAAAAAATCATGATTTTTATAAAGGGTAAACAGATCAATACTATGGAGTTTGTATTATTGTGCAAATCAGCAGTTCATTAGAAAATCAAATCTCGATTTGTGTTTTTAACCTACCATACTACTCTGAATCTCATGCCTCATTTGGCAACACCCTCTAAACAACTGTAGAAGGTACATTAGGACATAGATAGAGATCTTTTTGCCATCCAAGTGGCAGCGTACCCCTCTCACTTTATTTGTTTTAGGATATGGTACACCAGTAGCAATTAAGCCAGCTGATAAGTTGAGAGGTAGGGTTACGCTACAGTTAATGGGAATAATAAAAGCTATGAATAGCATGTTCATAATCATCATTTGAGCCAATTCCTAGCAGTTCAGCAATAGTGAAGTTGACTAATGCTCAAACTCCCGTTCGTTCAAATTTAAAGGTCTTAAAAAGTGCCCTAATTTCGTACATTTTACCATCATAGCTGTCACTTGGGCGTCCGGTCTACCCTGCTACTCATTTCATTAGCAAGATAAATGTATCTTACTGCTTGCTAGGCAACAACAGAGTGGCCCTCACGTCAGACAACATCTTGCATTTAGCTTTATGATGTCAGCTTGATAGGCAACAGATTGGCCCTCATGTCAGACAACATCTTGCCTTCGCTTTATGATGTCAGATCATCACCGGTCCAATTGTCCTTGTGGAAGCGGACCACACAGGAGGATGAGATATCAGAAGTTATGCAGTAGGTTGCTATCTCTATTCATGACCGCAAGGCAAGTCGGAGGTGGAATGGCAAATACTCTGAACCACTCAAAGCACTGTGGCCTTTTTTAAAGTGGGATGCAGATACAAAAACAGAGACTATCCTTACCAACAATCCTTCTTGAGTATCAGAGTCCAACATACAGAGTGCAGCGGAAGACGTTAAATGTGCTTCATTCCGTGAGAACGCAACTCTATAGTTCTACAGTGAGATAGTGCATTTCAGCCTCAGGAGGAAGCAATGTCCTCAAACGGAACATTGGTGGCACCAGGATCTAAAGCAGGCTTAAGAAGCCTTGGATGCAGTCAGTCTTTTATTAACTATCATGACCGACACAATGTGATCCATAATACTTCCATTTTGGCAGAAATTACATTCAAGCACAGGCCCCCACTAGAAGGTAGTGATGACATTCAGGTGCTGAAAACGTCTTTTTAATGCCTAAAGGAATGATTGTGAGCTTTACTTACCATATATATTGGTCAAATGATGCCCTATGCCGGAAGACTGTCTTTTTTTTTTTTTCTTCAGTATCGGCAATGCAGAGACAATTTGTTGCGAAACACTGCCACTGCTGGTCATTCAGTATAATCTGCAGATGGAAAAGTCCACTGTTAGCACATTTACTACAAGCAATATAAAAAAAATCATGATTTTTATAAAGGGTAAACAGATCAATACTATGGAGTTTGTATTATTGTGCAAATCAGCAGTTCATTAGAAAATCAAATCTCGATTTGTGTTTTTAACCTACCATACTACTCTGAATCTCATGCCTCATTTGGCAACACCCTCTAAACAACTGTAGAAGGTACATTAGGACATAGATAGAGATCTTTTTGCCATCCAAGTGGCAGCGTACCCCTCTCACTTTATTTGTTTTTAGGATATGGTACACCAGTAGCAATTAAGCCAGCTGATAAGTTGAGAGGTAGGGTTACGCTACAGTTAATGGGAATAATAAAAGCTATGAATAGCATGTTCATAATCATCATTTGAGCCAATTCCTAGCAGTTCAGCAATAGTGAAGTTGACTAATGCTCAAACTCCCGTTCGTTCAAATTTAAAGGTCTTAAAAAGTGCCCTAATTTCGTACATTTTACCATCATAGCTGTCACTTGGGCGTCCGGTCTACCCTGCTACTCATTTCATTAGCAAGATAAATGTATCTTACTGCTTGCTAGGCAACAACAGAGTGGCCCTCACGTCAGACAACATCTTGCATTTAGCTTTATGATGTCAGCTTGCTAGGCAACAGATTGGCCCTCATGTCAGACAACATCTTGCCTTCGCTTTATGATGTCAGATCATCACTGGTCCAATTGTCCTTGTGGAAGCGGACCACACAGGAGGATGAGATATCAGAAGTTATGCAGTAGGTTGCTATCTCTATTCATGACCGCAAGGCAAGTCGGAGGTGGAATGGCAAATACTCTGAACCACTCAAAGCACTGTGGCCTTTTTTAAAGTGGGATGCAGATACAAAAACAGAGACTATCCTTACCAACAATCCTTCTTGAATATCAGAGTCCAACATACAGAGTGCAGCGGAAGACGTTAAATGTGCTTCATTCCGTGAGAACGCAACTCTATAGTTCTACAGTGAGATAGTGCATTTCAGCCTCAAAGGAAGCAATGTCCTCAAACGGAACATTGGTGGCACCAGGATCTAAAGCAGGCTTAAGAAGCCTTGGATGCAGTCAGTCTTTTATTAACTATCATGACCGACACAATGTGATCCATAATACTTCCATTTTGGCAGAAATTACATTCAAGCACAGGCCCCCACTAGAAGGTAGTGATGACATTCAGGTGCTGAAAACGTCTTTTTAATGCCTAAAGGAATGATTGTGAGCTTTACTTACCAAATATATTGGTCAAATGATGCCCTATGCCGGAAGACTGTCTTTTTTTTTTTCTTCAGTATCGGCAATGCAGAGACAATTTGTTGCGAAACACTGCCACTGCTGGTCATTCAGTATAATCTGCAGATGGAAAAGTCCACTGTTAGCACATTTACTACAAGCAATACAAAAAAATCATGATTTTTATAAAGGGTAAACAGATCAATACTATGGAGTTTGTATTATTGTGCAAATCAGCAGTTCATTAGAAAATCAAATCTCGATTTGTGTTTTTAACCTACCATACTACTCTGAATCTCATGCCTCATTTGGCAACACCCTCTAAACAACTGTAGAAGGTACATTAGGACATAGATAGAGATCTTTTTGCCATCCAAGTGGCAGCGTACCCCTCTCACTTTATTTGTTTTAGGATATGGTACACCAGTAGCAATTAAGCCAGCTGATAAGTTGAGAGGTAGGGTTACGCTACAGTTAATGGGAATAATAAAAGCTATGAATAGCATGTTCATAATCATCATTTGAGCCAATTCCTAGCAGTTCAGCAATAGTGAAGTTGACTAATGCTCAAACTCCCGTTCGTTCAAATTTAAAGGTCTTAAAAAGTGCCCTAATTTCGTACATTTTACCATCATAGCTGTCACTTGGGCGTCCGGTCTACCCTGCTACTCATTTCATTAGCAAGATAAATGTATCTTACTGCTTGCTAGGCAACAACAGAGTGGCCCTCACGTCAGACAACATCTTGCATTTAGCTTTATGATGTCAGCTTGATAGGCAACAGATTGGCCCTCATGTCAGACAACATCTTGCCTTCGCTTTATGATGTCAGATCATCACCGGTCCAATTGTCCTTGTGGAAGCGGACCACACAGGAGGATGAGATATCAGAAGTTATGCAGTAGGTTGCTATCTCTATTCATGACCGCAAGGCAAGTCGGAGGTGGAATGGCAAATACTCTGAACCACTCAAAGCACTGTGGCCTTTTTTAAAGTGGGATGCAGATACAAAAACAGAGACTATCCTTACCAACAATCCTTCTTGAGTATCAGAGTCCAACATACAGAGTGCAGCGGAAGACGTTAAATGTGCTTCATTCCGTGAGAACGCAACTCTATAGTTCTACAGTGAGATAGTGCATTTCAGCCTCAGGAGGAAGCAATGTCCTCAAACGGAACATTGGTGGCACCAGGATCTAAAGCAGGCTTAAGAAGCCTTGGATGCAGTCAGTCTTTTATTAACTATCATGACCGACACAATGTGATCCATAATACTTCCATTTTGGCAGAAATTACATTCAAGCACAGGCCCCCACTAGAAGGTAGTGATGACATTCAGGTGCTGAAAACGTCTTTTTAATGCCTAAAGGAATGATTGTGAGCTTTACTTACCATATATATTGGTCAAATGATGCCCTATGCCGGAAGACTGTCTTTTTTTTTTTTTCTTCAGTATCGGCAATGCAGAGACAATTTGTTGCGAAACACTGCCACTGCTGGTCATTCAGTATAATCTGCAGATGGAAAAGTCCACTGTTAGCACATTTACTACAAGCAATATAAAAAAAATCATGATTTTTATAAAGGGTAAACAGATCAATACTATGGAGTTTGTATTATTGTGCAAATCAGCAGTTCATTAGAAAATCAAATCTCGATTTGTGTTTTTAACCTACCATACTACTCTGAATCTCATGCCTCATTTGGCAACACCCTCTAAACAACTGTAGAAGGTACATTAGGACATAGATAGAGATCTTTTTGCCATCCAAGTGGCAGCGTACCCCTCTCACTTTATTTGTTTTTAGGATATGGTACACCAGTAGCAATTAAGCCAGCTGATAAGTTGAGAGGTAGGGTTACGCTACAGTTAATGGGAATAATAAAAGCTATGAATAGCATGTTCATAATCCTCATTTGAGCCAATTCCTAGCAGTTCAGCAATAGTGAAGTTGACTAATGCTCAAACTCCCGTTCGTTCAAATTTAAAGGTCTTAAAAAGTGCCCTAATTTCGTACATTTTACCATCATAGCTGTCACTTGGGCGTCCGGTCTACCCTGCTACTCATTTCATTAGCAAGATAAATGTATCTTACTGCTTGCTAGGCAACAACAGAGTGGCCCTCACGTCAGACAACATCTTGCATTTAGCTTTATGATGTCAGCTTGCTAGGCAACAGATTGGCCCTCATGTCAGACAACATCTTGCCTTCGCTTTATGATGTCAGATCATCACTGGTCCAATTGTCCTTGTGGAAGCGGACCACACAGGAGGATGAGATATCAGAAGTTATGCAGTAGGTTGCTATCTCTATTCATGACCGCAAGGCAAGTCGGAGGTGGAATGGCAAATACTCTGAACCACTCAAAGCACTGTGGCCTTTTTTAAAGTGGGATGCAGATACAAAAACAGAGACTATCCTTACCAACAATCCTTCTTGAATATCAGAGTCCAACATACAGAGTGCAGCGGAAGACGTTAAATGTGCTTCATTCCGTGAGAACGCAACTCTATAGTTCTACAGTGAGATAGTGCATTTCAGCCTCAAAGGAAGCAATGTCCTCAAACGGAACATTGGTGGCACCAGGATCTAAAGCAGGCTTAAGAAGCCTTGGATGCAGTCAGTCTTTTATTAACTATCATGACCGACACAATGTGATCCATAATACTTCCATTTTGGCAGAAATTACATTCAAGCACAGGCCCCCACTAGAAGGTAGTGATGACATTCAGGTGCTGAAAACGTCTTTTTAATGCCTAAAGGAATGATTGTGAGCTTTACTTACCATATATATTGGTCAAATGATGCCCTATGCCGGAAGACTGTCTTTTTTTTTTTTCTTCAGTATCGGCAATGCAGAGACAATTTGTTGCGAAACACTGCCACTGCTGGTCATTCAGTATAATCTGCAGATGGAAAAGTCCACTGTTAGCACATTTACTACAAGCAATACAAAAAAATCATGATTTTTATAAAGGGTAAACAGATCAATACTATGGAGTTTGTATTATTGTGCAAATCAGCAGTTCATTAGAAAATCAAATCTCGATTTGTGTTTTTAACCTACCATACTACTCTGAATCTCATGCCTCATTTGGCAACACCCTCTAAACAACTGTAGAAGGTACATTAGGACATAGATAGAGATCTTTTTGCCATCCAAGTGGCAGCGTACCCCTCTCACTTTATTTGTTTTAGGATATGGTACACCAGTAGCAATTAAGCCAGCTGATAAGTTGAGAGGTAGGGTTACGCTACAGTTAATGGGAATAATAAAAGCTATGAATAGCATGTTCATAATCATCATTTGAGCCAATTCCTAGCAGTTCAGCAATAGTGAAGTTGACTAATGCTCAAACTCCCGTTCGTTCAAATTTAAAGGTCTTAAAAAGTGCCCTAATTTCGTACATTTTACCATCATAGCTGTCACTTGGGCGTCCGGTCTACCCTGCTACTCATTTCATTAGCAAGATAAATGTATCTTACTGCTTGCTAGGCAACAACAGAGTGGCCCTCACGTCAGACAACATCTTGCATTTAGCTTTATGATGTCAGCTTGATAGGCAACAGATTGGCCCTCATGTCAGACAACATCTTGCCTTCGCTTTATGATGTCAGATCATCACCGGTCCAATTGTCCTTGTGGAAGCGGACCACACAGGAGGATGAGATATCAGAAGTTATGCAGTAGGTTGCTATCTCTATTCATGACCGCAAGGCAAGTCGGAGGTGGAATGGCAAATACTCTGAACCACTCAAAGCACTGTGGCCTTTTTTAAAGTGGGATGCAGATACAAAAACAGAGACTATCCTTACCAACAATCCTTCTTGAGTATCAGAGTCCAACATACAGAGTGCAGCGGAAGACGTTAAATGTGCTTCATTCCGTGAGAACGCAACTCTATAGTTCTACAGTGAGATAGTGCATTTCAGCCTCAGAGGAAGCAATGTCCTCAAACGGAACATTGGTGGCACCAGGATCTAAAGCAGGCTTAAGAAGCCTTGGATGCAGTCAGTCTTTTATTAACTATCATGACCGACACAATGTGATCCATAATACTTCCATTTTGGCAGAAATTACATTCAAGCACAGGCCCCCACTAGAAGGTAGTGATGACATTCAGGTGCTGAAAACGTCTTTTTAATGCCTAAAGGAATGATTGTGAGCTTTACTTACCATATATATTGGTCAAATGATGCCCTATGCCGGAAGACTGTCTTTTTTTTTTTTTCTTCAGTATCGGCAATGCAGAGACAATTTGTTGCGAAACACTGCCACTGCTGGTCATTCAGTATAATCTGCAGATGGAAAAGTCCACTGTTAGCACATTTACTACAAGCAATATAAAAAAAATCATGATTTTTATAAAGGGTAAACAGATCAATACTATGGAGTTTGTATTATTGTGCAAATCAGCAGTTCATTAGAAAATCAAATCTCGATTTGTGTTTTTAACCTACCATACTACTCTGAATCTCATGCCTCATTTGGCAACACCCTCTAAACAACTGTAGAAGGTACATTAGGACATAGATAGAGATCTTTTTGCCATCCAAGTGGCAGCGTACCCCTCTCACTTTATTTGTTTTAGGATATGGTACACCAGTAGCAATTAAGCCAGCTGATAAGTTGAGAGGTAGGGTTACGCTACAGTTAATGGGAATAATAAAAGCTATGAATAGCATGTTCATAATCATCATTTGAGCCAATTCCTAGCAGTTCAGCAATAGTGAAGTTGACTAATGCTCAAACTCCCGTTCGTTCAAATTTAAAGGTCTTAAAAAGTGCCCTAATTTCGTACATTTTACCATCATAGCTGTCACTTGGGCGTCCGGTCTACCCTGCTACTCATTTCATTAGCAAGATAAATGTATCTTACTGCTTGCTAGGCAACAACAGAGTGGCCCTCACGTCAGACAACATCTTGCATTTAGCTTTATGATGTCAGCTTGCTAGGCAACAGATTGGCCCTCATGTCAGACAACATCTTGCCTTCGCTTTATGATGTCAGATCATCACTGGTCCAATTGTCCTTGTGGAAGCGGACCACACAGGAGGATGAGCTATCAGAAGTTATGCAGTAGGTTGCTATCTCTATTCATGACCGCAAGGCAAGTCGGAGGTGGAATGGCAAATACTCTGAACCACTCAAAGCACTGTGGCCTTTTTTAAAGTGGGATGCAGATACAAAAACAGAGACTATCCTTACCAACAATCCTTCTTGAATATCAGAGTCCAACATACAGAGTGCAGCGGAAGACGTTAAATGTGCTTCATTCCGTGAGAACGCAACTCTATAGTTCTACAGTGAGATAGTGCATTTCAGCCTCAAAGGAAGCAATGTCCTCAAACGGAACATTGGTGGCACCAGGATCTAAAGCAGGCTTAAGAAGCCTTGGATGCAGTCAGTCTTTTATTAACTATCATGACCGACACAATGTGATCCATAATACTTCCATTTTGGCAGAAATTACATTCAAGCACAGGCCCCCACTAGAAGGTAGTGATGACATTCAGGTGCTGAAAACGTCTTTTTAATGCCTAAAGGAATGATTGTGAGCTTTACTTACCATATATATTGGTCAAATGATGCCCTATGCCGGAAGACTGTCTTTTTTTTTTTCTTCAGTATCGGCAATGCAGAGACAATTTGTTGCGAAACACTGCCACTGCTGGTCATTCAGTATAATCTGCAGATGGAAAAGTCCACTGTTAGCACATTTACTACAAGCAATACAAAAAAATCATGATTTTTATAAAGGGTAAACAGATCAATACTATGGAGTTTGTATTATTGTGCAAATCAGCAGTTCATTAGAAAATCAAATCTCGATTTGTGTTTTTAACCTACCATACTACTCTGAATCTCATGCCTCATTTGGCAACACCCTCTAAACAACTGTAGAAGGTACATTAGGACATAGATAGAGATCTTTTTGCCATCCAAGTGGCAGCGTACCCCTCTCACTTTATTTGTTTTAGGATATGGTACACCAGTAGCAATTAAGCCAGCTGATAAGTTGAGAGGTAGGGTTACGCTACAGTTAATGGGAATAATAAAAGCTATGAATAGCATGTTCATAATCATCATTTGAGCCAATTCCTAGCAGTTCAGCAATAGTGAAGTTGACTAATGCTCAAACTCCCGTTCGTTCAAATTTAAAGGTCTTAAAAAGTGCCCTAATTTCGTACATTTTACCATCATAGCTGTCACTTGGGCGTCCGGTCTACCCTGCTACTCATTTCATTAGCAAGATAAATGTATCTTACTGCTTGCTAGGCAACAACAGAGTGGCCCTCACGTCAGACAACATCTTGCATTTAGCTTTATGATGTCAGCTTGATAGGCAACAGATTGGCCCTCATGTCAGACAACATCTTGCCTTCGCTTTATGATGTCAGATCATCACCGGTCCAATTGTCCTTGTGGAAGCGGACCACACAGGAGGATGAGATATCAGAAGTTATGCAGTAGGTTGCTATCTCTATTCATGACCGCAAGGCAAGTCGGAGGTGGAATGGCAAATACTCTGAACCACTCAAAGCACTGTGGCCTTTTTTAAAGTGGGATGCAGATACAAAAACAGAGACTATCCTTACCAACAATCCTTCTTGAGTATCAGAGTCCAACATACAGAGTGCAGCGGAAGACGTTAAATGTGCTTCATTCCGTGAGAACGCAACTCTATAGTTCTACAGTGAGATAGTGCATTTCAGCCTCAGGAGGAAGCAATGTCCTCAAACGGAACATTGGTGGCACCAGGATCTAAAGCAGGCTTAAGAAGCCTTGGATGCAGTCAGTCTTTTATTAACTATCATGACCGACACAATGTGATCCATAATACTTCCATTTTGGCAGAAATTACATTCAAGCACAGGCCCCCACTAGAAGGTAGTGATGACATTCAGGTGCTGAAAACGTCTTTTTAATGCCTAAAGGAATGATTGTGAGCTTTACTTACCATATATATTGGTCAAATGATGCCCTATGCCGGAAGACTGTCTTTTTTTTTTTTTCTTCAGTATCGGCAATGCAGAGACAATTTGTTGCGAAACACTGCCACTGCTGGTCATTCAGTATAATCTGCAGATGGAAAAGTCCACTGTTAGCACATTTACTACAAGCAATATAAAAAAAATCATGATTTTTATAAAGGGTAAACAGATCAATACTATGGAGTTTGTATTATTGTGCAAATCAGCAGTTCATTAGAAAATCAAATCTCGATTTGTGTTTTTAACCTACCATACTACTCTGAATCTCATGCCTCATTTGGCAACACCCTCTAAACAACTGTAGAAGGTACATTAGGACATAGATAGAGATCTTTTTGCCATCCAAGTGGCAGCGTACCCCTCTCACTTTATTTGTTTTTAGGATATGGTACACCAGTAGCAATTAAGCCAGCTGATAAGTTGAGAGGTAGGGTTACGCTACAGTTAATGGGAATAATAAAAGCTATGAATAGCATGTTCATAATCATCATTTGAGCCAATTCCTAGCAGTTCAGCAATAGTGAAGTTGACTAATGCTCAAACTCCCGTTCGTTCAAATTTAAAGGTCTTAAAAAGTGCCCTAATTTCGTACATTTTACCATCATAGCTGTCACTTGGGCGTCCGGTCTACCCTGCTACTCATTTCATTAGCAAGATAAATGTATCTTACTGCTTGCTAGGCAACAACAGAGTGGCCCTCACGTCAGACAACATCTTGCATTTAGCTTTATGATGTCAGCTTGCTAGGCAACAGATTGGCCCTCATGTCAGACAACATCTTGCCTTCGCTTTATGATGTCAGATCATCACTGGTCCAATTGTCCTTGTGGAAGCGGACCACACAGGAGGATGAGATATCAGAAGTTATGCAGTAGGTTGCTATCTCTATTCATGACCGCAAGGCAAGTCGGAGGTGGAATGGCAAATACTCTGAACCACTCAAAGCACTGTGGCCTTTTTTAAAGTGGGATGCAGATACAAAAACAGAGACTATCCTTACCAACAATCCTTCTTGAATATCAGAGTCCAACATACAGAGTGCAGCGGAAGACGTTAAATGTGCTTCATTCCGTGAGAACGCAACTCTATAGTTCTACAGTGAGATAGTGCATTTCAGCCTCAAAGGAAGCAATGTCCTCAAACGGAACATTGGTGGCACCAGGATCTAAAGCAGGCTTAAGAAGCCTTGGATGCAGTCAGTCTTTTATTAACTATCATGACCGACACAATGTGATCCATAATACTTCCATTTTGGCAGAAATTACATTCAAGCACAGGCCCCCACTAGAAGGTAGTGATGACATTCAGGTGCTGAAAACGTCTTTTTAATGCCTAAAGGAATGATTGTGAGCTTTACTTACCAAATATATTGGTCAAATGATGCCCTATGCCGGAAGACTGTCTTTTTTTTTTTCTTCAGTATCGGCAATGCAGAGACAATTTGTTGCGAAACACTGCCACTGCTGGTCATTCAGTATAATCTGCAGATGGAAAAGTCCACTGTTAGCACATTTACTACAAGCAATACAAAAAAATCATGATTTTTATAAAGGGTAAACAGATCAATACTATGGAGTTTGTATTATTGTGCAAATCAGCAGTTCATTAGAAAATCAAATCTCGATTTGTGTTTTTAACCTACCATACTACTCTGAATCTCATGCCTCATTTGGCAACACCCTCTAAACAACTGTAGAAGGTACATTAGGACATAGATAGAGATCTTTTTGCCATCCAAGTGGCAGCGTACCCCTCTCACTTTATTTGTTTTAGGATATGGTACACCAGTAGCAATTAAGCCAGCTGATAAGTTGAGAGGTAGGGTTACGCTACAGTTAATGGGAATAATAAAAGCTATGAATAGCATGTTCATAATCATCATTTGAGCCAATTCCTAGCAGTTCAGCAATAGTGAAGTTGACTAATGCTCAAACTCCCGTTCGTTCAAATTTAAAGGTCTTAAAAAGTGCCCTAATTTCGTACATTTTACCATCATAGCTGTCACTTGGGCGTCCGGTCTACCCTGCTACTCATTTCATTAGCAAGATAAATGTATCTTACTGCTTGCTAGGCAACAACAGAGTGGCCCTCACGTCAGACAACATCTTGCATTTAGCTTTATGATGTCAGCTTGATAGGCAACAGATTGGCCCTCATGTCAGACAACATCTTGCCTTCGCTTTATGATGTCAGATCATCACCGGTCCAATTGTCCTTGTGGAAGCGGACCACACAGGAGGATGAGATATCAGAAGTTATGCAGTAGGTTGCTATCTCTATTCATGACCGCAAGGCAAGTCGGAGGTGGAATGGCAAATACTCTGAACCACTCAAAGCACTGTGGCCTTTTTTAAAGTGGGATGCAGATACAAAAACAGAGACTATCCTTACCAACAATCCTTCTTGAGTATCAGAGTCCAACATACAGAGTGCAGCGGAAGACGTTAAATGTGCTTCATTCCTTGAGAACGCAACTCTATAGTTCTACAGTGAGATAGTGCATTTCAGCCTCAGAGGAAGCAATGTCCTCAAACGGAACATTGGTGGCACCAGGATCTAAAGCAGGCTTAAGAAGCCTTGGATGCAGTCAGTCTTTTATTAACTATCATGACCGACACAATGTGATCCATAATACTTCCATTTTGGCAGAAATTACATTCAAGCACAGGCCCCCACTAGAAGGTAGTGATGACATTCAGGTGCTGAAAACGTCTTTTTAATGCCTAAAGGAATGATTGTGAGCTTTACTTACCATATATATTGGTCAAATGATGCCCTATGCCGGAAGACTGTCTTTTTTTTTTTTTCTTCAGTATCGGCAATGCAGAGACAATTTGTTGCGAAACACTGCCACTGCTGGTCATTCAGTATAATCTGCAGATGGAAAAGTCCACTGTTAGCACATTTACTACAAGCAATATAAAAAAAATCATGATTTTTATAAAGGGTAAACAGATCAATACTATGGAGTTTGTATTATTGTGCAAATCAGCAGTTCATTAGAAAATCAAATCTCGATTTGTGTTTTTAACCTACCATACTACTCTGAATCTCATGCCTCATTTGGCAACACCCTCTAAACAACTGTAGAAGGTACATTAGGACATAGATAGAGATCTTTTTGCCATCCAAGTGGCAGCGTACCCCTCTCACTTTATTTGTTTTTAGGATATGGTACACCAGTAGCAATTAAGCCAGCTGATAAGTTGAGAGGTAGGGTTACGCTACAGTTAATGGGAATAATAAAAGCTATGAATAGCATGTTCATAATCATCATTTGAGCCAATTCCTAGCAGTTCAGCAATAGTGAAGTTGACTAATGCTCAAACTCCCGTTCGTTCAAATTTAAAGGTCTTAAAAAGTGCCCTAATTTCGTACATTTTACCATCATAGCTGTCACTTGGGCGTCCGGTCTACCCTGCTACTCATTTCATTAGCAAGATAAATGTATCTTACTGCTTGCTAGGCAACAACAGAGTGGCCCTCACGTCAGACAACATCTTGCATTTAGCTTTATGATGTCAGCTTGCTAGGCAACAGATTGGCCCTCATGTCAGACAACATCTTGCCTTCGCTTTATGATGTCAGATCATCACTGGTCCAATTGTCCTTGTGGAAGCGGACCACACAGGAGGATGAGATATCAGAAGTTATGCAGTAGGTTGCTATCTCTATTCATGACCGCAAGGCAAGTCGGAGGTGGAATGGCAAATACTCTGAACCACTCAAAGCACTGTGGCCTTTTTTAAAGTGGGATGCAGATACAAAAACAGAGACTATCCTTACCAACAATCCTTCTTGAATATCAGAGTCCAACATACAGAGTGCAGCGGAAGACGTTAAATGTGCTTCATTCCGTGAGAACGCAACTCTATAGTTCTACAGTGAGATAGTGCATTTCAGCCTCAAAGGAAGCAATGTCCTCAAACGGAACATTGGTGGCACCAGGATCTAAAGCAGGCTTAAGAAGCCTTGGATGCAGTCAGTCTTTTATTAACTATCATGACCGACACAATGTGATCCATAATACTTCCATTTTGGCAGAAATTACATTCAAGCACAGGCCCCCACTAGAAGGTAGTGATGACATTCAGGTGCTGAAAACGTCTTTTTAATGCCTAAAGGAATGATTGTGAGCTTTACTTACCAAATATATTGGTCAAATGATGCCCTATGCCGGAAGACTGTCTTTTTTTTTTTTCTTCAGTATCGGCAATGCAGAGACAATTTGTTGCGAAACACTGCCACTGCTGGTCATTCAGTATAATCTGCAGATGGAAAAGTCCACTGTTAGCACATTTACTACAAGCAATACAAAAAAATCATGATTTTTATAAAGGGTAAACAGATCAATACTATGGAGTTTGTATTATTGTGCAAATCAGCAGTTCATTAGAAAATCAAATCTCGATTTGTGTTTTTAACCTACCATACTACTCTGAATCTCATGCCTCATTTGGCAACACCCTCTAAACAACTGTAGAAGGTACATTAGGACATAGATAGAGATCTTTTTGCCATCCAAGTGGCAGCGTACCCCTCTCACTTTATTTGTTTTTAGGATATGGTACACCAGTAGCAATTAAGCCAGCTGATAAGTTGAGAGGTAGGGTTACGCTACAGTTAATGGGAATAATAAAAGCTATGAATAGCATGTTCATAATCATCATTTGAGCCAATTCCTAGCAGTTCAGCAATAGTGAAGTTGACTAATGCTCAAACTCCCGTTCGTTCAAATTTAAAGGTCTTAAAAAGTGCCCTAATTTCGTACATTTTACCATCATAGCTGTCACTTGGGCGTCCGGTCTACCCTGCTACTCATTTCATTAGCAAGATAAATGTATCTTACTGCTTGCTAGGCAACAACAGAGTGGCCCTCACGTCAGACAACATCTTGCATTTAGCTTTATGATGTCAGCTTGCTAGGCAACAGATTGGCCCTCATGTCAGACAACATCTTGCCTTCGCTTTATGATGTCAGATCATCACTGGTCCAATTGTCCTTGTGGAAGCGGACCACACAGGAGGATGAGATATCAGAAGTTATGCAGTAGGTTGCTATCTCTATTCATGACCGCAAGGCAAGTCGGAGGTGGAATGGCAAATACTCTGAACCACTCAAAGCACTGTGGCCTTTTTTAAAGTGGGATGCAGATACAAAAACAGAGACTATCCTTACCAACAATCCTTCTTGAATATCAGAGTCCAACATACAGAGTGCAGCGGAAGACGTTAAATGTGCTTCATTCCGTGAGAACGCAACTCTATAGTTCTACAGTGAGATAGTGCATTTCAGCCTCAAAGGAAGCAATGTCCTCAAACGGAACATTGGTGGCACCAGGATCTAAAGCAGGCTTAAGAAGCCTTGGATGCAGTCAGTCTTTTATTAACTATCATGACCGACACAATGTGATCCATAATACTTCCATTTTGGCAGAAATTACATTCAAGCACAGGCCCCCACTAGAAGGTAGTGATGACATTCAGGTGCTGAAAACGTCTTTTTAATGCCTAAAGGAATGATTGTGAGCTTACTTACCATATATATTGGTCAAATGATGCCCTATGCCGGAAGACTGTCTTTTTTTTTTTCTTCAGTATCGGCAATGCAGAGACAATTTGTTGCGAAACACTGCCACTGCTGGTCATTCAGTATAATCTGCAGATGGAAAAGTCCACTGTTAGCACATTTACTACAAGCAATACAAAAAAATCATGATTTTTATAAAGGGTAAGCAGATCAATACTATGGAGTTTGTATTATTGTGCAAATCAGCAGTTCATTAGAAAATCAAATCTCGATTTGTGTTTTTAACCTACCATACTACTCTGAATCTCATGCCTCATTTGGCAACACCCTCTAAACAACTGTAGAAGGTACATTAGGACATAGATAGAGATCTTTTTGCCATCCAAGTGGCAGCGTACCCCTCTCACTTTGTTTGTTTTAGGATATGGTACACCAGTAGCAATTAAGCCAGCTGATAAGTTGAGAGGTAGGGTTACGCTACAGTTAATGGGAATAATAAAAGCTATGAATAGCATGTTCATAATCATCATTTGAGCCAATTCCTAGCAGTTCAGCAATAGTGAAGTTGACTAATGCTCAAACTCCCGTTCGTTCAAATTTAAAGGTCTTAAAAAGTGCCCTAATTTCGTACATTTTACCATCATAGCTGTCACTTGGGCGTCCGGTCTACCCTGCTACTCATTTCATTAGCGAGATAAATGTATCTTACTGCTTGCTAGGCAACAACAGAGTGGCCCTCACGTCAGACAACATCTTGCATTTAGCTTTATGATGTCAGCTTGCTAGGCAACAGATTGGCCCTCATGTCAGACAACATCTTGCCTTCGCTTTATGATGTCAGATCATCACTGGTCCAATTGTCCTTGTGGAAGCGGACCACACAGGAGGATGAGATATCAGAAGTTATGCAGTAGGTTGCTATCTCTATTCATGACCGCAAGGCAAGTCGGAGGTGGAATGGCAAATACTCTGAACCACTCAAAGCACTGTGGCCTTTTTTAAAGTGGGATGCAGATACAAAAACAGAGACTATCCTTACCAACAATCCTTCTTGAATATCAGAGTCCAACATACAGAGTGCAGCGGAAGACGTTAAATGTGCTTCATTCCGTGAGAACGCAACTCTATAGTTCTACAGTGAGATAGTGCATTTCAGCCTCAAAGGAAGCAATGTCCTCAAACGGAACATTGGTGGCACCAGGATCTAAAGCAGGCTTAAGAAGCCTTGGATGCAGTCAGTCTTTTATTAACTATCATGACCGACACAATGTGATCCATAATACTTCCATTTTGGCAGAAATTACATTCAAGCACAGGCCCCCACTAGAAGGTAGTGATGACATTCAGGTGCTGAAAACGTCTTTTTAATGCCTAAAGGAATGATTGTGAGCTTTACTTACCATATATATTGGTCAAATGATGCCCTATGCCGGAAGACTGTCTTTTTTTTTTCTTCAGTATCGGCAATGCAGAGACAATTTGTTGCGAAACACTGCCACTGCTGGTCATTCAGTATAATCTGCAGATGGAAAAGTCCACTGTTAGCACATTTACTACAAGCAATACAAAAAAATCATGATTTTTATAAAGGGTAAACAGATCAATACTATGGAGTTTGTATTATTGTGCAAATCAGCAGTTCATTAGAAAATCAAATCTCGATTTGTGTTTTTAACCTACCATACTACTCTGAATCTCATGCCTCATTTGGCAACACCCTCTAAACAACTGTAGAAGGTACATTAGGACATAGATAGAGATCTTTTTGCCATCCAAGTGGCAGCGTACCCCTCTCACTTTATTTGTTTTAGGATATGGTACACCAGTAGCAATTAAGCCAGCTGATAAGTTGAGAGGTAGGGTTACGCTACAGTTAATGGGAATAATAAAAGCTATGAATAGCATGTTCATAATCATCATTTGAGCCAATTCCTAGCAGTTCAGCAATAGTGAAGTTGACTAATGCTCAAACTCCCGTTCGTTCAAATTTAAAGGTCTTAAAAAGTGCCCTAATTTCGTACATTTTACCATCATAGCTGTCACTTGGGCGTCCGGTCTACCCTGCTACTCATTTCATTAGCAAGATAAATGTATCTTACTGCTTGCTAGGCAACAACAGAGTGGCCCTCACGTCAGACAACATCTTGCATTTAGCTTTATGATGTCAGCTTGCTAGGCAACAGATTGGCCCTCATGTCAGACAACATCTTGCCTTCGCTTTATGATGTCAGATCATCACTGGTCCAATTGTCCTTGTGGAAGCGGACCACACAGGAGGATGAGATATCAGAAGTTATGCAGTAGGTTGCTATCTCTATTCATGACCGCAAGGCAAGTCGGAGGTGGAATGGCAAATACTCTGAACCACTCAAAGCACTGTGGCCTTTTTTAAAGTGGGATGCAGATACAAAAACAGAGACTATCCTTACCAACAATCCTTCTTGAATATCAGAGTCCAACATACAGAGTGCAGCGGAAGACGTTAAATGTGCTTCATTCCGTGAGAACGCAACTCTATAGTTCTACAGTGAGATAGTGCATTTCAGCCTCAAAGGAAGCAATGTCCGCAAACGGAACATTGGTGGCACCAGGATCTAAAGCAGGCTTAAGAAGCCTTGGATGCAGTCAGTCTTTTATTAACTATCATGACCGACACAATGTGATCCATAATACTTCCATTTTGGCAGAAATTACATTCAAGCACAGGCCCCCACTAGAAGGTAGTGATGACATTCAGGTGCTGAAAACGTCTTTTTAATGCCTAAAGGAATGATTGTGAGCTTTACTTACCATATATATTGGTCAAATGATGCCCTATGCCGGAAGACTGTCTTTTTTTTTTTCTTCAGTATCGGCAATGCAGAGACAATTTGTTGCGAAACACTGCCACTGCTGGTCATTCAGTATAATCTGCAGATGGAAAAGTCCACTGTTAGCACATTTACTACAAGCAATACAAAAAAATCATGATTTTTATAAAGGGTAAACAGATCAATACTATGGAGTTTGTATTATTGTGCAAATCAGCAGTTCATTAGAAAATCAAATCTCGATTTGTGTTTTTAACCTACCATACTACTCTGAATCTCATGCCTCATTTGGCAACACCCTCTAAACAACTGTAGAAGGTACATTAGGACATAGATAGAGATCTTTTTGCCATCCAAGTGGCAGCGTACCCCTCTCACTTTATTTGTTTTAGGATATGGTACACCAGTAGCAATTAAGCCAGCTGATAAGTTGAGAGGTAGGGTTACGCTACAGTTAATGGGAATAATAAAAGCTATGAATAGCATGTTCATAATCATCATTTGAGCCAATTCCTAGCAGTTCAGCAATAGTGAAGTTGACTAATGCTCAAACTCCCGTTCGTTCAAATTTAAAGGTCTTAAAAAGTGCCCTAATTTCGTACATTTTACCATCATAGCTGTCACTTGGGCGTCCGGTCTACCCTGCTACTCATTTCATTAGCAAGATAAATGTATCTTACTGCTTGCTAGGCAACAACAGAGTGGCCCTCACGTCAGACAACATCTTGCATTTAGCTTTATGATGTCAGCTTGCTAGGCAACAGATTGGCCCTCATGTCAGACAACATCTTGCCTTCGCTTTATGATGTCAGATCATCACTGGTCCAATTGTCCTTGTGGAAGCGGACCACACAGGAGGATGAGATATCAGAAGTTATGCAGTAGGTTGCTATCTCTATTCATGACCGCAAGGCAAGTCGGAGGTGGAATGGCAAATACTCTGAACCACTCAAAGCACTGTGGCCTTTTTTAAAGTGGGATGCAGATACAAAAACAGAGACTATCCTTACCAACAATCCTTCTTGAATATCAGAGTCCAACATACAGAGTGCAGCGGAAGACGTTAAATGTGCTTCATTCCGTGAGAACGCAACTCTATAGTTCTACAGTGAGATAGTGCATTTCAGCCTCAAAGGAAGCAATGTCCTCAAACGGAACATTGGTGGCACCAGGATCTAAAGCAGGCTTAAGAAGCCTTGGATGCAGTCAGTCTTTTATTAACTATCATGACCGACACAATGTGATCCATAATACTTCCATTTTGGCAGAAATTACATTCAAGCACAGGCCCCCACTAGAAGGTAGTGATGACATTCAGGTGCTGAAAACGTCTTTTTAATGCCTAAAGGAATGATTGTGAGCTTTACTTACCATATATATTGGTCAAATGATGCCCTATGCCGGAAGACTGTCTTTTTTTTTTTTCTTCAGTATCGGCAATGCAGAGACAATTTGTTGCGAAACACTGCCACTGCTGGTCATTCAGTATAATCTGCAGATGGAAAAGTCCACTGTTAGCACATTTACTACAAGCAATACAAAAAAATCATGATTTTTATAAAGGGTAAACAGATCAATACTATGGAGTTTGTATTATTGTGCAAATCAGCAGTTCATTAGAAAATCAAATCTCGATTTGTGTTTTTAACCTACCATACTACTCTGAATCTCATGCCTCATTTGGCAACACCCTCTAAACAACTGTAGAAGGTACATTAGGACATAGATAGAGATCTTTTTGCCATCCAAGTGGCAGCGTACCCCTCTCACTTTATTTGTTTTAGGATATGGTACACCAGTAGCAATTAAGCCAGCTGATAAGTTGAGAGGTAGGGTTACGCTACAGTTAATGGGAATAATAAAAGCTATGAATAGCATGTTCATAATCATCATTTGAGCCAATTCCTAGCAGTTCAGCAATAGTGAAGTTGACTAATGCTCAAACTCCCGTTCGTTCAAATTTAAAGGTCTTAAAAAGTGCCCTAATTTCGTACATTTTACCATCATAGCTGTCACTTGGGCGTCCGGTCTACCCTGCTACTCATTTCATTAGCAAGATAAATGTATCTTACTGCTTGCTAGGCAACAACAGAGTGGCCCTCACGTCAGACAACATCTTGCATTTAGCTTTATGATGTCAGCTTGCTAGGCAACAGATTGGCCCTCATGTCAGACAACATCTTGCCTTCGCTTTATGATGTCAGATCATCACTGGTCCAATTGTCCTTGTGGAAGCGGACCACACAGGAGGATGAGATATCAGAAGTTATGCAGTAGGTTGCTATCTCTATTCATGACCGCAAGGCAAGTCGGAGGTGGAATGGCAAATACTCTGAACCACTCAAAGCACTGTGGCCTTTTTTAAAGTGGGATGCAGATACAAAAACAGAGACTATCCTTACCAACAATCCTTCTTGAATATCAGAGTCCAACATACAGAGTGCAGCGGAAGACGTTAAATGTGCTTCATTCCGTGAGAACGCAACTCTATAGTTCTACAGTGAGATAGTGCATTTCAGCCTCAAAGGAAGCAATGTCCTCAAACGGAACATTGGTGGCACCAGGATCTAAAGCAGGCTTAAGAAGCCTTGGATGCAGTCAGTCTTTTATTAACTATCATGACCGACACAATGTGATCCATAATACTTCCATTTTGGCAGAAATTACATTCAAGCACAGGCCCCCACTAGAAGGTAGTGATGACATTCAGGTGCTGAAAACGTCTTTTTAATGCCTAAAGGAATGATTGTGAGCTTTACTTACCATATATATTGGTCAAATGATGCCCTATGCCGGAAGACTGTCTTTTTTTTTTTTCTTCAGTATCGGCAATGCAGAGACAATTTGTTGCGAAACACTGCCACTGCTGGTCATTCAGTATAATCTGCAGATGGAAAAGTCCACTGTTAGCACATTTACTACAAGCAATACAAAAAAATCATGATTTTTATAAAGGGTAAACAGATCAATACTATGGAGTTTGTATTATTGTGCAAATCAGCAGTTCATTAGAAAATCAAATCTCGATTTGTGTTTTTAACCTACCATACTACTCTGAATCTCATGCCTCATTTGGCAACACCCTCTAAACAACTGTAGAAGGTACATTAGGACATAGATAGAGATCTTTTTGCCATCCAAGTGGCAGCGTACCCCTCTCACTTTATTTGTTTTAGGATATGGTACACCAGTAGCAATTAAGCCAGCTGATAAGTTGAGAGGTAGGGTTACGCTACAGTTAATGGGAATAATAAAAGCTATGAATAGCATGTTCATAATCATCATTTGAGCCAATTCCTAGCAGTTCAGCAATAGTGAAGTTGACTAATGCTCAAACTCCCGTTCGTTCAAATTTAAAGGTCTTAAAAAGTGCCCTAATTTCGTACATTTTACCATCATAGCTGTCACTTGGGCGTCCGGTCTACCCTGCTACTCATTTCATTAGCAAGATAAATGTATCTTACTGCTTGCTAGGCAACAACAGAGTGGCCCTCACGTCAGACAACATCTTGCATTTAGCTTTATGATGTCAGCTTGCTAGGCAACAGATTGGCCCTCATGTCAGACAACATCTTGCCTTCGCTTTATGATGTCAGATCATCACTGGTCCAATTGTCCTTGTGGAAGCGGACCACACAGGAGGATGAGATATCAGAAGTTATGCAGTAGGTTGCTATCTCTATTCATGACCGCAAGGCAAGTCGGAGGTGGAATGGCAAATACTCTGAACCACTCAAAGCACTGTGGCCTTTTTTAAAGTGGGATGCAGATACAAAAACAGAGACTATCCTTACCAACAATCCTTCTTGAATATCAGAGTCCAACATACAGAGTGCAGCGGAAGACGTTAAATGTGCTTCATTCCGTGAGAACGCAACTCTATAGTTCTACAGTGAGATAGTGCATTTCAGCCTCAAAGGAAGCAATGTCCTCAAACGGAACATTGGTGGCACCAGGATCTAAAGCAGGCTTAAGAAGCCTTGGATGCAGTCAGTCTTTTATTAACTATCATGACCGACACAATGTGATCCATAATACTTCCATTTTGGCAGAAATTACATTCAAGCACAGGCCCCCACTAGAAGGTAGTGATGACATTCAGGTGCTGAAAACGTCTTTTTAATGCCTAAAGGAATGATTGTGAGCTTTACTTACCATATATATTGGTCAAATGATGCCCTATGCCGGAAGACTGTCTTTTTTTTTTTTCTTCAGTATCGGCAATGCAGAGACAATTTGTTGCGAAACACTGCCACTGCTGGTCATTCAGTATAATCTGCAGATGGAAAAGTCCACTGTTAGCACATTTACTACAAGCAATACAAAAAAATCATGATTTTTATAAAGGGTAAACAGATCAATACTATGGAGTTTGTATTATTGTGCAAATCAGCAGTTCATTAGAAAATCAAATCTCGATTTGTGTTTTTAACCTACCATACTACTCTGAATCTCATGCCTCATTTGGCAACACCCTCTAAACAACTGTAGAAGGTACATTAGGACATAGATAGAGATCTTTTTGCCATCCAAGTGGCAGCGTACCCCTCTCACTTTATTTGTTTTAGGATATGGTACACCAGTAGCAATTAAGCCAGCTGATAAGTTGAGAGGTAGGGTTACGCTACAGTTAATGGGAATAATAAAAGCTATGAATAGCATGTTCATAATCATCATTTGAGCCAATTCCTAGCAGTTCAGCAATAGTGAAGTTGACTAATGCTCAAACTCCCGTTCGTTCAAATTTAAAGGTCTTAAAAAGTGCCCTAATTTCGTACATTTTACCATCATAGCTGTCACTTGGGCGTCCGGTCTACCCTGCTACTCATTTCATTAGCAAGATAAATGTATCTTACTGCTTGCTAGGCAACAACAGAGTGGCCCTCACGTCAGACAACATCTTGCATTTAGCTTTATGATGTCAGCTTGCTAGGCAACAGATTGGCCCTCATGTCAGACAACATCTTGCCTTCGCTTTATGATGTCAGATCATCACTGGTCCAATTGTCCTTGTGGAAGCGGACCACACAGGAGGATGAGATATCAGAAGTTATGCAGTAGGTTGCTATCTCTATTCATGACCGCAAGGCAAGTCGGAGGTGGAATGGCAAATACTCTGAACCACTCAAAGCACTGTGGCCTTTTTTAAAGTAGGATGCAGATACAAAAACAGAGACTATCCTTACCAACAATCCTTCTTGAATATCAGAGTCCAACATACAGAGTGCAGCGGAAGACGTTAAATGTGCTTCATTCCGTGAGAACGCAACTCTATAGTTCTACAGTGAGATAGTGCATTTCAGCCTCAAAGGAAGCAATGTCCTCAAACGGAACATTGGTGGCACCAGGATCTAAAGCAGGCTTAAGAAGCCTTGGATGCAGTCAGTCTTTTATTAACTATCATGACCGACACAATGTGATCCATAATACTTCCATTTTGGCAGAAATTACATTCAAGCACAGGCCCCCACTAGAAGGTAGTGATGACATTCAGGTGCTGAAAACGTCTTTTTAATGCCTAAAGGAATGATTGTGAGCTTACTTACCATATATATTGGTCAAATGATGCCCTATGCCGGAAGACTGTCTTTTTTTTTTTCTTCAGTATCGGCAATGCAGAGACAATTTGTTGCGAAACACTGCCACTGCTGGTCATTCAGTATAATCTGCAGATGGAAAAGTCCACTGTTAGCACATTTACTACAAGCAATACAAAAAAATCATGATTTTTATAAAGGGTAAGCAGATCAATACTATGGAGTTTGTATTATTGTGCAAATCAGCAGTTCATTAGAAAATCAAATCTCGATTTGTGTTTTTAACCTACCATACTACTCTGAATCTCATGCCTCATTTGGCAACACCCTCTAAACAACTGTAGAAGGTACATTAGGACATAGATAGAGATCTTTTTGCCATCCAAGTGGCAGCGTACCCCTCTCACTTTGTTTGTTTTAGGATATGGTACACCAGTAGCAATTAAGCCAGCTGATAAGTTGAGAGGTAGGGTTACGCTACAGTTAATGGGAATAATAAAAGCTATGAATAGCATGTTCATAATCATCATTTGAGCCAATTCCTAGCAGTTCAGCAATAGTGAAGTTGACTAATGCTCAAACTCCCGTTCGTTCAAATTTAAAGGTCTTAAAAAGTGCCCTAATTTCGTACATTTTACCATCATAGCTGTCACTTGGGCGTCCGGTCTACCCTGCTACTCATTTCATTAGCAAGATAAATGTATCTTACTGCTTGCTAGGCAACAACAGAGTGGCCCTCACGTCAGACAACATCTTGCATTTAGCTTTATGATGTCAGCTTGCTAGGCAACAGATTGGCCCTCATGTCAGACAACATCTTGCCTTCGCTTTATGATGTCAGATCATCACTGGTCCAATTGTCCTTGTGGAAGCGGACCACACAGGAGGATGAGATATCAGAAGTTATGCAGTAGGTTGCTATCTCTATTCATGACCGCAAGGCAAGTCGGAGGTGGAATGGCAAATACTCTGAACCACTCAAAGCACTGTGGCCTTTTTTAAAGTGGGATGCAGATACAAAAACAGAGACTATCCTCACCAACAATCCTTCTTGAATATCAGAGTCCAACATACAGAGTGCAGCGGAAGACGTTAAATGTGCTTCATTCCGTGAGAACGCAACTCTATAGTTCTACAGTGAGATAGTGCATTTCAGCCTCAAAGGAAGCAATGTCCTCAAACGGAACATTGGTGGCACCAGGATCTAAAGCAGGCTTAAGAAGCCTTGGATGCAGTCAGTCTTTTATTAACTATCATGACCGACACAATGTGATCCATAATACTTCCATTTTGGCAGAAATTACATTCAAGCACAGGCCCCCACTAGAAGGTAGTGATGACATTCAGGTGCTGAAAACGTCTTTTTAATGCCTAAAGGAATGATTGTGAGCTTTACTTACCATATATATTGGTCAAATGATGCCCTATGCCGGAAGACTGTCTTTTTTTTTTTTCTTCAGTATCGGCAATGCAGAGACAATTTGTTGCGAAACACTGCCACTGCTGGTCATTCAGTATAATCTGCAGATGGAAAAGTCCACTGTTAGCACATTTACTACAAGCAATACAAAAAAATCATGATTTTTATAAAGGGTAAACAGATCAATACTATGGAGTTTGTATTATTGTGCAAATCAGCAGTTCATTAGAAAATCAAATCTCGATTTGTGTTTTTAACCTACCATACTACTCTGAATCTCATGCCTCATTTGGCAACACCCTCTAAACAACTGTAGAAGGTACATTAGGACATAGATAGAGATCTTTTTGCCATCCAAGTGGCAGCGTACCCCTCTCACTTTATTTGTTTTAGGATATGGTACACCAGTAGCAATTAAGCCAGCTGATAAGTTGAGAGGTAGGGTTACGCTACAGTTAATGGGAATAATAAAAGCTATGAATAGCATGTTCATAATCATCATTTGAGCCAATTCCTAGCAGTTCAGCAATAGTGAAGTTGACTAATGCTCAAACTCCCGTTCGTTCAAATTTAAAGGTCTTAAAAAGTGCCCTAATTTCGTACATTTTACCATCATAGCTGTCACTTGGGCGTCCGGTCTACCCTGCTACTCATTTCATTAGCAAGATAAATGTATCTTACTGCTTGCTAGGCAACAACAGAGTGGCCCTCACGTCAGACAACATCTTGCATTTAGCTTTATGATGTCAGCTTGATAGGCAACAGATTGGCCCTCATGTCAGACAACATCTTGCCTTCGCTTTATGATGTCAGATCATCACCGGTCCAATTGTCCTTGTGGAAGCGGACCACACAGGAGGATGAGATATCAGAAGTTATGCAGTAGGTTGCTATCTCTATTCATGACCGCAAGGCAAGTCGGAGGTGGAATGGCAAATACTCTGAACCACTCAAAGCACTGTGGCCTTTTTTAAAGTGGGATGCAGATACAAAAACAGAGACTATCCTTACCAACAATCCTTCTTGAGTATCAGAGTCCAACATACAGAGTGCAGCGGAAGACGTTAAATGTGCTTCATTCCGTGAGAACGCAACTCTATAGTTCTACAGTGAGATAGTGCATTTCAGCCTCAAAGGAAGCAATGTCCTCAAACGGAACATTGGTGGCACCAGGATCTAAAGCAGGCTTAAGAAGCCTTGGATGCAGTCAGTCTTTTATTAACTATCATGACCGACACAATGTGATCCATAATACTTCCATTTTGGCAGAAATTACATTCAAGCACAGGCCCCCACTAGAAGGTAGTGATGACATTCAGGTGCTGAAAACGTCTTTTTAATGCCTAAAGGAATGATTGTGAGCTTTACTTACCATATATATTGGTCAAATGATGCCCTATGCCGGAAGACTGTCTTTTTTTTTTTTTCTTCAGTATCGGCAATGCAGAGACAATTTGTTGCGAAACACTGCCACTGCTGGTCATTCAGTATAATCTGCAGATGGAAAAGTCCACTGTTAGCACATTTACTACAAGCAATACAAAAAAAATCATGATTTTTATAAAGGGTAAACAGATCAATACTATGGAGTTTGTATTATTGTGCAAATCAGCAGTTCATTAGAAAATCAAATCTCGATTTGTGTTTTTAACCTACCATACTACTCTGAATCTCATGCCTCATTTGGCAACACCCTCTAAACAACTGTAGAAGGTACATTAGGACATAGATAGAGATCTTTTTGCCATCCAAGTGGCAGCGTACCCCTCTCACTTTATTTGTTTTAGGATATGGTACACCAGTAGCAATTAAGCCAGCTGATAAGTTGAGAGGTAGGGTTACGCTACAGTTAATGGGAATAATAAAAGCTATGAATAGCATGTTCATAATCATCATTTGAGCCAATTCCTAGCAGTTCAGCAATAGTGAAGTTGACTAATGCTCAAACTCCCGTTCGTTCAAATTTAAAGGTCTTAAAAAGTGCCCTAATTTCGTACATTTTACCATCATAGCTGTCACTTGGGCGTCCGGTCTACCCTGCTACTCATTTCATTAGCAAGATAAATGTATCTTACTGCTTGCTAGGCAACAACAGAGTGGCCCTCACGTCAGACAACATCTTGCATTTAGCTTTATGATGTCAGCTTGCTAGGCAACAGATTGGCCCTCATGTCAGACAACATCTTGCCTTCGCTTTATGATGTCAGATCATCACTGGTCCAATTGTCCTTGTGGAAGCGGACCACACAGGAGGATGAGATATCAGAAGTTATGCAGTAGGTTGCTATCTCTATTCATGACCGCAAGGCAAGTCGGAGGTGGAATGGCAAATATTCTGAACCACTCAAAGCACTGTGGCCTTTTTTAAAGTGGGATGCAGATACAAAAACAGAGACTATCCTTACCAACAATCCTTCTTGAATATCAGAGTCCAACATACAGAGTGCAGCGGAAGACGTTAAATGTGCTTCATTCCGTGAGAACGCAACTCTATAGTTCTACAGTGAGATAGTGCATTTCAGCCTCAAAGGAAGCAATGTCCTCAAACGGAACATTGGTGGCACCAGGATCTAAAGCAGGCTTAAGAAGCCTTGGATGCAGTCAGTCTTTTATTAACTATCATGACCGACACAATGTAATCCATAATACTTCCATTTTGGCAGAAATTACATTCAAGCACAGGCCCCCACTAGAAGGTAGTGATGACATTCAGGTGCTGAAAACGTCTTTTTAATGCCTAAAGGAATGATTGTGAGCTTTACTTACCATATATATTGGTCAAATGATGCCCTATGCCGGAAGACTGTCTTTTTTTTTTTTCTTCAGTATCGGCAATGCAGAGACAATTTGTTGCGAAACACTGCCACTGCTGGTCATTCAGTATAATCTGCAGATGGAAAAGTCCACTGTTAGCACATTTACAACAAGCAATACAAAAAAAATCATGATTTTTATAAAGGGTAAACAGATCAATACTATGGAGTTTGTATTATTGTGCAAATCAGCAGTTCATTAGAAAATCTAATCTCGATTTGTGTTTTTAACCTACCATACTACTCTGAATCTCATGCCTCATTTGGCAACACCCTCTAAACAACTGTAGAAGGTACATTAGGACATAGATAGAGATCTTTTTGCCATCCAAGTGGCAGCGTACCCCTCTCACTTTATTTGTTTTAGGATATGGTACACCAGTAGCAATTAAGCCAGCTGATAAGTTGAGAGGTAGGGTTACGCTACAGTTAATGGGAATAATAAAAGCTATGAATAGCATGTTCATAATCATCATTTGAGCCAATTCCTAGCAGTTCAGCAATAGTGAAGTTGACTAATGCTCAAACTCCCGTTCGTTCAAATTTAAAGGTCTTAAAAAGTGCCCTAATTTCGTACATTTTACCATCATAGCTGTCACTTGGGCGTCCGGTCTACCCTGCTACTCATTTCATTAGCAAGATAAATGTATCTTACTGCTTGCTAGGCAACAACAGAGTGGCCCTCACGTCAGACAACATCTTGCATTTAGCTTTATGATGTCAGCTTGCTAGGCAACAGATTGGCCCTCATGTCAGACAACATCTTGCCTTCGCTTTATGATGTCAGATCATCACTGGTCCAATTGTCCTTGTGGAAGCGGACCACACAGGAGGATGAGATATCAGAAGTTAGGCAGTAGGTTGCTATCTCTATTCATGACCGCAAGGCAAGTCGGAGGTGGAATGGCAAATACTCTGAACCACTCAAAGCACTGTGGCCTTTTTTAAAGTGGGATGCAGATACAAAAACAGAGACTATCCTTACCAACAATCCTTCTTGAATATCAGAGTCCAACATACAGAGTGCAGCGGAAGACGTTAAATGTGCTTCATTCCGTGAGAACGCAACTCTATAGTTCTACAGTGAGATAGTGCATTTCAGCCTCAAAGGAAGCAATGTCCTCAAACGGAACATTGGTGGCACCAGGATCTAAAGCAGGCTTAAGAAGCCTTGGATGCAGTCAGTCTTTTATTAACTATCATGACCGACACAATGTGATCCATAATACTTCCATTTTGGCAGAAATTACATTCAAGCACAGGCCCCCACTAGAAGGTAGTGATGACATTCAGGTGCTGAAAACGTCTTTTTAATGCCTAAAGGAATGATTGTGAGCTTTACTTACCATATATATTGGTCAAATGATGCCCTATGCCGGAAGACTGTCTTTTTTTTTTTTCTTCAGTATCGGCAATGCAGAGACAATTTGTTGCGAAACACTGCCACTGCTGGTCATTCAGTATAATCTGCAGATGGAAAAGTCCACTGTTAGCACATTTACTACAAGCAATACAAAAAAATCATGATTTTTATAAAGGGTAAACAGATCAATACTATGGAGTTTGTATTATTGTGCAAATCAGCAGTTCATTAGAAAATCAAATCTCGATTTGTGTTTTTAACCTACCATACTACTCTGAATCTCATGCCTCATTTGGCAACACCCTCTAAACAACTGTAGAAGGTACATTAGGACATAGATAGAGATCTTTTTGCCATCCAAGTGGCAGCGTACCCCTCTCACTTTATTTGTTTTAGGATATGGTACACCAGTAGCAATTAAGCCAGCTGATAAGTTGAGAGGTAGGGTTACGCTACAGTTAATGGGAATAATAAAAGCTATGAATAGCATGTTCATAATCATCATTTGAGCCAATTCCTAGCAGTTCAGCAATAGTGAAGTTGACTAATGCTCAAACTCCCGTTCGTTCAAATTTAAAGGTCTTAAAAAGTGCCCTAATTTCGTACATTTTACCATCATAGCTGTCACTTGGGCGTCCGGTCTACCCTGCTACTCATTTCATTAGCAAGATAAATGTATCTTACTGCTTGCTAGGCAACAACAGAGTGGCCCTCACGTCAGACAACATCTTGCATTTAGCTTTATGATGTCAGCTTGCTAGGCAACAGATTGGCCCTCATGTCAGACAACATCTTGCCTTCGCTTTATGATGTCAGATCATCACTGGTCCAATTGTCCTTGTGGAAGCGGACCACACAGGAGGATGAGATATCAGAAGTTATGCAGTAGGTTGCTATCTCTATTCATGACCGCAAGGCAAGTCGGAGGTGGAATGGCAAATACTCTGAACCACTCAAAGCACTGTGGCCTTTTTTAAAGTGGGATGCAGATACAAAAACAGAGACTATCCTTACCAACAATCCTGCTTGAATATCAGAGTCCAACATACAGAGTGCAGCGGAAGACGTTAAATGTGCTTCATTCCGTGAGAACGCAACTCTATAGTTCTACAGTGAGATAGTGCATTTCAGCCTCAAAGGAAGCAATGTCCTCAAACGGAACATTGGTGGCACCAGGATTTAAAGCAGGCTTAAGAAGCCTTGGATGCAGTCAGTCTTTTATTAACTATCATGACCGACACAATGTGATCCATAATACTTCCATTTTGGCAGAAATTACATTCAAGCACAGGCCCCCACTAGAAGGTAGTGATGACATTCAGGTGCTGAAAACGTCTTTTTAATGCCTAAAGGAATGATTGTGAGCTTTACTTACCATATATATTGGTCAAATGATGCCCTATGCCGGAAGACTGTCTTTTTTTTTTTTCTTCAGTATCGGCAATGCAGAGACAATTTGTTGCGAAACACTGCCACTGCTGGTCATTCAGTATAATCTGCAGATGGAAAAGTCCACTGTTAGCACATTTACTACAAGCAATACAAAAAAATCATGATTTTTATAAAGGGTAAACAGATCAATACTATGGAGTTTGTATTATTGTGCAAATCAGCAGTTCATTAGAAAATCAAATCTCGATTTGTGTTTTTAACCTACCATACTACTCTGAATCTCATGCCTCATTTGGCAACACCCTCTAAACAACTGTAGAAGGTACATTAGGACATAGATAGAGATCTTTTTGCCATCCAAGTGGCAGCGTACCCCTCTCACTTTATTTGTTTTAGGATATGGTACACCAGTAGCAATTAAGCCAGCTGATAAGTTGAGAGGTAGGGTTACGCTACAGTTAATGGGAATAATAAAAGCTATGAATAGCATGTTCATAATCATCATTTGAGCCAATTCCTAGCAGTTCAGCAATAGTGAAGTTGACTAATGCTCAAACTCCCGTTCGTTCAAATTTAAAGGTCTTAAAAAGTGCCCTAATTTCGTACATTTTACCATCATAGCTGTCACTTGGGCGTCCGGTCTACCCTGCTACTCATTTCATTAGCAAGATAAATGTATCTTACTGCTTGCTAGGCAACAACAGAGTGGCCCTCACGTCAGACAACATCTTGCATTTAGCTTTATGATGTCAGCTTGCTAGGCAACAGATTGGCCCTCATGTCAGACAACATCTTGCCTTCGCTTTATGATGTCAGATCATCACTGGTCCAATTGTCCTTGTGGAAGCGGACCACACAGGAGGATGAGATATCAGAAGTTATGCAGTAGGTTGCTATCTCTATTCATGACCGCAAGGCAAGTCGGAGGTGGAATGGCAAATACTCTGAACCACTCAAAGCACTGTGGCCTTTTTTAAAGTGGGATGCAGATACAAAAACAGAGACTATCCTTACCAACAATCCTGCTTGAATATCAGAGTCCAACATACAGAGTGCAGCGGAAGACGTTAAATGTGCTTCATTCCGTGAGAACGCAACTCTATAGTTCTACAGTGAGATAGTGCATTTCAGCCTCAAAGGAAGCAATGTCCTCAAACGGAACATTGGTGGCACCAGGATTTAAAGCAGGCTTAAGAAGCCTTGGATGCAGTCAGTCTTTTATTAACTATCATGACCGACACAATGTGATCCATAATACTTCCATTTTGGCAGAAATTACATTCAAGCACAGGCCCCCACTAGAAGGTAGTGATGACATTCAGGTGCTGAAAACGTCTTTTTAATGCCTAAAGGAATGATTGTGAGCTTTACTTACCATATATATTGGTCAAATGATGCCCTATGCCGGAAGACTGTCTTTTTTTTTTTTCTTCAGTATCGGCAATGCAGAGACAATTTGTTGCGAAACACTGCCACTGCTGGTCATTCAGTATAATCTGCAGATGGAAAAGTCCACTGTTAGCACATTTACTACAAGCAATACAAAAAAATCATGATTTTTATAAAGGGTAAACAGATCAATACTATGGAGTTTGTATTATTGTGCAAATCAGCAGTTCATTAGAAAATCAAATCTCGATTTGTGTTTTTAACCTACCATACTACTCTGAATCTCATGCCTCATTTGGCAACACCCTCTAAACAACTGTAGAAGGTACATTAGGACATAGATAGAGATCTTTTTGCCATCCAAGTGGCAGCGTACCCCTCTCACTTTATTTGTTTTAGGATATGGTACACCAGTAGCAATTAAGCCAGCTGATAAGTTGAGAGGTAGGGTTACGCTACAGTTAATGGGAATAATAAAAGCTATGAATAGCATGTTCATAATCATCATTTGAGCCAATTCCTAGCAGTTCAGCAATAGTGAAGTTGACTAATGCTCAAACTCCCGTTCGTTCAAATTTAAAGGTCTTAAAAAGTGCCCTAATTTCGTACATTTTACCATCATAGCTGTCACTTGGGCGTCCGGTCTACCCTGCTACTCATTTCATTAGCAAGATAAATGTATCTTACTGCTTGCTAGGCAACAACAGAGTGGCCCTCACGTCAGACAACATCTTGCATTTAGCTTTATGATGTCAGCTTGCTAGGCAACAGATTGGCCCTCATGTCAGACAACATCTTGCCTTCGCTTTATGATGTCAGATCATCACTGGTCCAATTGTCCTTGTGGAAGCGGACCACACAGGAGGATGAGATATCAGAAGTTATGCAGTAGGTTGCTATCTCTATTCATGACCGCAAGGCAAGTCGGAGGTGGAATGGCAAATACTCTGAACCACTCAAAGCACTGTGGCCTTTATTAAAGTGGGATGCAGATACAAAAACAGAGACTATCCTTACCAACAATCCTTCTTGAATATCAGAGTCCAACATACAGAGTGCAGCGGAAGACGTTAAATGTGCTTCATTCCGTGAGAACGCAACTCTATAGTTCTACAGTGAGATAGTGCATTTCAGCCTCAAAGGAAGCAATGTCCTCAAACGGAACATTGGTGGCACCAGGATCTAAAGCAGGCTTAAGAAGCCTTGGATGCAGTCAGTCTTTTATTAACTATCATGACCGACACAATGTGATCCATAATACTTCCATTTTGGCAGAAATTACATTCAAGCACAGGCCCCCACTAGAAGGTAGTGATGACATTCAGGTGCTGAAAACGTCTTTTTAATGCCTAAAGGAATGATTGTGAGCTTTACTTACCATATATATTGGTCAAATGATGCCCTATGCCGGAAGACTGTCTTTTTTTTTTTTCTTCAGTATCGGCAATGCAGAGACAATTTGTTGCGAAACACTGCCACTGCTGGTCATTCAGTATAATCTGCAGATGGAAAAGTCCACTGTTAGCACATTTACTACAAGCAATACAAAAAAATCATGATTTTTATAAAGGGTAAACAGATCAATACTATGGAGTTTGTATTATTGTGCAAATCAGCAGTTCATTAGAAAATCAAATCTCGATTTGTGTTTTTAACCTACCATACTACTCTGAATCTCATGCCTCATTTGGCAACACCCTCTAAACAACTGTAGAAGGTACATTAGGACATAGATAGAGATCTTTTTGCCATCCAAGTGGCAGCGTACCCCTCTCACTTTATTTGTTTTAGGATATGGTACACCAGTAGCAATTAAGCCAGCTGATAAGTTGAGAGGTAGGGTTACGCTACAGTTAATGGGAATAATAAAAGCTATGAATAGCATGTTCATAATCATCATTTGAGCCAATTCCTAGCAGTTCAGCAATAGTGAAGTTGACTAATGCTCAAACTCCCGTTCGTTCAAATTTAAAGGTCTTAAAAAGTGCCCTAATTTCGTACATTTTACCATCATAGCTGTCACTTGGGCGTCCGGTCTACCCTGCTACTCATTTCATTAGCAAGATAAATGTATCTTACTGCTTGCTAGGCAACAACAGAGTGGCCCTCACGTCAGACAACATCTTGCATTTAGCTTTATGATGTCAGCTTGCTAGGCAACAGATTGGCCCTCATGTCAGACAACATCTTGCCTTCGCTTTATGATGTCAGATCATCACTGGTCCAATTGTCCTTGTGGAAGCGGACCACACAGGAGGATGAGATATCAGAAGTTATGCAGTAGGTTGCTATCTCTATTCATGACCGCAAGGCAAGTCGGAGGTGGAATGGCAAATACTCTGAACCACTCAAAGCACTGTGGCCTTTTTTAAAGTGGGATGCAGATACAAAAACAGAGACTATCCTTACCAACAATCCTTCTTGAATATCAGAGTCCAACATACAGAGTGCAGCGGAAGACGTTAAATGTGCTTCATTCCGTGAGAACGCAACTCTATAGTTCTACAGTGAGATAGTGCATTTCAGCCTCAAAGGAAGCAATGTCCTCAAACGGAACATTGGTGGCACCAGGATCTAAAGCAGGCTTAAGAAGCCTTGGATGCAGTCAGTCTTTTATTAACTATCATGACCGACACAATGTGATCCATAATACTTCCATTTTGGCAGAAATTACATTCAAGCACAGGCCCCCACTAGAAGGTAGTGATGACATTCAGGTGCTGAAAACGTCTTTTTAATGCCTAAAGGAATGATTGTGAGCTTTACTTACCATATATATTGGTCAAATGATGCCCTATGCCGGAAGACTGTCTTTTTTTTTTTTCTTCAGTATCGGCAATGCAGAGACAATTTGTTGCGAAACACTGCCACTGCTGGTCATTCAGTATAATCTGCAGATGGAAAAGTCCACTGTTAGCACATTTACTACAAGCAATACAAAAAAATCATGATTTTTATAAAGGGTAAACAGATCAATACTATGGAGTTTGTATTATTGTGCAAATCAGCAGTTCATTAGAAAATCAAATCTCGATTTGTGTTTTTAACCTACCATACTACTCTGAATCTCATGCCTCATTTGGCAACACCCTCTAAACAACTGTAGAAGGTACATTAGGACATAGATAGAGATCTTTTTGCCATCCAAGTGGCAGCGTACCCCTCTCACTTTATTTGTTTTAGGATATGGTACACCAGTAGCAATTAAGCCAGCTGATAAGTTGAGAGGTAGGGTTACGCTACAGTTAATGGGAATAATAAAAGCTATGAATAGCATGTTCATAATCATCATTTGAGCCAATTCCTAGCAGTTCAGCAATAGTGAAGTTGACTAATGCTCAAACTCCCGTTCGTTCAAATTTAAAGGTCTTAAAAAGTGCCCTAATTTCGTACATTTTACCATCATAGCTGTCACTTGGGCGTCCGGTCTACCCTGCTACTCATTTCATTAGCAAGATAAATGTATCTTACTGCTTGCTAGGCAACAACAGAGTGGCCCTCACGTCAGACAACATCTTGCATTTAGCTTTATGATGTCAGCTTGCTAGGCAACAGATTGGCCCTCATGTCAGACAACATCTTGCCTTCGCTTTATGATGTCAGATCATCACTGGTCCAATTGTCCTTGTGGAAGCGGACCACACAGGAGGATGAGATATCAGAAGTTATGCAGTAGGTTGCTATCTCTATTCATGACCGCAAGGCAAGTCGGAGGTGGAATGGCAAATACTCTGAACCACTCAAAGCACTGTGGCCTTTTTTAAAGTGGGATGCAGATACAAAAACAGAGACTATCCTTACCAACAATCCTTCTTGAATATCAGAGTCCAACATACAGAGTGCAGCGGAAGACGTTAAATGTGCTTCATTCCGTGAGAACGCAACTCTATAGTTCTACAGTGAGATAGTGCATTTCAGCCTCAAAGGAAGCAATGTCCTCAAACGGAACATTGGTGGCACCAGGATCTAAAGCAGGCTTAAGAAGCCTTGGATGCAGTCAGTCTTTTATTAACTATCATGACCGACACAATGTGATCCATAATACTTCCATTTTGGCAGAAATTACATTCAAGCACAGGCCCCCACTAGAAGGTAGTGATGACATTCAGGTGCTGAAAACGTCTTTTTAATGCCTAAAGGAATGATTGTGAGCTTTACTTACCATATATATTGGTCAAATGATGCCCTATGCCGGAAGACTGTCTTTTTTTTTTTTCTTCAGTATCGGCAATGCAGAGACAATTTGTTGCGAAACACTGCCACTGCTGGTCATTCAGTATAATCTGCAGATGGAAAAGTCCACTGTTAGCACATTTACTACAAGCAATACAAAAAAATCATGATTTTTATAAAGGGTAAACAGATCAATACTATGGAGTTTGTATTATTGTGCAAATCAGCAGTTCATTAGAAAATCAAATCTCGATTTGTGTTTTTAACCTACCATACTACTCTGAATCTCATGCCTCATTTGGCAACACCCTCTAAACAACTGTAGAAGGTACATTAGGACATAGATAGAGATCTTTTTGCCATCCAAGTGGCAGCGTACCCCTCTCACTTTATTTGTTTTTAGGATATGGTACACCAGTTGCAATTAAGCCAGCTGATAAGTTGAGAGGTAGGGTTACGCTACAGTTAATGGGAATAATAAAAGCTATGAATAGCATGTTCATAATCATCATTTGAGCCAATTCCTAGCAGTTCAGCAATAGTGAAGTTGACTAATGCTCAAACTCCCGTTCGTTCAAATTTAAAGGTCTTAAAAAGTGCCCTAATTTCGTACATTTTACCATCATAGCTGTCACTTGGGCGTCCGGTCTACCCTGCTACTCATTTCATTAGCAAGATAAATGTATCTTACTGCTTGCTAGGCAACAACAGAGTGGCCCTCACGTCAGACAACATCTTGCATTTAGCTTTATGATGTCAGCTTGCTAGGCAACAGATTGGCCCTCATGTCAGACAACATCTTGCCTTCGCTTTATGATGTCAGATCATCACTGGTCCAATTGTCCTTGTGGAAGCGGACCACACAGGAGGATGAGATATCAGAAGTTATGCAGTAGGTTGCTATCTCTATTCATGACCGCAAGGCAAGTCGGAGGTGGAATGGCAAATACTCTGAACCACTCAAAGCACTGTGGCCTTTTTTAAAGTGGGATGCAGATACAAAAACAGAGACTATCCTTACCAACAATCCTTCTTGAATATCAGAGTCCAACATACAGAGTGCAGCGGAAGACGTTAAATGTGCTTCATTCCGTGAGAACGCAACTCTATAGTTCTACAGTGAGATAGTGCATTTCAGCCTCAAAGGAAGCAATGTCCTCAAACGGAACATTGGTGGCACCAGGATCTAAAGCAGGCTTAAGAAGCCTTGGATGCAGTCAGTCTTTTATTAACTATCATGACCGACACAATGTGATCCATAATACTTCCATTTTGGCAGAAATTACATTCAAGCACAGGCCCCCACTAGAAGGTAGTGATGACATTCAGGTGCTGAAAACGTCTTTTTAATGCCTAAAGGAATGATTGTGAGCTTTACTTACCATATATATTGGTCAAATGATGCCCTATGCCGGAAGACTGTCTTTTTTTTTTTTCTTCAGTATCGGCAATGCAGAGACAATTTGTTGCGAAACACTGCCACTGCTGGTCATTCAGTATAATCTGCAGATGGAAAAGTCCACTGTTAGCACATTTACTACAAGCAATACAAAAAAATCATGATTTTTATAAAGGGTAAACAGATCAATACTATGGAGTTTGTATTATTGTGCAAATCAGCAGTTCATTAGAAAATCAAATCTCGATTTGTGTTTTTAACCTACCATACTACTCTGAATCTCATGCCTCATTTGGCAACACCCTCTAAACAACTGTAGAAGGTACATTAGGACATAGATAGAGATCTTTTTGCCATCCAAGTGGCAGCGTACCCCTCTCACTTTATTTGTTTTAGGATATGGTACACCAGTAGCAATTAAGCCAGCTGATAAGTTGAGAGGTAGGGTTACGC
Source organism: Lissotriton vulgaris (assembly GCF_964263255.1). Classification (NCBI taxonomy): domain Eukaryota; kingdom Metazoa; phylum Chordata; class Amphibia; order Caudata; family Salamandridae; genus Lissotriton; species Lissotriton vulgaris. The sequence continues at coordinate 322,017,773 of NC_141700.1, read as the reverse complement.
TACAGTTAATGGGAATAATAAAAGCTATGAATAGCATGTTCATAATCATCATTTGAGCCAATTCCTAGCAGTTCAGCAATAGTGAAGTTGACTAATGCTCAAACTCCCGTTCGTTCAAATTTAAAGGTCTTAAAAAGTGCCCTAATTTCGTACATTTTACCATCATAGCTGTCACTTGGGCGTCCGGTCTACCCTGCTACTCATTTCATTAGCAAGATAAATGTATCTTACTGCTTGCTAGGCAACAACAGAGTGGCCCTCACGTCAGACAACATCTTGCATTTAGCTTTATGATGTCAGCTTGCTAGGCAACAGATTGGCCCTCATGTCAGACAACATCTTGCCTTCGCTTTATGATGTCAGATCATCACTGGTCCAATTGTCCTTGTGGAAGCGGACCACACAGGAGGATGAGATATCAGAAGTTATGCAGTAGGTTGCTATCTCTATTCATGACCGCAAGGCAAGTCGGAGGTGGAATGGCAAATACTCTGAACCACTCAAAGCACTGTGGCCTTTTTTAAAGTGGGATGCAGATACAAAAACAGAGACTATCCTTACCAACAATCCTTCTTGAATATCAGAGTCCAACATACAGAGTGCAGCGGAAGACGTTAAATGTGCTTCATTCCGTGAGAACGCAACTCTATAGTTCTACAGTGAGATAGTGCATTTCAGCCTCAAAGGAAGCAATGTCCTCAAACGGAACATTGGTGGCACCAGGATCTAAAGCAGGCTTAAGAAGCCTTGGATGCAGTCAGTCTTTTATTAACTATCATGACCGACACAATGTGATCCATAATACTTCCATTTTGGCAGAAATTACATTCAAGCACAGGCCCCCACTAGAAGGTAGTGATGACATTCAGGTGCTGAAAACGTCTTTTTAATGCCTAAAGGAATGATTGTGAGCTTTACTTACCATATATATTGGTCAAATGATGCCCTATGCCGGAAGACTGTCTTTTTTTTTTTCTTCAGTATCGGCAATGCAGAGACAATTTGTTGCGAAACACTGCCACTGCTGGTCATTCAGTATAATCTGCAGATGGAAAAGTCCACTGTTAGCACATTTACTACAAGCAATACAAAAAAATCATGATTTTTATAAAGGGTAAACAGATCAATACTATGGAGTTTGTATTATTGTGCAAATCAGCAGTTCATTAGAAAATCAAATCTCGATTTGTGTTTTTAACCTACCATACTACTCTGAATCTCATGCCTCATTTGGCAACACCCTCTAAACAACTGTAGAAGGTACATTAGGACATAGATAGAGATCTTTTTGCCATCCAAGTGGCAGCGTACCCCTCTCACTTTATTTGTTTTAGGATATGGTACACCAGTAGCAATTAAGCCAGCTGATAAGTTGAGAGGTAGGGTTACGCTACAGTTAATGGGAATAATAAAAGCTATGAATAGCATGTTCATAATCATCATTTGAGCCAATTCCTAGCAGTTCAGCAATAGTGAAGTTGACTAATGCTCAAACTCCCGTTCGTTCAAATTTAAAGGTCTTAAAAAGTGCCCTAATTTCGTACATTTTACCATCATAGCTGTCACTTGGGCGTCCGGTCTACCCTGCTACTCATTTCATTAGCAAGACAAATGTATCTTACTGCTTGCTAGGCAACAACAGAGTGGCCCTCACGTCAGACAACATCTTGCATTTAGCTTTATGATGTCAGCTTGCTAGGCAACAGATTGGCCCTCATGTCAGACAACATCTTGACTCGCTTTATGATGTCAGATCATCACTGGTCCAATTGTCCTTGTGGAAGCGGACCACACAGGAGGATGAGATATCAGAAGTTATGCAGTAGGTTGCTATCTCTATTCATGACCGCAAGGCAAGTCGGAGGTGGAATGGCAAATACTCTGAACCACTCAAAGCACTGTGGCCTTTTTTAAAGTGGGATGCAGATACAAAAACAGAGACTATCCTTACCAACAATCCTTCTTGAATATCAGAGTCCAACATACAGAGTGCAGCGGAAGACGTTAAATGTGCTTCATTCCGTGAGAACGCAACTCTATAGTTCTACAGTGAGATAGTGCATTTCAGCCTCAAAGGAAGCAATGTCCTCAAACGGAACATTGGTGGCACCAGGATCTAAAGCAGGCTTAAGAAGCCTTGGATGCAGTCAGTCTTTTATTAACTATCATGACCGACACAATGTGATCCATAATACTTCCATTTTGGCAGAAATTACATTCAAGCACAGGCCCCCACTAGAAGGTAGTGATGACATTCAGGTGCTGAAAACGTCTTTTTAATGCCTAAAGGAATGATTGTGAGCTTTACTTACCATATATATTGGTCAAATGATGCCCTATGCCGGAAGACTGTCTTTTTTTTTTTTCTTCAGTATCGGCAATGCAGAGACAATTTGTTGCGAAACACTGCCACTGCTGGTCATTCAGTATAATCTGCAGATGGAAAAGTCCACTGTTAGCACATTTACTACAAGCAATACAAAAAAATCATGATTTTTATAAAGGGTAAACAGATCAATACTATGGAGTTTGTATTATTGTGCAAATCAGCAGTTCATTAGAAAATCAAATCTCGATTTGTGTTTTTAACCTACCATACTACTCTGAATCTCATGCCTCATTTGGCAACACCCTCTAAACAACTGTAGAAGGTACATTAGGACATAGATAGAGATCTTTTTGCCATCCAAGTGGCAGCGTACCCCTCTCACTTTATTTGTTTTAGGATATGGTACACCAGTAGCAATTAAGCCAGCTGATAAGTTGAGAGGTAGGGTTACGCTACAGTTAATGGGAATAATAAAAGCTATGAATAGCATGTTCATAATCATCATTTGAGCCAATTCCTAGCAGTTCAGCAATAGTGAAGTTGACTAATGCTCAAACTCCCGTTCGTTCAAATTTAAAGGTCTTAAAAAGTGCCCTAATTTCGTACATTTTACCATCATAGCTGTCACTTGGGCGTCCGGTCTACCCTGCTACTCATTTCATTAGCAAGATAAATGTATCTTACTGCTTGCTAGGCAACAACAGAGTGGCCCTCACGTCAGACAACATCTTGCATTTAGCTTTATGATGTCAGCTTGCTAGGCAACAGATTGGCCCTCATGTCAGACAACATCTTGCCTTCGCTTTATGATGTCAGATCATCACTGGTCCAATTGTCCTTGTGGAAGCGGACCACACAGGAGGATGAGATATCAGAAGTTATGCAGTAGGTTGCTATCTCTATTCATGACCGCAAGGCAAGTCGGAGGTGGAATGGCAAATACTCTGAACCACTCAAAGCACTGTGGCCTTTTTTAAAGTGGGATGCAGATACAAAAACAGAGACTATCCTTACCAACAATCCTTCTTGAATATCAGAGTCCAACATACAGAGTGCAGCGGAAGACGTTAAATGTGCTTCATTCCGTGAGAACGCAACTCTATAGTTCTACAGTGAGATAGTGCATTTCAGCCTCAAAGGAAGCAATGTCCTCAAACGGAACATTGGTGGCACCAGGATCTAAAGCAGGCTTAAGAAGCCTTGGATGCAGTCAGTCTTTTATTAACTATCATGACCGACACAATGTGATCCATAATACTTCCATTTTGGCAGAAATTACATTCAAGCACAGGCCCCCACTAGAAGGTAGTGATGACATTCAGGTGCTGAAAACGTCTTTTTAATGCCTAAAGGAATGATTGTGAGCTTTACTTACCATATATATTGGTCAAATGATGCCCTATGCCGGAAGACTGTCTTTTTTTTTTTTCTTCAGTATCGGCAATGCAGAGACAATTTGTTGCGAAACACTGCCACTGCTGGTCATTCAGTATAATCTGCAGATGGAAAAGTCCACTGTTAGCACATTTACTACAAGCAATACAAAAAAAATCATGATTTTTATAAAGGGTAAACAGATCAATACTATGGAGTTTGTATTATTGTGCAAATCAGCAGTTCATTAGAAAATCTAATCTCGATTTGTGTTTTTAACCTACCATACTACTCTGAATCTCATGCCTCATTTGGCAACACCCTCTAAACAACTGTAGAAGGTACATTAGGACATAGATAGAGATCTTTTTGCCATCCAAGTGGCAGCGTACCCCTCTCACTTTATTTGTTTTAGGATATGGTACACCAGTAGCAATTAAGCCAGCTGATAAGTTGAGAGGTAGGGTTACGCTACAGTTAATGGGAATAATAAAAGCTATGAATAGCATGTTCATAATCATCATTTGAGCCAATTCCTAGCAGTTCAGCAATAGTGAAGTTGACTAATGCTCAAACTCCCGTTCGTTCAAATTTAAAGGTCTTAAAAAGTGCCCTAATTTCGTACATTTTACCATCATAGCTGTCACTTGGGCGTCCGGTCTACCCTGCTACTCATTTCATTAGCAAGATAAATGTATCTTACTGCTTGCTAGGCAACAACAGAGTGGCCCTCACGTCAGACAACATCTTGCATTTAGCTTTATGATGTCAGCTTGCTAGGCAACAGATTGGCCCTCATGTCAGACAACATCTTGCCTTCGCTTTATGATGTCAGATCATCACTGGTCCAATTGTCCTTGTGGAAGCGGACCACACAGGAGGATGAGATATCAGAAGTTAGGCAGTAGGTTGCTATCTCTATTCATGACCGCAAGGCAAGTCGGAGGTGGAATGGCAAATACTCTGAACCACTCAAAGCACTGTGGCCTTTTTTAAAGTGGGATGCAGATACAAAAACAGAGACTATCCTTACCAACAATCCTTCTTGAATATCAGAGTCCAACATACAGAGTGCAGCGGAAGACGTTAAATGTGCTTCATTCCGTGAGAACGCAACTCTATAGTTCTACAGTGAGATAGTGCATTTCAGCCTCAAAGGAAGCAATGTCCTCAAACGGAACATTGGTGGCACCAGGATCTAAAGCAGGCTTAAGAAGCCTTGGATGCAGTCAGTCTTTTATTAACTATCATGACCGACACAATGTGATCCATAATACTTCCATTTTGGCAGAAATTACATTCAAGCACAGGCCCCCACTAGAAGGTAGTGATGACATTCAGGTGCTGAAAACGTCTTTTTAATGCCTAAAGGAATGATTGTGAGCTTTACTTACCATATATATTGGTCAAATGATGCCCTATGCCGGAAGACTGTCTTTTTTTTTTTTCTTCAGTATCGGCAATGCAGAGACAATTTGTTGCGAAACACTGCCACTGCTGGTCATTCAGTATAATCTGCAGATGGAAAAGTCCACTGTTAGCACATTTACTACAAGCAATACAAAAAAATCATGATTTTTATAAAGGGTAAACAGATCAATACTATGGAGTTTGTATTATTGTGCAAATCAGCAGTTCATTAGAAAATCAAATCTCGATTTGTGTTTTTAACCTACCATACTACTCTGAATCTCATGCCTCATTTGGCAACACCCTCTAAACAACTGTAGAAGGTACATTAGGACATAGATAGAGATCTTTTTGCCATCCAAGTGGCAGCGTACCCCTCTCACTTTATTTGTTTTAGGATATGGTACACCAGTAGCAATTAAGCCAGCTGATAAGTTGAGAGGTAGGGTTACGCTACAGTTAATGGGAATAATAAAAGCTATGAATAGCATGTTCATAATCATCATTTGAGCCAATTCCTAGCAGTTCAGCAATAGTGAAGTTGACTAATGCTCAAACTCCCGTTCGTTCAAATTTAAAGGTCTTAAAAAGTGCCCTAATTTCGTACATTTTACCATCATAGCTGTCACTTGGGCGTCCGGTCTACCCTGCTACTCATTTCATTAGCAAGATAAATGTATCTTACTGCTTGCTAGGCAACAACAGAGTGGCCCTCACGTCAGACAACATCTTGCATTTAGCTTTATGATGTCAGCTTGCTAGGCAACAGATTGGCCCTCATGTCAGACAACATCTTGCCTTCGCTTTATGATGTCAGATCATCACTGGTCCAATTGTCCTTGTGGAAGCGGACCACACAGGAGGATGAGATATCAGAAGTTATGCAGTAGGTTGCTATCTCTATTCATGACCGCAAGGCAAGTCGGAGGTGGAATGGCAAATACTCTGAACCACTCAAAGCACTGTGGCCTTTTTTAAAGTGGGATGCAGATACAAAAACAGAGACTATCCTTACCAACAATCCTTCTTGAATATCAGAGTCCAACATACAGAGTGCAGCGGAAGACGTTAAATGTGCTTCATTCCGTGAGAACGCAACTCTATAGTTCTACAGTGAGATAGTGCATTTCAGCCTCAAAGGAAGCAATGTCCTCAAACGGAACATTGGTGGCACCAGGATCTAAAGCAGGCTTAAGAAGCCTTGGATGCAGTCAGTCTTTTATTAACTATCATGACCGACACAATGTGATCCATAATACTTCCATTTTGGCAGAAATTACATTCAAGCACAGGCCCCCACTAGAAGGTAGTGATGACATTCAGGTGCTGAAAACGTCTTTTTAATGCCTAAAGGAATGATTGTGAGCTTTACTTACCATATATATTGGTCAAATGATGCCCTATGCCGGAAGACTGTCTTTTTTTTTTTTCTTCAGTATCGGCAATGCAGAGACAATTTGTTGCGAAACACTGCCACTGCTGGTCATTCAGTATAATCTGCAGATGGAAAAGTCCACTGTTAGCACATTTACTACAAGCAATACAAAAAAATCATGATTTTTATAAAGGGTAAACAGATCAATACTATGGAGTTTGTATTATTGTGCAAATCAGCAGTTCATTAGAAAATCAAATCTCGATTTGTGTTTTTAACCTACCATACTACTCTGAATCTCATGCCTCATTTGGCAACACCCTCTAAACAACTGTAGAAGGTACATTAGGACATAGATAGAGATCTTTTTGCCATCCAAGTGGCAGCGTACCCCTCTCACTTTATTTGTTTTTAGGATATGGTACACCAGTAGCAATTAAGCCAGCTGATAAGTTGAGAGGTAGGGTTACGCTACAGTTAATGGGAATAATAAAAGCTATGAATAGCATGTTCATAATCATCATTTGAGCCAATTCCTAGCAGTTCAGCAATAGTGAAGTTGACTAATGCTCAAACTCCCGTTCGTTCAAATTTAAAGGTCTTAAAAAGTGCCCTAATTTCGTACATTTTACCATCATAGCTGTCACTTGGGCGTCCGGTCTACCCTGCTACTCATTTCATTAGCAAGATAAATGTATCTTACTGCTTGCTAGGCAACAACAGAGTGGCCCTCACGTCAGACAACATCTTGCATTTAGCTTTATGATGTCAGCTTGCTAGGCAACAGATTGGCCCTCATGTCAGACAACATCTTGCCTTCGCTTTATGATGTCAGATCATCACTGGTCCAATTGTCCTTGTGGAAGCGGACCACACAGGAGGATGAGATATCAGAAGTTATGCAGTAGGTTGCTATCTCTATTCATGACCGCAAGGCAAGTCGGAGGTGGAATGGCAAATACTCTGAACCACTCAAAGCACTGTGGCCTTTTTTAAAGTGGGATGCAGATACAAAAACAGAGACTATCCTTACCAACAATCCTTCTTGAATATCAGAGTCCAACATACAGAGTGCAGCGGAAGACGTTAAATGTGCTTCATTCCGTGAGAACGCAACTCTATAGTTCTACAGTGAGATAGTGCATTTCAGCCTCAAAGGAAGCAATGTCCTCAAACGGAACATTGGTGGCACCAGGATCTAAAGCAGGCTTAAGAAGCCTTGGATGCAGTCAGTCTTTTATTAACTATCATGACCGACACAATGTGATCCATAATACTTCCATTTTGGCAGAAATTACATTCAAGCACAGGCCCCCACTAGAAGGTAGTGATGACATTCAGGTGCTGAAAACGTCTTTTTAATGCCTAAAGGAATGATTGTGAGCTTTACTTACCATATATATTGGTCAAATGATGCCCTATGCCGGAAGACTGTCTTTTTTTTTTTTCTTCAGTATCGGCAATGCAGAGACAATTTGTTGCGAAACACTGCCACTGCTGGTCATTCAGTATAATCTGCAGATGGAAAAGTCCACTGTTAGCACATTTACTACAAGCAATACAAAAAAAATCATGATTTTTATAAAGGGTAAACAGATCAATACTATGGAGTTTGTATTATTGTGCAAATCAGCAGTTCATTAGAAAATCTAATCTCGATTTGTGTTTTTAACCTACCATACTACTCTGAATCTCATGCCTCATTTGGCAACACCCTCTAAACAACTGTAGAAGGTACATTAGGACATAGATAGAGATCTTTTTGCCATCCAAGTGGCAGCGTACCCCTCTCACTTTATTTGTTTTAGGATATGGTACACCAGTAGCAATTAAGCCAGCTGATAAGTTGAGAGGTAGGGTTACGCTACAGTTAATGGGAATAATAAAAGCTATGAATAGCATGTTCATAATCATCATTTGAGCCAATTCCTAGCAGTTCAGCAATAGTGAAGTTGACTAATGCTCAAACTCCCGTTCGTTCAAATTTAAAGGTCTTAAAAAGTGCCCTAATTTCGTACATTTTACCATCATAGCTGTCACTTGGGCGTCCGGTCTACCCTGCTACTCATTTCATTAGCAAGATAAATGTATCTTACTGCTTGCTAGGCAACAACAGAGTGGCCCTCACGTCAGACAACATCTTGCATTTAGCTTTATGATGTCAGCTTGCTAGGCAACAGATTGGCCCTCATGTCAGACAACATCTTGCCTTCGCTTTATGATGTCAGATCATCACTGGTCCAATTGTCCTTGTGGAAGCGGACCACACAGGAGGATGAGATATCAGAAGTTAGGCAGTAGGTTGCTATCTCTATTCATGACCGCAAGGCAAGTCGGAGGTGGAATGGCAAATACTCTGAACCACTCAAAGCACTGTGGCCTTTTTTAAAGTGGGATGCAGATACAAAAACAGAGACTATCCTTACCAACAATCCTTCTTGAATATCAGAGTCCAACATACAGAGTGCAGCGGAAGACGTTAAATGTGCTTCATTCCGTGAGAACGCAACTCTATAGTTCTACAGTGAGATAGTGCATTTCAGCCTCAAAGGAAGCAATGTCCTCAAACGGAACATTGGTGGCACCAGGATCTAAAGCAGGCTTAAGAAGCCTTGGATGCAGTCAGTCTTTTATTAACTATCATGACCGACACAATGTGATCCATAATACTTCCATTTTGGCAGAAATTACATTCAAGCACAGGCCCCCACTAGAAGGTAGTGATGACATTCAGGTGCTGAAAACGTCTTTTTAATGCCTAAAGGAATGATTGTGAGCTTTACTTACCATATATATTGGTCAAATGATGCCCTATGCCGGAAGACTGTCTTTTTTTTTTTTCTTCAGTATCGGCAATGCAGAGACAATTTGTTGCGAAACACTGCCACTGCTGGTCATTCAGTATAATCTGCAGATGGAAAAGTCCACTGTTAGCACATTTACTACAAGCAATACAAAAAAATCATGATTTTTATAAAGGGTAAACAGATCAATACTATGGAGTTTGTATTATTGTGCAAATCAGCAGTTCATTAGAAAATCAAATCTCGATTTGTGTTTTTAACCTACCATACTACTCTGAATCTCATGCCTCATTTGGCAACACCCTCTAAACAACTGTAGAAGGTACATTAGGACATAGATAGAGATCTTTTTGCCATCCAAGTGGCAGCGTACCCCTCTCACTTTATTTGTTTTAGGATATGGTACACCAGTAGCAATTAAGCCAGCTGATAAGTTGAGAGGTAGGGTTACGCTACAGTTAATGGGAATAATAAAAGCTATGAATAGCATGTTCATAATCATCATTTGAGCCAATTCCTAGCAGTTCAGCAATAGTGAAGTTGACTAATGCTCAAATTCCCGTTCGTTCAAATTTAAAGGTCTTAAAAAGTGCCCTAATTTCGTACATTTTACCATCATAGCTGTCACTTGGGCGTCCGGTCTACCCTGCTACTCATTTCATTAGCAAGATAAATGTATCTTACTGCTTGCTAGGCAACAACAGAGTGGCCCTCACGTCAGACAACATCTTGCATTTAGCTTTATGATGTCAGCTTGCTAGGCAACAGATTGGCCCTCATGTCAGACAACATCTTGCCTTCGCTTTATGATGTCAGATCATCACTGGTCCAATTGTCCTTGTGGAAGCGGACCACACAGGAGGATGAGATATCAGAAGTTATGCAGTAGGTTGCTATCTCTATTCATGACCGCAAGGCAAGTCGGAGGTGGAATGGCAAATACTCTGAACCACTCAAAGCACTGTGGCCTTTTTTAAAGTGGGATGCAGATACAAAAACAGAGACTATCCTCACCAACAATCCTTCTTGAATATCAGAGTCCAACATACAGAGTGCAGCGGAAGACGTTAAATGTGCTTCATTCCGTGAGAACGCAACTCTATAGTTCTACAGTGAGATAGTGCATTTCAGCCTCAAAGGAAGCAATGTCCTCAAACGGAACATTGGTGGCACCAGGATCTAAAGCAGGCTTAAGAAGCCTTGGATGCAGTCAGTCTTTTATTAACTATCATGACCGACACAATGTGATCCATAATACTTCCATTTTGGCAGAAATTACATTCAAGCACAGGCCCCCACTAGAAGGTAGTGATGACATTCAGGTGCTGAAAACGTCTTTTTAATGCCTAAAGGAATGATTGTGAGCTTTACTTACCATATATATTGGTCAAATGATGCCCTATGCCGGAAGACTGTCTTTTTTTTTTTTCTTCAGTATCGGCAATGCAGAGACAATTTGTTGCGAAACACTGCCACTGCTGGTCATTCAGTATAATCTGCAGATGGAAAAGTCCACTGTTAGCACATTTACTACAAGCAATACAAAAAAAATCATGATTTTTATAAAGGGTAAACAGATCAATACTATGGAGTTTGTATTATTGTGCAAATCAGCAGTTCATTAGAAAATCTAATCTCGATTTGTGTTTTTAACCTACCATACTACTCTGAATCTCATGCCTCATTTGGCAACACCCTCTAAACAACTGTAGAAGGTACATTAGGACATAGATAGAGATCTTTTTGCCATCCAAGTGGCAGCGTACCCCTCTCACTTTATTTGTTTTAGGATATGGTACACCAGTAGCAATTAAGCCAGCTGATAAGTTGAGAGGTAGGGTTACGCTACAGTTAATGGGAATAATAAAAGCTATGAATAGCATGTTCATAATCATCATTTGAGCCAATTCCTAGCAGTTCAGCAATAGTGAAGTTGACTAATGCTCAAACTCCCGTTCGTTCAAATTTAAAGGTCTTAAAAAGTGCCCTAATTTCGTACATTTTACCATCATAGCTGTCACTTGGGCGTCCGGTCTACCCTGCTACTCATTTCATTAGCAAGATAAATGTATCTTACTGCTTGCTAGGCAACAACAGAGTGGCCCTCACGTCAGACAACATCTTGCATTTAGCTTTATGATGTCAGCTTGCTAGGCAACAGATTGGCCCTCATGTCAGACAACATCTTGCCTTCGCTTTATGATGTCAGATCATCACTGGTCCAATTGTCCTTGTGGAAGCGGACCACACAGGAGGATGAGATATCAGAAGTTAGGCAGTAGGTTGCTATCTCTATTCATGACCGCAAGGCAAGTCGGAGGTGGAATGGCAAATACTCTGAACCACTCAAAGCACTGTGGCCTTTTTTAAAGTGGGATGCAGATACAAAAACAGAGACTATCCTTACCAACAATCCTTCTTGAATATCAGAGTCCAACATACAGAGTGCAGCGGAAGACGTTAAATGTGCTTCATTCCGTGAGAACGCAACTCTATAGTTCTACAGTGAGATAGTGCATTTCAGCCTCAAAGGAAGCAATGTCCTCAAACGGAACATTGGTGGCACCAGGATCTAAAGCAGGCTTAAGAAGCCTTGGATGCAGTCAGTCTTTTATTAACTATCATGACCGACACAATGTGATCCATAATACTTCCATTTTGGCAGAAATTACATTCAAGCACAGGCCCCCACTAGAAGGTAGTGATGACATTCAGGTGCTGAAAACGTCTTTTTAATGCCTAAAGGAATGATTGTGAGCTTTACTTACCATATATATTGGTCAAATGATGCCCTATGCCGGAAGACTGTCTTTTTTTTTTTTCTTCAGTATCGGCAATGCAGAGACAATTTGTTGCGAAACACTGCCACTGCTGGTCATTCAGTATAATCTGCAGATGGAAAAGTCCACTGTTAGCACATTTACTACAAGCAATACAAAAAAATCATGATTTTTATAAAGGGTAAACAGATCAATACTATGGAGTTTGTATTATTGTGCAAATCAGCAGTTCATTAGAAAATCAAATCTCGATTTGTGTTTTTAACCTACCATACTACTCTGAATCTCATGCCTCATTTGGCAACACCCTCTAAACAACTGTAGAAGGTACATTAGGACATAGATAGAGATCTTTTTGCCATCCAAGTGGCAGCGTACCCCTCTCACTTTATTTGTTTTTAGGATATGGTACACCAGTAGCAATTAAGCCAGCTGATAAGTTGAGAGGTAGGGTTACGCTACAGTTAATGGGAATAATAAAAGCTATGAATAGCATGTTCATAATCATCATTTGAGCCAATTCCTAGCAGTTCAGCAATAGTGAAGTTGACTAATGCTCAAACTCCCGTTCGTTCAAATTTAAAGGTCTTAAAAAGTGCCCTAATTTCGTACATTTTACCATCATAGCTGTCACTTGGGCGTCCGGTCTACCCTGCTACTCATTTCATTAGCAAGATAAATGTATCTTACTGCTTGCTAGGCAACAACAGAGTGGCCCTCACGTCAGACAACATCTTGCATTTAGCTTTATGATGTCAGCTTGCTAGGCAACAGATTGGCCCTCATGTCAGACAACATCTTGCCTTCGCTTTATGATGTCAGATCATCACTGGTCCAATTGTCCTTGTGGAAGCGGACCACACAGGAGGATGAGATATCAGAAGTTATGCAGTAGGTTGCTATCTCTATTCATGACCGCAAGGCAAGTCGGAGGTGGAATGGCAAATACTCTGAACCACTCAAAGCACTGTGGCCTTTTTTAAAGTGGGATGCAGATACAAAAACAGAGACTATCCTTACCAACAATCCTTCTTGAATATCAGAGTCCAACATACAGAGTGCAGCGGAAGACGTTAAATGTGCTTCATTCCGTGAGAACGCAACTCTATAGTTCTACAGTGAGATAGTGCATTTCAGCCTCAAAGGAAGCAATGTCCTCAAACGGAACATTGGTGGCACCAGGATCTAAAGCAGGCTTAAGAAGCCTTGGATGCAGTCAGTCTTTTATTAACTATCATGACCGACACAATGTGATCCATAATACTTCCATTTTGGCAGAAATTACATTCAAGCACAGGCCCCCACTAGAAGGTAGTGATGACATTCAGGTGCTGAAAACGTCTTTTTAATGCCTAAAGGAATGATTGTGAGCTTTACTTACCATATATATTGGTCAAATGATGCCCTATGCCGGAAGACTGTCTTTTTTTTTTTTCTTCAGTATCGGCAATGCAGAGACAATTTGTTGCGAAACACTGCCACTGCTGGTCATTCAGTATAATCTGCAGATGGAAAAGTCCACTGTTAGCACATTTACTACAAGCAATACAAAAAAAATCATGATTTTTATAAAGGGTAAACAGATCAATACTATGGAGTTTGTATTATTGTGCAAATCAGCAGTTCATTAGAAAATCTAATCTCGATTTGTGTTTTTAACCTACCATACTACTCTGAATCTCATGCCTCATTTGGCAACACCCTCTAAACAACTGTAGAAGGTACATTAGGACATAGATAGAGATCTTTTTGCCATCCAAGTGGCAGCGTACCCCTCTCACTTTATTTGTTTTAGGATATGGTACACCAGTAGCAATTAAGCCAGCTGATAAGTTGAGAGGTAGGGTTACGCTACAGTTAATGGGAATAATAAAAGCTATGAATAGCATGTTCATAATCATCATTTGAGCCAATTCCTAGCAGTTCAGCAATAGTGAAGTTGACTAATGCTCAAACTCCCGTTCGTTCAAATTTAAAGGTCTTAAAAAGTGCCCTAATTTCGTACATTTTACCATCATAGCTGTCACTTGGGCGTCCGGTCTACCCTGCTACTCATTTCATTAGCAAGATAAATGTATCTTACTGCTTGCTAGGCAACAACAGAGTGGCCCTCACGTCAGACAACATCTTGCATTTAGCTTTATGATGTCAGCTTGCTAGGCAACAGATTGGCCCTCATGTCAGACAACATCTTGCCTTCGCTTTATGATGTCAGATCATCACTGGTCCAATTGTCCTTGTGGAAGCGGACCACACAGGAGGATGAGATATCAGAAGTTAGGCAGTAGGTTGCTATCTCTATTCATGACCGCAAGGCAAGTCGGAGGTGGAATGGCAAATACTCTGAACCACTCAAAGCACTGTGGCCTTTTTTAAAGTGGGATGCAGATACAAAAACAGAGACTATCCTTACCAACAATCCTTCTTGAATATCAGAGTCCAACATACAGAGTGCAGCGGAAGACGTTAAATGTGCTTCATTCCGTGAGAACGCAACTCTATAGTTCTACAGTGAGATAGTGCATTTCAGCCTCAAAGGAAGCAATGTCCTCAAACGGAACATTGGTGGCACCAGGATCTAAAGCAGGCTTAAGAAGCCTTGGATGCAGTCAGTCTTTTATTAACTATCATGACCGACACAATGTGATCCATAATACTTCCATTTTGGCAGAAATTACATTCAAGCACAGGCCCCCACTAGAAGGTAGTGATGACATTCAGGTGCTGAAAACGTCTTTTTAATGCCTAAAGGAATGATTGTGAGCTTTACTTACCATATATATTGGTCAAATGATGCCCTATGCCGGAAGACTGTCTTTTTTTTTTTCTTCAGTATCGGCAATGCAGAGACAATTTGTTGCGAAACACTGCCACTGCTGGTCATTCAGTATAATCTGCAGATGGAAAAGTCCACTGTTAGCACATTTACTACAAGCAATACAAAAAAATCATGATTTTTATAAAGGGTAAACAGATCAATACTATGGAGTTTGTATTATTGTGCAAATCAGCAGTTCATTAGAAAATCAAATCTCGATTTGTGTTTTTAACCTACCATACTACTCTGAATCTCATGCCTCATTTGGCAACACCCTCTAAACAACTGTAGAAGGTACATTAGGACATAGATAGAGATCTTTTTGCCATCCAAGTGGCAGCGTACCCCTCTCACTTTATTTGTTTTAGGATATGGTACACCAGTAGCAATTAAGCCAGCTGATAAGTTGAGAGGTAGGGTTACGCTACAGTTAATGGGAATAATAAAAGCTATGAATAGCATGTTCATAATCATCATTTGAGCCAATTCCTAGCAGTTCAGCAATAGTGAAGTTGACTAATGCTCAAACTCCCGTTCGTTCAAATTTAAAGGTCTTAAAAAGTGCCCTAATTTCGTACATTTTACCATCATAGCTGTCACTTGGGCGTCCGGTCTACCCTGCTACTCATTTCATTAGCAAGATAAATGTATCTTACTGCTTGCTAGGCAACAACAGAGTGGCCCTCACGTCAGACAACATCTTGCATTTAGCTTTATGATGTCAGCTTGCTAGGCAACAGATTGGCCCTCATGTCAGACAACATCTTGCCTTCGCTTTATGATGTCAGATCATCACTGGTCCAATTGTCCTTGTGGAAGCGGACCACACAGGAGGATGAGATATCAGAAGTTATGCAGTAGGTTGCTATCTCTATTCATGACCGCAAGGCAAGTCGGAGGTGGAATGGCAAATACTCTGAACCACTCAAAGCACTGTGGCCTTTTTTAAAGTGGGATGCAGATACAAAAACAGAGACTATCCTCACCAACAATCCTTCTTGAATATCAGAGTCCAACATACAGAGTGCAGCGGAAGACGTTAAATGTGCTTCATTCCGTGAGAACGCAACTCTATAGTTCTACAGTGAGATAGTGCATTTCAGCCTCAAAGGAAGCAATGTCCTCAAACGGAACATTGGTGGCACCAGGATCTAAAGCAGGCTTAAGAAGCCTTGGATGCAGTCAGTCTTTTATTAACTATCATGACCGACACAATGTGATCCATAATACTTCCATTTTGGCAGAAATTACATTCAAGCACAGGCCCCCACTAGAAGGTAGTGATGGCATTCAGGTGCTGAAAACGTCTTTTTAATGCCTAAAGGAATGATTGTGAGCTTTACTTACCATATATATTGGTCAAATGATGCCCTATGCCGGAAGACTGTCTTTTTTTTTTTTCTTCAGTATCGGCAATGCAGAGACAATTTGTTGCGAAACACTGCCACTGCTGGTCATTCAGTATAATCTGCAGATGGAAAAGTCCACTGTTAGCACATTTACTACAAGCAATACAAAAAAATCATGATTTTTATAAAGGGTAAACAGATCAATACTATGGAGTTTGTATTATTGTGCAAATCAGCAGTTCATTAGAAAATCACATCTCGATTTGTGTTTTTAACCTACCATACTACTCTGAATCTCATGCCTCATTTGGCAACACCCTCTAAACAACTGTAGAAGGTACATTAGGACATAGATAGAGATCTTTTTGCCATCCAAGTGGCAGCGTACCCCTCTCACTTTATTTGTTTTAGGATATGGTACACCAGTAGCAATTAAGCCAGCTGATAAGTTGAGAGGTAGGGTTACGCTACAGTTAATGGGAATAATAAAAGCTATGAATAGCATGTTCATAATCATCATTTGAGCCAATTCCTAGCAGTTCAGCAATAGTGAAGTTGACTAATGCTCAAACTCCCGTTCGTTCAAATTTAAAGGTCTTAAAAAGTGCCCTAATTTCGTACATTTTACCATCATAGCTGTCACTTGGGCGTCCGGTCTACCCTGCTACTCATTTCATTAGCAAGATAAATGTATCTTACTGCTTGCTAGGCAACAACAGAGTGGCCCTCACGTCAGACAACATCTTGCATTTAGCTTTATGATGTCAGCTTGCTAGGCAACAGATTGGCCCTCATGTCAGACAACATCTTGCCTTCGCTTTATGATGTCAGATCATCACTGGTCCAATTGTCCTTGTGGAAGCGGACCACACAGGAGGATGAGATATCAGAAGTTATGCAGTAGGTTGCTATCTCTATTCATGACCGCAAGGCAAGTCGGAGGTGGAATGGCAAATACTCTGAACCACTCAAAGCACTGTAGCCTTTTTTAAAGTGGGATGCAGATACAAAAACAGAGACTATCCTTACCAACAATCCTTCTTGAATATCAGAGTCCAACATACAGAGTGCAGCGGAAGACGTTAAATGTGCTTCATTCCGTGAGAACGCAACTCTATAGTTCTACAGTGAGATAGTGCATTTCAGCCTCAAAGGAAGCAATGTCCTCAAACGGAACATTGGTGGCACCAGGATCTAAAGCAGGCTTAAGAAGCCTTGGATGCAGTCAGTCTTTTATTAACTATCATGACCGACACAATGTGATCCATAATACTTCCATTTTGGCAGAAATTACATTCAAGCACAGGCCCCCACTAGAAGGTAGTGATGACATTCAGGTGCTGAAAACGTCTTTTTAATGCCTAAAGGAATGATTGTGAGCTTTACTTACCATATATATTGGTCAAATGATGCCCTATGCCGGAAGACTGTCTTTTTTTTTTTTCTTCAGTATCGGCAATGCAGAGACAATTTGTTGCGAAACACTGCCACTGCTGGTCATTCAGTATAATCTGCAGATGGAAAAGTCCACTGTTAGCACATTTACTACAAGCAATACAAAAAAAATCATGATTTTTATAAAGGGTAAACAGATCAATACTATGGAGTTTGTATTATTGTGCAAATCAGCAGTTCATTAGAAAATCTAATCTCGATTTGTGTTTTTAACCTACCATACTACTCTGAATCTCATGCCTCATTTGGCAACACCCTCTAAACAACTGTAGAAGGTACATTAGGACATAGATAGAGATCTTTTTGCCATCCAAGTGGCAGCGTACCCCTCTCACTTTATTTGTTTTAGGATATGGTACACCAGTAGCAATTAAGCCAGCTGATAAGTTGAGAGGTAGGGTTACGCTACAGTTAATGGGAATAATAAAAGCTATGAATAGCATGTTCATAATCATCATTTGAGCCAATTCCTAGCAGTTCAGCAATAGTGAAGTTGACTAATGCTCAAACTCCCGTTCGTTCAAATTTAAAGGTCTTAAAAAGTGCCCTAATTTCGTACATTTTACCATCATAGCTGTCACTTGGGCGTCCGGTCTACCCTGCTACTCATTTCATTAGCAAGATAAATGTATCTTACTGCTTGCTAGGCAACAACAGAGTGGCCCTCACGTCAGACAACATCTTGCATTTAGCTTTATGATGTCAGCTTGCTAGGCAACAGATTGGCCCTCATGTCAGACAACATCTTGCCTTCGCTTTATGATGTCAGATCATCACTGGTCCAATTGTCCTTGTGGAAGCGGACCACACAGGAGGATGAGATATCAGAAGTTAGGCAGTAGGTTGCTATCTCTATTCATGACCGCAAGGCAAGTCGGAGGTGGAATGGCAAATACTCTGAACCACTCAAAGCACTGTGGCCTTTTTTAAAGTGGGATGCAGATACAAAAACAGAGACTATCCTTACCAACAATCCTTCTTGAATATCAGAGTCCAACATACAGAGTGCAGCGGAAGACGTTAAATGTGCTTCATTCCGTGAGAACGCAACTCTATAGTTCTACAGTGAGATAGTGCATTTCAGCCTCAAAGGAAGCAATGTCCTCAAACGGAACATTGGTGGCACCAGGATCTAAAGCAGGCTTAAGAAGCCTTGGATGCAGTCAGTCTTTTATTAACTATCATGACCGACACAATGTGATCCATAATACTTCCATTTTGGCAGAAATTACATTCAAGCACAGGCCCCCACTAGAAGGTAGTGATGACATTCAGGTGCTGAAAACGTCTTTTTAATGCCTAAAGGAATGATTGTGAGCTTTACTTACCATATATATTGGTCAAATGATGCCCTATGCCGGAAGACTGTCTTTTTTTTTTTTCTTCAGTATCGGCAATGCAGAGACAATTTGTTGCGAAACACTGCCACTGCTGGTCATTCAGTATAATCTGCAGATGGAAAAGTCCACTGTTAGCACATTTACTACAAGCAATACAAAAAAATCATGATTTTTATAAAGGGTAAACAGATCAATACTATGGAGTTTGTATTATTGTGCAAATCAGCAGTTCATTAGAAAATCAAATCTCGATTTGTGTTTTTAACCTACCATACTACTCTGAATCTCATGCCTCATTTGGCAACACCCTCTAAACAACTGTAGAAGGTACATTAGGACATAGATAGAGATCTTTTTGCCATCCAAGTGGCAGCGTACCCCTCTCACTTTATTTGTTTTAGGATATGGTACACCAGTAGCAATTAAGCCAGCTGATAAGTTGAGAGGTAGGGTTACGCTACAGTTAATGGGAATAATAAAAGCTATGAATAGCATGTTCATAATCATCATTTGAGCCAATTCCTAGCAGTTCAGCAATAGTGAAGTTGACTAATGCTCAAACTCCCGTTCGTTCAAATTTAAAGGTCTTAAAAAGTGCCCTAATTTCGTACATTTTACCATCATAGCTGTCACTTGGGCGTCCGGTCTACCCTGCTACTCATTTCATTAGCAAGATAAATGTATCTTACTGCTTGCTAGGCAACAACAGAGTGGCCCTCACGTCAGACAACATCTTGCATTTAGCTTTATGATGTCAGCTTGCTAGGCAACAGATTGGCCCTCATGTCAGACAACATCTTGCCTTCGCTTTATGATGTCAGATCATCACTGGTCCAATTGTCCTTGTGGAAGCGGACCACACAGGAGGATGAGATATCAGAAGTTATGCAGTAGGTTGCTATCTCTATTCATGACCGCAAGGCAAGTCGGAGGTGGAATGGCAAATACTCTGAACCACTCAAAGCACTGTGGCCTTTTTTAAAGTGGGATGCAGATACAAAAACAGAGACTATCCTTACCAACAATCCTTCTTGAATATCAGAGTCCAACATACAGAGTGCAGCGGAAGACGTTAAATGTGCTTCATTCCGTGAGAACGCAACTCTATAGTTCTACAGTGAGATAGTGCATTTCAGCCTCAAAGGAAGCAATGTCCTCAAACGGAACATTGGTGGCACCAGGATCTAAAGCAGGCTTAAGAAGCCTTGGATGCAGTCAGTCTTTTATTAACTATCATGACCGACACAATGTGATCCATAATACTTCCATTTTGGCAGAAATTACATTCAAGCACAGGCCCCCACTAGAAGGTAGTGATGACATTCAGGTGCTGAAAACGTCTTTTTAATGCCTAAAGGAATGATTGTGAGCTTACTTACCATATATATTGGTCAAATGATGCCCTATGCCGGAAGACTGTCTTTTTTTTTTTCTTCAGTATCGGCAATGCAGAGACAATTTGTTGCGAAACACTGCCACTGCTGGTCATTCAGTATAATCTGCAGATGGAAAAGTCCACTGTTAGCACATTTACTACAAGCAATACAAAAAAATCATGATTTTTATAAAGGGTAAGCAGATCAATACTATGGAGTTTGTATTATTGTGCAAATCAGCAGTTCATTAGAAAATCAAATCTCGATTTGTGTTTTTAACCTACCATACTACTCTGAATCTCATGCCTCATTTGGCAACACCCTCTAAACAACTGTAGAAGGTACATTAGGACATAGATAGAGATCTTTTTGCCATCCAAGTGGCAGCGTACCCCTCTCACTTTATTTGTTTTAGGATATGGTACACCAGTAGCAATTAAGCCAGCTGATAAGTTGAGAGGTAGGGTTACGCTACAGTTAATGGGAATAATAAAAGCTATGAATAGCATGTTCATAATCATCATTTGAGCCAATTCCTAGCAGTTCAGCAATAGTGAAGTTGACTAATGCTCAAACTCCCGTTCGTTCAAATTTAAAGGTCTTAAAAAGTGCCCTAATTTCGTACATTTTACCATCATAGCTGTCACTTGGGCGTCCGGTCTACCCTGCTACTCATTTCATTAGCAAGATAAATGTATCTTACTGCTTGCTAGGCAACAACAGAGTGGCCCTCACGTCAGACAACATCTTGCATTTAGCTTTATGATGTCAGCTTGCTAGGCAACAGATTGGCCCTCATGTCAGACAACATCTTGCCTTCGCTTTATGATGTCAGATCATCACTGGTCCAATTGTCCTTGTGGAAGCGGACCACACAGGAGGATGAGATATCAGAAGTTATGCAGTAGGTTGCTATCTCTATTCATGACCGCAAGGCAAGTCGGAGGTGGAATGGCAAATACTCTGAACCACTCAAAGCACTGTGGCCTTTTTTAAAGTGGGATGCAGATACAAAAACAGAGACTATCCTCACCAACAATCCTTCTTGAATATCAGAGTCCAACATACAGAGTGCAGCGGAAGACGTTAAATGTGCTTCATTCCGTGAGAACGCAACTCTATAGTTCTACAGTGAGATAGTGCATTTCAGCCTCAAAGGAAGCAATGTCCTCAAACGGAACATTGGTGGCACCAGGATCTAAAGCAGGCTTAAGAAGCCTTGGATGCAGTCAGTCTTTTATTAACTATCATGACCGACACAATGTGATCCATAATACTTCCATTTTGGCAGAAATTACATTCAAGCACAGGCCCCCACTAGAAGGTAGTGATGACATTCAGGTGCTGAAAACGTCTTTTTAATGCCTAAAGGAATGATTGTGAGCTTTACTTACCATATATATTGGTCAAATGATGCCCTATGCCGGAAGACTGTCTTTTTTTTTTTTCTTCAGTATCGGCAATGCAGAGACAATTTGTTGCGAAACACTGCCACTGCTGGTCATTCAGTATAATCTGCAGATGGAAAAGTCCACTGTTAGCACATTTACTACAAGCAATACAAAAAAATCATGATTTTTATAAAGGGTAAACAGATCAATACTATGGAGTTTGTATTATTGTGCAAATCAGCAGTTCATTAGAAAATCACATCTCGATTTGTGTTTTTAACCTACCATACTACTCTGAATCTCATGCCTCATTTGGCAACACCCTCTAAACAACTGTAGAAGGTACATTAGGACATAGATAGAGATCTTTTTGCCATCCAAGTGGCAGCGTACCCCTCTCACTTTATTTGTTTTAGGATATGGTACACCAGTAGCAATTAAGCCAGCTGATAAGTTGAGAGGTAGGGTTACGCTACAGTTAATGGGAATAATAAAAGCTATGAATAGCATGTTCATAATCATCATTTGAGCCAATTCCTAGCAGTTCAGCAATAGTGAAGTTGACTAATGCTCAAACTCCCGTTCGTTCAAATTTAAAGGTCTTAAAAAGTGCCCTAATTTCGTACATTTTACCATCATAGCTGTCACTTGGGCGTCCGGTCTACCCTGCTACTCATTTCATTAGCAAGATAAATGTATCTTACTGCTTGCTAGGCAACAACAGAGTGGCCCTCACGTCAGACAACATCTTGCATTTAGCTTTATGATGTCAGCTTGCTAGGCAACAGATTGGCCCTCATGTCAGACAACATCTTGCCTTCGCTTTATGATGTCAGATCATCACTGGTCCAATTGTCCTTGTGGAAGCGGACCACACAGGAGGATGAGATATCAGAAGTTATGCAGTAGGTTGCTATCTCTATTCATGACCGCAAGGCAAGTCGGAGGTGGAATGGCAAATACTCTGAACCACTCAAAGCACTGTGGCCTTTTTTAAAGTGGGATGCAGATACAAAAACAGAGACTATCCTTACCAACAATCCTTCTTGAATATCAGAGTCCAACATACAGAGTGCAGCGGAAGACGTTAAATGTGCTTCATTCCGTGAGAACGCAACTCTATAGTTCTACAGTGAGATAGTGCATTTCAGCCTCAAAGGAAGCAATGTCCTCAAACGGAACATTGGTGGCACCAGGATCTAAAGCAGGCTTAAGAAGCCTTGGATGCAGTCAGTCTTTTATTAACTATCATGACCGACACAATGTGATCCATAATACTTCCATTTTGGCAGAAATTACATTCAAGCACAGGCCCCCACTAGAAGGTAGTGATGACATTCAGGTGCTGAAAACGTCTTTTTAATGCCTAAAGGAATGATTGTGAGCTTTACTTACCATATATATTGGTCAAATGATGCCCTATGCCGGAAGACTGTCTTTTTTTTTTTTCTTCAGTATCGGCAATGCAGAGACAATTTGTTGCGAAACACTGCCACTGCTGGTCATTCAGTATAATCTGCAGATGGAAAAGTCCACTGTTAGCACATTTACTACAAGCAATACAAAAAAAATCATGATTTTTATAAAGGGTAAACAGATCAATACTATGGAGTTTGTATTATTGTGCAAATCAGCAGTTCATTAGAAAATCTAATCTCGATTTGTGTTTTTAACCTACCATACTACTCTGAATCTCATGCCTCATTTGGCAACACCCTCTAAACAACTGTAGAAGGTACATTAGGACATAGATAGAGATCTTTTTGCCATCCAAGTGGCAGCGTACCCCTCTCACTTTATTTGTTTTAGGATATGGTACACCAGTAGCAATTAAGCCAGCTGATAAGTTGAGAGGTAGGGTTACGCTACAGTTAATGGGAATAATAAAAGCTATGAATAGCATGTTCATAATCATCATTTGAGCCAATTCCTAGCAGTTCAGCAATAGTGAAGTTGACTAATGCTCAAACTCCCGTTCGTTCAAATTTAAAGGTCTTAAAAAGTGCCCTAATTTCGTACATTTTACCATCATAGCTGTCACTTGGGCGTCCGGTCTACCCTGCTACTCATTTCATTAGCAAGATAAATGTATCTTACTGCTTGCTAGGCAACAACAGAGTGGCCCTCACGTCAGACAACATCTTGCATTTAGCTTTATGATGTCAGCTTGCTAGGCAACAGATTGGCCCTCATGTCAGACAACATCTTGCCTTCGCTTTATGATGTCAGATCATCACTGGTCCAATTGTCCTTGTGGAAGCGGACCACACAGGAGGATGAGATATCAGAAGTTAGGCAGTAGGTTGCTATCTCTATTCATGACCGCAAGGCAAGTCGGAGGTGGAATGGCAAATACTCTGAACCACTCAAAGCACTGTGGCCTTTTTTAAAGTGGGATGCAGATACAAAAACAGAGACTATCCTTACCAACAATCCTTCTTGAATATCAGAGTCCAACATACAGAGTGCAGCGGAAGACGTTAAATGTGCTTCATTCCGTGAGAACGCAACTCTATAGTTCTACAGTGAGATAGTGCATTTCAGCCTCAAAGGAAGCAATGTCCTCAAACGGAACATTGGTGGCACCAGGATCTAAAGCAGGCTTAAGAAGCCTTGGATGCAGTCAGTCTTTTATTAACTATCATGACCGACACAATGTGATCCATAATACTTCCATTTTGGCAGAAATTACATTCAAGCACAGGCCCCCACTAGAAGGTAGTGATGACATTCAGGTGCTGAAAACGTCTTTTTAATGCCTAAAGGAATGATTGTGAGCTTTACTTACCATATATATTGGTCAAATGATGCCCTATGCCGGAAGACTGTCTTTTTTTTTTTTCTTCAGTATCGGCAATGCAGAGACAATTTGTTGCGAAACACTGCCACTGCTGGTCATTCAGTATAATCTGCAGATGGAAAAGTCCACTGTTAGCACATTTACTACAAGCAATACAAAAAAATCATGATTTTTATAAAGGGTAAGCAGATCAATACTATGGAGTTTGTATTATTGTGCAAATCAGCAGTTCATTAGAAAATCAAATCTCGATTTGTGTTTTTAACCTACCATACTACTCTGAATCTCATGCCTCATTTGGCAACACCCTCTAAACAACTGTAGAAGGTACATTAGGACATAGATAGAGATCTTTTTGCCATCCAAGTGGCAGCGTACCCCTCTCACTTTATTTGTTTTAGGATATGGTACACCAGTAGCAATTAAGCCAGCTGATAAGTTGAGAGGTAGGGTTACGCTACAGTTAATGGGAATAATAAAAGCTATGAATAGCATGTTCATAATCATCATTTGAGCCAATTCCTAGCAGTTCAGCAATAGTGAAGTTGACTAATGCTCAAACTCCCGTTCGTTCAAATTTAAAGGTCTTAAAAAGTGCCCTAATTTCGTACATTTTACCATCATAGCTGTCACTTGGGCGTCCGGTCTACCCTGCTACTCATTTCATTAGCAAGATAAATGTATCTTACTGCTTGCTAGGCAACAACAGAGTGGCCCTCACGTCAGACAACATCTTGCATTTAGCTTTATGATGTCAGCTTGCTAGGCAACAGATTGGCCCTCATGTCAGACAACATCTTGCCTTCGCTTTATGATGTCAGATCATCACTGGTCCAATTGTCCTTGTGGAAGCGGACCACACAGGAGGATGAGATATCAGAAGTTATGCAGTAGGTTGCTATCTCTATTCATGACCGCAAGGCAAGTCGGAGGTGGAATGGCAAATACTCTGAACCACTCAAAGCACTGTGGCCTTTTTTAAAGTGGGATGCAGATACAAAAACAGAGACTATCCTTACCAACAATCCTTCTTGAATATCAGAGTCCAACATACAGAGTGCAGCGGAAGACGTTAAATGTGCTTCATTCCGTGAGAACGCAACTCTATAGTTCTACAGTGAGATAGTGCATTTCAGCCTCAAAGGAAGCAATGTCCTCAAACGGAACATTGGTGGCACCAGGATCTAAAGCAGGCTTAAGAAGCCTTGGATGCAGTCAGTCTTTTATTAACTATCATGACCGACACAATGTGATCCATAATACTTCCATTTTGGCAGAAATTACATTCAAGCACAGGCCCCCACTAGAAGGTAGTGATGACATTCAGGTGCTGAAAACGTCTTTTTAATGCCTAAAGGAATGATTGTGAGCTTTACTTACCATATATATTGGTCAAATGATGCCCTATGCCGGAAGACTGTCTTTTTTTTTTTCTTCAGTATCGGCAATGCAGAGACAATTTGTTGCGAAACACTGCCACTGCTGGTCATTCAGTATAATCTGCAGATGGAAAAGTCCACTGTTAGCACATTTACTACAAGCAATACAAAAAAAATCATGATTTTTATAAAGGGTAAACAGATCAATACTATGGAGTTTGTATTATTGTGCAAATCAGCAGTTCATTAGAAAATCTAATCTCGATTTGTGTTTTTAACCTACCATACTACTCTGAATCTCATGCCTCATTTGGCAACACCCTCTAAACAACTGTAGAAGGTACATTAGGACATAGATAGAGATCTTTTTGCCATCCAAGTGGCAGCGTACCCCTCTCACTTTATTTGTTTTAGGATATGGTACACCAGTAGCAATTAAGCCAGCTGATAAGTTGAGAGGTAGGGTTACGCTACAGTTAATGGGAATAATAAAAGCTATGAATAGCATGTTCATAATCATCATTTGAGCCAATTCCTAGCAGTTCAGCAATAGTGAAGTTGACTAATGCTCAAACTCCCGTTCGTTCAAATTTAAAGGTCTTAAAAAGTGCCCTAATTTCGTACATTTTACCATCATAGCTGTCACTTGGGCGTCCGGTCTACCCTGCTACTCATTTCATTAGCAAGATAAATGTATCTTACTGCTTGCTAGGCAACAACAGAGTGGCCCTCACGTCAGACAACATCTTGCATTTAGCTTTATGATGTCAGCTTGCTAGGCAACAGATTGGCCCTCATGTCAGACAACATCTTGCCTTCGCTTTATGATGTCAGATCATCACTGGTCCAATTGTCCTTGTGGAAGCGGACCACACAGGAGGATGAGATATCAGAAGTTAGGCAGTAGGTTGCTATCTCTATTCATGACCGCAAGGCAAGTCGGAGGTGGAATGGCAAATACTCTGAACCACTCAAAGCACTGTGGCCTTTTTTAAAGTGGGATGCAGATACAAAAACAGAGACTATCCTTACCAACAATCCTTCTTGAATATCAGAGTCCAACATACAGAGTGCAGCGGAAGACGTTAAATGTGCTTCATTCCGTGAGAACGCAACTCTATAGTTCTACAGTGAGATAGTGCATTTCAGCCTCAAAGGAAGCAATGTCCTCAAACGGAACATTGGTGGCACCAGGATCTAAAGCAGGCTTAAGAAGCCTTGGATGCAGTCAGTCTTTTATTAACTATCATGACCGACACAATGTGATCCATAATACTTCCATTTTGGCAGAAATTACATTCAAGCACAGGCCCCCACTAGAAGGTAGTGATGACATTCAGGTGCTGAAAACGTCTTTTTAATGCCTAAAGGAATGATTGTGAGCTTTACTTACCATATATATTGGTCAAATGATGCCCTATGCCGGAAGACTGTCTTTTTTTTTTTTCTTCAGTATCGGCAATGCAGAGACAATTTGTTGCGAAACACTGCCACTGCTGGTCATTCAGTATAATCTGCAGATGGAAAAGTCCACTGTTAGCACATTTACTACAAGCAATACAAAAAAATCATGATTTTTATAAAGGGTAAGCAGATCAATACTATGGAGTTTGTATTATTGTGCAAATCAGCAGTTCATTAGAAAATCAAATCTCGATTTGTGTTTTTAACCTACCATACTACTCTGAATCTCATGCCTCATTTGGCAACACCCTCTAAACAACTGTAGAAGGTACATTAGGACATAGATAGAGATCTTTTTGCCATCCAAGTGGCAGCGTACCCCTCTCACTTTATTTGTTTTAGGATATGGTACACCAGTAGCAATTAAGCCAGCTGATAAGTTGAGAGGTAGGGTTACGCTACAGTTAATGGGAATAATAAAAGCTATGAATAGCATGTTCATAATCATCATTTGAGCCAATTCCTAGCAGTTCAGCAATAGTGAAGTTGACTAATGCTCAAACTCCCGTTCGTTCAAATTTAAAGGTCTTAAAAAGTGCCCTAATTTCGTACATTTTACCATCATAGCTGTCACTTGGGCGTCCGGTCTACCCTGCTACTCATTTCATTAGCAAGATAAATGTATCTTACTGCTTGCTAGGCAACAACAGAGTGGCCCTCACGTCAGACAACATCTTGCATTTAGCTTTATGATGTCAGCTTGCTAGGCAACAGATTGGCCCTCATGTCAGACAACATCTTGCCTTCGCTTTATGATGTCAGATCATCACTGGTCCAATTGTCCTTGTGGAAGCGGACCACACAGGAGGATGAGATATCAGAAGTTATGCAGTAGGTTGCTATCTCTATTCATGACCGCAAGGCAAGTCGGAGGTGGAATGGCAAATACTCTGAACCACTCAAAGCACTGTGGCCTTTTTTAAAGTGGGATGCAGATACAAAAACAGAGACTATCCTTACCAACAATCCTTCTTGAATATCAGAGTCCAACATACAGAGTGCAGCGGAAGACGTTAAATGTGCTTCATTCCGTGAGAACGCAACTCTATAGTTCTACAGTGAGATAGTGCATTTCAGCCTCAAAGGAAGCAATGTCCTCAAACGGAACATTGGTGGCACCAGGATCTAAAGCAGGCTTAAGAAGCCTTGGATGCAGTCAGTCTTTTATTAACTATCATGACCGACACAATGTGATCCATAATACTTCCATTTTGGCAGAAATTACATTCAAGCACAGGCCCCCACTAGAAGGTAGTGATGACATTCAGGTGCTGAAAACGTCTTTTTAATGCCTAAAGGAATGATTGTGAGCTTTACTTACCATATATATTGGTCAAATGATGCCCTATGCCGGAAGACTGTCTTTTTTTTTTTTCTTCAGTATCGGCAATGCAGAGACAATTTGTTGCGAAACACTGCCACTGCTGGTCATTCAGTATAATCTGCAGATGGAAAAGTCCACTGTTAGCACATTTACTACAAGCAATACAAAAAAAATCATGATTTTTATAAAGGGTAAACAGATCAATACTATGGAGTTTGTATTATTGTGCAAATCAGCAGTTCATTAGAAAATCTAATCTCGATTTGTGTTTTTAACCTACCATACTACTCTGAATCTCATGCCTCATTTGGCAACACCCTCTAAACAACTGTAGAAGGTACATTAGGACATAGATAGAGATCTTTTTGCCATCCAAGTGGCAGCGTACCCCTCTCACTTTATTTGTTTTAGGATATGGTACACCAGTAGCAATTAAGCCAGCTGATAAGTTGAGAGGTAGGGTTACGCTACAGTTAATGGGAATAATAAAAGCTATGAATAGCATGTTCATAATCATCATTTGAGCCAATTCCTAGCAGTTCAGCAATAGTGAAGTTGACTAATGCTCAAACTCCCGTTCGTTCAAATTTAAAGGTCTTAAAAAGTGCCCTAATTTCGTACATTTTACCATCATAGCTGTCACTTGGGCGTCCGGTCTACCCTGCTACTCATTTCATTAGCAAGATAAATGTATCTTACTGCTTGCTAGGCAACAACAGAGTGGCCCTCACGTCAGACAACATCTTGCATTTAGCTTTATGATGTCAGCTTGCTAGGCAACAGATTGGCCCTCATGTCAGACAACATCTTGCCTTCGCTTTATGATGTCAGATCATCACTGGTCCAATTGTCCTTGTGGAAGCGGACCACACAGGAGGATGAGATATCAGAAGTTAGGCAGTAGGTTGCTATCTCTATTCATGACCGCAAGGCAAGTCGGAGGTGGAATGGCAAATACTCTGAACCACTCAAAGCACTGTGGCCTTTTTTAAAGTGGGATGCAGATACAAAAACAGAGACTATCCTTACCAACAATCCTTCTTGAATATCAGAGTCCAACATACAGAGTGCAGCGGAAGACGTTAAATGTGCTTCATTCCGTGAGAACGCAACTCTATAGTTCTACAGTGAGATAGTGCATTTCAGCCTCAAAGGAAGCAATGTCCTCAAACGGAACATTGGTGGCACCAGGATCTAAAGCAGGCTTAAGAAGCCTTGGATGCAGTCAGTCTTTTATTAACTATCATGACCGACACAATGTGATCCATAATACTTCCATTTTGGCAGAAATTACATTCAAGCACAGGCCCCCACTAGAAGGTAGTGATGACATTCAGGTGCTGAAAACGTCTTTTTAATGCCTAAAGGAATGATTGTGAGCTTTACTTACCATATATATTGGTCAAATGATGCCCTATGCCGGAAGACTGTCTTTTTTTTTTTTCTTCAGTATCGGCAATGCAGAGACAATTTGTTGCGAAACACTGCCACTGCTGGTCATTCAGTATAATCTGCAGATGGAAAAGTCCACTGTTAGCACATTTACTACAAGCAATACAAAAAAATCATGATTTTTATAAAGGGTAAACAGATCAATACTATGGAGTTTGTATTATTGTGCAAATCAGCAGTTCATTAGAATCAAATCTCGATTTGTGTTTTTAACCTACCATACTACTCTGAATCTCATGCCTCATTTGGCAACACCCTCTAAACAACTGTAGAAGGTACATTAGGACATAGATAGAGATCTTTTTGCCATCCAAGTGGCAGCGTACCCCTCTCACTTTATTTGTTTTAGGATATGGTACACCAGTAGCAATTAAGCCAGCTGATAAGTTGAGAGGTAGGGTTACGCTACAGTTAATGGGAATAATAAAAGCTATGAATAGCATGTTCATAATCATCATTTGAGCCAATTCCTAGCAGTTCAGCAATAGTGAAGTTGACTAATGCTCAAACTCCCGTTCGTTCAAATTTAAAGGTCTTAAAAAGTGCCCTAATTTCGTACATTTTACCATCATAGCTGTCACTTGGGCGTCCGGTCTACCCTGCTACTCATTTCATTAGCAAGATAAATGTATCTTACTGCTTGCTAGGCAAC
The DNA here is from genome assembly GCF_964263255.1 of Lissotriton vulgaris. Taxonomy (NCBI): domain Eukaryota; kingdom Metazoa; phylum Chordata; class Amphibia; order Caudata; family Salamandridae; genus Lissotriton; species Lissotriton vulgaris. The sequence continues at coordinate 321,986,901 of NC_141700.1, read as the reverse complement.
AACAGAGTGGCCCTCACGTCAGACAACATCTTGCATTTAGCTTTATGATGTCAGCTTGCTAGGCAACAGATTGGCCCTCATGTCAGACAACATCTTGCCTTCGCTTTATGATGTCAGATCATCACTGGTCCAATTGTCCTTGTGGAAGCGGACCACACAGGAGGATGAGATATCAGAAGTTATGCAGTAGGTTGCTATCTCTATTCATGACCGCAAGGCAAGTCGGAGGTGGAATGGCAAATACTCTGAACCACTCAAAGCACTGTGGCCTTTTTTAAAGTGGGATGCAGATACAAAAACAGAGACTATCCTTACCAACAATCCTTCTTGAATATCAGAGTCCAACATACAGAGTGCAGCGGAAGACGTTAAATGTGCTTCATTCCGTGAGAACGCAACTCTATAGTTCTACAGTGAGATAGTGCATTTCAGCCTCAAAGGAAGCAATGTCCTCAAACGGAACATTGGTGGCACCAGGATCTAAAGCAGGCTTAAGAAGCCTTGGATGCAGTCAGTCTTTTATTAACTATCATGACCGACACAATGTGATCCATAATACTTCCATTTTGGCAGAAATTACATTCAAGCACAGGCCCCCACTAGAAGGTAGTGATGACATTCAGGTGCTGAAAACGTCTTTTTAATGCCTAAAGGAATGATTGTGAGCTTTACTTACCATATATATTGGTCAAATGATGCCCTATGCCGGAAGACTGTCTTTTTTTTTTTTCTTCAGTATCGGCAATGCAGAGACAATTTGTTGCGAAACACTGCCACTGCTGGTCATTCAGTATAATCTGCAGATGGAAAAGTCCACTGTTAGCACATTTACTACAAGCAATACAAAAAAAATCATGATTTTTATAAAGGGTAAACAGATCAATACTATGGAGTTTGTATTATTGTGCAAATCAGCAGTTCATTAGAAAATCTAATCTCGATTTGTGTTTTTAACCTACCATACTACTCTGAATCTCATGCCTCATTTGGCAACACCCTCTAAACAACTGTAGAAGGTACATTAGGACATAGATAGAGATCTTTTTGCCATCCAAGTGGCAGCGTACCCCTCTCACTTTATTTGTTTTAGGATATGGTACACCAGTAGCAATTAAGCCAGCTGATAAGTTGAGAGGTAGGGTTACGCTACAGTTAATGGGAATAATAAAAGCTATGAATAGCATGTTCATAATCATCATTTGAGCCAATTCCTAGCAGTTCAGCAATAGTGAAGTTGACTAATGCTCAAACTCCCGTTCGTTCAAATTTAAAGGTCTTAAAAAGTGCCCTAATTTCGTACATTTTACCATCATAGCTGTCACTTGGGCGTCCGGTCTACCCTGCTACTCATTTCATTAGCAAGATAAATGTATCTTACTGCTTGCTAGGCAACAACAGAGTGGCCCTCACGTCAGACAACATCTTGCATTTAGCTTTATGATGTCAGCTTGCTAGGCAACAGATTGGCCCTCATGTCAGACAACATCTTGCCTTCGCTTTATGATGTCAGATCATCACTGGTCCAATTGTCCTTGTGGAAGCGGACCACACAGGAGGATGAGATATCAGAAGTTAGGCAGTAGGTTGCTATCTCTATTCATGACCGCAAGGCAAGTCGGAGGTGGAATGGCAAATACTCTGAACCACTCAAAGCACTGTGGCCTTTTTTAAAGTGGGATGCAGATACAAAAACAGAGACTATCCTTACCAACAATCCTTCTTGAATATCAGAGTCCAACATACAGAGTGCAGCGGAAGACGTTAAATGTGCTTCATTCCGTGAGAACGCAACTCTATAGTTCTACAGTGAGATAGTGCATTTCAGCCTCAAAGGAAGCAATGTCCTCAAACGGAACATTGGTGGCACCAGGATCTAAAGCAGGCTTAAGAAGCCTTGGATGCAGTCAGTCTTTTATTAACTATCATGACCGACACAATGTGATCCATAATACTTCCATTTTGGCAGAAATTACATTCAAGCACAGGCCCCCACTAGAAGGTAGTGATGACATTCAGGTGCTGAAAACGTCTTTTTAATGCCTAAAGGAATGATTGTGAGCTTTACTTACCATATATATTGGTCAAATGATGCCCTATGCCGGAAGACTGTCTTTTTTTTTTTCTTCAGTATCGGCAATGCAGAGACAATTTGTTGCGAAACACTGCCACTGCTGGTCATTCAGTATAATCTGCAGATGGAAAAGTCCACTGTTAGCACATTTACTACAAGCAATACAAAAAAATCATGATTTTTATAAAGGGTAAACAGATCAATACTATGGAGTTTGTATTATTGTGCAAATCAGCAGTTCATTAGAAAATCAAATCTCGATTTGTGTTTTTAACCTACCATACTACTCTGAATCTCATGCCTCATTTGGCAACACCCTCTAAACAACTGTAGAAGGTACATTAGGACATAGATAGAGATCTTTTTGCCATCCAAGTGGCAGCGTACCCCTCTCACTTTATTTGTTTTAGGATATGGTACACCAGTAGCAATTAAGCCAGCTGATAAGTTGAGAGGTAGGGTTACGCTACAGTTAATGGGAATAATAAAAGCTATGAATAGCATGTTCATAATCATCATTTGAGCCAATTCCTAGCAGTTCAGCAATAGTGAAGTTGACTAATGCTCAAACTCCCGTTCGTTCAAATTTAAAGGTCTTAAAAAGTGCCCTAATTTCGTACATTTTACCATCATAGCTGTCACTTGGGCGTCCGGTCTACCCTGCTACTCATTTCATTAGCAAGATAAATGTATCTTACTGCTTGCTAGGCAACAACAGAGTGGCCCTCACGTCAGACAACATCTTGCATTTAGCTTTATGATGTCAGCTTGCTAGGCAACAGATTGGCCCTCATGTCAGACAACATCTTGCCTTCGCTTTATGATGTCAGATCATCACTGGTCCAATTGTCCTTGTGGAAGCGGACCACACAGGAGGATGAGATATCAGAAGTTATGCAGTAGGTTGCTATCTCTATTCATGACCGCAAGGCAAGTCGGAGGTGGAATGGCAAATACTCTGAACCACTCAAAGCACTGTGGCCTTTTTTAAAGTGGGATGCAGATACAAAAACAGAGACTATCCTTACCAACAATCCTTCTTGAATATCAGAGTCCAACATACAGAGTGCAGCGGAAGACGTTAAATGTGCTTCATTCCGTGAGAACGCAACTCTATAGTTCTACAGTGAGATAGTGCATTTCAGCCTCAAAGGAAGCAATGTCCTCAAACGGAACATTGGTGGCACCAGGATCTAAAGCAGGCTTAAGAAGCCTTGGATGCAGTCAGTCTTTTATTAACTATCATGACCGACACAATGTGATCCATAATACTTCCATTTTGGCAGAAATTACATTCAAGCACAGGCCCCCACTAGAAGGTAGTGATGACATTCAGGTGCTGAAAACGTCTTTTTAATGCCTAAAGGAATGATTGTGAGCTTTACTTACCATATATATTGGTCAAATGATGCCCTATGCCAGAAGACTGTCTTTTTTTTTTTTCTTCAGTATCGGCAATGCAGAGACAATTTGTTGCGAAACACTGCCACTGCTGGTCATTCAGTATAATCTGCAGATGGAAAAGTCCACTGTTAGCACATTTACTACAAGCAATACAAAAAAATCATGATTTTTATAAAGGGTAAACAGATCAATACTATGGAGTTTGTATTATTGTGCAAATCAGCAGTTCATTAGAAAATCACATCTCGATTTGTGTTTTTAACCTACCATACTACTCTGAATCTCATGCCTCATTTGGCAACACCCTCTAAACAACTGTAGAAGGTACATTAGGACATAGATAGAGATCTTTTTGCCATCCAAGTGGCAGCGTACCCCTCTCACTTTATTTGTTTTAGGATATGGTACACCAGTAGCAATTAAGCCAGCTGATAAGTTGAGAGGTAGGGTTACGCTACAGTTAATGGGAATAATAAAAGCTATGAATAGCATGTTCATAATCATCATTTGAGCCAATTCCTAGCAGTTCAGCAATAGTGAAGTTGACTAATGCTCAAACTCCCGTTCGTTCAAATTTAAAGGTCTTAAAAAGTGCCCTAATTTCGTACATTTTACCATCATAGCTGTCACTTGGGCGTCCGGTCTACCCTGCTACTCATTTCATTAGCAAGATAAATGTATCTTACTGCTTGCTAGGCAACAACAGAGTGGCCCTCACGTCAGACAACATCTTGCATTTAGCTTTATGATGTCAGCTTGCTAGGCAACAGATTGGCCCTCATGTCAGACAACATCTTGCCTTCGCTTTATGATGTCAGATCATCACTGGTCCAATTGTCCTTGTGGAAGCGGACCACACAGGAGGATGAGATATCAGAAGTTATGCAGTAGGTTGCTATCTCTATTCATGACCGCAAGGCAAGTCGGAGGTGGAATGGCAAATACTCTGAACCACTCAAAGCACTGTGGCCTTTTTTAAAGTGGGATGCAGATACAAAAACAGAGACTATCCTTACCAACAATCCTTCTTGAATATCAGAGTCCAACATACAGAGTGCAGCGGAAGACGTTAAATGTGCTTCATTCCGTGAGAACGCAACTCTATAGTTCTACAGTGAGATAGTGCATTTCAGCCTCAAAGGAAGCAATGTCCTCAAACGGAACATTGGTGGCACCAGGATCTAAAGCAGGCTTAAGAAGCCTTGGATGCAGTCAGTCTTTTATTAACTATCATGACCGACACAATGTGATCCATAATACTTCCATTTTGGCAGAAATTACATTCAAGCACAGGCCCCCACTAGAAGGTAGTGATGACATTCAGGTGCTGAAAACGTCTTTTTAATGCCTAAAGGAATGATTGTGAGCTTTACTTACCATATATATTGGTCAAATGATGCCCTATGCCGGAAGACTGTCTTTTTTTTTTTTCTTCAGTATCGGCAATGCAGAGACAATTTGTTGCGAAACACTGCCACTGCTGGTCATTCAGTATAATCTGCAGATGGAAAAGTCCACTGTTAGCACATTTACTACAAGCAATACAAAAAAATCATGATTTTTATAAAGGGTAAGCAGATCAATACTATGGAGTTTGTATTATTGTGCAAATCAGCAGTTCATTAGAAAATCAAATCTCGATTTGTGTTTTTAACCTACCATACTACTCTGAATCTCATGCCTCATTTGGCAACACCCTCTAAACAACTGTAGAAGGTACATTAGGACATAGATAGAGATCTTTTTGCCATCCAAGTGGCAGCGTACCCCTCTCACTTTATTTGTTTTAGGATATGGTACACCAGTAGCAATTAAGCCAGCTGATAAGTTGAGAGGTAGGGTTACGCTACAGTTAATGGGAATAATAAAAGCTATGAATAGCATGTTCATAATCATCATTTGAGCCAATTCCTAGCAGTTCAGCAATAGTGAAGTTGACTAATGCTCAAACTCCCGTTCGTTCAAATTTAAAGGTCTTAAAAAGTGCCCTAATTTCGTACATTTTACCATCATAGCTGTCACTTGGGCGTCCGGTCTACCCTGCTACTCATTTCATTAGCAAGATAAATGTATCTTACTGCTTGCTAGGCAACAACAGAGTGGCCCTCACGTCAGACAACATCTTGCATTTAGCTTTATGATGTCAGCTTGCTAGGCAACAGATTGGCCCTCATGTCAGACAACATCTTGCCTTCGCTTTATGATGTCAGATCATCACTGGTCCAATTGTCCTTGTGGAAGCGGACCACACAGGAGGATGAGATATCAGAAGTTATGCAGTAGGTTGCTATCTCTATTCATGACCGCAAGGCAAGTCGGAGGTGGAATGGCAAATACTCTGAACCACTCAAAGCACTGTGGCCTTTTTTAAAGTGGGATGCAGATACAAAAACAGAGACTATCCTTACCAACAATCCTTCTTGAATATCAGAGTCCAACATACAGAGTGCAGCGGAAGACGTTAAATGTGCTTCATTCCGTGAGAACGCAACTCTATAGTTCTACAGTGAGATAGTGCATTTCAGCCTCAAAGGAAGCAATGTCCTCAAACGGAACATTGGTGGCACCAGGATCTAAAGCAGGCTTAAGAAGCCTTGGATGCAGTCAGTCTTTTATTAACTATCATGACCGACACAATGTGATCCATAATACTTCCATTTTGGCAGAAATTACATTCAAGCACAGGCCCCCACTAGAAGGTAGTGATGACATTCAGGTGCTGAAAACGTCTTTTTAATGCCTAAAGGAATGATTGTGAGCTTTACTTACCATATATATTGGTCAAATGATGCCCTATGCCGGAAGACTGTCTTTTTTTTTTTTCTTCAGTATCGGCAATGCAGAGACAATTTGTTGCGAAACACTGCCACTGCTGGTCATTCAGTATAATCTGCAGATGGAAAAGTCCACTGTTAGCACATTTACTACAAGCAATACAAAAAAATCATGATTTTTATAAAGGGTAAACAGATCAATACTATGGAGTTTGTATTATTGTGCAAATCAGCAGTTCATTAGAAAATCACATCTCGATTTGTGTTTTTAACCTACCATACTACTCTGAATCTCATGCCTCATTTGGCAACACCCTCTAAACAACTGTAGAAGGTACATTAGGACATAGATAGAGATCTTTTTGCCATCCAAGTGGCAGCGTACCCCTCTCACTTTATTTGTTTTAGGATATGGTACACCAGTAGCAATTAAGCCAGCTGATAAGTTGAGAGGTAGGGTTACGCTACAGTTAATGGGAATAATAAAAGCTATGAATAGCATGTTCATAATCATCATTTGAGCCAATTCCTAGCAGTTCAGCAATAGTGAAGTTGACTAATGCTCAAACTCCCGTTCGTTCAAATTTAAAGGTCTTAAAAAGTGCCCTAATTTCGTACATTTTACCATCATAGCTGTCACTTGGGCGTCCGGTCTACCCTGCTACTCATTTCATTAGCAAGATAAATGTATCTTACTGCTTGCTAGGCAACAACAGAGTGGCCCTCACGTCAGACAACATCTTGCATTTAGCTTTATGATGTCAGCTTGCTAGGCAACAGATTGGCCCTCATGTCAGACAACATCTTGCCTTCGCTTTATGATGTCAGATCATCACTGGTCCAATTGTCCTTGTGGAAGCGGACCACACAGGAGGATGAGATATCAGAAGTTATGCAGTAGGTTGCTATCTCTATTCATGACCGCAAGGCAAGTCGGAGGTGGAATGGCAAATACTCTGAACCACTCAAAGCACTGTGGCCTTTTTTAAAGTGGGATGCAGATACAAAAACAGAGACTATCCTTACCAACAATCCTTCTTGAATATCAGAGTCCAACATACAGAGTGCAGCGGAAGACGTTAAATGTGCTTCATTCCGTGAGAACGCAACTCTATAGTTCTACAGTGAGATAGTGCATTTCAGCCTCAAAGGAAGCAATGTCCTCAAACGGAACATTGGTGGCACCAGGATCTAAAGCAGGCTTAAGAAGCCTTGGATGCAGTCAGTCTTTTATTAACTATCATGACCGACACAATGTGATCCATAATACTTCCATTTTGGCAGAAATTACATTCAAGCACAGGCCCCCACTAGAAGGTAGTGATGACATTCAGGTGCTGAAAACGTCTTTTTAATGCCTAAAGGAATGATTGTGAGCTTTACTTACCATATATATTGGTCAAATGATGCCCTATGCCAGAAGACTGTCTTTTTTTTTTTTCTTCAGTATCGGCAATGCAGAGACAATTTGTTGCGAAACACTGCCACTGCTGGTCATTCAGTATAATCTGCAGATGGAAAAGTCCACTGTTAGCACATTTACTACAAGCAATACAAAAAAATCATGATTTTTATAAAGGGTAAACAGATCAATACTATGGAGTTTGTATTATTGTGCAAATCAGCAGTTCATTAGAAAATCACATCTCGATTTGTGTTTTTAACCTACCATACTACTCTGAATCTCATGCCTCATTTGGCAACACCCTCTAAACAACTGTAGAAGGTACATTAGGACATAGATAGAGATCTTTTTGCCATCCAAGTGGCAGCGTACCCCTCTCACTTTATTTGTTTTAGGATATGGTACACCAGTAGCAATTAAGCCAGCTGATAAGTTGAGAGGTAGGGTTACGCTACAGTTAATGGGAATAATAAAAGCTATGAATAGCATGTTCATAATCATCATTTGAGCCAATTCCTAGCAGTTCAGCAATAGTGAAGTTGACTAATGCTCAAACTCCCGTTCGTTCAAATTTAAAGGTCTTAAAAAGTGCCCTAATTTCGTACATTTTACCATCATAGCTGTCACTTGGGCGTCCGGTCTACCCTGCTACTCATTTCATTAGCAAGATAAATGTATCTTACTGCTTGCTAGGCAACAACAGAGTGGCCCTCACGTCAGACAACATCTTGCATTTAGCTTTATGATGTCAGCTTGCTAGGCAACAGATTGGCCCTCATGTCAGACAACATCTTGCCTTCGCTTTATGATGTCAGATCATCACTGGTCCAATTGTCCTTGTGGAAGCGGACCACACAGGAGGATGAGATATCAGAAGTTATGCAGTAGGTTGCTATCTCTATTCATGACCGCAAGGCAAGTCGGAGGTGGAATGGCAAATACTCTGAACCACTCAAAGCACTGTGGCCTTTTTTAAAGTGGGATGCAGATACAAAAACAGAGACTATCCTTACCAACAATCCTTCTTGAATATCAGAGTCCAACATACAGAGTGCAGCGGAAGACGTTAAATGTGCTTCATTCCGTGAGAACGCAACTCTATAGTTCTACAGTGAGATAGTGCATTTCAGCCTCAAAGGAAGCAATGTCCTCAAACGGAACATTGGTGGCACCAGGATCTAAAGCAGGCTTAAGAAGCCTTGGATGCAGTCAGTCTTTTATTAACTATCATGACCGACACAATGTGATCCATAATACTTCCATTTTGGCAGAAATTACATTCAAGCACAGGCCCCCACTAGAAGGTAGTGATGACATTCAGGTGCTGAAAACGTCTTTTTAATGCCTAAAGGAATGATTGTGAGCTTTACTTACCATATATATTGGTCAAATGATGCCCTATGCCGGAAGACTGTCTTTTTTTTTTTTCTTCAGTATCGGCAATGCAGAGACAATTTGTTGCGAAACACTGCCACTGCTGGTCATTCAGTATAATCTGCAGATGGAAAAGTCCACTGTTAGCACATTTACTACAAGCAATACAAAAAAATCATGATTTTTATAAAGGGTAAGCAGATCAATACTATGGAGTTTGTATTATTGTGCAAATCAGCAGTTCATTAGAAAATCAAATCTCGATTTGTGTTTTTAACCTACCATACTACTCTGAATCTCATGCCTCATTTGGCAACACCCTCTAAACAACTGTAGAAGGTACATTAGGACATAGATAGAGATCTTTTTGCCATCCAAGTGGCAGCGTACCCCTCTCACTTTATTTGTTTTAGGATATGGTACACCAGTAGCAATTAAGCCAGCTGATAAGTTGAGAGGTAGGGTTACGCTACAGTTAATGGGAATAATAAAAGCTATGAATAGCATGTTCATAATCATCATTTGAGCCAATTCCTAGCAGTTCAGCAATAGTGAAGTTGACTAATGCTCAAACTCCCGTTCGTTCAAATTTAAAGGTCTTAAAAAGTGCCCTAATTTCGTACATTTTACCATCATAGCTGTCACTTGGGCGTCCGGTCTACCCTGCTACTCATTTCATTAGCAAGATAAATGTATCTTACTGCTTGCTAGGCAACAACAGAGTGGCCCTCACGTCAGACAACATCTTGCATTTAGCTTTATGATGTCAGCTTGCTAGGCAACAGATTGGCCCTCATGTCAGACAACATCTTGCCTTCGCTTTATGATGTCAGATCATCACTGGTCCAATTGTCCTTGTGGAAGCGGACCACACAGGAGGATGAGATATCAGAAGTTATGCAGTAGGTTGCTATCTCTATTCATGACCGCAAGGCAAGTCGGAGGTGGAATGGCAAATACTCTGAACCACTCAAAGCACTGTGGCCTTTTTTAAAGTGGGATGCAGATACAAAAACAGAGACTATCCTTACCAACAATCCTTCTTGAATATCAGAGTCCAACATACAGAGTGCAGCGGAAGACGTTAAATGTGCTTCATTCCGTGAGAACGCAACTCTATAGTTCTACAGTGAGATAGTGCATTTCAGCCTCAAAGGAAGCAATGTCCTCAAACGGAACATTGGTGGCACCAGGATCTAAAGCAGGCTTAAGAAGCCTTGGATGCAGTCAGTCTTTTATTAACTATCATGACCGACACAATGTGATCCATAATACTTCCATTTTGGCAGAAATTACATTCAAGCACAGGCCCCCACTAGAAGGTAGTGATGACATTCAGGTGCTGAAAACGTCTTTTTAATGCCTAAAGGAATGATTGTGAGCTTTACTTACCATATATATTGGTCAAATGATGCCCTATGCCGGAAGACTGTCTTTTTTTTTTTTCTTCAGTATCGGCAATGCAGAGACAATTTGTTGCGAAACACTGCCACTGCTGGTCATTCAGTATAATCTGCAGATGGAAAAGTCCACTGTTAGCACATTTACTACAAGCAATACAAAAAAATCATGATTTTTATAAAGGGTAAACAGATCAATACTATGGAGTTTGTATTATTGTGCAAATCAGCAGTTCATTAGAAAATCACATCTCGATTTGTGTTTTTAACCTACCATACTACTCTGAATCTCATGCCTCATTTGGCAACACCCTCTAAACAACTGTAGAAGGTACATTAGGACATAGATAGAGATCTTTTTGCCATCCAAGTGGCAGCGTACCCCTCTCACTTTATTTGTTTTAGGATATGGTACACCAGTAGCAATTAAGCCAGCTGATAAGTTGAGAGGTAGGGTTACGCTACAGTTAATGGGAATAATAAAAGCTATGAATAGCATGTTCATAATCATCATTTGAGCCAATTCCTAGCAGTTCAGCAATAGTGAAGTTGACTAATGCTCAAACTCCCGTTCGTTCAAATTTAAAGGTCTTAAAAAGTGCCCTAATTTCGTACATTTTACCATCATAGCTGTCACTTGGGCGTCCGGTCTACCCTGCTACTCATTTCATTAGCAAGATAAATGTATCTTACTGCTTGCTAGGCAACAACAGAGTGGCCCTCACGTCAGACAACATCTTGCATTTAGCTTTATGATGTCAGCTTGCTAGGCAACAGATTGGCCCTCATGTCAGACAACATCTTGCCTTCGCTTTATGATGTCAGATCATCACTGGTCCAATTGTCCTTGTGGAAGCGGACCACACAGGAGGATGAGATATCAGAAGTTATGCAGTAGGTTGCTATCTCTATTCATGACCGCAAGGCAAGTCGGAGGTGGAATGGCAAATACTCTGAACCACTCAAAGCACTGTGGCCTTTTTTAAAGTGGGATGCAGATACAAAAACAGAGACTATCCTTACCAACAATCCTTCTTGAATATCAGAGTCCAACATACAGAGTGCAGCGGAAGACGTTAAATGTGCTTCATTCCGTGAGAACGCAACTCTATAGTTCTACAGTGAGATAGTGCATTTCAGCCTCAAAGGAAGCAATGTCCTCAAACGGAACATTGGTGGCACCAGGATCTAAAGCAGGCTTAAGAAGCCTTGGATGCAGTCAGTCTTTTATTAACTATCATGACCGACACAATGTGATCCATAATACTTCCATTTTGGCAGAAATTACATTCAAGCACAGGCCCCCACTAGAAGGTAGTGATGACATTCAGGTGCTGAAAACGTCTTTTTAATGCCTAAAGGAATGATTGTGAGCTTTACTTACCATATATATTGGTCAAATGATGCCCTATGCCGGAAGACTGTCTTTTTTTTTTTTCTTCAGTATCGGCAATGCAGAGACAATTTGTTGCGAAACACTGCCACTGCTGGTCATTCAGTATAATCTGCAGATGGAAAAGTCCACTGTTAGCACATTTACTACAAGCAATACAAAAAAAATCATGATTTTTATAAAGGGTAAACAGATCAATACTATGGAGTTTGTATTATTGTGCAAATCAGCAGTTCATTAGAAAATCTAATCTCGATTTGTGTTTTTAACCTACCATACTACTCTGAATCTCATGCCTCATTTGGCAACACCCTCTAAACAACTGTAGAAGGTACATTAGGACATAGATAGAGATCTTTTTGCCATCCAAGTGGCAGCGTACCCCTCTCACTTTATTTGTTTTAGGATATGGTACACCAGTAGCAATTAAGCCAGCTGATAAGTTGAGAGGTAGGGTTACGCTACAGTTAATGGGAATAATAAAAGCTATGAATAGCATGTTCATAATCATCATTTGAGCCAATTCCTAGCAGTTCAGCAATAGTGAAGTTGACTAATGCTCAAACTCCCGTTCGTTCAAATTTAAAGGTCTTAAAAAGTGCCCTAATTTCGTACATTTTACCATCATAGCTGTCACTTGGGCGTCCGGTCTACCCTGCTACTCATTTCATTAGCAAGATAAATGTATCTTACTGCTTGCTAGGCAACAACAGAGTGGCCCTCACGTCAGACAACATCTTGCATTTAGCTTTATGATGTCAGCTTGCTAGGCAACAGATTGGCCCTCATGTCAGACAACATCTTGCCTTCGCTTTATGATGTCAGATCATCACTGGTCCAATTGTCCTTGTGGAAGCGGACCACACAGGAGGATGAGATATCAGAAGTTAGGCAGTAGGTTGCTATCTCTATTCATGACCGCAAGGCAAGTCGGAGGTGGAATGGCAAATACTCTGAACCACTCAAAGCACTGTGGCCTTTTTTAAAGTGGGATGCAGATACAAAAACAGAGACTATCCTTACCAACAATCCTTCTTGAATATCAGAGTCCAACATACAGAGTGCAGCGGAAGACGTTAAATGTGCTTCATTCCGTGAGAACGCAACTCTATAGTTCTACAGTGAGATAGTGCATTTCAGCCTCAAAGGAAGCAATGTCCTCAAACGGAACATTGGTGGCACCAGGATCTAAAGCAGGCTTAAGAAGCCTTGGATGCAGTCAGTCTTTTATTAACTATCATGACCGACACAATGTGATCCATAATACTTCCATTTTGGCAGAAATTACATTCAAGCACAGGCCCCCACTAGAAGGTAGTGATGACATTCAGGTGCTGAAAACGTCTTTTTAATGCCTAAAGGAATGATTGTGAGCTTACTTACCATATATATTGGTCAAATGATGCCCTATGCCGGAAGACTGTCTTTTTTTTTTTCTTCAGTATCGGCAATGCAGAGACAATTTGTTGCGAAACACTGCCACTGCTGGTCATTCAGTATAATCTGCAGATGGAAAAGTCCACTGTTAGCACATTTACTACAAGCAATACAAAAAAATCATGATTTTTATAAAGGGTAAGCAGATCAATACTATGGAGTTTGTATTATTGTGCAAATCAGCAGTTCATTAGAAAATCAAATCTCGATTTGTGTTTTTAACCTACCATACTACTCTGAATCTCATGCCTCATTTGGCAACACCCTCTAAACAACTGTAGAAGGTACATTAGGACATAGATAGAGATCTTTTTGCCATCCAAGTGGCAGCGTACCCCTCTCACTTTATTTGTTTTAGGATATGGTACACCAGTAGCAATTAAGCCAGCTGATAAGTTGAGAGGTAGGGTTACGCTACAGTTAATGGGAATAATAAAAGCTATGAATAGCATGTTCATAATCATCATTTGAGCCAATTCCTAGCAGTTCAGCAATAGTGAAGTTGACTAATGCTCAAACTCCCGTTCGTTCAAATTTAAAGGTCTTAAAAAGTGCCCTAATTTCGTACATTTTACCATCATAGCTGTCACTTGGGCGTCCGGTCTACCCTGCTACTCATTTCATTAGCAAGATAAATGTATCTTACTGCTTGCTAGGCAACAACAGAGTGGCCCTCACGTCAGACAACATCTTGCATTTAGCTTTATGATGTCAGCTTGCTAGGCAACAGATTGGCCCTCATGTCAGACAACATCTTGCCTTCGCTTTATGATGTCAGATCATCACTGGTCCAATTGTCCTTGTGGAAGCGGACCACACAGGAGGATGAGATATCAGAAGTTATGCAGTAGGTTGCTATCTCTATTCATGACCGCAAGGCAAGTCGGAGGTGGAATGGCAAATACTCTGAACCACTCAAAGCACTGTGGCCTTTTTTAAAGTGGGATGCAGATACAAAAACAGAGACTATCCTTACCAACAATCCTTCTTGAATATCAGAGTCCAACATACAGAGTGCAGCGGAAGACGTTAAATGTGCTTCATTCCGTGAGAACGCAACTCTATAGTTCTACAGTGAGATAGTGCATTTCAGCCTCAAAGGAAGCAATGTCCTCAAACGGAACATTGGTGGCACCAGGATCTAAAGCAGGCTTAAGAAGCCTTGGATGCAGTCAGTCTTTTATTAACTATCATGACCGACACAATGTGATCCATAATACTTCCATTTTGGCAGAAATTACATTCAAGCACAGGCCCCCACTAGAAGGTAGTGATGACATTCAGGTGCTGAAAACGTCTTTTTAATGCCTAAAGGAATGATTGTGAGCTTTACTTACCATATATATTGGTCAAATGATGCCCTATGCCGGAAGACTGTCTTTTTTTTTTTTCTTCAGTATCGGCAATGCAGAGACAATTTGTTGCGAAACACTGCCACTGCTGGTCATTCAGTATAATCTGCAGATGGAAAAGTCCACTGTTAGCACATTTACTACAAGCAATACAAAAAAAATCATGATTTTTATAAAGGGTAAACAGATCAATACTATGGAGTTTGTATTATTGTGCAAATCAGCAGTTCATTAGAAAATCTAATCTCGATTTGTGTTTTTAACCTACCATACTACTCTGAATCTCATGCCTCATTTGGCAACACCCTCTAAACAACTGTAGAAGGTACATTAGGACATAGATAGAGATCTTTTTGCCATCCAAGTGGCAGCGTACCCCTCTCACTTTATTTGTTTTAGGATATGGTACACCAGTAGCAATTAAGCCAGCTGATAAGTTGAGAGGTAGGGTTACGCTACAGTTAATGGGAATAATAAAAGCTATGAATAGCATGTTCATAATCATCATTTGAGCCAATTCCTAGCAGTTCAGCAATAGTGAAGTTGACTAATGCTCAAACTCCCGTTCGTTCAAATTTAAAGGTCTTAAAAAGTGCCCTAATTTCGTACATTTTACCATCATAGCTGTCACTTGGGCGTCCGGTCTACCCTGCTACTCATTTCATTAGCAAGATAAATGTATCTTACTGCTTGCTAGGCAACAACAGAGTGGCCCTCACGTCAGACAACATCTTGCATTTAGCTTTATGATGTCAGCTTGCTAGGCAACAGATTGGCCCTCATGTCAGACAACATCTTGCCTTCGCTTTATGATGTCAGATCATCACTGGTCCAATTGTCCTTGTGGAAGCGGACCACACAGGAGGATGAGATATCAGAAGTTAGGCAGTAGGTTGCTATCTCTATTCATGACCGCAAGGCAAGTCGGAGGTGGAATGGCAAATACTCTGAACCACTCAAAGCACTGTGGCCTTTTTTAAAGTGGGATGCAGATACAAAAACAGAGACTATCCTTACCAACAATCCTTCTTGAATATCAGAGTCCAACATACAGAGTGCAGCGGAAGACGTTAAATGTGCTTCATTCCGTGAGAACGCAACTCTATAGTTCTACAGTGAGATAGTGCATTTCAGCCTCAAAGGAAGCAATGTCCTCAAACGGAACATTGGTGGCACCAGGATCTAAAGCAGGCTTAAGAAGCCTTGGATGCAGTCAGTCTTTTATTAACTATCATGACCGACACAATGTGATCCATAATACTTCCATTTTGGCAGAAATTACATTCAAGCACAGGCCCCCACTAGAAGGTAGTGATGACATTCAGGTGCTGAAAACGTCTTTTTAATGCCTAAAGGAATGATTGTGAGCTTACTTACCATATATATTGGTCAAATGATGCCCTATGCCGGAAGACTGTCTTTTTTTTTTTCTTCAGTATCGGCAATGCAGAGACAATTTGTTGCGAAACACTGCCACTGCTGGTCATTCAGTATAATCTGCAGATGGAAAAGTCCACTGTTAGCACATTTACTACAAGCAATACAAAAAAATCATGATTTTTATAAAGGGTAAGCAGATCAATACTATGGAGTTTGTATTATTGTGCAAATCAGCAGTTCATTAGAAAATCAAATCTCGATTTGTGTTTTTAACCTACCATACTACTCTGAATCTCATGCCTCATTTGGCAACACCCTCTAAACAACTGTAGAAGGTACATTAGGACATAGATAGAGATCTTTTTGCCATCCAAGTGGCAGCGTACCCCTCTCACTTTATTTGTTTTAGGATATGGTACACCAGTAGCAATTAAGCCAGCTGATAAGTTGAGAGGTAGGGTTACGCTACAGTTAATGGGAATAATAAAAGCTATGAATAGCATGTTCATAATCATCATTTGAGCCAATTCCTAGCAGTTCAGCAATAGTGAAGTTGACTAATGCTCAAACTCCCGTTCGTTCAAATTTAAAGGTCTTAAAAAGTGCCCTAATTTCGTACATTTTACCATCATAGCTGTCACTTGGGCGTCCGGTCTACCCTGCTACTCATTTCATTAGCAAGATAAATGTATCTTACTGCTTGCTAGGCAACAACAGAGTGGCCCTCACGTCAGACAACATCTTGCATTTAGCTTTATGATGTCAGCTTGCTAGGCAACAGATTGGCCCTCATGTCAGACAACATCTTGCCTTCGCTTTATGATGTCAGATCATCACTGGTCCAATTGTCCTTGTGGAAGCGGACCACACAGGAGGATGAGATATCAGAAGTTATGCAGTAGGTTGCTATCTCTATTCATGACCGCAAGGCAAGTCGGAGGTGGAATGGCAAATACTCTGAACCACTCAAAGCACTGTGGCCTTTTTTAAAGTGGGATGCAGATACAAAAACAGAGACTATCCTTACCAACAATCCTTCTTGAATATCAGAGTCCAACATACAGAGTGCAGCGGAAGACGTTAAATGTGCTTCATTCCGTGAGAACGCAACTCTATAGTTCTACAGTGAGATAGTGCATTTCAGC
This sequence comes from Lissotriton vulgaris, assembly GCF_964263255.1. Lineage (NCBI taxonomy): Eukaryota > Metazoa > Chordata > Amphibia > Caudata > Salamandridae > Lissotriton > Lissotriton vulgaris. The sequence goes on along the minus strand of NC_141700.1, from coordinate 321,969,766 downwards.
CTCAAAGGAAGCAATGTCCTCAAACGGAACATTGGTGGCACCAGGATCTAAAGCAGGCTTAAGAAGCCTTGGATGCAGTCAGTCTTTTATTAACTATCATGACCGACACAATGTGATCCATAATACTTCCATTTTGGCAGAAATTACATTCAAGCACAGGCCCCCACTAGAAGGTAGTGATGACATTCAGGTGCTGAAAACGTCTTTTTAATGCCTAAAGGAATGATTGTGAGCTTTACTTACCATATATATTGGTCAAATGATGCCCTATGCCGGAAGACTGTCTTTTTTTTTTTTCTTCAGTATCGGCAATGCAGAGACAATTTGTTGCGAAACACTGCCACTGCTGGTCATTCAGTATAATCTGCAGATGGAAAAGTCCACTGTTAGCACATTTACTACAAGCAATACAAAAAAAATCATGATTTTTATAAAGGGTAAACAGATCAATACTATGGAGTTTGTATTATTGTGCAAATCAGCAGTTCATTAGAAAATCTAATCTCGATTTGTGTTTTTAACCTACCATACTACTCTGAATCTCATGCCTCATTTGGCAACACCCTCTAAACAACTGTAGAAGGTACATTAGGACATAGATAGAGATCTTTTTGCCATCCAAGTGGCAGCGTACCCCTCTCACTTTATTTGTTTTAGGATATGGTACACCAGTAGCAATTAAGCCAGCTGATAAGTTGAGAGGTAGGGTTACGCTACAGTTAATGGGAATAATAAAAGCTATGAATAGCATGTTCATAATCATCATTTGAGCCAATTCCTAGCAGTTCAGCAATAGTGAAGTTGACTAATGCTCAAACTCCCGTTCGTTCAAATTTAAAGGTCTTAAAAAGTGCCCTAATTTCGTACATTTTACCATCATAGCTGTCACTTGGGCGTCCGGTCTACCCTGCTACTCATTTCATTAGCAAGATAAATGTATCTTACTGCTTGCTAGGCAACAACAGAGTGGCCCTCACGTCAGACAACATCTTGCATTTAGCTTTATGATGTCAGCTTGCTAGGCAACAGATTGGCCCTCATGTCAGACAACATCTTGCCTTCGCTTTATGATGTCAGATCATCACTGGTCCAATTGTCCTTGTGGAAGCGGACCACACAGGAGGATGAGATATCAGAAGTTAGGCAGTAGGTTGCTATCTCTATTCATGACCGCAAGGCAAGTCGGAGGTGGAATGGCAAATACTCTGAACCACTCAAAGCACTGTGGCCTTTTTTAAAGTGGGATGCAGATACAAAAACAGAGACTATCCTTACCAACAATCCTTCTTGAATATCAGAGTCCAACATACAGAGTGCAGCGGAAGACGTTAAATGTGCTTCATTCCGTGAGAACGCAACTCTATAGTTCTACAGTGAGATAGTGCATTTCAGCCTCAAAGGAAGCAATGTCCTCAAACGGAACATTGGTGGCACCAGGATCTAAAGCAGGCTTAAGAAGCCTTGGATGCAGTCAGTCTTTTATTAACTATCATGACCGACACAATGTGATCCATAATACTTCCATTTTGGCAGAAATTACATTCAAGCACAGGCCCCCACTAGAAGGTAGTGATGACATTCAGGTGCTGAAAACGTCTTTTTAATGCCTAAAGGAATGATTGTGAGCTTTACTTACCATATATATTGGTCAAATGATGCCCTATGCCGGAAGACTGTCTTTTTTTTTTTCTTCAGTATCGGCAATGCAGAGACAATTTGTTGCGAAACACTGCCACTGCTGGTCATTCAGTATAATCTGCAGATGGAAAAGTCCACTGTTAGCACATTTACTACAAGCAATACAAAAAAATCATGATTTTTATAAAGGGTAAACAGATCAATACTATGGAGTTTGTATTATTGTGCAAATCAGCAGTTCATTAGAAAATCAAATCTCGATTTGTGTTTTTAACCTACCATACTACTCTGAATCTCATGCCTCATTTGGCAACACCCTCTAAACAACTGTAGAAGGTACATTAGGACATAGATAGAGATCTTTTTGCCATCCAAGTGGCAGCGTACCCCTCTCACTTTATTTGTTTTAGGATATGGTACACCAGTAGCAATTAAGCCAGCTGATAAGTTGAGAGGTAGGGTTACGCTACAGTTAATGGGAATAATAAAAGCTATGAATAGCATGTTCATAATCATCATTTGAGCCAATTCCTAGCAGTTCAGCAATAGTGAAGTTGACTAATGCTCAAACTCCCGTTCGTTCAAATTTAAAGGTCTTAAAAAGTGCCCTAATTTCGTACATTTTACCATCATAGCTGTCACTTGGGCGTCCGGTCTACCCTGCTACTCATTTCATTAGCAAGATAAATGTATCTTACTGCTTGCTAGGCAACAACAGAGTGGCCCTCACGTCAGACAACATCTTGCATTTAGCTTTATGATGTCAGCTTGCTAGGCAACAGATTGGCCCTCATGTCAGACAACATCTTGCCTTCGCTTTATGATGTCAGATCATCACTGGTCCAATTGTCCTTGTGGAAGCGGACCACACAGGAGGATGAGATATCAGAAGTTAGGCAGTAGGTTGCTATCTCTATTCATGACCGCAAGGCAAGTCGGAGGTGGAATGGCAAATACTCTGAACCACTCAAAGCACTGTGGCCTTTTTTAAAGTGGGATGCAGATACAAAAACAGAGACTATCCTTACCAACAATCCTTCTTGAATATCAGAGTCCAACATACAGAGTGCAGCGGAAGACGTTAAATGTGCTTCATTCCGTGAGAACGCAACTCTATAGTTCTACAGTGAGATAGTGCATTTCAGCCTCAAAGGAAGCAATGTCCTCAAACGGAACATTGGTGGCACCAGGATCTAAAGCAGGCTTAAGAAGCCTTGGATGCAGTCAGTCTTTTATTAACTATCATGACCGACACAATGTGATCCATAATACTTCCATTTTGGCAGAAATTACATTCAAGCACAGGCCCCCACTAGAAGGTAGTGATGACATTCAGGTGCTGAAAACGTCTTTTTAATGCCTAAAGGAATGATTGTGAGCTTTACTTACCATATATATTGGTCAAATGATGCCCTATGCCGGAAGACTGTCTTTTTTTTTTTTCTTCAGTATCGGCAATGCAGAGACAATTTGTTGCGAAACACTGCCACTGCTGGTCATTCAGTATAATCTGCAGATGGAAAAGTCCACTGTTAGCACATTTACTACAAGCAATACAAAAAAATCATGATTTTTATAAAGGGTAAACAGATCAATACTATGGAGTTTGTATTATTGTGCAAATCAGCAGTTCATTAGAAAATCAAATCTCGATTTGTGTTTTTAACCTACCATACTACTCTGAATCTCATGCCTCATTTGGCAACACCCTCTAAACAACTGTAGAAGGTACATTAGGACATAGATAGAGATCTTTTTGCCATCCAAGTGGCAGCGTACCCCTCTCACTTTATTTGTTTTAGGATATGGTACACCAGTAGCAATTAAGCCAGCTGATAAGTTGAGAGGTAGGGTTACGCTACAGTTAATGGGAATAATAAAAGCTATGAATAGCATGTTCATAATCATCATTTGAGCCAATTCCTAGCAGTTCAGCAATAGTGAAGTTGACTAATGCTCAAACTCCCGTTCGTTCAAATTTAAAGGTCTTAAAAAGTGCCCTAATTTCGTACATTTTACCATCATAGCTGTCACTTGGGCGTCCGGTCTACCCTGCTACTCATTTCATTAGCAAGATAAATGTATCTTACTGCTTGCTAGGCAACAACAGAGTGGCCCTCACGTCAGACAACATCTTGCATTTAGCTTTATGATGTCAGCTTGCTAGGCAACAGATTGGCCCTCATGTCAGACAACATCTTGCCTTCGCTTTATGATGTCAGATCATCACTGGTCCAATTGTCCTTGTGGAAGCGGACCACACAGGAGGATGAGATATCAGAAGTTATGCATTAGGTTGCTATCTCTATTCATGACCGCAAGGCAAGTCGGAGGTGGAATGGCAAATACTCTGAACCACTCAAAGCACTGTGGCCTTTTTTAAAGTGGGATGCAGATACAAAAACAGAGACTATCCTTACCAACAATCCTTCTTGAATATCAGAGTCCAACATACAGAGTGCAGCGGAAGACGTTAAATGTGCTTCATTCCGTGAGAACGCAACTCTATAGTTCTACAGTGAGATAGTGCATTTCAGCCTCAAAGGAAGCAATGTCCTCAAACGGAACATTGGTGGCACCAGGATCTAAAGCAGGCTTAAGAAGCCTTGGATGCAGTCAGTCTTTTATTAACTATCATGACCGACACAATGTGATCCATAATACTTCCATTTTGGCAGAAATTACATTCAAGCACAGGCCCCCACTAGAAGGTAGTGATGACATTCAGGTGCTGAAAACGTCTTTTTAATGCCTAAAGGAATGATTGTGAGCTTACTTACCATATATATTGGTCAAATGATGCCCTATGCCGGAAGACTGTCTTTTTTTTTTTCTTCAGTATCGGCAATGCAGAGACAATTTGTTGCGAAACACTGCCACTGCTGGTCATACAGTATAATCTGCAGATGGAAAAGTCCACTGTTAGCACATTTACTACAAGCAATACAAAAAAATCATGATTTTTATAAAGGGTAAGCAGATCAATACTATGGAGTTTGTATTATTGTGCAAATCAGCAGTTCATTAGAAAATCAAATCTCGATTTGTGTTTTTAACCTACCATACTACTCTGAATCTCATGCCTCATTTGGCAACACCCTCTAAACAACTGTAGAAGGTACATTAGGACATAGATAGAGATCTTTTTGCCATCCAAGTGGCAGCGTACCCCTCTCACTTTATTTGTTTTAGGATATGGTACACCAGTAGCAATTAAGCCAGCTGATAAGTTGAGAGGTAGGGTTACGCTACAGTTAATGGGAATAATAAAAGCTATGAATAGCATGTTCATAATCATCATTTGAGCCAATTCCTAGCAGTTCAGCAATAGTGAAGTTGACTAATGCTCAAACTCCCGTTCGTTCAAATTTAAAGGTCTTAAAAAGTGCCCTAATTTCGTACATTTTACCATCATTGCTGTCACTTGGGCGTCCGGTCTACCCTGCTACTCATTTCATTAGCAAGATAAATGTATCTTACTGCTTGCTAGGCAACAACAGAGTGGCCCTCACGTCAGACAACATCTTGCATTTAGCTTTATGATGTCAGCTTGCTAGGCAACAGATTGGCCCTCATGTCAGACAACATCTTGCCTTCGCTTTATGATGTCAGATCATCACTGGTCCAATTGTCCTTGTGGAAGCGGACCACACAGGAGGATGAGATATCAGAAGTTATGCAGTAGGTTGCTATCTCTATTCATGACCGCAAGGCAAGTCGGAGGTGGAATGGCAAATACTCTGAACCACTCAAAGCACTGTGGCCTTTTTTAAAGTGGGATGCAGATACAAAAACAGAGACTATCCTTACCAACAATCCTTCTTGAATATCAGAGTCCAACATACAGAGTGCAGCGGAAGACGTTAAATGTGCTTCATTCCGTGAGAACGCAACTCTATAGTTCTACAGTGAGATAGTGCATTTCAGCCTCAAAGGAAGCAATGTCCTCAAACGGAACATTGGTGGCACCAGGATCTAAAGCAGGCTTAAGAAGCCTTGGATGCAGTCAGTCTTTTATTAACTATCATGACCGACACAATGTGATCCATAATACTTCCATTTTGGCAGAAATTACATTCAAGCACAGGCCCCCACTAGAAGGTAGTGATGACATTCAGGTGCTGAAAACGTCTTTTTAATGCCTAAAGGAATGATTGTGAGCTTTACTTACCATATATATTGGTCAAATGATGCCCTATGCCGGAAGACTGTCTTTTTTTTTTTTCTTCAGTATCGGCAATGCAGAGACAATTTGTTGCGAAACACTGCCACTGCTGGTCATTCAGTATAATCTGCAGATGGAAAAGTCCACTGTTAGCACATTTACTACAAGCAATACAAAAAAATCATGATTTTTATAAAGGGTAAACAGATCAATACTATGGAGTTTGTATTATTGTGCAAATCAGCAGTTCATTAGAAAATCAAATCTCGATTTGTGTTTTTAACCTACCATACTACTCTGAATCTCATGCCTCATTTGGCAACACCCTCTAAACAACTGTAGAAGGTACATTAGGACATAGATAGAGATCTTTTTGCCATCCAAGTGGCAGCGTACCCCTCTCACTTTATTTGTTTTAGGATATGGTACACCAGTAGCAATTAAGCCAGCTGATAAGTTGAGAGGTAGGGTTACGCTACAGTTAATGGGAATAATAAAAGCTATGAATAGCATGTTCATAATCATCATTTGAGCCAATTCCTAGCAGTTCAGCAATAGTGAAGTTGACTAATGCTCAAACTCCCGTTCGTTCAAATTTAAAGGTCTTAAAAAGTGCCCTAATTTCGTACATTTTACCATCATAGCTGTCACTTGGGCGTCCGGTCTACCCTGCTACTCATTTCATTAGCAAGATAAATGTATCTTACTGCTTGCTAGGCAACAACAGAGTGGCCCTCACGTCAGACAACATCTTGCATTTAGCTTTATGATGTCAGCTTGCTAGGCAACAGATTGGCCCTCATGTCAGACAACATCTTGCCTTCGCTTTATGATGTCAGATCATCACTGGTCCAATTGTCCTTGTGGAAGCGGACCACACAGGAGGATGAGATATCAGAAGTTATGCAGTAGGTTGCTATCTCTATTCATGACCGCAAGGCAAGTCGGAGGTGGAATGGCAAATACTCTGAACCACTCAAAGCACTGTGGCCTTTTTTAAAGTGGGATGCAGATACAAAAACAGAGACTATCCTTACCAACAATCCTTCTTGAATATCAGAGTCCAACATACAGAGTGCAGCGGAAGACGTTAAATGTGCTTCATTCCGTGAGAACGCAACTCTATAGTTCTACAGTGAGATAGTGCATTTCAGCCTCAAAGGAAGCAATGTCCTCAAACGGAACATTGGTGGCACCAGGATCTAAAGCAGGCTTAAGAAGCCTTGGATGCAGTCAGTCTTTTATTAACTATCATGACCGACACAATGTGATCCATAATACTTCCATTTTGGCAGAAATTACATTCAAGCACAGGCCCCCACTAGAAGGTAGTGATGACATTCAGGTGCTGAAAACGTCTTTTTAATGCCTAAAGGAATGATTGTGAGCTTACTTACCATATATATTGGTCAAATGATGCCCTATGCCGGAAGACTGTCTTTTTTTTTTTCTTCAGTATCGGCAATGCAGAGACAATTTGTTGCGAAACACTGCCACTGCTGGTCATTCAGTATAATCTGCAGATGGAAAAGTCCACTGTTAGCACATTTACTACAAGCAATACAAAAAAATCATGATTTTTATAAAGGGTAAGCAGATCAATACTATGGAGTTTGTATTATTGTGCAAATCAGCAGTTCATTAGAAAATCAAATCTCGATTTGTGTTTTTAACCTACCATACTACTCTGAATCTCATGCCTCATTTGGCAACACCCTCTAAACAACTGTAGAAGGTACATTAGGACATAGATAGAGATCTTTTTGCCATCCAAGTGGCAGCGTACCCCTCTCACTTTATTTGTTTTAGGATATGGTACACCAGTAGCAATTAAGCCAGCTGATAAGTTGAGAGGTAGGGTTACGCTACAGTTAATGGGAATAATAAAAGCTATGAATAGCATGTTCATAATCATCATTTGAGCCAATTCCTAGCAGTTCAGCAATAGTGAAGTTGACTAATGCTCAAACTCCCGTTCGTTCAAATTTAAAGGTCTTAAAAAGTGCCCTAATTTCGTACATTTTACCATCATAGCTGTCACTTGGGCGTCCGGTCTACCCTGCTACTCATTTCATTAGCAAGATAAATGTATCTTACTGCTTGCTAGGCAACAACAGAGTGGCCCTCACGTCAGACAACATCTTGCATTTAGCTTTATGATGTCAGCTTGCTAGGCAACAGATTGGCCCTCATGTCAGACAACATCTTGCCTTCGCTTTATGATGTCAGATCATCACTGGTCCAATTGTCCTTGTGGAAGCGGACCACACAGGAGGATGAGATATCAGAAGTTATGCAGTAGGTTGCTATCTCTATTCATGACCGCAAGGCAAGTCGGAGGTGGAATGGCAAATACTCTGAACCACTCAAAGCACTGTGGCCTTTTTTAAAGTGGGATGCAGATACAAAAACAGAGACTATCCTTACCAACAATCCTTCTTGAATATCAGAGTCCAACATACAGAGTGCAGCGGAAGACGTTAAATGTGCTTCATTCCGTGAGAACGCAACTCTATAGTTCTACAGTGAGATAGTGCATTTCAGCCTCAAAGGAAGCAATGTCCTCAAACGGAACATTGGTGGCACCAGGATCTAAAGCAGGCTTAAGAAGCCTTGGATGCAGTCAGTCTTTTATTAACTATCATGACCGACACAATGTGATCCATAATACTTCCATTTTGGCAGAAATTACATTCAAGCACAGGCCCCCACTAGAAGGTAGTGATGACATTCAGGTGCTGAAAACGTCTTTTTAATGCCTAAAGGAATGATTGTGAGCTTTACTTACCATATATATTGGTCAAATGATGCCCTATGCCGGAAGACTGTCTTTTTTTTTTTTCTTCAGTATCGGCAATGCAGAGACAATTTGTTGCGAAACACTGCCACTGCTGGTCATTCAGTATAATCTGCAGATGGAAAAGTCCACTGTTAGCACATTTACTACAAGCAATACAAAAAAATCATGATTTTTATAAAGGGTAAACAGATCAATACTATGGAGTTTGTATTATTGTGCAAATCAGCAGTTCATTAGAAAATCTAATCTCGATTTGTGTTTTTAACCTACCATACTACTCTGAATCTCATGCCTCATTTGGCAACACCCTCTAAACAACTGTAGAAGGTACATTAGGACATAGATAGAGATCTTTTTGCCATCCAAGTGGCAGCGTACCCCTCTCACTTTATTTGTTTTAGGATATGGTACACCAGTAGCAATTAAGCCAGCTGATAAGTTGAGAGGTAGGGTTACGCTACAGTTAATGGGAATAATAAAAGCTATGAATAGCATGTTCATAATCATCATTTGAGCCAATTCCTAGCAGTTCAGCAATAGTGAAGTTGACTAATGCTCAAACTCCCGTTCGTTCAAATTTAAAGGTCTTAAAAAGTGCCCTAATTTCGTACATTTTACCATCATAGCTGTCACTTGGGCGTCCGGTCTACCCTGCTACTCATTTCATTAGCAAGATAAATGTATCTTACTGCTTGCTAGGCAACAACAGAGTGGCCCTCACGTCAGACAACATCTTGCATTTAGCTTTATGATGTCAGCTTGCTAGGCAACAGATTGGCCCTCATGTCAGACAACATCTTGCCTTCGCTTTATGATGTCAGATCATCACTGGTCCAATTGTCCTTGTGGAAGCGGACCACACAGGAGGATGAGATATCAGAAGTTATGCAGTAGGTTGCTATCTCTATTCATGACCGCAAGGCAAGTCGGAGGTGGAATGGCAAATACTCTGAACCACTCAAAGCACTGTGGCCTTTTTTAAAGTGGGATGCAGATACAAAAACAGAGACTATCCTTACCAACAATCCTTCTTGAATATCAGAGTCCAACATACAGAGTGCAGCGGAAGACGTTAAATGTGCTTCATTCCGTGAGAACGCAACTCTATAGTTCTACAGTGAGATAGTGCATTTCAGCCTCAAAGGAAGCAATGTCCTCAAACGGAACATTGGTGGCACCAGGATCTAAAGCAGGCTTAAGAAGCCTTGGATGCAGTCAGTCTTTTATTAACTATCATGACCGACACAATGTGATCCATAATACTTCCATTTTGGCAGAAATTACATTCAAGCACAGGCCCCCACTAGAAGGTAGTGATGACATTCAGGTGCTGAAAACGTCTTTTTAATGCCTAAAGGAATGATTGTGAGCTTTACTTACCATATATATTGGTCAAATGATGCCCTATGCCGGAAGACTGTCTTTTTTTTTTTTCTTCAGTATCGGCAATGCAGAGACAATTTGTTGCGAAACACTGCCACTGCTGGTCATTCAGTATAATCTGCAGATGGAAAAGTCCACTGTTAGCACATTTACTACAAGCAATACAAAAAAAATCATGATTTTTATAAAGGGTAAACAGATCAATACTATGGAGTTTGTATTATTGTGCAAATCAGCAGTTCATTAGAAAATCTAATCTCGATTTGTGTTTTTAACCTACCATACTACTCTGAATCTCATGCCTCATTTGGCAACACCCTCTAAACAACTGTAGAAGGTACATTAGGACATAGATAGAGATCTTTTTGCCATCCAAGTGGCAGCGTACCCCTCTCACTTTATTTGTTTTAGGATATGGTACACCAGTAGCAATTAAGCCAGCTGATAAGTTGAGAGGTAGGGTTACGCTACAGTTAATGGGAATAATAAAAGCTATGAATAGCATGTTCATAATCATCATTTGAGCCAATTCCTAGCAGTTCAGCAATAGTGAAGTTGACTAATGCTCAAACTCCCGTTCGTTCAAATTTAAAGGTCTTAAAAAGTGCCCTAATTTCGTACATTTTACCATCATAGCTGTCACTTGGGCGTCCGGTCTACCCTGCTACTCATTTCATTAGCAAGATAAATGTATCTTACTGCTTGCTAGGCAACAACAGAGTGGCCCTCACGTCAGACAACATCTTGCATTTAGCTTTATGATGTCAGCTTGCTAGGCAACAGATTGGCCCTCATGTCAGACAACATCTTGCCTTCGCTTTATGATGTCAGATCATCACTGGTCCAATTGTCCTTGTGGAAGCGGACCACACAGGAGGATGAGATATCAGAAGTTAGGCAGTAGGTTGCTATCTCTATTCATGACCGCAAGGCAAGTCGGAGGTGGAATGGCAAATACTCTGAACCACTCAAAGCACTGTGGCCTTTTTTAAAGTGGGATGCAGATACAAAAACAGAGACTATCCTTACCAACAATCCTTCTTGAATATCAGAGTCCAACATACAGAGTGCAGCGGAAGACGTTAAATGTGCTTCATTCCGTGAGAACGCAACTCTATAGTTCTACAGTGAGATAGTGCATTTCAGCCTCAAAGGAAGCAATGTCCTCAAACGGAACATTGGTGGCACCAGGATCTAAAGCAGGCTTAAGAAGCCTTGGATGCAGTCAGTCTTTTATTAACTATCATGACCGACACAATGTGATCCATAATACTTCCATTTTGGCAGAAATTACATTCAAGCACAGGCCCCCACTAGAAGGTAGTGATGACATTCAGGTGCTGAAAACGTCTTTTTAATGCCTAAAGGAATGATTGTGAGCTTTACTTACCATATATATTGGTCAAATGATGCCCTATGCCGGAAGACTGTCTTTTTTTTTTTTCTTCAGTATCGGCAATGCAGAGACAATTTGTTGCGAAACACTGCCACTGCTGGTCATTCAGTATAATCTGCAGATGGAAAAGTCCACTGTTAGCACATTTACTACAAGCAATACAAAAAAATCATGATTTTTATAAAGGGTAAACAGATCAATACTATGGAGTTTGTATTATTGTGCAAATCAGCAGTTCATTAGAAAATCAAATCTCGATTTGTGTTTTTAACCTACCATACTACTCTGAATCTCATGCCTCATTTGGCAACACCCTCTAAACAACTGTAGAAGGTACATTAGGACATAGATAGAGATCTTTTTGCCATCCAAGTGGCAGCGTACCCCTCTCACTTTATTTGTTTTAGGATATGGTACACCAGTAGCAATTAAGCCAGCTGATAAGTTGAGAGGTAGGGTTACGCTACAGTTAATGGGAATAATAAAAGCTATGAATAGCATGTTCATAATCATCATTTGAGCCAATTCCTAGCAGTTCAGCAATAGTGAAGTTGACTAATGCTCAAACTCCCGTTCGTTCAAATTTAAAGGTCTTAAAAAGTGCCCTAATTTCGTACATTTTACAATCATAGCTGTCACTTGGGCGTCCGGTCTACCCTGCTACTCATTTCATTAGCAAGATAAATGTATCTTACTGCTTGCTAGGCAACAACAGAGTGGCCCTCACGTCAGACAACATCTTGCATTTAGCTTTATGATGTCAGCTTGCTAGGCAACAGATTGGCCCTCATGTCAGACAACATCTTGCCTTCGCTTTATGATGTCAGATCATCACTGGTCCAATTGTCCTTGTGGAAGCGGACCACACAGGAGGATGAGATATCAGAAGTTATGCAGTAGGTTGCTATCTCTATTCATGACCGCAAGGCAAGTCGGAGGTGGAATGGCAAATACTCTGAACCACTCAAAGCACTGTGGCCTTTTTTAAAGTGGGATGCAGATACAAAAACAGAGACTATCCTCACCAACAATCCTTCTTGAATATCAGAGTCCAACATACAGAGTGCAGCGGAAGACGTTAAATGTGCTTCATTCCGTGAGAACGCAACTCTATAGTTCTACAGTGAGATAGTGCATTTCAGCCTCAAAGGAAGCAATGTCCTCAAACGGAACATTGGTGGCACCAGGATCTAAAGCAGGCTTAAGAAGCCTTGGATGCAGTCAGTCTTTTATTAACTATCATGACCGACACAATGTGATCCATAATACTTCCATTTTGGCAGAAATTACATTCAAGCACAGGCCCCCACTAGAAGGTAGTGATGACATTCAGGTGCTGAAAACGTCTTTTTAATGCCTAAAGGAATGATTGTGAGCTTTACTTACCATATATATTGGTCAAATGATGCCCTATGCCGGAAGACTGTCTTTTTTTTTTTTCTTCAGTATCGGCAATGCAGAGACAATTTGTTGCGAAACACTGCCACTGCTGGTCATTCAGTATAATCTGCAGATGGAAAAGTCCACTGTTAGCACATTTACTACAAGCAATACAAAAAAATCATGATTTTTATAAAGGGTAAACAGATCAATACTATGGAGTTTGTATTATTGTGCAAATCAGCAGTTCATTAGAAAATCAAATCTCGATTTGTGTTTTTAACCTACCATACTACTCTGAATCTCATGCCTCATTTGGCAACACCCTCTAAACAACTGTAGAAGGTACATTAGGACATAGATAGAGATCTTTTTGCCATCCAAGTGGCAGCGTACCCCTCTCACTTTATTTGTTTTAGGATATGGTACACCAGTAGCAATTAAGCCAGCTGATAAGTTGAGAGGTAGGGTTACGCTACAGTTAATGGGAATAATAAAAGCTATGAATAGCATGTTCATAATCATCATTTGAGCCAATTCCTAGCAGTTCAGCAATAGTGAAGTTGACTAATGCTCAAACTCCCGTTCGTTCAAATTTAAAGGTCTTAAAAAGTGCCCTAATTTCGTACATTTTACCATCATAGCTGTCACTTGGGCGTCCGGTCTACCCTGCTACTCATTTCATTAGCAAGATAAATGTATCTTACTGCTTGCTAGGCAACAACAGAGTGGCCCTCACGTCAGACAACATCTTGCATTTAGCTTTATGATGTCAGCTTGCTAGGCAACAGATTGGCCCTCATGTCAGACAACATCTTGCCTTCGCTTTATGATGTCAGATCATCACTGGTCCAATTGTCCTTGTGGAAGCGGACCACACAGGAGGATGAGATATCAGAAGTTATGCAGTAGGTTGCTATCTCTATTCATGACCGCAAGGCAAGTCGGAGGTGGAATGGCAAATACTCTGAACCACTCAAAGCACTGTGGCCTTTTTTAAAGTGGGATGCAGATACAAAAACAGAGACTATCCTTACCAACAATCCTTCTTGAATATCAGAGTCCAACATACAGAGTGCAGCGGAAGACGTTAAATGTGCTTCATTCCGTGAGAACGCAACTCTATAGTTCTACAGTGAGATAGTGCATTTCAGCCTCAAAGGAAGCAATGTCCTCAAACGGAACATTGGTGGCACCAGGATCTAAAGCAGGCTTAAGAAGCCTTGGATGCAGTCAGTCTTTTATTAACTATCATGACCGACACAATGTGATCCATAATACTTCCATTTTGGCAGAAATTACATTCAAGCACAGGCCCCCACTAGAAGGTAGTGATGACATTCAGGTGCTGAAAACGTCTTTTTAATGCCTAAAGGAATGATTGTGAGCTTTACTTACCATATATATTGGTCAAATGATGCCCTATGCCGGAAGACTGTCTTTTTTTTTTTTCTTCAGTATCGGCAATGCAGAGACAATTTGTTGCGAAACACTGCCACTGCTGGTCATTCAGTATAATCTGCAGATGGAAAAGTCCACTGTTAGCACATTTACTACAAGCAATACAAAAAAAATCATGATTTTTATAAAGGGTAAACAGATCAATACTATGGAGTTTGTATTATTGTGCAAATCAGCAGTTCATTAGAAAATCTAATCTCGATTTGTGTTTTTAACCTACCATACTACTCTGAATCTCATGCCTCATTTGGCAACACCCTCTAAACAACTGTAGAAGGTACATTAGGACATAGATAGAGATCTTTTTGCCATCCAAGTGGCAGCGTACCCCTCTCACTTTATTTGTTTTAGGATATGGTACACCAGTAGCAATTAAGCCAGCTGATAAGTTGAGAGGTAGGGTTACGCTACAGTTAATGGGAATAATAAAAGCTATGAATAGCATGTTCATAATCATCATTTGAGCCAATTCCTAGCAGTTCAGCAATAGTGAAGTTGACTAATGCTCAAACTCCCGTTCGTTCAAATTTAAAGGTCTTAAAAAGTGCCCTAATTTCGTACATTTTACCATCATAGCTGTCACTTGGGCGTCCGGTCTACCCTGCTACTCATTTCATTAGCAAGATAAATGTATCTTACTGCTTGCTAGGCAACAACAGAGTGGCCCTCACGTCAGACAACATCTTGCATTTAGCTTTATGATGTCAGCTTGCTAGGCAACAGATTGGCCCTCATGTCAGACAACATCTTGCCTTCGCTTTATGATGTCAGATCATCACTGGTCCAATTGTCCTTGTGGAAGCGGACCACACAGGAGGATGAGATATCAGAAGTTAGGCAGTAGGTTGCTATCTCTATTCATGACCGCAAGGCAAGTCGGAGGTGGAATGGCAAATACTCTGAACCACTCAAAGCACTGTGGCCTTTTTTAAAGTGGGATGCAGATACAAAAACAGAGACTATCCTTACCAACAATCCTTCTTGAATATCAGAGTCCAACATACAGAGTGCAGCGGAAGACGTTAAATGTGCTTCATTCCGTGAGAACGCAACTCTATAGTTCTACAGTGAGATAGTGCATTTCAGCCTCAAAGGAAGCAATGTCCTCAAACGGAACATTGGTGGCACCAGGATCTAAAGCAGGCTTAAGAAGCCTTGGATGCAGTCAGTCTTTTATTAACTATCATGACCGACACAATGTGATCCATAATACTTCCATTTTGGCAGAAATTACATTCAAGCACAGGCCCCCACTAGAAGGTAGTGATGACATTCAGGTGCTGAAAACGTCTTTTTAATGCCTAAAGGAATGATTGTGAGCTTTACTTACCATATATATTGGTCAAATGATGCCCTATGCCGGAAGACTGTCTTTTTTTTTTTTCTTCAGTATCGGCAATGCAGAGACAATTTGTTGCGAAACACTGCCACTGCTGGTCATTCAGTATAATCTGCAGATGGAAAAGTCCACTGTTAGCACATTTACTACAAGCAATACAAAAAAATCATGATTTTTATAAAGGGTAAACAGATCAATACTATGGAGTTTGTATTATTGTGCAAATCAGCAGTTCATTAGAAAATCAAATCTCGATTTGTGTTTTTAACCTACCATACTACTCTGAATCTCATGCCTCATTTGGCAACACCCTCTAAACAACTGTAGAAGGTACATTAGGACATAGATAGAGATCTTTTTGCCATCCAAGTGGCAGCGTACCCCTCTCACTTTATTTGTTTTAGGATATGGTACACCAGTAGCAATTAAGCCAGCTGATAAGTTGAGAGGTAGGGTTACGCTACAGTTAATGGGAATAATAAAAGCTATGAATAGCATGTTCATAATCATCATTTGAGCCAATTCCTAGCAGTTCAGCAATAGTGAAGTTGACTAATGCTCAAACTCCCGTTCGTTCAAATTTAAAGGTCTTAAAAAGTGCCCTAATTTCGTACATTTTACCATCATAGCTGTCACTTGGGCGTCCGGTCTACCCTGCTACTCATTTCATTAGCAAGATAAATGTATCTTACTGCTTGCTAGGCAACAACAGAGTGGCCCTCACGTCAGACAACATCTTGCATTTAGCTTTATGATGTCAGCTTGCTAGGCAACAGATTGGCCCTCATGTCAGACAACATCTTGCCTTCGCTTTATGATGTCAGATCATCACTGGTCCAATTGTCCTTGTGGAAGCGGACCACACAGGAGGATGAGATATCAGAAGTTATGCAGTAGGTTGCTATCTCTATTCATGACCGCAAGGCAAGTCGGAGGTGGAATGGCAAATACTCTGAACCACTCAAAGCACTGTGGCCTTTTTTAAAGTGGGATGCAGATACAAAAACAGAGACTATCCTTACCAACAATCCTTCTTGAATATCAGAGTCCAACATACAGAGTGCAGCGGAAGACGTTAAATGTGCTTCATTCCGTGAGAACGCAACTCTATAGTTCTACAGTGAGATAGTGCATTTCAGCCTCAAAGGAAGCAATGTCCTCAAACGGAACATTGGTGGCACCAGGATCTAAAGCAGGCTTAAGAAGCCTTGGATGCAGTCAGTCTTTTATTAACTATCATGACCGACACAATGTGATCCATAATACTTCCATTTTGGCAGAAATTACATTCAAGCACAGGCCCCCACTAGAAGGTAGTGATGACATTCAGGTGCTGAAAACGTCTTTTTAATGCCTAAAGGAATGATTGTGAGCTTACTTACCATATATATTGGTCAAATGATGCCCTATGCCGGAAGACTGTCTTTTTTTTTTTCTTCAGTATCGGCAATGCAGAGACAATTTGTTGCGAAACACTGCCACTGCTGGTCATTCAGTATAATCTGCAGATGGAAAAGTCCACTGTTAGCACATTTACTACAAGCAATACAAAAAAATCATGATTTTTATAAAGGGTAAGCAGATCAATACTATGGAGTTTGTATTATTGTGCAAATCAGCAGTTCATTAGAAAATCAAATCTCGATTTGTGTTTTTAACCTACCATACTACTCTGAATCTCATGCCTCATTTGGCAACACCCTCTAAACAACTGTAGAAGGTACATTAGGACATAGATAGAGATCTTTTTGCCATCCAAGTGGCAGCGTACCCCTCTCACTTTGTTTGTTTTAGGATATGGTACACCAGTAGCAATTAAGCCAGCTGATAAGTTGAGAGGTAGGGTTACGCTACAGTTAATGGGAATAATAAAAGCTATGAATAGCATGTTCATAATCATCATTTGAGCCAATTCCTAGCAGTTCAGCAATAGTGAAGTTGACTAATGCTCAAACTCCCGTTCGTTCAAATTTAAAGGTCTTAAAAAGTGCCCTAATTTCGTACATTTTACCATCATAGCTGTCACTTGGGCGTCCGGTCTACCCTGCTACTCATTTCATTAGCAAGATAAATGTATCTTACTGCTTGCTAGGCAACAACAGAGTGGCCCTCACGTCAGACAACATCTTGCATTTAGCTTTATGATGTCAGCTTGCTAGGCAACAGATTGGCCCTCATGTCAGACAACATCTTGCCTTCGCTTTATGATGTCAGATCATCACTGGTCCAATTGTCCTTGTGGAAGCGGACCACACAGGAGGATGAGATATCAGAAGTTATGCAGTAGGTTGCTATCTCTATTCATGACCGCAAGGCAAGTCGGAGGTGGAATGGCAAATACTCTGAACCACTCAAAGCACTGTGGCCTTTTTTAAAGTGGGATGCAGATACAAAAACAGAGACTATCCTTACCAACAATCCTTCTTGAATATCAGAGTCCAACATACAGAGTGCAGCGGAAGACGTTAAATGTGCTTCATTCCGTGAGAACGCAACTCTATAGTTCTACAGTGAGATAGTGCATTTCAGCCTCAAAGGAAGCAATGTCCTCAAACGGAACATTGGTGGCACCAGGATCTAAAGCAGGCTTAAGAAGCCTTGGATGCAGTCAGTCTTTTATTAACTATCATGACCGACACAATGTGATCCATAATACTTCCATTTTGGCAGAAATTACATTCAAGCACAGGCCCCCACTAGAAGGTAGTGATGACATTCAGGTGCTGAAAACGTCTTTTTAATGCCTAAAGGAATGATTGTGAGCTTTACTTACCATATATATTGGTCAAATGATGCCCTATGCCGGAAGACTGTCTTTTTTTTTTTTCTTCAGTATCGGCAATGCAGAGACAATTTGTTGCGAAACACTGCCACTGCTGGTCATTCAGTATAATCTGCAGATGGAAAAGTCCACTGTTAGCACATTTACTACAAGCAATACAAAAAAAATCATGATTTTTATAAAGGGTAAACAGATCAATACTATGGAGTTTGTATTATTGTGCAAATCAGCAGTTCATTAGAAAATCTAATCTCGATTTGTGTTTTTAACCTACCATACTACTCTGAATCTCATGCCTCATTTGGCAACACCCTCTAAACAACTGTAGAAGGTACATTAGGACATAGATAGAGATCTTTTTGCCATCCAAGTGGCAGCGTACCCCTCTCACTTTATTTGTTTTAGGATATGGTACACCAGTAGCAATTAAGCCAGCTGATAAGTTGAGAGGTAGGGTTACGCTACAGTTAATGGGAATAATAAAAGCTATGAATAGCATGTTCATAATCATCATTTGAGCCAATTCCTAGCAGTTCAGCAATAGTGAAGTTGACTAATGCTCAAACTCCCGTTCGTTCAAATTTAAAGGTCTTAAAAAGTGCCCTAATTTCGTACATTTTACCATCATAGCTGTCACTTGGGCGTCCGGTCTACCCTGCTACTCATTTCATTAGCAAGATAAATGTATCTTACTGCTTGCTAGGCAACAACAGAGTGGCCCTCACGTCAGACAACATCTTGCATTTAGCTTTATGATGTCAGCTTGCTAGGCAACAGATTGGCCCTCATGTCAGACAACATCTTGCCTTCGCTTTATGATGTCAGATCATCACTGGTCCAATTGTCCTTGTGGAAGCGGACCACACAGGAGGATGAGATATCAGAAGTTAGGCAGTAGGTTGCTATCTCTATTCATGACCGCAAGGCAAGTCGGAGGTGGAATGGCAAATACTCTGAACCACTCAAAGCACTGTGGCCTTTTTTAAAGTGGGATGCAGATACAAAAACAGAGACTATCCTTACCAACAATCCTTCTTGAATATCAGAGTCCAACATACAGAGTGCAGCGGAAGACGTTAAATGTGCTTCATTCCGTGAGAACGCAACTCTATAGTTCTACAGTGAGATAGTGCATTTCAGCCTCAAAGGAAGCAATGTCCTCAAACGGAACATTGGTGGCACCAGGATCTAAAGCAGGCTTAAGAAGCCTTGGATGCAGTCAGTCTTTTATTAACTATCATGACCGACACAATGTGATCCATAATACTTCCATTTTGGCAGAAATTACATTCAAGCACAGGCCCCCACTAGAAGGTAGTGATGACATTCAGGTGCTGAAAACGTCTTTTTAATGCCTAAAGGAATGATTGTGAGCTTTACTTACCATATATATTGGTCAAATGATGCCCTATGCCGGAAGACTGTCTTTTTTTTTTTTTCTTCAGTATCGGCAATGCAGAGACAATTTGTTGCGAAACACTGCCACTGCTGGTCATTCAGTATAATCTGCAGATGGAAAAGTCCACTGTTAGCACATTTACTACAAGCAATACAAAAAAATCATGATTTTTATAAAGGGTAAACAGATCAATACTATGGAGTTTGTATTATTGTGCAAATCAGCAGTTCATTAGAAAATCAAATCTCGATTTGTGTTTTTAACCTACCATACTACTCTGAATCTCATGCCTCATTTGGCAACACCCTCTAAACAACTGTAGAAGGTACATTAGGACATAGATAGAGATCTTTTTGCCATCCAAGTGGCAGCGTACCCCTCTCACTTTATTTGTTTTAGGATATGGTACACCAGTAGCAATTAAGCCAGCTGATAAGTTGAGAGGTAGGGTTACGCTACAGTTAATGGGAATAATAAAAGCTATGAATAGCATGTTCATAATCATCATTTGAGCCAATTCCTAGCAGTTCAGCAATAGTGAAGTTGACTAATGCTCAAACTCCCGTTCGTTCAAATTTAAAGGTCTTAAAAAGTGCCCTAATTTCGTACATTTTACCATCATAGCTGTCACTTGGGCGTCCGGTCTACCCTGCTACTCATTTCATTAGCAAGATAAATGTATCTTACTGCTTGCTAGGCAACAACAGAGTGGCCCTCACGTCAGACAACATCTTGCATTTAGCTTTATGATGTCAGCTTGCTAGGCAACAGATTGGCCCTCATGTCAGACAACATCTTGCCTTCGCTTTATGATGTCAGATCATCACTGGTCCAATTGTCCTTGTGGAAGCGGACCACACAGGAGGATGAGATATCAGAAGTTATGCAGTAGGTTGCTATCTCTATTCATGACCGCAAGGCAAGTCGGAGGTGGAATGGCAAATACTCTGAACCACTCAAAGCACTGTGGCCTTTTTTAAAGTGGGATGCAGATACAAAAACAGAGACTATCCTTACCAACAATCCTTCTTGAATATCAGAGTCCAACATACAGAGTGCAGCGGAAGACGTTAAATGTGCTTCATTCCGTGAGAACGCAACTCTATAGTTCTACAGTGAGATAGTGCATTTCAGCCTCAAAGGAAGCAATGTCCTCAAACGGAACATTGGTGGCACCAGGATCTAAAGCAGGCTTAAGAAGCCTTGGATGCAGTCAGTCTTTTATTAACTATCATGACCGACACAATGTGATCCATAATACTTCCATTTTGGCAGAAATTACATTCAAGCACAGGCCCCCACTAGAAGGTAGTGATGACATTCAGGTGCTGAAAACGTCTTTTTAATGCCTAAAGGAATGATTGTGAGCTTTACTTACCATATATATTGGTCAAATGATGCCCTATGCCGGAAGACTGTCTTTTTTTTTTTTCTTCAGTATCGGCAATGCAGAGACAATTTGTTGCGAAACACTGCCACTGCTGGTCATTCAGTATAATCTGCAGATGGAAAAGTCCACTGTTAGCACATTTACTACAAGCAATACAAAAAAATCATGATTTTTATAAAGGGTAAACAGATCAATACTATGGAGTTTGTATTATTGTGCAAATCAGCAGTTCATTAGAAAATCAAATCTCGATTTGTGTTTTTAACCTACCATACTACTCTGAATCTCATGCCTCATTTGGCAACACCCTCTAAACAACTGTAGAAGGTACATTAGGACATAGATAGAGATCTTTTTGCCATCCAAGTGGCAGCGTACCCCTCTCACTTTATTTGTTTTAGGATAGGGTACACCAGTAGCAATTAAGCCAGCTGATAAGTTGAGAGGTAGGGTTACGCTACAGTTAATGGGAATAATAAAAGCTATGAATAGCATGTTCATAATCATCATTTGAGCCAATTCCTAGCAGTTCAGCAATAGTGAAGTTGACTAATGCTCAAACTCCCGTTCGTTCAAATTTAAAGGTCTTAAAAAGTGCCCTAATTTCGTACATTTTACCATCATAGCTGTCACTTGGGCGTCCGGTCTACCCTGCTACTCATTTCATTAGCAAGATAAATGTATCTTACTGCTTGCTAGGCAACAACAGAGTGGCCCTCACGTCAGACAACATCTTGCATTTAGCTTTATGATGTCAGCTTGCTAGGCAACAGATTGGCCCTCATGTCAGACAACATCTTGCCTTCGCTTTATGATGTCAGATCATCACTGGTCCAATTGTCCTTGTGGAAGCGGACCACACAGGAGGATGAGATATCAGAAGTTATGCAGTAGGTTGCTATCTCTATTCATGACCGCAAGGCAAGTCGGAGGTGGAATGGCAAATACTCTGAACCACTCAAAGCACTGTGGCCTTTTTTAAAGTGGGATGCAGATACAAAAACAGAGACTATCCTTACCAACAATCCTTCTTGAATATCAGAGTCCAACATACAGAGTGCAGCGGAAGACGTTAAATGTGCTTCATTCCGTGAGAACGCAACTCTATAGTTCTACAGTGAGATAGTGCATTTCAGCCTCAAAGGAAGCAATGTCCTCAAACGGAACATTGGTGGCACCAGGATCTAAAGCAGGCTTAAGAAGCCTTGGATGCAGTCAGTCTTTTATTAACTATCATGACCGACACAATGTGATCCATAATACTTCCATTTTGGCAGAAATTACATTCAAGCACAGGCCCCCACTAGAAGGTAGTGATGACATTCAGGTGCTGAAAACGTCTTTTTAATGCCT
This sequence comes from Lissotriton vulgaris, assembly GCF_964263255.1. NCBI lineage: Eukaryota > Metazoa > Chordata > Amphibia > Caudata > Salamandridae > Lissotriton > Lissotriton vulgaris. Next base: position 321,947,280 of record NC_141700.1, on the reverse strand, counting down.
AAAGGAATGATTGTGAGCTTTACTTACCATATATATTGGTCAAATGATGCCCTATGCCGGAAGACTGTCTTTTTTTTTTTTCTTCAGTATCGGCAATGCAGAGACAATTTGTTGCGAAACACTGCCACTGCTGGTCATTCAGTATAATCTGCAGATGGAAAAGTCCACTGTTAGCACATTTACTACAAGCAATACAAAAAAATCATGATTTTTATAAAGGGTAAACAGATCAATACTATGGAGTTTGTATTATTGTGCAAATCAGCAGTTCATTAGAAAATCTAATCTCGATTTGTGTTTTTAACCTACCATACTACTCTGAATCTCATGCCTCATTTGGCAACACCCTCTAAACAACTGTAGAAGGTACATTAGGACATAGATAGAGATCTTTTTGCCATCCAAGTGGCAGCGTACCCCTCTCACTTTATTTGTTTTAGGATATGGTACACCAGTAGCAATTAAGCCAGCTGATAAGTTGAGAGGTAGGGTTACGCTACAGTTAATGGGAATAATAAAAGCTATGAATAGCATGTTCATAATCATCATTTGAGCCAATTCCTAGCAGTTCAGCAATAGTGAAGTTGACTAATGCTCAAACTCCCGTTCGTTCAAATTTAAAGGTCTTAAAAAGTGCCCTAATTTCGTACATTTTACCATCATAGCTGTCACTTGGGCGTCCGGTCTACCCTGCTACTCATTTCATTAGCAAGATAAATGTATCTTACTGCTTGCTAGGCAACAACAGAGTGGCCCTCACGTCAGACAACATCTTGCATTTAGCTTTATGATGTCAGCTTGCTAGGCAACAGATTGGCCCTCATGTCAGACAACATCTTGCCTTCGCTTTATGATGTCAGATCATCACTGGTCCAATTGTCCTTGTGGAAGCGGACCACACAGGAGGATGAGATATCAGAAGTTATGCAGTAGGTTGCTATCTCTATTCATGACCGCAAGGCAAGTCGGAGGTGGAATGGCAAATACTCTGAACCACTCAAAGCACTGTGGCCTTTTTTAAAGTGGGATGCAGATACAAAAACAGAGACTATCCTTACCAACAATCCTTCTTGAATATCAGAGTCCAACATACAGAGTGCAGCGGAAGACGTTAAATGTGCTTCATTCCGTGAGAACGCAACTCTATAGTTCTACAGTGAGATAGTGCATTTCAGCCTCAAAGGAAGCAATGTCCTCAAACGGAACATTGGTGGCACCAGGATCTAAAGCAGGCTTAAGAAGCCTTGGATGCAGTCAGTCTTTTATTAACTATCATGACCGACACAATGTGATCCATAATACTTCCATTTTGGCAGAAATTACATTCAAGCACAGGCCCCCACTAGAAGGTAGTGATGACATTCAGGTGCTGAAAACGTCTTTTTAATGCCTAAAGGAATGATTGTGAGCTTACTTACCATATATATTGGTCAAATGATGCCCTATGCCGGAAGACTGTCTTTTTTTTTTTCTTCAGTATCGGCAATGCAGAGACAATTTGTTGCGAAACACTGCCACTGCTGGTCATTCAGTATAATCTGCAGATGGAAAAGTCCACTGTTAGCACATTTACTACAAGCAATACAAAAAAATCATGATTTTTATAAAGGGTAAGCAGATCAATACTATGGAGTTTGTATTATTGTGCAAATCAGCAGTTCATTAGAAAATCAAATCTCGATTTGTGTTTTTAACCTACCATACTACTCTGAATCTCATGCCTCATTTGGCAACACCCTCTAAACAACTGTAGAAGGTACATTAGGACATAGATAGAGATCTTTTTGCCATCCAAGTGGCAGCGTACCCCTCTCACTTTATTTGTTTTAGGATATGGTACACCAGTAGCAATTAAGCCAGCTGATAAGTTGAGAGGTAGGGTTACGCTACAGTTAATGGGAATAATAAAAGCTATGAATAGCATGTTCATAATCATCATTTGAGCCAATTCCTAGCAGTTCAGCAATAGTGAAGTTGACTAATGCTCAAACTCCCGTTCGTTCAAATTTAAAGGTCTTAAAAAGTGCCCTAATTTCGTACATTTTACCATCATAGCTGTCACTTGGGCGTCCGGTCTACCCTGCTACTCATTTCATTAGCAAGATAAATGTATCTTACTGCTTGCTAGGCAACAACAGAGTGGCCCTCACGTCAGACAACATCTTGCATTTAGCTTTATGATGTCAGCTTGCTAGGCAACAGATTGGCCCTCATGTCAGACAACATCTTGCCTTCGCTTTATGATGTCAGATCATCACTGGTCCAATTGTCCTTGTGGAAGCGGACCACACAGGAGGATGAGATATCAGAAGTTATGCAGTAGGTTGCTATCTCTATTCATGACCGCAAGGCAAGTCGGAGGTGGAATGGCAAATACTCTGAACCACTCAAAGCACTGTGGCCTTTTTTAAAGTGGGATGCAGATACAAAAACAGAGACTATCCTTACCAACAATCCTTCTTGAGTATCAGAGTTCAACATACAGAGTGCAGCGGAAGACGTTAAATGTGCTTCATTCCGTGAGAACGCAACTCTATAGTTCTACAGTGAGATAGTGCATTTCAGCCTCAAAGGAAGCAATGTCCTCAAACGGAACATTGGTGGCACCAGGATCTAAAGCAGGCTTAAGAAGCCTTGGATGCAGTCAGTCTTTTATTAACTATCATGACCGACACAATGTGATCCATAATACTTCCATTTTGGCAGAAATTACATTCAAGCACAGGCCCCCACTAGAAGGTAGTGATGACATTCAGGTGCTGAAAACGTCTTTTTAATGCCTAAAGGAATGATTGTGAGCTTTACTTACCATATATATTGGTCAAATGATGCCCTATGCCGGAAGACTGTCTTTTTTTTTTTTCTTCAGTATCGGCAATGCAGAGACAATTTGTTGCGAAACACTGCCACTGCTGGTCATTCAGTATAATCTGCAGATGGAAAAGTCCACTGTTAGCACATTTACTACAAGCAATACAAAAAAAATCATGATTTTTATAAAGGGTAAACAGATCAATACTATGGAGTTTGTATTATTGTGCAAATCAGCAGTTCATTAGAAAATCTAATCTCGATTTGTGTTTTTAACCTACCATACTACTCTGAATCTCATGCCTCATTTGGCAACACCCTCTAAACAACTGTAGAAGGTACATTAGGACATAGATAGAGATCTTTTTGCCATCCAAGTGGCAGCGTACCCCTCTCACTTTATTTGTTTTAGGATATGGTACACCAGTAGCAATTAAGCCAGCTGATAAGTTGAGAGGTAGGGTTACGCTACAGTTAATGGGAATAATAAAAGCTATGAATAGCATGTTCATAATCATCATTTGAGCCAATTCCTAGCAGTTCAGCAATAGTGAAGTTGACTAATGCTCAAACTCCCGTTCGTTCAAATTTAAAGGTCTTAAAAAGTGCCCTAATTTCGTACATTTTACCATCATAGCTGTCACTTGGGCGTCCGGTCTACCCTGCTACTCATTTCATTAGCAAGATAAATGTATCTTACTGCTTGCTAGGCAACAACAGAGTGGCCCTCACGTCAGACAACATCTTGCATTTAGCTTTATGATGTCAGCTTGCTAGGCAACAGATTGGCCCTCATGTCAGACAACATCTTGCCTTCGCTTTATGATGTCAGATCATCACTGGTCCAATTGTCCTTGTGGAAGCGGACCACACAGGAGGATGAGATATCAGAAGTTATGCAGTAGGTTGCTATCTCTATTCATGACCGCAAGGCAAGTCGGAGGTGGAATGGCAAATACTCTGAACCACTCAAAGCACTGTGGCCTTTTTTAAAGTGGGATGCAGATACAAAAACAGAGACTATCCTTACCAACAATCCTTCTTGAATATCAGAGTCCAACATACAGAGTGCAGCGGAAGACGTTAAATGTGCTTCATTCCGTGAGAACGCAACTCTATAGTTCTACAGTGAGATAGTGCATTTCAGCCTCAAAGGAAGCAATGTCCTCAAACGGAACATTGGTGGCACCAGGATCTAAAGCAGGCTTAAGAAGCCTTGGATGCAGTCAGTCTTTTATTAACTATCATGACCGACACAATGTGATCCATAATACTTCCATTTTGGCAGAAATTACATTCAAGCACAGGCCCCCACTAGAAGGTAGTGATGACATTCAGGTGCTGAAAACGTCTTTTTAATGCCTAAAGGAATGATTGTGAGCTTTACTTACCATATATATTGGTCAAATGATGCCCTATGCCGGAAGACTGTCTTTTTTTTTTTTCTTCAGTATCGGCAATGCAGAGACAATTTGTTGCGAAACACTGCCACTGCTGGTCATTCAGTATAATCTGCAGATGGAAAAGTCCACTGTTAGCACATTTACTACAAGCAATACAAAAAAATCATGATTTTTATAAAGGGTAAACAGATCAATACTATGGAGTTTGTATTATTGTGCAAATCAGCAGTTCATTAGAAAATCTAATCTCGATTTGTGTTTTTAACCTACCATACTACTCTGAATCTCATGCCTCATTTGGCAACACCCTCTAAACAACTGTAGAAGGTACATTAGGACATAGATAGAGATCTTTTTGCCATCCAAGTGGCAGCGTACCCCTCTCACTTTATTTGTTTTAGGATATGGTACACCAGTAGCAATTAAGCCAGCTGATAAGTTGAGAGGTAGGGTTACGCTACAGTTAATGGGAATAATAAAAGCTATGAATAGCATGTTCATAATCATCATTTGAGCCAATTCCTAGCAGTTCAGCAATAGTGAAGTTGACTAATGCTCAAACTCCCGTTCGTTCAAATTTAAAGGTCTTAAAAAGTGCCCTAATTTCGTACATTTTACCATCATAGCTGTCACTTGGGCGTCCGGTCTACCCTGCTACTCATTTCATTAGCAAGATAAATGTATCTTACTGCTTGCTAGGCAACAACAGAGTGGCCCTCACGTCAGACAACATCTTGCATTTAGCTTTATGATGTCAGCTTGCTAGGCAACAGATTGGCCCTCATGTCAGACAACATCTTGCCTTCGCTTTATGATGTCAGATCATCACTGGTCCAATTGTCCTTGTGGAAGCGGACCACACAGGAGGATGAGATATCAGAAGTTATGCAGTAGGTTGCTATCTCTATTCATGACCGCAAGGCAAGTCGGAGGTGGAATGGCAAATACTCTGAACCACTCAAAGCACTGTGGCCTTTTTTAAAGTGGGATGCAGATACAAAAACAGAGACTATCCTTACCAACAATCCTTCTTGAATATCAGAGTCCAACATACAGAGTGCAGCGGAAGACGTTAAATGTGCTTCATTCCGTGAGAACGCAACTCTATAGTTCTACAGTGAGATAGTGCATTTCAGCCTCAAAGGAAGCAATGTCCTCAAACGGAACATTGGTGGCACCAGGATCTAAAGCAGGCTTAAGAAGCCTTGGATGCAGTCAGTCTTTTATTAACTATCATGACCGACACAATGTGATCCATAATACTTCCATTTTGGCAGAAATTACATTCAAGCACAGGCCCCCACTAGAAGGTAGTGATGACATTCAGGTGCTGAAAACGTCTTTTTAATGCCTAAAGGAATGATTGTGAGCTTACTTACCATATATATTGGTCAAATGATGCCCTATGCCGGAAGACTGTCTTTTTTTTTTTCTTCAGTATCGGCAATGCAGAGACAATTTGTTGCGAAACACTGCCACTGCTGGTCATTCAGTATAATCTGCAGATGGAAAAGTCCACTGTTAGCACATTTACTACAAGCAATACAAAAAAATCATGATTTTTATAAAGGGTAAGCAGATCAATACTATGGAGTTTGTATTATTGTGCAAATCAGCAGTTCATTAGAAAATCAAATCTCGATTTGTGTTTTTAACCTACCATACTACTCTGAATCTCATGCCTCATTTGGCAACACCCTCTAAACAACTGTAGAAGGTACATTAGGACATAGATAGAGATCTTTTTGCCATCCAAGTGGCAGCGTACCCCTCTCACTTTATTTGTTTTAGGATATGGTACACCAGTAGCAATTAAGCCAGCTGATAAGTTGAGAGGTAGGGTTACGCTACAGTTAATGGGAATAATAAAAGCTATGAATAGCATGTTCATAATCATCATTTGAGCCAATTCCTAGCAGTTCAGCAATAGTGAAGTTGACTAATGCTCAAACTCCCGTTCGTTCAAATTTAAAGGTCTTAAAAAGTGCCCTAATTTCGTACATTTTACCATCATAGCTGTCACTTGGGCGTCCGGTCTACCCTGCTACTCATTTCATTAGCAAGATAAATGTATCTTACTGCTTGCTAGGCAACAACAGAGTGGCCCTCACGTCAGACAACATCTTGCATTTAGCTTTATGATGTCAGCTTGCTAGGCAACAGATTGGCCCTCATGTCAGACAACATCTTGCCTTCGCTTTATGATGTCAGATCATCACTGGTCCAATTGTCCTTGTGGAAGCGGACCACACAGGAGGATGAGATATCAGAAGTTATGCAGTAGGTTGCTATCTCTATTCATGACCGCAAGGCAAGTCGGAGGTGGAATGGCAAATACTCTGAACCACTCAAAGCACTGTGGCCTTTTTTAAAGTGGGATGCAGATACAAAAACAGAGACTATCCTTACCAACAATCCTTCTTGAGTATCAGAGTTCAACATACAGAGTGCAGCGGAAGACGTTAAATGTGCTTCATTCCGTGAGAACGCAACTCTATAGTTCTACAGTGAGATAGTGCATTTCAGCCTCAAAGGAAGCAATGTCCTCAAACGGAACATTGGTGGCACCAGGATCTAAAGCAGGCTTAAGAAGCCTTGGATGCAGTCAGTCTTTTATTAACTATCATGACCGACACAATGTGATCCATAATACTTCCATTTTGGCAGAAATTACATTCAAGCACAGGCCCCCACTAGAAGGTAGTGATGACATTCAGGTGCTGAAAACGTCTTTTTAATGCCTAAAGGAATGATTGTGAGCTTTACTTACCATATATATTGGTCAAATGATGCCCTATGCCGGAAGACTGTCTTTTTTTTTTTTCTTCAGTATCGGCAATGCAGAGACAATTTGTTGCGAAACACTGCCACTGCTGGTCATTCAGTATAATCTGCAGATGGAAAAGTCCACTGTTAGCACATTTACTACAAGCAATACAAAAAAAATCATGATTTTTATAAAGGGTAAACAGATCAATACTATGGAGTTTGTATTATTGTGCAAATCAGCAGTTCATTAGAAAATCTAATCTCGATTTGTGTTTTTAACCTACCATACTACTCTGAATCTCATGCCTCATTTGGCAACACCCTCTAAACAACTGTAGAAGGTACATTAGGACATAGATAGAGATCTTTTTGCCATCCAAGTGGCAGCGTACCCCTCTCACTTTATTTGTTTTAGGATATGGTACACCAGTAGCAATTAAGCCAGCTGATAAGTTGAGAGGTAGGGTTACGCTACAGTTAATGGGAATAATAAAAGCTATGAATAGCATGTTCATAATCATCATTTGAGCCAATTCCTAGCAGTTCAGCAATAGTGAAGTTGACTAATGCTCAAACTCCCGTTCGTTCAAATTTAAAGGTCTTAAAAAGTGCCCTAATTTCGTACATTTTACCATCATAGCTGTCACTTGGGCGTCCGGTCTACCCTGCTACTCATTTCATTAGCAAGATAAATGTATCTTACTGCTTGCTAGGCAACAACAGAGTGGCCCTCACGTCAGACAACATCTTGCATTTAGCTTTATGATGTCAGCTTGCTAGGCAACAGATTGGCCCTCATGTCAGACAACATCTTGCCTTCGCTTTATGATGTCAGATCATCACTGGTCCAATTGTCCTTGTGGAAGCGGACCACACAGGAGGATGAGATATCAGAAGTTAGGCAGTAGGTTGCTATCTCTATTCATGACCGCAAGGCAAGTCGGAGGTGGAATGGCAAATACTCTGAACCACTCAAAGCACTGTGGCCTTTTTTAAAGTGGGATGCAGATACAAAAACAGAGACTATCCTTACCAACAATCCTTCTTGAATATCAGAGTCCAACATACAGAGTGCAGCGGAAGACGTTAAATGTGCTTCATTCCGTGAGAACGCAACTCTATAGTTCTACAGTGAGATAGTGCATTTCAGCCTCAAAGGAAGCAATGTCCTCAAACGGAACATTGGTGGCACCAGGATCTAAAGCAGGCTTAAGAAGCCTTGGATGCAGTCAGTCTTTTATTAACTATCATGACCGACACAATGTGATCCATAATACTTCCATTTTGGCAGAAATTACATTCAAGCACAGGCCCCCACTAGAAGGTAGTGATGACATTCAGGTGCTGAAAACGTCTTTTTAATGCCTAAAGGAATGATTGTGAGCTTTACTTACCATATATATTGGTCAAATGATGCCCTATGCCGGAAGACTGTCTTTTTTTTTTTTCTTCAGTATCGGCAATGCAGAGACAATTTGTTGCGAAACACTGCCACTGCTGGTCATTCAGTATAATCTGCAGATGGAAAAGTCCACTGTTAGCACATTTACTACAAGCAATACAAAAAAATCATGATTTTTATAAAGGGTAAACAGATCAATACTATGGAGTTTGTATTATTGTGCAAATCAGCAGTTCATTAGAAAATCAAATCTCGATTTGTGTTTTTAACCTACCATACTACTCTGAATCTCATGCCTCATTTGGCAACACCCTCTAAACAACTGTAGAAGGTACATTAGGACATAGATAGAGATCTTTTTGCCATCCAAGTGGCAGCGTACCCCTCTCACTTTATTTGTTTTAGGATATGGTACACCAGTAGCAATTAAGCCAGCTGATAAGTTGAGAGGTAGGGTTACGCTACAGTTAATGGGAATAATAAAAGCTATGAATAGCATGTTCATAATCATCATTTGAGCCAATTCCTAGCAGTTCAGCAATAGTGAAGTTGACTAATGCTCAAACTCCCGTTCGTTCAAATTTAAAGGTCTTAAAAAGTGCCCTAATTTCGTACATTTTACCATCATAGCTGTCACTTGGGCGTCCGGTCTACCCTGCTACTCATTTCATTAGCAAGATAAATGTATCTTACTGCTTGCTAGGCAACAACAGAGTGGCCCTCACGTCAGACAACATCTTGCATTTAGCTTTATGATGTCAGCTTGCTAGGCAACAGATTGGCCCTCATGTCAGACAACATCTTGCCTTCGCTTTATGATGTCAGATCATCACTGGTCCAATTGTCCTTGTGGAAGCGGACCACACAGGAGGATGAGATATCAGAAGTTATGCAGTAGGTTGCTATCTCTATTCATGACCGCAAGGCAAGTCGGAGGTGGAATGGCAAATACTCTGAACCACTCAAAGCACTGTGGCCTTTTTTAAAGTGGGATGCAGATACAAAAACAGAGACTATCCTTACCAACAATCCTTCTTGAATATCAGAGTCCAACATACAGAGTGCAGCGGAAGACGTTAAATGTGCTTCATTCCGTGAGAACGCAACTCTATAGTTCTACAGTGAGATAGTGCATTTCAGCCTCAAAGGAAGCAATGTCCTCAAACGGAACATTGGTGGCACCAGGATCTAAAGCAGGCTTAAGAAGCCTTGGATGCAGTCAGTCTTTTATTAACTATCATGACCGACACAATGTGATCCATAATACTTCCATTTTGGCAGAAATTACATTCAAGCACAGGCCCCCACTAGAAGGTAGTGATGACATTCAGGTGCTGAAAACGTCTTTTTAATGCCTAAAGGAATGATTGTGAGCTTACTTACCATATATATTGGTCAAATGATGCCCTATGCCGGAAGACTGTCTTTTTTTTTTTCTTCAGTATCGGCAATGCAGAGACAATTTGTTGCGAAACACTGCCACTGCTGGTCATTCAGTATAATCTGCAGATGGAAAAGTCCACTGTTAGCACATTTACTACAAGCAATACAAAAAAATCATGATTTTTATAAAGGGTAAGCAGATCAATACTATGGAGTTTGTATTATTGTGCAAATCAGCAGTTCATTAGAAAATCAAATCTCGATTTGTGTTTTTAACCTACCATACTACTCTGAATCTCATGCCTCATTTGGCAACACCCTCTAAACAACTGTAGAAGGTACATTAGGACATAGATAGAGATCTTTTTGCCATCCAAGTGGCAGCGTACCCCTCTCACTTTATTTGTTTTAGGATATGGTACACCAGTAGCAATTAAGCCAGCTGATAAGTTGAGAGGTAGGGTTACGCTACAGTTAATGGGAATAATAAAAGCTATGAATAGCATGTTCATAATCATCATTTGAGCCAATTCCTAGCAGTTCAGCAATAGTGAAGTTGACTAATGCTCAAACTCCCGTTCGTTCAAATTTAAAGGTCTTAAAAAGTGCCCTAATTTCGTACATTTTACCATCATAGCTGTCACTTGGGCGTCCGGTCTACCCTGCTACTCATTTCATTAGCAAGATAAATGTATCTTACTGCTTGCTAGGCAACAACAGAGTGGCCCTCACGTCAGACAACATCTTGCATTTAGCTTTATGATGTCAGCTTGCTAGGCAACAGATTGGCCCTCATGTCAGACAACATCTTGCCTTCGCTTTATGATGTCAGATCATCACTGGTCCAATTGTCCTTGTGGAAGCGGACCACACAGGAGGATGAGATATCAGAAGTTATGCAGTAGGTTGCTATCTCTATTCATGACCGCAAGGCAAGTCGGAGGTGGAATGGCAAATACTCTGAACCACTCAAAGCACTGTGGCCTTTTTTAAAGTGGGATGCAGATACAAAAACAGAGACTATCCTTACCAACAATCCTTCTTGAGTATCAGAGTTCAACATACAGAGTGCAGCGGAAGACGTTAAATGTGCTTCATTCCGTGAGAACGCAACTCTATAGTTCTACAGTGAGATAGTGCATTTCAGCCTCAAAGGAAGCAATGTCCTCAAACGGAACATTGGTGGCACCAGGATCTAAAGCAGGCTTAAGAAGCCTTGGATGCAGTCAGTCTTTTATTAACTATCATGACCGACACAATGTGATCCATAATACTTCCATTTTGGCAGAAATTACATTCAAGCACAGGCCCCCACTAGAAGGTAGTGATGACATTCAGGTGCTGAAAACGTCTTTTTAATGCCTAAAGGAATGATTGTGAGCTTTACTTACCATATATATTGGTCAAATGATGCCCTATGCCGGAAGACTGTCTTTTTTTTTTTTCTTCAGTATCGGCAATGCAGAGACAATTTGTTGCGAAACACTGCCACTGCTGGTCATTCAGTATAATCTGCAGATGGAAAAGTCCACTGTTAGCACATTTACTACAAGCAATACAAAAAAAATCATGATTTTTATAAAGGGTAAACAGATCAATACTATGGAGTTTGTATTATTGTGCAAATCAGCAGTTCATTAGAAAATCTAATCTCGATTTGTGTTTTTAACCTACCATACTACTCTGAATCTCATGCCTCATTTGGCAACACCCTCTAAACAACTGTAGAAGGTACATTAGGACATAGATAGAGATCTTTTTGCCATCCAAGTGGCAGCGTACCCCTCTCACTTTATTTGTTTTAGGATATGGTACACCAGTAGCAATTAAGCCAGCTGATAAGTTGAGAGGTAGGGTTACGCTACAGTTAATGGGAATAATAAAAGCTATGAATAGCATGTTCATAATCATCATTTGAGCCAATTCCTAGCAGTTCAGCAATAGTGAAGTTGACTAATGCTCAAACTCCCGTTCGTTCAAATTTAAAGGTCTTAAAAAGTGCCCTAATTTCGTACATTTTACCATCATAGCTGTCACTTGGGCGTCCGGTCTACCCTGCTACTCATTTCATTAGCAAGATAAATGTATCTTACTGCTTGCTAGGCAACAACAGAGTGGCCCTCACGTCAGACAACATCTTGCATTTAGCTTTATGATGTCAGCTTGCTAGGCAACAGATTGGCCCTCATGTCAGACAACATCTTGCCTTCGCTTTATGATGTCAGATCATCACTGGTCCAATTGTCCTTGTGGAAGCGGACCACACAGGAGGATGAGATATCAGAAGTTAGGCAGTAGGTTGCTATCTCTATTCATGACCGCAAGGCAAGTCGGAGGTGGAATGGCAAATACTCTGAACCACTCAAAGCACTGTGGCCTTTTTTAAAGTGGGATGCAGATACAAAAACAGAGACTATCCTTACCAACAATCCTTCTTGAATATCAGAGTCCAACATACAGAGTGCAGCGGAAGACGTTAAATGTGCTTCATTCCGTGAGAACGCAACTCTATAGTTCTACAGTGAGATAGTGCATTTCAGCCTCAAAGGAAGCAATGTCCTCAAACGGAACATTGGTGGCACCAGGATCTAAAGCAGGCTTAAGAAGCCTTGGATGCAGTCAGTCTTTTATTAACTATCATGACCGACACAATGTGATCCATAATACTTCCATTTTGGCAGAAATTACATTCAAGCACAGGCCCCCACTAGAAGGTAGTGATGACATTCAGGTGCTGAAAACGTCTTTTTAATGCCTAAAGGAATGATTGTGAGCTTTACTTACCATATATATTGGTCAAATGATGCCCTATGCCGGAAGACTGTCTTTTTTTTTTTTCTTCAGTATCGGCAATGCAGAGACAATTTGTTGCGAAACACTGCCACTGCTGGTCATTCAGTATAATCTGCAGATGGAAAAGTCCACTGTTAGCACATTTACTACAAGCAATACAAAAAAATCATGATTTTTATAAAGGGTAAACAGATCAATACTATGGAGTTTGTATTATTGTGCAAATCAGCAGTTCATTAGAAAATCAAATCTCGATTTGTGTTTTTAACCTACCATACTACTCTGAATCTCATGCCTCATTTGGCAACACCCTCTAAACAACTGTAGAAGGTACATTAGGACATAGATAGAGATCTTTTTGCCATCCAAGTGGCAGCGTACCCCTCTCACTTTATTTGTTTTAGGATATGGTACACCAGTAGCAATTAAGCCAGCTGATAAGTTGAGAGGTAGGGTTACGCTACAGTTAATGGGAATAATAAAAGCTATGAATAGCATGTTCATAATCATCATTTGAGCCAATTCCTAGCAGTTCAGCAATAGTGAAGTTGACTAATGCTCAAACTCCCGTTCGTTCAAATTTAAAGGTCTTAAAAAGTGCCCTAATTTCGTACATTTTACCATCATAGCTGTCACTTGGGCGTCCGGTCTACCCTGCTACTCATTTCATTAGCAAGATAAATGTATCTTACTGCTTGCTAGGCAACAACAGAGTGGCCCTCACGTCAGACAACATCTTGCATTTAGCTTTATGATGTCAGCTTGCTAGGCAACAGATTGGCCCTCATGTCAGACAACATCTTGCCTTCGCTTTATGATGTCAGATCATCACTGGTCCAATTGTCCTTGTGGAAGCGGACCACACAGGAGGATGAGATATCAGAAGTTATGCAGTAGGTTGCTATCTCTATTCATGACCGCAAGGCAAGTCGGAGGTGGAATGGCAAATACTCTGAACCACTCAAAGCACTGTGGCCTTTTTTAAAGTGGGATGCAGATACAAAAACAGAGACTATCCTTACCAACAATCCTTCTTGAATATCAGAGTCCAACATACAGAGTGCAGCGGAAGACGTTAAATGTGCTTCATTCCGTGAGAACGCAACTCTATAGTTCTACAGTGAGATAGTGCATTTCAGCCTCAAAGGAAGCAATGTCCTCAAACGGAACATTGGTGGCACCAGGATCTAAAGCAGGCTTAAGAAGCCTTGGATGCAGTCAGTCTTTTATTAACTATCATGACCGACACAATGTGATCCATAATACTTCCATTTTGGCAGAAATTACATTCAAGCACAGGCCCCCACTAGAAGGTAGTGATGACATTCAGGTGCTGAAAACGTCTTTTTAATGCCTAAAGGAATGATTGTGAGCTTACTTACCATATATATTGGTCAAATGATGCCCTATGCCGGAAGACTGTCTTTTTTTTTTTCTTCAGTATCGGCAATGCAGAGACAATTTGTTGCGAAACACTGCCACTGCTGGTCATTCAGTATAATCTGCAGATGGAAAAGTCCACTGTTAGCACATTTACTACAAGCAATACAAAAAAATCATGATTTTTATAAAGGGTAAGCAGATCAATACTATGGAGTTTGTATTATTGTGCAAATCAGCAGTTCATTAGAAAATCAAATCTCGATTTGTGTTTTTAACCTACCATACTACTCTGAATCTCATGCCTCATTTGGCAACACCCTCTAAACAACTGTAGAAGGTACATTAGGACATAGATAGAGATCTTTTTGCCATCCAAGTGGCAGCGTACCCCTCTCACTTTATTTGTTTTAGGATATGGTACACCAGTAGCAATTAAGCCAGCTGATAAGTTGAGAGGTAGGGTTACGCTACAGTTAATGGGAATAATAAAAGCTATGAATAGCATGTTCATAATCATCATTTGAGCCAATTCCTAGCAGTTCAGCAATAGTGAAGTTGACTAATGCTCAAACTCCCGTTCGTTCAAATTTAAAGGTCTTAAAAAGTGCCCTAATTTCGTACATTTTACCATCATAGCTGTCACTTGGGCGTCCGGTCTACCCTGCTACTCATTTCATTAGCAAGATAAATGTATCTTACTGCTTGCTAGGCAACAACAGAGTGGCCCTCACGTCAGACAACATCTTGCATTTAGCTTTATGATGTCAGCTTGCTAGGCAACAGATTGGCCCTCATGTCAGACAACATCTTGCCTTCGCTTTATGATGTCAGATCATCACTGGTCCAATTGTCCTTGTGGAAGCGGACCACACAGGAGGATGAGATATCAGAAGTTATGCAGTAGGTTGCTATCTCTATTCATGACCGCAAGGCAAGTCGGAGGTGGAATGGCAAATACTCTGAACCACTCAAAGCACTGTGGCCTTTTTTAAAGTGGGATGCAGATACAAAAACAGAGACTATCCTTACCAACAATCCTTCTTGAATATCAGAGTCCAACATACAGAGTGCAGCGGAAGACGTTAAATGTGCTTCATTCCGTGAGAACGCAACTCTATAGTTCTACAGTGAGATAGTGCATTTCAGCCTCAAAGGAAGCAATGTCCTCAAACGGAACATTGGTGGCACCAGGATCTAAAGCAGGCTTAAGAAGCCTTGGATGCAGTCAGTCTTTTATTAACTATCATGACCGACACAATGTGATCCATAATACTTCCATTTTGGCAGAAATTACATTCAAGCACAGGCCCCCACTAGAAGGTAGTGATGACATTCAGGTGCTGAAAACGTCTTTTTAATGCCTAAAGGAATGATTGTGAGCTTACTTACCATATATATTGGTCAAATGATGCCCTATGCCGGAAGACTGTCTTTTTTTTTTTCTTCAGTATCGGCAATGCAGAGACAATTTGTTGCGAAACACTGCCACTGCTGGTCATTCAGTATAATCTGCAGATGGAAAAGTCCACTGTTAGCACATTTACTACAAGCAATACAAAAAAATCATGATTTTTATAAAGGGTAAGCAGATCAATACTATGGAGTTTGTATTATTGTGCAAATCAGCAGTTCATTAGAAAATCAAATCTCGATTTGTGTTTTTAACCTACCATACTACTCTGAATCTCATGCCTCATTTGGCAACACCCTCTAAACAACTGTAGAAGGTACATTAGGACATAGATAGAGATCTTTTTGCCATCCAAGTGGCAGCGTACCCCTCTCACTTTATTTGTTTTAGGATATGGTACACCAGTAGCAATTAAGCCAGCTGATAAGTTGAGAGGTAGGGTTACGCTACAGTTAATGGGAATAATAAAAGCTATGAATAGCATGTTCATAATCATCATTTGAGCCAATTCCTAGCAGTTCAGCAATAGTGAAGTTGACTAATGCTCAAACTCCCGTTCGTTCAAATTTAAAGGTCTTAAAAAGTGCCCTAATTTCGTACATTTTACCATCATAGCTGTCACTTGGGCGTCCGGTCTACCCTGCTACTCATTTCATTAGCAAGATAAATGTATCTTACTGCTTGCTAGGCAACAACAGAGTGGCCCTCACGTCAGACAACATCTTGCATTTAGCTTTATGATGTCAGCTTGCTAGGCAACAGATTGGCCCTCATGTCAGACAACATCTTGCCTTCGCTTTATGATGTCAGATCATCACTGGTCCAATTGTCCTTGTGGAAGCGGACCACACAGGAGGATGAGATATCAGAAGTTATGCAGTAGGTTGCTATCTCTATTCATGACCGCAAGGCAAGTCGGAGGTGGAATGGCAAATACTCTGAACCACTCAAAGCACTGTGGCCTTTTTTAAAGTGGGATGCAGATACAAAAACAGAGACTATCCTTACCAACAATCCTTCTTGAGTATCAGAGTTCAACATACAGAGTGCAGCGGAAGACGTTAAATGTGCTTCATTCCGTGAGAACGCAACTCTATAGTTCTACAGTGAGATAGTGCATTTCAGCCTCAAAGGAAGCAATGTCCTCAAACGGAACATTGGTGGCACCAGGATCTAAAGCAGGCTTAAGAAGCCTTGGATGCAGTCAGTCTTTTATTAACTATCATGACCGACACAATGTGATCCATAATACTTCCATTTTGGCAGAAATTACATTCAAGCACAGGCCCCCACTAGAAGGTAGTGATGACATTCAGGTGCTGAAAACGTCTTTTTAATGCCTAAAGGAATGATTGTGAGCTTTACTTACCATATATATTGGTCAAATGATGCCCTATGCCGGAAGACTGTCTTTTTTTTTTTTCTTCAGTATCGGCAATGCAGAGACAATTTGTTGCGAAACACTGCCACTGCTGGTCATTCAGTATAATCTGCAGATGGAAAAGTCCACTGTTAGCACATTTACTACAAGCAATACAAAAAAAATCATGATTTTTATAAAGGGTAAACAGATCAATACTATGGAGTTTGTATTATTGTGCAAATCAGCAGTTCATTAGAAAATCTAATCTCGATTTGTGTTTTTAACCTACCATACTACTCTGAATCTCATGCCTCATTTGGCAACACCCTCTAAACAACTGTAGAAGGTACATTAGGACATAGATAGAGATCTTTTTGCCATCCAAGTGGCAGCGTACCCCTCTCACTTTATTTGTTTTAGGATATGGTACACCAGTAGCAATTAAGCCAGCTGATAAGTTGAGAGGTAGGGTTACGCTACAGTTAATGGGAATAATAAAAGCTATGAATAGCATGTTCATAATCATCATTTGAGCCAATTCCTAGCAGTTCAGCAATAGTGAAGTTGACTAATGCTCAAACTCCCGTTCGTTCAAATTTAAAGGTCTTAAAAAGTGCCCTAATTTCGTACATTTTACCATCATAGCTGTCACTTGGGCGTCCGGTCTACCCTGCTACTCATTTCATTAGCAAGATAAATGTATCTTACTGCTTGCTAGGCAACAACAGAGTGGCCCTCACGTCAGACAACATCTTGCATTTAGCTTTATGATGTCAGCTTGCTAGGCAACAGATTGGCCCTCATGTCAGACAACATCTTGCCTTCGCTTTATGATGTCAGATCATCACTGGTCCAATTGTCCTTGTGGAAGCGGACCACACAGGAGGATGAGATATCAGAAGTTAGGCAGTAGGTTGCTATCTCTATTCATGACCGCAAGGCAAGTCGGAGGTGGAATGGCAAATACTCTGAACCACTCAAAGCACTGTGGCCTTTTTTAAAGTGGGATGCAGATACAAAAACAGAGACTATCCTTACCAACAATCCTTCTTGAATATCAGAGTCCAACATACAGAGTGCAGCGGAAGACGTTAAATGTGCTTCATTCCGTGAGAACGCAACTCTATAGTTCTACAGTGAGATAGTGCATTTCAGCCTCAAAGGAAGCAATGTCCTCAAACGGAACATTGGTGGCACCAGGATCTAAAGCAGGCTTAAGAAGCCTTGGATGCAGTCAGTCTTTTATTAACTATCATGACCGACACAATGTGATCCATAATACTTCCATTTTGGCAGAAATTACATTCAAGCACAGGCCCCCACTAGAAGGTAGTGATGACATTCAGGTGCTGAAAACGTCTTTTTAATGCCTAAAGGAATGATTGTGAGCTTTACTTACCATATATATTGGTCAAATGATGCCCTATGCCGGAAGACTGTCTTTTTTTTTTTTCTTCAGTATCGGCAATGCAGAGACAATTTGTTGCGAAACACTGCCACTGCTGGTCATTCAGTATAATCTGCAGATGGAAAAGTCCACTGTTAGCACATTTACTACAAGCAATACAAAAAAATCATGATTTTTATAAAGGGTAAACAGATCAATACTATGGAGTTTGTATTATTGTGCAAATCAGCAGTTCATTAGAAAATCAAATCTCGATTTGTGTTTTTAACCTACCATACTACTCTGAATCTCATGCCTCATTTGGCAACACCCTCTAAACAACTGTAGAAGGTACATTAGGACATAGATAGAGATCTTTTTGCCATCCAAGTGGCAGCGTACCCCTCTCACTTTATTTGTTTTAGGATATGGTACACCAGTAGCAATTAAGCCAGCTGATAAGTTGAGAGGTAGGGTTACGCTACAGTTAATGGGAATAATAAAAGCTATGAATAGCATGTTCATAATCATCATTTGAGCCAATTCCTAGCAGTTCAGCAATAGTGAAGTTGACTAATGCTCAAACTCCCGTTCGTTCAAATTTAAAGGTCTTAAAAAGTGCCCTAATTTCGTACATTTTACCATCATAGCTGTCACTTGGGCGTCCGGTCTACCCTGCTACTCATTTCATTAGCAAGATAAATGTATCTTACTGCTTGCTAGGCAACAACAGAGTGGCCCTCACGTCAGACAACATCTTGCATTTAGCTTTATGATGTCAGCTTGCTAGGCAACAGATTGGCCCTCATGTCAGACAACATCTTGCCTTCGCTTTATGATGTCAGATCATCACTGGTCCAATTGTCCTTGTGGAAGCGGACCACACAGGAGGATGAGATATCAGAAGTTATGCAGTAGGTTGCTATCTCTATTCATGACCGCAAGGCAAGTCGGAGGTGGAATGGCAAATACTCTGAACCACTCAAAGCACTGTGGCCTTTTTTAAAGTGGGATGCAGATACAAAAACAGAGACTATCCTTACCAACAATCCTTCTTGAATATCAGAGTCCAACATACAGAGTGCAGCGGAAGACGTTAAATGTGCTTCATTCCGTGAGAACGCAACTCTATAGTTCTACAGTGAGATAGTGCATTTCAGCCTCAAAGGAAGCAATGTCCTCAAACGGAACATTGGTGGCACCAGGATCTAAAGCAGGCTTAAGAAGCCTTGGATGCAGTCAGTCTTTTATTAACTATCATGACCGACACAATGTGATCCATAATACTTCCATTTTGGCAGAAATTACATTCAAGCACAGGCCCCCACTAGAAGGTAGTGATGACATTCAGGTGCTGAAAACGTCTTTTTAATGCCTAAAGGAATGATTGTGAGCTTACTTACCATATATATTGGTCAAATGATGCCCTATGCCGGAAGACTGTCTTTTTTTTTTTCTTCAGTATCGGCAATGCAGAGACAATTTGTTGCGAAACACTGCCACTGCTGGTCATTCAGTATAATCTGCAGATGGAAAAGTCCACTGTTAGCACATTTACTACAAGCAATACAAAAAAATCATGATTTTTATAAAGGGTAAGCAGATCAATACTATGGAGTTTGTATTATTGTGCAAATCAGCAGTTCATTAGAAAATCAAATCTCGATTTGTGTTTTTAACCTACCATACTACTCTGAATCTCATGCCTCATTTGGCAACACCCTCTAAACAACTGTAGAAGGTACATTAGGACATAGATAGAGATCTTTTTGCCATCCAAGTGGCAGCGTACCCCTCTCACTTTATTTGTTTTAGGATATGGTACACCAGTAGCAATTAAGCCAGCTGATAAGTTGAGAGGTAGGGTTACGCTACAGTTAATGGGAATAATAAAAGCTATGAATAGCATGTTCATAATCATCATTTGAGCCAATTCCTAGCAGTTCAGCAATAGTGAAGTTGACTAATGCTCAAACTCCCGTTCGTTCAAATTTAAAGGTCTTAAAAAGTGCCCTAATTTCGTACATTTTACCATCATAGCTGTCACTTGGGCGTCCGGTCTACCCTGCTACTCATTTCATTAGCAAGATAAATGTATCTTACTGCTTGCTAGGCAACAACAGAGTGGCCCTCACGTCAGACAACATCTTGCATTTAGCTTTATGATGTCAGCTTGCTCGGCAACAGATTGGCCCTCATGTCAGACAACATCTTGCCTTCGCTTTATGATGTCAGATCATCACTGGTCCAATTGTCCTTGTGGAAGCGGACCACACAGGAGGATGAGATATCAGAAGTTATGCAGTAGGTTGCTATCTCTATTCATGACCGCAAGGCAAGTCGGAGGTGGAATGGCAAATACTCTGAACCACTCAAAGCACTGTGGCCTTTTTTAAAGTGGGATGCAGATACAAAAACAGAGACTATCCTTACCAACAATCCTTCTTGAGTATCAGAGTTCAACATACAGAGTGCAGCGGAAGACGTTAAATGTGCTTCATTCCGTGAGAACGCAACTCTATAGTTCTACAGTGAGATAGTGCATTTCAGCCTCAAAGGAAGCAATGTCCTCAAACGGAACATTGGTGGCACCAGGATCTAAAGCAGGCTTAAGAAGCCTTGGATGCAGTCAGTCTTTTATTAACTATCATGACCGACACAATGTGATCCATAATACTTCCATTTTGGCAGAAATTACATTCAAGCACAGGCCCCCACTAGAAGGTAGTGATGACATTCAGGTGCTGAAAACGTCTTTTTAATGCCTAAAGGAATGATTGTGAGCTTTACTTACCATATATATTGGTCAAATGATGCCCTATGCCGGAAGACTGTCTTTTTTTTTTTTCTTCAGTATCGGCAATGCAGAGACAATTTGTTGCGAAACACTGCCACTGCTGGTCATTCAGTATAATCTGCAGATGGAAAAGTCCACTGTTAGCACATTTACTACAAGCAATACAAAAAAATCATGATTTTTATAAAGGGTAAACAGATCAATACTATGGAGTTTGTATTATTGTGCAAATCAGCAGTTCATTAGAAAATCAAATCTCGATTTGTGTTTTTAACCTACCATACTACTCTGAATCTCATGCCTCATTTGGCAACACCCTCTAAACAACTGTAGAAGGTACATTAGGACATAGATAGAGATCTTTTTGCCATCCAAGTGGCAGCGTACCCCTCTCACTTTATTTGTTTTAGGATATGGTACACCAGTAGCAATTAAGCCAGCTGATAAGTTGAGAGGTAGGGTTACGCTACAGTTAATGGGAATAATAAAAGCTATGAATAGCATGTTCATAATCATCATTTGAGCCAATTCCTAGCAGTTCAGCAATAGTGAAGTTGACTAATGCTCAAACTCCCGTTCGTTCAAATTTAAAGGTCTTAAAAAGTGCCCTAATTTCGTACATTTTACCATCATAGCTGTCACTTGGGCGTCCGGTCTACCCTGCTACTCATTTCATTAGCAAGATAAATGTATCTTACTGCTTGCTAGGCAACAACAGAGTGGCCCTCACGTCAGACAACATCTTGCATTTAGCTTTATGATGTCAGCTTGCTAGGCAACAGATTGGCCCTCATGTCAGACAACATCTTGCCTTCGCTTTATGATGTCAGATCATCACTGGTCCAATTGTCCTTGTGGAAGCGGACCACAGAGGAGGATGAGATATCAGAAGTTATGCAGTAGGTTGCTATCTCTATTCATGACCGCAAGGCAAGTCGGAGGTGGAATGGCAAATACTCTGAACCACTCAAAGCACTGTGGCCTTTTTTAAAGTGGGATGCAGATACAAAAACAGAGACTATCCTTACCAACAATCCTTCTTGAATATCAGAGTCCAACATACAGAGTGCAGCGGAAGACGTTAAATGTGCTTCATTCCGTGAGAACGCAACTCTATAGTTCTACAGTGAGATAGTGCATTTCAGCCTCAAAGGAAGCAATGTCCTCAAACGGAACATTGGTGGCACCAGGATCTAAAGCAGGCTTAAGAAGCCTTGGATGCAGTCAGTCTTTTATTAACTATCATGACCGACACAATGTGATCCATAATACTTCCATTTTGGCAGAAATTACATTCAAGCACAGGCCCCCACTAGAAGGTAGTGATGACATTCAGGTGCTGAAAACGTCTTTTTAATGCCTAAAGGAATGATTGTGAGCTTTACTTACCATATATATTGGTCAAATGATGCTCTATGCCGGAAGACTGTCTTTTTTTTTTTCTTCAGTATCGGCAATGCAGAGACAATTTGTTGCGAAACACTGCCACTGCTGGTCATTCAGTATAATCTGCAGATGGAAAAGTCCACTGTTAGCACATTTACTACAAGCAATACAAAAAAATCATGATTTTTATAAAGGGTAAACAGATCAATACTATGGAGTTTGTATTATTGTGCAAATCAGCAGTTCATTAGAAAATCAAATCTCGATTTGTGTTTTTAACCTACCATACTACTCTGAATCTCATGCCTCATTTGGCAACACCCTCTAAACAACTGTAGAAGGTACATTAGGACATAGATAGAGATCTTTTTGCCATCCAAGTGGCAGCGTACCCCTCTCACTTTATTTGTTTTAGGATATGGTACACCAGTAGCAATTAAGCCAGCTGATAAGTTGAGAGGTAGGGTTATGCTACAGTTAATGGGAATAATAAAAGCTATGAATAGCATGTTCATAATCATCATTTGAGCCAATTCCTAGCAGTTCAGCAATAGTGAAGTTGACTAATGCTCAAACTCCCGTTCGTTCAAATTTAAAGGTCTTAAAAAGTGCCCTAATTTCGTACATTTTACCATCATACTTGTCACTTGGGCGTCCGGTCTACCCTGCTACTCATTTCATTAGCAAGATAAATGTATCTTACTGCTTGCTAGGCAACAACAGAGTGGCCCTCACGTCAGACAACATCTTGCATTTAGCTTTATGATGTCAGCTTGCTAGGCAACAGATTGGCCCTCATGTCAGACAACATCTTGCCTTCGCTTTATGATGTCAGATCATCACTGGTCCAATTGTCCTTGTGGAAGCGGACCACACAGGAGGATGAGATATCAGAAGTTATGCAGTAGGTTGCTATCTCTATTCATGACCGCAAGGCAAGTCGGAGGTGGAATGGCAAATACTCTGAACCACTCAAAGCACTGTGGCCTTTTTTAAAGTGGGATGCAGATACAAAAACAGAGACTATCCTTACCAACAATCCTTCTTGTGTATCAGAGTCTAACATACAGAGTGCAGCGGAAGACGTTAAATGTGCTTCATTCCGTGAGAACGCAGCTCTATAGTTCTACAGTGAGATAGTGCATTTCAGCCTCAAAGGAAGCAATGTCATCAAACGGAACATTGGTGGCACCAGGATCTAAAGCAGGCTTAAGAAGCCTTGGATGCAGTCAGTCTTTTATTAACTATCATGACCGACACAATGTGATCCATAATACTTCCATTTTGGCAGAAATTACATTCAAGCACAGGCCCCCACTAGAAGGTAGTGATGACATTCAGGTGCTGAAAACGTCTTTTTAATGCCTAAAGGAATGATTGTGAGCTTTACTTACCATATATATTGGTCAAATGATGCCCTATGCCGGAAGACTGTCTTTTATTTTTTTTCTTCAGTATCGGCAATGCAGAGACAATTTGTTGCGAAACACTGCCACTGCTGGTCATTCAGTATAATCTGCAGATGGAAAAGTCCACTGTTAGCACATTTACTACAAGCAATACAAAAAAATCATGATTTTTATAAAGGGTAAACAGATCAATACTATGGAGTTTGTATTATTGTGCAAATCAGCAGTTCATTAGAAAATCAAATCTCGATTTGTGTTTTTAACCTACCATACTACTCTGAATCTCATGCCTCATTTGGCAACACCCTCTAAACAACTGTAGAAGGTACATTAGGACATAGATAGAGATCTTTTTGCCATCCAAGTGGCAGCGTACCCCTCTCACTTTATTTGTTTTAGGATATGGTACACCAGTAGCAATTAAGCCAGCTGATAAGTTGAGAGGTAGGGTTACGCTACAGTTAATGGGAATAATAAAAGCTATGAATAGCATGTTCATAATCATCATTTGAGCCAATTCCTAGCAGTTCAGCAATAGTGAAGTTGACTAATGCTCAAACTCCCGTTCGTTCAAATTTAAAGGTCTTAAAAAGTGCCCTAATTTCGTACATTTTACCATCATAGCTGTCACTTGGGCGTCCGGTCTACCCTGCTACTCATTTCATTAGCAAGATAAATGTATCTTACTGCTTGCTAGGCAACAACAGAGTGGCCCTCACGTCAGACAACATCTTGCATTTAGCTTTATGATGTCAGCTTGCTAGGCAACAGATTGGCCCTCATGTCAGACAACATCTTGCCTTCGCTTTATGATGTCAGATCATCACTGGTCCAATTGTCCTTGTGGAAGCGGACCACACAGGAGGATGAGATATCAGAAGTTATGCAGTAGGTTGCTATCTCTATTCATGACCGCAAGGAAAGTCGGAGGTGGAATGGCAAATACTCTGAACCACTCAAAGCACTGTGGCCTTTTTTAAAGTGGGATGCAGATACAAAAACAGAGACTATCCTTACCAACAATCCTTCTTGTGTATCAGAGTCTAACATACAGAGTGCAGCGGAAGACGTTAAATGTGCTTCATTCCGTGAGAACGCAGCTCTATAGTTCTACAGTGAGATAGTGCATTTCAGCCTCAAAGGAAGCAATGTCATCAAACGGAACATTGGTGGCACCAGGATCTAAAGCAGGCTTAAGAAGCCTTGGATGCAGTCAGTCTTTTATTAACTATCATGACCGACACAATGTGATCCATAATACTTCCATTTTGGCAGAAATTACATTCAAGCACAGGCCCCCACTAGAAGGTAGTGATGACATTCAGGTGCTGAAAACGTCTTTTTAATGCCTAAAGGAATGATTGTGAGCTTTACTTACCATATATATTGGTCAAATGATGCCCTATGCCGGAAGACTGTCTTTTATTTTTTTTCTTCAGTATCGGCAATGCAGAGACAATTTGTTGCGAAACACTGCCACTGCTGGTCATTCAGTATAATCTGCAGATGGAAAAGTCCACTGTTAGCACATTTACTACAAGCAATACAAAAAAATCATGATTTTTATAAAGGGTAAACAGATCAATACTATGGAGTTTGTATTATTGTGCAAATCAGCAGTTCATTAGAAAATCAAATCTCGATTTGTGTTTTTAACCTACCATACTACTCTGAATCTCATGCCTCATTTGGCAACACCCTCTAAACAACTGTAGAAGGTACATTAGGACATAGATAGAGATCTTTTTGCCATCCAAGTGGCAGCGTACCCCTCTCACTTTATTTGTTTTAGGATATGGTACACCAGTAGCAATTAAGCCAGCTGATAAGTTGAGAGGTAGGGTTACGCTACAGTTAATGGGAATAATAAAAGCTATGAATAGCATGTTCATAATCATCATTTGAGCCAATTCCTAGCATTTAAGCAATAGTGAAGTTGACTAATGCTCAAACTCCCGTTCGTTCAAATTTAAAGGTCTTAAAAAGTGCCCTAATTTCGTACATTTTACCATCATAGCTGTCACTTGGGCGTCCGGTCTACCCTGCTACTCATTTCATTAGCAAGATAAATGTATCTTACTGCTTGCTAGGCAACAACAGAGTGGCCCTCACGTCAGACAACATCTTGCATTTAGCTTTATGATGTCAGCTTGCTAGGCAACAGATTGGCCCTCATGTCAGACAACATCTTGCCTTCGCTTTATGATGTCAGATCATCACTGGTCCAATTGTCCTTGTGGAAGCGGACCACACAGGAGGATGAGATATCAGAATTTATGCAGTAGGTTGCTATCTCTATTCATGACCGCAAGGCAAGTCGGAGGTGGAATGGCAAATACTCTGAACCACTCAAAGCACTGTGGCCTTTTTTAAAGTGGGATGCAGATACAAAAACAGAGACTATCCTTACCAACAATCCTTCTTGAGTATCAGAGTTCAACATACAGAGTGCAGCGGAAGACGTTAAATGTGCTTCATTCCGTGAGAACGCAACTCTATAGTTCTACAGTGAGATAGTGCATTTCAGCCTCAAAGGAAGCAATGTCCTCAAACGGAACATTGGTGGCACCAGGATCTAAAGCAGGCTTAAGAAGCCTTGGATGCAGTCAGTCTTTTATTAACTATCATGACCGACACAATGTGATCCATAATACTTCCATTTTGGCAGAAATTACATTCAAGCACAGGCCCCCACTAGAAGGTAGTGATGACATTCAGGTGCTGAAAACGTCTTTTTAATGCCTAAAGGAATGATTGTGAGCTTTACTTACCATATATATTGGTCAAATGATTCCCTATGCCGGAAGACTGTCTTTTTTTTTTTTTCTTCAGTATCGGCAATGCAGAGACAATTTGTTGCGAAACACTGCCACTGCTGGTCATTCAGTATAATCTGCAGATGGAAAAGTCCACTGTTAGCACATTTACTACAAGCAATACAAAAAAAATCATGATTTTTATAAAGGGTAAACAGATCAATACTATGGAGTTTGTATTATTGTGCAAATCAGCAGTTCATTAGAAAATCAAATCTCGATTTGTGTTTTTAACCTACCATACTACTCTGAATCTCATGCCTCATTTGGCAACACCCTCTAAACAACTGTAGAAGGTACATTAGGACATAGATAGAGATCTTTTTGCCATCCAAGTGGCAGCGTACCCCTCTCACTTTATTTGTTTTAGGATATGGTACACCAGTAGCAATTAAGCCAGCTGATAAGTTGAGAGGTAGGGTTACGCTACAGTTAATGGGAATAATAAAAGCTATGAATAGCATGTTCATAATCATCATTTGAGCCAATTCCTAGCAGTTCAGCAATAGTGAAGTTGACTAATGCTCAAACTCCCGTTCGTTCAAATTTAAAGGTCTTAAAAAGTGCCCTAATTTCGTACATTTTACCATCATAGCTGTCACTTGGGCATCCGGTCTACCCTGCTACTCATTTCATTAGCAAGATAAATGTATCTTACTGCTTGCTAGGCAACAACAGAGTGGCCCTCACGTCAGACAACATCTTGCATTTAGCTTTATGATGTCAGCTTGCTAGGCAACAGATTGGCCCTCATGTCAGACAACATCTTGCCTTCGCTTTATGATGTCAGATCATCACTGGTCCAATTGTCCTTGTGGAAGCGGACCACACAGGAGGATGAGATATCAGAAGTTATGCAGTAGGTTGCTATCTCTATTCATGACCGCAAGGCAAGTCGGAGGTGGAATGGCAAATACTCTGAACCACTCAAAGCACTGTGGCCTTTTTTAAAGTGGGATGCAGATACAAAAACAGAGACTATCCTTACCAACAATCCTTCTTGAGTATCAGAGTTCAACATACAGAGTGCAGCGGAAGACGTTAAATGTGCTTCATTCCGTGAGAACGCAACTCTATAGTTCTACAGTGAGATAGTGCATTTCAGCCTCAAAGGAAGCAATGTCCTCAAACGGAACATTGGTGGCACCAGGATCTAAAGCAGGCTTAAGAAGCCTTGGATGCAGTCAGTCTTTTATTAACTATCATGACCGACACAATGTGATCCATAATACTTCCATTTTGGCAGAAATTACATTCAAGCACAGGCCCCCACTAGAAGGTAGTGATGACATTCAGGTGCTGAAAACGTCTTTTTAATGCCTAAAGGAATGATTGTGAGCTTTACTTACCATATATATTGGTCAAATGATGCCCTATGCCGGAAGACTGTCTTTTTTTTTTTTCTTCAGTATCGGCAATGCAGAGACAATTTGTTGCGAAACACTGCCACTGCTGGTCATTCAGTATAATCTGCAGATGGAAAAGTCCACTGTTAGCACATTTACTACAAGCAATACAAAAAAATCATGATTTTTATAAAGGGTAAACAGATCAATACTATGGAGTTTGTATTATTGTGCAAATCAGCAGTTCATTAGAAAATCAAATCTCGATTTGTGTTTTTAACCTACCATACTACTCTGAATCTCATGCCTCATTTGGCAACACCCTCTAAACAACTGTAGAAGGTACATTAGGACATAGATAGAGATCTTTTTGCCATCCAAGTGGCAGCGTACCCCTCTCACTTTATTTGTTTTAGGATATGGTACACCAGTAGCAATTAAGCCAGCTGATAAGTTGAGAGGTAGGGTTACGCTACAGTTAATGGGAATAATAAAAGCTATGAATAGCATGTTCATAATCATCATTTGAGCCAATTCCTAGCAGTTCAGCAATAGTGAAGTTGACTAATGCTCAAACTCCCGTTCGTTCAAATTTAAAGGTCTTAAAAAGTGCCCTAATTTCGTACATTTTACCATCATAGCTGTCACTTGGGCGTCCGGTCTACCCTGCTACTCATTTCATTAGCAAGATAAATGTATCTTACTGCTTGCTAGGCAACAACAGAGTGGCCCTCACGTCAGACAACATCTTGCATTTAGCTTTATGATGTCAGCTTGCTAGGCAACAGATTGGCCCTCATGTCAGACAACATCTTGCCTTCGCTTTATGATGTCAGATCATCACTGGTCCAATTGTCCTTGTGGAAGCGGACCACAGAGGAGGATGAGATATCAGAAGTTATGCAGTAGGTTGCTATCTCTATTCATGACCGCAAGGCAAGTCGGAGGTGGAATGGCAAATACTCTGAACCACTCAAAGCACTGTGGCCTTTTTTAAAGTGGGATGCAGATACAAAAACAGAGACTATCCTTACCAACAATCCTTCTTGTGTATCAGAGTCTAACATACAGAGTGCAGCGGAAGACGTTAAATGTGCTTCATTCCGTGAGAACGCAGCTCTATAGTTCTACAGTGAGATAGTGCATTTCAGCCTCAAAGGAAGCAATGTCATCAAACGGAACATTGGTGGCACCAGGATCTAAAGCAGGCTTAAGAAGCCTTGGATGCAGTCAGTCTTTTATTAACTATCATGACCGACACAATGTGATCCATAATACTTCCATTTTGGCAGAAATTACATTCAAGCACAGGCCCCCACTAGAAGGTAGTGATGACATTCAGGTGCTGAAAACGTCTTTTTAATGCCTAAAGGAATGATTGTGAGCTTTACTTACCATATATATTGGTCAAATGATGCCCTATGCCGGAAGACTGTCTTTTTTTTTTTTCTTCAGTATCGGCAATGCAGAGACAATTTGTTGCGAAACACTGCCACTGCTGGTCATTCAGTATAATCTGCAGATGGAAAAGTCCACTGTTAGCACATTTACTACAAGCAATACAAAAAAATCATGATTTTTATAAAGGGTAAACAGATCAATACTATGGAGTTTGTATTATTGTGCAAATCAGCAGTTCATTAGAAAATCAAATCTCGATTTGTGTTTTTAACCTACCATACTACTCTGAATCTCATGCCTCATTTGGCAACACCCTCTAAACAACTGTAGAAGGTACATTAGGACATAGATAGAGATCTTTTTGCCATCCAAGTGGCAGCGTACCCCTCTCACTTTATTTGTTTTAGGATATGGTACACCAGTAGCAATTAAGCCAGCTGATAAGTTGAGAGGTAGGGTTACGCTACAGTTAATGGGAATAATAAAAGCTATGAATAGCATGTTCATAATCATCATTTGAGCCAATTCCTAGCAGTTCAGCAATAGTGAAGTTGACTAATGCTCAAACTCCCGTTCGTTCAAATTTAAAGGTCTTAAAAAGTGCCCTAATTTCGTACATTTTACCATCATAGCTGTCACTTGGGCGTCCGGTCTACCCTGCTACTCATTTCATTAGCAAGATAAATGTATCTTACTGCTTGCTAGGCAACAACAGAGTGGCCCTCACGTCAGACAACATCTTGCATTTAGCTTTATGATGTCAGCTTGCTAGGCAACAGATTGGCCCTCATGTCAGACAACATCTTGCCTTCGCTTTATGATGTCAGATCATCACTGGTCCAATTGTCCTTGTGGAAGCGGACCACAGAGGAGGATGAGATATCAGAAGTTATGCAGTAGGTTGCTATCTCTATTCATGACCGCAAGGCAAGTCGGAGGTGGAATGGCAAATACTCTGAACCACTCAAAGCACTGTGGCCTTTTTTAAAGTGGGATGCAGATACAAAAACAGAGACTATCCTTACCAACAATCCTTCTTGAATATCAGAGTCCAACATACAGAGTGCAGCGGAAGACGTTAAATGTGCTTCATTCCGTGAGAACGCAACTCTATAGTTCTACAGTGAGATAGTGCATTTCAGCCTCAAAGGAAGCAATGTCCTCAAACGGAACATTGGTGGCACCAGGATCTAAAGCAGGCTTAAGAAGCCTTGGATGCAGTCAGTCTTTTATTAACTATCATGACCGACACAATGTGATCCATAATACTTCCATTTTGGCAGAAATTACATTCAAGCACAGGCCCCCACTAGAAGGTAGTGATGACATTCAGGTGCTGAAAACGTCTTTTTAATGCCTAAAGGAATGATTGTGAGCTTTACTTACCATATATATTGGTCAAATGATGCCCTATGCCGGAAGACTGTCTTTTTTTTTTTTCTTCAGTATCGGCAATGCAGAGACAATTTGTTGCGAAACACTGCCACTGCTGGTCATTCAGTATAATCTGCAGATGGAAAAGTCCACTGTTAGCACATTTACTACAAGCAATACAAAAAAATCATGATTTTTATAAAGGGTAAACAGATCAATACTATGGAGTTTGTATTATTGTGCAAATCAGCAGTTCATTAGAAAATCAAATCTCGATTTGTGTTTTTAACCTACCATACTACTCTGAATCTCATGCCTCATTTGGCAACACCCTCTAAACAACTGTAGAAGGTACATTAGGACATAGATAGAGATCTTTTTGCCATCCAAGTGGCAGCGTACCCCTCTCACTTTATTTGTTTTAGGATATGGTACACCAGTAGCAATTAAGCCAGCTGATAAGTTGAGAGGTAGGGTTACGCTACAGTTAATGGGAATAATAAAAGCTATGAATAGCATGTTCATAATCATCATTTGAGCCAATTCCTAGCAGTTCAGCAATAGTGAAGTTGACTAATGCTCAAACTCCCGTTCGTTCAAATTTAAAGGTCTTAAAAAGTGCCCTAATTTCGTACATTTTACCATCATAGCTGTCACTTGGGCGTCCGGTCTACCCTGCTACTCATTTCATTAGCAAGATAAATGTATCTTACTGCTTGCTAGGCAACAACAGAGTGGCCCTCACGTCAGACAACATCTTGCATTTAGCTTTATGATGTCAGCTTGCTAGGCAACAGATTGGCCCTCATGTCAGACAACATCTTGCCTTCGCTTTATGATGTCAGATCATCACTGGTCCAATTGTCCTTGTGGAAGCGGACCACACAGGAGGATGAGATATCAGAAGTTATGCAGTAGGTTGCTATCTCTATTCATGACCGCAAGGCAAGTCGGAGGTGGAATGGCAAATACTCTGAACCACTCAAAGCACTGTGGCCTTTTTTAAAGTGGGATGCAGATACAAAAACAGAGACTATCCTTACCAACAATCCTTCTTGAGTATCAGAGTTCAACATACAGAGTGCAGCGGAAGACGTTAAATGTGCTTCATTCCGTGAGAACGCAACTCTATAGTTCTACAGTGAGATAGTGCATTTCAGCCTCAAAGGAAGCAATGTCCTCAAACGGAACATTGGTGGCACCAGGATCTAAAGCAGGCTTAAGAAGCCTTGGATGCAGTCAGTCTTTTATTAACTATCATGACCGACACAATGTGATCCATAATACTTCCATTTTGGCAGAAATTACATTCAAGCACAGGCCCCCACTAGAAGGTAGTGATGACATTCAGGTGCTGAAAACGTCTTTTTAATGCCTAAAGGAATGATTGTGAGCTTTACTTACCATATATATTGGTCAAATGATGCCCTATGCCGGAAGACTGTCTTTTTTTTTTTTCTTCAGTATCGGCAATGCAGAGACAATTTGTTGCGAAACACTGCCACTGCTGGTCATTCAGTATAATCTGCAGATGGAAAAGTCCACTGTTAGCACATTTACTACAAGCAATACAAAAAAATCATGATTTTTATAAAGGGTAAACAGATCAATACTATGGAGTTTGTATTATTGTGCAAATCAGCAGTTCATTAGAAAATCAAATCTCGATTTGTGTTTTTAACCTACCATACTACTCTGAATCTCATGCCTCATTTGGCAACACCCTCTAAACAACTGTAGAAGGTACATTAGGACATAGATAGAGATCTTTTTGCCATCCAAGTGGCAGCGTACCCCTCTCACTTTATTTGTTTTAGGATATGGTACACCAGTAGCAATTAAGCCAGCTGATAAGTTGAGAGGTAGGGTTACGCTACAGTTAATGGGAATAATAAAAGCTATGAATAGCATGTTCATAATCATCATTTGAGCCAATTCCTAGCAGTTCAGCAATAGTGAAGTTGACTAATGCTCAAACTCCCGTTCGTTCAAATTTAAAGGTCTTAAAAAGTGCCCTAATTTCGTACATTTTACCATCATAGCGGTCACTTGGGCGTCCGGTCTACCCTGCTACTCATTTCATTAGCAAGATAAATGTATCTTACTGCTTGCTAGGCAACAACAGAGTGGCCCTCACGTCAGACAACATCTTGCATTTAGCTTTATGATGTCAGCTTGCTAGGCAACAGATTGGCCCTCATGTCAGACAACATCTTGCCTTCGCTTTATGATGTCAGATCATCACTGGTCCAATTGTCCTTGTGGAAGCGGACCACAGAGGAGGATGAGATATCAGAAGTTATGCAGTAGGTTGCTATCTCTATTCATGACCGCAAGGCAAGTCGGAGGTGGAATGGCAAATACTCTGAACCACTCAAAGCACTGTGGCCTTTTTTAAAGTGGGATGCAGATACAAAAACAGAGACTATCCTTACCAACAATCCTTCTTGTGTATCAGAGTCTAACATACAGAGTGCAGCGGAAGACGTTAAATGTGCTTCATTCCGTGAGAACGCAGCTCTATAGTTCTACAGTGAGATAGTGCATTTCAGCCTCAAAGGAAGCAATGTCATCAAACGGAACATTGGTGGCACCAGGATCTAAAGCAGGCTTAAGAAGCCTTGGATGCAGTCAGTCTTTTATTAACTATCATGACCGACACAATGTGATCCATAATACTTCCATTTTGGCAGGAATTACATTCAAGCACAGGCCCCCACTAGAAGGTAGTGATGACATTCAGGTGCTGAAAACGTCTTTTTAATGCCTAAAGGAATGATTGTGAGCTTTACTTACCATATATATTGGTCAAATGATGCCCTATGCCGGAAGACTGTCTTTTTTTTTTTTCTTCAGTATCGGCAATGCAGAGACAATTTGTTGCGAAACACTGCCACTGCTGGTCATTCAGTATAATCTGCAGATGGAAAAGTCCACTGTTAGCACATTTACTACAAGCAATACAAAAAAATCATGATTTTTATAAAGGGTAAACAGATCAATACTATGGAGTTTGTATTATTGTGCAAATCAGCAGTTCATTAGAAAATCAAATCTCGATTTGTGTTTTTAACCTACCATACTACTCTGAATCTCATGCCTCATTTGGCAACACCCTCTAAACAACTGTAGAAGGTACATTAGGACATAGATAGAGATCTTTTTGCCATCCAAGTGGCAGCGTACCCCTCTCACTTTATTTGTTTTAGGATATGGTACACCAGTAGCAATTAAGCCAGCTGATAAGTTGAGAGGTAGGGTTACGCTACAGTTAATGGGAATAATAAAAGCTATGAATAGCATGTTCATAATCATCATTTGAGCCAATTCCTAGCAGTTCAGCAATAGTGAAGTTGACTAATGCTCAAACTCCCGTTCGTTCAAATTTAAAGGTCTTAAAAAGTGCCCTAATTTCGTACATTTTACCATCATAGCTGTCACTTGGGCGTCCGGTCTACCCTGCTACTCATTTGATTAGCAAGATAAATGTATCTTACTGCTTGCTAGGCAACAACAGAGTGGCCCTCACGTCAGACAACATCTTGCATTTAGCTTTATGATGTCAGCTTGCTAGGCAACAGATTGGCCCTCATGTCAGACAACATCTTGCCTTCGCTTTATGATGTCAGATCATCACTGGTCCAATTGTCCTTGTGGAAGCGGACCACACAGGAGGATGAGATATCAGAAGTTATGCAGTAGGTTGCTATCTCTATTCATGACCGCAAGGCAAGTCGGAGGTGGAATGGCAAATACTCTGAACCACTCAAAGCACTGTGGCCTTTTTTAAAGTGGGATGCAGATACAAAAACAGAGACTATCCTTACCAACAATCCTTCTTGTGTATCAGAGTCTAACATACAGAGTGCAGCGGAAGACGTTAAATGTGCTTCATTCCGTGAGAACGCAGCTCTATAGTTCTACAGTGAGATAGTGCATTTCAGCCTCAAAGGAAGCAATGTCATCAAACGGAACATTGGTGGCACCAGGATCTAAAGCAGGCTTAAGAAGCCTTGGATGCAGTCAGTCTTTTATTAACTATCATGACCGACACAATGTGATCCATAATACTTCCATTTTGGCAGAAATTACATTCAAGCACAGGCCCCCACTAGAAGGTAGTGATGACATTCAGGTGCTGAAAACGTCTTTTTAATGCCTAAAGGAATGATTGTGAGCTTTACTTACCATATATATTGGTCAAATGATGCCCTATGCCGGAAGACTGTCTTTTTTTTTTTTCTTCAGTATCGGCAATGCAGAGACAATTTGTTGCGAAACACTGCCACTGCTGGTCATTCAGTATAATCTGCAGATGGATAAGTCCACTGTTAGCACATTTACTACAAGCAATACAAAAAAATCATGATTTTTATAAAGGGTAAACAGATCAATACTATGGAGTTTGTATTATTGTGCAAATCAGCAGTTCATTAGAAAATCAAATCTCGATTTGTGTTTTTAACCTACCATACTACTCTGAATCTCATGCCTCATTTGGCAACACCCTCTAAACAACTGTAGAAGGTACATTAGGACATAGATAGAGATCTTTTTGCCATCCAAGTGGCAGCGTACCCCTCTCACTTTATTTGTTTTAGGATATGGTACACCAGTAGCAATTAAGCCAGCTGATAAGTTGAGAGGTAGGGTTACGCTACAGTTAATGGGAATAATAAAAGCTATGAATAGCATGTTCATAATCATCATTTGAGCCAATTCCTAGCAGTTCAGCAATAGTGAAGTTGACTAATGCTCAAACTCCCGTTCGTTCAAATTTAAAGGTCTTAAAAAGTGCCCTAATTTCGTACATTTTACCATCATAGCGGTCACTTGGGCGTCCGGTCTACCCTGCTACTCATTTCATTAGCAAGATAAATGTATCTTACTGCTTGCTAGGCAACAACAGAGTGGCCCTCACGTCAGACAACATCTTGCATTTAGCTTTATGATGTCAGCTTGCTAGGCAACAGATTGGCCCTCATGTCAGACAACATCTTGCCTTCGCTTTATGATGTCAGATCATCACTGGTCCAATTGTCCTTGTGGAAGCGGACCACAGAGGAGGATGAGATATCAGAAGTTATGCAGTAGGTTGCTATCTCTATTCATGACCGCAAGGCAAGTCGGAGGTGGAATGGCAAATACTCTGAACCACTCAAAGCACTGTGGCCTTTTTTAAAGTGGGATGCAGATACAAAAACAGAGACTATCCTTACCAACAATCCTTCTTGTGTATCAGAGTCTAACATACAGAGTGCAGCGGAAGACGTTAAATGTGCTTCATTCCGTGAGAACGCAGCTCTATAGTTCTACAGTGAGATAGTGCATTTCAGCCTCAAAGGAAGCAATGTCATCAAACGGAACATTGGTGGCACCAGGATCTAAAGCAGGCTTAAGAAGCCTTGGATGCAGTCAGTCTTTTATTAACTATCATGACCGACACAATGTGATCCATAATACTTCCATTTTGGCAGAAATTACATTCAAGCACAGGCCCCCACTAGAAGGTAGTGATGACATTCAGGTGCTGAAAACGTCTTTTTAATGCCTAAAGGAATGATTGTGAGCTTTACTTACCATATATATTGGTCAAATGATGCCCTATGCCGGAAGACTGTCTTTTTTTTTTTCTTCAGTATCGGCAATGCAGAGACAATTTGTTGCGAAACACTGCCACTGCTGGTCATTCAGTATAATCTGCAGATGGAAAAGTCCACTGTTAGCACATTTACTACAAGCAATACAAAAAAATCATGATTTTTATAAAGGGTAAACAGATCAATACTATGGAGTTTGTATTATTGTGCAAATCAGCAGTTCATTAGAAAATCAAATCTCGATTTGTGTTTTTAACCTACCATACTACTCTGAATCTCATGCCTCATTTGGCAACACCCTCTAAACAACTGTAGAAGGTACATTAGGACATAGATAGAGATCTTTTTGCCATCCAAGTGGCAGCGTACCCCTCTCACTTTATTTGTTTTAGGATATGGTACACCAGTAGCAATTAAGCCAGCTGATAAGTTGAGAGGTAGGGTTACGCTACAGTTAATGGGAATAATAAAAGCTATGAATAGCATGTTCATAATCATCATTTGAGCCAATTCCTAGCAGTTCAGCAATAGTGAAGTTGACTAATGCTCAAACTCCCGTTCGTTCAAATTTAAAGGTCTTAAAAAGTGCCCTAATTTCGTACATTTTACCATCATAGCTGTCACTTGGGCGTCCGGTCTACCCTGCTACTCATTTCATTAGCAAGATAAATGTATCTTACTGCTTGCTAGGCAACAACAGAGTGGCCCTCACGTCAGACAACATCTTGCATTTAGCTTTATGATGTCAGCTTGCTAGGCAACAGATTGGCCCTCATGTCAGACAACATCTTGCCTTCGCTTTATGATGTCAGATCATCACTGGTCCAATTGTCCTTGTGGAAGCGGACCACACAGGAGGATGAGATATCAGAAGTTATGCAGTAGGTTGCTATCTCTATTCATGACCGCAAGGCAAGTCGGAGGTGGAATGGCAAATACTCTGAACCACTCAAAGCACTGTGGCCTTTTTTAAAGTGGGATGCAGATACAAAAACAGAGACTATCCTTACCAACAATCCTTCTTGTGTATCAGAGTCTAACATACAGAGTGCAGCGGAAGACGTTAAATGTGCTTCATTCCGTGAGAACGCAGCTCTATAGTTCTACAGTGAGATAGTGCATTTCAGCCTCAAAGGAAGCAATGTCATCAAACGGAACATTGGTGGCACCAGGATCTAAAGCAGGCTTAAGAAGCCTTGGATGCAGTCAGTCTTTTATTAACTATCATGACCGACACAATGTGATCCATAATACTTCCATTTTGGCAGAAATTACATTCAAGCACAGGCCCCCACTAGAAGGTAGTGATGACATTCAGGTGCTGAAAACGTCTTTTTAATGCCTAAAGGAATGATTGTGAGCTTTACTTACCATATATATTGGTCAAATGATGCCCTATGCCGGAAGACTGTCTTTTTTTTTTTTCTTCAGTATCGGCAATGCAGAGACAATTTGTTGCGAAACACTGCCACTGCTGGTCATTCAGTATAATCTGCAGATGGAAAAGTCCACTGTTAGCACATTTACTACAAGCAATACAAAAAAATCATGATTTTTATAAAGGGTAAACAGATCAATACTATGGAGTTTGTATTATTGTGCAAATCAGCAGTTCATTAGAAAATCAAATCTCGATTTGTGTTTTTAACCTACCATACTACTCTGAATCTCATGCCTCATTTGGCAACACCCTCTAAACAACTGTAGAAGGTACATTAGGACATAGATAGAGATCTTTTTGCCATCCAAGTGGCAGCGTACCCCTCTCACTTTATTTGTTTTAGGATATGGTACACCAGTAGCAATTAAGCCAGCTGATAAGTTGAGAGGTAGGGTTACGCTACAGTTAATGGGAATAATAAAAGCTATGAATAGCATGTTCATAATCATCATTTGAGCCAATTCCTAGCAGTTCAGCAATAGTGAAGTTGACTAATGCTCAAACTCCCGTTCGTTCAAATTTAAAGGTCTTAAAAAGTGCCCTAATTTCGTACATTTTACCATCATAGCTGTCACTTGGGCGTCCGGTCTACCCTGCTACTCATTTCATTAGCAAGATAAATGTATCTTACTGCTTGCTAGGCAACAACAGAGTGGCCCTCACGTCAGACAACATCTTGCATTTAGCTTTATGATGTCAGCTTGCTAGGCAACAGATTGGCCCTCATGTCAGACAACATCTTGCCTTCGCTTTATGATGTCAGATCATCACTGGTCCAATTGTCCTTGTGGAAGCGGACCACAGAGGAGGATGAGATATCAGAAGTTATGCAGTAGGTTGCTATCTCTATTCATGACCGCAAGGCAAGTCGGAGGTGGAATGGCAAATACTCTGAACCACTCAAAGCACTGTGGCCTTTTTTAAAGTGGGATGCAGATAAAAAAACAGAGACTATCCTTACCAACAATCCTTCTTGTGTATCAGAGTCTAACATACAGAGTGCAGCGGAAGACGTTAAATGTGCTTCATTCCGTGAGAACGCAGCTCTATAGTTCTACAGTGAGATAGTGCATTTCAGCCTCAAAGGAAGCAATGTCATCAAACGGAACATTGGTGGCACCAGGATCTAAAGCAGGCTTAAGAAGCCTTGGATGCAGTCAGTCTTTTATTAACTATCATGACCGACACAATGTGATCCATAATACTTCCATTTTGGCAGAAATTACATTCAAGCACAGGCCCCCACTAGAAGGTAGTGATGACATTCAGGTGCTGAAAACGTCTTTTTAATGCCTAAAGGAATGATTGTGAGCTTTACTTACCATATATATTGGTCAAATGATGCCCTATGCCGGAAGACTGTCTTTTTTTTTTTTCTTCAGTATCGGCAATGCAGAGACAATTTGTTGCGAAACACTGCCACTGCTGGTCATTCAGTATAATCTGCAGATGGAAAAGTCCACTGTTAGCACATTTACTACAAGCAATACAAAAAAATCATGATTTTTATAAAGGGTAAACAGATCAATACTATGGAGTTTGTATTATTGTGCAAATCAG
The DNA here is from genome assembly GCF_964263255.1 of Lissotriton vulgaris. Classification (NCBI taxonomy): domain Eukaryota; kingdom Metazoa; phylum Chordata; class Amphibia; order Caudata; family Salamandridae; genus Lissotriton; species Lissotriton vulgaris. Next base: position 321,908,045 of record NC_141700.1, on the reverse strand, counting down.
CAGTTCATTAGAAAATCAAATCTCGATTTGTGTTTTTAACCTACCATACTACTCTGAATCTCATGCCTCATTTGGCAACACCCTCTAAACAACTGTAGAAGGTACATTAGGACATAGATAGAGATCTTTTTGCCATCCAAGTGGCAGCGTACCCCTCTCACTTTATTTGTTTTAGGATATGGTACACCAGTAGCAATTAAGCCAGCTGATAAGTTGAGAGGTAGGGTTACGCTACAGTTAATGGGAATAATAAAAGCTATGAATAGCATGTTCATAATCATCATTTGAGCCAATTCCTAGCAGTTCAGCAATAGTGAAGTTGACTAATGCTCAAACTCCCGTTCGTTCAAATTTAAAGGTCTTAAAAAGTGCCCTAATTTCGTACATTTTACCATCATAGCTGTCACTTGGGCGTCCGGTCTACCCTGCTACTCATTTCATTAGCAAGATAAATGTATCTTACTGCTTGCTAGGCAACAACAGAGTGGCCCTCACGTCAGACAACATCTTGCATTTAGCTTTATGATGTCAGCTTGCTAGGCAACAGATTGGCCCTCATGTCAGACAACATCTTGCCTTCGCTTTATGATGTCAGATCATCACTGGTCCAATTGTCCTTGTGGAAGCGGACCACACAGGAGGATGAGATATCAGAAGTTATGCAGTAGGTTGCTATCTCTATTCATGACCGCAAGGCAAGTCGGAGGTGGAATGGCAAATACTCTGAACCACTCAAAGCACTGTGGCCTTTTTTAAAGTGGGATGCAGATACAAAAACAGAGACTATCCTTACCAACAATCCTTCTTGTGTATCAGAGTCTAACATACAGAGTGCAGCGGAAGACGTTAAATGTGCTTCATTCCGTGAGAACGCAGCTCTATAGTTCTACAGTGAGATAGTGCATTTCAGCCTCAAAGGAAGCAATGTCATCAAACGGAACATTGGTGGCACCAGGATCTAAAGCAGGCTTAAGAAGCCTTGGATGCAGTCAGTCTTTTATTAACTATCATGACCGACACAATGTGATCCATAATACTTCCATTTTGGCAGAAATTACATTCAAGCACAGGCCCCCACTAGAAGGTAGTGATGACATTCAGGTGCTGAAAACGTCTTTTTAATGCCTAAAGGAATGATTGTGAGCTTTACTTACCATATATATTGGTCAAATGATGCCCTATGCCGGAAGACTGTCTTTTATTTTTTTTCTTCAGTATCGGCAATGCAGAGACAATTTGTTGCGAAACACTGCCACTGCTGGTCATTCAGTATAATCTGCAGATGGAAAAGTCCACTGTTAGCACATTTACTACAAGCAATACAAAAAAATCATGATTTTTATAAAGGGTAAACAGATCAATACTATGGAGTTTGTATTATTGTGCAAATCAGCAGTTCATTAGAAAATCAAATCTCGATTTGTGTTTTTAACCTACCATACTACTCTGAATCTCATGCCTCATTTGGCAACACCCTCTAAACAACTGTAGAAGGTACATTAGGACATAGATAGAGATCTTTTTGCCATCCAAGTGGCAGCGTACCCCTCTCACTTTATTTGTTTTAGGATATGGTACACCAGTAGCAATTAAGCCAGCTGATAAGTTGAGAGGTAGGGTTACGCTACAGTTAATGGGAATAATAAAAGCTATGAATAGCATGTTCATAATCATCATTTGAGCCAATTCCTAGCAGTTCAGCAATAGTGAAGTTGACTAATGCTCAAACTCCCGTTCGTTCAAATTTAAAGGTCTTAAAAAGTGCCCTAATTTCGTACATTTTACCATCATAGCTGTCACTTGGGCGTCCGGTCTACCCTGCTACTCATTTCATTAGCAAGATAAATGTATCTTACTGCTTGCTAGGCAACAACAGAGTGGCCCTCACGTCAGACAACATCTTGCATTTAGCTTTATGATGTCAGCTTGCTAGGCAACAGATTGGCCCTCATGTCAGACAACATCTTGCCTTCGCTTTATGATGTCAGATCATCACTGGTCCAATTGTCCTTGTGGAAGCGGACCACACAGGAGGATGAGATATCAGAAGTTATGCAGTAGGTTGCTATCTCTATTCATGACCGCAAGGAAAGTCGGAGGTGGAATGGCAAATACTCTGAACCACTCAAAGCACTGTGGCCTTTTTTAAAGTGGGATGCAGATACAAAAACAGAGACTATCCTTACCAACAATCCTTCTTGTGTATCAGAGTCTAACATACAGAGTGCAGCGGAAGACGTTAAATGTGCTTCATTCCGTGAGAACGCAGCTCTATAGTTCTACAGTGAGATAGTGCATTTCAGCCTCAAAGGAAGCAATGTCATCAAACGGAACATTGGTGGCACCAGGATCTAAAGCAGGCTTAAGAAGCCTTGGATGCAGTCAGTCTTTTATTAACTATCATGACCGACACAATGTGATCCATAATACTTCCATTTTGGCAGAAATTACATTCAAGCACAGGCCCCCACTAGAAGGTAGTGATGACATTCAGGTGCTGAAAACGTCTTTTTAATGCCTAAAGGAATGATTGTGAGCTTTACTTACCATATATATTGGTCAAATGATGCCCTATGCCGGAAGACTGTCTTTTATTTTTTTTCTTCAGTATCGGCAATGCAGAGACAATTTGTTGCGAAACACTGCCACTGCTGGTCATTCAGTATAATCTGCAGATGGAAAAGTCCACTGTTAGCACATTTACTACAAGCAATACAAAAAAATCATGATTTTTATAAAGGGTAAACAGATCAATACTATGGAGTTTGTATTATTGTGCAAATCAGCAGTTCATTAGAAAATCAAATCTCGATTTGTGTTTTTAACCTACCATACTACTCTGAATCTCATGCCTCATTTGGCAACACCCTCTAAACAACTGTAGAAGGTACATTAGGACATAGATAGAGATCTTTTTGCCATCCAAGTGGCAGCGTACCCCTCTCACTTTATTTGTTTTAGGATATGGTACACCAGTAGCAATTAAGCCAGCTGATAAGTTGAGAGGTAGGGTTACGCTACAGTTAATGGGAATAATAAAAGCTATGAATAGCATGTTCATAATCATCATTTGAGCCAATTCCTAGCATTTAAGCAATAGTGAAGTTGACTAATGCTCAAACTCCCGTTCGTTCAAATTTAAAGGTCTTAAAAAGTGCCCTAATTTCGTACATTTTACCATCATAGCTGTCACTTGGGCGTCCGGTCTACCCTGCTACTCATTTCATTAGCAAGATAAATGTATCTTACTGCTTGCTAGGCAACAACAGAGTGGCCCTCACGTCAGACAACATCTTGCATTTAGCTTTATGATGTCAGCTTGCTAGGCAACAGATTGGCCCTCATGTCAGACAACATCTTGCCTTCGCTTTATGATGTCAGATCATCACTGGTCCAATTGTCCTTGTGGAAGCGGACCACACAGGAGGATGAGATATCAGAATTTATGCAGTAGGTTGCTATCTCTATTCATGACCGCAAGGCAAGTCGGAGGTGGAATGGCAAATACTCTGAACCACTCAAAGCACTGTGGCCTTTTTTAAAGTGGGATGCAGATACAAAAACAGAGACTATCCTTACCAACAATCCTTCTTGAGTATCAGAGTTCAACATACAGAGTGCAGCGGAAGACGTTAAATGTGCTTCATTCCGTGAGAACGCAACTCTATAGTTCTACAGTGAGATAGTGCATTTCAGCCTCAAAGGAAGCAATGTCCTCAAACGGAACATTGGTGGCACCAGGATCTAAAGCAGGCTTAAGAAGCCTTGGATGCAGTCAGTCTTTTATTAACTATCATGACCGACACAATGTGATCCATAATACTTCCATTTTGGCAGAAATTACATTCAAGCACAGGCCCCCACTAGAAGGTAGTGATGACATTCAGGTGCTGAAAACGTCTTTTTAATGCCTAAAGGAATGATTGTGAGCTTTACTTACCATATATATTGGTCAAATGATTCCCTATGCCGGAAGACTGTCTTTTTTTTTTTTTCTTCAGTATCGGCAATGCAGAGACAATTTGTTGCGAAACACTGCCACTGCTGGTCATTCAGTATAATCTGCAGATGGAAAAGTCCACTGTTAGCACATTTACTACAAGCAATACAAAAAAAATCATGATTTTTATAAAGGGTAAACAGATCAATACTATGGAGTTTGTATTATTGTGCAAATCAGCAGTTCATTAGAAAATCAAATCTCGATTTGTGTTTTTAACCTACCATACTACTCTGAATCTCATGCCTCATTTGGCAACACCCTCTAAACAACTGTAGAAGGTACATTAGGACATAGATAGAGATCTTTTTGCCATCCAAGTGGCAGCGTACCCCTCTCACTTTATTTGTTTTAGGATATGGTACACCAGTAGCAATTAAGCCAGCTGATAAGTTGAGAGGTAGGGTTACGCTACAGTTAATGGGAATAATAAAAGCTATGAATAGCATGTTCATAATCATCATTTGAGCCAATTCCTAGCAGTTCAGCAATAGTGAAGTTGACTAATGCTCAAACTCCCGTTCGTTCAAATTTAAAGGTCTTAAAAAGTGCCCTAATTTCGTACATTTTACCATCATAGCTGTCACTTGGGCGTCCGGTCTACCCTGCTACTCATTTCATTAGCAAGATAAATGTATCTTACTGCTTGCTAGGCAACAACAGAGTGGCCCTCACGTCAGACAACATCTTGCATTTAGCTTTATGATGTCAGCTTGCTAGGCAACAGATTGGCCCTCATGTCAGACAACATCTTGCCTTCGCTTTATGATGTCAGATCATCACTGGTCCAATTGTCCTTGTGGAAGCGGACCACACAGGAGGATGAGATATCAGAAGTTATGCAGTAGGTTGCTATCTCTATTCATGACCGCAAGGCAAGTCGGAGGTGGAATGGCAAATACTCTGAACCACTCAAAGCACTGTGGCCTTTTTTAAAGTGGGATGCAGATACAAAAACAGAGACTATCCTTACCAACAATCCTTCTTGAGTATCAGAGTTCAACATACAGAGTGCAGCGGAAGACGTTAAATGTGCTTCATTCCGTGAGAACGCAACTCTATAGTTCTACAGTGAGATAGTGCATTTCAGCCTCAAAGGAAGCAATGTCCTCAAACGGAACATTGGTGGCACCAGGATCTAAAGCAGGCTTAAGAAGCCTTGGATGCAGTCAGTCTTTTATTAACTATCATGACCGACACAATGTGATCCATAATACTTCCATTTTGGCAGAAATTACATTCAAGCACAGGCCCCCACTAGAAGGTAGTGATGACATTCAGGTGCTGAAAACGTCTTTTTAATGCCTAAAGGAATGATTGTGAGCTTTACTTACCATATATATTGGTCAAATGATGCCCTATGCCGGAAGACTGTCTTTTTTTTTTTTCTTCAGTATCGGCAATGCAGAGACAATTTGTTGCGAAACACTGCCACTGCTGGTCATTCAGTATAATCTGCAGATGGAAAAGTCCACTGTTAGCACATTTACTACAAGCAATACAAAAAAATCATGATTTTTATAAAGGGTAAACAGATCAATACTATGGAGTTTGTATTATTGTGCAAATCAGCAGTTCATTAGAAAATCAAATCTCGATTTGTGTTTTTAACCTACCATACTACTCTGAATCTCATGCCTCATTTGGCAACACCCTCTAAACAACTGTAGAAGGTACATTAGGACATAGATAGAGATCTTTTTGCCATCCAAGTGGCAGCGTACCCCTCTCACTTTATTTGTTTTAGGATATGGTACACCAGTAGCAATTAAGCCAGCTGATAAGTTGAGAGGTAGGGTTACGCTACAGTTAATGGGAATAATAAAAGCTATGAATAGCATGTTCATAATCATCATTTGAGCCAATTCCTAGCAGTTCAGCAATAGTGAAGTTGACTAATGCTCAAACTCCCGTTCGTTCAAATTTAAAGGTCTTAAAAAGTGCCCTAATTTCGTACATTTTACCATCATAGCTGTCACTTGGGCGTCCGGTCTACCCTGCTACTCATTTCATTAGCAAGATAAATGTATCTTACTGCTTGCTAGGCAACAACAGAGTGGCCCTCACGTCAGACAACATCTTGCATTTAGCTTTATGATGTCAGCTTGCTAGGCAACAGATTGGCCCTCATGTCAGACAACATCTTGCCTTCGCTTTATGATGTCAGATCATCACTGGTCCAATTGTCCTTGTGGAAGCGGACCACAGAGGAGGATGAGATATCAGAAGTTATGCAGTAGGTTGCTATCTCTATTCATGACCGCAAGGCAAGTCGGAGGTGGAATGGCAAATACTCTGAACCACTCAAAGCACTGTGGCCTTTTTTAAAGTGGGATGCAGATACAAAAACAGAGACTATCCTTACCAACAATCCTTCTTGTGTATCAGAGTCTAACATACAGAGTGCAGCGGAAGACGTTAAATGTGCTTCATTCCGTGAGAACGCAGCTCTATAGTTCTACAGTGAGATAGTGCATTTCAGCCTCAAAGGAAGCAATGTCATCAAACGGAACATTGGTGGCACCAGGATCTAAAGCAGGCTTAAGAAGCCTTGGATGCAGTCAGTCTTTTATTAACTATCATGACCGACACAATGTGATCCATAATACTTCCATTTTGGCAGAAATTACATTCAAGCACAGGCCCCCACTAGAAGGTAGTGATGACATTCAGGTGCTGAAAACGTCTTTTTAATGCCTAAAGGAATGATTGTGAGCTTTACTTACCATATATATTGGTCAAATGATGCCCTATGCCGGAAGACTGTCTTTTTTTTTTTTCTTCAGTATCGGCAATGCAGAGACAATTTGTTGCGAAACACTGCCACTGCTGGTCATTCAGTATAATCTGCAGATGGAAAAGTCCACTGTTAGCACATTTACTACAAGCAATACAAAAAAATCATGATTTTTATAAAGGGTAAACAGATCAATACTATGGAGTTTGTATTATTGTGCAAATCAGCAGTTCATTAGAAAATCAAATCTCGATTTGTGTTTTTAACCTACCATACTACTCTGAATCTCATGCCTCATTTGGCAACACCCTCTAAACAACTGTAGAAGGTACATTAGGACATAGATAGAGATCTTTTTGCCATCCAAGTGGCAGCGTACCCCTCTCACTTTATTTGTTTTAGGATATGGTACACCAGTAGCAATTAAGCCAGCTGATAAGTTGAGAGGTAGGGTTACGCTACAGTTAATGGGAATAATAAAAGCTATGAATAGCATGTTCATAATCATCATTTGAGCCAATTCCTAGCAGTTCAGCAATAGTGAAGTTGACTAATGCTCAAACTCCCGTTCGTTCAAATTTAAAGGTCTTAAAAAGTGCCCTAATTTCGTACATTTTACCATCATAGCTGTCACTTGGGCGTCCGGTCTACCCTGCTACTCATTTCATTAGCAAGATAAATGTATCTTACTGCTTGCTAGGCAACAACAGAGTGGCCCTCACGTCAGACAACATCTTGCATTTAGCTTTATGATGTCAGCTTGCTAGGCAACAGATTGGCCCTCATGTCAGACAACATCTTGCCTTCGCTTTATGATGTCAGATCATCACTGGTCCAATTGTCCTTGTGGAAGCGGACCACAGAGGAGGATGAGATATCAGAAGTTATGCAGTAGGTTGCTATCTCTATTCATGACCGCAAGGCAAGTCGGAGGTGGAATGGCAAATACTCTGAACCACTCAAAGCACTGTGGCCTTTTTTAAAGTGGGATGCAGATACAAAAACAGAGACTATCCTTACCAACAATCCTTCTTGAATATCAGAGTCCAACATACAGAGTGCAGCGGAAGACGTTAAATGTGCTTCATTCCGTGAGAACGCAACTCTATAGTTCTACAGTGAGATAGTGCATTTCAGCCTCAAAGGAAGCAATGTCCTCAAACGGAACATTGGTGGCACCAGGATCTAAAGCAGGCTTAAGAAGCCTTGGATGCAGTCAGTCTTTTATTAACTATCATGACCGACACAATGTGATCCATAATACTTCCATTTTGGCAGAAATTACATTCAAGCACAGGCCCCCACTAGAAGGTAGTGATGACATTCAGGTGCTGAAAACGTCTTTTTAATGCCTAAAGGAATGATTGTGAGCTTTACTTACCATATATATTGGTCAAATGATGCCCTATGCCGGAAGACTGTCTTTTTTTTTTTTCTTCAGTATCGGCAATGCAGAGACAATTTGTTGCGAAACACTGCCACTGCTGGTCATTCAGTATAATCTGCAGATGGAAAAGTCCACTGTTAGCACATTTACTACAAGCAATACAAAAAAATCATGATTTTTATAAAGGGTAAACAGATCAATACTATGGAGTTTGTATTATTGTGCAAATCAGCAGTTCATTAGAAAATCAAATCTCGATTTGTGTTTTTAACCTACCATACTACTCTGAATCTCATGCCTCATTTGGCAACACCCTCTAAACAACTGTAGAAGGTACATTAGGACATAGATAGAGATCTTTTTGCCATCCAAGTGGCAGCGTACCCCTCTCACTTTATTTGTTTTAGGATATGGTACACCAGTAGCAATTAAGCCAGCTGATAAGTTGAGAGGTAGGGTTACGCTACAGTTAATGGGAATAATAAAAGCTATGAATAGCATGTTCATAATCATCATTTGAGCCAATTCCTAGCAGTTCAGCAATAGTGAAGTTGACTAATGCTCAAACTCCCGTTCGTTCAAATTTAAAGGTCTTAAAAAGTGCCCTAATTTCGTACATTTTACCATCATAGCTGTCACTTGGGCGTCCGGTCTACCCTGCTACTCATTTCATTAGCAAGATAAATGTATCTTACTGCTTGCTAGGCAACAACAGAGTGGCCCTCACGTCAGACAACATCTTGCATTTAGCTTTATGATGTCAGCTTGCTAGGCAACAGATTGGCCCTCATGTCAGACAACATCTTGCCTTCGCTTTATGATGTCAGATCATCACTGGTCCAATTGTCCTTGTGGAAGCGGACCACACAGGAGGATGAGATATCAGAAGTTATGCAGTAGGTTGCTATCTCTATTCATGACCGCAAGGCAAGTCGGAGGTGGAATGGCAAATACTCTGAACCACTCAAAGCACTGTGGCCTTTTTTAAAGTGGGATGCAGATACAAAAACAGAGACTATCCTTACCAACAATCCTTCTTGAGTATCAGAGTTCAACATACAGAGTGCAGCGGAAGACGTTAAATGTGCTTCATTCCGTGAGAACGCAACTCTATAGTTCTACAGTGAGATAGTGCATTTCAGCCTCAAAGGAAGCAATGTCCTCAAACGGAACATTGGTGGCACCAGGATCTAAAGCAGGCTTAAGAAGCCTTGGATGCAGTCAGTCTTTTATTAACTATCATGACCGACACAATGTGATCCATAATACTTCCATTTTGGCAGAAATTACATTCAAGCACAGGCCCCCACTAGAAGGTAGTGATGACATTCAGGTGCTGAAAACGTCTTTTTAATGCCTAAAGGAATGATTGTGAGCTTTACTTACCATATATATTGGTCAAATGATGCCCTATGCCGGAAGACTGTCTTTTTTTTTTTTCTTCAGTATCGGCAATGCAGAGACAATTTGTTGCGAAACACTGCCACTGCTGGTCATTCAGTATAATCTGCAGATGGAAAAGTCCACTGTTAGCACATTTACTACAAGCAATACAAAAAAATCATGATTTTTATAAAGGGTAAACAGATCAATACTATGGAGTTTGTATTATTGTGCAAATCAGCAGTTCATTAGAAAATCAAATCTCGATTTGTGTTTTTAACCTACCATACTACTCTGAATCTCATGCCTCATTTGGCAACACCCTCTAAACAACTGTAGAAGGTACATTAGGACATAGATAGAGATCTTTTTGCCATCCAAGTGGCAGCGTACCCCTCTCACTTTATTTGTTTTAGGATATGGTACACCAGTAGCAATTAAGCCAGCTGATAAGTTGAGAGGTAGGGTTACGCTACAGTTAATGGGAATAATAAAAGCTATGAATAGCATGTTCATAATCATCATTTGAGCCAATTCCTAGCAGTTCAGCAATAGTGAAGTTGACTAATGCTCAAACTCCCGTTCGTTCAAATTTAAAGGTCTTAAAAAGTGCCCTAATTTCGTACATTTTACCATCATAGCGGTCACTTGGGCGTCCGGTCTACCCTGCTACTCATTTCATTAGCAAGATAAATGTATCTTACTGCTTGCTAGGCAACAACAGAGTGGCCCTCACGTCAGACAACATCTTGCATTTAGCTTTATGATGTCAGCTTGCTAGGCAACAGATTGGCCCTCATGTCAGACAACATCTTGCCTTCGCTTTATGATGTCAGATCATCACTGGTCCAATTGTCCTTGTGGAAGCGGACCACAGAGGAGGATGAGATATCAGAAGTTATGCAGTAGGTTGCTATCTCTATTCATGACCGCAAGGCAAGTCGGAGGTGGAATGGCAAATACTCTGAACCACTCAAAGCACTGTGGCCTTTTTTAAAGTGGGATGCAGATACAAAAACAGAGACTATCCTTACCAACAATCCTTCTTGTGTATCAGAGTCTAACATACAGAGTGCAGCGGAAGACGTTAAATGTGCTTCATTCCGTGAGAACGCAGCTCTATAGTTCTACAGTGAGATAGTGCATTTCAGCCTCAAAGGAAGCAATGTCATCAAACGGAACATTGGTGGCACCAGGATCTAAAGCAGGCTTAAGAAGCCTTGGATGCAGTCAGTCTTTTATTAACTATCATGACCGACACAATGTGATCCATAATACTTCCATTTTGGCAGGAATTACATTCAAGCACAGGCCCCCACTAGAAGGTAGTGATGACATTCAGGTGCTGAAAACGTCTTTTTAATGCCTAAAGGAATGATTGTGAGCTTTACTTACCATATATATTGGTCAAATGATGCCCTATGCCGGAAGACTGTCTTTTTTTTTTTTCTTCAGTATCGGCAATGCAGAGACAATTTGTTGCGAAACACTGCCACTGCTGGTCATTCAGTATAATCTGCAGATGGAAAAGTCCACTGTTAGCACATTTACTACAAGCAATACAAAAAAATCATGATTTTTATAAAGGGTAAACAGATCAATACTATGGAGTTTGTATTATTGTGCAAATCAGCAGTTCATTAGAAAATCAAATCTCGATTTGTGTTTTTAACCTACCATACTACTCTGAATCTCATGCCTCATTTGGCAACACCCTCTAAACAACTGTAGAAGGTACATTAGGACATAGATAGAGATCTTTTTGCCATCCAAGTGGCAGCGTACCCCTCTCACTTTATTTGTTTTAGGATATGGTACACCAGTAGCAATTAAGCCAGCTGATAAGTTGAGAGGTAGGGTTACGCTACAGTTAATGGGAATAATAAAAGCTATGAATAGCATGTTCATAATCATCATTTGAGCCAATTCCTAGCAGTTCAGCAATAGTGAAGTTGACTAATGCTCAAACTCCCGTTCGTTCAAATTTAAAGGTCTTAAAAAGTGCCCTAATTTCGTACATTTTACCATCATAGCTGTCACTTGGGCGTCCGGTCTACCCTGCTACTCATTTGATTAGCAAGATAAATGTATCTTACTGCTTGCTAGGCAACAACAGAGTGGCCCTCACGTCAGACAACATCTTGCATTTAGCTTTATGATGTCAGCTTGCTAGGCAACAGATTGGCCCTCATGTCAGACAACATCTTGCCTTCGCTTTATGATGTCAGATCATCACTGGTCCAATTGTCCTTGTGGAAGCGGACCACACAGGAGGATGAGATATCAGAAGTTATGCAGTAGGTTGCTATCTCTATTCATGACCGCAAGGCAAGTCGGAGGTGGAATGGCAAATACTCTGAACCACTCAAAGCACTGTGGCCTTTTTTAAAGTGGGATGCAGATACAAAAACAGAGACTATCCTTACCAACAATCCTTCTTGAGTATCAGAGTTCAACATACAGAGTGCAGCGGAAGACGTTAAATGTGCTTCATTCCGTGAGAACGCAACTCTATAGTTCTACAGTGAGATAGTGCATTTCAGCCTCAAAGGAAGCAATGTCCTCAAACGGAACATTGGTGGCACCAGGATCTAAAGCAGGCTTAAGAAGCCTTGGATGCAGTCAGTCTTTTATTAACTATCATGACCGACACAATGTGATCCATAATACTTCCATTTTGGCAGAAATTACATTCAAGCACAGGCCCCCACTAGAAGGTAGTGATGACATTCAGGTGCTGAAAACGTCTTTTTAATGCCTAAAGGAATGATTGTGAGCTTTACTTACCATATATATTGGTCAAATGATGCCCTATGCCGGAAGACTGTCTTTTTTTTTTTTCTTCAGTATCGGCAATGCAGAGACAATTTGTTGCGAAACACTGCCACTGCTGGTCATTCAGTATAATCTGCAGATGGAAAAGTCCACTGTTAGCACATTTACTACAAGCAATACAAAAAAATCATGATTTTTATAAAGGGTAAACAGATCAATACTATGGAGTTTGTATTATTGTGCAAATCAGCAGTTCATTAGAAAATCAAATCTCGATTTGTGTTTTTAACCTACCATACTACTCTGAATCTCATGCCTCATTTGGCAACACCCTCTAAACAACTGTAGAAGGTACATTAGGACATAGATAGAGATCTTTTTGCCATCCAAGTGGCAGCGTACCCCTCTCACTTTATTTGTTTTAGGATATGGTACACCAGTAGCAATTAAGCCAGCTGATAAGTTGAGAGGTAGGGTTACGCTACAGTTAATGGGAATAATAAAAGCTATGAATAGCATGTTCATAATCATCATTTGAGCCAATTCCTAGCAGTTCAGCAATAGTGAAGTTGACTAATGCTCAAACTCCCGTTCGTTCAAATTTAAAGGTCTTAAAAAGTGCCCTAATTTCGTACATTTTACCATCATAGCTGTCACTTGGGCGTCCGGTCTACCCTGCTACTCATTTCATTAGCAAGATAAATGTATCTTACTGCTTGCTAGGCAACAACAGAGTGGCCCTCACGTCAGACAACATCTTGCATTTAGCTTTATGATGTCAGCTTGCTAGGCAACAGATTGGCCCTCATGTCAGACAACATCTTGCCTTCGCTTTATGATGTCAGATCATCACTGGTCCAATTGTCCTTGTGGAAGCGGACCACAGAGGAGGATGAGATATCAGAAGTTATGCAGTAGGTTGCTATCTCTATTCATGACCGCAAGGCAAGTCGGAGGTGGAATGGCAAATACTCTGAACCACTCAAAGCACTGTGGCCTTTTTTAAAGTGGGATGCAGATACAAAAACAGAGACTATCCTTACCAACAATCCTTCTTGTGTATCAGAGTCTAACATACAGAGTGCAGCGGAAGACGTTAAATGTGCTTCATTCCGTGAGAACGCAGCTCTATAGTTCTACAGTGAGATAGTGCATTTCAGCCTCAAAGGAAGCAATGTCATCAAACGGAACATTGGTGGCACCAGGATCTAAAGCAGGCTTAAGAAGCCTTGGATGCAGTCAGTCTTTTATTAACTATCATGACCGACACAATGTGATCCATAATACTTCCATTTTGGCAGGAATTACATTCAAGCACAGGCCCCCACTAGAAGGTAGTGATGACATTCAGGTGCTGAAAACGTCTTTTTAATGCCTAAAGGAATGATTGTGAGCTTTACTTACCATATATATTGGTCAAATGATGCCCTATGCCGGAAGACTGTCTTTTTTTTTTTTCTTCAGTATCGGCAATGCAGAGACAATTTGTTGCGAAACACTGCCACTGCTGGTCATTCAGTATAATCTGCAGATGGAAAAGTCCACTGTTAGCACATTTACTACAAGCAATACAAAAAAATCATGATTTTTATAAAGGGTAAACAGATCAATACTATGGAGTTTGTATTATTGTGCAAATCAGCAGTTCATTAGAAAATCAAATCTCGATTTGTGTTTTTAACCTACCATACTACTCTGAATCTCATGCCTCATTTGGCAACACCCTCTAAACAACTGTAGAAGGTACATTAGGACATAGATAGAGATCTTTTTGCCATCCAAGTGGCAGCGTACCCCTCTCACTTTATTTGTTTTAGGATATGGTACACCAGTAGCAATTAAGCCAGCTGATAAGTTGAGAGGTAGGGTTACGCTACAGTTAATGGGAATAATAAAAGCTATGAATAGCATGTTCATAATCATCATTTGAGCCAATTCCTAGCAGTTCAGCAATAGTGAAGTTGACTAATGCTCAAACTCCCGTTCGTTCAAATTTAAAGGTCTTAAAAAGTGCCCTAATTTCGTACATTTTACCATCATAGCTGTCACTTGGGCGTCCGGTCTACCCTGCTACTCATTTCATTAGCAAGATAAATGTATCTTACTGCTTGCTAGGCAACAACAGAGTGGCCCTCACGTCAGACAACATCTTGCATTTAGCTTTATGATGTCAGCTTGCTAGGCAACAGATTGGCCCTCATGTCAGACAACATCTTGCCTTCGCTTTATGATGTCAGATCATCACTGGTCCAATTGTCCTTGTGGAAGCGGACCACACAGGAGGATGAGATATCAGAAGTTATGCAGTAGGTTGCTATCTCTATTCATGACCGCAAGGCAAGTCGGAGGTGGAATGGCAAATACTCTGAACCACTCAAAGCACTGTGGCCTTTTTTAAAGTGGGATGCAGATACAAAAACAGAGACTATCCTTACCAACAATCCTTCTTGAGTATCAGAGTTCAACATACAGAGTGCAGCGGAAGACGTTAAATGTGCTTCATTCCGTGAGAACGCAACTCTATAGTTCTACAGTGAGATAGTGCATTTCAGCCTCAAAGGAAGCAATGTCCTCAAACGGAACATTGGTGGCACCAGGATCTAAAGCAGGCTTAAGAAGCCTTGGATGCAGTCAGTCTTTTATTAACTATCATGACCGACACAATGTGATCCATAATACTTCCATTTTGGCAGAAATTACATTCAAGCACAGGCCCCCACTAGAAGGTAGTGATGACATTCAGGTGCTGAAAACGTCTTTTTAATGCCTAAAGGAATGATTGTGAGCTTTACTTACCATATATATTGGTCAAATGATGCCCTATGCCGGAAGACTGTCTTTTTTTTTTTTCTTCAGTATCGGCAATGCAGAGACAATTTGTTGCGAAACACTGCCACTGCTGGTCATTCAGTATAATCTGCAGATGGAAAAGTCCACTGTTAGCACATTTACTACAAGCAATACAAAAAAATCATGATTTTTATAAAGGGTAAACAGATCAATACTATGGAGTTTGTATTATTGTGCAAATCAGCAGTTCATTAGAAAATCAAATCTCGATTTGTGTTTTTAACCTACCATACTACTCTGAATCTCATGCCTCATTTGGCAACACCCTCTAAACAACTGTAGAAGGTACATTAGGACATAGATAGAGATCTTTTTGCCATCCAAGTGGCAGCGTACCCCTCTCACTTTATTTGTTTTAGGATATGGTACACCAGTAGCAATTAAGCCAGCTGATAAGTTGAGAGGTAGGGTTACGCTACAGTTAATGGGAATAATAAAAGCTATGAATAGCATGTTCATAATCATCATTTGAGCCAATTCCTAGCATTTAAGCAATAGTGAAGTTGACTAATGCTCAAACTCCCGTTCGTTCAAATTTAAAGGTCTTAAAAAGTGCCCTAATTTCGTACATTTTACCATCATAGCTGTCACTTGGGCGTCCGGTCTACCCTGCTACTCATTTCATTAGCAAGATAAATGTATCTTACTGCTTGCTAGGCAACAACAGAGTGGCCCTCACGTCAGACAACATCTTGCATTTAGCTTTATGATGTCAGCTTGCTAGGCAACAGATTGGCCCTCATGTCAGACAACATCTTGCCTTCGCTTTATGATGTCAGATCATCACTGGTCCAATTGTCCTTGTGGAAGCGGACCACACAGGAGGATGAGATATCAGAATTTATGCAGTAGGTTGCTATCTCTATTCATGACCGCAAGGCAAGTCGGAGGTGGAATGGCAAATACTCTGAACCACTCAAAGCACTGTGGCCTTTTTTAAAGTGGGATGCAGATACAAAAACAGAGACTATCCTTACCAACAATCCTTCTTGAGTATCAGAGTTCAACATACAGAGTGCAGCGGAAGACGTTAAATGTGCTTCATTCCGTGAGAACGCAACTCTATAGTTCTACAGTGAGATAGTGCATTTCAGCCTCAAAGGAAGCAATGTCCTCAAACGGAACATTGGTGGCACCAGGATCTAAAGCAGGCTTAAGAAGCCTTGGATGCAGTCAGTCTTTTATTAACTATCATGACCGACACAATGTGATCCATAATACTTCCATTTTGGCAGAAATTACATTCAAGCACAGGCCCCCACTAGAAGGTAGTGATGACATTCAGGTGCTGAAAACGTCTTTTTAATGCCTAAAGGAATGATTGTGAGCTTTACTTACCATATATATTGGTCAAATGATTCCCTATGCCGGAAGACTGTCTTTTTTTTTTTTTCTTCAGTATCGGCAATGCAGAGACAATTTGTTGCGAAACACTGCCACTGCTGGTCATTCAGTATAATCTGCAGATGGAAAAGTCCACTGTTAGCACATTTACTACAAGCAATACAAAAAAAATCATGATTTTTATAAAGGGTAAACAGATCAATACTATGGAGTTTGTATTATTGTGCAAATCAGCAGTTCATTAGAAAATCAAATCTCGATTTGTGTTTTTAACCTACCATACTACTCTGAATCTCATGCCTCATTTGGCAACACCCTCTAAACAACTGTAGAAGGTACATTAGGACATAGATAGAGATCTTTTTGCCATCCAAGTGGCAGCGTACCCCTCTCACTTTATTTGTTTTAGGATATGGTACACCAGTAGCAATTAAGCCAGCTGATAAGTTGAGAGGTAGGGTTACGCTACAGTTAATGGGAATAATAAAAGCTATGAATAGCATGTTCATAATCATCATTTGAGCCAATTCCTAGCAGTTCAGCAATAGTGAAGTTGACTAATGCTCAAACTCCCGTTCGTTCAAATTTAAAGGTCTTAAAAAGTGCCCTAATTTCGTACATTTTACCATCATAGCTGTCACTTGGGCGTCCGGTCTACCCTGCTACTCATTTCATTAGCAAGATAAATGTATCTTACTGCTTGCTAGGCAACAACAGAGTGGCCCTCACGTCAGACAACATCTTGCATTTAGCTTTATGATGTCAGCTTGCTAGGCAACAGATTGGCCCTCATGTCAGACAACATCTTGCCTTCGCTTTATGATGTCAGATCATCACTGGTCCAATTGTCCTTGTGGAAGCGGACCACACAGGAGGATGAGATATCAGAAGTTATGCAGTAGGTTGCTATCTCTATTCATGACCGCAAGGCAAGTCGGAGGTGGAATGGCAAATACTCTGAACCACTCAAAGCACTGTGGCCTTTTTTAAAGTGGGATGCAGATACAAAAACAGAGACTATCCTTACCAACAATCCTTCTTGAGTATCAGAGTTCAACATACAGAGTGCAGCGGAAGACGTTAAATGTGCTTCATTCCGTGAGAACGCAACTCTATAGTTCTACAGTGAGATAGTGCATTTCAGCCTCAAAGGAAGCAATGTCCTCAAACGGAACATTGGTGGCACCAGGATCTAAAGCAGGCTTAAGAAGCCTTGGATGCAGTCAGTCTTTTATTAACTATCATGACCGACACAATGTGATCCATAATACTTCCATTTTGGCAGAAATTACATTCAAGCACAGGCCCCCACTAGAAGGTAGTGATGACATTCAGGTGCTGAAAACGTCTTTTTAATGCCTAAAGGAATGATTGTGAGCTTTACTTACCATATATATTGGTCAAATGATGCCCTATGCCGGAAGACTGTCTTTTTTTTTTTTCTTCAGTATCGGCAATGCAGAGACAATTTGTTGCGAAACACTGCCACTGCTGGTCATTCAGTATAATCTGCAGATGGAAAAGTCCACTGTTAGCACATTTACTACAAGCAATACAAAAAAATCATGATTTTTATAAAGGGTAAACAGATCAATACTATGGAGTTTGTATTATTGTGCAAATCAGCAGTTCATTAGAAAATCAAATCTCGATTTGTGTTTTTAACCTACCATACTACTCTGAATCTCATGCCTCATTTGGCAACACCCTCTAAACAACTGTAGAAGGTACATTAGGACATAGATAGAGATCTTTTTGCCATCCAAGTGGCAGCGTACCCCTCTCACTTTATTTGTTTTAGGATATGGTACACCAGTAGCAATTAAGCCAGCTGATAAGTTGAGAGGTAGGGTTACGCTACAGTTAATGGGAATAATAAAAGCTATGAATAGCATGTTCATAATCATCATTTGAGCCAATTCCTAGCAGTTCAGCAATAGTGAAGTTGACTAATGCTCAAACTCCCGTTCGTTCAAATTTAAAGGTCTTAAAAAGTGCCCTAATTTCGTACATTTTACCATCATAGCTGTCACTTGGGCGTCCGGTCTACCCTGCTACTCATTTCATTAGCAAGATAAATGTATCTTACTGCTTGCTAGGCAACAACAGAGTGGCCCTCACGTCAGACAACATCTTGCATTTAGCTTTATGATGTCAGCTTGCTAGGCAACAGATTGGCCCTCATGTCAGACAACATCTTGCCTTCGCTTTATGATGTCAGATCATCACTGGTCCAATTGTCCTTGTGGAAGCGGACCACAGAGGAGGATGAGATATCAGAAGTTATGCAGTAGGTTGCTATCTCTATTCATGACCGCAAGGCAAGTCGGAGGTGGAATGGCAAATACTCTGAACCACTCAAAGCACTGTGGCCTTTTTTAAAGTGGGATGCAGATACAAAAACAGAGACTATCCTTACCAACAATCCTTCTTGTGTATCAGAGTCTAACATACAGAGTGCAGCGGAAGACGTTAAATGTGCTTCATTCCGTGAGAACGCAGCTCTATAGTTCTACAGTGAGATAGTGCATTTCAGCCTCAAAGGAAGCAATGTCATCAAACGGAACATTGGTGGCACCAGGATCTAAAGCAGGCTTAAGAAGCCTTGGATGCAGTCAGTCTTTTATTAACTATCATGACCGACACAATGTGATCCATAATACTTCCATTTTGGCAGGAATTACATTCAAGCACAGGCCCCCACTAGAAGGTAGTGATGACATTCAGGTGCTGAAAACGTCTTTTTAATGCCTAAAGGAATGATTGTGAGCTTTACTTACCATATATATTGGTCAAATGATGCCCTATGCCGGAAGACTGTCTTTTTTTTTTTTCTTCAGTATCGGCAATGCAGAGACAATTTGTTGCGAAACACTGCCACTGCTGGTCATTCAGTATAATCTGCAGATGGAAAAGTCCACTGTTAGCACATTTACTACAAGCAATACAAAAAAATCATGATTTTTATAAAGGGTAAACAGATCAATACTATGGAGTTTGTATTATTGTGCAAATCAGCAGTTCATTAGAAAATCAAATCTCGATTTGTGTTTTTAACCTACCATACTACTCTGAATCTCATGCCTCATTTGGCAACACCCTCTAAACAACTGTAGAAGGTACATTAGGACATAGATAGAGATCTTTTTGCCATCCAAGTGGCAGCGTACCCCTCTCACTTTATTTGTTTTAGGATATGGTACACCAGTAGCAATTAAGCCAGCTGATAAGTTGAGAGGTAGGGTTACGCTACAGTTAATGGGAATAATAAAAGCTATGAATAGCATGTTCATAATCATCATTTGAGCCAATTCCTAGCAGTTCAGCAATAGTGAAGTTGACTAATGCTCAAACTCCCGTTCGTTCAAATTTAAAGGTCTTAAAAAGTGCCCTAATTTCGTACATTTTACCATCATAGCTGTCACTTGGGCGTCCGGTCTACCCTGCTACTCATTTCATTAGCAAGATAAATGTATCTTACTGCTTGCTAGGCAACAACAGAGTGGCCCTCACGTCAGACAACATCTTGCATTTAGCTTTATGATGTCAGCTTGCTAGGCAACAGATTGGCCCTCATGTCAGACAACATCTTGCCTTCGCTTTATGATGTCAGATCATCACTGGTCCAATTGTCCTTGTGGAAGCGGACCACACAGGAGGATGAGATATCAGAAGTTATGCAGTAGGTTGCTATCTCTATTCATGACCGCAAGGCAAGTCGGAGGTGGAATGGCAAATACTCTGAACCACTCAAAGCACTGTGGCCTTTTTTAAAGTGGGATGCAGATACAAAAACAGAGACTATCCTTACCAACAATCCTTCTTGAGTATCAGAGTTCAACATACAGAGTGCAGCGGAAGACGTTAAATGTGCTTCATTCCGTGAGAACGCAACTCTATAGTTCTACAGTGAGATAGTGCATTTCAGCCTCAAAGGAAGCAATGTCCTCAAACGGAACATTGGTGGCACCAGGATCTAAAGCAGGCTTAAGAAGCCTTGGATGCAGTCAGTCTTTTATTAACTATCATGACCGACACAATGTGATCCATAATACTTCCATTTTGGCAGAAATTACATTCAAGCACAGGCCCCCACTAGAAGGTAGTGATGACATTCAGGTGCTGAAAACGTCTTTTTAATGCCTAAAGGAATGATTGTGAGCTTTACTTACCATATATATTGGTCAAATGATGCCCTATGCCGGAAGACTGTCTTTTTTTTTTTTCTTCAGTATCGGCAATGCAGAGACAATTTGTTGCGAAACACTGCCACTGCTGGTCATTCAGTATAATCTGCAGATGGAAAAGTCCACTGTTAGCACATTTACTACAAGCAATACAAAAAAATCATGATTTTTATAAAGGGTAAACAGATCAATACTATGGAGTTTGTATTATTGTGCAAATCAGCAGTTCATTAGAAAATCAAATCTCGATTTGTGTTTTTAACCTACCATACTACTCTGAATCTCATGCCTCATTTGGCAACACCCTCTAAACAACTGTAGAAGGTACATTAGGACATAGATAGAGATCTTTTTGCCATCCAAGTGGCAGCGTACCCCTCTCACTTTATTTGTTTTAGGATATGGTACACCAGTAGCAATTAAGCCAGCTGATAAGTTGAGAGGTAGGGTTACGCTACAGTTAATGGGAATAATAAAAGCTATGAATAGCATGTTCATAATCATCATTTGAGCCAATTCCTAGCATTTAAGCAATAGTGAAGTTGACTAATGCTCAAACTCCCGTTCGTTCAAATTTAAAGGTCTTAAAAAGTGCCCTAATTTCGTACATTTTACCATCATAGCTGTCACTTGGGCGTCCGGTCTACCCTGCTACTCATTTCATTAGCAAGATAAATGTATCTTACTGCTTGCTAGGCAACAACAGAGTGGCCCTCACGTCAGACAACATCTTGCATTTAGCTTTATGATGTCAGCTTGCTAGGCAACAGATTGGCCCTCATGTCAGACAACATCTTGCCTTCGCTTTATGATGTCAGATCATCACTGGTCCAATTGTCCTTGTGGAAGCGGACCACACAGGAGGATGAGATATCAGAATTTATGCAGTAGGTTGCTATCTCTATTCATGACCGCAAGGCAAGTCGGAGGTGGAATGGCAAATACTCTGAACCACTCAAAGCACTGTGGCCTTTTTTAAAGTGGGATGCAGATACAAAAACAGAGACTATCCTTACCAACAATCCTTCTTGAGTATCAGAGTTCAACATACAGAGTGCAGCGGAAGACGTTAAATGTGCTTCATTCCGTGAGAACGCAACTCTATAGTTCTACAGTGAGATAGTGCATTTCAGCCTCAAAGGAAGCAATGTCCTCAAACGGAACATTGGTGGCACCAGGATCTAAAGCAGGCTTAAGAAGCCTTGGATGCAGTCAGTCTTTTATTAACTATCATGACCGACACAATGTGATCCATAATACTTCCATTTTGGCAGAAATTACATTCAAGCACAGGCCCCCACTAGAAGGTAGTGATGACATTCAGGTGCTGAAAACGTCTTTTTAATGCCTAAAGGAATGATTGTGAGCTTTACTTACCATATATATTGGTCAAATGATTCCCTATGCCGGAAGACTGTCTTTTTTTTTTTTTCTTCAGTATCGGCAATGCAGAGACAATTTGTTGCGAAACACTGCCACTGCTGGTCATTCAGTATAATCTGCAGATGGAAAAGTCCACTGTTAGCACATTTACTACAAGCAATACAAAAAAAATCATGATTTTTATAAAGGGTAAACAGATCAATACTATGGAGTTTGTATTATTGTGCAAATCAGCAGTTCATTAGAAAATCAAATCTCGATTTGTGTTTTTAACCTACCATACTACTCTGAATCTCATGCCTCATTTGGCAACACCCTCTAAACAACTGTAGAAGGTACATTAGGACATAGATAGAGATCTTTTTGCCATCCAAGTGGCAGCGTACCCCTCTCACTTTATTTGTTTTAGGATATGGTACACCAGTAGCAATTAAGCCAGCTGATAAGTTGAGAGGTAGGGTTACGCTACAGTTAATGGGAATAATAAAAGCTATGAATAGCATGTTCATAATCATCATTTGAGCCAATTCCTAGCAGTTCAGCAATAGTGAAGTTGACTAATGCTCAAACTCCCGTTCGTTCAAATTTAAAGGTCTTAAAAAGTGCCCTAATTTCGTACATTTTACCATCATAGCTGTCACTTGGGCGTCCGGTCTACCCTGCTACTCATTTCATTAGCAAGATAAATGTATCTTACTGCTTGCTAGGCAACAACAGAGTGGCCCTCACGTCAGACAACATCTTGCATTTAGCTTTATGATGTCAGCTTGCTAGGCAACAGATTGGCCCTCATGTCAGACAACATCTTGCCTTCGCTTTATGATGTCAGATCATCACTGGTCCAATTGTCCTTGTGGAAGCGGACCACACAGGAGGATGAGATATCAGAAGTTATGCAGTAGGTTGCTATCTCTATTCATGACCGCAAGGCAAGTCGGAGGTGGAATGGCAAATACTCTGAACCACTCAAAGCACTGTGGCCTTTTTTAAAGTGGGATGCAGATACAAAAACAGAGACTATCCTTACCAACAATCCTTCTTGAGTATCAGAGTTCAACATACAGAGTGCAGCGGAAGACGTTAAATGTGCTTCATTCCGTGAGAACGCAACTCTATAGTTCTACAGTGAGATAGTGCATTTCAGCCTCAAAGGAAGCAATGTCCTCAAACGGAACATTGGTGGCACCAGGATCTAAAGCAGGCTTAAGAAGCCTTGGATGCAGTCAGTCTTTTATTAACTATCATGACCGACACAATGTGATCCATAATACTTCCATTTTGGCAGAAATTACATTCAAGCACAGGCCCCCACTAGAAGGTAGTGATGACATTCAGGTGCTGAAAACGTCTTTTTAATGCCTAAAGGAATGATTGTGAGCTTTACTTACCATATATATTGGTCAAATGATGCCCTATGCCGGAAGACTGTCTTTTTTTTTTTTCTTCAGTATCGGCAATGCAGAGACAATTTGTTGCGAAACACTGCCACTGCTGGTCATTCAGTATAATCTGCAGATGGAAAAGTCCACTGTTAGCACATTTACTACAAGCAATACAAAAAAATCATGATTTTTATAAAGGGTAAACAGATCAATACTATGGAGTTTGTATTATTGTGCAAATCAGCAGTTCATTAGAAAATCAAATCTCGATTTGTGTTTTTAACCTACCATACTACTCTGAATCTCATGCCTCATTTGGCAACACCCTCTAAACAACTGTAGAAGGTACATTAGGACATAGATAGAGATCTTTTTGCCATCCAAGTGGCAGCGTACCCCTCTCACTTTATTTGTTTTAGGATATGGTACACCAGTAGCAATTAAGCCAGCTGATAAGTTGAGAGGTAGGGTTACGCTACAGTTAATGGGAATAATAAAAGCTATGAATAGCATGTTCATAATCATCATTTGAGCCAATTCCTAGCAGTTCAGCAATAGTGAAGTTGACTAATGCTCAAACTCCCGTTCGTTCAAATTTAAAGGTCTTAAAAAGTGCCCTAATTTCGTACATTTTACCATCATAGCTGTCACTTGGGCGTCCGGTCTACCCTGCTACTCATTTCATTAGCAAGATAAATGTATCTTACTGCTTGCTAGGCAACAACAGAGTGGCCCTCACGTCAGACAACATCTTGCATTTAGCTTTATGATGTCAGCTTGCTAGGCAACAGATTGGCCCTCATGTCAGACAACATCTTGCCTTCGCTTTATGATGTCAGATCATCACTGGTCCAATTGTCCTTGTGGAAGCGGACCACAGAGGAGGATGAGATATCAGAAGTTATGCAGTAGGTTGCTATCTCTATTCATGACCGCAAGGCAAGTCGGAGGTGGAATGGCAAATACTCTGAACCACTCAAAGCACTGTGGCCTTTTTTAAAGTGGGATGCAGATACAAAAACAGAGACTATCCTTACCAACAATCCTTCTTGAATATCAGAGTCCAACATACAGAGTGCAGCGGAAGACGTTAAATGTGCTTCATTCCGTGAGAACGCAACTCTATAGTTCTACAGTGAGATAGTGCATTTCAGCCTCAAAGGAAGCAATGTCCTCAAACGGAACATTGGTGGCACCAGGATCTAAAGCAGGCTTAAGAAGCCTTGGATGCAGTCAGTCTTTTATTAACTATCATGACCGACACAATGTGATCCATAATACTTCCATTTTGGCAGAAATTACATTCAAGCACAGGCCCCCACTAGAAGGTAGTGATGACATTCAGGTGCTGAAAACGTCTTTTTAATGCCTAAAGGAATGATTGTGAGCTTTACTTACCATATATATTGGTCAAATGATGCCCTATGCCGGAAGACTGTCTTTTTTTTTTTTCTTCAGTATCGGCAATGCAGAGACAATTTGTTGCGAAACACTGCCACTGCTGGTCATTCAGTATAATCTGCAGATGGAAAAGTCCACTGTTAGCACATTTACTACAAGCAATACAAAAAAATCATGATTTTTATAAAGGGTAAACAGATCAATACTATGGAGTTTGTATTATTGTGCAAATCAGCAGTTCATTAGAAAATCAAATCTCGATTTGTGTTTTTAACCTACCATACTACTCTGAATCTCATGCCTCATTTGGCAACACCCTCTAAACAACTGTAGAAGGTACATTAGGACATAGATAGAGATCTTTTTGCCATCCAAGTGGCAGCGTACCCCTCTCACTTTATTTGTTTTAGGATATGGTACACCAGTAGCAATTAAGCCAGCTGATAAGTTGAGAGGTAGGGTTATGCTACAGTTAATGGGAATAATAAAAGCTATGAATAGCATGTTCATAATCATCATTTGAGCCAATTCCTAGCAGTTCAGCAATAGTGAAGTTGACTAATGCTCAAACTCCCGTTCGTTCAAATTTAAAGGTCTTAAAAAGTGCCCTAATTTCGTACATTTTACCATCATAGCTGTCACTTGGGCGTCCGGTCTACCCTGCTACTCATTTCATTAGCAAGATAAATGTATCTTACTGCTTGCTAGGCAACAACAGAGTGGCCCTCACGTCAGACAACATCTTGCATTTAGCTTTATGATGTCAGCTTGCTAGGCAACAGATTGGCCCTCATGTCAGACAACATCTTGCCTTCGCTTTATGATGTCAGATCATCACTGGTCCAATTGTCCTTGTGGAAGCGGACCACACAGGAGGATGAGATATCAGAAGTTATGCAGTAGGTTGCTATCTCTATTCATGACCGCAAGGCAAGTCGGAGGTGGAATGGCAAATACTCTGAACCACTCAAAGCACTGTGGCCTTTTTTAAAGTGGGATGCAGATACAAAAACAGAGACTATCCTTACCAACAATCCTTCTTGTGTATCAGAGTCTAACATACAGAGTGCAGCGGAAGACGTTAAATGTGCTTCATTCCGTGAGAACGCAGCTCTATAGTTCTACAGTGAGATAGTGCATTTCAGCCTCAAAGGAAGCAATGTCATCAAACGGAACATTGGTGGCACCAGGATCTAAAGCAGGCTTAAGAAGCCTTGGATGCAGTCAGTCTTTTATTAACTATCATGACCGACACAATGTGATCCATAATACTTCCATTTTGGCAGAAATTACATTCAAGCACAGGCCCCCACTAGAAGGTAGTGATGACATTCAGGTGCTGAAAACGTCTTTTTAATGCCTAAAGGAATGATTGTGAGCTTTACTTACCATATATATTGGTCAAATGATGCCCTATGCCGGAAGACTGTCTTTTTTTTTTTTCTTCAGTATCGGCAATGCAGAGACAATTTGTTGCGAAACACTGCCACTGCTGGTCATTCAGTATAATCTGCAGATGGAAAAGTCCACTGTTAGCACATTTACTACAAGCAATACAAAAAAATCATGATTTTTATAAAGGGTAAACAGATCAATACTATGGAGTTTGTATTATTGTGCAAATCAGCAGTTCATTAGAAAATCAAATCTCGATTTGTGTTTTTAACCTACCATACTACTCTGAATCTCATGCCTCATTTGGCAACACCCTCTAAACAACTGTAGAAGGTACATTAGGACATAGATAGAGATCTTTTTGCCATCCAAGTGGCAGCGTACCCCTCTCACTTTATTTGTTTTAGGATATGGTACACCAGTAGCAATTAAGCCAGCTGATAAGTTGAGAGGTAGGGTTACGCTACAGTTAATGGGAATAATAAAAGCTATGAATAGCATGTTCATAATCATCATTTGAGCCAATTCCTAGCAGTTCAGCAATAGTGAAGTTGACTAATGCTCAAACTCCCGTTCGTTCAAATTTAAAGGTCTTAAAAAGTGCCCTAATTTCGTACATTTTACCATCATAGCGGTCACTTGGGCGTCCGGTCTACCCTGCTACTCATTTCATTAGCAAGATAAATGTATCTTACTGCTTGCTAGGCAACAACAGAGTGGCCCTCACGTCAGACAACATCTTGCATTTAGCTTTATGATGTCAGCTTGCTAGGCAACAGATTGGCCCTCATGTCAGACAACATCTTGCCTTCGCTTTATGATGTCAGATCATCACTGGTCCAATTGTCCTTGTGGAAGCGGACCACACAGGAGGATGAGATATCAGAAGTTATGCAGTAGGTTGCTATCTCTATTCATGACCGCAAGGAAAGTCGGAGGTGGAATGGCAAATACTCTGAACCACTCAAAGCACTGTGGCCTTTTTTAAAGTGGGATGCAGATACAAAAACAGAGACTATCCTTACCAACAATCCTTCTTGTGTATCAGAGTCTAACATACAGAGTGCAGCGGAAGACGTTAAATGTGCTTCATTCCGTGAGAACGCAGCTCTATAGTTCTACAGTGAGATAGTGCATTTCAGCCTCAAAGGAAGCAATGTCATCAAACGGAACATTGGTGGCACCAGGATCTAAAGCAGGCTTAAGAAGCCTTGGATGCAGTCAGTCTTTTATTAACTATCATGACCGACACAATGTGATCCATAATACTTCCATTTTGGCAGAAATTACATTCAAGCACAGGCCCCCACTAGAAGGTAGTGATGACATTCAGGTGCTGAAAACGTCTTTTTAATGCCTAAAGGAATGATTGTGAGCTTTACTTACCATATATATTGGTCAAATGATGCCCTATGCCGGAAGACTGTCTTTTTTTTTTTTCTTCAGTATCGGCAATGCAGAGACAATTTGTTGCGAAACACTGCCACTGCTGGTCATTCAGTATAATCTGCAGATGGAAAAGTCCACTGTTAGCACATTTACTACAAGCAATACAAAAAAATCATGATTTTTATAAAGGGTAAACAGATCAATACTATGGAGTTTGTATTATTGTGCAAATCAGCAGTTCATTAGAAAATCAAATCTCGATTTGTGTTTTTAACCTACCATACTACTCTGAATCTCATGCCTCATTTGGCAACACCCTCTAAACAACTGTAGAAGGTACATTAGGACATAGATAGAGATCTTTTTGCCATCCAAGTGGCAGCGTACCCCTCTCACTTTATTTGTTTTAGGATATGGTACACCAGTAGCAATTAAGCCAGCTGATAAGTTGAGAGGTAGGGTTACGCTACAGTTAATGGGAATAATAAAAGCTATGAATAGCATGTTCATAATCATCATTTGAGCCAATTCCTAGCAGTTCAGCAATAGTGAAGTTGACTAATGCTCAAACTCCCGTTCGTTCAAATTTAAAGGTCTTAAAAAGTGCCCTAATTTCGTACATTTTACCATCATAGCTGTCACTTGGGCGTCCGGTCTACCCTGCTACTCATTTCATTAGCAAGATAAATGTATCTTACTGCTTGCTAGGCAACAACAGAGTGGCCCTCACGTCAGACAACATCTTGCATTTAGCTTTATGATGTCAGCTTGATAGGCAACAGATTGGCCCTCATGTCAGACAACATCTTGCCTTCGCTTTATGATGTCAGATCATCACCGGTCCAATTGTCCTTGTGGAAGCGGACCACACAGGAGGATGAGATATCAGAAGTTATGCAGTAGGTTGCTATCTCTATTCATGACCGCAAGGCAAGTCAGAGGTGGAATGGCAAATACTCTGAACCACTCAAAGCACTGTGGCCTTTTTTAAAGTGGGATGCAGATACAAAAACAGAGACTATCCTTACCAACAATCCTTCTTGAGTATCAGAGTCCAACATACAGAGTGCAGCGGAAGACGTTAAATGTGCTTCATTCCGTGAGAACGCAACTCTATAGTTCTACAGTGAGATAGTGCATTTCAGCCTCAAAGGAAGCAATGTCCTCAAACGGAACATTGGTGGCACCAGGATCTAAAGCAGGCTTAAGAAGCCTTGGATGCAGTCAGTCTTTTATTAACTATCATGACCGACACAATGTGATCCATAATACTTCCATTTTGGCAGAAATTACATTCAAGCACAGGCCCCGACTAGAAGGTAGTGATGACATTCAGGTGCTGAAAACGTCTTTTTAATGCCTAAAGGAATGATTGTGAGCTTTACTTACCATATATATTGGTCAAATGATGCCCTATGCCGGAAGACTGTCTTTTTTTTTTTTTCTTCAGTATCGGCAATGCAGAGACAATTTGTTGCGAAACACTGCCACTGCTGGTCATTCAGTATAATCTGCAGATGGAAAAGTCCACTGTTAGCACATTTACTACAAGCAATACAAAAAAAATCATGATTTTTATAAAGGGTAAACAGATCAATACTATGGAGTTTGTATTATTGTGCAAATCAGCAGTTCATTAGAAAATCAAATCTCGATTTGTGTTTTTAACCTACCATACTACTCTGAATCTCATGCCTCATTTGGCAACACCCTCTAAACAACTGTAGAAGGTACATTAGGACATAGATAGAGATCTTTTTGCCATCCAAGTGGCAGCGTACCCCTCTCACTTTATTTGTTTTAGGATATGGTACACCAGTAGCAATTAAGCCAGCTGATAAGTTGAGAGGTAGGGTTACGCTACAGTTAATGGGAATAATAAAAGCTATGAATAGCATGTTCATAATCATCATTTGAGCCAATTCCTAGCAGTTCAGCAATAGTGAAGTTGACTAATGCTCAAACTCCCGTTCGTTCAAATTTAAAGGTCTTAAAAAGTGCCCTAATTTCGTACATTTTACCATCATAGCTGTCACTTGGGCGTCCGGTCTACCCTGCTACTCATTTCATTAGCAAGATAAATGTATCTTACTGCTTGCTAGGCAACAACAGAGTGGCCCTCACGTCAGACAACATCTTGCATTTAGCTTTATGATGTCAGCTTGCTAGGCAACAGATTGGCCCTCATGTCAGACAACATCTTGCCTTCGCTTTATGATGTCAGATCATCACTGGTCCAATTGTCCTTGTGGAAGCGGACCACAGAGGAGGATGAGATATCAGAAGTTATGCAGTAGGTTGCTATCTCTATTCATGACCGCAAGGCAAGTCGGAGGTGGAATGGCAAATACTCTGAACCACTCAAAGCACTGTGGCCTTTTTTAAAGTGGGATGCAGATACAAAAACAGAGACTATCCTTACCAACAATCCTTCTTGTGTATCAGAGTCTAACATACAGAGTGCAGCGGAAGACGTTAAATGTGCTTCATTCCGTGAGAACGCAGCTCTATAGTTCTACAGTGAGATAGTGCATTTCAGCCTCAAAGGAAGCAATGTCATCAAACGGAACATTGGTGGCACCAGGATCTAAAGCAGGCTTAAGAAGCCTTGGATGCAGTCAGTCTTTTATTAACTATCATGACCGACACAATGTGATCCATAATACTTCCATTTTGGCAGAAATTACATTCAAGCACAGGCCCCCACTAGAAGGTAGTGATGACATTCAGGTGCTGAAAACGTCTTTTTAATGCCTAAAGGAATGATTGTGAGCTTTACTTACCATATATATTGGTCAAATGATGCCCTATGCCGGAAGACTGTCTTTTTTTTTTTTCTTCAGTATCGGCAATGCAGAGACAATTTGTTGCGAAACACTGCCACTGCTGGTCATTCAGTATAATCTGCAGATGGAAAAGTCCACTGTTAGCACATTTACTACAAGCAATACAAAAAAATCATGATTTTTATAAAGGGTAAACAGATCAATACTATGGAGTTTGTATTATTG
Source organism: Lissotriton vulgaris (assembly GCF_964263255.1). Classification (NCBI taxonomy): domain Eukaryota; kingdom Metazoa; phylum Chordata; class Amphibia; order Caudata; family Salamandridae; genus Lissotriton; species Lissotriton vulgaris. The sequence goes on along the minus strand of NC_141700.1, from coordinate 321,877,421 downwards.
TGCAAATCAGCAGTTCATTAGAAAATCAAATCTCGATTTGTGTTTTTAACCTACCATACTACTCTGAATCTCATGCCTCATTTGGCAACACCCTCTAAACAACTGTAGAAGGTACATTAGGACATAGATAGAGATCTTTTTGCCATCCAAGTGGCAGCGTACCCCTCTCACTTTATTTGTTTTAGGATATGGTACACCAGTAGCAATTAAGCCAGCTGATAAGTTGAGAGGTAGGGTTACGCTACAGTTAATGGGAATAATAAAAGCTATGAATAGCATGTTCATAATCATCATTTGAGCCAATTCCTAGCAGTTCAGCAATAGTGAAGTTGACTAATGCTCAAACTCCCGTTCGTTCAAATTTAAAGGTCTTAAAAAGTGCCCTAATTTCGTACATTTTACCATCATAGCTGTCACTTGGGCGTCCGGTCTACCCTGCTACTCATTTCATTAGCAAGATAAATGTATCTTACTGCTTGCTAGGCAACAACAGAGTGGCCCTCACGTCAGACAACATCTTGCATTTAGCTTTATGATGTCAGCTTGATAGGCAACAGATTGGCCCTCATGTCAGACAACATCTTGCCTTCGCTTTATGATGTCAGATCATCACCGGTCCAATTGTCCTTGTGGAAGCGGACCACACAGGAGGATGAGATATCAGAAGTTATGCAGTAGGTTGCTATCTCTATTCATGACCGCAAGGCAAGTCAGAGGTGGAATGGCAAATACTCTGAACCACTCAAAGCACTGTGGCCTTTTTTAAAGTGGGATGCAGATACAAAAACAGAGACTATCCTTACCAACAATCCTTCTTGAGTATCAGAGTCCAACATACAGAGTGCAGCGGAAGACGTTAAATGTGCTTCATTCCGTGAGAACGCAACTCTATAGTTCTACAGTGAGATAGTGCATTTCAGCCTCAAAGGAAGCAATGTCCTCAAACGGAACATTGGTGGCACCAGGATCTAAAGCAGGCTTAAGAAGCCTTGGATGCAGTCAGTCTTTTATTAACTATCATGACCGACACAATGTGATCCATAATACTTCCATTTTGGCAGAAATTACATTCAAGCACAGGCCCCGACTAGAAGGTAGTGATGACATTCAGGTGCTGAAAACGTCTTTTTAATGCCTAAAGGAATGATTGTGAGCTTTACTTACCATATATATTGGTCAAATGATGCCCTATGCCGGAAGACTGTCTTTTTTTTTTTTTCTTCAGTATCGGCAATGCAGAGACAATTTGTTGCGAAACACTGCCACTGCTGGTCATTCAGTATAATCTGCAGATGGAAAAGTCCACTGTTAGCACATTTACTACAAGCAATACAAAAAAAATCATGATTTTTATAAAGGGTAAACAGATCAATACTATGGAGTTTGTATTATTGTGCAAATCAGCAGTTCATTAGAAAATCAAATCTCGATTTGTGTTTTTAACCTACCATACTACTCTGAATCTCATGCCTCATTTGGCAACACCCTCTAAACAACTGTAGAAGGTACATTAGGACATAGATAGAGATCTTTTTGCCATCCAAGTGGCAGCGTACCCCTCTCACTTTATTTGTTTTAGGATATGGTACACCAGTAGCAATTAAGCCAGCTGATAAGTTGAGAGGTAGGGTTACGCTACAGTTAATGGGAATAATAAAAGCTATGAATAGCATGTTCATAATCATCATTTGAGCCAATTCCTAGCAGTTCAGCAATAGTGAAGTTGACTAATGCTCAAACTCCCGTTCGTTCAAATTTAAAGGTCTTAAAAAGTGCCCTAATTTCGTACATTTTACCATCATAGCTGTCACTTGGGCGTCCGGTCTACCCTGCTACTCATTTCATTAGCAAGATAAATGTATCTTACTGCTTGCTAGGCAACAACAGAGTGGCCCTCACGTCAGACAACATCTTGCATTTAGCTTTATGATGTCAGCTTGCTAGGCAACAGATTGGCCCTCATGTCAGACAACATCTTGCCTTCGCTTTATGATGTCAGATCATCACTGGTCCAATTGTCCTTGTGGAAGCGGACCACAGAGGAGGATGAGATATCAGAAGTTATGCAGTAGGTTGCTATCTCTATTCATGACCGCAAGGCAAGTCGGAGGTGGAATGGCAAATACTCTGAACCACTCAAAGCACTGTGGCCTTTTTTAAAGTGGGATGCAGATACAAAAACAGAGACTATCCTTACCAACAATCCTTCTTGTGTATCAGAGTCTAACATACAGAGTGCAGCGGAAGACGTTAAATGTGCTTCATTCCGTGAGAACGCAGCTCTATAGTTCTACAGTGAGATAGTGCATTTCAGCCTCAAAGGAAGCAATGTCATCAAACGGAACATTGGTGGCACCAGGATCTAAAGCAGGCTTAAGAAGCCTTGGATGCAGTCAGTCTTTTATTAACTATCATGACCGACACAATGTGATCCATAATACTTCCATTTTGGCAGAAATTACATTCAAGCACAGGCCCCCACTAGAAGGTAGTGATGACATTCAGGTGCTGAAAACGTCTTTTTAATGCCTAAAGGAATGATTGTGAGCTTTACTTACCATATATATTGGTCAAATGATGCCCTATGCCGGAAGACTGTCTTTTTTTTTTTCTTCAGTATCGGCAATGCAGAGACAATTTGTTGCGAAACACTGCCACTGCTGGTCATTCAGTATAATCTGCAGATGGAAAAGTCCACTGTTAGCACATTTACTACAAGCAATACAAAAAAATCATGATTTTTATAAAGGGTAAACAGATCAATACTATGGAGTTTGTATTATTGTGCAAATCAGCAGTTCATTAGAAAATCAAATCTCGATTTGTGTTTTTAACCTACCATACTACTCTGAATCTCATGCCTCATTTGGCAACACCCTCTAAACAACTGTAGAAGGTACATTAGGACATAGATAGAGATCTTTTTGCCATCCAAGTGGCAGCGTACCCCTCTCACTTTATTTGTTTTAGGATATGGTACACCAGTAGCAATTAAGCCAGCTGATAAGTTGAGAGGTAGGGTTACGCTACAGTTAATGGGAATAATAAAAGCTATGAATAGCATGTTCATAATCATCATTTGAGCCAATTCCTAGCAGTTCAGCAATAGTGAAGTTGACTAATGCTCAAACTCCCGTTCGTTCAAATTTAAAGGTCTTAAAAAGTGCCCTAATTTCGTACATTTTACCATCATAGCTGTCACTTGGGCGTCCGGTCTACCCTGCTACTCATTTCATTAGCAAGATAAATGTATCTTACTGCTTGCTAGGCAACAACAGAGTGGCCCTCACGTCAGACAACATCTTGCATTTAGCTTTATGATGTCAGCTTGCTAGGCAACAGATTGGCCCTCATGTCAGACAACATCTTGCCTTCGCTTTATGATGTCAGATCATCACTGGTCCAATTGTCCTTGTGGAAGCGGACCACACAGGAGGATGAGATATCAGAAGTTATGCAGTAGGTTGCTATCTCTATTCATGACCGCAAGGCAAGTCGGAGGTGGAATGGCAAATACTCTGAACCACTCAAAGCACTGTGGCCTTTTTTAAAGTGGGATGCAGATACAAAAACAGAGACTATCCTTACCAACAATCCTTCTTGAGTATCAGAGTTCAACATACAGAGTGCAGCGGAAGACGTTAAATGTGCTTCATTCCGTGAGAACGCAACTCTATAGTTCTACAGTGAGATAGTGCATTTCAGCCTCAAAGGAAGCAATGTCCTCAAACGGAACATTGGTGGCACCAGGATCTAAAGCAGGCTTAAGAAGCCTTGGATGCAGTCAGTCTTTTATTAACTATCATGACCGACACAATGTGATCCATAATACTTCCATTTTGGCAGAAATTACATTCAAGCACAGGCCCCCACTAGAAGGTAGTGATGACATTCAGGTGCTGAAAACGTCTTTTTAATGCCTAAAGGAATGATTGTGAGCTTTACTTACCATATATATTGGTCAAATGATGCCCTATGCCGGAAGACTGTCTTTTTTTTTTTTCTTCAGTATCGGCAATGCAGAGACAATTTGTTGCGAAACACTGCCACTGCTGGTCATTCAGTATAATCTGCAGATGGAAAAGTCCACTGTTAGCACATTTACTACAAGCAATACAAAAAAATCATGATTTTTATAAAGGGTAAACAGATCAATACTATGGAGTTTGTATTATTGTGCAAATCAGCAGTTCATTAGAAAATCAAATCTCGATTTGTGTTTTTAACCTACCATACTACTCTGAATCTCATGCCTCATTTGGCAACACCCTCTAAACAACTGTAGAAGGTACATTAGGACATAGATAGAGATCTTTTTGCCATCCAAGTGGCAGCGTACCCCTCTCACTTTATTTGTTTTAGGATATGGTACACCAGTAGCAATTAAGCCAGCTGATAAGTTGAGAGGTAGGGTTACGCTACAGTTAATGGGAATAATAAAAGCTATGAATAGCATGTTCATAATCATCATTTGAGCCAATTCCTAGCAGTTCAGCAATAGTGAAGTTGACTAATGCTCAAACTCCCGTTCGTTCAAATTTAAAGGTCTTAAAAAGTGCCCTAATTTCGTACATTTTACCATCATAGCTGTCACTTGGGCGTCCGGTCTACCCTGCTACTCATTTCATTAGCAAGATAAATGTATCTTACTGCTTGCTAGGCAACAACAGAGTGGCCCTCACGTCAGACAACATCTTGCATTTAGCTTTATGATGTCAGCTTGATAGGCAACAGATTGGCCCTCATGTCAGACAACATCTTGCCTTCGCTTTATGATGTCAGATCATCACCGGTCCAATTGTCCTTGTGGAAGCGGACCACACAGGAGGATGAGATATCAGAAGTTATGCAGTAGGTTGCTATCTCTATTCATGACCGCAAGGCAAGTCGGAGGTGGAATGGCAAATACTCTGAACCACTCAAAGCACTGTGGCCTTTTTTAAAGTGGGATGCAGATACAAAAACAGAGACTATCCTTACCAACAATCCTTCTTGAGTATCAGAGTCCAACATACAGAGTGCAGCGGAAGACGTTAAATGTGCTTCATTCCGTGAGAACGCAACTCTATAGTTCTACAGTGAGATAGTGCATTTCAGCCTCAAAGGAAGCAATGTCCTCAAACGGAACATTGGTGGCACCAGGATCTAAAGCAGGCTTAAGAAGCCTTGGATGCAGTCAGTCTTTTATTAACTATCATGACCGACACAATGTGATCCATAATACTTCCATTTTGGCAGAAATTACATTCAAGCACAGGCCCCCACTAGAAGGTAGTGATGACATTCAGGTGCTGAAAACGTCTTTTTAATGCCTAAAGGAATGATTGTGAGCTTTACTTACCATATATATTGGTCAAATGATGCCCTATGCCGGAAGACTGTCTTTTTTTTTTTTTCTTCAGTATCGGCAATGCAGAGACAATTTGTTGCGAAACACTGCCACTGCTGGTCATTCAGTATAATCTGCAGATGGAAAAGTCCACTGTTAGCACATTTACTACAAGCAATACAAAAAAAATCATGATTTTTATAAAGGGTAAACAGATCAATACTATGGAGTTTGTATTATTGTGCAAATCAGCAGTTCATTAGAAAATCAAATCTCGATTTGTGTTTTTAACCTACCATACTACTCTGAATCTCATGCCTCATTTGGCAACACCCTCTAAACAACTGTAGAAGGTACATTAGGACATAGATAGAGATCTTTTTGCCATCCAAGTGGCAGCGTACCCCTCTCACTTTATTTGTTTTAGGATATGGTACACCAGTAGCAATTAAGCCAGCTGATAAGTTGAGAGGTAGGGTTACGCTACAGTTAATGGGAATAATAAAAGCTATGAATAGCATGTTCATAATCATCATTTGAGCCAATTCCTAGCAGTTCAGCAATAGTGAAGTTGACTAATGCTCAAACTCCCGTTCGTTCAAATTTAAAGGTCTTAAAAAGTGCCCTAATTTCGTACATTTTACCATCATAGCTGTCACTTGGGCGTCCGGTCTACCCTGCTACTCATTTCATTAGCAAGATAAATGTATCTTACTGCTTGCTAGGCAACAACAGAGTGGCCCTCACGTCAGACAACATCTTGCATTTAGCTTTATGATGTCAGCTTGCTAGGCAACAGATTGGCCCTCATGTCAGACAACATCTTGCCTTCGCTTTATGATGTCAGATCATCACTGGTCCAATTGTCCTTGTGGAAGCGGACCACACAGGAGGATGAGATATCAGAAGTTATGCAGTAGGTTGCTATCTCTATTCATGACCGCAAGGCAAGTCGGAGGTGGAATGGCAAATACTCTGAACCACTCAAAGCACTGTGGCCTTTTTTAAAGTGGGATGCAGATACAAAAACAGAGACTATCCTTACCAACAATCCTTCTTGTGTATCAGAGTCTAACATACAGAGTGCAGCGGAAGACGTTAAATGTGCTTCATTCCGTGAGAACGCAGCTCTATAGTTCTACAGTGAGATAGTGCATTTCAGCCTCAAAGGAAGCAATGTCATCAAACGGAACATTGGTGGCACCAGGATCTAAAGCAGGCTTAAGAAGCCTTGGATGCAGTCAGTCTTTTATTAACTATCATGACCGACACAATGTGATCCATAATACTTCCATTTTGGCAGAAATTACATTCAAGCACAGGCCCCCACTAGAAGGTAGTGATGACATTCAGGTGCTGAAAACGTCTTTTTAATGCCTAAAGGAATGATTGTGAGCTTTACTTACCATATATATTGGTCAAATGATGCCCTATGCCGGAAGACTGTCTTTTTTTTTTTTCTTCAGTATCGGCAATGCAGAGACAATTTGTTGCGAAACACTGCCACTGCTGGTCATTCAGTATAATCTGCAGATGGAAAAGTCCACTGTTAGCACATTTACTACAAGCAATACAAAAAAATCATGATTTTTATAAAGGGTAAACAGATCAATACTATGGAGTTTGTATTATTGTGCAAATCAGCAGTTCATTAGAAAATCAAATCTCGATTTGTGTTTTTAACCTACCATACTACTCTGAATCTCATGCCTCATTTGGCAACACCCTCTAAACAACTGTAGAAGGTACATTAGGACATAGATAGAGATCTTTTTGCCATCCAAGTGGCAGCGTACCCATCTCACTTTATTTGTTTTAGGATATGGTACACCAGTAGCAATTAAGCCAGCTGATAAGTTGAGAGGTAGGGTTACGCTACAGTTAATGGGAATAATAAAAGCTATGAATAGCATGTTCATAATCATCATTTGAGCCAATTCCTAGCAGTTCAGCAATAGTGAAGTTGACTAATGCTCAAACTCCCGTTCGTTCAAATTTAAAGGTCTTAAAAAGTGCCCTAATTTCGTACATTTTACCATCATAGCTGTCACTTGGGCGTCCGGTCTACCCTGCTACTTATTTCATTAGCAAGATAAATGTATCTTACTGCTTGCTAGGCAACAACAGAGTGGCCCTCACGTCAGACAACATCTTGCATTTAGCTTTATGATGTCAGCTTGCTAGGCAACAGATTGGCCCTCATGTCAGACAACATCTTGCCTTCGCTTTATGATGTCAGATCATCACTGGTCCAATTGTCCTTGTGGAAGCGGACCACAGAGGAGGATGAGATATCAGAAGTTATGCAGTAGGTTGCTATCTCTATTCATGACCGCAAGGCAAGTCGGAGGTGGAATGGCAAATACTCTGAACCACTCAAAGCACTGTGGCCTTTTTTAAAGTGGGATGCAGATACAAAAACAGAGACTATCCTTACCAACAATCCTTCTTGTGTATCAGAGTCTAACATACAGAGTGCAGCGGAAGACGTTAAATGTGCTTCATTCCGTGAGAACGCAGCTCTATAGTTCTACAGTGAGATAGTGCATTTCAGCCTCAAAGGAAGCAATGTCATCAAACGGAACATTGGTGGCACCAGGATCTAAAGCAGGCTTAAGAAGCCTTGGATGCAGTCAGTCTTTTATTAACTATCATGACCGACACAATGTGATCCATAATACTTCCATTTTGGCAGAAATTACATTCAAGCACAGGCCCCCACTAGAAGGTAGTGATGACATTCAGGTGCTGAAAACGTCTTTTTAATGCCTAAAGGAATGATTGTGAGCTTTACTTACCATATATATTGGTCAAATGATGCCCTATGCCGGAAGACTGTCTTTTTTTTTTTTCTTCAGTATCGGCAATGCAGAGACAATTTGTTGCGAAACACTGCCACTGCTGGTCATTCAGTATAATCTGCAGATGGAAAAGTCCACTGTTAGCACATTTACTACAAGCAATACAAAAAAATCATGATTTTTATAAAGGGTAAACAGATCAATACTATGGAGTTTGTATTATTGTGCAAATCAGCAGTTCATTAGAAAATCAAATCTCGATTTGTGTTTTTAACCTACCATACTACTCTGAATCTCATGCCTCATTTGGCAACACCCTCTAAACAACTGTAGAAGGTACATTAGGACATAGATAGAGATCTTTTTGCCATCCAAGTGGCAGCGTACCCCTCTCACTTTATTTGTTTTAGGATATGGTACACCAGTAGCAATTAAGCCAGCTGATAAGTTGAGAGGTAGGGTTACGCTACAGTTAATGGGAATAATAAAAGCTATGAATAGCATGTTCATAATCATCATTTGAGCCAATTCCTAGCAGTTCAGCAATAGTGAAGTTGACTAATGCTCAAACTCCCGTTCGTTCAAATTTAAAGGTCTTAAAAAGTGCCCTAATTTCGTACATTTTACCATCATAGCTGTCACTTGGGCGTCCGGTCTACCCTGCTACTCATTTCATTAGCAAGATAAATGTATCTTACTGCTTGCTAGGCAACAACAGAGTGGCCCTCACGTCAGACAACATCTTGCATTTAGCTTTATGATGTCAGCTTGCTAGGCAACAGATTGGCCCTCATGTCAGACAACATCTTGCCTTCGCTTTATGATGTCAGATCATCACTGGTCCAATTGTCCTTGTGGAAGCGGACCACACAGGAGGATGAGATATCAGAAGTTATGCAGTAGGTTGCTATCTCTATTCATGACCGCAAGGCAAGTCGGAGGTGGAATGGCAAATACTCTGAACCACTCAAAGCACTGTGGCCTTTTTTAAAGTGGGATGCAGATACAAAAACAGAGACTATCCTTACCAACAATCCTTCTTGAGTATCAGAGTTCAACATACAGAGTGCAGCGGAAGACGTTAAATGTGCTTCATTCCGTGAGAACGCAACTCTATAGTTCTACAGTGAGATAGTGCATTTCAGCCTCAAAGGAAGCAATGTCCTCAAACGGAACATTGGTGGCACCAGGATCTAAAGCAGGCTTAAGAAGCCTTGGATGCAGTCAGTCTTTTATTAACTATCATGACCGACACAATGTGATCCATAATACTTCCATTTTGGCAGAAATTACATTCAAGCACAGGCCCCCACTAGAAGGTAGTGATGACATTCAGGTGCTGAAAACGTCTTTTTAATGCCTAAAGGAATGATTGTGAGCTTTACTTACCATATATATTGGTCAAATGATGCCCTATGCCGGAAGACTGTCTTTTTTTTTTTTCTTCAGTATCGGCAATGCAGAGACAATTTGTTGCGAAACACTGCCACTGCTGGTCATTCAGTATAATCTGCAGATGGAAAAGTCCACAGTTAGCACATTTACTACAAGCAATACAAAAAAATCATGATTTTTATAAAGGGTAAACAGATCAATACTATGGAGTTTGTATTATTGTGCAAATCAGCAGTTCATTAGAAAATCAAATCTCGATTTGTGTTTTTAACCTACCATACTACTCTGAATCTCATGCCTCATTTGGCAACACCCTCTAAACAACTGTAGAAGGTACATTAGGACATAGATAGAGATCTTTTTGCCATCCAAGTGGCAGCGTACCCCTCTCACTTTATTTGTTTTAGGATATGGTACACCAGTAGCAATTAAGCCAGCTGATAAGTTGAGAGGTAGGGTTACGCTACAGTTAATGGGAATAATAAAAGCTATGAATAGCATGTTCATAATCATCATTTGAGCCAATTCCTAGCAGTTCAGCAATAGTGAAGTTGACTAATGCTCAAACTCCCGTTCGTTCAAATTTAAAGGTCTTAAAAAGTGCCCTAATTTCGTACATTTTACCATCATAGCTGTCACTTGGGCGTCCGGTCTACCCTGCTACTTATTTCATTAGCAAGATAAATGTATCTTACTGCTTGCTAGGCAACAACAGAGTGGCCCTCACGTCAGACAACATCTTGCATTTAGCTTTATGATGTCAGCTTGCTAGGCAACAGATTGGCCCTCATGTCAGACAACATCTTGCCTTCGCTTTATGATGTCAGATCATCACTGGTCCAATTGTCCTTGTGGAAGCGGACCACAGAGGAGGATGAGATATCAGAAGTTATGCAGTAGGTTGCTATCTCTATTCATGACCGCAAGGCAAGTCGGAGGTGGAATGGCAAATACTCTGAACCACTCAAAGCACTGTGGCCTTTTTTAAAGTGGGATGCAGATACAAAAACAGAGACTATCCTTACCAACAATCCTTCTTGTGTATCAGAGTCTAACATACAGAGTGCAGCGGAAGACGTTAAATGTGCTTCATTCCGTGAGAACGCAGCTCTATAGTTCTACAGTGAGATAGTGCATTTCAGCCTCAAAGGAAGCAATGTCATCAAACGGAACATTGGTGGCACCAGGATCTAAAGCAGGCTTAAGAAGCCTTGGATGCAGTCAGTCTTTTATTAACTATCATGACCGACACAATGTGATCCATAATACTTCCATTTTGGCAGAAATTACATTCAAGCACAGGCCCCCACTAGAAGGTAGTGATGACATTCAGGTGCTGAAAACGTCTTTTTAATGCCTAAAGGAATGATTGTGAGCTTTACTTACCATATATATTGGTCAAATGATGCCCTATGCCGGAAGACTGTCTTTTTTTTTTTTCTTCAGTATCGGCAATGCAGAGACAATTTGTTGCGAAACACTGCCACTGCTGGTCATTCAGTATAATCTGCAGATGGAAAAGTCCACTGTTAGCACATTTACTACAAGCAATACAAAAAAATCATGATTTTTATAAAGGGTAAACAGATCAATACTATGGAGTTTGTATTATTGTGCAAATCAGCAGTTCATTAGAAAATCAAATCTCGATTTGTGTTTTTAACCTACCATACTACTCTGAATCTCATGCCTCATTTGGCAACACCCTCTAAACAACTGTAGAAGGTACATTAGGACATAGATAGAGATCTTTTTGCCATCCAAGTGGCAGCGTACCCCTCTCACTTTATTTGTTTTAGGATATGGTACACCAGTAGCAATTAAGCCAGCTGATAAGTTGAGAGGTAGGGTTACGCTACAGTTAATGGGAATAATAAAAGCTATGAATAGCATGTTCATAATCATCATTTGAGCCAATTCCTAGCAGTTCAGCAATAGTGAAGTTGACTAATGCTCAAACTCCCGTTCGTTCAAATTTAAAGGTCTTAAAAAGTGCCCTAATTTCGTACATTTTACCATCATAGCTGTCACTTGGGCGTCCGGTCTACCCTGCTACTCATTTCATTAGCAAGATAAATGTATCTTACTGCTTGCTAGGCAACAACAGAGTGGCCCTCACGTCAGACAACATCTTGCATTTAGCTTTATGATGTCAGCTTGCTAGGCAACAGATTGGCCCTCATGTCAGACAACATCTTGCCTTCGCTTTATGATGTCAGATCATCACTGGTCCAATTGTCCTTGTGGAAGCGGACCACACAGGAGGATGAGATATCAGAAGTTATGCAGTAGGTTGCTATCTCTATTCATGACCGCAAGGCAAGTCGGAGGTGGAATGGCAAATACTCTGAACCACTCAAAGCACTGTGGCCTTTTTTAAAGTGGGATGCAGATACAAAAACAGAGACTATCCTTACCAACAATCCTTCTTGAGTATCAGAGTTCAACATACAGAGTGCAGCGGAAGACGTTAAATGTGCTTCATTCCGTGAGAACGCAACTCTATAGTTCTACAGTGAGATAGTGCATTTCAGCCTCAAAGGAAGCAATGTCCTCAAACGGAACATTGGTGGCACCAGGATCTAAAGCAGGCTTAAGAAGCCTTGGATGCAGTCAGTCTTTTATTAACTATCATGACCGACACAATGTGATCCATAATACTTCCATTTTGGCAGAAATTACATTCAAGCACAGGCCCCCACTAGAAGGTAGTGATGACATTCAGGTGCTGAAAACGTCTTTTTAATGCCTAAAGGAATGATTGTGAGCTTTACTTACCATATATATTGGTCAAATGATGCCCTATGCCGGAAGACTGTCTTTTTTTTTTTTCTTCAGTATCGGCAATGCAGAGACAATTTGTTGCGAAACACTGCCACTGCTGGTCATTCAGTATAATCTGCAGATGGAAAAGTCCACAGTTAGCACATTTACTACAAGCAATACAAAAAAATCATGATTTTTATAAAGGGTAAACAGATCAATACTATGGAGTTTGTATTATTGTGCAAATCAGCAGTTCATTAGAAAATCAAATCTCGATTTGTGTTTTTAACCTACCATACTACTCTGAATCTCATGCCTCATTTGGCAACACCCTCTAAACAACTGTAGAAGGTACATTAGGACATAGATAGAGATCTTTTTGCCATCCAAGTGGCAGCGTACCCCTCTCACTTTATTTGTTTTAGGATATGGTACACCAGTAGCAATTAAGCCAGCTGATAAGTTGAGAGGTAGGGTTACGCTACAGTTAATGGGAATAATAAAAGCTATGAATAGCATGTTCATAATCATCATTTGAGCCAATTCCTAGCAGTTCAGCAATAGTGAAGTTGACTAATGCTCAAACTCCCGTTCGTTCAAATTTAAAGGTCTTAAAAAGTGCCCTAATTTCGTACATTTTACCATCATAGCTGTCACTTGGGCGTCCGGTCTACCCTGCTACTCATTTCATTAGCAAGATAAATGTATCTTACTGCTTGCTAGGCAACAACAGAGTGGCCCTCACGTCAGACAACATCTTGCATTTAGCTTTATGATGTCAGCTTGATAGGCAACAGATTGGCCCTCATGTCAGACAACATCTTGCCTTCGCTTTATGATGTCAGATCATCACCGGTCCAATTGTCCTTGTGGAAGCGGACCACACAGGAGGATGAGATATCAGAAGTTATGCAGTAGGTTGCTATCTCTATTCATGACCGCAAGGCAAGTCGGAGGTGGAATGGCAAATACTCTGAACCACTCAAAGCACTGTGGCCTTTTTTAAAGTGGGATGCAGATACAAAAACAGAGACTATCCTTACCAACAATCCTTCTTGAGTATCAGAGTCCAACATACAGAGTGCAGCGGAAGACGTTAAATGTGCTTCATTCCGTGAGAACGCAACTCTATAGTTCTACAGTGAGATAGTGCATTTCAGCCTCAAAGGAAGCAATGTCCTCAAACGGAACATTGGTGGCACCAGGATCTAAAGCAGGCTTAAGAAGCCTTGGATGCAGTCAGTCTTTTATTAACTATCATGACCGACACAATGTGATCCATAATACTTCCATTTTGGCAGAAATTACATTCAAGCACAGGCCCCCACTAGAAGGTAGTGATGACATTCAGGTGCTGAAAACGTCTTTTTAATGCCTAAAGGAATGATTGTGAGCTTTACTTACCATATATATTGGTCAAATGATGCCCTATGCCGGAAGACTGTCTTTTTTTTTTTTCTTCAGTATCGGCAATGCAGAGACAATTTGTTGCGAAACACTGCCACTGCTGGTCATTCAGTATAATCTGCAGATGGAAAAGTCCACTGTTAGCACATTTACTACAAGCAATACAAAAAAAATCATGATTTTTATAAAGGGTAAACAGATCAATACTATGGAGTTTGTATTATTGTGCAAATCAGCAGTTCATTAGAAAATCAAATCTCGATTTGTGTTTTTAACCTACCATACTACTCTGAATCTCATGCCTCATTTGGCAACACCCTCTAAACAACTGTAGAAGGTACATTAGGACATAGATAGAGATCTTTTTGCCATCCAAGTGGCAGCGTACCCCTCTCACTTTATTTGTTTTAGGATATGGTACACCAGTAGCAATTAAGCCAGCTGATAAGTTGAGAGGTAGGGTTACGCTACAGTTAATGGGAATAATAAAAGCTATGAATAGCATGTTCATAATCATCATTTGAGCCAATTCCTAGCAGTTCAGCAATAGTGAAGTTGACTAATGCTCAAACTCCCGTTCGTTCAAATTTAAAGGTCTTAAAAAGTGCCCTAATTTCGTACATTTTACCATCATAGCTGTCACTTGGGCGTCCGGTCTACCCTGCTACTCATTTCATTAGCAAGATAAATGTATCTTACTGCTTGCTAGGCAACAACAGAGTGGCCCTCACGTCAGACAACATCTTGCATTTAGCTTTATGATGTCAGCTTGCTAGGCAACAGATTGGCCCTCATGTCAGACAACATCTTGCCTTCGCTTTATGATGTCAGATCATCACTGGTCCAATTGTCCTTGTGGAAGCGGACCACAGAGGAGGATGAGATATCAGAAGTTATGCAGTAGGTTGCTATCTCTATTCATGACCGCAAGGCAAGTCGGAGGTGGAATGGCAAATACTCTGAACAACTCAAAGCACTGTGGCCTTTTTTAAAGTGGGATGCAGATACAAAAACAGAGACTATCCTTACCAACAATCCTTCTTGAGTATCAGAGTTCAACATACAGAGTGCAGCGGAAGACGTTAAATGTGCTTCATTCCGTGAGAACGCAACTCTATAGTTCTACAGTGAGATAGTGCATTTCAGCCTCAAAGGAAGCAATGTCCTCAAACGGAACATTGGTGGCACCAGGATCTAAAGCAGGCTTAAGAAGCCTTGGATGCAGTCAGTCTTTTATTAACTATCATGACCGACACAATGTGATCCATAATACTTCCATTTTGGCAGAAATTACATTCAAGCACAGGCCCCCACTAGAAGGTAGTGATGACATTCAGGTGCTGAAAACGTCTTTTTAATGCCTAAAGGAATGATTGTGAGCTTTACTTACCATATATATTGGTCAAATGATGCCCTATGCCGGAAGACTGTCTTTTTTTTTTTTCTTCAGTATCGGCAATGCAGAGACAATTTGTTGCGAAACACTGCCACTGCTGGTCATTCAGTATAATCTGCAGATGGAAAAGTCCACTGTTAGCACATTTACTACAAGCAATACAAAAAAATCATGATTTTTATAAAGGGTAAACAGATCAATACTATGGAGTTTGTATTATTGTGCAAATCAGCAGTTCATTAGAAAATCAAATCTCGATTTGTGTTTTTAACCTACCATACTACTCTGAATCTCATGCCTCATTTGGCAACACCCTCTAAACAACTGTAGAAGGTACATTAGGACATAGATAGAGATCTTTTTGCCATCCAAGTGGCAGCGTACCCCTCTCACTTTATTTGTTTTAGGATATGGTACACCAGTAGCAATTAAGCCAGCTGATAAGTTGAGAGGTAGGGTTACGCTACAGTTAATGGGAATAATAAAAGCTATGAATAGCATGTTCATAATCATCATTTGAGCCAATTCCTAGCAGTTCAGCAATAGTGAAGTTGACTAATGCTCAAACTCCCGTTCGTTCAAATTTAAAGGTCTTAAAAAGTGCCCTAATTTCGTACATTTTACCATCATAGCTGTCACTTGGGCGTCCGGTCTACCCTGCTACTCATTTCATTAGCAAGATAAATGTATCTTACTGCTTGCTAGGCAACAACAGAGTGGCCATCACGTCAGACAACATCTTGCATTTAGCTTTATGATGTCAGCTTGCTAGGCAACAGATTGGCCCTCATGTCAGACAACATCTTGCCTTCGCTTTATGATGTCAGATCATCACTGGTCCAATTGTCCTTGTGGAAGCGGACCACACAGGAGGATGAGATATCAGAAGTTATGCAGTAGGTTGCTATCTCTATTCATGACCGCAAGGCAAGTCGGAGGTGGAATGGCAAATACTCTGAACCACTCAAAGCACTGTGGCCTTTTTTAAAGTGGGATGCAGATACAAAAACAAAGACTATCCTTACCAACAATCCTTCTTGAATATCAGAGTCCAACATACAGAGTGCAGCGGAAGACGTTAAATGTGCTTCATTCCGTGAGAACGCAACTCTATAGTTCTACAGTGAGATAGTGCATTTCAGCCTCAAAGGAAGCAATGTCCTCAAACGGAACATTGGTGGCACCAGGATCTAAAGCAGGCTTAAGAAGCCTTGGATGCAGTCAGTCTTTTATTAACTATCATGACCGACACAATGTGATCCATAATACTTCCATTTTGGCAGAAATTACATTCAAGCACAGGCCCCCACTAGAAGGTAGTGATGACATTCAGGTGCTGAAAACGTCTTTTTAATGCCTAAAGGAATGATTGTGAGCTTTACTTACCATATATATTGGTCAAATGATGCCCTATACCGGAAGACTGTCTTTTTTTTTTTTTCTTCAGTATCGGCAATGCAGAGACAATTTGTTGCGAAACACTGCCACTGCTGGTCATTCAGTATAATCTGCAGATGGAAAAGTCCACTGTTAGCACATTTACTACAAGCAATACAAAAAAAATCATGATTTTTATAAAGGGTAAACAGATCAATACTATGGAGTTTGTATTATTGTGCAAATCAGCAGTTCATTAGAAAATCAAATCTCGATTTGTGTTTTTAACCTACCATACTACTCTGAATCTCATGCCTCATTTGGCAACACCCTCTAAACAACTGTAGAAGGTACATTAGGACATAGATAGAGATCTTTTTGCCATCCAAGTGGCAGCGTACCCCTCTCACTTTATTTGTTTTAGGATATGGTACACCAGTAGCAATTAAGCCAGCTGATAAGTTGAGAGGTAGGGTTACGCTACAGTTAATGGGAATAATAAAAGCTATGAATAGCATGTTCATAATCATCATTTGAGCCAATTCCTAGCAGTTCAGCAATAGTGAAGTTGACTAATGCTCAAACTCCCGTTCGTTCAAATTTAAAGGTCTTAAAAAGTGCCCTAATTTCGTACATTTTACCATCATAGCTGTCACTTGGGCGTCCGGTCTACCCTGCTACTCATTTCATTAGCAAGATAAATGTATCTTACTGCTTGCTAGGCAACAACAGAGTGGCCCTCACGTCAGACAACATCTTGCATTTAGCTTTATGATGTCAGCTTGCTAGGCAACAGATTGGCCCTCATGTCAGACAACATCTTGCCTTCGCTTTATGATGTCAGATCATCACTGGTCCAATTGTCCTTGTGGAAGCGGACCACAGAGGAGGATGAGATATCAGAAGTTATGCAGTAGGTTGCTATCTCTATTCATGACCGCAAGGCAAGTCGGAGGTGGAATGGCAAATACTCTGAACCACTCAAAGCACTGTGGCCTTTTTTAAAGTGGGATGCAGATACAAAAACAGAGACTATCCTTACCAACAATCCTTCTTGTGTATCAGAGTCTAACATACAGAGTGCAGCGGAAGACGTTAAATGTGCTTCATTCCGTGAGAACGCAGCTCTATAGTTCTACAGTGAGATAGTGCGTTTCAGCCTCAAAGGAAGCAATGTCATCAAACGGAACATTGGTGGCACCAGGATCTAAAGCAGGCTTAAGAAGCCTTGGATGCAGTCAGTCTTTTATTAACTATCATGACCGACACAATGTGATCCATAATACTTCCATTTTGGCAGAAATTACATTCAAGCACAGGCCCCCACTAGAAGGTAGTGATGACATTCAGGTGCTGAAAACGTCTTTTTAATGCCTAAAGGAATGATTGTGAGCTTTACTTACCATATATATTGGTCAAATGATGCCCTATGCCGGAAGACTGTCTTTTTTTTTTTTCTTCAGTATCGGCAATGCAGAGACAATTTGTTGCGAAACACTGCCACTGCTGGTCATTCAGTATAATCTGCAGATGGAAAAGTCCACTGTTAGCACATTTACTACAAGCAATACAAAAAAATCATGATTTTTATAAAGGGTAAACAGATCAATACTATGGAGTTTGTATTATTGTGCAAATCAGCAGTTCATTAGAAAATCAAATCTCGATTTGTGTTTTTAACCTACCATACTACTCTGAATCTCATGCCTCATTTGGCAACACCCTCTAAACAACTGTAGAAGGTACATTAGGACATAGATAGAGATCTTTTTGCCATCCAAGTGGCAGCGTACCCCTCTCACTTTATTTGTTTTAGGATATGGTACACCAGTAGCAATTAAGCCAGCTGATAAGTTGAGAGGTAGGGTTACGCTACAGTTAATGGGAATAATAAAAGCTATGAATAGCATGTTCATAATCATCATTTGAGCCAATTCCTAGCAGTTCAGCAATAGTGAAGTTGACTAATGCTCAAACTCCCGTTCGTTCAAATTTAAAGGTCTTAAAAAGTGCCCTAATTTCGTACATTTTACCATCATAGCTGTCACTTGGGCGTCCGGTCTACCCTGCTACTCATTTCATTAGCAAGATAAATGTATCTTACTGCTTGCTAGGCAACAACAGAGTGGCCCTCACGTCAGACAACATCTTGCATTTAGCTTTATGATGTCAGCTTGCTAGGCAACAGATTGGCCCTCATGTCAGACAACATCTTGCCTTCGCTTTATGATGTCAGATCATCACTGGTCCAATTGTCCTTGTGGAAGCGGACCACAGAGGAGGATGAGATATCAGAAGTTATGCAGTAGGTTGCTATCTCTATTCATGACCGCAAGGCAAGTCGGAGGTGGAATGGCAAATACTCTGAACCACTCAAAGCACTGTGGCCTTTTTTAAAGTGGGATGCAGATACAAAAACAGAGACTATCCTTACCAACAATCCTTCTTGAGTATCAGAGTTCAACATACAGAGTGCAGCGGAAGACGTTAAATGTGCTTCATTCCGTGAGAACGCAACTCTATAGTTCTACAGTGAGATAGTGCATTTCAGCCTCAAAGGAAGCAATGTCCTCAAACGGAACATTGGTGGCACCAGGATCTAAAGCAGGCTTAAGAAGCCTTGGATGCAGTCAGTCTTTTATTAACTATCATGACCGACACAATGTGATCCATAATACTTCCATTTTGGCAGAAATTACATTCAAGCACAGGCCCCCACTAGAAGGTAGTGATGACATTCAGGTGCTGAAAACGTCTTTTTAATGCCTAAAGGAATGATTGTGAGCTTTACTTACCATATATATTGGTCAAATGATGCCCTATGCCGGAAGACTGTCTTTTTTTTTTTTCTTCAGTATCGGCAATGCAGAGACAATTTGTTGCGAAACACTGCCACTGCTGGTCATTCAGTATAATCTGCAGATGGAAAAGTCCACTGTTAGCACATTTACTACAAGCAATACAAAAAAATCATGATTTTTATAAAGGGTAAACAGATCAATACTATGGAGTTTGTATTATTGTGCAAATCAGCAGTTCATTAGAAAATCAAATCTCGATTTGTGTTTTTAACCTACCATACTACTCTGAATCTCATGCCTCATTTGGCAACACCCTCTAAACAACTGTAGAAGGTACATTAGGACATAGATAGAGATCTTTTTGCCATCCAAGTGGCAGCGTACCCCTCTCACTTTATTTGTTTTAGGATATGGTACACCAGTAGCAATTAAGCCAGCTGATAAGTTGAGAGGTAGGGTTACGCTACAGTTAATGGGAATAATAAAAGCTATGAATAGCATGTTCATAATCATCATTTGAGCCAATTCCTAGCAGTTCAGCAATAGTGAAGTTGACTAATGCTCAAACTCCCGTTCGTTCAAATTTAAAGGTCTTAAAAAGTGCCCTAATTTCGTACATTTTACCATCATAGCTGTCACTTGGGCGTCCGGTCTACCCTGCTACTCATTTCATTAGCAAGATAAATGTATCTTACTGCTTGCTAGGCAACAACAGAGTGGCCCTCACGTCAGACAACATCTTGCATTTAGCTTTATGATGTCAGCTTGCTAGGCAACAGATTGGCCCTCATGTCAGACAACATCTTGCCTTCGCTTTATGATGTCAGATCATCACTGGTCCAATTGTCCTTGTGGAAGCGGACCACACAGGAGGATGAGATATCAGAAGTTATGCAGTAGGTTGCTATCTCTATTCATGACCGCAAGGCAAGTCGGAGGTGGAATGGCAAATACTCTGAACCACTCAAAGCACTGTGGCCTTTTTTAAAGTGGGATGCAGATACAAAAACAGAGACTATCCTTACCAACAATCCTTCTTGAATATCAGAGTCCAACATACAGAGTGCAGCGGAAGACGTTAAATGTGCTTCATTCCGTGAGAACGCAACTCTATAGTTCTACAGTGAGATAGTGCATTTCAGCCTCAAAGGAAGCAATGTCCTCAAACGGAACATTGGTGGCACCAGGATCTAAAGCAGGCTTAAGAAGCCTTGGATGCAGTCAGTCTTTTATTAACTATCATGACCGACACAATGTGATCCATAATACTTCCATTTTGGCAGAAATTACATTCAAGCACAGGCCCCCACTAGAAGGTAGTGATGACATTCAGGTGCTGAAAACGTCTTTTTAATGCCTAAAGGAATGATTGTGAGCTTTACTTACCATATATATTGGTCAAATGATGCCCTATACCGGAAGACTGTCTTTTTTTTTTTTTCTTCAGTATCGGCAATGCAGAGACAATTTGTTGCGAAACACTGCCACTGCTGGTCATTCAGTATAATCTGCAGATGGAAAAGTCCACTGTTAGCACATTTACTACAAGCAATACAAAAAAAATCATGATTTTTATAAAGGGTAAACAGATCAATACTATGGAGTTTGTATTATTGTGCAAATCAGCAGTTCATTAGAAAATCAAATCTCGATTTGTGTTTTTAACCTACCATACTACTCTGAATCTCATGCCTCATTTGGCAACACCCTCTAAACAACTGTAGAAGGTACATTAGGACATAGATAGAGATCTTTTTGCCATCCAAGTGGCAGCGTACCCCTCTCACTTTATTTGTTTTAGGATATGGTACACCAGTAGCAATTAAGCCAGCTGATAAGTTGAGAGGTAGGGTTACGCTACAGTTAATGGGAATAATAAAAGCTATGAATAGCATGTTCATAATCATCATTTGAGCCAATTCCTAGCAGTTCAGCAATAGTGAAGTTGACTAATGCTCAAACTCCCGTTCGTTCAAATTTAAAGGTCTTAAAAAGTGCCCTAATTTCGTACATTTTACCATCATAGCTGTCACTTGGGCGTCCGGTCTACCCTGCTACTCATTTCATTAGCAAGATAAATGTATCTTACTGCTTGCTAGGCAACAACAGAGTGGCCCTCACGTCAGACAACATCTTGCATTTAGCTTTATGATGTCAGCTTGCTAGGCAACAGATTGGCCCTCATGTCAGACAACATCTTGCCTTCGCTTTATGATGTCAGATCATCACTGGTCCAATTGTCCTTGTGGAAGCGGACCACAGAGGAGGATGAGATATCAGAAGTTATGCAGTAGGTTGCTATCTCTATTCATGACCGCAAGGCAAGTCGGAGGTGGAATGGCAAATACTCTGAACCACTCAAAGCACTGTGGCCTTTTTTAAAGTGGGATGCAGATACAAAAACAGAGACTATCCTTACCAACAATCCTTCTTGTGTATCAGAGTCTAACATACAGAGTGCAGCGGAAGACGTTAAATGTGCTTCATTCCGTGAGAACGCAGCTCTATAGTTCTACAGTGAGATAGTGCGTTTCAGCCTCAAAGGAAGCAATGTCATCAAACGGAACATTGGTGGCACCAGGATCTAAAGCAGGCTTAAGAAGCCTTGGATGCAGTCAGTCTTTTATTAACTATCATGACCGACACAATGTGATCCATAATACTTCCATTTTGGCAGAAATTACATTCAAGCACAGGCCCCCACTAGAAGGTAGTGATGACATTCAGGTGCTGAAAACGTCTTTTTAATGCCTAAAGGAATGATTGTGAGCTTTACTTACCATATATATTGGTCAAATGATGCCCTATGCCGGAAGACTGTCTTTTTTTTTTTTCTTCAGTATCGGCAATGCAGAGACAATTTGTTGCGAAACACTGCCACTGCTGGTCATTCAGTATAATCTGCAGATGGAAAAGTCCACTGTTAGCACATTTACTACAAGCAATACAAAAAAATCATGATTTTTATAAAGGGTAAACAGATCAATACTATGGAGTTTGTATTATTGTGCAAATCAGCAGTTCATTAGAAAATCAAATCTCGATTTGTGTTTTTAACCTACCATACTACTCTGAATCTCATGCCTCATTTGGCAACACCCTCTAAACAACTGTAGAAGGTACATTAGGACATAGATAGAGATCTTTTTGCCATCCAAGTGGCAGCGTACCCCTCTCACTTTATTTGTTTTAGGATATGGTACACCAGTAGCAATTAAGCCAGCTGATAAGTTGAGAGGTAGGGTTACGCTACAGTTAATGGGAATAATAAAAGCTATGAATAGCATGTTCATAATCATCATTTGAGCCAATTCCTAGCAGTTCAGCAATAGTGAAGTTGACTAATGCTCAAACTCCCGTTCGTTCAAATTTAAAGGTCTTAAAAAGTGCCCTAATTTCGTACATTTTACCATCATAGCTGTCACTTGGGCGTCCGGTCTACCCTGCTACTCATTTCATTAGCAAGATAAATGTATCTTACTGCTTGCTAGGCAACAACAGAGTGGCCCTCACGTCAGACAACATCTTGCATTTAGCTTTATGATGTCAGCTTGCTAGGCAACAGATTGGCCCTCATGTCAGACAACATCTTGCCTTCGCTTTATGATGTCAGATCATCACTGGTCCAATTGTCCTTGTGGAAGCGGACCACAGAGGAGGATGAGATATCAGAAGTTATGCAGTAGGTTGCTATCTCTATTCATGACCGCAAGGCAAGTCGGAGGTGGAATGGCAAATACTCTGAACCACTCAAAGCACTGTGGCCTTTTTTAAAGTGGGATGCAGATACAAAAACAGAGACTATCCTTACCAACAATCCTTCTTGTGTATCAGAGTCTAACATACAGAGTGCAGCGGAAGACGTTAAATGTGCTTCATTCCGTGAGAACGCAGCTCTATAGTTCTACAGTGAGATAGTGCGTTTCAGCCTCAAAGGAAGCAATGTCATCAAACGGAACATTGGTGGCACCAGGATCTAAAGCAGGCTTAAGAAGCCTTGGATGCAGTCAGTCTTTTATTAACTATCATGACCGACACAATGTGATCCATAATACTTCCATTTTGGCAGAAATTACATTCAAGCACAGGCCCCCACTAGAAGGTAGTGATGACATTCAGGTGCTGAAAACGTCTTTTTAATGCCTAAAGGAATGATTGTGAGCTTTACTTACCATATATATTGGTCAAATGATGCCCTATGCCGGAAGACTGTCTTTTTTTTTTTTCTTCAGTATCGGCAATGCAGAGACAATTTGTTGCGAAACACTGCCACTGCTGGTCATTCAGTATAATCTGCAGATGGAAAAGTCCACTGTTAGCACATTTACTACAAGCAATACAAAAAAATCATGATTTTTATAAAGGGTAAACAGATCAATACTATGGAGTTTGTATTATTGTGCAAATCAGCAGTTCATTAGAAAATCAAATCTCGATTTGTGTTTTTAACCTACCATACTACTCTGAATCTCATGCCTCATTTGGCAACACCCTCTAAACAACTGTAGAAGGTACATTAGGACATAGATAGAGATCTTTTTGCCATCCAAGTGGCAGCGTACCCCTCTCACTTTATTTGTTTTAGGATATGGTACACCAGTAGCAATTAAGCCAGCTGATAAGTTGAGAGGTAGGGTTACGCTACAGTTAATGGGAATAATAAAAGCTATGAATAGCATGTTCATAATCATCATTTGAGCCAATTCCTAGCAGTTCAGCAATAGTGAAGTTGACTAATGCTCAAACTCCCGTTCGTTCAAATTTAAAGGTCTTAAAAAGTGCCCTAATTTCGTACATTTTACCATCATAGCTGTCACTTGGGCGTCCGGTCTACCCTGCTACTCATTTCATTAGCAAGATAAATGTATCTTACTGCTTGCTAGGCAACAACAGAGTGGCCCTCACGTCAGACAACATCTTGCATTTAGCTTTATGATGTCAGCTTGCTAGGCAACAGATTGGCCCTCATGTCAGACAACATCTTGCCTTCGCTTTATGATGTCAGATCATCACCGGTCCAATTGTCCTTGTGGAAGCGGACCACACAGGAGGATGAGATATCAGAAGTTATGCAGTAGGTTGCTATCTCTATTCATGACCGCAAGGCAAGTCGGAGGTGGAATGGCAAATACTCTGAACCACTCAAAGCACTGTGGCCTTTTTTAAAGTGGGATGCAGATACAAAAACAGAGACTATCCTTACCAACAATCCTTCTTGAGTATCAGAGTCCAACATACAGAGTGCAGCGGAAGACGTTAAATGTGCTTCATTCCGTGAGAACGCAACTCTATAGTTCTACAGTGAGATAGTGCATTTCAGCCTCAAAGGAAGCAATGTCCTCAAACGGAACATTGGTGGCACCAGGATCTAAAGCAGGCTTAAGAAGCCTTGGATGCAGTCAGTCTTTTATTAACTATCATGACCGACACAATGTGATCCATAATACTTCCATTTTGGCAGAAATTACATTCAAGCACAGGCCCCCACTAGAAGGTAGTGATGACATTCAGGTGCTGAAAACGTCTTTTTAATGCCTAAAGGAATGATTGTGAGCTTTACTTACCATATATATTGGTCAAATGATGCCCTATGCCGGAAGACTGTCTTTTTTTTTTTTTCTTCAGTATCGGCAATGCAGAGACAATTTGTTGCGAAACACTGCCACTGCTGGTCATTCAGTATAATCTGCAGATGGAAAAGTCCACTGTTAGCACATTTACTACAAGCAATACAAAAAAAATCATGATTTTTATAAAGGGTAAAC
Source organism: Lissotriton vulgaris (assembly GCF_964263255.1). Lineage (NCBI taxonomy): Eukaryota > Metazoa > Chordata > Amphibia > Caudata > Salamandridae > Lissotriton > Lissotriton vulgaris. The sequence goes on along the minus strand of NC_141700.1, from coordinate 321,852,384 downwards.
AGATCAATACTATGGAGTTTGTATTATTGTGCAAATCAGCAGTTCATTAGAAAATCAAATCTCGATTTGTGTTTTTAACCTACCATACTACTCTGAATCTCATGCCTCATTTGGCAACACCCTCTAAACAACTGTAGAAGGTACATTAGGACATAGATAGAGATCTTTTTGCCATCCAAGTGGCAGCGTACCCCTCTCACTTTATTTGTTTTAGGATATGGTACACCAGTAGCAATTAAGCCAGCTGATAAGTTGAGAGGTAGGGTTACGCTACAGTTAATGGGAATAATAAAAGCTATGAATAGCATGTTCATAATCATCATTTGAGCCAATTCCTAGCAGTTCAGCAATAGTGAAGTTGACTAATGCTCAAACTCCCGTTCGTTCAAATTTAAAGGTCTTAAAAAGTGCCCTAATTTCGTACATTTTACCATCATAGCTGTCACTTGGGCGTCCGGTCTACCCTGCTACTCATTTCATTAGCAAGATAAATGTATCTTACTGCTTGCTAGGCAACAACAGAGTGGCCCTCACGTCAGACAACATCTTGCATTTAGCTTTATGATGTCAGCTTGCTAGGCAACAGATTGGCCCTCATGTCAGACAACATCTTGCCTTCGCTTTATGATGTCAGATCATCACTGGTCCAATTGTCCTTGTGGAAGCGGACCACAGAGGAGGATGAGATATCAGAAGTTATGCAGTAGGTTGCTATCTCTATTCATGACCGCAAGGCAAGTCGGAGGTGGAATGGCAAATACTCTGAACCACTCAAAGCACTGTGGCCTTTTTTAAAGTGGGATGCAGATACAAAAACAGAGACTATCCTTACCAACAATCCTTCTTGTGTATCAGAGTCTAACATACAGAGTGCAGCGGAAGACGTTAAATGTGCTTCATTCCGTGAGAACGCAGCTCTATAGTTCTACAGTGAGATAGTGCGTTTCAGACTCTAAGGAAGCAATGTCATCAAACGGAACATTGGTGGCACCAGGATCTAAAGCAGGCTTAAGAAGCCTTGGATGCAGTCAGTCTTTTATTAACTATCATGACCGACACAATGTGATCCATAATACTTCCATTTTGGCAGAAATTACATTCAAGCACAGGCCCCCACTAGAAGGTAGTGATGACATTCAGGTGCTGAAAACGTCTTTTTAATGCCTAAAGGAATGATTGTGAGCTTTACTTACCATATATATTGGTCAAATGATGCCCTATGCCGGAAGACTGTCTTTTTTTTTTTTCTTCAGTATCGGCAATGCAGAGACAATTTGTTGCGAAACACTGCCACTGCTGGTCATTCAGTATAATCTGCAGATGGAAAAGTCCACTGTTAGCACATTTACTACAAGCAATACAAAAAAATCATGATTTTTATAAAGGGTAAACAGATCAATACTATGGAGTTTGTATTATTGTGCAAATCAGCAGTTCATTAGAAAATCAAATCTCGATTTGTGTTTTTAACCTACCATACTACTCTGAATCTCATGCCTCATTTGGCAACACCCTCTAAACAACTGTAGAAGGTACATTAGGACATAGATAGAGATCTTTTTGCCATCCAAGTGGCAGCGTACCCCTCTCACTTTATTTGTTTTAGGATATGGTACACCAGTAGCAATTAAGCCAGCTGATAAGTTGAGAGGTAGGGTTACGCTACAGTTAATGGGAATAATAAAAGCTATGAATAGCATGTTCATAATCATCATTTGAGCCAATTCCTAGCAGTTCAGCAATAGTGAAGTTGACTAATGCTCAAACTCCCGTTCGTTCAAATTTAAAGGTCTTAAAAAGTGCCCTAATTTCGTACATTTTACCATCATAGCTGTCACTTGGGCGTCCGGTCTACCCTGCTACTCATTTCATTAGCAAGATAAATGTATCTTACTGCTTGCTAGGCAACAACAGAGTGGCCATCACGTCAGACAACATCTTGCATTTAGCTTTATGATGTCAGCTTGCTAGGCAACAGATTGGCCCTCATGTCAGACAACATCTTGCCTTCGCTTTATGATGTCAGATCATCACTGGTCCAATTGTCCTTGTGGAAGCGGACCACACAGGAGGATGAGATATCAGAAGTTATGCAGTAGGTTGCTATCTCTATTCATGACCGCAAGGCAAGTCGGAGGTGGAATGGCAAATACTCTGAACCACTCAAAGCACTGTGGCCTTTTTTAAAGTGGGATGCAGATACAAAAACAAAGACTATCCTTACCAACAATCCTTCTTGAATATCAGAGTCCAACATACAGAGTGCAGCGGAAGACGTTAAATGTGCTTCATTCCGTGAGAACGCAACTCTATAGTTCTACAGTGAGATAGTGCATTTCAGCCTCAAAGGAAGCAATGTCCTCAAACGGAACATTGGTGGCACCAGGATCTAAAGCAGGCTTAAGAAGCCTTGGATGCAGTCAGTCTTTTATTAACTATCATGACCGACACAATGTGATCCATAATACTTCCATTTTGGCAGAAATTACATTCAAGCACAGGCCCCCACTAGAAGGTAGTGATGACATTCAGGTGCTGAAAACGTCTTTTTAATGCCTAAAGGAATGATTGTGAGCTTTACTTACCATATATATTGGTCAAATGATGCCCTATACCGGAAGACTGTCTTTTTTTTTTTTTCTTCAGTATCGGCAATGCAGAGACAATTTGTTGCGAAACACTGCCACTGCTGGTCATTCAGTATAATCTGCAGATGGAAAAGTCCACTGTTAGCACATTTACTACAAGCAATACAAAAAAAATCATGATTTTTATAAAGGGTAAACAGATCAATACTATGGAGTTTGTATTATTGTGCAAATCAGCAGTTCATTAGAAAATCAAATCTCGATTTGTGTTTTTAACCTACCATACTACTCTGAATCTCATGCCTCATTTGGCAACACCCTCTAAACAACTGTAGAAGGTACATTAGGACATAGATAGAGATCTTTTTGCCATCCAAGTGGCAGCGTACCCCTCTCACTTTATTTGTTTTAGGATATGGTACACCAGTAGCAATTAAGCCAGCTGATAAGTTGAGAGGTAGGGTTACGCTACAGTTAATGGGAATAATAAAAGCTATGAATAGCATGTTCATAATCATCATTTGAGCCAATTCCTAGCAGTTCAGCAATAGTGAAGTTGACTAATGCTCAAACTCCCGTTCGTTCAAATTTAAAGGTCTTAAAAAGTGCCCTAATTTCGTACATTTTACCATCATAGCTGTCACTTGGGCGTCCGGTCTACCCTGCTACTCATTTCATTAGCAAGATAAATGTATCTTACTGCTTGCTAGGCAACAACAGAGTGGCCCTCACGTCAGACAACATCTTGCATTTAGCTTTATGATGTCAGCTTGCTAGGCAACAGATTGGCCCTCATGTCAGACAACATCTTGCCTTCGCTTTATGATGTCAGATCATCACTGGTCCAATTGTCCTTGTGGAAGCGGACCACAGAGGAGGATGAGATATCAGAAGTTATGCAGTAGGTTGCTATCTCTATTCATGACCGCAAGGCAAGTCGGAGGTGGAATGGCAAATACTCTGAACCACTCAAAGCACTGTGGCCTTTTTTAAAGTGGGATGCAGATACAAAAACAGAGACTATCCTTACCAACAATCCTTCTTGTGTATCAGAGTCTAACATACAGAGTGCAGCGGAAGACGTTAAATGTGCTTCATTCCGTGAGAACGCAGCTCTATAGTTCTACAGTGAGATAGTGCGTTTCAGCCTCAAAGGAAGCAATGTCATCAAACGGAACATTGGTGGCACCAGGATCTAAAGCAGGCTTAAGAAGCCTTGGATGCAGTCAGTCTTTTATTAACTATCATGACCGACACAATGTGATCCATAATACTTCCATTTTGGCAGAAATTACATTCAAGCACAGGCCCCCACTAGAAGGTAGTGATGACATTCAGGTGCTGAAAACGTCTTTTTAATGCCTAAAGGAATGATTGTGAGCTTTACTTACCATATATATTGGTCAAATGATGCCCTATGCCGGAAGACTGTCTTTTTTTTTTTTCTTCAGTATCGGCAATGCAGAGACAATTTGTTGCGAAACACTGCCACTGCTGGTCATTCAGTATAATCTGCAGATGGAAAAGTCCACTGTTAGCACATTTACTACAAGCAATACAAAAAAATCATGATTTTTATAAAGGGTAAACAGATCAATACTATGGAGTTTGTATTATTGTGCAAATCAGCAGTTCATTAGAAAATCAAATCTCGATTTGTGTTTTTAACCTACCATACTACTCTGAATCTCATGCCTCATTTGGCAACACCCTCTAAACAACTGTAGAAGGTACATTAGGACATAGATAGAGATCTTTTTGCCATCCAAGTGGCAGCGTACCCCTCTCACTTTATTTGTTTTAGGATATGGTACACCAGTAGCAATTAAGCCAGCTGATAAGTTGAGAGGTAGGGTTACGCTACAGTTAATGGGAATAATAAAAGCTATGAATAGCATGTTCATAATCATCATTTGAGCCAATTCCTAGCAGTTCAGCAATAGTGAAGTTGACTAATGCTCAAACTCCCGTTCGTTCAAATTTAAAGGTCTTAAAAAGTGCCCTAATTTCGTACATTTTACCATCATAGCTGTCACTTGGGCGTCCGGTCTACCCTGCTACTCATTTCATTAGCAAGATAAATGTATCTTACTGCTTGCTAGGCAACAACAGAGTGGCCCTCACGTCAGACAACATCTTGCATTTAGCTTTATGATGTCAGCTTGCTAGGCAACAGATTGGCCCTCATGTCAGACAACATCTTGCCTTCGCTTTATGATGTCAGATCATCACTGGTCCAATTGTCCTTGTGGAAGCGGACCACACAGGAGGATGAGATATCAGAAGTTATGCAGTAGGTTGCTATCTCTATTCATGACCGCAAGGCAAGTCGGAGGTGGAATGGCAAATACTCTGAACCACTCAAAGCACTGTGGCCTTTTTTAAAGTGGGATGCAGATACAAAAACAGAGACTATCCTTACCAACAATCCTTCTTGAATATCAGAGTCCAACATACAGAGTGCAGCGGAAGACGTTAAATGTGCTTCATTCCGTGAGAACGCAACTCTATAGTTCTACAGTGAGATAGTGCATTTCAGCCTCAAAGGAAGCAATGTCCTCAAACGGAACATTGGTGGCACCAGGATCTAAAGCAGGCTTAAGAAGCCTTGGATGCAGTCAGTCTTTTATTAACTATCATGACCGACACAATGTGATCCATAATACTTCCATTTTGGCAGAAATTACATTCAAGCACAGGCCCCCACTAGAAGGTAGTGATGACATTCAGGTGCTGAAAACGTCTTTTTAATGCCTAAAGGAATGATTGTGAGCTTTACTTACCATATATATTGGTCAAATGATGCCCTATACCGGAAGACTGTCTTTTTTTTTTTTCTTCAGTATCGGCAATGCAGAGACAATTTGTTGCGAAACACTGCCACTGCTGGTCATTCAGTATAATCTGCAGATGGAAAAGTCCACTGTTAGCACATTTACTACAAGCAATACAAAAAAAATCATGATTTTTATAAAGGGTAAACAGATCAATACTATGGAGTTTGTATTATTGTGCAAATCAGCAGTTCATTAGAAAATCAAATCTCGATTTGTGTTTTTAACCTACCATACTACTCTGAATCTCATGCCTCATTTGGCAACACCCTCTAAATAACTGTAGAAAGTACATTAGGACATAGATAGAGATCTTTTTGCCATCCAAGTGGCAGCGTACCCCTCTCACTTTATTTGTTTTAGGATATGGTACACCAGTAGCAATTAAGCCAGCTGATAAGTTGAGAGGTAGGGTTACGCTACAGTTAATGGGAATAATAAAAGCTATGAATAGCATGTTCATAATCATCATTTGAGCCAATTCCTAGCAGTTCAGCAATAGTGAAGTTGACTAATGCTCAAACTCCCGTTCGTTCAAATTTAAAGGTCTTAAAAAGTGCCCTAATTTCGTACATTTTACCATCATAGCTGTCACTTGGGCGTCCGGTCTACCCTGCTACTCATTTCATTAGCAAGATAAATGTATCTTACTGCTTGCTAGGCAACAACAGAGTGGCCCTCACGTCAGACAACATCTTGCATTTAGCTTTATGATGTCAGCTTGCTAGGCAACAGATTGGCCCTCATGTCAGACAACATCTTGCCTTCGCTTTATGATGTCAGATCATCACTGGTCCAATTGTCCTTGTGGAAGCGGACCACAGAGGAGGATGAGATATCAGAAGTTATGCAGTAGGTTGCTATCTCTATTCATGACCGCAAGGCAAGTCGGAGGTGGAATGGCAAATACTCTGAACCACTCAAAGCACTGTGGCCTTTTTTAAAGTGGGATGCAGATACAAAAACAGAGACTATCCTTACCAACAATCCTTCTTGAGTATCAGAGTTCAACATACAGAGTGCAGCGGAAGACGTTAAATGTGCTTCATTCCGTGAGAACGCAACTCTATAGTTCTACAGTGAGATAGTGCATTTCAGCCTCAAAGGAAGCAATGTCCTCAAACGGAACATTGGTGGCACCAGGATCTAAAGCAGGCTTAAGAAGCCTTGGATGCAGTCAGTCTTTTATTAACTATCATGACCGACACAATGTGATCCATAATACTTCCATTTTGGCAGAAATTACATTCAAGCACAGGCCCCCACTAGAAGGTAGTGATGACATTCAGGTGCTGAAAACGTCTTTTTAATGCCTAAAGGAATGATTGTGAGCTTTACTTACCATATATATTGGTCAAATGATGCCCTATGCCGGAAGACTGTCTTTTTTTTTTTTCTTCAGTATCGGCAATGCAGAGACAATTTGTTGCGAAACACTGCCACTGCTGGTCATTCAGTATAATCTGCAGATGGAAAAGTCCACTGTTAGCACATTTACTACAAGCAATACAAAAAAATCATGATTTTTATAAAGGGTAAACAGATCAATACTATGGAGTTTGTATTATTGTGCAAATCAGCAGTTCATTAGAAAATCAAATCTCGATTTGTGTTTTTAACCTACCATACTACTCTGAATCTCATGCCTCATTTGGCAACACCCTCTAAACAACTGTAGAAGGTACATTAGGACATAGATAGAGATCTTTTTGCCATCCAAGTGGCAGCGTACCCCTCTCACTTTATTTGTTTTAGGATATGGTACACCAGTAGCAATTAAGCCAGCTGATAAGTTGAGAGGTAGGGTTACGCTACAGTTAATGGGAATAATAAAAGCTATGAATAGCATGTTCATAATCATCATTTGAGCCAATTCCTAGCAGTTCAGCAATAGTGAAGTTGACTAATGCTCAAACTCCCGTTCGTTCAAATTTAAAGGTCTTAAAAAGTGCCCTAATTTCGTACATTTTACCATCATAGCTGTCACTTGGGCGTCCGGTCTACCCTGCTACTCATTTCATTAGCAAGATAAATGTATCTTACTGCTTGCTAGGCAACAACAGAGTGGCCCTCACGTCAGACAACATCTTGCATTTAGCTTTATGATGTCAGCTTGCTAGGCAACAGATTGGCCCTCATGTCAGACAACATCTTGCCTTCGCTTTATGATGTCAGATCATCACTGGTCCAATTGTCCTTGTGGAAGCGGACCACACAGGAGGATGAGATATCAGAAGTTATGCAGTAGGTTGCTATCTCTATTCATGACCGCAAGGCAAGTCGGAGGTGGAATGGCAAATACTCTGAACCACTCAAAGCACTGTGGCCTTTTTTAAAGTGGGATGCAGATACAAAAACAGAGACTATCCTTACCAACAATCCTTCTTGAATATCAGAGTCCAACATACAGAGTGCAGCGGAAGACGTTAAATGTGCTTCATTCCGTGAGAACGCAACTCTATAGTTCTACAGTGAGATAGTGCATTTCAGCCTCAAAGGAAGCAATGTCCTCAAACGGAACATTGGTGGCACCAGGATCTAAAGCAGGCTTAAGAAGCCTTGGATGCAGTCAGTCTTTTATTAACTATCATGACCGACACAATGTGATCCATAATACTTCCATTTTGGCAGAAATTACATTCAAGCACAGGCCCCCACTAGAAGGTAGTGATGACATTCAGGTGCTGAAAACGTCTTTTTAATGCCTAAAGGAATGATTGTGAGCTTTACTTACCATATATATTGGTCAAATGATGCCCTATACCGGAAGACTGTCTTTTTTTTTTTTCTTCAGTATCGGCAATGCAGAGACAATTTGTTGCGAAACACTGCCACTGCTGGTCATTCAGTATAATCTGCAGATGGAAAAGTCCACTGTTAGCACATTTACTACAAGCAATACAAAAAAAATCATGATTTTTATAAAGGGTAAACAGATCAATACTATGGAGTTTGTATTATTGTGCAAATCAGCAGTTCATTAGAAAATCAAATCTCGATTTGTGTTTTTAACCTACCATACTACTCTGAATCTCATGCCTCATTTGGCAACACCCTCTAAACAACTGTAGAAGGTACATTAGGACATAGATAGAGATCTTTTTGCCATCCAAGTGGCAGCGTACCCCTCTCACTTTATTTGTTTTAGGATATGGTACACCAGTAGCAATTAAGCCAGCTGATAAGTTGAGAGGTAGGGTTACGCTACAGTTAATGGGAATAATAAAAGCTATGAATAGCATGTTCATAATCATCATTTGAGCCAATTCCTAGCAGTTCAGCAATAGTGAAGTTGACTAATGCTCAAACTCCCGTTCGTTCAAATTTAAAGGTCTTAAAAAGTGCCCTAATTTCGTACATTTTACCATCATAGCTGTCACTTGGGCGTCCGGTCTACCCTGCTACTCATTTCATTAGCAAGATAAATGTATCTTACTGCTTGCTAGGCAACAACAGAGTGGCCCTCACGTCAGACAACATCTTGCATTTAGCTTTATGATGTCAGCTTGCTAGGCAACAGATTGGCCCTCATGTCAGACAACATCTTGCCTTCGCTTTATGATGTCAGATCATCACTGGTCCAATTGTCCTTGTGGAAGCGGACCACAGAGGAGGATGAGATATCAGAAGTTATGCAGTAGGTTGCTATCTCTATTCATGACCGCAAGGCAAGTCGGAGGTGGAATGGCAAATACTCTGAACCACTCAAAGCACTGTGGCCTTTTTTAAAGTGGGATGCAGATACAAAAACAGAGACTATCCTTACCAACAATCCTTCTTGTGTATCAGAGTCTAACATACAGAGTGCAGCGGAAGACGTTAAATGTGCTTCATTCCGTGAGAACGCAGCTCTATAGTTCTACAGTGAGATAGTGCGTTTCAGCCTCAAAGGAAGCAATGTCATCAAACGGAACATTGGTGGCACCAGGATCTAAAGCAGGCTTAAGAAGCCTTGGATGCAGTCAGTCTTTTATTAACTATCATGACCGACACAATGTGATCCATAATACTTCCATTTTGGCAGAAATTACATTCAAGCACAGGCCCCCACTAGAAGGTAGTGATGACATTCAGGTGCTGAAAACGTCTTTTTAATGCCTAAAGGAATGATTGTGAGCTTTACTTACCATATATATTGGTCAAATGATGCCCTATGCCGGAAGACTGTCTTTTTTTTTTTTCTTCAGTATCGGCAATGCAGAGACAATTTGTTGCGAAACACTGCCACTGCTGGTCATTCAGTATAATCTGCAGATGGAAAAGTCCACTGTTAGCACATTTACTACAAGCAATACAAAAAAATCATGATTTTTATAAAGGGTAAACAGATCAATACTATGGAGTTTGTATTATTGTGCAAATCAGCAGTTCATTAGAAAATCAAATCTCGATTTGTGTTTTTAACCTACCATACTACTCTGAATCTCATGCCTCATTTGGCAACACCCTCTAAACAACTGTAGAAGGTACATTAGGACATAGATAGAGATCTTTTTGCCATCCAAGTGGCAGCGTACCCCTCTCACTTTATTTGTTTTAGGATATGGTACACCAGTAGCAATTAAGCCAGCTGATAAGTTGAGAGGTAGGGTTACGCTACAGTTAATGGGAATAATAAAAGCTATGAATAGCATGTTCATAATCATCATTTGAGCCAATTCCTAGCAGTTCAGCAATAGTGAAGTTGACTAATGCTCAAACTCCCGTTCGTTCAAATTTAAAGGTCTTAAAAAGTGCCCTAATTTCGTACATTTTACCATCATAGCTGTCACTTGGGCGTCCGGTCTACCCTGCTACTCATTTCATTAGCAAGATAAATGTATCTTACTGCTTGCTAGGCAACAACAGAGTGGCCCTCACGTCAGACAACATCTTGCATTTAGCTTTATGATGTCAGCTTGCTAGGCAACAGATTGGCCCTCATGTCAGACAACATCTTGCCTTCGCTTTATGATGTCAGATCATCACTGGTCCAATTGTCCTTGTGGAAGCGGACCACACAGGAGGATGAGATATCAGAAGTTATGCAGTAGGTTGCTATCTCTATTCATGACCGCAAGGCAAGTCGGAGGTGGAATGGCAAATACTCTGAACCACTCAAAGCACTGTGGCCTTTTTTAAAGTGGGATGCAGATACAAAAACAGAGACTATCCTTACCAACAATCCTTCTTGTGTATCAGAGTCTAACATACAGAGTGCAGCGGAAGACGTTAAATGTGCTTCATTCCGTGAGAACGCAACTCTATAGTTCTACAGTGAGATAGTGCATTTCAGCCTCAAAGGAAGCAATGTCCTCAAACGGAACATTGGTGGCACCAGGATCTAAAGCAGGCTTAAGAAGCCTTGGATGCAGTCAGTCTTTTATTAACTATCATGACCGACACAATGTGATCCATAATACTTCCATTTTGGCAGAAATTACATTCAAGCACAGGCCCCCACTAGAAGGTAGTGATGACATTCAGGTGCTGAAAACGTCTTTTTAATGCCTAAAGGAATGATTGTGAGCTTTACTTACCATATATATTGGTCAAATGATGCCCTATGCCGGAAGACTGTCTTTTTTTTTTTTCTTCAGTATCGGCAATGCAGAGACAATTTGTTGCGAAACACTGCCACTGCTGGTCATTCAGTATAATCTGCAGATGGAAAAGTCCACTGTTAGCACATTTACTACAAGCAATACAAAAAAATCATGATTTTTATAAAGGGTAAACAGATCAATACTATGGAGTTTGTATTATTGTGCAAATCAGCAGTTCATTAGAAAATCAAATCTCGATTTGTGTTTTTAACCTACCATACTACTCTGAATCTCATGCCTCATTTGGCAACACCCTCTAAACAACTGTAGAAGGTACATTAGGACATAGATAGAGATCTTTTTGCCATCCAAGTGGCAGCGTACCCCTCTCACTTTATTTGTTTTAGGATATGGTACACCAGTAGCAATTAAGCCAGCTGATAAGTTGAGAGGTAGGGTTACGCTACAGTTAATGGGAATAATAAAAGCTATGAATAGCATGTTCATAATCATCATTTGAGCCAATTCCTAGCAGTTCAGCAATAGTGAAGTTGACTAATGCTCAAACTCCCGTTCGTTCAAATTTAAAGGTCTTAAAAAGTGCCCTAATTTCGTACATTTTACCATCATAGCTGTCACTTGGGCGTCCGGTCTACCCTGCTACTCATTTCATTAGCAAGATAAATGTATCTTACTGCTTGCTAGGCAACAACAGAGTGGCCCTCACGTCAGACAACATCTTGCATTTAGCTTTATGATGTCAGCTTGCTAGGCAACAGATTGGCCCTCATGTCAGACAACATCTTGCCTTCGCTTTATGATGTCAGATCATCACTGGTCCAATTGTCCTTGTGGAAGCGGACCACACAGGAGGATGAGATATCAGAAGTTATGCAGTAGGTTGCTATCTCTATTCATGACCGCAAGGCAAGTCGGAGGTGGAATGGCAAATACTCTGAACCACTCAAAGCACTGTGGCCTTTTTTAAAGTAGGATGCAGATACAAAAACAGAGACTATCCTCACCAACAATCCTTCTTGAATATCAGAGTCCAACATACAGAGTGCAGCGGAAGACGTTAAATGTGCTTCATTCCGTGAGAACGCAACTCTATAGTTCTACAGTGAGATAGTGCATTTCAGCCTCAAAGGAAGCAATGTCCTCAAACGGAACATTGGTGGCACCAGGATCTAAAGCAGGCTTAAGAAGCCTTGGATGCAGTCAGTCTTTTATTAACTATCATGACCGACACAATGTGATCCATAATACTTCCATTTTGGCAGAAATTACATTCAAGCACAGGCCCCCACTAGAAGGTAGTGATGACATTCAGGTGCTGAAAACGTCTTTTTAATGCCTAAAGGAATGATTGTGAGCTTTACTTACCATATATATTGGTCAAATGATGCCCTATGCCGGAAGACTGTCTTTTTTTTTTTTCTTCAGTATCGGCAATGCAGAGACAATTTGTTGCGAAACACTGCCACTGCTGGTCATTCAGTATAATCTGCAGATGGAAAAGTCCACTGTTAGCACATTTACTACAAGCAATACAAAAAAATCATGATTTTTATAAAGGGTAAACAGATCAATACTATGGAGTTTGTATTATTGTGCAAATCAGCAGTTCATTAGAAAATCAAATCTCGATTTGTGTTTTTAACCTACCATACTACTCTGAATCTCATGCCTCATTTGGCAACACCCTCTAAACAACTGTAGAAGGTACATTAGGACATAGATAGAGATCTTTTTGCCATCCAAGTGGCAGCGTACCCCTCTCACTTTATTTGTTTTAGGATATGGTACACCAGTAGCAATTAAGCCAGCTGATAAGTTGAGAGGTAGGGTTACGCTACAGTTAATGGGAATAATAAAAGCTATGAATAGCATGTTCATAATCATCATTTGAGCCAATTCCTAGCAGTTCAGCAATAGTGAAGTTGACTAATGCTCAAACTCCCGTTCGTTCAAATTTAAAGGTCTTAAAAAGTGTCCTAATTTCGTACATTTTACCATCATAGCTGTCACTTGGGCGTCCGGTCTACCCTGCTACTCATTTCATTAGCAAGATAAATGTATCTTACTGCTTGCTAGGCAACAACAGAGTGGCCCTCACGTCAGACAACATCTTGCATTTAGCTTTATGATGTCAGCTTGCTAGGCAACAGATTGGCCCTCATGTCAGACAACATCTTGCCTTCGCTTTATGATGTCAGATCATCACTGGTCCAATTGTCCTTGTGGAAGCGGACCACACAGGAGGATGAGATATCAGAAGTTATGCAGTAGGTTGCTATCTCTATTCATGACCGCAAGGCAAGTCGGAGGTGGAATGGCAAATACTCTGAACCACTCAAAGCACTGTGGCCTTTTTTAAAGTGGGATGCAGATACAAAAACAGAGACTATCCTTACCAACAATCCTTCTTGTGTATCAGAGTCTAACATACAGAGTGCAGCGGAAGACGTTAAATGTGCTTCATTCCGTGAGAACGCAACTCTATAGTTCTACAGTGAGATAGTGCATTTCAGCCTCAAAGGAAGCAATGTCCTCAAACGGAACATTGGTGGCACCAGGATCTAAAGCAGGCTTAAGAAGCCTTGGATGCAGTCAGTCTTTTATTAACTATCATGACCGACACAATGTGATCCATAATACTTCCATTTTGGCAGAAATTACATTCAAGCACAGGCCCCCACTAGAAGGTAGTGATGACATTCAGGTGCTGAAAACGTCTTTTTAATGCCTAAAGGAATGATTGTGAGCTTTACTTACCATATATATTGGTCAAATGATGCCCTATGCCGGAAGACTGTCTTTTTTTTTTTTCTTCAGTATCGGCAATGCAGAGACAATTTGTTGCGAAACACTGCCACTGCTGGTCATTCAGTATAATCTGCAGATGGAAAAGTCCACTGTTAGCACATTTACTACAAGCAATACAAAAAAATCATGATTTTTATAAAGGGTAAACAGATCAATACTATGGAGTTTGTATTATTGTGCAAATCAGCAGTTCATTAGAAAATCAAATCTCGATTTGTGTTTTTAACCTACCATACTACTCTGAATCTCATGCCTCATTTGGCAACACCCTCTAAACAACTGTAGAAGGTACATTAGGACATAGATAGAGATCTTTTTGCCATCCAAGTGGCAGCGTACCCCTCTCACTTTATTTGTTTTAGGATATGGTACACCAGTAGCAATTAAGCCAGCTGATAAGTTGAGAGGTAGGGTTACGCTACAGTTAATGGGAATAATAAAAGCTATGAATAGCATGTTCATAATCATCATTTGAGCCAATTCCTAGCAGTTCAGCAATAGTGAAGTTGACTAATGCTCAAACTCCCGTTCGTTCAAATTTAAAGGTCTTAAAAAGTGCCCTAATTTCGTACATTTTACCATCATAGCTGTCACTTGGGCGTCCGGTCTACCCTGCTACTCATTTCATTAGCAAGATAAATGTATCTTACTGCTTGCTAGGCAACAACAGAGTGGCCCTCACGTCAGACAACATCTTGCATTTAGCTTTATGATGTCAGCTTGCTAGGCAACAGATTGGCCCTCATGTCAGACAACATCTTGCCTTCGCTTTATGATGTCAGATCATCACTGGTCCAATTGTCCTTGTGGAAGCGGACCACACAGGAGGATGAGATATCAGAAGTTATGCAGTAGGTTGCTATCTCTATTCATGACCGCAAGGCAAGTCGGAGGTGGAATGGCAAATACTCTGAACCACTCAAAGCACTGTGGCCTTTTTTAAAGTGGGATGCAGATACAAAAACAGAGACTATCCTTACCAACAATCCTTCTTGAATATCAGAGTCCAACATACAGAGTGCAGCGGAAGACGTTAAATGTGCTTCATTCCGTGAGAACGCAACTCTATAGTTCTACAGTGAGATAGTGCATTTCAGCCTCAAAGGAAGCAATGTCCTCAAACGGAACATTGGTGGCACCAGGATCTAAAGCAGGCTTAAGAAGCCTTGGATGCAGTCAGTCTTTTATTAACTATCATGACCGACACAATGTGATCCATAATACTTCCATTTTGGCAGAAATTACATTCAAGCACAGGCCCCCACTAGAAGGTAGTGATGACATTCAGGTGCTGAAAACGTCTTTTTAATGCCTAAAGGAATGATTGTGAGCTTTACTTACCATATATATTGGTCAAATGATGCCCTATACCGGAAGACTGTCTTTTTTTTTTTTCTTCAGTATCGGCAATGCAGAGACAATTTGTTGCGAAACACTGCCACTGCTGGTCATTCAGTATAATCTGCAGATGGAAAAGTCCACTGTTAGCACATTTACTACAAGCAATACAAAAAAAATCATGATTTTTATAAAGGGTAAACAGATCAATACTATGGAGTTTGTATTATTGTGCAAATCAGCAGTTCATTAGAAAATCAAATCTCGATTTGTGTTTTTAACCTACCATACTACTCTGAATCTCATGCCTCATTTGGCAACACCCTCTAAACAACTGTAGAAGGTACATTAGGACATAGATAGAGATCTTTTTGCCATCCAAGTGGCAGCGTACCCCTCTCACTTTATTTGTTTTAGGATATGGTACACCAGTAGCAATTAAGCCAGCTGATAAGTTGAGAGGTAGGGTTACGCTACAGTTAATGGGAATAATAAAAGCTATGAATAGCATGTTCATAATCATCATTTGAGCCAATTCCTAGCAGTTCAGCAATAGTGAAGTTGACTAATGCTCAAACTCCCGTTCGTTCAAATTTAAAGGTCTTAAAAAGTGCCCTAATTTCGTACATTTTACCATCATAGCTGTCACTTGGGCGTCCGGTCTACCCTGCTACTCATTTCATTAGCAAGATAAATGTATCTTACTGCTTGCTAGGCAACAACAGAGTGGCCCTCACGTCAGACAACATCTTGCATTTAGCTTTATGATGTCAGCTTGCTAGGCAACAGATTGGCCCTCATGTCAGACAACATCTTGCCTTCGCTTTATGATGTCAGATCATCACTGGTCCAATTGTCCTTGTGGAAGCGGACCACAGAGGAGGATGAGATATCAGAAGTTATGCAGTAGGTTGCTATCTCTATTCATGACCGCAAGGCAAGTCGGAGGTGGAATGGCAAATACTCTGAACCACTCAAAGCACTGTGGCCTTTTTTAAAGTGGGATGCAGATACAAAAACAGAGACTATCCTTACCAACAATCCTTCTTGTGTATCAGAGTCTAACATACAGAGTGCAGCGGAAGACGTTAAATGTGCTTCATTCCGTGAGAACGCAGCTCTATAGTTCTACAGTGAGATAGTGCGTTTCAGCCTCAAAGGAAGCAATGTCATCAAACGGAACATTGGTGGCACCAGGATCTAAAGCAGGCTTAAGAAGCCTTGGATGCAGTCAGTCTTTTATTAACTATCATGACCGACACAATGTGATCCATAATACTTCCATTTTGGCAGAAATTACATTCAAGCACAGGCCCCCACTAGAAGGTAGTGATGACATTCAGGTGCTGAAAACGTCTTTTTAATGCCTAAAGGAATGATTGTGAGCTTTACTTACCATATATATTGGTCAAATGATGCCCTATGCCGGAAGACTGTCTTTTTTTTTTTTCTTCAGTATCGGCAATGCAGAGACAATTTGTTGCGAAACACTGCCACTGCTGGTCATTCAGTATAATCTGCAGATGGAAAAGTCCACTGTTAGCACATTTACTACAAGCAATACAAAAAAAATCATGATTTTTATAAAGGGTAAACAGATCAATACTATGGAGTTTGTATTATTGTGCAAATCAGCAGTTCATTAGAAAATCAAATCTCGATTTGTGTTTTTAACCTACCATACTACTCTGAATCTCATGCCTCATTTGGCAACACCCTCTAAACAACTGTAGAAGGTACATTAGGACATAGATAGAGATCTTTTTGCCATCCAAGTGGCAGCGTACCCCTCTCACTTTATTTGTTTTAGGATATGGTACACCAGTAGCAATTAAGCCAGCTGATAAGTTGAGAGGTAGGGTTACGCTACAGTTAATGGGAATAATAAAAGCTATGAATAGCATGTTCATAATCATCATTTGAGCCAATTCCTAGCAGTTCAGCAATAGTGAAGTTGACTAATGCTCAAACTCCCGTTCGTTCAAATTTAAAGGTCTTAAAAAGTGCCCTAATTTCGTACATTTTACCATCATAGCTGTCACTTGGGCGTCCGGTCTACCCTGCTACTCATTTCATTAGCAAGATAAATGTATCTTACTGCTTGCTAGGCAACAACAGAGTGGCCCTCACGTCAGACAACATCTTGCATTTAGCTTTATGATGTCAGCTTGCTAGGCAACAGATTGGCCCTCATGTCAGACAACATCTTGCCTTCGCTTTATGATGTCAGATCATCACTGGTCCAATTGTCCTTGTGGAAGCGGACCACAGAGGAGGATGAGATATCAGAAGTTATGCAGTAGGTTGCTATCTCTATTCATGACCGCAAGGCAAGTCGGAGGTGGAATGGCAAATACTCTGAACCACTCAAAGCACTGTGGCCTTTTTTAAAGTGGGATGCAGATACAAAAACAGAGACTATCCTTACCAACAATCCTTCTTGTGTATCAGAGTCTAACATACAGAGTGCAGCGGAAGACGTTAAATGTGCTTCATTCCGTGAGAACGCAGCTCTATAGTTCTACAGTGAGATAGTGCGTTTCAGCCTCAAAGGAAGCAATGTCATCAAACGGAACATTGGTGGCACCAGGATCTAAAGCAGGCTTAAGAAGCCTTGGATGCAGTCAGTCTTTTATTAACTATCATGACCGACACAATGTGATCCATAATACTTCCATTTTGGCAGAAATTACATTCAAGCACAGGCCCCCACTAGAAGGTAGTGATGACATTCAGGTGCTGAAAACGTCTTTTTAATGCCTAAAGGAATGATTGTGAGCTTTACTTACCATATATATTGGTCAAATGATGCCCTATGCCGGAAGACTGTCTTTTTTTTTTTTCTTCAGTATCGGCAATGCAGAGACAATTTGTTGCGAAACACTGCCACTGCTGGTCATTCAGTATAATCTGCAGATGGAAAAGTCCACTGTTAGCACATTTACTACAAGCAATACAAAAAAATCATGATTTTTATAAAGGGTAAACAGATCAATACTATGGAGTTTGTATTATTGTGCAAATCAGCAGTTCATTAGAAAATCAAATCTCGATTTGTGTTTTTAACCTACCATACTACTCTGAATCTCATGCCTCATTTGGCAACACCCTCTAAACAACTGTAGAAGGTACATTAGGACATAGATAGAGATCTTTTTGCCATCCAAGTGGCAGCGTACCCCTCTCACTTTATTTGTTTTAGGATATGGTACACCAGTAGCAATTAAGCCAGCTGATAAGTTGAGAGGTAGGGTTACGCTACAGTTAATGGGAATAATAAAAGCTATGAATAGCATGTTCATAATCATCATTTGAGCCAATTCCTAGCAGTTCAGCAATAGTGAAGTTGACTAATGCTCAAACTCCCGTTCGTTCAAATTTAAAGGTCTTAAAAAGTGCCCTAATTTCGTACATTTTACCATCATAGCTGTCACTTGGGCGTCCGGTCTACCCTGCTACTCATTTCATTAGCAAGATAAATGTATCTTACTGCTTGCTAGGCAACAACAGAGTGGCCCTCACGTCAGACAACATCTTGCATTTAGCTTTATGATGTCAGCTTGCTAGGCAACAGATTGGCCCTCATGTCAGACAACATCTTGCCTTCGCTTTATGATGTCAGATCATCACTGGTCCAATTGTCCTTGTGGAAGCGGACCACACAGGAGGATGAGATATCAGAAGTTATGCAGTAGGTTGCTATCTCTATTCATGACCGCAAGGCAAGTCGGAGGTGGAATGGCAAATACTCTGAACCACTCAAAGCACTGTGGCCTTTTTTAAAGTGGGATGCAGATACAAAAACAGAGACTATCCTTACCAACAATCCTTCTTGTGTATCAGAGTCTAACATACAGAGTGCAGCGGAAGACGTTAAATGTGCTTCATTCCGTGAGAACGCAACTCTATAGTTCTACAGTGAGATAGTGCATTTCAGCCTCAAAGGAAGCAATGTCCTCAAACGGAACATTGGTGGCACCAGGATCTAAAGCAGGCTTAAGAAGCCTTGGATGCAGTCAGTCTTTTATTAACTATCATGACCGACACAATGTGATCCATAATACTTCCATTTTGGCAGAAATTACATTCAAGCACAGGCCCCCACTAGAAGGTAGTGATGACATTCAGGTGCTGAAAACGTCTTTTTAATGCCTAAAGGAATGATTGTGAGCTTTACTTACCATATATATTGGTCAAATGATGCCCTATGCCGGAAGACTGTCTTTTTTTTTTTTCTTCAGTATCGGCAATGCAGAGACAATTTGTTGCGAAACACTGCCACTGCTGGTCATTCAGTATAATCTGCAGATGGAAAAGTCCACTGTTAGCACATTTACTACAAGCAATACAAAAAAATCATGATTTTTATAAAGGGTAAACAGATCAATACTATGGAGTTTGTATTATTGTGCAAATCAGCAGTTCATTAGAAAATCAAATCTCGATTTGTGTTTTTAACCTACCATACTACTCTGAATCTCATGCCTCATTTGGCAACACCCTCTAAACAACTGTAGAAGGTACATTAGGACATAGATAGAGATCTTTTTGCCATCCAAGTGGCAGCGTACCCCTCTCACTTTATTTGTTTTAGGATATGGTACACCAGTAGCAATTAAGCCAGCTGATAAGTTGAGAGGTAGGGTTACGCTACAGTTAATGGGAATAATAAAAGCTATGAATAGCATGTTCATAATCATCATTTGAGCCAATTCCTAGCAGTTCAGCAATAGTGAAGTTGACTAATGCTCAAACTCCCGTTCGTTCAAATTTAAAGGTCTTAAAAAGTGCCCTAATTTCGTACATTTTACCATCATAGCTGTCACTTGGGCGTCCGGTCTACCCTGCTACTCATTTCATTAGCAAGATAAATGTATCTTACTGCTTGCTAGGCAACAACAGAGTGGCCCTCACGTCAGACAACATCTTGCATTTAGCTTTATGATGTCAGCTTGCTAGGCAACAGATTGGCCCTCATGTCAGACAACATCTTGCCTTCGCTTTATGATGTCAGATCATCACTGGTCCAATTGTCCTTGTGGAAGCGGACCACACAGGAGGATGAGATATCAGAAGTTATGCAGTAGGTTGCTATCTCTATTCATGACCGCAAGGCAAGTCGGAGGTGGAATGGCAAATACTCTGAACCACTCAAAGCACTGTGGCCTTTTTTAAAGTGGGATGCAGATACAAAAACAGAGACTATCCTCACCAACAATCCTTCTTGAATATCAGAGTCCAACATACAGAGTGCAGCGGAAGACGTTAAATGTGCTTCATTCCGTGAGAACGCAACTCTATAGTTCTACAGTGAGATAGTGCATTTCAGCCTCAAAGGAAGCAATGTCCTCAAACGGAACATTGGTGGCACCAGGATCTAAAGCAGGCTTAAGAAGCCTTGGATGCAGTCAGTCTTTTATTAACTATCATGACCGACACAATGTGATCCATAATACTTCCATTTTGGCAGAAATTACATTCAAGCACAGGCCCCCACTAGAAGGTAGTGATGACATTCAGGTGCTGAAAACGTCTTTTTAATGCCTAAAGGAATGATTGTGAGCTTTACTTACCATATATATTGGTCAAATGATGCCCTATGCCGGAAGACTGTCTTTTTTTTTTTTCTTCAGTATCGGCAATGCAGAGACAATTTGTTGCGAAACACTGCCACTGCTGGTCATTCAGTATAATCTGCAGATGGAAAAGTCCACTGTTAGCACATTTACTACAAGCAATACAAAAAAATCATGATTTTTATAAAGGGTAAACAGATCAATACTATGGAGTTTGTATTATTGTGCAAATCAGCAGTTCATTAGAAAATCAAATCTCGATTTGTGTTTTTAACCTACCATACTACTCTGAATCTCATGCCTCATTTGGCAACACCCTCTAAACAACTGTAGAAGGTACATTAGGACATAGATAGAGATCTTTTTGCCATCCAAGTGGCAGCGTACCCCTCTCACTTTATTTGTTTTAGGATATGGTACACCAGTAGCAATTAAGCCAGCTGATAAGTTGAGAGGTAGGGTTACGCTACAGTTAATGGGAATAATAAAAGCTATGAATAGCATGTTCATAATCATCATTTGAGCCAATTCCTAGCAGTTCAGCAATAGTGAAGTTGACTAATGCTCAAACTCCCGTTCGTTCAAATTTAAAGGTCTTAAAAAGTGCCCTAATTTCGTACATTTTACCATCATAGCTGTCACTTGGGCGTCCGGTCTACCCTGCTACTCATTTCATTAGCAAGATAAATGTATCTTACTGCTTGCTAGGCAACAACAGAGTGGCCCTCACGTCAGACAACATCTTGCATTTAGCTTTATGATGTCAGCTTGCTAGGCAACAGATTGGCCCTCATGTCAGACAACATCTTGCCTTCGCTTTATGATGTCAGATCATCACTGGTCCAATTGTCCTTGTGGAAGCGGACCACACAGGAGGATGAGATATCAGAAGTTATGCAGTAGGTTGCTATCTCTATTCATGACCGCAAGGCAAGTCGGAGGTGGAATGGCAAATACTCTGAACCACTCAAAGCACTGTGGCCTTTTTTAAAGTGGGATGCAGATACAAAAACAGAGACTATCCTTACCAACAATCCTTCTTGAATATCAGAGTCCAACATACAGAGTGCAGCGGAAGACGTTAAATGTGCTTCATTCCGTGAGAACGCAACTCTATAGTTCTACAGTGAGATAGTGCATTTCAGCCTCAAAGGAAGCAATGTCCTCAAACGGAACATTGGTGGCACCAGGATCTAAAGCAGGCTTAAGAAGCCTTGGATGCAGTCAGTCTTTTATTAACTATCATGACCGACACAATGTGATCCATAATACTTCCATTTTGGCAGAAATTACATTCAAGCACAGGCCCCCACTAGAAGGTAGTGATGACATTCAGGTGCTGAAAACGTCTTTTTAATGCCTAAAGGAATGATTGTGAGCTTTACTTACCATATATATTGGTCAAATGATGCCCTATGCCGGAAGACTGTCTTTTTTTTTTTTCTTCAGTATCGGCAATGCAGAGACAATTTGTTGCGAAACACTGCCACTGCTGGTCATTCAGTATAATCTGCAGATGGAAAAGTCCACTGTTAGCACATTTACTACAAGCAATACAAAAAAATCATGATTTTTATAAAGGGTAAACAGATCAATACTATGGAGTTTGTATTATTGTGCAAATCAGCAGTTCATTAGAAAATCAAATCTCGATTTGTGTTTTTAACCTACCATACTACTCTGAATCTCATGCCTCATTTGGCAACACCCTCTAAACAACTGTAGAAGGTACATTAGGACATAGATAGAGATCTTTTTGCCATCCAAGTGGCAGCGTACCCCTCTCACTTTATTTGTTTTAGGATATGGTACACCAGTAGCAATTAAGCCAGCTGATAAGTTGAGAGGTAGGGTTACGCTACAGTTAATGGGAATAATAAAAGCTATGAATAGCATGTTCATAATCATCATTTGAGCCAATTCCTAGCAGTTCAGCAATAGTGAAGTTGACTAATGCTCAAACTCCCGTTCGTTCAAATTTAAAGGTCTTAAAAAGTGCCCTAATTTCGTACATTTTACCATCATAGCTGTCACTTGGGCGTCCGGTCTACCCTGCTACTCATTTCATTAGCAAGATAAATGTATCTTACTGCTTGCTAGGCAACAACAGAGTGGCCCTCACGTCAGACAACATCTTGCATTTAGCTTTATGATGTCAGCTTGCTAGGCAACAGATTGGCCCTCATGTCAGACAACATCTTGCCTTCGCTTTATGATGTCAGATCATCACTGGTCCAATTGTCCTTGTGGAAGCGGACCACACAGGAGGATGAGATATCAGAAGTTATGCAGTAGGTTGCTATCTCTATTCATGACCGCAAGGCAAGTCGGAGGTGGAATGGCAAATACTCTGAACCACTCAAAGCACTGTGGCCTTTTTTAAAGTGGGATGCAGATACAAAAACAGAGACTATCCTTACCAACAATCCTTCTTGAATATCAGAGTCCAACATACAGAGTGCAGCGGAAGACGTTAAATGTGCTTCATTCCGTGAGAACGCAACTCTATAGTTCTACAGTGAGATAGTGCATTTCAGCCTCAAAGGAAGCAATGTCCTCAAACGGAACATTGGTGGCACCAGGATCTAAAGCAGGCTTAAGAAGCCTTGGATGCAGTCAGTCTTTTATTAACTATCATGACCGACACAATGTGATCCATAATACTTCCATTTTGGCAGAAATTACATTCAAGCACAGGCCCCCACTAGAAGGTAGTGATGACATTCAGGTGCTGAAAACGTCTTTTTAATGCCTAAAGGAATGATTGTGAGCTTTACTTACCATATATATTGGTCAAATGATGCCCTATGCCGGAAGACTGTCTTTTTTTTTTTTCTTCAGTATCGGCAATGCAGAGACAATTTGTTGCGAAACACTGCCACTGCTGGTCATTCAGTATAATCTGCAGATGGAAAAGTCCACTGTTAGCACATTTACTACAAGCAATACAAAAAAAATCATGATTTTTATAAAGGGTAAACAGATCAATACTATGGAGTTTGTATTATTGTGCAAATCAGCAGTTCATTAGAAAATCTAATCTCGATTTGTGTTTTTAACCTACCATACTACTCTGAATCTCATGCCTCATTTGGCAACACCCTCTAAACAACTGTAGAAGGTACATTAGGACATAGATAGAGATCTTTTTGCCATCCAAGTGGCAGCGTACCCCTCTCACTTTATTTGTTTTAGGATATGGTACACCAGTAGCAATTAAGCCAGCTGATAAGTTGAGAGGTAGGGTTACGCTACAGTTAATGGGAATAATAAAAGCTATGAATAGCATGTTCATAATCATCATTTGAGCCAATTCCTAGCAGTTCAGCAATAGTGAAGTTGACTAATGCTCAAACTCCCGTTCGTTCAAATTTAAAGGTCTTAAAAAGTGCCCTAATTTCGTACATTTTACCATCATAGCTGTCACTTGGGCGTCCGGTCTACCCTGCTACTCATTTCATTAGCAAGATAAATGTATCTTACTGCTTGCTAGGCAACAACAGAGTGGCCCTCACGTCAGACAACATCTTGCATTTAGCTTTATGATGTCAGCTTGCTAGGCAACAGATTGGCCCTCATGTCAGACAACATCTTGCCTTCGCTTTATGATGTCAGATCATCACTGGTCCAATTGTCCTTGTGGAAGCGGACCACACAGGAGGATGAGATATCAGAAGTTAGGCAGTAGGTTGCTATCTCTATTCATGACCGCAAGGCAAGTCGGAGGTGGAATGGCAAATACTCTGAACCACTCAAAGCACTGTGGCCTTTTTTAAAGTGGGATGCAGATACAAAAACAGAGACTATCCTTACCAACAATCCTTCTTGAATATCAGAGTCCAACATACAGAGTGCAGCGGAAGACGTTAAATGTGCTTCATTCCGTGAGAACGCAACTCTATAGTTCTACAGTGAGATAGTGCATTTCAGCCTCAAAGGAAGCAATGTCCTCAAACGGAACATTGGTGGCACCAGGATCTAAAGCAGGCTTAAGAAGCCTTGGATGCAGTCAGTCTTTTATTAACTATCATGACCGACACAATGTGATCCATAATACTTCCATTTTGGCAGAAATTACATTCAAGCACAGGCCCCCACTAGAAGGTAGTGATGACATTCAGGTGCTGAAAACGTCTTTTTAATGCCTAAAGGAATGATTGTGAGCTTTACTTACCATATATATTGGTCAAATGATGCCCTATGCCGGAAGACTGTCTTTTTTTTTTTTCTTCAGTATCGGCAATGCAGAGACAATTTGTTGCGAAACACTGCCACTGCTGGTCATTCAGTATAATCTGCAGATGGAAAAGTCCACTGTTAGCACATTTACTACAAGCAATACAAAAAAATCATGATTTTTATAAAGGGTAAACAGATCAATACTATGGAGTTTGTATTATTGTGCAAATCAGCAGTTCATTAGAAAATCAAATCTCGATTTGTGTTTTTAACCTACCATACTACTCTGAATCTCATGCCTCATTTGGCAACACCCTCTAAACAACTGTAGAAGGTACATTAGGACATAGATAGAGATCTTTTTGCCATCCAAGTGGCAGCGTACCCCTCTCACTTTATTTGTTTTAGGATATGGTACACCAGTAGCAATTAAGCCAGCTGATAAGTTGAGAGGTAGGGTTACGCTACAGTTAATGGGAATAATAAAAGCTATGAATAGCATGTTCATAATCATCATTTGAGCCAATTCCTAGCAGTTCAGCAATAGTGAAGTTGACTAATGCTCAAACTCCCGTTCGTTCAAATTTAAAGGTCTTAAAAAGTGCCCTAATTTCGTACATTTTACCATCATAGCTGTCACTTGGGCGTCCGGTCTACCCTGCTACTCATTTCATTAGCAAGATAAATGTATCTTACTGCTTGCTAGGCAACAACAGAGTGGCCCTCACGTCAGACAACATCTTGCATTTAGCTTTATGATGTCAGCTTGCTAGGCAACAGATTGGCCCTCATGTCAGACAACATCTTGCCTTCGCTTTATGATGTCAGATCATCACTGGTCCAATTGTCCTTGTGGAAGCGGACCACACAGGAGGATGAGATATCAGAAGTTATGCAGTAGGTTGCTATCTCTATTCATGACCGCAAGGCAAGTCGGAGGTGGAATGGCAAATACTCTGAACCACTCAAAGCACTGTGGCCTTTTTTAAAGTGGGATGCAGATACAAAAACAGAGACTATCCTTACCAACAATCCTTCTTGTGTATCAGAGTCTAACATACAGAGTGCAGCGGAAGACGTTAAATGTGCTTCATTCCGTGAGAACGCAACTCTATAGTTCTACAGTGAGATAGTGCATTTCAGCCTCAAAGGAAGCAATGTCCTCAAACGGAACATTGGTGGCACCAGGATCTAAAGCAGGCTTAAGAAGCCTTGGATGCAGTCAGTCTTTTATTAACTATCATGACCGACACAATGTGATCCATAATACTTCCATTTTGGCAGAAATTACATTCAAGCACAGGCCCCCACTAGAAGGTAGTGATGACATTCAGGTGCTGAAAACGTCTTTTTAATGCCTAAAGGAATGATTGTGAGCTTTACTTACCATATATATTGGTCAAATGATGCCCTATGCCGGAAGACTGTCTTTTTTTTTTTTCTTCAGTATCGGCAATGCAGAGACAATTTGTTGCGAAACACTGCCACTGCTGGTCATTCAGTATAATCTGCAGATGGAAAAGTCCACTGTTAGCACATTTACTACAAGCAATACAAAAAAATCATGATTTTTATAAAGGGTAAACAGATCAATACTATGGAGTTTGTATTATTGTGCAAATCAGCAGTTCATTAGAAAATCAAATCTCGATTTGTGTTTTTAACCTACCATACTACTCTGAATCTCATGCCTCATTTGGCAACACCCTCTAAACAACTGTAGAAGGTACATTAGGACATAGATAGAGATCTTTTTGCCATCCAAGTGGCAGCGTACCCCTCTCACTTTATTTGTTTTAGGATATGGTACACCAGTAGCAATTAAGCCAGCTGATAAGTTGAGAGGTAGGGTTACGCTACAGTTAATGGGAATAATAAAAGCTATGAATAGCATGTTCATAATCATCATTTGAGCCAATTCCTAGCAGTTCAGCAATAGTGAAGTTGACTAATGCTCAAACTCCCGTTCGTTCAAATTTAAAGGTCTTAAAAAGTGCCCTAATTTCGTACATTTTACCATCATAGCTGTCACTTGGGCGTCCGGTCTACCCTGCTACTCATTTCATTAGCAAGATAAATGTATCTTACTGCTTGCTAGGCAACAACAGAGTGGCCCTCACGTCAGACAACATCTTGCATTTAGCTTTATGATGTCAGCTTGCTAGGCAACAGATTGGCCCTCATGTCAGACAACATCTTGCCTTCGCTTTATGATGTCAGATCATCACTGGTCCAATTGTCCTTGTGGAAGCGGACCACACAGGAGGATGAGATATCAGAAGTTATGCAGTAGGTTGCTATCTCTATTCATGACCGCAAGGCAAGTCGGAGGTGGAATGGCAAATACTCTGAACCACTCAAAGCACTGTGGCCTTTTTTAAAGTGGGATGCAGATACAAAAACAGAGACTATCCTCACCAACAATCCTTCTTGAATATCAGAGTCCAACATACAGAGTGCAGCGGAAGACGTTAAATGTGCTTCATTCCGTGAGAACGCAACTCTATAGTTCTACAGTGAGATAGTGCATTTCAGCCTCAAAGGAAGCAATGTCATCAAACGGAACATTGGTGGCACCAGGATCTAAAGCAGGCTTAAGAAGCCTTGGATGCAGTCAGTCTTTTATTAACTATCATGACCGACACAATGTGATCCATAATACTTCCATTTTGGCAGAAATTACATTCAAGCACAGGCCCCCACTAGAAGGTAGTGATGACATTCAGGTGCTGAAAACGTCTTTTTAATGCCTAAAGGAATGATTGTGAGCTTTACTTACCATATATATTGGTCAAATGATGCCCTATGCCGGAAGACTGTCTTTTTTTTTTTTCTTCAGTATCGGCAATGCAGAGACAATTTGTTGCGAAACACTGCCACTGCTGGTCATTCAGTATAATCTGCAGATGGAAAAGTCCACTGTTAGCACATTTACTACAAGCAATACAAAAAAATCATGATTTTTATAAAGGGTAAACAGATCAATACTATGGAGTTTGTATTATTGTGCAAATCAGCAGTTCATTAGAAAATCAAATCTCGATTTGTGTTTTTAACCTACCATACTACTCTGAATCTCATGCCTCATTTGGCAACACCCTCTAAACAACTGTAGAAGGTACATTAGGACATAGATAGAGATCTTTTTGCCATCCAAGTGGCAGCGTACCCCTCTCACTTTATTTGTTTTAGGATATGGTACACCAGTAGCAATTAAGCCAGCTGATAAGTTGAGAGGTAGGGTTACGCTACAGTTAATGGGAATAATAAAAGCTATGAATAGCATGTTCATAATCATCATTTGAGCCAATTCCTAGCAGTTCAGCAATAGTGAAGTTGACTAATGCTCAAACTCCCGTTCGTTCAAATTTAAAGGTCTTAAAAAGTGCCCTAATTTCGTACATTTTACCATCATAGCTGTCACTTGGGCGTCCGGTCTACCCTGCTACTCATTTCATTAGCAAGATAAATGTATCTTACTGCTTGCTAGGCAACAACAGAGTGGCCCTCACATCAGACAACATCTTGCATTTAGCTTTATGATGTCAGCTTGCTAGGCAACAGATTGGCCCTCATGTCAGACAACATCTTGCCTTCGCTTTATGATGTCAGATCATCACTGGTCCAATTGTCCTTGTGGAAGCGGACCACACAGGAGGATGAGATATCAGAAGTTATGCAGTAGGTTGCTATCTCTATTCATGACCGCAAGGCAAGTCGGAGGTGGAATGGCAAATACTCTGAACCACTCAAAGCACTGTGGCCTTTTTTAAAGTGGGATGCAGATACAAAAACAGAGACTATCCTTACCAACAATCCTTCTTGTGTATCAGAGTCTAACATACAGAGTGCAGCGGAAGACGTTAAATGTGCTTCATTCCGTGAGAACGCAACTCTATAGTTCTACAGTGAGATAGTGCATTTCAGCCTCAAAGGAAGCAATGTCCTCAAACGGAACATTGGTGGCACCAGGATCTAAAGCAGGCTTAAGAAGCCTTGGATGCAGTCAGTCTTTTATTAACTATCATGACCGACACAATGTGATCCATAATACTTCCATTTTGGCAGAAATTACATTCAAGCACAGGCCCCCACTAGAAGGTAGTGATGACATTCAGGTGCTGAAAACGTCTTTTTAATGCCTAAAGGAATGATTGTGAGCTTTACTTACCATATATATTGGTCAAATGATGCCCTATGCCGGAAGACTGTCTTTTTTTTTTTTCTTCAGTATCGGCAATGCAGAGACAATTTGTTGCGAAACACTGCCACTGCTGGTCATTCAGTATAATCTGCAGATGGAAAAGTCCACTGTTAGCACATTTACTACAAGCAATACAAAAAAATCATGATTTTTATAAAGGGTAAACAGATCAATACTATGGAGTTTGTATTATTGTGCAAATCAGCAGTTCATTAGAAAATCAAATCTCGATTTGTGTTTTTAACCTACCATACTACTCTGAATCTCATGCCTCATTTGGCAACACCCTCTAAACAACTGTAGAAGGTACATTAGGACATAGATAGAGATCTTTTTGCCATCCAAGTGGCAGCGTACCCCTCTCACTTTATTTGTTTTAGGATATGGTACACCAGTAGCAATTAAGCCAGCTGATAAGTTGAGAGGTAGGGTTACGCTACAGTTAATGGGAATAATAAAAGCTATGAATAGCATGTTCATAATCATCATTTGAGCCAATTCCTAGCAGTTCAGCAATAGTGAAGTTGACTAATGCTCAAACTCCCGTTCGTTCAAATTTAAAGGTCTTAAAAAGTGCCCTAATTTCGTACATTTTACCATCATAGCTGTCACTTGGGCGTCCGGTCTACCCTGCTACTCATTTCATTAGCAAGATAAATGTATCTTACTGCTTGCTAGGCAACAACAGAGTGGCCCTCACGTCAGACAACATCTTGCATTTAGCTTTATGATGTCAGCTTGCTAGGCAACAGATTGGCCCTCATGTCAGACAACATCTTGCCTTCGCTTTATGATGTCAGATCATCACTGGTCCAATTGTCCTTGTGGAAGCGGACCACACAGGAGGATGAGATATCAGAAGTTATGCAGTAGGTTGCTATCTCTATTCATGACCGCAAGGCAAGTCGGAGGTGGAATGGCAAATACTCTGAACCACTCAAAGCACTGTGGCCTTTTTTAAAGTGGGATGCAGATACAAAAACAGAGACTATCCTCACCAACAATCCTTCTTGAATATCAGAGTCCAACATACAGAGTGCAGCGGAAGACGTTAAATGTGCTTCATTCCGTGAGAACGCAACTCTATAGTTCTACAGTGAGATAGTGCATTTCAGCCTCAAAGGAAGCAATGTCCTCAAACGGAACATTGGTGGCACCAGGATCTAAAGCAGGCTTAAGAAGCCTTGGATGCAGTCAGTCTTTTATTAACTATCATGACCGACACAATGTGATCCATAATACTTCCATTTTGGCAGAAATTACATTCAAGCACAGGCCCCCACTAGAAGGTAGTGATGACATTCAGGTGCTGAAAACGTCTTTTTAATGCCTAAAGGAATGATTGTGAGCTTTACTTACCATATATATTGGTCAAATGATGCCCTATGCCGGAAGACTGTCTTTTTTTTTTTTCTTCAGTATCGGCAATGCAGAGACAATTTGTTGCGAAACACTGCCACTGCTGGTCATTCAGTATAATCTGCAGATGGAAAAGTCCACTGTTAGCACATTTACTACAAGCAATACAAAAAAATCATGATTTTTATAAAGGGTAAACAGATCAATACTATGGAGTTTGTATTATTGTGCAAATCAGCAGTTCATTAGAAAATCAAATCTCGATTTGTGTTTTTAACCTACCATACTACTCTGAATCTCATGCCTCATTTGGCAACACCCTCTAAACAACTGTAGAAGGTACATTAGGACATAGATAGAGATCTTTTTGCCATCCAAGTGGCAGCGTACCCCTCTCACTTTATTTGTTTTAGGATATGGTACACCAGTAGCAATTAAGCCAGCTGATAAGTTGAGAGGTAGGGTTACGCTACAGTTAATGGGAATAATAAAAGCTATGAATAGCATGTTCATAATCATCATTTGAGCCAATTCCTAGCAGTTCAGCAATAGTGAAGTTGACTAATGCTCAAACTCCCGTTCGTTCAAATTTAAAGGTCTTAAAAAGTGCCCTAATTTCGTACATTTTACCATCATAGCTGTCACTTGGGCGTCCGGTCTACCCTGCTACTCATTTCATTAGCAAGATAAATGTATCTTACTGCTTGCTAGGCAACAACAGAGTGGCCCTCACGTCAGACAACATCTTGCATTTAGCTTTATGATGTCAGCTTGCTAGGCAACAGATTGGCCCTCATGTCAGACAACATCTTGCCTTCGCTTTATGATGTCAGATCATCACTGGTCCAATTGTCCTTGTGGAAGCGGACCACACAGGAGGATGAGATATCAGAAGTTAGGCAGTAGGTTGCTATCTCTATTCATGACCGCAAGGCAAGTCGGAGGTGGAATGGCAAATACTCTGAACCACTCAAAGCACTGTGGCCTTTTTTAAAGTGGGATGCAGATACAAAAACAGAGACTATCCTTACCAACAATCCTTCTTGAATATCAGAGTCCAACATACAGAGTGCAGCGGAAGACGTTAAATGTGCTTCATTCCGTGAGAACGCAACTCTATAGTTCTACAGTGAGATAGTGCATTTCAGCCTCAAAGGAAGCAATGTCCTCAAACGGAACATTGGTGGCACCAGGATCTAAAGCAGGCTTAAGAAGCCTTGGATGCAGTCAGTCTTTTATTAACTATCATGACCGACACAATGTGATCCATAATACTTCCATTTTGGCAGAAATTACATTCAAGCACAGGCCCCCACTAGAAGGTAGTGATGACATTCAGGTGCTGAAAACGTCTTTTTAATGCCTAAAGGAATGATTGTGAGCTTTACTTACCATATATATTGGTCAAATGATGCCCTATGCCGGAAGACTGTCTTTTTTTTTTTTCTTCAGTATCGGCAATGCAGAGACAATTTGTTGCGAAACACTGCCACTGCTGGTCATTCAGTATAATCTGCAGATGGAAAAGTCCACTGTTAGCACATTTACTACAAGCAATACAAAAAAATCATGATTTTTATAAAGGGTAAACAGATCAATACTATGGAGTTTGTATTATTGTGCAAATCAGCAGTTCATTAGAAAATCAAATCTCGATTTGTGTTTTTAACCTACCATACTACTCTGAATCTCATGCCTCATTTGGCAACACCCTCTAAACAACTGTAGAAGGTACATTAGGACATAGATAGAGATCTTTTTGCCATCCAAGTGGCAGCGTACCCCTCTCACTTTATTTGTTTTAGGATATGGTACACCAGTAGCAATTAAGCCAGCTGATAAGTTGAGAGGTAGGGTTACGCTACAGTTAATGGGAATAATAAAAGCTATGAATAGCATGTTCATAATCATCATTTGAGCCAATTCCTAGCAGTTCAGCAATAGTGAAGTTGACTAATGCTCAAACTCCCGTTCGTTCAAATTTAAAGGTCTTAAAAAGTGCCCTAATTTCGTACATTTTACCATCATAGCTGTCACTTGGGCGTCCGGTCTACCCTGCTACTCATTTCATTAGCAAGATAAATGTATCTTACTGCTTGCTAGGCAACAACAGAGTGGCCCTCACGTCAGACAACATCTTGCATTTAGCTTTATGATGTCAGCTTGCTAGGCAACAGATTGGCCCTCATGTCAGACAACATCTTGCCTTCGCTTTATGATGTCAGATCATCACTGGTCCAATTGTCCTTGTGGAAGCGGACCACACAGGAGGATGAGATATCAGAAGTTATGCAGTAGGTTGCTATCTCTATTCATGACCGCAAGGCAAGTCGGAGGTGGAATGGCAAATACTCTGAACCACTCAAAGCACTGTGGCCTTTTTTAAAGTGGGATGCAGATACAAAAACAGAGACTATCCTTACCAACAATCCTTCTTGTGTATCAGAGTCTAACATACAGAGTGCAGCGGAAGACGTTAAATGTGCTTCATTCCGTGAGAACGCAACTCTATAGTTCTACAGTGAGATAGTGCATTTCAGCCTCAAAGGAAGCAATGTCCTCAAACGGAACATTGGTGGCACCAGGATCTAAAGCAGGCTTAAGAAGCCTTGGATGCAGTCAGTCTTTTATTAACTATCATGACCGACACAATGTGATCCATAATACTTCCATTTTGGCAGAAATTACATTCAAGCACAGGCCCCCACTAGAAGGTAGTGATGACATTCAGGTGCTGAAAACGTCTTTTTAATGCCTAAAGGAATGATTGTGAGCTTTACTTACCATATATATTGGTCAAATGATGCCCTATGCCGGAAGACTGTCTTTTTTTTTTTTTCTTCAGTATCGGCAATGCAGAGACAATTTGTTGCGAAACACTGCCACTGCTGGTCATTCAGTATAATCTGCAGATGGAAAAGTCCACTGTTAGCACATTTACTACAAGCAATACAAAAAAATCATGATTTTTATAAAGGGTAAACAGATCAATACTATGGAGTTTGTATTATTGTGCAAATCAGCAGTTCATTAGAAAATCAAATCTCGATTTGTGTTTTTAACCTACCATACTACTCTGAATCTCATGCCTCATTTGGCAACACCCTCTAAACAACTGTAGAAGGTACATTAGGACATAGATAGAGATCTTTTTGCCATCCAAGTGGCAGCGTACCCCTCTCACTTTATTTGTTTTAGGATATGGTACACCAGTAGCAATTAAGCCAGCTGATAAGTTGAGAGGTAGGGTTACGCTACAGTTAATGGGAATAATAAAAGCTATGAATAGCATGTTCATAATCATCATTTGAGCCAATTCCTAGCAGTTCAGCAATAGTGAAGTTGACTAATGCTCAAACTCCCGTTCGTTCAAATTTAAAGGTCTTAAAAAGTGCCCTAATTTCGTACATTTTACCATCATAGCTGTCACTTGGGCGTCCGGTCTACCCTGCTACTCATTTCATTAGCAAGATAAATGTATCTTACTGCTTGCTAGGCAACAACAGAGTGGCCCTCACGTCAGACAACATCTTGCATTTAGCTTTATGATGTCAGCTTGCTAGGCAACAGATTGGCCCTCATGTCAGACAACATCTTGCCTTCGCTTTATGATGTCAGATCATCACTGGTCCAATTGTCCTTGTGGAAGCGGACCACACAGGAGGATGAGATATCAGAAGTTATGCAGTAGGTTGCTATCTCTATTCATGACCGCAAGGCAAGTCGGAGGTGGAATGGCAAATACTCTGAACCACTCAAAGCACTGTGGCCTTTTTTAAAGTGGGATGCAGATACAAAAACAGAGACTATCCTCACCAACAATCCTTCTTGAATATCAGAGTCCAACATACAGAGTGCAGCGGAAGACGTTAAATGTGCTTCATTCCGTGAGAACGCAACTCTATAGTTCTACAGTGAGATAGTGCATTTCAGCCTCAAAGGAAGCAATGTCCTCAAACGGAACATTGGTGGCACCAGGATCTAAAGCAGGCTTAAGAAGCCTTGGATGCAGTCAGTCTTTTATTAACTATCATGACCGACACAATGTGATCCATAATACTTCCATTTTGGCAGAAATTACATTCAAGCACAGGCCCCCACTAGAAGGTAGTGATGACATTCAGGTGCTGAAAACGTCTTTTTAATGCCTAAAGGAATGATTGTGAGCTTTACTTACCATATATATTGGTCAAATGATGCCCTATGCCGGAAGACTGTCTTTTTTTTTTTTCTTCAGTATCGGCAATGCAGAGACAATTTGTTGCGAAACACTGCCACTGCTGGTCATTCAGTATAATCTGCAGATGGAAAAGTCCACTGTTAGCACATTTACTACAAGCAATACAAAAAAATCATGATTTTTATAAAGGGTAAACAGATCAATACTATGGAGTTTGTATTATTGTGCAAATCAGCAGTTCATTAGAAAATCAAATCTCGATTTGTGTTTTTAACCTACCATACTACTCTGAATCTCATGCCTCATTTGGCAACACCCTCTAAACAACTGTAGAAGGTACATTAGGACATAGATAGAGATCTTTTTGCCATCCAAGTGGCAGCGTACCCCTCTCACTTTATTTGTTTTAGGATATGGTACACCAGTAGCAATTAAGCCAGCTGATAAGTTGAGAGGTAGGGTTACGCTACAGTTAATGGGAATAATAAAAGCTATGAATAGCATGTTCATAATCATCATTTGAGCCAATTCCTAGCAGTTCAGCAATAGTGAAGTTGACTAATGCTCAAACTCCCGTTCGTTCAAATTTAAAGGTCTTAAAAAGTGCCCTAATTTCGTACATTTTACCATCATAGCTGTCACTTGGGCGTCCGGTCTACCCTGCTACTCATTTCATTAGCAAGATAAATGTATCTTACTGCTTGCTAGGCAACAACAGAGTGGCCCTCACGTCAGACAACATCTTGCATTTAGCTTTATGATGTCAGCTTGCTAGGCAACAGATTGGCCCTCATGTCAGACAACATCTTGCCTTCGCTTTATGATGTCAGATCATCACTGGTCCAATTGTCCTTGTGGAAGCGGACCACACAGGAGGATGAGATATCAGAAGTTATGCAGTAGGTTGCTATCTCTATTCATGACCGCAAGGCAAGTCGGAGGTGGAATGGCAAATACTCTGAACCACTCAAAGCACTGTGGCCTTTTTTAAAGTGGGATGCAGATACAAAAACAGAGACTATCCTTACCAACAATCCTTCTTGTGTATCAGAGTCTAACATACAGAGTGCAGCGGAAGACGTTAAATGTGCTTCATTCCGTGAGAACGCAACTCTATAGTTCTACAGAGAGATAGTGCATTTCAGCCTCAAAGGAAGCAATGTCCTCAAACGGAACATTGGTGGCACCAGGATCTAAAGCAGGCTTAAGAAGCCTTGGATGCAGTCAGTCTTTTATTAACTATCATGACCGACACAATGTGATCCATAATACTTCCATTTTGGCAGAAATTACATTCAAGCACAGGCCCCCACTAGAAGGTAGTGATGACATTCAGGTGCTGAAAACGTCTTTTTAATGCCTAAAGGAATGATTGTGAGCTTTACTTACCATATATATTGGTCAAATGATGCCCTATGCCGGAAGACTGTCTTTTTTTTTTTTCTTCAGTATCGGCAATGCAGAGACAATTTGTTGCGAAACACTGCCACTGCTGGTCATTCAGTATAATCTGCAGATGGAAAAGTCCACTGTTAGCACATTTACTACAAGCAATACAAAAAAATCATGATTTTTATAAAGGGTAAACAGATCAATACTATGGAGTTTGTATTATTGTGCAAATCAGCAGTTCATTAGAAAATCAAATCTCGATTTGTGTTTTTAACCTACCATACTACTCTGAATCTCATGCCTCATTTGGCAACACCCTCTAAACAACTGTAGAAGGTACATTAGGACATAGATAGAGATCTTTTTGCCATCCAAGTGGCAGCGTACCCCTCTCACTTTATTTGTTTTAGGATATGGTACACCAGTAGCAATTAAGCCAGCTGATAAGTTGAGAGGTAGGGTTACGCTACAGTTAATGGGAATAATAAAAGCTATGAATAGCATGTTCATAATCATCATTTGAGCCAATTCCTAGCAGTTCAGCAATAGTGAAGTTGACTAATGCTCAAACTCCCGTTCGTTCAAATTTAAAGGTCTTAAAAAGTGCCCTAATTTCGTACATTTTACCATCATAGCTGTCACTTGGGCGTCCGGTCTACCCTGCTACTCATTTCATTAGCAAGATAAATGTATCTTACTGCTTGCTAGGCAACAACAGAGTGGCCCTCACGTCAGACAACATCTTGCATTTAGCTTTATGATGTCAGCTTGCTAGGCAACAGATTGGCCCTCATGTCAGACAACATCTTGCCTTCGCTTTATGATGTCAGATCATCACTGGTCCAATTGTCCTTGTGGAAGCGGACCACACAGGAGGATGAGATATCAGAAGTTATGCAGTAGGTTGCTATCTCTATTCATGACCGCAAGGCAAGTCGGAGGTGGAATGGCAAATACTCTGAACCACTCAAAGCACTGTGGCCTTTTTTAAAGTGGGATGCAGATACAAAAACAGAGACTATCCTTACCAACAATCCTTCTTGAATATCAGAGTCCAACATACAGAGTGCAGCGGAAGACGTTAAATGTGCTTCATTCCGTGAGAACGCAACTCTATAGTTCTACAGTGAGATAGTGCATTTCAGCCTCAAAGGAAGCAATGTCCTCAAACGGAACATTGGTGGCACCAGGATCTAAAGCAGGCTTAAGAAGCCTTGGATGCAGTCAGTCTTTTATTAACTATCATGACCGACACAATGTGATCCATAATACTTCCATTTTGGCAGAAATTACATTCAAGCACAGGCCCCCACTAGAAGGTAGTGATGACATTCAGGTGCTGAAAACGTCTTTTTAATGCCTAAAGGAATGATTGTGAGCTTTACTTACCATATATATTGGTCAAATGATGCCCTATGCCGGAAGACTGTCTTTTTTTTTTTTCTTCAGTATCGGCAATGCAGAGACAATTTGTTGCGAAACACTGCCACTGCTGGTCATTCAGTATAATCTGCAGATGGAAAAGTCCACTGTTAGCACATTTACTACAAGCAATACAAAAAAATCATGATTTTTATAAAGGGTAAACAGATCAATACTATGGAGTTTGTATTATTGTGCAAATCAGCAGTTCATTAGAAAATCAAATCTCGATTTGTGTTTTTAACCTACCATACTACTCTGAATCTCATGCCTCATTTGGCAACACCCTCTAAACAACTGTAGAAGGTACATTAGGACATAGATAGAGATCTTTTTGCCATCCAAGTGGCAGCGTACCCCTCTCACTTTATTTGTTTTAGGATATGGTACACCAGTAGCAATTAAGCCAGCTGATAAGTTGAGAGGTAGGGTTACGCTACAGTTAATGGGAATAATAAAAGCTATGAATAGCATGTTCATAATCATCATTTGAGCCAATTCCTAGCAGTTCAGCAATAGTGAAGTTGACTAATGCTCAAACTCCCGTTCGTTCAAATTTAAAGGTCTTAAAAAGTGCCCTAATTTCGTACATTTTACCATCATAGCTGTCACTTGGGCGTCCGGTCTACCCTGCTACTCATTTCATTAGCAAGATAAATGTATCTTACTGCTTGCTAGGCAACAACAGAGTGGCCCTCACGTCAGACAACATCTTGCATTTAGCTTTATGATGTCAGCTTGCTAGGCAACAGATTGGCCCTCATGTCAGACAACATCTTGCCTTCGCTTTATGATGTCAGATCATCACTGGTCCAATTGTCCTTGTGGAAGCGGACCACACAGGAGGATGAGATATCAGAAGTTATGCAGTAGGTTGCTATCTCTATTCATGACCGCAAGGCAAGTCGGAGGTGGAATGGCAAATACTCTGAACCACTCAAAGCACTGTGGCCTTTTTTAAAGTGGGATGCAGATACAAAAACAGAGACTATCCTTACCAACAATCCTTCTTGAATATCAGAGTCCAACATACAGAGTGCAGCGGAAGACGTTAAATGTGCTTCATTCCGTGAGAACGCAACTCTATAGTTCTACAGTGAGATAGTGCATTTCAGCCTCAAAGGAAGCAATGTCCTCAAACGGAACATTGGTGGCACCAGGATCTAAAGCAGGCTTAAGAAGCCTTGGATGCAGTCAGTCTTTTATTAACTATCATGACCGACACAATGTGATCCATAATACTTCCATTTTGGCAGAAATTACATTCAAGCACAGGCCCCCACTAGAAGGTAGTGATGACATTCAGGTGCTGAAAACGTCTTTTTAATGCCTAAAGGAATGATTGTGAGCTTTACTTACCATATATATTGGTCAAATGATGCCCTATGCCGGAAGACTGTCTTTTTTTTTTTTCTTCAGTATCGGCAATGCAGAGACAATTTGTTGCGAAACACTGCCACTGCTGGTCATTCAGTATAATCTGCAGATGGAAAAGTCCACTGTTAGCACATTTACTACAAGCAATACAAAAAAAATCATGATTTTTATAAAGGGTAAACAGATCAATACTATGGAGTTTGTATTATTGTGCAAATCAGCAGTTCATTAGAAAATCTAATCTCGATTTGTGTTTTTAACCTACCATACTACTCTGAATCTCATGCCTCATTTGGCAACACCCTCTAAACAACTGTAGAAGGTACATTAGGACATAGATAGAGATCTTTTTGCCATCCAAGTGGCAGCGTACCCCTCTCACTTTATTTGTTTTAGGATATGGTACACCAGTAGCAATTAAGCCAGCTGATAAGTTGAGAGGTAGGGTTACGCTACAGTTAATGGGAATAATAAAAGCTATGAATAGCATGTTCATAATCATCATTTGAGCCAATTCCTAGCAGTTCAGCAATAGTGAAGTTGACTAATGCTCAAACTCCCGTTCGTTCAAATTTAAAGGTCTTAAAAAGTGCCCTAATTTCGTACATTTTACCATCATAGCTGTCACTTGGGCGTCCGGTCTACCCTGCTACTCATTTCATTAGCAAGATAAATGTATCTTACTGCTTGCTAGGCAACAACAGAGTGGCCCTCACGTCAGACAACATCTTGCATTTAGCTTTATGATGTCAGCTTGCTAGGCAACAGATTGGCCCTCATGTCAGACAACATCTTGCCTTCGCTTTATGATGTCAGATCATCACTGGTCCAATTGTCCTTGTGGAAGCGGATCACACAGGAGGATGAGATATCAGAAGTTAGGCAGTAGGTTGCTATCTCTATTCATGACCGCAAGGCAAGTCGGAGGTGGAATGGCAAATACTCTGAACCACTCAAAGCACTGTGGCCTTTTTTAAAGTGGGATGCAGATACAAAAACAGAGACTATCCTTACCAACAATCCTTCTTGAATATCAGA
Source organism: Lissotriton vulgaris (assembly GCF_964263255.1). Lineage (NCBI taxonomy): Eukaryota > Metazoa > Chordata > Amphibia > Caudata > Salamandridae > Lissotriton > Lissotriton vulgaris. The sequence continues at coordinate 321,812,543 of NC_141700.1, read as the reverse complement.
GTCCAACATACAGAGTGCAGCGGAAGACGTTAAATGTGCTTCATTCCGTGAGAACGCAACTCTATAGTTCTACAGTGAGATAGTGCATTTCAGCCTCAAAGGAAGCAATGTCCTCAAACGGAACATTGGTGGCACCAGGATCTAAAGCAGGCTTAAGAAGCCTTGGATGCAGTCAGTCTTTTATTAACTATCATGACCGACACAATGTGATCCATAATACTTCCATTTTGGCAGAAATTACATTCAAGCACAGGCCCCCACTAGAAGGTAGTGATGACATTCAGGTGCTGAAAACGTCTTTTTAATGCCTAAAGGAATGATTGTGAGCTTTACTTACCATATATATTGGTCAAATGATGCCCTATGCCGGAAGACTGTCTTTTTTTTTTTTCTTCAGTATCGGCAATGCAGAGACAATTTGTTGCGAAACACTGCCACTGCTGGTCATTCAGTATAATCTGCAGATGGAAAAGTCCACTGTTAGCACATTTACTACAAGCAATACAAAAAAATCATGATTTTTATAAAGGGTAAACAGATCAATACTATGGAGTTTGTATTATTGTGCAAATCAGCAGTTCATTAGAAAATCAAATCTCGATTTGTGTTTTTAACCTACCATACTACTCTGAATCTCATGCCTCATTTGGCAACACCCTCTAAACAACTGTAGAAGGTACATTAGGACATAGATAGAGATCTTTTTGCCATCCAAGTGGCAGCGTACCCCTCTCACTTTATTTGTTTTAGGATATGGTACACCAGTAGCAATTAAGCCAGCTGATAAGTTGAGAGGTAGGGTTACGCTACAGTTAATGGGAATAATAAAAGCTATGAATAGCATGTTCATAATCATCATTTGAGCCAATTCCTAGCAGTTCAGCAATAGTGAAGTTGACTAATGCTCAAACTCCCGTTCGTTCAAATTTAAAGGTCTTAAAAAGTGCCCTAATTTCGTACATTTTACCATCATAGCTGTCACTTGGGCGTCCGGTCTACCCTGCTACTCATTTCATTAGCAAGATAAATGTATCTTACTGCTTGCTAGGCAACAACAGAGTGGCCCTCACGTCAGACAACATCTTGCATTTAGCTTTATGATGTCAGCTTGCTAGGCAACAGATTGGCCCTCATGTCAGACAACATCTTGCCTTCGCTTTATGATGTCAGATCATCACTGGTCCAATTGTCCTTGTGGAAGCGGACCACACAGGAGGATGAGATATCAGAAGTTATGCAGTAGGTTGCTATCTCTATTCATGACCGCAAGGCAAGTCGGAGGTGGAATGGCAAATACTCTGAACCACTCAAAGCACTGTGGCCTTTTTTAAAGTGGGATGCAGATACAAAAACAGAGACTATCCTTACCAACAATCCTTCTTGTGTATCAGAGTCTAACATACAGAGTGCAGCGGAAGACGTTAAATGTGCTTCATTCCGTGAGAACGCAACTCTATAGTTCTACAGTGAGATAGTGCATTTCAGCCTCAAAGGAAGCAATGTCCTCAAACGGAACATTGGTGGCACCAGGATCTAAAGCAGGCTTAAGAAGCCTTGGATGCAGTCAGTCTTTTATTAACTATCATGACCGACACAATGTGATCCATAATACTTCCATTTTGGCAGAAATTACATTCAAGCACAGGCCCCCACTAGAAGGTAGTGATGACATTCAGGTGCTGAAAACGTCTTTTTAATGCCTAAAGGAATGATTGTGAGCTTTACTTACCATATATATTGGTCAAATGATGCCCTATGCCGGAAGACTGTCTTTTTTTTTTTTTCTTCAGTATCGGCAATGCAGAGACAATTTGTTGCGAAACACTGCCACTGCTGGTCATTCAGTATAATCTGCAGATGGAAAAGTCCACTGTTAGCACATTTACTACAAGCAATACAAAAAAATCATGATTTTTATAAAGGGTAAACAGATCAATACTATGGAGTTTGTATTATTGTGCAAATCAGCAGTTCATTAGAAAATCAAATCTCGATTTGTGTTTTTAACCTACCATACTACTCTGAATCTCATGCCTCATTTGGCAACACCCTCTAAACAACTGTAGAAGGTACATTAGGACATAGATAGAGATCTTTTTGCCATCCAAGTGGCAGCGTACCCCTCTCACTTTATTTGTTTTAGGATATGGTACACCAGTAGCAATTAAGCCAGCTGATAAGTTGAGAGGTAGGGTTACGCTACAGTTAATGGGAATAATAAAAGCTATGAATAGCATGTTCATAATCATCATTTGAGCCAATTCCTAGCAGTTCAGCAATAGTGAAGTTGACTAATGCTCAAACTCCCGTTCGTTCAAATTTAAAGGTCTTAAAAAGTGCCCTAATTTCGTACATTTTACCATCATAGCTGTCACTTGGGCGTCCGGTCTACCCTGCTACTCATTTCATTAGCAAGATAAATGTATCTTACTGCTTGCTAGGCAACAACAGAGTGGCCCTCACGTCAGACAACATCTTGCATTTAGCTTTATGATGTCAGCTTGCTAGGCAACAGATTGGCCCTCATGTCAGACAACATCTTGCCTTCGCTTTATGATGTCAGATCATCACTGGTCCAATTGTCCTTGTGGAAGCGGACCACACAGGAGGATGAGATATCAGAAGTTATGCAGTAGGTTGCTATCTCTATTCATGACCGCAAGGCAAGTCGGAGGTGGAATGGCAAATACTCTGAACCACTCAAAGCACTGTGGCCTTTTTTAAAGTGGGATGCAGATACAAAAACAGAGACTATCCTCACCAACAATCCTTCTTGAATATCAGAGTCCAACATACAGAGTGCAGCGGAAGACGTTAAATGTGCTTCATTCCGTGAGAACGCAACTCTATAGTTCTACAGTGAGATAGTGCATTTCAGCCTCAAAGGAAGCAATGTCCTCAAACGGAACATTGGTGGCACCAGGATCTAAAGCAGGCTTAAGAAGCCTTGGATGCAGTCAGTCTTTTATTAACTATCATGACCGACACAATGTGATCCATAATACTTCCATTTTGGCAGAAATTACATTCAAGCACAGGCCCCCACTAGAAGGTAGTGATGACATTCAGGTGCTGAAAACGTCTTTTTAATGCCTAAAGGAATGATTGTGAGCTTTACTTACCATATATATTGGTCAAATGATGCCCTATGCCGGAAGACTGTCTTTTTTTTTTTTCTTCAGTATCGGCAATGCAGAGACAATTTGTTGCGAAACACTGCCACTGCTGGTCATTCAGTATAATCTGCAGATGGAAAAGTCCACTGTTAGCACATTTACTACAAGCAATACAAAAAAATCATGATTTTTATAAAGGGTAAACAGATCAATACTATGGAGTTTGTATTATTGTGCAAATCAGCAGTTCATTAGAAAATCAAATCTCGATTTGTGTTTTTAACCTACCATACTACTCTGAATCTCATGCCTCATTTGGCAACACCCTCTAAACAACTGTAGAAGGTACATTAGGACATAGATAGAGATCTTTTTGCCATCCAAGTGGCAGCGTACCCCTCTCACTTTATTTGTTTTAGGATATGGTACACCAGTAGCAATTAAGCCAGCTGATAAGTTGAGAGGTAGGGTTACGCTACAGTTAATGGGAATAATAAAAGCTATGAATAGCATGTTCATAATCATCATTTGAGCCAATTCCTAGCAGTTCAGCAATAGTGAAGTTGACTAATGCTCAAACTCCCGTTCGTTCAAATTTAAAGGTCTTAAAAAGTGCCCTAATTTCGTACATTTTACCATCATAGCTGTCACTTGGGCGTCCGGTCTACCCTGCTACTCATTTCATTAGCAAGATAAATGTATCTTACTGCTTGCTAGGCAACAACAGAGTGGCCCTCACGTCAGACAACATCTTGCATTTAGCTTTATGATGTCAGCTTGCTAGGCAACAGATTGGCCCTCATGTCAGACAACATCTTGCCTTCGCTTTATGATGTCAGATCATCACTGGTCCAATTGTCCTTGTGGAAGCGGACCACACAGGAGGATGAGATATCAGAAGTTATGCAGTAGGTTGCTATCTCTATTCATGACCGCAAGGCAAGTCGGAGGTGGAATGGCAAATACTCTGAACCACTCAAAGCACTGTGGCCTTTTTTAAAGTGGGATGCAGATACAAAAACAGAGACTATCCTTACCAACAATCCTTCTTGAATATCAGAGTCCAACATACAGAGTGCAGCGGAAGACGTTAAATGTGCTTCATTCCGTGAGAACGCAACTCTATAGTTCTACAGTGAGATAGTGCATTTCAGCCTCAAAGGAAGCAATGTCCTCAAACGGAACATTGGTGGCACCAGGATCTAAAGCAGGCTTAAGAAGCCTTGGATGCAGTCAGTCTTTTATTAACTATCATGACCGACACAATGTGATCCATAATACTTCCATTTTGGCAGAAATTACATTCAAGCACAGGCCCCCACTAGAAGGTAGTGATGACATTCAGGTGCTGAAAACGTCTTTTTAATGCCTAAAGGAATGATTGTGAGCTTTACTTACCATATATATTGGTCAAATGATGCCCTATGCCGGAAGACTGTCTTTTATTTTTTTTCTTCAGTATCGGCAATGCAGAGACAATTTGTTGCGAAACACTGCCACTGCTGGTCATTCAGTATAATCTGCAGATGGAAAAGTCCACTGTTAGCACATTTACTACAAGCAATACAAAAAAATCATGATTTTTATAAAGGGTAAACAGATCAATACTATGGAGTTTGTATTATTGTGCAAATCAGCAGTTCATTAGAAAATCAAATCTCGATTTGTGTTTTTAACCTACCATACTACTCTGAATCTCATGCCTCATTTGGCAACACCCTCTAAACAACTGTAGAAGGTACATTAGGACATAGATAGAGATCTTTTTGCCATCCAAGTGGCAGCGTACCCCTCTCACTTTATTTGTTTTAGGATATGGTACACCAGTAGCAATTAAGCCAGCTGATAAGTTGAGAGGTAGGGTTACGCTACAGTTAATGGGAATAATAAAAGCTATGAATAGCATGTTCATAATCATCATTTGAGCCAATTCCTAGCATTTAAGCAATAGTGAAGTTGACTAATGCTCAAACTCCCGTTCGTTCAAATTTAAAGGTCTTAAAAAGTGCCCTAATTTCGTACATTTTACCATCATAGCTGTCACTTGGGCGTCCGGTCTACCCTGCTACTCATTTCATTAGCAAGATAAATGTATCTTACTGCTTGCTAGGCAACAACAGAGTGGCCCTCACGTCAGACAACATCTTGCATTTAGCTTTATGATGTCAGCTTGCTAGGCAACAGATTGGCCCTCATGTCAGACAACATCTTGCCTTCGCTTTATGATGTCAGATCATCACTGGTCCAATTGTCCTTGTGGAAGCGGACCACACAGGAGGATGAGATATCAGAATTTATGCAGTAGGTTGCTATCTCTATTCATGACCGCAAGGCAAGTCGGAGGTGGAATGGCAAATACTCTGAACCACTCAAAGCACTGTGGCCTTTTTTAAAGTGGGATGCAGATACAAAAACAGAGACTATCCTTACCAACAATCCTTCTTGAGTATCAGAGTTCAACATACAGAGTGCAGCGGAAGACGTTAAATGTGCTTCATTCCGTGAGAACGCAACTCTATAGTTCTACAGTGAGATAGTGCATTTCAGCCTCAAAGGAAGCAATGTCCTCAAACGGAACATTGGTGGCACCAGGATCTAAAGCAGGCTTAAGAAGCCTTGGATGCAGTCAGTCTTTTATTAACTATCATGACCGACACAATGTGATCCATAATACTTCCATTTTGGCAGAAATTACATTCAAGCACAGGCCCCCACTAGAAGGTAGTGATGACATTTAGGTGCTGAAAACGTCTTTTTAATGCCTAAAGGAATGATTGTGAGCTTTACTTACCATATATATTGGTCAAATGATTCCCTATGCCGGAAGACTGTCTTTTTTTTTTTTTCTTCAGTATCGGCAATGCAGAGACAATTTGTTGCGAAACACTGCCACTGCTGGTCATTCAGTATAATCTGCAGATGGAAAAGTCCACTGTTAGCACATTTACTACAAGCAATACAAAAAAAATCATGATTTTTATAAAGGGTAAACAGATCAATACTATGGAGTTTGTATTATTGTGCAAATCAGCAGTTCATTAGAAAATCAAATCTCGATTTGTGTTTTTAACCTACCATACTACTCTGAATCTCATGCCTCATTTGGCAACACCCTCTAAACAACTGTAGAAGGTACATTAGGACATAGATAGAGATCTTTTTGCCATCCAAGTGGCAGCGTACCCCTCTCACTTTATTTGTTTTAGGATATGGTACACCAGTAGCAATTAAGCCAGCTGATAAGTTGAGAGGTAGGGTTACGCTACAGTTAATGGGAATAATAAAAGCTATGAATAGCATGTTCATAATCATCATTTGAGCCAATTCCTAGCAGTTCAGCAATAGTGAAGTTGACTAATGCTCAAACTCCCGTTCGTTCAAATTTAAAGGTCTTAAAAAGTGCCCTAATTTCGTACATTTTACCATCATAGCTGTCACTTGGGCGTCCGGTCTACCCTGCTACTCATTTCATTAGCAAGATAAATGTATCTTACTGCTTGCTAGGCAACAACAGAGTGGCCCTCACGTCAGACAACATCTTGCATTTAGCTTTATGATGTCAGCTTGCTAGGCAACAGATTGGCCCTCATGTCAGACAACATCTTGCCTTCGCTTTATGATGTCAGATCATCACTGGTCCAATTGTCCTTGTGGAAGCGGACCACACAGGAGGATGAGATATCAGAAGTTATGCAGTAGGTTGCTATCTCTATTCATGACCGCAAGGCAAGTCGGAGGTGGAATGGCAAATACTCTGAACCACTCAAAGCACTGTGGCCTTTTTTAAAGTGGGATGCAGATACAAAAACAGAGACTATCCTTACCAACAATCCTTCTTGAGTATCAGAGTTCAACATACAGAGTGCAGCGGAAGACGTTAAATGTGCTTCATTCCGTGAGAACGCAACTCTATAGTTCTACAGTGAGATAGTGCATTTCAGCCTCAAAGGAAGCAATGTCCTCAAACGGAACATTGGTGGCACCAGGATCTAAAGCAGGCTTAAGAAGCCTTGGATGCAGTCAGTCTTTTATTAACTATCATGACCGACACAATGTGATCCATAATACTTCCATTTTGGCAGAAATTACATTCAAGCACAGGCCCCCACTAGAAGGTAGTGATGACATTCAGGTGCTGAAAACGTCTTTTTAATGCCTAAAGGAATGATTGTGAGCTTTACTTACCATATATATTGGTCAAATGATGCCCTATGCCGGAAGACTGTCTTTTTTTTTTTTTCTTCAGTATCGGCAATGCAGAGACAATTTGTTGCGAAACACTGCCACTGCTGGTCATTCAGTATAATCTGCAGATGGAAAAGTCCACTGTTAGCACATTTACTACAAGCAATACAAAAAAAATCATGATTTTTATAAAGGGTAAACAGATCAATACTATGGAGTTTGTATTATTGTGCAAATCAGCAGTTCATTAGAAAATCAAATCTCGATTTGTGTTTTTAACCTACCATACTACTCTGAATCTCATGCCTCATTTGGCAACACCCTCTAAACAACTGTAGAAGGTACATTAGGACATAGATAGAGATCTTTTTGCCATCCAAGTGGCAGCGTACCCCTCTCACTTTATTTGTTTTAGGATATGGTACACCAGTAGCAATTAAGCCAGCTGATAAGTTGAGAGGTAGGGTTACGCTACAGTTAATGGGAATAATAAAAGCTATGAATAGCATGTTCATAATCATCATTTGAGCCAATTCCTAGCAGTTCAGCAATAGTGAAGTTGACTAATGCTCAAACTCCCGTTCGTTCAAATTTAAAGGTCTTAAAAAGTGCCCTAATTTCGTACATTTTACCATCATAGCTGTCACTTGGGCGTCCGGTCTACCCTGCTACTCATTTCATTAGCAAGATAAATGTATCTTACTGCTTGCTAGGCAACAACAGAGTGGCCCTCACGTCAGACAACATCTTGCATTTAGCTTTATGATGTCAGCTTGCTAGGCAACAGATTGGCCCTCATGTCAGACAACATCTTGCCTTCGCTTTATGATGTCAGATCATCACTGGTCCAATTGTCCTTGTGGAAGCGGACCACAGAGGAGGATGAGATATCAGAAGTTATGCAGTAGGTTGCTATCTCTATTCATGACCGCAAGGCAAGTCGGAGGTGGAATGGCAAATACTCTGAACCACTCAAAGCACTGTGGCCTTTTTTAAAGTGGGATGCAGATACAAAAACAGAGACTATCCTTACCAACAATCCTTCTTGTGTATCAGAGTCTAACATACAGAGTGCAGCGGAAGACGTTAAATGTGCTTCATTCCGTGAGAACGCAGCTCTATAGTTCTACAGTGAGATAGTGCATTTCAGCCTCAAAGGAAGCAATGTCATCAAACGGAACATTGGTGGCACCAGGATCTAAAGCAGGCTTAAGAAGCCTTGGATGCAGTCAGTCTTTTATTAACTATCATGACCGACACAATGTGATCCATAATACTTCCATTTTGGCAGAAATTACATTCAAGCACAGGCCCCCACTAGAAGGTAGTGATGACATTCAGGTGCTGAAAACGTCTTTTTAATGCCTAAAGGAATGATTGTGAGCTTTACTTACCATATATATTGGTCAAATGATGCCCTATGCCGGAAGACTGTCTTTTTTTTTTTTCTTCAGTATCGGCAATGCAGAGACAATTTGTTGCGAAACACTGCCACTGCTGGTCATTCAGTATAATCTGCAGATGGAAAAGTCCACTGTTAGCACATTTACTACAAGCAATACAAAAAAATCATGATTTTTATAAAGGGTAAACAGATCAATACTATGGAGTTTGTATTATTGTGCAAATCAGCAGTTCATTAGAAAATCAAATCTCGATTTGTGTTTTTAACCTACCATACTACTCTGAATCTCATGCCTCATTTGGCAACACCCTCTAAACAACTGTAGAAGGTACATTAGGACATAGATAGAGATCTTTTTGCCATCCAAGTGGCAGCGTACCCCTCTCACTTTATTTGTTTTAGGATATGGTACACCAGTAGCAATTAAGCCAGCTGATAAGTTGAAAGGTAGGGTTACGCTACAGTTAATGGGAATAATAAAAGCTATGAATAGCATGTTCATAATCATCATTTGAGCCAATTCCTAGCAGTTCAGCAATAGTGAAGTTGACTAATGCTCAAACTCCCGTTCGTTCAAATTTAAAGGTCTTAAAAAGTGCCCTAATTTCGTACATTTTACCATCATAGCTGTCACTTGGGCGTCCGGTCTACCCTGCTACTCATTTCATTAGCAAGATAAATGTATCTTACTGCTTGCTAGGCAACAACAGAGTGGCCCTCACGTCAGACAACATCTTGCATTTAGCTTTATGATGTCAGCTTGCTAGGCAACAGATTGGCCCTCATGTCAGACAACATCTTGCCTTCGCTTTATGATGTCAGATCATCACTGGTCCAATTGTCCTTGTGGAAGCGGACCACACAGGAGGATGAGATATCAGAAGTTATGCAGTAGGTTGCTATCTCTATTCATGACCGCAAGGCAAGTCGGAGGTGGAATGGCAAATACTCTGAACCACTCAAAGCACTGTGGCCTTTTTTAAAGTGGGATGCAGATACAAAAACAGAGACTATCCTTACCAACAATCCTTCTTGAATATCAGAGTCCAACATACAGAGTGCAGCGGAAGACGTTAAATGTGCTTCATTCCGTGAGAACGCAACTCTATAGTTCTACAGTGAGATAGTGCATTTCAGCCTCAAAGGAAGCAATGTCCTCAAACGGAACATTGGTGGCACCAGGATCTAAAGCAGGCTTAAGAAGCCTTGGATGCAGTCAGTCTTTTATTAACTATCATGACCGACACAATGTGATCCATAATACTTCCATTTTGGCAGAAATTACATTCAAGCACAGGCCCCCACTAGAAGGTAGTGATGACATTCAGGTGCTGAAAACGTCTTTTTAATGCCTAAAGGAATGATTGTGAGCTTTACTTACCATATATATTGGTCAAATGATGCCCTATACCGGAAGACTGTCTTTTTTTTTTTCTCTTCAGTATCGGCAATGCAGAGACAATTTGTTGCGAAACACTGCCACTGCTGGTCATTCAGTATAATCTGCAGATGGAAAAGTCCACTGTTAGCACATTTACTACAAGCAATACAAAAAAAATCATGATTTTTATAAAGGGTAAACAGATCAATACTATGGAGTTTGTATTATTGTGCAAATCAGCAGTTCATTAGAAAATCAAATCTCGATTTGTGTTTTTAACCTACTATACTACTCTGAATCTCATGCCTCATTTGGCAACACCCTCTAAACAACTGTAGAAGGTACATTAGGACATAGATAGAGATCTTTTTGCCATCCAAGTGGCAGCGTACCCCTCTCACTTTATTTGTTTTAGGATATGGTACACCAGTAGCAATTAAGCCAGCTGATAAGTTGAGAGGTAGGGTTACGCTACAGTTAATGGGAATAATAAAAGCTATGAATAGCATGTTCATAATCATCATTTGAGCCAATTCCTAGCAGTTCAGCAATAGTGAAGTTGACTAATGCTCAAACTCCCGTTCGTTCAAATTTAAAGGTCTTAAAAAGTGCCCTAATTTCGTACATTTTACCATCATAGCTGTCACTTGGGCGTCCGGTCTACCCTGCTACTCATTTCATTAGCAAGATAAATGTATCTTACTGCTTGCTAGGCAACAACAGAGTGGCCCTCACGTCAGACAACATCTTGCATTTAGCTTTATGATGTCAGCTTGCTAGGCAACAGATTGGCCCTCATGTCAGACAACATCTTGCCTTCGCTTTATGATGTCAGATCATCACTGGTCCAATTGTCCTTGTGGAAGCGGACCACAGAGGAGGATGAGATATCAGAAGTTATGCAGTAGGTTGCTATCTCTATTCATGACCGCAAGGCAAGTCGGAGGTGGAATGGCAAATACTCTGAACCACTCAAAGCACTGTGGCCTTTTTTAAAGTGGGATGCAGATACAAAAACAGAGACTATCCTTACCAACAATCCTTCTTGTGTATCAGAGTCTAACATACAGAGTGCAGCGGAAGACGTTAAATGTGCTTCATTCCGTGAGAACGCAGCTCTATAGTTCTACAGTGAGATAGTGCGTTTCAGCCTCAAAGGAAGCAATGTCATCAAACGGAACATTGGTGGCACCAGGATCTAAAGCAGGCTTAAGAAGCCTTGGATGCAGTCAGTCTTTTATTAACTATCATGACCGACACAATGTGATCCATAATACTTCCATTTTGGCAGAAATTACATTCAAGCACAGGCCCCCACTAGAAGGTAGTGATGACATTCAGGTGCTGAAAACGTCTTTTTAATGCCTAAAGGAATGATTGTGAGCTTTACTTACCATATATATTGGTCAAATGATGCCCTATGCCGGAAGACTGTCTTTTTTTTTTTTCTTCAGTATCGGCAATGCAGAGACAATTTGTTGCGAAACACTGCCACTGCTGGTCATTCAGTATAATCTGCAGATGGAAAAGTCCACTGTTAGCACATTTACTACAAGCAATACAAAAAAATCATGATTTTTATAAAGGGTAAACAGATCAATACTATGGAGTTTGTATTATTGTGCAAATCAGCAGTTCATTAGAAAATCAAATCTCGATTTGTGTTTTTAACCTACCATACTACTCTGAATCTCATGCCTCATTTGGCAACACCCTCTAAACAACTGTAGAAGGTACATTAGGACATAGATAGAGATCTTTTTGCCATCCAAGTGGCAGCGTACCCCTCTCACTTTATTTGTTTTAGGATATGGTACACCAGTAGCAATTAAGCCAGCTGATAAGTTGAGAGGTAGGGTTACGCTACAGTTAATGGGAATAATAAAAGCTATGAATAGCATGTTCATAATCATCATTTGAGCCAATTCCTAGCAGTTCAGCAATAGTGAAGTTGACTAATGCTCAAACTCCCGTTCGTTCAAATTTAAAGGTCTTAAAAAGTGCCCTAATTTCGTACATTTTACCATCATAGCTGTCACTTGGGCGTCCGGTCTACCCTGCTACTCATTTCATTAGCAAGATAAATGTATCTTACTGCTTGCTAGGCAACAACAGAGTGGCCCTCACGTCAGACAACATCTTGCATTTAGCTTTATGATGTCAGCTTGCTAGGCAACAGATTGGCCCTCATGTCAGACAACATCTTGCCTTCGCTTTATGATGTCAGATCATCACTGGTCCAATTGTCCTTGTGGAAGCGGACCACACAGGAGGATGAGATATCAAAAGTTATGCAGTAGGTTGCTATCTCTATTCATGACCGCAAGGCAAGTCGGAGGTGGAATGGCAAATACTCTGAACCACTCAAAGCACTGTGGCCTTTTTTAAAGTGGGATGCAGATACAAAAACAGAGACTATCCTTACCAACAATCCTTCTTGAATATCAGAGTCCAACATACAGAGTGCAGCGGAAGACGTTAAATGTGCTTCATTCCGTGAGAACGCAACTCTATAGTTCTACAGTGAGATAGTGCATTTCAGCCTCAAAGGAAGCAATGTCCTCAAACGGAACATTGGTGGCACCAGGATCTAAAGCAGGCTTAAGAAGCCTTGGATGCAGTCAGTCTTTTATTAACTATCATGACCGACACAATGTGATCCATAATACTTCCATTTTGGCAGAAATTACATTCAAGCACAGGCCCCCACTAGAAGGTAGTGATGACATTCAGGTGCTGAAAACGTCTTTTTAATGCCTAAAGGAATGATTGTGAGCTTTACTTACCATATATATTGGTCAAATGATGCCCTATACCGAAAGACTGTCTTTTTTTTTTTTCTTCAGTATCGGCAATGCAGAGACAATTTGTTGCGAAACACTGCCACTGCTGGTCATTCAGTATAATCTGCAGATGGAAAAGTCCACTGTTAGCACATTTACTACAAGCAATACAAAAAAAATCATGATTTTTATAAAGGGTAAACAGATCAATACTATGGAGTTTGTATTATTGTGCAAATCAGCAGTTCATTAGAAAATCAAATCTCGATTTGTGTTTTTAACCTACCATACTACTCTGAATCTCATGCCTCATTTGGCAACACCCTCTAAATAACTGTAGAAGGTACATTAGGACATAGATAGAGATCTTTTTGCCATCCAAGTGGCAGCGTACCCCTCTCACTTTATTTGTTTTAGGATATGGTACACCAGTAGCAATTAAGCCAGCTGATAAGTTGAGAGGTAGGGTTACGCTACAGTTAATGGGAATAATAAAAGCTATGAATAGCATGTTCATAATCATCATTTGAGCCAATTCCTAGCAGTTCAGCAATAGTGAAGTTGACTAATGCTCAAACTCCCGTTCGTTCAAATTTAAAGGTCTTAAAAAGTGCCCTAATTTCGTACATTTTACCATCATAGCTGTCACTTGGGCATCCGGTCTACCCTGCTACTCATTTCATTAGCAAGATAAATGTATCTTACTGCTTGCTAGGCAACAACAGAGTGGCCCTCACGTCAGACAACATCTTGCATTTAGCTTTATGATGTCAGCTTGCTAGGCAACAGATTGGCCCTCATGTCAGACAACATCTTGCCTTCGCTTTATGATGTCAGATCATCACTGGTCCAATTGTCCTTGTGGAAGCGGACCACACAGGAGGATGAGATATCAGAAGTTATGCAGTAGGTTGCTATCTCTATTCATGACCGCAAGGCAAGTCGGAGGTGGAATGGCAAATACTCTGAACCACTCAAAGCACTGTGGCCTTTTTTAAAGTGGGATGCAGATACAAAAACAGAGACTATCCTTACCAACAATCCTTCTTGTGTATCAGAGTCTAACATACAGAGTGCAGCGGAAGACGTTAAATGTGCTTCATTCCGTGAGAACGCAGCTCTATAGTTCTACAGTGAGATAGTGCATTTCAGCCTCAAAGGAAGCAATGTCATCAAACGGAACATTGGTGGCACCAGGATCTAAAGCAGGCTTAAGAAGCCTTGGATGCAGTCAGTCTTTTATTAACTATCATGACCGACACAATGTGATCCATAATACTTCCATTTTGGCAGAAATTACATTCAAGCACAGGCCCCCACTAGAAGGTAGTGATGACATTCAGGTGCTGAAAACGTCTTTTTAATGCCTAAAGGAATGATTGTGAGCTTTACTTACCATATATATTGGTCAAATGATGCCCTATGCCGGAAGACTGTCTTTTTTTTTTTTCTTCAGTATCGGCAATGCAGAGACAATTTGTTGCGAAACACTGCCACTGCTGGTCATTCAGTATAATCTGCAGATGGAAAAGTCCACTGTTAGCACATTTACTACAAGCAATACAAAAAAATCATGATTTTTATAAAGGGTAAACAGATCAATACTATGGAGTTTGTATTATTGTGCAAATCAGCAGTTCATTAGAAAATCAAATCTCGATTTGTGTTTTTAACCTACCATACTACTCTGAATCTCATGCCTCATTTGGCAACACCCTCTAAACAACTGTAGAAGGTACATTAGGACATAGATAGAGATCTTTTTGCCATCCAAGTGGCAGCGTACCCCTCTCACTTTATTTGTTTTAGGATATGGTACACCAGTAGCAATTAAGCCAGCTGATAAGTTGAGAGGTAGGGTTACGCTACAGTTAATGGGAATAATAAAAGCTATGAATAGCATGTTCATAATCATCATTTGAGCCAATTCCTAGCAGTTCAGCAATAGTGAAGTTGACTAATGCTCAAACTCCCGTTCGTTCAAATTTAAAGGTCTTAAAAAGTGCCCTAATTTCGTACATTTTACCATCATAGCGGTCACTTGGGCGTCCGGTCTACCCTGCTACTCATTTCATTAGCAAGATAAATGTATCTTACTGCTTGCTAGGCAACAACAGAGTGGCCCTCACGTCAGACAACATCTTGCATTTAGCTTTATGATGTCAGCTTGCTAGGCAACAGATTGGCCCTCATGTCAGACAACATCTTGCCTTCGCTTTATGATGTCAGATCATCACTGGTCCAATTGTCCTTGTGGAAGCGGACCACAGAGGAGGATGAGATATCAGAAGTTATGCAGTAGGTTGCTATCTCTATTCATGACCGCAAGGCAAGTCGGAGGTGGAATGGCAAATACTCTGAACCACTCAAAGCACTGTGGCCTTTTTTAAAGTGGGATGCAGATACAAAAACAGAGACTATCCTTACCAACAATCCTTCTTGTGTATCAGAGTCTAACATACAGAGTGCAGCGGAAGACGTTAAATGTGCTTCATTCCGTGAGAACGCAGCTCTATAGTTCTACAGTGAGATAGTGCATTTCAGCCTCAAAGGAAGCAATGTCATCAAACGGAACATTGGTGGCACCAGGATCTAAAGCAGGCTTAAGAAGCCTTGGATGCAGTCAGTCTTTTATTAACTATCATGACCGACACAATGTGATCCATAATACTTCCATTTTGGCAGAAATTACATTCAAGCACAGGCCCCCACTAGAAGGTAGTGATGACATTCAGGTGCTGAAAACGTCTTTTTAATGCCTAAAGGAATGATTGTGAGCTTTACTTACCATATATATTGGTCAAATGATGCCCTATGCCGGAAGACTGTCTTTTTTTTTTTTCTTCAGTATCGGCAATGCAGAGACAATTTGTTGCGAAACACTGCCACTGCTGGTCATTCAGTATAATCTGCAGATGGAAAAGTCCACTGTTAGCACATTTACTACAAGCAATACAAAAAAATCATGATTTTTATAAAGGGTAAACAGATCAATACTATGGAGTTTGTATTATTGTGCAAATCAGCAGTTCATTAGAAAATCAAATCTCGATTTGTGTTTTTAACCTACCATACTACTCTGAATCTCATGCCTCATTTGGCAACACCCTCTAAACAACTGTAGAAGGTACATTAGGACATAGATAGAGATCTTTTTGCCATCCAAGTGGCAGCGTACCCCTCTCACTTTATTTGTTTTAGGATATGGTACAACAGTAGCAATTAAGCCAGCTGATAAGTTGAGAGGTAGGGTTACGCTACAGTTAATGGGAATAATAAAAGCTATGAATAGCATGTTCATAATCATCATTTGAGCCAATTCCTAGCAGTTCAGCAATAGTGAAGTTGACTAATGCTCAAACTCCCGTTCGTTCAAATTTAAAGGTCTTAAAAAGTGCCCTAATTTCGTACATTTTACCATCATAGCTGTCACTTGGGCGTCCGGTCTACCCTGCTACTCATTTCATTAGCAAGATAAATGTATCTTACTGCTTGCTAGGCAACAACAGAGTGGCCCTCACGTCAGACAACATCTTGCATTTAGCTTTATGATGTCAGCTTGCTAGGCAACAGATTGGCCCTCATGTCAGACAACATCTTGCCTTCGCTTTATGATGTCAGATCATCACTGGTCCAATTGTCCTTGTGGAAGCGGACCACACAGGAGGATGAGATATCAGAAGTTATGCAGTAGGTTGCTATCTCTATTCATGACCGCAAGGAAAGTCGGAGGTGGAATGGCAAATACTCTGAACCACTCAAAGCACTGTGGCCTTTTTTAAAGTGGGATGCAGATACAAAAACAGAGACTATCCTTACCAACAATCCTTCTTGTGTATCAGAGTCTAACATACAGAGTGCAGCGGAAGACGTTAAATGTGCTTCATTCCGTGAGAACGCAGCTCTATAGTTCTACAGTGAGATAGTGCATTTCAGCCTCAAAGGAAGCAATGTCATCAAACGGAACATTGGTGGCACCAGGATCTAAAGCAGGCTTAAGAAGCCTTGGATGCAGTCAGTCTTTTATTAACTATCATGACCGACACAATGTGATCCATAATACTTCCATTTTGGCAGAAATTACATTCAAGCACAGGCCCCCACTAGAAGGTAGTGATGACATTCAGGTGCTGAAAACGTCTTTTTAATGCCTAAAGGAATGATTGTGAGCTTTACTTACCATATATATTGGTCAAATGATGCCCTATGCCGGAAGACTGTCTTTTTTTTTTTCTTCAGTATCGGCAATGCAGAGACAATTTGTTGCGAAACACTGCCACTGCTGGTCATTCAGTATAATCTGCAGATGGAAAAGTCCACTGTTAGCACATTTACTACAAGCAATACAAAAAAATCATGATTTTTATAAAGGGTAAGCAGATCAATACTATGGAGTTTGTATTATTGTGCAAATCAGCAGTTCATTAGAAAATCAAATCTCGATTTGTGTTTTTAACCTACCATACTACTCTGAATCTCATGCCTCATTTGGTAACACCCTCTAAACAACTGTAGAAGGTACATTAGGACATAGATAGAGATCTTTTTGCCATCCAAGTGGCAGCGTACCCCTCTCACTTTATTTGTTTTAGGATATGGTACACCAGTAGCAATTAAGCCAGCTGATAAGTTGAGAGGTAGGGTTACGCTACAGTTAATGGGAATAATAAAAGCTATGAATAGCATGTTCATAATCATCATTTGAGCCAATTCCTAGCATTTAAGCAATAGTGAAGTTGACTAATGCTCAAACTCCCGTTCGTTCAAATTTAAAGGTCTTAAAAAGTGCCCTAATTTCGTACATTTTACCATCATAGCTGTCACTTGGGCGTCCGGTCTACCCTGCTACTCATTTCATTAGCAAGATAAATGTATCTTACTGCTTGCTAGGCAACAACAGAGTGGCCCTCACGTCAGACAACATCTTGCATTTAGCTTTATGATGTCAGCTTGCTAGGCAACAGATTGGCCCTCATGTCAGACAACATCTTGCCTTCGCTTTATGATGTCAGATCATCACTGGTCCAATTGTCCTTGTGGAAGCGGACCACACAGGAGGATGAGATATCAGAAGTTATGCAGTAGGTTGCTATCTCTATTCATGACCGCAAGGCAAGTCGGAGGTGGAATGGCAAATACTCTGAACCACTCAAAGCACTGTGGCCTTTTTTAAAGTGGGATGCAGATACAAAAACAGAGACTATCCTTACCAACAATCCTTCTTGAGTATCAGAGTTCAACATACAGAGTGCAGCGGAAGACGTTAAATGTGCTTCATTCCGTGAGAACGCAACTCTATAGTTCTACAGTGAGATGGTGCATTTCAGCCTCAAAGGAAGCAATGTCCTCAAACGGAACATTGGTGGCACCAGGATCTAAAGCAGGCTTAAGAAGCCTTGGATGCAGTCAGTCTTTTATTAACTATCATGACCGACACAATGTGATCCATAATACTTCCATTTTGGCAGAAATTACATTCAAGCACAGCCCCCCACTAGAAGGTAGTGATGACATTCAGGTGCTGAAAACGTCTTTTTAATGCCTAAAGGAATGATTGTGAGCTTTACTTACCATATATATTGGTCAAATGATGCCCTATGCCGGAAGACTGTCTTTTTTTTTTTCTTCAGTATCGGCAATGCAGAGACAATTTGTTGCGAAACACTGCCACTGCTGGTCATTCAGTATAATCTGCAGATGGAAAAGTCCACTGTTAGCACATTTACTACAAGCAATACAATAAAATCATGATTTTTATAAAGGGTAAGCAGATCAATACTATGGAGTTTGTATTATTGTGCAAATCAGCAGTTCATTAGAAAATCAAATCTCGATTTGTGTTTTTAACCTACCATACTACTCTGAATCTCATGCCTCATTTGGTAACACCCTCTAAACAACTGTAGAAGGTACATTAGGACATAGATAGAGATCTTTTTGCCATCCAAGTGGCAGCGTACCCCTCTCACTTTATTTGTTTTAGGATATGGTACACCAGTAGCAATTAAGCCAGCTGATAAGTTGAGAGGTAGGGTTACGCTACAGTTAATGGGAATAATAAAAGCTATGAATAGCATGTTCATAATCATCATTTGAGCCAATTCCTAGCATTTAAGCAATAGTGAAGTTGACTAATGCTCAAACTCCCGTTCGTTCAAATTTAAAGGTCTTAAAAAGTGCCCTAATTTCGTACATTTTACCATCATAGCTGTCACTTGGGCGTCCGGTCTACCCTGCTACTCATTTCATTAGCAAGATAAATGTATCTTACTGCTTGCTAGGCAACAACAGAGTGGCCCTCACGTCAGACAACATCTTGCATTTAGCTTTATGATGTCAGCTTGCTAGGCAACAGATTGGCCCTCATGTCAGACAACATCTTGCCTTCGCTTTATGATGTCAGATCATCACTGGTCCAATTGTCCTTGTGGAAGCGGACCACACAGGAGGATGAGATATCAGAAGTTATGCAGTAGGTTGCTATCTCTATTCATGACCGCAAGGCAAGTCGGAGGTGGAATGGCAAATACTCTGAACCACTCAAAGCACTGTGGCCTTTTTTAAAGTGGGATGCAGATACAAAAACAGAGACTATCCTTACCAACAATCCTTCTTGTGTATCAGAGTCTAACATACAGAGTGCAGCGGAAGACGTTAAATGTGCTTCATTCCGTGAGAACGCAGCTCTATAGTTCTACAGTGAGATAGTGCATTTCAGCCTCAAAGGAAGCAATGTCATCAAACGGAACATTGGTGGCACCAGGATCTAAAGCAGGCTTAAGAAGCCTTGGATGCAGTCAGTCTTTTATTAACTATCATGACCGACACAATGTGATCCATAATACTTCCATTTTGGCAGAAATTACATTCAAGCACAGGCCCCCACTAGAAGGTAGTGATGACATTCAGGTGCTGAAAACGTCTTTTTAATGCCTAAAGGAATGATTGTGAGCTTTACTTACCATATATATTGGTCAAATGATGCCCTATGCCGGAAGACTGTCTTTTTTTTTTTTCTTCAGTATCGGCAATGCAGAGACAATTTGTTGCGAAACACTGCCACTGCTGGTCATTCAGTATAATCTGCAGATGGAAAAGTCCACTGTTAGCACATTTACTACAAGCAATACAAAAAAATCATGATTTTTATAAAGGGTAAACAGATCAATACTATGGAGTTTGTATTATTGTGCAAATCAGCAGTTCATTAGAAAATCAAATCTCGATTTGTGTTTTTAACCTACCATACTACTCTGAATCTCATGCCTCATTTGGCAACACCCTCTAAACAACTGTAGAAGGTACATTAGGACATAGATAGAGATCTTTTTGCCATCCAAGTGGCAGCGTACCCCTCTCACTTTATTTGTTTTAGGATATGGTACAACAGTAGCAATTAAGCCAGCTGATAAGTTGAGAGGTAGGGTTACGCTACAGTTAATGGGAATAATAAAAGCTATGAATAGCATGTTCATAATCATCATTTGAGCCAATTCCTAGCAGTTCAGCAATAGTGAAGTTGACTAATGCTCAAACTCCCGTTCGTTCAAATTTAAAGGTCTTAAAAAGTGCCCTAATTTCGTACATTTTACCATCATAGCTGTCACTTGGGCGTCCGGTCTACCCTGCTACTCATTTCATTAGCAAGATAAATGTATCTTACTGCTTGCTAGGCAACAACAGAGTGGCCCTCACGTCAGACAACATCTTGCATTTAGCTTTATGATGTCAGCTTGCTAGGCAACAGATTGGCCCTCATGTCAGACAACATCTTGCCTTCGCTTTATGATGTCAGATCATCACTGGTCCAATTGTCCTTGTGGAAGCGGACCACACAGGAGGATGAGATATCAGAAGTTATGCAGTAGGTTGCTATCTCTATTCATGACCGCAAGGAAAGTCGGAGGTGGAATGGCAAATACTCTGAACCACTCAAAGCACTGTGGCCTTTTTTAAAGTGGGATGCAGATACAAAAACAGAGACTATCCTTACCAACAATCCTTCTTGTGTATCAGAGTCTAACATACAGAGTGCAGCGGAAGACGTTAAATGTGCTTCATTCCGTGAGAACGCAGCTCTATAGTTCTACAGTGAGATAGTGCATTTCAGCCTCAAAGGAAGCAATGTCATCAAACGGAACATTGGTGGCACCAGGATCTAAAGCAGGCTTAAGAAGCCTTGGATGCAGTCAGTCTTTTATTAACTATCATGACCGACACAATGTGATCCATAATACTTCCATTTTGGCAGAAATTACATTCAAGCACAGGCCCCCACTAGAAGGTAGTGATGACATTCAGGTGCTGAAAACGTCTTTTTAATGCCTAAAGGAATGATTGTGAGCTTTACTTACCATATATATTGGTCAAATGATGCCCTATGCCGGAAGACTGTCTTTTTTTTTTTCTTCAGTATCGGCAATGCAGAGACAATTTGTTGCGAAACACTGCCACTGCTGGTCATTCAGTATAATCTGCAGATGGAAAAGTCCACTGTTAGCACATTTACTACAAGCAATACAAAAAAATCATGATTTTTATAAAGGGTAAGCAGATCAATACTATGGAGTTTGTATTATTGTGCAAATCAGCAGTTCATTAGAAAATCAAATCTCGATTTGTGTTTTTAACCTACCATACTACTCTGAATCTCATGCCTCATTTGGTAACACCCTCTAAACAACTGTAGAAGGTACATTAGGACATAGATAGAGATCTTTTTGCCATCCAAGTGGCAGCGTACCCCTCTCACTTTATTTGTTTTAGGATATGGTACACCAGTAGCAATTAAGCCAGCTGATAAGTTGAGAGGTAGGGTTACGCTACAGTTAATGGGAATAATAAAAGCTATGAATAGCATGTTCATAATCATCATTTGAGCCAATTCCTAGCATTTAAGCAATAGTGAAGTTGACTAATGCTCAAACTCCCGTTCGTTCAAATTTAAAGGTCTTAAAAAGTGCCCTAATTTCGTACATTTTACCATCATAGCTGTCACTTGGGCGTCCGGTCTACCCTGCTACTCATTTCATTAGCAAGATAAATGTATCTTACTGCTTGCTAGGCAACAACAGAGTGGCCCTCACGTCAGACAACATCTTGCATTTAGCTTTATGATGTCAGCTTGCTAGGCAACAGATTGGCCCTCATGTCAGACAACATCTTGCCTTCGCTTTATGATGTCAGATCATCACTGGTCCAATTGTCCTTGTGGAAGCGGACCACACAGGAGGATGAGATATCAGAAGTTATGCAGTAGGTTGCTATCTCTATTCATGACCGCAAGGCAAGTCGGAGGTGGAATGGCAAATACTCTGAACCACTCAAAGCACTGTGGCCTTTTTTAAAGTGGGATGCAGATACAAAAACAGAGACTATCCTTACCAACAATCCTTCTTGAGTATCAGAGTTCAACATACAGAGTGCAGCGGAAGACGTTAAATGTGCTTCATTCCGTGAGAACGCAACTCTATAGTTCTACAGTGAGATGGTGCATTTCAGCCTCAAAGGAAGCAATGTCCTCAAACGGAACATTGGTGGCACCAGGATCTAAAGCAGGCTTAAGAAGCCTTGGATGCAGTCAGTCTTTTATTAACTATCATGACCGACACAATGTGATCCATAATACTTCCATTTTGGCAGAAATTACATTCAAGCACAGCCCCCCACTAGAAGGTAGTGATGACATTCAGGTGCTGAAAACGTCTTTTTAATGCCTAAAGGAATGATTGTGAGCTTTACTTACCATATATATTGGTCAAATGATGCCCTATGCCGGAAGACTGTCTTTTTTTTTTTCTTCAGTATCGGCAATGCAGAGACAATTTGTTGCGAAACACTGCCACTGCTGGTCATTCAGTATAATCTGCAGATGGAAAAGTCCACTGTTAGCACATTTACTACAAGCAATACAATAAAATCATGATTTTTATAAAGGGTAAGCAGATCAATACTATGGAGTTTGTATTATTGTGCAAATCAGCAGTTCATTAGAAAATCAAATCTCGATTTGTGTTTTTAACCTACCATACTACTCTGAATCTCATGCCTCATTTGGTAACACCCTCTAAACAACTGTAGAAGGTACATTAGGACATAGATAGAGATCTTTTTGCCATCCAAGTGGCAGCGTACCCCTCTCACTTTATTTGTTTTAGGATATGGTACACCAGTAGCAATTAAGCCAGCTGATAAGTTGAGAGGTAGGGTTACGCTACAGTTAATGGGAATAATAAAAGCTATGAATAGCATGTTCATAATCATCATTTGAGCCAATTCCTAGCATTTAAGCAATAGTGAAGTTGACTAATGCTCAAACTCCCGTTCGTTCAAATTTAAAGGTCTTAAAAAGTGCCCTAATTTCGTACATTTTACCATCATAGCTGTCACTTGGGCGTCCGGTCTACCCTGCTACTCATTTCATTAGCAAGATAAATGTATCTTACTGCTTGCTAGGCAACAACAGAGTGGCCCTCACGTCAGACAACATCTTGCATTTAGCTTTATGATGTCAGCTTGCTAGGCAACAGATTGGCCCTCATGTCAGACAACATCTTGCCTTCGCTTTATGATGTCAGATCATCACTGGTCCAATTGTCCTTGTGGAAGCGGACCACACAGGAGGATGAGATATCAGAAGTTATGCAGTAGGTTGCTATCTCTATTCATGACCGCAAGGCAAGTCGGAGGTGGAATGGCAAATACTCTGAACCACTCAAAGCACTGTGGCCTTTTTTAAAGTGGGATGCAGATACAAAAACAGAGACTATCCTTACCAACAATCCTTCTTGAGTATCAGAGTTCAACATACAGAGTGCAGCGGAAGACGTTAAATGTGCTTCATTCCGTGAGAACGCAACTCTATAGTTCTACAGTGAGATGGTGCATTTCAGCCTCAAAGGAAGCAATGTCCTCAAACGGAACATTGGTGGCACCAGGATCTAAAGCAGGCTTAAGAAGCCTTGGATGCAGTCAGTCTTTTATTAACTATCATGACCGACACAATGTGATCCATAATACTTCCATTTTGGCAGAAATTACATTCAAGCACAGCCCCCCACTAGAAGGTAGTGATGACATTCAGGTGCTGAAAACGTCTTTTTAATGCCTAAAGGAATGATTGTGAGCTTTACTTACCATATATATTGGTCAAATGATGCCCTATGCCGGAAGACTGTCTTTTTTTTTTTTCTTCAGTATCGGCAATGCAGAGACAATTTGTTGCGAAACACTGCCACTGCTGGTCATTCAGTATAATCTGCAGATGGAAAAGTCCACTGTTAGCACATTTACTACAAGCAATACAAAAAAATCATGATTTTTATAAAGGGTAAACAGATCAATACTATGGAGTTTGTATTATTGTGCAAATCAGCAGTTCATTAGAAAATCAAATCTCGATTTGTGTTTTTAACCTACCATACTACTCTGAATCTCATGCCTCATTTGGCAACACCCTCTAAACAACTGTAGAAGGTACATTAGGACATAGATAGAGATCTTTTTGCCATCCAAGTGGCAGCGTACCCCTCTCACTTTATTTGTTTTAGGATATGGTACACCAGTAGCAATTAAGCCAGCTGATAAGTTGAGAGGTAGGGTTACGCTACAGTTAATGGGAATAATAAAAGCTATGAATAGCATGTTCATAATCATCATTTGAGCCAATTCCTAGCAGTTCAGCAATAGTGAAGTTGACTAATGCTCAAACTCCCGTTCGTTCAAATTTAAAGGTCTTAAAAAGTGCCCTAATTTCGTACATTTTACCATCATAGCTGTCACTTGGGCGTCCGGTCTACCCTGCTACTCATTTCATTAGCAAGATAAATGTATCTTACTGCTTGCTAGGCAACAACAGAGTGGCCCTCACGTCAGACAACATCTTGCATTTAGCTTTATGATGTCAGCTTGATAGGCAACAGATTGGCCCTCATGTCAGACAACATCTTGCCTTCGCTTTATGATGTCAGATCATCACCGGTCCAATTGTCCTTGTGGAAGCGGACCACACAGGAGGATGAGATATCAGAAGTTATGCAGTAGGTTGCTATCTCTATTCATGACCGCAAGGCAAGTCGGAGGTGGAATGGCAAATACTCTGAACCACTCAAAGCACTGTGGCCTTTTTTAAAGTGGGATGCAGATACAAAAACAGAGACTATCCTTACCAACAATCCTTCTTGAGTATCAGAGTCCAACATACAGAGTGCAGCGGAAGACGTTAAATGTGCTTCATTCCGTGAGAACGCAACTCTATAGTTCTACAGTGAGATAGTGCATTTCAGCCTCAAAGGAAGCAATGTCCTCAAACGGAACATTGGTGGCACCAGGATCTAAAGCAGGCTTAAGAAGCCTTGGATGCAGTCAGTCTTTTATTAACTATCATGACCGACACAATGTGATCCATAATACTTCCATTTTGGCAGAAATTACATTCAAGCACAGGCCCCCACTAGAAGGTAGTGATGACATTCAGGTGCTGAAAACGTCTTTTTAATGCCTAAAGGAATGATTGTGAGCTTTACTTACCATATATATTGGTCAAATGATGCCCTATGCCGGAAGACTGTCTTTTTTTTTTTTTTCTTCAGTATCGGCAATGCAGAGACAATTTGTTGCGAAACACTGCCACTGCTGGTCATTCAGTATAATCTGCAGATGGAAAAGTCCACTGTTAGCACATTTACTACAAGCAATACAAAAAAAATCATGATTTTTATAAAGGGTAAACAGATCAATACTATGGAGTTTGTATTATTGTGCAAATCAGCAGTTCATTAGAAAATCAAATCTCGATTTGTGTTTTTAACCTACCATACTACTCTGAATCTCATGCCTCATTTGGCAACACCCTCTAAACAACTGTAGAAGGTACATTAGGACATAGATAGAGATCTTTTTGCCATCCAAGTGGCAGCGTACCCCTCTCACTTTATTTGTTTTAGGATATGGTACACCAGTAGCAATTAAGCCAGCTGATAAGTTGAGAGGTAGGGTTACGCTACAGTTAATGGGAATAATAAAAGCTATGAATAGCATGTTCATAATCATCATTTGAGCCAATTCCTAGCAGTTCAGCAATAGTGAAGTTGACTAATGCTCAAACTCCCGTTCGTTCAAATTTAAAGGTCTTAAAAAGTGCCCTAATTTCGTACATTTTACCATCATAGCTGTCACTTGGGCGTCCGGTCTACCCTGCTACTCATTTCATTAGCAAGATAAATGTATCTTACTGCTTGCTAGGCAACAACAGAGTGGCCCTCACGTCAGACAACATCTTGCATTTAGCTTTATGATGTCAGCTTGCTAGGCAACAGATTGGCCCTCATGTCAGACAACATCTTGCCTTCGCTTTATGATGTCAGATCATCACTGGTCCAATTGTCCTTGTGGAAGCGGACCACACAGGAGGATGAGATATCAGAAGTTATGCAGTAGGTTGCTATCTCTATTCATGACCGCAAGGCAAGTCGGAGGTGGAATGGCAAATACTCTGAACCACTCAAAGCACTGTGGCCTTTTTTAAAGTGGGATGCAGATACAAAAACAGAGACTATCCTTACCAACAATCCTTCTTGAATATCAGAGTCCAACATACAGAGTGCAGCGGAAGACGTTAAATGTGCTTCATTCCGTGAGAACGCAACTCTATAGTTCTACAGTGAGATAGTGCATTTCAGCCTCAAAGGAAGCAATGTCCTCAAACGGAACATTGGTGGCACCAGGATCTAAAGCAGGCTTAAGAAGCCTTGGATGCAGTCAGTCTTTTATTAACTATCATGACCGACACAATGTGATCCATAATACTTCCATTTTGGCAGAAATTACATTCAAGCACAGGCCCCCACTAGAAGGTAGTGATGACATTCAGGTGCTGAAAACGTCTTTTTAATGCCTAAAGGAATGATTGTGAGCTTTACTTACCATATATATTGGTCAAATGATGCCCTATGCCGGAAGACTGTCTTTTTTTTTTTTTCTTCAGTATCGGCAATGCAGAGACAATTTGTTGCGAAACACTGCCACTGCTGGTCATTCAGTATAATCTGCAGATGGAAAAGTCCACTGTTAGCACATTTACTACAAGCAATACAAAAAAATCATGATTTTTATAAAGGGTAAACAGATCAATACTATGGAGTTTGTATTATTGTGCAAATCAGCAGTTCATTAGAAAATCAAATCTCGATTTGTGTTTTTAACCTACCATACTACTCTGAATCTCATGCCTCATTTGGCAACACCCTCTAAACAACTGTAGAAGGTACATTAGGACATAGATAGAGATCTTTTTGCCATCCAAGTGGCAGCGTACCCCTCTCACTTTATTTGTTTTAGGATATGGTACACCAGTAGCAATTAAGCCAGCTGATAAGTTGAGAGGTAGGGTTACGCTACAGTTAATGGGAATAATAAAAGCTATGAATAGCATGTTCATAATCATCATTTGAGCCAATTCCTAGCAGTTCAGCAATAGTGAAGTTGACTAATGCTCAAACTCCCGTTCGTTCAAATTTAAAGGTCTTAAAAAGTGCCCTAATTTCGTACATTTTACCATCATAGCTGTCACTTGGGCGTCCGGTCTACCCTGCTACTCATTTCATTAGCAAGATAAATGTATCTTACTGCTTGCTAGGCAACAACAGAGTGGCCCTCACGTCAGACAACATCTTGCATTTAGCTTTATGATGTCAGCTTGCTAGGCAACAGATTGGCCCTCATGTCAGACAACATCTTGCCTTCGCTTTATGATGTCAGATCATCACTGGTCCAATTGTCCTTGTGGAAGCGGACCACACAGGAGGATGAGATATCAGAAGTTATGCAGTAGGTTGCTATCTCTATTCATGACCGCAAGGCAAGTCGGAGGTGGAATGGCAAATACTCTGAACCACTCAAAGCACTGTGGCCTTTTTTAAAGTGGGATGCAGATACAAAAACAGAGACTATCCTTACCAACAATCCTTCTTGAATATCAGAGTCCAACATACAGAGTGCAGCGGAAGACGTTAAATGTGCTTCATTCCGTGAGAACGCAACTCTATAGTTCTACAGTGAGATAGTGCATTTCAGCCTCAAAGGAAGCAATGTCCTCAAACGGAACATTGGTGGCACCAGGATCTAAAGCAGGCTTAAGAAGCCTTGGATGCAGTCAGTCTTTTATTAACTATCATGACCGACACAATGTGATCCATAATACTTCCATTTTGGCAGAAATTACATTCAAGCACAGGCCCCCACTAGAAGGTAGTGATGACATTCAGGTGCTGAAAACGTCTTTTTAATGCCTAAAGGAATGATTGTGAGCTTTACTTACCATATATATTGGTCAAATGATGCCCTATGCCGGAAGACTGTCTTTTTTTTTTTTTCTTCAGTATCGGCAATGCAGAGACAATTTGTTGCGAAACACTGCCACTGCTGGTCATTCAGTATAATCTGCAGATGGAAAAGTCCACTGTTAGCACATTTACTACAAGCAATACAAAAAAAATCATGATTTTTATAAAGGGTAAACAGATCAATACTATGGAGTTTGTATTATTGTGCAAATCAGCAGTTCATTAGAAAATCAAATCTCGATTTGTGTTTTTAACCTACCATACTACTCTGAATCTCATGCCTCATTTGGCAACACCCTCTAAACAACTGTAGAAGGTACATTAGGACATAGATAGAGATCTTTTTGCCATCCAAGTGGCAGCGTACCCCTCTCACTTTATTTGTTTTAGGATATGGTACACCAGTAGCAATTAAGCCAGCTGATAAGTTGAGAGGTAGGGTTACGCTACAGTTAATGGGAATAATAAAAGCTATGAATAGCATGTTCATAATCATCATTTGAGCCAATTCCTAGCAGTTCAGCAATAGTGAAGTTGACTAATGCTCAAACTCCCGTTCGTTCAAATTTAAAGGTCTTAAAAAGTGCCCTAATTTCGTACATTTTACCATCATAGCTGTCACTTGGGCGTCCGGTCTACCCTGCTACTCATTTCATTAGCAAGATAAATGTATCTTACTGCTTGCTAGGCAACAACAGAGTGGCCCTCACGTCAGACAACATCTTGCATTTAGCTTTATGATGTCATCTTGCTAGGCAACAGATTGGCCCTCATGTCAGACAACATCTTGCCTTCGCTTTATGATGTCAGATCATCACTGGTCCAATTGTCCTTGTGGAAGCGGACCACACAGGAGGATGAGATATCAGAAGTTATGCAGTAGGTTGCTATCTCTATTCATGACCGCAAGGCAAGTCGGAGGTGGAATGGCAAATACTCTGAACCACTCAAAGCACTGTGGCCTTTTTTAAAGTGGGATGCAGATACAAAAACAGAGACTATCCTTACCAACAATCCTTCTTGTGTATCAGAGTCTAACATACAGAGTGCAGCGGAAGACGTTAAATGTGCTTCATTCCGTGAGAACGCAGCTCTATAGTTCTACAGTGAGATAGTGCATTTCAGCCTCAAAGGAAGCAATGTCATCAAACGGAACATTGGTGGCACCAGGATCTAAAGCAGGCTTAAGAAGCCTTGGATGCAGTCAGTCTTTTATTAACTATCATGACCGACACAATGTGATCCATAATACTTCCATTTTGGCAGAAATTACATTCAAGCACAGGCCCCCACTAGAAGGTAGTGATGACATTCAGGTGCTGAAAACGTCTTTTTAATGCCTAAAGGAATGATTGTGAGCTTTACTTACCATATATATTGGTCAAATGATGCCCTATGCCGGAAGACTGTCTTTTTTTTTTTTCTTCAGTATCGGCAATGCAGAGACAATTTGTTGCGAAACACTGCCACTGCTGGTCATTCAGTATAATCTGCAGATGGAAAAGTCCACTGTTAGCACATTTACTACAAGCAATACAAAAAAAATCATGATTTTTATAAAGGGTAAACAGATCAATACTATGGAGTTTGTATTATTGTGCAAATCAGCAGTTCATTAGAAAATCAAATCTCGATTTGTGTTTTTAACCTACCATACTACTCTGAATCTCATGCCTCATTTGGCAACACCCTCTAAAGAACTGCAGAAGGTACATTAGGACATAGATAGAGATCTTTTTGCCATCCAAGTGGCAGCGTACCCCTCTCACTTTATTTGTTTTAGGATATGGTACACCAGTAGCAATTAAGCCAGCTGATAAGTTGAGAGGTAGGGTTACGCTACAGTTAATGGGAATAATAAAAGCTATGAATAGCATGTTCATAATCATCATTTGAGCCAATTCCTAGCAGTTCAGCAATAGTGAAGTTGACTAATGCTCAAACTCCCGTTCGTTCAAATTTAAAGGTCTTAAAAAGTGCCCTAATTTCGTACATTTTACCATCATAGCTGTCACTTGGGCGTCCGGTCTACCCTGCTACTCATTTCATTAGCAAGATAAATGTATCTTACTGCTTGCTAGGCAACAACAGAGTGGCCCTCACGTCAGACAACATCTTGCATTTAGCTTTATGATGTCAGCTTGCTAGGCAACAGATTGGCCCTCATGTCAGACAACATCTTGCCTTCGCTTTATGATGTCAGATCATCACTGGTCCAATTGTCCTTGTGGAAGCGGACCACAGAGGAGGATGAGATATCAGAAGTTATGCAGTAGGTTGCTATCTCTATTCATGACCGCAAGGCAAGTCGGAGGTGGAATGGCAAATACTCTGAACCACTCAAAGCACTGTGGCCTTTTTTAAAGTGGGATGCAGATACAAAAACAGAGACTATCCTTACCAACAATCCTTCTTGTGTATCAGAGTCTAACATACAGAGTGCAGCGGAAGACGTTAAATGTGCTTCATTCCGTGAGAACGCAGCTCTATAGTTCTACAGTGAGATAGTGCATTTCAGCCTCAACGGAAGCAATGTCATCAAACGGAACATTGGTGGCACCAGGATCTAAAGCAGGCTTAAGAAGCCTTGGATGCAGTCAGTCTTTTATTAACTATCATGACCGACACAATGTGATCCATAATACTTCCATTTTGGCAGAAATTACATTCAAGCACAGGCCCCCACTAGAAGGTAGTGATGACATTCAGGTGCTGAAAACGTCTTTTTAATGCCTAAAGGAATGATTGTGAGCTTTACTTACCATATATATTGGTCAAATGATGCCCTATGCCGGAAGACTGTCTTTTTTTTTTTTTCTTCAGTATCGGCAATGCAGAGACAATTTGTTGCGAAACACTGCCACTGCTGGTCATTCAGTATAATCTGCAGATGGAAAAGTCCACTGTTAGCACATTTACTACAAGCAATACAAAAAAAATCATGATTTTTATAAAGGGTAAACAGATCAATACTATGGAGTTTGTATTATTGTGCAAATCAGCAGTTCATTAGAAAATCAAAT
This sequence comes from Lissotriton vulgaris, assembly GCF_964263255.1. Lineage (NCBI taxonomy): Eukaryota > Metazoa > Chordata > Amphibia > Caudata > Salamandridae > Lissotriton > Lissotriton vulgaris. The sequence continues at coordinate 321,781,309 of NC_141700.1, read as the reverse complement.
CTCGATTTGTGTTTTTAACCTACCATACTACTCTGAATCTCATGCCTCATTTGGCAACACCCTCTAAACAACTGTAGAAGGTACATTAGGACATAGATAGAGATCTTTTTGCCATCCAAGTGGCAGCGTACCCCTCTCACTTTATTTGTTTTAGGATATGGTACACCAGTAGCAATTAAGCCAGCTGATAAGTTGAGAGGTAGGGTTACGCTACAGTTAATGGGAATAATAAAAGCTATGAATAGCATGTTCATAATCATCATTTGAGCCAATTCCTAGCAGTTCAGCAATAGTGAAGTTGACTAATGCTCAAACTCCCGTTCGTTCAAATTTAAAGGTCTTAAAAAGTGCCCTAATTTCGTACATTTTACCATCATAGCTGTCACTTGGGCGTCCGGTCTACCCTGCTACTCATTTCATTAGCAAGATAAATGTATCTTACTGCTTGCTAGGCAACAACAGAGTGGCCCTCACGTCAGACAACATCTTGCATTTAGCTTTATGATGTCAGCTTGCTAGGCAACAGATTGGCCCTCATGTCAGACAACATCTTGCCTTCGCTTTATGATGTCAGATCATCACTGGTCCAATTGTCCTTGTGGAAGCGGACCACACAGGAGGATGAGATATCAGAAGTTATGCAGTAGGTTGCTATCTCTATTCATGACCGCAAGGCAAGTCGGAGGTGGAATGGCAAATACTCTGAACCACTCAAAGCACTGTGGCCTTTTTTAAAGTGGGATGCAGATACAAAAACAGAGACTATCCTTACCAACAATCCTTCTTGAGTATCAGAGTCCAACATACAGAGTGCAGCGGAAGACGTTAAATGTGCTTCATTCCGTGAGAACGCAACTCTATAGTTCTACAGTGAGATAGTGCATTTCAGCCTCAAAGGAAGCAATGTCCTCAAACGGAACATTGGTGGCACCAGGATCTAAAGCAGGCTTAAGAAGCCTTGGATGCAGTCAGTCTTTTATTAACTATCATGACCGACACAATGTGATCCATAATACTTCCATTTTGGCAGAAATTACATTCAAGCACAGGCCCCCACTAGAAGGTAGTGATGACATTCAGGTGCTGAAAACGTCTTTTTAATGCCTAAAGGAATGATTGTGAGCTTTACTTACCATATATATTGGTCAAATGATGCCCTATGCCGGAAGACTGTCTTTTTTTTTTTTTCTTCAGTATCGGCAATGCAGAGACAATTTGTTGCGAAACACAGCCACTGCTGGTCATTCAGTATAATCTGCAGATGGAAAAGTCCACTGTTAGCACATTTACTACAAGCAATACAAAAAAAATCATGATTTTTATAAAGGGTAAACAGATCAATACTATGGAGTTTGTATTATTGTGCAAATCAGCAGTTCATTAGAAAATCAAATCTCGATTTGTGTTTTTAACCTACCATACTACTCTGAATCTCATGCCTCATTTGGCAACACCCTCTAAACAACTGTAGAAGGTACATTAGGACATAGATAGAGATCTTTTTGCCATCCAAGTGGCAGCGTACCCCTCTCACTTTATTTGTTTTAGGATATGGTACACCAGTAGCAATTAAGCCAGCTGATAAGTTGAGAGGTAGGGTTACGCTACAGTTAATTCGAATAATAAAAGCTATGAATAGCATGTTCATAATCATCATTTGAGCCAATTCCTAGCAGTTCAGCAATAGTGAAGTTGACTAATGCTCAAACTCCCGTTCGTTCAAATTTAAAGGTCTTAAAAAGTGCCCTAATTTCGTACATTTTACCATCATAGCTGTCACTTGGGCGTCCGGTCTACCCTGCTACTCATTTCATTAGCAAGATAAATGTATCTTACTGCTTGCTAGGCAACAACAGAGTGGCCCTCACGTCAGACAACATCTTGCATTTAGCTTTATGATGTCAGCTTGCTAGGCAACAGATTGGCCCTCATGTCAGACAACATCTTGCCTTCGCTTTATGATGTCAGATCATCACTGGTCCAATTGTCCTTGTGGAAGCGGACCACACAGGAGGATGAGATATCAGAAGTTATGCAGTAGGTTGCTATCTCTATTCATGACCGCAAGGCAAGTCGGAGGTGGAATGGCAAATACTCTGAACCACTCAAAGCACTGTGGCCTTTTTTAAAGTGGGATGCAGATACAAAAACAGAGACTATCCTTACCAACAATCCTTCTTGTGTATCAGAGTCTAACATACAGAGTGCAGCGGAAGACGTTAAATGTGCTTCATTCCGTGAGAACGCAGCTCTATAGTTCTACAGTGAGATAGTGCATTTCAGCCTCAAAGGAAGCAATGTCATCAAACGGAACATTGGTGGCACCAGGATCTAAAGCAGGCTTAAGAAGCCTTGGATGCAGTCAGTCTTTTATTAACTATCATGACCGACACAATGTGATCCATAATACTTCCATTTTGGCAGAAATTACATTCAAGCACAGGCCCCCACTAGAAGGTAGTGATGACATTCAGGTGCTGAAAACGTCTTTTTAATGCCTAAAGGAATGATTGTGAGCTTTACTTACCATATATATTGGTCAAATGATGCCCTATGCCGGAAGACTGTCTTTTTTTTTTTTCTTCAGTATCGGCAATGCAGAGACAATTTGTTGCGAAACACTGCCACTGCTGGTCATTCAGTATAATCTGCAGATGGAAAAGTCCACTGTTAGCACATTTACTACAAGCAATACAAAAAAATCATGATTTTTATAAAGGGTAAACAGATCAATACTATGGAGTTTGTATTATTGTGCAAATCAGCAGTTCATTAGAAAATCAAATCTCGATTTGTGTTTTTAACCTACCATACTACTCTGAATCTCATGCCTCATTTGGCAACACCCTCTAAACAACTGTAGAAGGTACATTAGGACATAGATAGAGATCTTTTTGCCATCCAAGTGGCAGCGTACCCCTCTCACTTTATTTGTTTTAGGATATGGTACACCAGTAGCAATTAAGCCAGCTGATAAGTTGAGAGGTAGGGTTACGCTACAGTTAATGGGAATAATAAAAGCTATGAATAGCATGTTCATAATCATCATTTGAGCCAATTCCTAGCAGTTCAGCAATAGTGAAGTTGACTAATGCTCAAACTCCCGTTCGTTCAAATTTAAAGGTCTTAAAAAGTGCCCTAATTTCGTACATTTTACCATCATAGCTGTCACTTGGGCGTCCGGTCTACCCTGCTACTCATTTCATTAGCAAGATAAATGTATCTTACTGCTTGCTAGGCAACAACAGAGTGGCCCTCACGTCAGACAACATCTTGCATTTAGCTTTATGATGTCAGCTTGCTAGGCAACAGATTGGCCCTCATGTCAGACAACATCTTGCCTTCGCTTTATGATGTCAGATCATCACTGGTCCAATTGTCCTTGTGGAAGCGGACCACACAGGAGGATGAGATATCAGAAGTTATGCAGTAGGTTGCTATCTCTATTCATGACCGCAAGGCAAGTCGGAGGTGGAATGGCAAATACTCTGAACCACTCAAAGCACTGTGGCCTTTTTTAAAGTGGGATGCAGATACAAAAACAGAGACTATCCTTACCAACAATCCTTCTTGTGTATCAGAGTCTAACATACAGAGTGCAGCGGAAGACGTTAAATGTGCTTCATTCCATGAGAACGCAGCTCTATAGTTCTACAGTGAGATAGTGCATTTCAGCCTCAAAGGAAGCAATGTCATCAAACGGAACATTGGTGGCACCAGGATCTAAAGCAGGCTTAAGAAGCCTTGGATGCAGTCAGTCTTTTATTAACTATCATGACCGACACAATGTGATCCATAATACTTCCATTTTGGCAGAAATTACATTCAAGCACAGGCCCCCACTAGAAGGTAGTGATGACATTCAGGTGCTGAAAACGTCTTTTTAATGCCTAAAGGAATGATTGTGAGCTTTACTTACCATATATATTGGTCAAATGATGCCCTATGCCGGAAGACTGTCTTTTTTTTTTTTCTTCAGTATCGGCAATGCAGAGACAATTTGTTGCGAAACACTGCCACTGCTGGTCATTCAGTATAATCTGCAGATGGAAAAGTCCACTGTTAGCACATTTACTACAAGCAATACAAAAAAATCATGATTTTTATAAAGGGTAAACAGATCAATACTATGGAGTTTGTATTATTGTGCAAATCAGCAGTTCATTAGAAAATCAAATCTCGATTTGTGTTTTTAACCTACCATACTACTCTGAATCTCATGCCTCATTTGGCAACACCCTCTAAAGAACTGCAGAAGGTACATTAGGACATAGATAGAGATCTTTTTGCCATCCAAGTGGCAGCGTACCCCTCTCACTTTATTTGTTTTAGGATATGGTACACCAGTAGCAATTAAGCCAGCTGATAAGTTGAGAGGTAGGGTTACGCTACAGTTAATGGGAATAATAAAAGCTATGAATAGCATGTTCATAATCATCATTTGAGCCAATTCCTAGCAGTTCAGCAATAGTGAAGTTGACTAATGCTCAAACTCCCGTTCGTTCAAATTTAAAGGTCTTAAAAAGTGCCCTAATTTCGTACATTTTACCATCATAGCTGTCACTTGGGCGTCCGGTCTACCCTGCTACTCATTTCATTAGCAAGATAAATGTATCTTACTGCTTGCTAGGCAACAACAGAGTGGCCCTCACGTCAGACAACATCTTGCATTTAGCTTTATGATGTCAGCTTGCTAGGCAACAGATTGGCCCTCATGTCAGACAACATCTTGCCTTCGCTTTATGATGTCAGATCATCACTGGTCCAATTGTCCTTGTGGAAGCGGACCACAGAGGAGGATGAGATATCAGAAGTTATGCAGTAGGTTGCTATCTCTATTCATGACCGCAAGGCAAGTCGGAGGTGGAATGGCAAATACTCTGAACCACTCAAAGCACTGTGGCCTTTTTTAAAGTGGGATGCAGATACAAAAACAGAGACTATCCTTACCAACAATCCTTCTTGTGTATCAGAGTCTAACATACAGAGTGCAGCGGAAGACGTTAAATGTGCTTCATTCCGTGAGAACGCAGCTCTATAGTTCTACAGTGAGATAGTGCATTTCAGCCTCAACGGAAGCAATGTCATCAAACGGAACATTGGTGGCACCAGGATCTAAAGCAGGCTTAAGAAGCCTTGGATGCAGTCAGTCTTTTATTAACTATCATGACCGACACAATGTGATCCATAATACTTCCATTTTGGCAGAAATTACATTCAAGCACAGGCCCCCACTAGAAGGTAGTGATGACATTCAGGTGCTGAAAACGTCTTTTTAATGCCTAAAGGAATGATTGTGAGCTTTACTTACCATATATATTGGTCAAATGATGCCCTATGCCGGAAGACTGTCTTTTTTTTTTTTTCTTCAGTATCGGCAATGCAGAGACAATTTGTTGCGAAACACTGCCACTGCTGGTCATTCAGTATAATCTGCAGATGGAAAAGTCCACTGTTAGCACATTTACTACAAGCAATACAAAAAAAATCATGATTTTTATAAAGGGTAAACAGATCAATACTATGGAGTTTGTATTATTGTGCAAATCAGCAGTTCATTAGAAAATCAAATCTCGATTTGTGTTTTTAACCTACCATACTACTCTGAATCTCATGCCTCATTTGGCAACACCCTCTAAACAACTGTAGAAGGTACATTAGGACATAGATAGAGATCTTTTTGCCATCCAAGTGGCAGCGTACCCCTCTCACTTTATTTGTTTTAGGATATGGTACACCAGTAGCAATTAAGCCAGCTGATAAGTTGAGAGGTAGGGTTACGCTACAGTTAATGGGAATAATAAAAGCTATGAATAGCATGTTCATAATCATCATTTGAGCCAATTCCTAGCAGTTCAGCAATAGTGAAGTTGACTAATGCTCAAACTCCCGTTCGTTCAAATTTAAAGGTCTTAAAAAGTGCCCTAATTTCGTACATTTTACCATCATAGCTGTCACTTGGGCGTCCGGTCTACCCTGCTACTCATTTCATTAGCAAGATAAATGTATCTTACTGCTTGCTAGGCAACAACAGAGTGGCCCTCACGTCAGACAACATCTTGCATTTAGCTTTATGATGTCAGCTTGCTAGGCAACAGATTGGCCCTCATGTCAGACAACATCTTGCCTTCGCTTTATGATGTCAGATCATCACTGGTCCAATTGTCCTTGTGGAAGCGGACCACACAGGAGGATGAGATATCAGAAGTTATGCAGTAGGTTGCTATCTCTATTCATGACCGCAAGGCAAGTCGGAGGTGGAATGGCAAATACTCTGAACCACTCAAAGCACTGTGGCCTTTTTTAAAGTGGGATGCAGATACAAAAACAGAGACTATCCTTACCAACAATCCTTCTTGAGTATCAGAGTCCAACATACAGAGTGCAGCGGAAGACGTTAAATGTGCTTCATTCCGTGAGAACGCAACTCTATAGTTCTACAGTGAGATAGTGCATTTCAGCCTCAAAGGAAGCAATGTCCTCAAACGGAACATTGGTGGCACCAGGATCTAAAGCAGGCTTAAGAAGCCTTGGATGCAGTCAGTCTTTTATTAACTATCATGACCGACACAATGTGATCCATAATACTTCCATTTTGGCAGAAATTACATTCAAGCACAGGCCCCCACTAGAAGGTAGTGATGACATTCAGGTGCTGAAAACGTCTTTTTAATGCCTAAAGGAATGATTGTGAGCTTTACTTACCATATATATTGGTCAAATGATGCCCTATGCCGGAAGACTGTCTTTTTTTTTTTTCTTCAGTATCGGCAATGCAGAGACAATTTGTTGCGAAACACAGCCACTGCTGGTCATTCAGTATAATCTGCAGATGGAAAAGTCCACTGTTAGCACATTTACTACAAGCAATACAAAAAAAATCATGATTTTTATAAAGGGTAAACAGATCAATACTATGGAGTTTGTATTATTGTGCAAATCAGCAGTTCATTAGAAAATCAAATCTCGATTTGTGTTTTTAACCTACCATACTACTCTGAATCTCATGCCTCATTTGGCAACACCCTCTAAACAACTGTAGAAGGTACATTAGGACATAGATAGAGATCTTTTTGCCATCCAAGTGGCAGCGTACCCCTCTCACTTTATTTGTTTTAGGATATGGTACACCAGTAGCAATTAAGCCAGCTGATAAGTTGAGAGGTAGGGTTACGCTACAGTTAATTCGAATAATAAAAGCTATGAATAGCATGTTCATAATCATCATTTGAGCCAATTCCTAGCAGTTCAGCAATAGTGAAGTTGACTAATGCTCAAACTCCCGTTCGTTCAAATTTAAAGGTCTTAAAAAGTGCCCTAATTTCGTACATTTTACCATCATAGCTGTCACTTGGGCGTCCGGTCTACCCTGCTACTCATTTCATTAGCAAGATAAATGTATCTTACTGCTTGCTAGGCAACAACAGAGTGGCCCTCACGTCAGACAACATCTTGCATTTAGCTTTATGATGTCAGCTTGCTAGGCAACAGATTGGCCCTCATGTCAGACAACATCTTGCCTTCGCTTTATGATGTCAGATCATCACTGGTCCAATTGTCCTTGTGGAAGCGGACCACACAGGAGGATGAGATATCAGAAGTTATGCAGTAGGTTGCTATCTCTATTCATGACCGCAAGGCAAGTCGGAGGTGGAATGGCAAATACTCTGAACCACTCAAAGCACTGTGGCCTTTTTTAAAGTGGGATGCAGATACAAAAACAGAGACTATCCTTACCAACAATCCTTCTTGTGTATCAGAGTCTAACATACAGAGTGCAGCGGAAGACGTTAAATGTGCTTCATTCCGTGAGAACGCAGCTCTATAGTTCTACAGTGAGATAGTGCATTTCAGCCTCAAAGGAAGCAATGTCATCAAACGGAACATTGGTGGCACCAGGATCTAAAGCAGGCTTAAGAAGCCTTGGATGCAGTCAGTCTTTTATTAACTATCATGACCGACACAATGTGATCCATAATACTTCCATTTTGGCAGAAATTACATTCAAGCACAGGCCCCCACTAGAAGGTAGTGATGACATTCAGGTGCTGAAAACGTCTTTTTAATGCCTAAAGGAATGATTGTGAGCTTTACTTACCATATATATTGGTCAAATGATGCCCTATGCCGGAAGACTGTCTTTTTTTTTTTTCTTCAGTATCGGCAATGCAGAGACAATTTGTTGCGAAACACTGCCACTGCTGGTCATTCAGTATAATCTGCAGATGGAAAAGTCCACTGTTAGCACATTTACTACAAGCAATACAAAAAAATCATGATTTTTATAAAGGGTAAACAGATCAATACTATGGAGTTTGTATTATTGTGCAAATCAGCAGTTCATTAGAAAATCAAATCTCGATTTGTGTTTTTAACCTACCATACTACTCTGAATCTCATGCCTCATTTGGCAACACCCTCTAAACAACTGTAGAAGGTACATTAGGACATAGATAGAGATCTTTTTGCCATCCAAGTGGCAGCGTACCCCTCTCACTTTATTTGTTTTAGGATATGGTACACCAGTAGCAATTAAGCCAGCTGATAAGTTGAGAGGTAGGGTTACGCTACAGTTAATGGGAATAATAAAAGCTATGAATAGCATGTTCATAATCATCATTTGAGCCAATTCCTAGCAGTTCAGCAATAGTGAAGTTGACTAATGCTCAAACTCCCGTTCGTTCAAATTTAAAGGTCTTAAAAAGTGCCCTAATTTCGTACATTTTACCATCATAGCTGTCACTTGGGCGTCCGGTCTACCCTGCTACTCATTTCATTAGCAAGATAAATGTATCTTACTGCTTGCTAGGCAACAACAGAGTGGCCCTCACGTCAGACAACATCTTGCATTTAGCTTTATGATGTCAGCTTGCTAGGCAACAGATTGGCCCTCATGTCAGACAACATCTTGCCTTCGCTTTATGATGTCAGATCATCACTGGTCCAATTGTCCTTGTGGAAGCGGACCACACAGGAGGATGAGATATCAGAAGTTATGCAGTAGGTTGCTATCTCTATTCATGACCGCAAGGCAAGTCGGAGGTGGAATGGCAAATACTCTGAACCACTCAAAGCACTGTGGCCTTTTTTAAAGTGGGATGCAGATACAAAAACAGAGACTATCCTTACCAACAATCCTTCTTGTGTATCAGAGTCTAACATACAGAGTGCAGCGGAAGACGTTAAATGTGCTTCATTCCATGAGAACGCAGCTCTATAGTTCTACAGTGAGATAGTGCATTTCAGCCTCAAAGGAAGCAATGTCATCAAACGGAACATTGGTGGCACCAGGATCTAAAGCAGGCTTAAGAAGCCTTGGATGCAGTCAGTCTTTTATTAACTATCATGACCGACACAATGTGATCCATAATACTTCCATTTTGGCAGAAATTACATTCAAGCACAGGCCCCCACTAGAAGGTAGTGATGACATTCAGGTGCTGAAAACGTCTTTTTAATGCCTAAAGGAATGATTGTGAGCTTTACTTACCATATATATTGGTCAAATGATGCCCTATGCCGGAAGACTGTCTTTTTTTTTTTTCTTCAGTATCGGCAATGCAGAGACAATTTGTTGCGAAACACTGCCACTGCTGGTCATTCAGTATAATCTGCAGATGGAAAAGTCCACTGTTAGCACATTTACTACAAGCAATACAAAAAAATCATGATTTTTATAAAGGGTAAACAGATCAATACTATGGAGTTTGTATTATTGTGCAAATCAGCAGTTCATTAGAAAATCAAATCTCGATTTGTGTTTTTAACCTACCATACTACTCTGAATCTCATGCCTCATTTGGTAACACCCTCTAAACAACTGTAGAAGGTACATTAGGACATAGATAGAGATCTTTTTGCCATCCAAGTGGCAGCGTACCCCTCTCACTTTATTTGTTTTAGGATATGGTACACCAGTAGCAATTAAGCCAGCTGATAAGTTGAGAGGTAGGGTTACGCTACAGTTAATGGGAATAATAAAAGCTATGAATAGCATGTTCATAATCATCATTTGAGCCAATTCCTAGCATTTAAGCAATAGTGAAGTTGACTAATGCTCAAACTCCCGTTCGTTCAAATTTAAAGGTCTTAAAAAGTGCCCTAATTTCGTACATTTTACCATCATAGCTGTCACTTGGGCGTCCGGTCTACCCTGCTACTCATTTCATTAGCAAGATAAATGTATCTTACTGCTTGCTAGGCAACAACAGAGTGGCCCTCACGTCAGACAACATCTTGCATTTAGCTTTATGATGTCAGCTTGCTAGGCAACAGATTGGCCCTCATGTCAGACAACATCTTGCCTTCGCTTTATGATGTCAGATCATCACTGGTCCAATTGTCCTTGTGGAAGCGGACCACACAGGAGGATGAGATATCAGAAGTTATGCAGTAGGTTGCTATCTCTATTCATGACCGCAAGGCAAGTCGGAGGTGGAATGGCAAATACTCTGAACCACTCAAAGCACTGTGGCCTTTTTTAAAGTGGGATGCAGATACAAAAACAGAGACTATCCTTACCAACAATCCTTCTTGAGTATCAGAGTTCAACATACAGAGTGCAGCGGAAGACGTTAAATGTGCTTCATTCCGTGAGAACGCAACTCTATAGTTCTACAGTGAGATGGTGCATTTCAGCCTCAAAGGAAGCAATGTCCTCAAACGGAACATTGGTGGCACCAGGATCTAAAGCAGGCTTAAGAAGCCTTGGATGCAGTCAGTCTTTTATTAACTATCATGACCGACACAATGTGATCCATAATACTTCCATTTTGGCAGAAATTACATTCAAGCACAGCCCCCCACTAGAAGGTAGTGATGACATTCAGGTGCTGAAAACGTCTTTTTAATGCCTAAAGGAATGATTGTGAGCTTTACTTACCATATATATTGGTCAAATGATGCCCTATGCCGGAAGACTGTCTTTTTTTTTTTTCTTCAGTATCGGCAATGCAGAGACAATTTGTTGCGAAACACTGCCACTGCTGGTCATTCAGTATAATCTGCAGATGGAAAAGTCCACTGTTAGCACATTTACTACAAGCAATACAAAAAAATCATGATTTTTATAAAGGGTAAACAGATCAATACTATGGAGTTTGTATTATTGTGCAAATCAGCAGTTCATTAGAAAATCAAATCTCGATTTGTGTTTTTAACCTACCATACTACTCTGAATCTCATGCCTCATTTGGCAACACCCTCTAAACAACTGTAGAAGGTACATTAGGACATAGATAGAGATCTTTTTGCCATCCAAGTGGCAGCGTACCCCTCTCACTTTATTTGTTTTAGGATATGGTACACCAGTAGCAATTAAGCCAGCTGATAAGTTGAGAGGTAGGGTTACGCTACAGTTAATGGGAATAATAAAAGCTATGAATAGCATGTTCATAATCATCATTTGAGCCAATTCCTAGCAGTTCAGCAATAGTGAAGTTGACTAATGCTCAAACTCCCGTTCGTTCAAATTTAAAGGTCTTAAAAAGTGCCCTAATTTCGTACATTTTACCATCATAGCTGTCACTTGGGCGTCCGGTCTACCCTGCTACTCATTTCATTAGCAAGATAAATGTATCTTACTGCTTGCTAGGCAACAACAGAGTGGCCCTCACGTCAGACAACATCTTGCATTTAGCTTTATGATGTCAGCTTGATAGGCAACAGATTGGCCCTCATGTCAGACAACATCTTGCCTTCGCTTTATGATGTCAGATCATCACCGGTCCAATTGTCCTTGTGGAAGCGGACCACACAGGAGGATGAGATATCAGAAGTTATGCAGTAGGTTGCTATCTCTATTCATGACCGCAAGGCAAGTCGGAGGTGGAATGGCAAATACTCTGAACCACTCAAAGCACTGTGGCCTTTTTTAAAGTGGGATGCAGATACAAAAACAGAGACTATCCTTACCAACAATCCTTCTTGAGTATCAGAGTCCAACATACAGAGTGCAGCGGAAGACGTTAAATGTGCTTCATTCCGTGAGAACGCAACTCTATAGTTCTACAGTGAGATAGTGCATTTCAGCCTCAAAGGAAGCAATGTCCTCAAACGGAACATTGGTGGCACCAGGATCTAAAGCAGGCTTAAGAAGCCTTGGATGCAGTCAGTCTTTTATTAACTATCATGACCGACACAATGTGATCCATAATACTTCCATTTTGGCAGAAATTACATTCAAGCACAGGCCCCCACTAGAAGGTAGTGATGACATTCAGGTGCTGAAAACGTCTTTTTAATGCCTAAAGGAATGATTGTGAGCTTTACTTACCATATATATTGGTCAAATGATGCCCTATGCCGGAAGACTGTCTTTTTTTTTTTTTTCTTCAGTATCGGCAATGCAGAGACAATTTGTTGCGAAACACTGCCACTGCTGGTCATTCAGTATAATCTGCAGATGGAAAAGTCCACTGTTAGCACATTTACTACAAGCAATACAAAAAAAATCATGATTTTTATAAAGGGTAAACAGATCAATACTATGGAGTTTGTATTATTGTGCAAATCAGCAGTTCATTAGAAAATCAAATCTCGATTTGTGTTTTTAACCTACCATACTACTCTGAATCTCATGCCTCATTTGGCAACACCCTCTAAACAACTGTAGAAGGTACATTAGGACATAGATAGAGATCTTTTTGCCATCCAAGTGGCAGCGTACCCCTCTCACTTTATTTGTTTTAGGATATGGTACACCAGTAGCAATTAAGCCAGCTGATAAGTTGAGAGGTAGGGTTACGCTACAGTTAATGGGAATAATAAAAGCTATGAATAGCATGTTCATAATCATCATTTGAGCCAATTCCTAGCAGTTCAGCAATAGTGAAGTTGACTAATGCTCAAACTCCCGTTCGTTCAAATTTAAAGGTCTTAAAAAGTGCCCTAATTTCGTACATTTTACCATCATAGCTGTCACTTGGGCGTCCGGTCTACCCTGCTACTCATTTCATTAGCAAGATAAATGTATCTTACTGCTTGCTAGGCAACAACAGAGTGGCCCTCACGTCAGACAACATCTTGCATTTAGCTTTATGATGTCAGCTTGCTAGGCAACAGATTGGCCCTCATGTCAGACAACATCTTGCCTTCGCTTTATGATGTCAGATCATCACTGGTCCAATTGTCCTTGTGGAAGCGGACCACACAGGAGGATGAGATATCAGAAGTTATGCAGTAGGTTGCTATCTCTATTCATGACCGCAAGGCAAGTCGGAGGTGGAATGGCAAATACTCTGAACCACTCAAAGCACTGTGGCCTTTTTTAAAGTGGGATGCAGATACAAAAACAGAGACTATCCTTACCAACAATCCTTCTTGAATATCAGAGTCCAACATACAGAGTGCAGCGGAAGACGTTAAATGTGCTTCATTCCGTGAGAACGCAACTCTATAGTTCTACAGTGAGATAGTGCATTTCAGCCTCAAAGGAAGCAATGTCCTCAAACGGAACATTGGTGGCACCAGGATCTAAAGCAGGCTTAAGAAGCCTTGGATGCAGTCAGTCTTTTATTAACTATCATGACCGACACAATGTGATCCATAATACTTCCATTTTGGCAGAAATTACATTCAAGCACAGGCCCCCACTAGAAGGTAGTGATGACATTCAGGTGCTGAAAACGTCTTTTTAATGCCTAAAGGAATGATTGTGAGCTTTACTTACCATATATATTGGTCAAATGATGCCCTATGCCGGAAGACTGTCTTTTTTTTTTTTTCTTCAGTATCGGCAATGCAGAGACAATTTGTTGCGAAACACTGCCACTGCTGGTCATTCAGTATAATCTGCAGATGGAAAAGTCCACTGTTAGCACATTTACTACAAGCAATACAAAAAAAATCATGATTTTTATAAAGGGTAAACAGATCAATACTATGGAGTTTGTATTATTGTGCAAATCAGCAGTTCATTAGAAAATCAAATCTCGATTTGTGTTTTTAACCTACCATACTACTCTGAATCTCATGCCTCATTTGGCAACACCCTCTAAACAACTGTAGAAGGTACATTAGGACATAGATAGAGATCTTTTTGCCATCCAAGTGGCAGCGTACCCCTCTCACTTTATTTGTTTTAGGATATGGTACACCAGTAGCAATTAAGCCAGCTGATAAGTTGAGAGGTAGGGTTACGCTACAGTTAATGGGAATAATAAAAGCTATGAATAGCATGTTCATAATCATCATTTGAGCCAATTCCTAGCAGTTCAGCAATAGTGAAGTTGACTAATGCTCAAACTCCCGTTCGTTCAAATTTAAAGGTCTTAAAAAGTGCCCTAATTTCGTACATTTTACCATCATAGCTGTCACTTGGGCGTCCGGTCTACCCTGCTACTCATTTCATTAGCAAGATAAATGTATCTTACTGCTTGCTAGGCAACAACAGAGTGGCCCTCACGTCAGACAACATCTTGCATTTAGCTTTATGATGTCAGCTTGCTAGGCAACAGATTGGCCCTCATGTCAGACAACATCTTGCCTTCGCTTTATGATGTCAGATCATCACTGGTCCAATTGTCCTTGTGGAAGCGGACCACACAGGAGGATGAGATATCAGAAGTTATGCAGTAGGTTGCTATCTCTATTCATGACCGCAAGGCAAGTCGGAGGTGGAATGGCAAATACTCTGAACCACTCAAAGCACTGTGGCCTTTTTTAAAGTGGGATGCAGATACAAAAACAGAGACTATCCTTACCAACAATCCTTCTTGTGTATCAGAGTCTAACATACAGAGTGCAGCGGAAGACGTTAAATGTGCTTCATTCCATGAGAACGCAGCTCTATAGTTCTACAGTGAGATAGTGCATTTCAGCCTCAAAGGAAGCAATGTCATCAAACGGAACATTGGTGGCACCAGGATCTAAAGCAGGCTTAAGAAGCCTTGGATGCAGTCAGTCTTTTATTAACTATCATGACCGACACAATGTGATCCATAATACTTCCATTTTGGCAGAAATTACATTCAAGCACAGGCCCCCACTAGAAGGTAGTGATGACATTCAGGTGCTGAAAACGTCTTTTTAATGCCTAAAGGAATGATTGTGAGCTTTACTTACCATATATATTGGTCAAATGATGCCCTATGCCGGAAGACTGTCTTTTTTTTTTTTCTTCAGTATCGGCAATGCAGAGACAATTTGTTGCGAAACACTGCCACTGCTGGTCATTCAGTATAATCTGCAGATGGAAAAGTCCACTGTTAGCACATTTACTACAAGCAATACAAAAAAATCATGATTTTTATAAAGGGTAAACAGATCAATACTATGGAGTTTGTATTATTGTGCAAATCAGCAGTTCATTAGAAAATCAAATCTCGATTTGTGTTTTTAACCTACCATACTACTCTGAATCTCATGCCTCATTTGGCAACACCCTCTAAACAACTGTAGAAGGTACATTAGGACATAGATAGAGATCTTTTTGCCATCCAAGTGGCAGCGTACCCCTCTCACTTTATTTGTTTTAGGATATGGTACACCAGTAGCAATTAAGCCAGCTGATAAGTTGAGAGGTAGGGTTACGCTACAGTTAATGGGAATAATAAAAGCTATGAATAGCATGTTCATAATCATCATTTGAGCCAATTCCTAGCAGTTCAGCAATAGTGAAGTTGACTAATGCTCAAACTCCCGTTCGTTCAAATTTAAAGGTCTTAAAAAGTGCCCTAATTTCGTACATTTTACCATCATAGCTGTCACTTGGGCGTCCGGTCTACCCTGCTACTCATTTCATTAGCAAGATAAATGTATCTTACTGCTTGCTAGGCAACAACAGAGTGGCCCTCACGTCAGACAACATCTTGCATTTAGCTTTATGATGTCAGCTTGCTAGGCAACAGATTGGCCCTCATGTCAGACAACATCTTGCCTTCGCTTTATGATGTCAGATCATCACTGGTCCAATTGTCCTTGTGGAAGCGGACCACACAGGAGGATGAGATATCAGAAGTTATGCAGTAGGTTGCTATCTCTATTCATGACCGCAAGGCAAGTCGGAGGTGGAATGGCAAATACTCTGAACCACTCAAAGCACTGTGGCCTTTTTTAAAGTGGGATGCAGATACAAAAACAGAGACTATCCTTACCAACAATCCTTCTTGTGTATCAGAGTCTAACATACAGAGTGCAGCGGAAGACGTTAAATGTGCTTCATTCCATGAGAACGCAGCTCTATAGTTCTACAGTGAGATAGTGCATTTCAGCCTCAAAGGAAGCAATGTCATCAAACGGAACATTGGTGGCACCAGGATCTAAAGCAGGCTTAAGAAGCCTTGGATGCAGTCAGTCTTTTATTAACTATCATGACCGACACAATGTGATCCATAATACTTCCATTTTGGCAGAAATTACATTCAAGCACAGGCCCCCACTAGAAGGTAGTGATGACATTCAGGTGCTGAAAACGTCTTTTTAATGCCTAAAGGAATGATTGTGAGCTTTACTTACCATATATATTGGTCAAATGATGCCCTATGCCGGAAGACTGTCTTTTTTTTTTTTCTTCAGTATCGGCAATGCAGAGACAATTTGTTGCGAAACACTGCCACTGCTGGTCATTCAGTATAATCTGCAGATGGAAAAGTCCACTGTTAGCACATTTACTACAAGCAATACAAAAAAATCATGATTTTTATAAAGGGTAAACAGATCAATACTATGGAGTTTGTATTATTGTGCAAATCAGCAGTTCATTAGAAAATCAAATCTCGATTTGTGTTTTTAACCTACCATACTACTCTGAATCTCATGCCTCATTTGGTAACACCCTCTAAACAACTGTAGAAGGTACATTAGGACATAGATAGAGATCTTTTTGCCATCCAAGTGGCAGCGTACCCCTCTCACTTTATTTGTTTTAGGATATGGTACACCAGTAGCAATTAAGCCAGCTGATAAGTTGAGAGGTAGGGTTACGCTACAGTTAATGGGAATAATAAAAGCTATGAATAGCATGTTCATAATCATCATTTGAGCCAATTCCTAGCATTTAAGCAATAGTGAAGTTGACTAATGCTCAAACTCCCGTTCGTTCAAATTTAAAGGTCTTAAAAAGTGCCCTAATTTCGTACATTTTACCATCATAGCTGTCACTTGGGCGTCCGGTCTACCCTGCTACTCATTTCATTAGCAAGATAAATGTATCTTACTGCTTGCTAGGCAACAACAGAGTGGCCCTCACGTCAGACAACATCTTGCATTTAGCTTTATGATGTCAGCTTGCTAGGCAACAGATTGGCCCTCATGTCAGACAACATCTTGCCTTCGCTTTATGATGTCAGATCATCACTGGTCCAATTGTCCTTGTGGAAGCGGACCACACAGGAGGATGAGATATCAGAAGTTATGCAGTAGGTTGCTATCTCTATTCATGACCGCAAGGCAAGTCGGAGGTGGAATGGCAAATACTCTGAACCACTCAAAGCACTGTGGCCTTTTTTAAAGTGGGATGCAGATACAAAAACAGAGACTATCCTTACCAACAATCCTTCTTGAGTATCAGAGTTCAACATAAAGAGTGCAGCGGAAGACGTTAAATGTGCTTCATTCCGTGAGAACGCAACTCTATAGTTCTACAGTGAGATGGTGCATTTCAGCCTCAAAGGAAGCAATGTCCTCAAACGGAACATTGGTGGCACCAGGATCTAAAGCAGGCTTAAGAAGCCTTGGATGCAGTCAGTCTTTTATTAACTATCATGACCGACACAATGTGATCCATAATACTTCCATTTTGGCAGAAATTACATTCAAGCACAGCCCCCCACTAGAAGGTAGTGATGACATTCAGGTGCTGAAAACGTCTTTTTAATGCCTAAAGGAATGATTGTGAGCTTTACTTACCATATATATTGGTCAAATGATGCCCTATGCCGGAAGACTGTCTTTTTTTTTTTTCTTCAGTATCGGCAATGCAGAGACAATTTGTTGCGAAACACTGCCACTGCTGGTCATTCAGTATAATCTGCAGATGGAAAAGTCCACTGTTAGCACATTTACTACAAGCAATACAAAAAAATCATGATTTTTATAAAGGGTAAACAGATCAATACTATGGAGTTTGTATTATTGTGCAAATCAGCAGTTCATTAGAAAATCAAATCTCGATTTGTGTTTTTAACCTACCATACTACTCTGAATCTCATGCCTCATTTGGCAACACCCTCTAAACAACTGTAGAAGGTACATTAGGACATAGATAGAGATCTTTTTGCCATCCAAGTGGCAGCGTACCCCTCTCACTTTATTTGTTTTAGGATATGGTACACCAGTAGCAATTAAGCCAGCTGATAAGTTGAGAGGTAGGGTTACGCTACAGTTAATGGGAATAATAAAAGCTATGAATAGCATGTTCATAATCATCATTTGAGCCAATTCCTAGCAGTTCAGCAATAGTGAAGTTGACTAATGCTCAAACTCCCGTTCGTTCAAATTTAAAGGTCTTAAAAAGTGCCCTAATTTCGTACATTTTACCATCATAGCTGTCACTTGGGCGTCCGGTCTACCCTGCTACTCATTTCATTAGCAAGATAAATGTATCTTACTGCTTGCTAGGCAACAACAGAGTGGCCCTCACGTCAGACAACATCTTGCATTTAGCTTTATGATGTCAGCTTGATAGGCAACAGATTGGCCCTCATGTCAGACAACATCTTGCCTTCGCTTTATGATGTCAGATCATCACCGGTCCAATTGTCCTTGTGGAAGCGGACCACACAGGAGGATGAGATATCAGAAGTTATGCAGTAGGTTGCTATCTCTATTCATGACCGCAAGGCAAGTCGGAGGTGGAATGGCAAATACTCTGAACCACTCAAAGCACTGTGGCCTTTTTTAAAGTGGGATGCAGATACAAAAACAGAGACTATCCTTACCAACAATCCTTCTTGAGTATCAGAGTCCAACATACAGAGTGCAGCGGAAGACGTTAAATGTGCTTCATTCCGTGAGAACGCAACTCTATAGTTCTACAGTGAGATAGTGCATTTCAGCCTCAAAGGAAGCAATGTCCTCAAACGGAACATTGGTGGCACCAGGATCTAAAGCAGGCTTAAGAAGCCTTGGATGCAGTCAGTCTTTTATTAACTATCATGACCGACACAATGTGATCCATAATACTTCCATTTTGGCAGAAATTACATTCAAGCACAGGCCCCCACTAGAAGGTAGTGATGACATTCAGGTGCTGAAAACGTCTTTTTAATGCCTAAAGGAATGATTGTGAGCTTTACTTACCATATATATTGGTCAAATGATGCCCTATGCCGGAAGACTGTCTTTTTTTTTTTTTTCTTCAGTATCGGCAATGCAGAGACAATTTGTTGCGAAACACTGCCACTGCTGGTCATTCAGTATAATCTGCAGATGGAAAAGTCCACTGTTAGCACATTTACTACAAGCAATACAAAAAAAATCATGATTTTTATAAAGGGTAAACAGATCAATACTATGGAGTTTGTATTATTGTGCAAATCAGCAGTTCATTAGAAAATCAAATCTCGATTTGTGTTTTTAACCTACCATACTACTCTGAATCTCATGCCTCATTTGGCAACACCCTCTAAACAACTGTAGAAGGTACATTAGGACATAGATAGAGATCTTTTTGCCATCCAAGTGGCAGCGTACCCCTCTCACTTTATTTGTTTTAGGATATGGTACACCAGTAGCAATTAAGCCAGCTGATAAGTTGAGAGGTAGGGTTACGCTACAGTTAATGGGAATAATAAAAGCTATGAATAGCATGTTCATAATCATCATTTGAGCCAATTCCTAGCAGTTCAGCAATAGTGAAGTTGACTAATGCTCAAACTCCCGTTCGTTCAAATTTAAAGGTCTTAAAAAGTGCCCTAATTTCGTACATTTTACCATCATAGCTGTCACTTGGGCGTCCGGTCTACCCTGCTACTCATTTCATTAGCAAGATAAATGTATCTTACTGCTTGCTAGGCAACAACAGAGTGGCCCTCACGTCAGACAACATCTTGCATTTAGCTTTATGATGTCAGCTTGCTAGGCAACAGATTGGCCCTCATGTCAGACAACATCTTGCCTTCGCTTTATGATGTCAGATCATCACTGGTCCAATTGTCCTTGTGGAAGCGGACCACACAGGAGGATGAGATATCAGAAGTTATGCAGTAGGTTGCTATCTCTATTCATGACCGCAAGGCAAGTCGGAGGTGGAATGGCAAATACTCTGAACCACTCAAAGCACTGTGGCCTTTTTTAAAGTGGGATGCAGATACAAAAACAGAGACTATCCTTACCAACAATCCTTCTTGAATATCAGAGTCCAACATACAGAGTGCAGCGGAAGACGTTAAATGTGCTTCATTCCGTGAGAACGCAACTCTATAGTTCTACAGTGAGATAGTGCATTTCAGCCTCAAAGGAAGCAATGTCCTCAAACGGAACATTGGTGGCACCAGGATCTAAAGCAGGCTTAAGAAGCCTTGGATGCAGTCAGTCTTTTATTAACTATCATGACCGACACAATGTGATCCATAATACTTCCATTTTGGCAGAAATTACATTCAAGCACAGGCCCCCACTAGAAGGTAGTGATGACATTCAGGTGCTGAAAACGTCTTTTTAATGCCTAAAGGAATGATTGTGAGCTTTACTTACCATATATATTGGTCAAATGATGCCCTATGCCGGAAGACTGTCTTTTTTTTTTTTTCTTCAGTATCGGCAATGCAGAGACAATTTGTTGCGAAACACTGCCACTGCTGGTCATTCAGTATAATCTGCAGATGGAAAAGTCCACTGTTAGCACATTTACTACAAGCAATACAAAAAAAATCATGATTTTTATAAAGGGTAAACAGATCAATACTATGGAGTTTGTATTATTGTGCAAATCAGCAGTTCATTAGAAAATCAAATCTCGATTTGTGTTTTTAACCTACCATACTACTCTGAATCTCATGCCTCATTTGGCAACACCCTCTAAACAACTGTAGAAGGTACATTAGGACATAGATAGAGATCTTTTTGCCATCCAAGTGGCAGCGTACCCCTCTCACTTTATTTGTTTTAGGATATGGTACACCAGTAGCAATTAAGCCAGCTGATAAGTTGAGAGGTAGGGTTACGCTACAGTTAATGGGAATAATAAAAGCTATGAATAGCATGTTCATAATCATCATTTGAGCCAATTCCTAGCAGTTCAGCAATAGTGAAGTTGACTAATGCTCAAACTCCCGTTCGTTCAAATTTAAAGGTCTTAAAAAGTGCCCTAATTTCGTACATTTTACCATCATAGCTGTCACTTGGGCGTCCGGTCTACCCTGCTACTCATTTCATTAGCAAGATAAATGTATCTTACTGCTTGCTAGGCAACAACAGAGTGGCCCTCACGTCAGACAACATCTTGCATTTAGCTTTATGATGTCAGCTTGCTAGGCAACAGATTGGCCCTCATGTCAGACAACATCTTGCCTTCGCTTTATGATGTCAGATCATCACTGGTCCAATTGTCCTTGTGGAAGCGGACCACACAGGAGGATGAGATATCAGAAGTTATGCAGTAGGTTGCTATCTCTATTCATGACCGCAAGGCAAGTCGGAGGTGGAATGGCAAATACTCTGAACCACTCAAAGCACTGTGGCCTTTTTTAAAGTGGGATGCAGATACAAAAACAGAGACTATCCTTACCAACAATCCTTCTTGTGTATCAGAGTCTAACATACAGAGTGCAGCGGAAGACGTTAAATGTGCTTCATTCCATGAGAACGCAGCTCTATAGTTCTACAGTGAGATAGTGCATTTCAGCCTCAAAGGAAGCAATGTCATCAAACGGAACATTGGTGGCACCAGGATCTAAAGCAGGCTTAAGAAGCCTTGGATGCAGTCAGTCTTTTATTAACTATCATGACCGACACAATGTGATCCATAATACTTCCATTTTGGCAGAAATTACATTCAAGCACAGGCCCCCACTAGAAGGTAGTGATGACATTCAGGTGCTGAAAACGTCTTTTTAATGCCTAAAGGAATGATTGTGAGCTTTACTTACCATATATATTGGTCAAATGATGCCCTATGCCGGAAGACTGTCTTTTTTTTTTTTCTTCAGTATCGGCAATGCAGAGACAATTTGTTGCGAAACACTGCCACTGCTGGTCATTCAGTATAATCTGCAGATGGAAAAGTCCACTGTTAGCACATTTACTACAAGCAATACAAAAAAATCATGATTTTTATAAAGGGTAAACAGATCAATACTATGGAGTTTGTATTATTGTGCAAATCAGCAGTTCATTAGAAAATCAAATCTCGATTTGTGTTTTTAACCTACCATACTACTCTGAATCTCATGCCTCATTTGGCAACACCCTCTAAACAACTGTAGAAGGTACATTAGGACATAGATAGAGATCTTTTTGCCATCCAAGTGGCAGCGTACCCCTCTCACTTTATTTGTTTTAGGATATGGTACACCAGTAGCAATTAAGCCAGCTGATAAGTTGAGAGGTAGGGTTACGCTACAGTTAATGGGAATAATAAAAGCTATGAATAGCATGTTCATAATCATCATTTGAGCCAATTCCTAGCAGTTCAGCAATAGTGAAGTTGACTAATGCTCAAACTCCCGTTCGTTCAAATTTAAAGGTCTTAAAAAGTGCCCTAATTTCGTACATTTTACCATCATAGCTGTCACTTGGGCGTCCGGTCTACCCTGCTACTCATTTCATTAGCAAGATAAATGTATCTTACTGCTTGCTAGGCAACAACAGAGTGGCCCTCACGTCAGACAACATCTTGCATTTAGCTTTATGATGTCATCTTGCTAGGCAACAGATTGGCCCTCATGTCAGACAACATCTTGCCTTCGCTTTATGATGTCAGATCATCACTGGTCCAATTGTCCTTGTGGAAGCGGACCACACAGGAGGATGAGATATCAGAAGTTATGCAGTAGGTTGCTATCTCTATTCATGACCGCAAGGCAAGTCGGAGGTGGAATGGCAAATACTCTGAACCACTCAAAGCACTGTGGCCTTTTTTAAAGTGGGATGCAGATACAAAAACAGAGACTATCCTTACCAACAATCCTTCTTGTGTATCAGAGTCTAACATACAGAGTGCAGCGGAAGACGTTAAATGTGCTTCATTCCGTGAGAACGCAGCTCTATAGTTCTACAGTGAGATAGTGCATTTCAGCCTCAAAGGAAGCAATGTCATCAAACGGAACATTGGTGGCACCAGGATCTAAAGCAGGCTTAAGAAGCCTTGGATGCAGTCAGTCTTTTATTAACTATCATGACCGACACAATGTGATCCATAATACTTCCATTTTGGCAGAAATTACATTCAAGCACAGGCCCCCACTAGAAGGTAGTGATGACATTTAGGTGCTGAAAACGTCTTTTTAATGCCTAAAGGAATGATTGTGAGCTTTACTTACCATATATATTGGTCAAATGATGCCCTATGCCGGAAGACTGTCTTTTTTTTTTTTCTTCAGTATCGGCAATGCAGAGACAATTTGTTGCGAAACACTGCCACTGCTGGTCATTCAGTATAATCTGCAGATGGAAAAGTCCACTGTTAGCACATTTACTACAAGCAATACAAAAAAAATCATGATTTTTATAAAGGGTAAACAGATCAATACTATGGAGTTTGTATTATTGTGCAAATCAGCAGTTCATTAGAAAATCAAATCTCGATTTGTGTTTTTAACCTACCATACTACTCTGAATCTCATGCCTCATTTGGCAACACCCTCTAAACAACTGTAGAAGGTACATTAGGACATAGATAGAGATCTTTTTGCCATCCAAGTGGCAGCGTACCCCTCTCACTTTATTTGTTTTAGGATATGGTACACCAGTAGCAATTAAGCCAGCTGATAAGTTGAGAGGTAGGGTTACGCTACAGTTAATGGGAATAATAAAAGCTATGAATAGCATGTTCATAATCATCATTTGAGCCAATTCCTAGCAGTTCAGCAATAGTGAAGTTGACTAATGCTCAAACTCCCGTTCGTTCAAATTTAAAGGTCTTAAAAAGTGCCCTAATTTCGTACATTTTACCATCATAGCTGTCACTTGGGCGTCCGGTCTACCCTGCTACTCATTTCATTAGCAAGATAAATGTATCTTACTGCTTGCTAGGCAACAACAGAGTGGCCCTCACGTCAGACAACATCTTGCATTTAGCTTTATGATGTCAGCTTGCTAGGCAACAGATTGGCCCTCATGTCAGACAACATCTTGCCTTCGCTTTATGATGTCAGATCATCACTGGTCCAATTGTCCTTGTGGAAGCGGACCACACAGGAGGATGAGATATCAGAAGTTATGCAGTAGGTTGCTATCTCTATTCATGACCGCAAGGCAAGTCGGAGGTGGAATGGCAAATACTCTGAACCACTCAAAGCACTGTGGCCTTTTTTAAAGTGGGATGCAGATACAAAAACAGAGACTATCCTTACCAACAATCCTTCTTGAGTATCAGAGTCCAACATACAGAGTGCAGCGGAAGACGTTAAATGTGCTTCATTCCGTGAGAACGCAACTCTATAGTTCTACAGTGAGATAGTGCATTTCAGCCTCAAAGGAAGCAATGTCCTCAAACGGAACATTGGTGGCACCAGGATCTAAAGCAGGCTTAAGAAGCCTTGGATGCAGTCAGTCTTTTATTAACTATCATGACCGACACAATGTGATCCATAATACTTCCATTTTGGCAGAAATTACATTCAAGCACAGGCCCCCACTAGAAGGTAGTGATGACATTCAGGTGCTGAAAACGTCTTTTTAATGCCTAAAGGAATGATTGTGAGCTTTACTTACCATATATATTGGTCAAATGATGCCCTATGCCGGAAGACTGTCTTTTTTTTTTTTTCTTCAGTATCGGCAATGCAGAGACAATTTGTTGCGAAACACAGCCACTGCTGGTCATTCAGTATAATCTGCAGATGGAAAAGTCCACTGTTAGCACATTTACTACAAGCAATACAAAAAAAATCATGATTTTTATAAAGGGTAAACAGATCAATACTATGGAGTTTGTATTATTGTGCAAATCAGCAGTTCATTAGAAAATCAAATCTCGATTTGTGTTTTTAACCTACCATACTACTCTGAATCTCATGCCTCATTTGGCAACACCCTCTAAACAACTGTAGAAGGTACATTAGGACATAGATAGAGATCTTTTTGCCATCCAAGTGGCAGCGTACCCCTCTCACTTTATTTGTTTTAGGATATGGTACACCAGTAGCAATTAAGCCAGCTGATAAGTTGAGAGGTAGGGTTACGCTACAGTTAATTCGAATAATAAAAGCTATGAATAGCATGTTCATAATCATCATTTGAGCCAATTCCTAGCAGTTCAGCAATAGTGAAGTTGACTAATGCTCAAACTCCCGTTCGTTCAAATTTAAAGGTCTTAAAAAGTGCCCTAATTTCGTACATTTTACCATCATAGCTGTCACTTGGGCGTCCGGTCTACCCTGCTACTCATTTCATTAGCAAGATAAATGTATCTTACTGCTTGCTAGGCAACAACAGAGTGGCCCTCACGTCAGACAACATCTTGCATTTAGCTTTATGATGTCAGCTTGCTAGGCAACAGATTGGCCCTCATGTCAGACAACATCTTGCCTTCGCTTTATGATGTCAGATCATCACTGGTCCAATTGTCCTTGTGGAAGCGGACCACACAGGAGGATGAGATATCAGAAGTTATGCAGTAGGTTGCTATCTCTATTCATGACCGCAAGGCAAGTCGGAGGTGGAATGGCAAATACTCTGAACCACTCAAAGCACTGTGGCCTTTTTTAAAGTGGGATGCAGATACAAAAACAGAGACTATCCTTACCAACAATCCTTCTTGTGTATCAGAGTCTAACATACAGAGTGCAGCGGAAGACGTTAAATGTGCTTCATTCCGTGAGAACGCAGCTCTATAGTTCTACAGTGAGATAGTGCATTTCAGCCTCAAAGGAAGCAATGTCATCAAACGGAACATTGGTGGCACCAGGATCTAAAGCAGGCTTAAGAAGCCTTGGATGCAGTCAGTCTTTTATTAACTATCATGACCGACACAATGTGATCCATAATACTTCCATTTTGGCAGAAATTACATTCAAGCACAGGCCCCCACTAGAAGGTAGTGATGACATTCAGGTGCTGAAAACGTCTTTTTAATGCCTAAAGGAATGATTGTGAGCTTTACTTACCATATATATTGGTCAAATGATGCCCTATGCCGGAAGACTGTCTTTTTTTTTTTTCTTCAGTATCGGCAATGCAGAGACAATTTGTTGCGAAACACTGCCACTGCTGGTCATTCAGTATAATCTGCAGATGGAAAAGTCCACTGTTAGCACATTTACTACAAGCAATACAAAAAAATCATGATTTTTATAAAGGGTAAACAGATCAATACTATGGAGTTTGTATTATTGTGCAAATCAGCAGTTCATTAGAAAATCAAATCTCGATTTGTGTTTTTAACCTACCATACTACTCTGAATCTCATGCCTCATTTGGCAACACCCTCTAAACAACTGTAGAAGGTACATTAGGACATAGATAGAGATCTTTTTGCCATCCAAGTGGCAGCGTACCCCTCTCACTTTATTTGTTTTAGGATATGGTACACCAGTAGCAATTAAGCCAGCTGATAAGTTGAGAGGTAGGGTTACGCTACAGTTAATGGGAATAATAAAAGCTATGAATAGCATGTTCATAATCATCATTTGAGCCAATTCCTAGCAGTTCAGCAATAGTGAAGTTGACTAATGCTCAAACTCCCGTTCGTTCAAATTTAAAGGTCTTAAAAAGTGCCCTAATTTCGTACATTTTACCATCATAGCTGTCACTTGGGCGTCCGGTCTACCCTGCTACTCATTTCATTAGCAAGATAAATGTATCTTACTGCTTGCTAGGCAACAACAGAGTGGCCCTCACGTCAGACAACATCTTGCATTTAGCTTTATGATGTCAGCTTGCTAGGCAACAGATTGGCCCTCATGTCAGACAACATCTTGCCTTCGCTTTATGATGTCAGATCATCACTGGTCCAATTGTCCTTGTGGAAGCGGACCACACAGGAGGATGAGATATCAGAAGTTATGCAGTAGGTTGCTATCTCTATTCATGACCGCAAGGCAAGTCGGAGGTGGAATGGCAAATACTCTGAACCACTCAAAGCACTGTGGCCTTTTTTAAAGTGGGATGCAGATACAAAAACAGAGACTATCCTTACCAACAATCCTTCTTGAGTATCAGAGTCCAACATACAGAGTGCAGCGGAAGACGTTAAATGTGCTTCATTCCGTGAGAACGCAACTCTATAGTTCTACAGTGAGATAGTGCATTTCAGCCTCAAAGGAAGCAATGTCCTCAAACGGAACATTGGTGGCACCAGGATCTAAAGCAGGCTTAAGAAGCCTTGGATGCAGTCAGTCTTTTATTAACTATCATGACCGACACAATGTGATCCATAATACTTCCATTTTGGCAGAAATTACATTCAAGCACAGGCCCCCACTAGAAGGTAGTGATGACATTCAGGTGCTGAAAACGTCTTTTTAATGCCTAAAGGAATGATTGTGAGCTTTACTTACCATATATATTGGTCAAATGATGCCCTATGCCGGAAGACTGTCTTTTTTTTTTTTTCTTCAGTATCGGCAATGCAGAGACAATTTGTTGCGAAACACAGCCACTGCTGGTCATTCAGTATAATCTGCAGATGGAAAAGTCCACTGTTAGCACATTTACTACAAGCAATACAAAAAAAATCATGATTTTTATAAAGGGTAAACAGATCAATACTATGGAGTTTGTATTATTGTGCAAATCAGCAGTTCATTAGAAAATCAAATCTCGATTTGTGTTTTTAACCTACCATACTACTCTGAATCTCATGCCTCATTTGGCAACACCCTCTAAACAACTGTAGAAGGTACATTAGGACATAGATAGAGATCTTTTTGCCATCCAAGTGGCAGCGTACCCCTCTCACTTTATTTGTTTTAGGATATGGTACACCAGTAGCAATTAAGCCAGCTGATAAGTTGAGAGGTAGGGTTACGCTACAGTTAATTCGAATAATAAAAGCTATGAATAGCATGTTCATAATCATCATTTGAGCCAATTCCTAGCAGTTCAGCAATAGTGAAGTTGACTAATGCTCAAACTCCCGTTCGTTCAAATTTAAAGGTCTTAAAAAGTGCCCTAATTTCGTACATTTTACCATCATAGCTGTCACTTGGGCGTCCGGTCTACCCTGCTACTCATTTCATTAGCAAGATAAATGTATCTTACTGCTTGCTAGGCAACAACAGAGTGGCCCTCACGTCAGACAACATCTTGCATTTAGCTTTATGATGTCAGCTTGCTAGGCAACAGATTGGCCCTCATGTCAGACAACATCTTGCCTTCGCTTTATGATGTCAGATCATCACTGGTCCAATTGTCCTTGTGGAAGCGGACCACACAGGAGGATGAGATATCAGAAGTTATGCAGTAGGTTGCTATCTCTATTCATGACCGCAAGGCAAGTCGGAGGTGGAATGGCAAATACTCTGAACCACTCAAAGCACTGTGGCCTTTTTTAAAGTGGGATGCAGATACAAAAACAGAGACTATCCTTACCAACAATCCTTCTTGTGTATCAGAGTCTAACATACAGAGTGCAGCGGAAGACGTTAAATGTGCTTCATTCCGTGAGAACGCAGCTCTATAGTTCTACAGTGAGATAGTGCATTTCAGCCTCAAAGGAAGCAATGTCATCAAACGGAACATTGGTGGCACCAGGATCTAAAGCAGGCTTAAGAAGCCTTGGATGCAGTCAGTCTTTTATTAACTATCATGACCGACACAATGTGATCCATAATACTTCCATTTTGGCAGAAATTACATTCAAGCACAGGCCCCCACTAGAAGGTAGTGATGACATTCAGGTGCTGAAAACGTCTTTTTAATGCCTAAAGGAATGATTGTGAGCTTTACTTACCATATATATTGGTCAAATGATGCCCTATGCCGGAAGACTGTCTTTTTTTTTTTTCTTCAGTATCGGCAATGCAGAGACAATTTGTTGCGAAACACTGCCACTGCTGGTCATTCAGTATAATCTGCAGATGGAAAAGTCCACTGTTAGCACATTTACTACAAGCAATACAAAAAAATCATGATTTTTATAAAGGGTAAACAGATCAATACTATGGAGTTTGTATTATTGTGCAAATCAGCAGTTCATTAGAAAATCAAATCTCGATTTGTGTTTTTAACCTACCATACTACTCTGAATCTCATGCCTCATTTGGCAACACCCTCTAAACAACTGTAGAAGGTACATTAGGACATAGATAGAGATCTTTTTGCCATCCAAGTGGCAGCGTACCCCTCTCACTTTATTTGTTTTAGGATATGGTACACCAGTAGCAATTAAGCCAGCTGATAAGTTGAGAGGTAGGGTTACGCTACAGTTAATGGGAATAATAAAAGCTATGAATAGCATGTTCATAATCATCATTTGAGCCAATTCCTAGCAGTTCAGCAATAGTGAAGTTGACTAATGCTCAAACTCCAGTTCGTTCAAATTTAAAGGTCTTAAAAAGTGCCCTAATTTCGTACATTTTACCATCATAGCTGTCACTTGGGCGTCCGGTCTACCCTGCTACTCATTTCATTAGCAAGATAAATGTATCTTACTGCTTGCTAGGCAACAACAGAGTGGCCCTCACGTCAGACAACATCTTGCATTTAGCTTTATGATGTCAGCTTGCTAGGCAACAGATTGGCCCTCATGTCAGACAACATCTTGCCTTCGCTTTATGATGTCAGATCATCACTGGTCCAATTGTCCTTGTGGAAGCGGACCACACAGGAGGATGAGATATCAGAAGTTATGCAGTAGGTTGCTATCTCTATTCATGACCGCAAGGCAAGTCGGAGGTGGAATGGCAAATACTCTGAACCACTCAAAGCACTGTGGCCTTTTTTAAAGTGGGATGCAGATACAAAAACAGAGACTATCCTTACCAACAATCCTTCTTGTGTATCAGAGTCTAACATACAGAGTGCAGCGGAAGACGTTAAATGTGCTTCATTCCATGAGAACGCAGCTCTATAGTTCTACAGTGAGATAGTGCATTTCAGCCTCAAAGGAAGCAATGTCATCAAACGGAACATTGGTGGCACCAGGATCTAAAGCAGGCTTAAGAAGCCTTGGATGCAGTCAGTCTTTTATTAACTATCATGACCGACACAATGTGATCCATAATACTTCCATTTTGGCAGAAATTACATTCAAGCACAGGCCCCCACTAGAAGGTAGTGATGACATTCAGGTGCTGAAAACGTCTTTTTAATGCCTAAAGGAATGATTGTGAGCTTTACTTACCATATATATTGGTCAAATGATGCCCTATGCCGGAAGACTGTCTTTTTTTTTTTTCTTCAGTATCGGCAATGCAGAGACAATTTGTTGCGAAACACTGCCACTGCTGGTCATTCAGTATAATCTGCAGATGGAAAAGTCCACTGTTAGCACATTTACTACAAGCAATACAAAAAAATCATGATTTTTATAAAGGGTAAACAGATCAATACTATGGAGTTTGTATTATTGTGCAAATCAGCAGTTCATTAGAAAATCAAATCTCGATTTGTGTTTTTAACCTACCATACTACTCTGAATCTCATGCCTCATTTGGTAACACCCTCTAAACAACTGTAGAAGGTACATTAGGACATAGATAGAGATCTTTTTGCCATCCAAGTGGCAGCGTACCCCTCTCACTTTATTTGTTTTAGGATATGGTACACCAGTAGCAATTAAGCCAGCTGATAAGTTGAGAGGTAGGGTTACGCTACAGTTAATGGGAATAATAAAAGCTATGAATAGCATGTTCATAATCATCATTTGAGCCAATTCCTAGCATTTAAGCAATAGTGAAGTTGACTAATGCTCAAACTCCCGTTCGTTCAAATTTAAAGGTCTTAAAAAGTGCCCTAATTTCGTACATTTTACCATCATAGCTGTCACTTGGGCGTCCGGTCTACCCTGCTACTCATTTCATTAGCAAGATAAATGTATCTTACTGCTTGCTAGGCAACAACAGAGTGGCCCTCACGTCAGACAACATCTTGCATTTAGCTTTATGATGTCAGCTTGCTAGGCAACAGATTGGCCCTCATGTCAGACAACATCTTGCCTTCGCTTTATGATGTCAGATCATCACTGGTCCAATTGTCCTTGTGGAAGCGGACCACACAGGAGGATGAGATATCAGAAGTTATGCAGTAGGTTGCTATCTCTATTCATGACCGCAAGGCAAGTCGGAGGTGGAATGGCAAATACTCTGAACCACTCAAAGCACTGTGGCCTTTTTTAAAGTGGGATGCAGATACAAAAACAGAGACTATCCTTACCAACAATCCTTCTTGAGTATCAGAGTTCAACATACAGAGTGCAGCGGAAGACGTTAAATGTGCTTCATTCCGTGAGAACGCAACTCTATAGTTCTACAGTGAGATGGTGCATTTCAGCCTCAAAGGAAGCAATGTCCTCAAACGGAACATTGGTGGCACCAGGATCTAAAGCAGGCTTAAGAAGCCTTGGATGCAGTCAGTCTTTTATTAACTATCATGACCGACACAATGTGATCCATAATACTTCCATTTTGGCAGAAATTACATTCAAGCACAGCCCCCCACTAGAAGGTAGTGATGACATTCAGGTGCTGAAAACGTCTTTTTAATGCCTAAAGGAATGATTGTGAGCTTTACTTACCATATATATTGGTCAAATGATGCCCTATGCCGGAAGACTGTCTTTTTTTTTTTCTTCAGTATCGGCAATGCAGAGACAATTTGTTGCGAAACACTGCCACTGCTGGTCATTCAGTATAATCTGCAGATGGAAAAGTCCACTGTTAGCACATTTACTACAAGCAATACAAAAAAATCATGATTTTTATAAAGGGTAAACAGATCAATACTATGGAGTTTGTATTATTGTGCAAATCAGCAGTTCATTAGAAAATCAAATCTCGATTTGTGTTTTTAACCTACCATACTACTCTGAATCTCATGCCTCATTTGGCAACACCCTCTAAACAACTGTAGAAGGTACATTAGGACATAGATAGAGATCTTTTTGCCATCCAAGTGGCAGCGTACCCCTCTCACTTTATTTGTTTTAGGATATGGTACACCAGTAGCAATTAAGCCAGCTGATAAGTTGAGAGGTAGGGTTACGCTACAGTTAATGGGAATAATAAAAGCTATGAATAGCATGTTCATAATCATCATTTGAGCCAATTCCTAGCAGTTCAGCAATAGTGAAGTTGACTAATGCTCAAACTCCCGTTCGTTCAAATTTAAAGGTCTTAAAAAGTGCCCTAATTTCGTACATTTTACCATCATAGCTGTCACTTGGGCGTCCGGTCTACCCTGCTACTCATTTCATTAGCAAGATAAATGTATCTTACTGCTTGCTAGGCAACAACAGAGTGGCCCTCACGTCAGACAACATCTTGCATTTAGCTTTATGATGTCAGCTTGATAGGCAACAGATTGGCCCTCATGTCAGACAACATCTTGCCTTCGCTTTATGATGTCAGATCATCACCGGTCCAATTGTCCTTGTGGAAGCGGACCACACAGGAGGATGAGATATCAGAAGTTATGCAGTAGGTTGCTATCTCTATTCATGACCGCAAGGCAAGTCGGAGGTGGAATGGCAAATACTCTGAACCACTCAAAGCACTGTGGCCTTTTTTAAAGTGCGATGCAGATACAAAAACAGAGACTATCCTTACCAACAATCCTTCTTGAGTATCAGAGTCCAACATACAGAGTGCAGCGGAAGACGTTAAATGTGCTTCATTCCGTGAGAACGCAACTCTATAGTTCTACAGTGAGATAGTGCATTTCAGCCTCAAAGGAAGCAATGTCCTCAAACGGAACATTGGTGGCACCAGGATCTAAAGCAGGCTTAAGAAGCCTTGGATGCAGTCAGTCTTTTATTAACTATCATGACCGACACAATGTGATCCATAATACTTCCATTTTGGCAGAAATTACATTCAAGCACAGGCCCCCACTAGAAGGTAGTGATGACATTCAGGTGCTGAAAACGTCTTTTTAATGCCTAAAGGAATGATTGTGAGCTTTACTTACCATATATATTGGTCAAATGATGCCCTATGCCGGAAGACTGTCTTTTTTTTTTTTTTCTTCAGTATCGGCAATGCAGAGACAATTTGTTGCGAAACACTGCCACTGCTGGTCATTCAGTATAATCTGCAGATGGAAAAGTCCACTGTTAGCACATTTACTACAAGCAATACAAAAAAAATCATGATTTTTATAAAGGGTAAACAGATCAATACTATGGAGTTTGTATTATTGTGCAAATCAGCAGTTCATTAGAAAATCAAATCTCGATTTGTGTTTTTAACCTACCATACTACTCTGAATCTCATGCCTCATTTGGCAACACCCTCTAAACAACTGTAGAAGGTACATTAGGACATAGATAGAGATCTTTTTGCCATCCAAGTGGCAGCGTACCCCTCTCACTTTATTTGTTTTAGGATATGGTACACCAGTAGCAATTAAGCCAGCTGATAAGTTGAGAGGTAGGGTTACGCTACAGTTAATGGGAATAATAAAAGCTATGAATAGCATGTTCATAATCATCATTTGAGCCAATTCCTAGCAGTTCAGCAATAGTGAAGTTGACTAATGCTCAAACTCCCGTTCGTTCAAATTTAAAGGTCTTAAAAAGTGCCCTAATTTCGTACATTTTACCATCATAGCTGTCACTTGGGCGTCCGGTCTACCCTGCTACTCATTTCATTAGCAAGATAAATGTATCTTACTGCTTGCTAGGCAACAACAGAGTGGCCCTCACGTCAGACAACATCTTGCATTTAGCTTTATGATGTCAGCTTGCTAGGCAACAGATTGGCCCTCATGTCAGACAACATCTTGCCTTCGCTTTATGATGTCAGATCATCACTGGTCCAATTGTCCTTGTGGAAGCGGACCACACAGGAGGATGAGATATCAGAAGTTATGCAGTAGGTTGCTATCTCTATTCATGACCGCAAGGCAAGTCGGAGGTGGAATGGCAAATACTCTGAACCACTCAAAGCACTGTGGCCTTTTTTAAAGTGGGATGCAGATACAAAAACAGAGACTATCCTTACCAACAATCCTTCTTGAATATCAGAGTCCAACATACAGAGTGCAGCGGAAGACGTTAAATGTGCTTCATTCCGTGAGAACGCAACTCTATAGTTCTACAGTGAGATAGTGCATTTCAGCCTCAAAGGAAGCAATGTCCTCAAACGGAACATTGGTGGCACCAGGATCTAAAGCAGGCTTAAGAAGCCTTGGATGCAGTCAGTCTTTTATTAACTATCATGACCGACACAATGTGATCCATAATACTTCCATTTTGGCAGAAATTACATTCAAGCACAGGCCCCCACTAGAAGGTAGTGATGACATTCAGGTGCTGAAAACGTCTTTTTAATGCCTAAAGGAATGATTGTGAGCTTTACTTACCATATATATTGGTCAAATGATGCCCTATGCCGGAAGACTGTCTTTTTTTTTTTTTCTTCAGTATCGGCAATGCAGAGACAATTTGTTGCGAAACACTGCCACTGCTGGTCATTCAGTATAATCTGCAGATGGAAAAGTCCACTGTTAGCACATTTACTACAAGCAATACAAAAAAAATCATGATTTTTATAAAGGGTAAACAGATCAATACTATGGAGTTTGTATTATTGTGCAAATCAGCAGTTCATTAGAAAATCAAATCTCGATTTGTGTTTTTAACCTACCATACTACTCTGAATCTCATGCCTCATTTGGCAACACCCTCTAAACAACTGTAGAAGGTACATTAGGACATAGATAGAGATCTTTTTGCCATCCAAGTGGCAGCGTACCCCTCTCACTTTATTTGTTTTAGGATATGGTACACCAGTAGCAATTAAGCCAGCTGATAAGTTGAGAGGTAGGGTTACGCTACAGTTAATGGGAATAATAAAAGCTATGAATAGCATGTTCATAATCATCATTTGAGCCAATTCCTAGCAGTTCAGCAATAGTGAAGTTGACTAATGCTCAAACTCCCGTTCGTTCAAATTTAAAGGTCTTAAAAAGTGCCCTAATTTCGTACATTTTACCATCATAGCTGTCACTTGGGCGTCCGGTCTACCCTGCTACTCATTTCATTAGCAAGATAAATGTATCTTACTGCTTGCTAGGCAACAACAGAGTGGCCCTCACGTCAGACAACATCTTGCATTTAGCTTTATGATGTCAGCTTGCTAGGCAACAGATTGGCCCTCATGTCAGACAACATCTTGCCTTCGCTTTATGATGTCAGATCATCACTGGTCCAATTGTCCTTGTGGAAGCGGACCACACAGGAGGATGAGATATCAGAAGTTATGCAGTAGGTTGCTATCTCTATTCATGACCGCAAGGCAAGTCGGAGGTGGAATGGCAAATACTCTGAACCACTCAAAGCACTGTGGCCTTTTTTAAAGTGGGATGCAGATACAAAAACAGAGACTATCCTTACCAACAATCCTTCTTGTGTATCAGAGTCTAACATACAGAGTGCAGCGGAAGACGTTAAATGTGCTTCATTCCGTGAGAACGCAGCTCTATAGTTCTACAGTGAGATAGTGCATTTCAGCCTCAAAGGAAGCAATGTCATCAAACGGAACATTGGTGGCACCAGGATCTAAAGCAGGCTTAAGAAGCCTTGGATGCAGTCAGTCTTTTATTAACTATCATGACCGACACAATGTGATCCATAATACTTCCATTTTGGCAGAAATTACATTCAAGCACAGGCCCCCACTAGAAGGTAGTGATGACATTCAGGTGCTGAAAACGTCTTTTTAATGCCTAAAGGAATGATTGTGAGCTTTACTTACCATATATATTGGTCAAATGATGCCCTATGCCGGAAGACTGTCTTTTTTTTTTTTCTTCAGTATCGGCAATGCAGAGACAATTTGTTGCGAAACACTGCCACTGCTGGTCATTCAGTATAATCTGCAGATGGAAAAGTCCACTGTTAGCACATTTACTACAAGCAATACAAAAAAAATCATGATTTTTATAAAGGGTAAACAGATCAATACTATGGAGTTTGTATTATTGTGCAAATCAGCAGTTCATTAGAAAATCAAATCTCGATTTGTGTTTTTAACCTACCATACTACTCTGAATCTCATGCCTCATTTGGCAACACCCTCTAAAGAACTGCAGAAGGTACATTAGGACATAGATAGAGATCTTTTTGCCATCCAAGTGGCAGCGTACCCCTCTCACTTTATTTGTTTTAGGATATGGTACACCAGTAGCAATTAAGCCAGCTGATAAGTTGAGAGGTAGGGTTACGCTACAGTTAATGGGAATAATAAAAGCTATGAATAGCATGTTCATAATCATCATTTGAGCCAATTCCTAGCAGTTCAGCAATAGTGAAGTTGACTAATGCTCAAACTCCCGTTCGTTCAAATTTAAAGGTCTTAAAAAGTGCCCTAATTTCGTACATTTTACCATCATAGCTGTCACTTGGGCGTCCGGTCTACCCTGCTACTCATTTCATTAGCAAGATAAATGTATCTTACTGCTTGCTAGGCAACAACAGAGTGGCCCTCACGTCAGACAACATCTTGCATTTAGCTTTATGATGTCAGCTTGCTAGGCAACAGATTGGCCCTCATGTCAGACAACATCTTGCCTTCGCTTTATGATGTCAGATCATCACTGGTCCAATTGTCCTTGTGGAAGCGGACCACAGAGGAGGATGAGATATCAGAAGTTATGCAGTAGGTTGCTATCTCTATTCATGACCGCAAGGCAAGTCGGAGGTGGAATGGCAAATACTCTGAACCACTCAAAGCACTGTGGCCTTTTTTAAAGTGGGATGCAGATACAAAAACAGAGACTATCCTTACCAACAATCCTTCTTGTGTATCAGAGTCTAACATACAGAGTGCAGCGGAAGACGTTAAATGTGCTTCATTCCGTGAGAACGCAGCTCTATAGTTCTACAGTGAGATAGTGCATTTCAGCCTCAACGGAAGCAATGTCATCAAACGGAACATTGGTGGCACCAGGATCTAAAGCAGGCTTAAGAAGCCTTGGATGCAGTCAGTCTTTTATTAACTATCATGACCGACACAATGTGATCCATAATACTTCCATTTTGGCAGAAATTACATTCAAGCACAGGCCCCCACTAGAAGGTAGTGATGACATTCAGGTGCTGAAAACGTCTTTTTAATGCCTAAAGGAATGATTGTGAGCTTTACTTACCATATATATTGGTCAAATGATGCCCTATGCCGGAAGACTGTCTTTTTTTTTTTTTCTTCAGTATCGGCAATGCAGAGACAATTTGTTGCGAAACACTGCCACTGCTGGTCATTCAGTATAATCTGCAGATGGAAAAGTCCACTGTTAGCACATTTACTACAAGCAATACAAAAAAAATCATGATTTTTATAAAGGGTAAACAGATCAATACTATGGAGTTTGTATTATTGTGCAAATCAGCAGTTCATTAGAAAATCAAATCTCGATTTGTGTTTTTAACCTACCATACTACTCTGAATCTCATGCCTCATTTGGCAACACCCTCTAAACAACTGTAGAAGGTACATTAGGACATAGATAGAGATCTTTCTGCCATCCAAGTGGCAGCGTACCCCTCTCACTTTATTTGTTTTAGGATATGGTACACCAGTAGCAATTAAGCCAGCTGATAAGTTGAGAGGTAGGGTTACGCTACAGTTAATGGGAATAATAAAAGCTATGAATAGCATGTTCATAATCATCATTTGAGCCAATTCCTAGCAGTTCAGCAATAGTGAAGTTGACTAATGCTCAAACTCCCGTTCGTTCAAATTTAAAGGTCTTAAAAAGTGCCCTAATTTCGTACATTTTACCATCATAGCTGTCACTTGGGCGTCCGGTCTACCCTGCTACTCATTTCATTAGCAAGATAAATGTATCTTACTGCTTGCTAGGCAACAACAGAGTGGCCCTCACGTCAGACAACATCTTGCATTTAGCTTTATGATGTCAGCTTGCTAGGCAACAGATTGGCCCTCATGTCAGACAACATCTTGCCTTCGCTTTATGATGTCAGATCATCACTGGTCCAATTGTCCTTGTGGAAGCGGACCACACAGGAGGATGAGATATCAGAAGTTATGCAGTAGGTTGCTATCTCTATTCATGACCGCAAGGCAAGTCGGAGGTGGAATGGCAAATACTCTGAACCACTCAAAGCACTGTGGCCTTTTTTAAAGTGGGATGCAGATACAAAAACAGAGACTATCCTTACCAACAATCCTTCTTGAGTATCAGAGTCCAACATACAGAGTGCAGCGGAAGACGTTAAATGTGCTTCATTCCGTGAGAACGCAACTCTATAGTTCTACAGTGAGATAGTGCATTTCAGCCTCAAAGGAAGCAATGTCCTCAAACGGAACATTGGTGGCACCAGGATCTAAAGCAGGCTTAAGAAGCCTTGGATGCAGTCAGTCTTTTATTAACTATCATGACCGACACAATGTGATCCATAATACTTCCATTTTGGCAGAAATTACATTCAAGCACAGGCCCCCACTAGAAGGTAGTGATGACATTCAGGTGCTGAAAACGTCTTTTTAATGCCTAAAGGAATGATTGTGAGCTTTACTTACCATATATATTGGTCAAATGATGCCCTATGCCGGAAGACTGTCTTTTTTTTTTTTTCTTCAGTATCGGCAATGCAGAGACAATTTGTTGCGAAACACAGCCACTGCTGGTCATTCAGTATAATCTGCAGATGGAAAAGTCCACTGTTAGCACATTTACTACAAGCAATACAAAAAAAATCATGATTTTTATAAAGGGTAAACAGATCAATACTATGGAGTTTGTATTATTGTGCAAATCAGCAGTTCATTAGAAAATCAAATCTCGATTTGTGTTTTTAACCTACCATACTACTCTGAATCTCATGCCTCATTTGGCAACACCCTCTAAACAACTGTAGAAGGTACATTAGGACATAGATAGAGATCTTTTTGCCATCCAAGTGGCAGCGTACCCCTCTCACTTTATTTGTTTTAGGATATGGTACACCAGTAGCAATTAAGCCAGCTGATAAGTTGAGAGGTAGGGTTACGCTACAGTTAATTCGAATAATAAAAGCTATGAATAGCATGTTCATAATCATCATTTGAGCCAATTCCTAGCAGTTCAGCAATAGTGAAGTTGACTAATGCTCAAACTCCCGTTCGTTCAAATTTAAAGGTCTTAAAAAGTGCCCTAATTTCGTACATTTTACCATCATAGCTGTCACTTGGGCGTCCGGTCTACCCTGCTACTCATTTCATTAGCAAGATAAATGTATCTTACTGCTTGCTAGGCAACAACAGAGTGGCCCTCACGTCAGACAACATCTTGCATTTAGCTTTATGATGTCAGCTTGCTAGGCAACAGATTGGCCCTCATGTCAGACAACATCTTGCCTTCGCTTTATGATGTCAGATCATCACTGGTCCAATTGTCCTTGTGGAAGCGGACCACACAGGAGGATGAGATATCAGAAGTTATGCAGTAGGTTGCTATCTCTATTCATGACCGCAAGGCAAGTCGGAGGTGGAATGGCAAATACTCTGAACCACTCAAAGCACTGTGGCCTTTTTTAAAGTGGGATGCAGATACAAAAACAGAGACTATCCTTACCAACAATCCTTCTTGTGTATCAGAGTCTAACATACAGAGTGCAGCGGAAGACGTTAAATGTGCTTCATTCCGTGAGAACGCAGCTCTATAGTTCTACAGTGAGATAGTGCATTTCAGCCTCAAAGGAAGCAATGTCATCAAACGGAACATTGGTGGCACCAGGATCTAAAGCAGGCTTAAGAAGCCTTGGATGC
The DNA here is from genome assembly GCF_964263255.1 of Lissotriton vulgaris. NCBI lineage: Eukaryota > Metazoa > Chordata > Amphibia > Caudata > Salamandridae > Lissotriton > Lissotriton vulgaris. The sequence goes on along the minus strand of NC_141700.1, from coordinate 321,741,338 downwards.
AGTCAGTCTTTTATTAACTATCATGACCGACACAATGTGATCCATAATACTTCCATTTTGGCAGAAATTACATTCAAGCACAGGCCCCCACTAGAAGGTAGTGATGACATTCAGGTGCTGAAAACGTCTTTTTAATGCCTAAAGGAATGATTGTGAGCTTTACTTACCATATATATTGGTCAAATGATGCCCTATGCCGGAAGACTGTCTTTTTTTTTTTTCTTCAGTATCGGCAATGCAGAGACAATTTGTTGCGAAACACTGCCACTGCTGGTCATTCAGTATAATCTGCAGATGGAAAAGTCCACTGTTAGCACATTTACTACAAGCAATACAAAAAAATCATGATTTTTATAAAGGGTAAACAGATCAATACTATGGAGTTTGTATTATTGTGCAAATCAGCAGTTCATTAGAAAATCAAATCTCGATTTGTGTTTTTAACCTACCATACTACTCTGAATCTCATGCCTCATTTGGCAACACCCTCTAAACAACTGTAGAAGGTACATTAGGACATAGATAGAGATCTTTTTGCCATCCAAGTGGCAGCGTACCCCTCTCACTTTATTTGTTTTAGGATATGGTACACCAGTAGCAATTAAGCCAGCTGATAAGTTGAGAGGTAGGGTTACGCTACAGTTAATGGGAATAATAAAAGCTATGAATAGCATGTTCATAATCATCATTTGAGCCAATTCCTAGCAGTTCAGCAATAGTGAAGTTGACTAATGCTCAAACTCCCGTTCGTTCAAATTTAAAGGTCTTAAAAAGTGCCCTAATTTCGTACATTTTACCATCATAGCTGTCACTTGGGCGTCCGGTCTACCCTGCTACTCATTTCATTAGCAAGATAAATGTATCTTACTGCTTGCTAGGCAACAACAGAGTGGCCCTCACGTCAGACAACATCTTGCATTTAGCTTTATGATGTCAGCTTGCTAGGCAACAGATTGGCCCTCATGTCAGACAACATCTTGCCTTCGCTTTATGATGTCAGATCATCACTGGTCCAATTGTCCTTGTGGAAGCGGACCACACAGGAGGATGAGATATCAGAAGTTATGCAGTAGGTTGCTATCTCTATTCATGACCGCAAGGCAAGTCGGAGGTGGAATGGCAAATACTCTGAACCACTCAAAGCACTGTGGCCTTTTTTAAAGTGGGATGCAGATACAAAAACAGAGACTATCCTTACCAACAATCCTTCTTGTGTATCAGAGTCTAACATACAGAGTGCAGCGGAAGACGTTAAATGTGCTTCATTCCATGAGAACGCAGCTCTATAGTTCTACAGTGAGATAGTGCATTTCAGCCTCAAAGGAAGCAATGTCATCAAACGGAACATTGGTGGCACCAGGATCTAAAGCAGGCTTAAGAAGCCTTGGATGCAGTCAGTCTTTTATTAACTATCATGACCGACACAATGTGATCCATAATACTTCCATTTTGGCAGAAATTACATTCAAGCACAGGCCCCCACTAGAAGGTAGTGATGACATTCAGGTGCTGAAAACGTCTTTTTAATGCCTAAAGGAATGATTGTGAGCTTTACTTACCATATATATTGGTCAAATGATGCCCTATGCCGGAAGACTGTCTTTTTTTTTTTTCTTCAGTATCGGCAATGCAGAGACAATTTGTTGCGAAACACTGCCACTGCTGGTCATTCAGTATAATCTGCAGATGGAAAAGTCCACTGTTAGCACATTTACTACAAGCAATACAAAAAAATCATGATTTTTATAAAGGGTAAACAGATCAATACTATGGAGTTTGTATTATTGTGCAAATCAGCAGTTCATTAGAAAATCAAATCTCGATTTGTGTTTTTAACCTACCATACTACTCTGAATCTCATGCCTCATTTGGCAACACCCTCTAAACAACTGTAGAAGGTACATTAGGACATAGATAGAGATCTTTTTGCCATCCAAGTGGCAGCGTACCCCTCTCACTTTATTTGTTTTAGGATATGGTACACCAGTAGCAATTAAGCCAGCTGATAAGTTGAGAGGTAGGGTTACGCTACAGTTAATGGGAATAATAAAAGCTATGAATAGCATGTTCATAATCATCATTTGAGCCAATTCCTAGCAGTTCAGCAATAGTGAAGTTGACTAATGCTCAAACTCCCGTTCGTTCAAATTTAAAGGTCTTAAAAAGTGCCCTAATTTCGTACATTTTACCATCATAGCTGTCACTTGGGCGTCCGGTCTACCCTGCTACTCATTTCATTAGCAAGATAAATGTATCTTACTGCTTGCTAGGCAACAACAGAGTGGCCCTCACGTCAGACAACATCTTGCATTTAGCTTTATGATGTCAGCTTGCTAGGCAACAGATTGGCCCTCATGTCAGACAACATCTTGTCTTCGCTTTATGATGTCAGATCATCACTGGTCCAATTGTCCTTGTGGAAGCGGACCACAGAGGAGGATGAGATATCAGAAGTTATGCAGTAGGTTGCTATCTCTATTCATGACCGCAAGGCAAGTCGGAGGTGGAATGGCAAATACTCTGAACCACTCAAAGCACTGTGGCCTTTTTTAAAGTGGGATGCAGATACAAAAACAGAGACTATCCTTACCAACAATCCTTCTTGTGTATCAGAGTCTAACATACAGAGTGCAGCGGAAGACGTTAAATGTGCTTCATTCCGTGAGAACGCAGCTCTATAGTTCTACAGTGAGATAGTGCATTTCAGCCTCAAAGGAAGCAATGTCATCAAACGGAACATTGGTGGCACCAGGATCTAAAGCAGGCTTAAGAAGCCTTGGATGCAGTCAGTCTTTTATTAACTATCATGACCGACACAATGTGATCCATAATACTTCCATTTTGGCAGAAATTACATTCAAGCACAGGCCCCCACTAGAAGGTAGTGATGACATTCAGGTGCTGAAAACGTCTTTTTAATGCCTAAAGGAATGATTGTGAGCTTTACTTACCATATATATTGGTCAAATGATGCCCTATGCCGGAAGACTGTCTTTTTTTTTTTTCTTCAGTATCGGCAATGCAGAGACAATTTGTTGCGAAACACTGCCACTGCTGGTCATTCAGTATAATCTGCAGATGGAAAAGTCCACTGTTAGCACATTTACTACAAGCAATACAAAAAAATCATGATTTTTATAAAGGGTAAACAGATCAATACTATGGAGTTTGTATTATTGTGCAAATCAGCAGTTCATTAGAAAATCAAATCTCGATTTGTGTTTTTAACCTACCATACTACTCTGAATCTCATGCCTCATTTGGCAACACCCTCTAAACAACTGTAGAAGGTACATTAGGACATAGATAGAGATCTTTTTGCCATCCAAGTGGCAGCGTACCCCTCTCACTTTATTTGTTTTAGGATATGGTACACCAGTAGCAATTAAGCCAGCTGATAAGTTGAGAGGTAGGGTTACGCTACAGTTAATGGGAATAATAAAAGCTATGAATAGCATGTTCATAATCATCATTTGAGCCAATTCCTAGCAGTTCAGCAATAGTGAAGTTGACTAATGCTCAAACTCCCGTTCGTTCAAATTTAAAGGTCTTAAAAAGTGCCCTAATTTCGTACATTTTACCATCATAGCTGTCACTTGGGCGTCCGGTCTACCCTGCTACTCATTTCATTAGCAAGATAAATGTATCTTACTGCTTGCTAGGCAACAACAGAGTGGCCCTCACGTCAGACAACATCTTGCATTTAGCTTAATGATGTCAGCTTGATAGGCAACAGATTGGCCCTCATGTCAGACAACATCTTGCCTTCGCTTTATGATGTCAGATCATCACTGGTCCAATTGTCCTTGTGGAAGCGGACCACAGAGGAGGATGAGATATCAGAAGTTATGCAGTAGGTTGCTATCTCTATTCATGACCGCAAGGCAAGTCGGAGGTGGAATGGCAAATACTCTGAACCACTCAAAGCACTGTGGCCTTTTTTAAAGTGGGATGCAGATACAAAAACAGAGACTATCCTTACCAACAATCCTTCTTGTGTATCAGAGTCTAACATACAGAGTGCAGCGGAAGACGTTAAATGTGCTTCATTCCGTGAGAACGCAGCTCTATAGTTCTACAGTGAGATAGTGCATTTCAGCCTCAACGGAAGCAATGTCATCAAACGGAACATTGGTGGCACCAGGATCTAAAGCAGGCTTAAGAAGCCTTGGATGCAGTCAGTCTTTTATTAACTATCATGACCGACACAATGTGATCCATAATACTTCCATTTTGGCAGAAATTACATTCAAGCACAGGCCCCCACTAGAAGGTAGTGATGACATTCAGGTGCTGAAAACGTCTTTTTAATGCCTAAAGGAATGATTGTGAGCTTTACTTACCATATATATTGGTCAAATGATGCCCTATGCCGGAAGACTGTCTTTTTTTTTTTTCTTCAGTATCGGCAATGCAGAGACAATTTGTTGCGAAACACTGCCACTGCTGGTCATTCAGTATAATCTGCAGATGGAAAAGTCCACTGTTAGCACATTTACTACAAGCAATACAAAAAAATCATGATTTTTATAAAGGGTAAACAGATCAATACTATGGAGTTTGTATTATTGTGCAAATCAGCAGTTCATTAGAAAATCAAATCTCGATTTGTGTTTTTAACCTACCATACTACTCTGAATCTCATGCCTCATTTGGCAACACCCTCTAAACAACTGTAGAAGGTACATTAGGACATAGATAGAGATCTTTTTGCCATCCAAGTGGCAGCGTACCCCTCTCACTTTATTTGTTTTAGGATATGGTACACCAGTAGCAATTAAGCCAGCTGATAAGTTGAGAGGTAGGGTTACGCTACAGTTAATGGGAATAATAAAAGCTATGAATAGCATGTTCATAATCATCATTTGAGCCAATTCCTAGCAGTTCAGCAATAGTGAAGTTGACTAATGCTCAAACTCCCGTTCGTTCAAATTTAAAGGTCTTAAAAAGTGCCCTAATTTCGTACATTTTACCATCATAGCTGTCACTTGGGCGTCCGGTCTACCCTGCTACTCATTTCATTAGCAAGATAAATGTATCTTACTGCTTGCTAGGCAACAACAGAGTGGCCCTCACGTCAGACAACATCTTGCATTTAGCTTTATGATGTCAGCTTGCTAGGCAACAGATTGGCCCTCATGTCAGACAACATCTTGCCTTCGCTTTATGATGTCAGATCATCACTGGTCCAATTGTCCTTGTGGAAGCGGACCACACAGGAGGATGAGATATCAGAAGTTATGCAGTAGGTTGCTATCTCTATTCATGACCGCAAGGCAAGTCGGAGGTGGAATGGCAAATACTCTGAACCACTCAAAGCACTGTGGCCTTTTTTAAAGTGGGATGCAGATACAAAAACAGAGACTATCCTTACCAACAATCCTTCTTGAATATCAGAGTCCAACATACAGAGTGCAGCGGAAGACGTTAAATGTGCTTCATTCCGTGAGAACGCAACTCTATAGTTCTACAGTGAGATAGTGCATTTCAGCCTCAAAGGAAGCAATGTCCTCAAACGGAACATTGGTGGCACCAGGATCTAAAGCAGGCTTAAGAAGCCTTGGATGCAGTCAGTCTTTTATTAACTATCATGACCGACACAATGTGATCCATAATACTTCCATTTTGGCAGAAATTACATTCAAGCACAGGCCCCCACTAGAAGGTAGTGATGACATTCAGGTGCTGAAAACGTCTTTTTAATGCCTAAAGGAATGATTGTGAGCTTTACTTACCATATATATTGGTCAAATGATGCCCTATGCCGGAAGACTGTCTTTTTTTTTTTTTCTTCAGTATCGGCAATGCAGAGACAATTTGTTGCGAAACACTGCCACTGCTGGTCATTCAGTATAATCTGCAGATGGAAAAGTCCACTGTTAGCACATTTACTACAAGCAATACAAAAAAAATCATGATTTTTATAAAGGGTAAACAGATCAATACTATGGAGTTTGTATTATTGTGCAAATCAGCAGTTCATTAGAAAATCAAATCTCGATTTGTGTTTTTAACCTACCATACTACTCTGAATCTCATGCCTCATTTGGCAACACCCTCTAAACAACTGTAGAAGGTACATTAGGACATAGATAGAGATCTTTTTGCCATCCAAGTGGCAGCGTACCCCTCTCACTTTATTTGTTTTAGGATATGGTACACCAGTAGCAATTAAGCCAGCTGATAAGTTGAGAGGTAGGGTTACGCTACAGTTAATGGGAATAATAAAAGCTATGAATAGCATGTTCATAATCATCATTTGAGCCAATTCCTAGCAGTTCAGCAATAGTGAAGTTGACTAATGCTCAAACTCCCGTTCGTTCAAATTTAAAGGTCTTAAAAAGTGCCCTAATTTCGTACATTTTACCATCATAGCTGTCACTTGGGCGTCCGGTCTACCCTGCTACTCATTTCATTAGCAAGATAAATGTATCTTACTGCTTGCTAGGCAACAACAGAGTGGCCCTCACGTCAGACAACATCTTGCATTTAGCTTTATGATGTCAGCTTGCTAGGCAACAGATTGGCCCTCATGTCAGACAACATCTTGCCTTCGCTTTATGATGTCAGATCATCACTGGTCCAATTGTCCTTGTGGAAGCGGACCACACAGGAGGATGAGATATCAGAAGTTATGCAGTAGGTTGCTATCTCTATTCATGACCGCAAGGCAAGTCGGAGGTGGAATGGCAAATACTCTGAACCACTCAAAGCACTGTGGCCTTTTTTAAAGTGGGATGCAGATACAAAAACAGAGACTATCCTTACCAACAATCCTTCTTGAATATCAGAGTCCAACATACAGAGTGCAGCGGAAGACGTTAAATGTGCTTCATTCCGTGAGAACGCAACTCTATAGTTCTACAGTGAGATAGTGCATTTCAGCCTCAAAGGAAGCAATGTCCTCAAACGGAACATTGGTGGCACCAGGATCTAAAGCAGGCTTAAGAAGCCTTGGATGCAGTCAGTCTTTTATTAACTATCATGACCGACACAATGTGATCCATAATACTTCCATTTTGGCAGAAATTACATTCAAGCACAGGCCCCCACTAGAAGGTAGTGATGACATTCAGGTGCTGAAAACGTCTTTTTAATGCCTAAAGGAATGATTGTGAGCTTTACTTACCATATATATTGGTCAAATGATGCCCTATGCCGGAAGACTGTCTTTTTTTTTTTTTCTTCAGTATCGGCAATGCAGAGACAATTTGTTGCGAAACACTGCCACTGCTGGTCATTCAGTATAATCTGCAGATGGAAAAGTCCACTGTTAGCACATTTACTACAAGCAATACAAAAAAAATCATGATTTTTATAAAGGGTAAACAGATCAATACTATGGAGTTTGTATTATTGTGCAAATCAGCAGTTCATTAGAAAATCAAATCTCGATTTGTGTTTTTAACCTACCATACTACTCTGAATCTCATGCCTCATTTGGCAACACCCTCTAAACAACTGTAGAAGGTACATTAGGACATAGATAGAGATCTTTTTGCCATCCAAGTGGCAGCGTACCCCTCTCACTTTATTTGTTTTAGGATATGGTACACCAGTAGCAATTAAGCCAGCTGATAAGTTGAGAGGTAGGGTTACGCTACAGTTAATGGGAATAATAAAAGCTATGAATAGCATGTTCATAATCATCATTTGAGCCAATTCCTAGCAGTTCAGCAATAGTGAAGTTGACTAATGCTCAAACTCCCGTTCGTTCAAATTTAAAGGTCTTAAAAAGTGCCCTAATTTCGTACATTTTACCATCATAGCTGTCACTTGGGCGTCCGGTCTACCCTGCTACTCATTTCATTAGCAAGATAAATGTATCTTACTGCTTGCTAGGCAACAACAGAGTGGCCCTCACGTCAGACAACATCTTGCATTTAGCTTTATGATGTCAGCTTGCTAGGCAACAGATTGGCCCTCATGTCAGACAACATCTTGCCTTCGCTTTATGATGTCAGATCATCACTGGTCCAATTGTCCTTGTGGAAGCGGACCACACAGGAGGATGAGATATCAGAAGTTATGCAGTAGGTTGCTATCTCTATTCATGACCGCAAGGCAAGTCGGAGGTGGAATGGCAAATACTCTGAACCACTCAAAGCACTGTGGCCTTTTTTAAAGTGGGATGCAGATACAAAAACAGAGACTATCCTTACCAACAATCCTTCTTGAATATCAGAGTCCAACATACAGAGTGCAGCGGAAGACGTTAAATGTGCTTCATTCCGTGAGAACGCAACTCTATAGTTCTACAGTGAGATAGTGCATTTCAGCCTCAAAGGAAGCAATGTCCTCAAACGGAACATTGGTGGCACCAGGATCTAAAGCAGGCTTAAGAAGCCTTGGATGCAGTCAGTCTTTTATTAACTATCATGACCGACACAATGTGATCCATAATACTTCCATTTTGGCAGAAATTACATTCAAGCACAGGCCCCCACTAGAAGGTAGTGATGACATTCAGGTGCTGAAAACGTCTTTTTAATGCCTAAAGGAATGATTGTGAGCTTTACTTACCATATATATTGGTCAAATGATGCCCTATGCCGGAAGACTGTCTTTTTTTTTTTTCTTCAGTATCGGCAATGCAGAGACAATTTGTTGCGAAACACTGCCACTGCTGGTCATTCAGTATAATCTGCAGATGGAAAAGTCCACTGTTAGCACATTTACTACAAGCAATACAAAAAAAATCATGATTTTTATAAAGGGTAAACAGATCAATACTATGGAGTTTGTATTATTGTGCAAATCAGCAGTTCATTAGAAAATCAAATCTCGATTTGTGTTTTTAACCTACCATACTACTCTGAATCTCATGCCTCATTTGGCAACACCCTCTAAACAACTGTAGAAGGTACATTAGGACATAGATAGAGATCTTTTTGCCATCCAAGTGGCAGCGTACCCCTCTCACTTTATTTGTTTTAGGATATGGTACACCAGTAGCAATTAAGCCAGCTGATAAGTTGAGAGGTAGGGTTACGCTACAGTTAATGGGAATAATAAAAGCTATGAATAGCATGTTCATAATCATCATTTGAGCCAATTCCTAGCAGTTCAGCAATAGTAAAGTTGACTAATGCTCAAACTCCCGTTCGTTCAAATTTAAAGGTCTTAAAAAGTGCCCTAATTTCGTACATTTTACCATCATAGCTGTCACTTGGGCGTCCGGTCTACCCTGCTACTCATTTCATTAGCAAGATAAATGTATCTTACTGCTTGCTAGGCAACAACAGAGTGGCCCTCACGTCAGACAACATCTTGCCTTCGCTTTATGATGTCAGATCATCACTGGTCCAATTGTCCTTGTGGAAGCGGACCACACAGGAGGATGAGATATCAGAAGTTATGCAGTAGGTTGCTATCTCTATTCATGACCGCAAGGCAAGTCGGAGGTGGAATGGCAAATACTCTGAACCACTCAAAGCACTGTGGCCTTTTTTAAAGTGGGATGCAGATACAAAAACAGAGACTATCCTTACCAACAATCCTTCTTGAATATCAGAGTCCAACATACAGAGTGCAGCGGAAGACGTTAAATGTGCTTCATTCCGTGAGAACGCAACTCTATAGTTCTACAGTGAGATAGTGCATTTCAGCCTCAAAGGAAGCAATGTCCTCAAACGGAACATTGGTGGCACCAGGATCTAAAGCAGGCTTAAGAAGCCTTGGATGCAGTCAGTCTTTTATTAACTATCATGACCGACACAATGTGATCCATAATACTTCCATTTTGGCAGAAATTACATTCAAGCACAGGCCCCCACTAGAAGGTAGTGATGACATTCAGGTGCTGAAAACGTCTTTTTAATGCCTAAAGGAATGATTGTGAGCTTTACTTACCATATATATTGGTCAAATGATGCCCTATGCCGGAAGACTGTCTTTTTTTTTTTTTCTTCAGTATCGGCAATGCAGAGACAATTTGTTGCGAAACACTGCCACTGCTGGTCATTCAGTATAATCTGCAGATGGAAAAGTCCACTGTTAGCACATTTACTACAAGCAATACAAAAAAAATCATGATTTTTATAAAGGGTAAACAGATCAATACTATGGAGTTTGTATTATTGTGCAAATCAGCAGTTCATTAGAAAATCAAATCTCGATTTGTGTTTTTAACCTACCATACTACTCTGAATCTCATGCCTCATTTGGCAACACCCTCTAAACAACTCTAGAAGGTACATTAGGACATAGATAGAGATCTTTTTGCCATCCAAGTGGCAGCGTACCCCTCTCACTTTATTTGTTTTAGGATATGGTACACCAGTAGCAATTAAGCCAGCTGATAAGTTGAGAGGTAGGGTTACGCTACAGTTAATGGGAATAATAAAAGCTATGAATAGCATGTTCATAATCATCATTTGAGCCAATTCCTAGCAGTTCAGCAATAGTGAAGTTGACTAATGCTCAAACTCCCGTTCGTTCAAATTTAAAGGTCTTAAAAAGTGCCCTAATTTCGTACATTTTACCATCATAGCTGTCACTTGGGCGTCCGGTCTACCCTGCTACTCATTTCATTAGCAAGATAAATGTATCTTACTGCTTGCTAGGCAACAACAGAGTGGCCCTCACGTCAGACAACATCTTGCATTTAGCTTTATGATGTCAGCTTGCTAGGCAACAGATTGGCCCTCATGTCAGACAACATCTTGCCTTCGCTTTATGATGTCAGATCATCACTGGTCCAATTGTCCTTGTGGAAGCGGACCACACAGGAGGATGAGATATCAGAAGTTATGCAGTAGGTTGCTATCTCTATTCATGACCGCAAGGCAAGTCGGAGGTGGAATGGCAAATACTCTGAACCACTCAAAGCACTGTGGCCTTTTTTAAAGTGGGATGCAGATACAAAAACAGAGACTATCCTTACCAACAATCCTTCTTGAATATCAGAGTCCAACATACAGAGTGCAGCGGAAGACGTTAAATGTGCTTCATTCCGTGAGAACGCAACTCTATAGTTCTACAGTGAGATAGTGCATTTCAGCCTCAAAGGAAGCAATGTCCTCAAACGGAACATTGGTGGCACCAGGATCTAAAGCAGGCTTAAGAAGCCTTGGATGCAGTCAGTCTTTTATTAACTATCATGACCGACACAATGTGATCCATAATACTTCCATTTTGGCAGAAATTACATTCAAGCACAGGCCCCCACTAGAAGGTAGTGATGACATTCAGGTGCTGAAAACGTCTTTTTAATGCCTAAAGGAATGATTGTGAGCTTTACTTACCATATATATTGGTCAAATGATGCCCTATGCCGGAAGACTGTCTTTTTTTTTTTTCTTCAGTATCGGCAATGCAGAGACAATTTGTTGCGAAACACTGCCACTGCTGGTCATTCAGTATAATCTGCAGATGGAAAAGTCCACTGTTAGCACATTTACTACAAGCAATACAAAAAAAATCATGATTTTTATAAAGGGTAAACAGATCAATACTATGGAGTTTGTATTATTGTGCAAATCAGCAGTTCATTAGAAAATCAAATCTCGATTTGTGTTTTTAACCTACCATACTACTCTGAATCTCATGCCTCATTTGGCAACACCCTCTAAACAACTGTAGAAGGTACATTAGGACATAGATAGAGATCTTTTTGCCATCCAAGTGGCAGCGTACCCCTCTCACTTTATTTGTTTTAGGATATGGTACACCAGTAGCAATTAAGCCAGCTGATAAGTTGAGAGGTAGGGTTACGCTACAGTTAATGGGAATAATAAAAGCTATGAATAGCATGTTCATAATCATCATTTGAGCCAATTCCTAGCAGTTCAGCAATAGTGAAGTTGACTAATGCTCAAACTCCCGTTCGTTCAAATTTAAAGGTCTTAAAAAGTGCCCTAATTTCGTACATTTTACCATCATAGCTGTCACTTGGGCGTCCGGTCTACCCTGCTACTCATTTCATTAGCAAGATAAATGTATCTTACTGCTTGCTAGGCAACAACAGAGTGGCCCTCACGTCAGACAACATCTTGCATTTAGCTTTATGATGTCAGCTTGCTAGGCAACAGATTGGCCCTCATGTCAGACAACATCTTGCCTTCGCTTTATGATGTCAGATCATCACTGGTCCAATTGTCCTTGTGGAAGCGGACCACACAGGAGGATGAGATATCAGAAGTTATGCAGTAGGTTGCTATCTCTATTCATGACCGCAAGGCAAGTCGGAGGTGGAATGGCAAATACTCTGAACCACTCAAAGCACTGTGGCCTTTTTTAAAGTGGGATGCAGATACAAAAACAGAGACTATCCTTACCAACAATCCTTCTTGTGTATCAGAGTCTAACATACAGAGTGCAGCGGAAGACGTTAAATGTGCTTCATTCCGTGAGAACGCAGCTCTATAGTTCTACAGTGAGATAGTACATTTCAGCCTCAAAGGAAGCAATGTCATCAAACGGAACATTGGTGGCACCAGGATCTAAAGCAGGCTTAAGAAGCCTTGGATGCAGTCAGTCTTTTATTAACTATCATGACCGACACAATGTGATCCATAATACTTCCATTTTGGCAGAAATTACATTCAAGCACAGGCCCCCACTAGAAGGTAGTGATGACATTCAGGTGCTGAAAACGTCTTTTTAATGCCTAAAGGAATGATTGTGAGCTTTACTTACCATATATATTGGTCAAATGATGCCCTATGCCGGAAGACTGTCTTTTTTTTTTTTTCTTCAGTATCGGCAATGCAGAGACAATTTGTTGCGAAACACTGCCACTGCTGGTCATTCAGTATAATCTGCAGATGGAAAAGTCCACTGTTAGCACATTTACTACAAGCAATACAAAAAAAATCATGATTTTTATAAAGGGTAAACAGATCAATACTATGGAGTTTGTATTATTGTGCAAATCAGCAGTTCATTAGAAAATCAAATCTCGATTTGTGTTTTTAACCTACCATACTACTCTGAATCTCATGCCTCATTTGGCAACACCCTCTAAACAACTGTAGAAGGTACATTAGGACATAGATAGAGATCTTTTTGCCATCCAAGTGGCAGCGTACCCCTCTCACTTTATTTGTTTTAGGATATGGTACACCAGTAGCAATTAAGCCAGCTGATAAGTTGAGAGGTAGGGTTACGCTACAGTTAATGGGAATAATAAAAGCTATGAATAGCATGTTCATAATCATCATTTGAGCCAATTCCTAGCAGTTCAGCAATAGTGAAGTTGACTAATGCTCAAACTCCCGTCCGTTCAAATTTAAAGGTCTTAAAAAGTGCCCTAATTTCGTACATTTTACCATCATAGCTGTCACTTGGGCGTCCGGTCTACCCTGCTACTCATTTCATTAGCAAGATAAATGTATCTTA